>NC_136067.1:1867590692-1868903192 GCF_964261635.1 Lissotriton helveticus
TTACAGCCGTCTTCGGCCCGGCTTGCTTGAATCCTGATGGTGCAGTGAGCAAGGGACTCACATCTGAGCATACCCTTCCACACTTGTGGAGGCCAAAACGATTCACAAAGGGGGTGGTGATGGACAGAGTATCTGAATTAAGCAGAACACTCCTACCCAGTCAAAAGATCAGGGCGTGATCCATCACCGTTTTTTAGCTCACTGCACCATCCCAGCTCAGAACCTGGCTACATGCAAATTAGTCTGACCCAGGCCCAGTGCATCATGGGAACAGGGCAGACCAAACTACCAAGCCAATTCTTTACCGGAAAGGAAACAAGCTTCCGGGGACCGGTTTCTGGCATTACAGCCGTCTTCGGCCCGGCTTGCTTGAATCCTGATGGTGCAGTGAGCAAGGGACTCACATCTGAGCATACCCTTCCACACTTGTGGTGGCCAAAACGATTCACAAAGGGGGTGGTGATGGACAGAGTATCTGAATTAAGCAGAACACTACTACCCAGTCAAAAGATCAGTGCTTGATCCATCACCGTTTTTTAGCTCACTGCACCATCCCAGCTCAGAACCTGGCTACATGCAAATTAGTCTGACCCTGGCCCAGTGCATCATGGGAACAGGGCAGACCAAACTACCAAGCCAATTCTTTACCGGAAAGGAAACAAGCTTCCGGGGACCGGTTTCTGGAATTACAGCCGTCTTCGGCCCGGCTTGCTTGAATCCTGATGGTGCAGTGAGCAAGGGACTCACATCTGAGCATACCCTTCCACACTTGTGGTGGCCAAAACGATTCACAAAGGGGGTGGTGATGGACAGAGTATCTGAATTAAGCAGAACACTCCTACCCAGTCAAAAGATCAGGGCTTGATCCATCACCGTTTTTTAGCTCACTGCACCATCCTAGCTCAGAACCTGGCTACATGCAAATTAGTCTGACCCTGGCCCAGTGCATCATGGGAACAGGGCAGACCAAACTACCAAGCCAATTCTTTACCGGAAAGGAAACAAGCTTCCGGGGACCGGTTTCTGGCATTACAGCCGTCTTCGGCCCGGCTTGCTTGAATCCTGATGGTGCAGTGAGCAAGGGACTCACATCTGAGCATACCCTTCCACACTTGTGGTGGCCAAAACGATTCACAAAGGGGATGGTGATGGACAGAGTATCTGAATTAAGCAGAACACTCCTACCCAGTCAAAAGATCAGGGCTTGATCCATCACCGTTTTTTAGCTCACTGCACCATCCCAGCTCAGAACCTGGCTACATGCAAATTAGTCTGACCCTGGCCCAGTGCATCATGGGAACAGGGCAGACCAAACTACCAAGCCAATTCTTTACCGGAAAGGAAACAAGCTTCCGGGGACCGGTTTCTGGCATTACAGCCGTCTTCGGCCCGGCTTGCTTGAATCCTGATGGTGCAGTGAGCAAGGGACTCACATCTGAGCATACCCTTCCACACTTGTGGAGGCCAAAACGATTCACAAAGGGGGTGGTGATGGACAGAGTATCTGAATTAAGCAGAACACTCCTACCCAGTCAAAAGATCAGGGCTTGATCCATCACCGTTTTTTAGCTCACTGCACCATCCCAGCTCAGAACCTGGCTACATGCAAATTAGTCTGACCCTGGCCCAGTGCATCATGGGAACAGGGCAGACCAAACTACCAAGCCAATTCTTTACCGGAAAGGAAACAAGCTTCCGGGGACCGGTTTCTGGCATTACAGCCGTCTTCGGCCCGGCTTGCTTGAATCCTGATGGTGCAGTGAGCAAGGGACTCACATCTGAGCATACCCTTCCACACTTGTGGTGGCCAAAACGATTCACAAAGGGGGTGGTGATGGACAGAGTATCTGAATTAAGCAGAACACTCCTACCCAGTCAAAAGATCAGGGCTTGATCCATCACCATTTTTTAGCTCACTGCACCATCCCAGCTCAGAACCTGGCTACATGCAAATTAGTCTGACCCTGGCCCAGTGCATCATGGGAACAGGGCAGACCAAACTACCAAGCCAATTCTTTACCGGAAAGGAAACAAGCTTCCGGGGACCGGTTTCTGGCATTACAGCCGTCTTCGGCCCGGCTTGCTTGAATCCTGATGGTGCAGTGAGCAAGGGACTCACATCTGAGCATACCCTTCCACACTTGTGGTGGCCAAAACGATTCACAAAGGGGGTGGTGATGGACAGAGTATCTGAATTGTTGCGTTACTTTTGTGACGCAGCGGCAGGACAAAAGAGGCGCCATGGTGCGGCGTATATTAACAACGTGACGCATATGGGAGATGCATCACGTTGTAAAGCCCTGCCTCATCAGGGGGCGTTCCGGTGCAAGGGAGGGCGTTCCTGCACAGGAACACATCCTAAAAGTGGCTGAGTGACATCTACAAGATTTCAATCGGTCACTTTGAGGACAATGATGCGTGACTCAAACCCTGCGCCTGCTTGAAGCAGACGTACGGCTTGACGCAGCATTGGGGAGATAGAGCACCCCAGAGCATTGCTGGAGCTGCACCATCGTTGCGACGCAACTCCAGCAATGCACCGCCTTTACGGCACAGAAGCGTAACGCTTCGGTGACGTTTTGGGCACAAGGTGCGCCGCATTGTAAATACGGTGCACCATGGGTGGTGGTGGCGTGGCGCACAATTACTGGCGCATCCCTGCTACTTTGCAGGGATGCGCCAGTAATTAAATATCTGACCCTTAGTGTCTAGCATTACACAGTTCTTTAAACTACACTCATGCATAATTTCACAGGCCAATGAAATGAACACAAAATCGAAAACAAATAAGCATAGTAGCAGCGCTACTGAGAAGGAGAGCAGTGCACCTGAAATGCACAGAAGATTTTGAAATATAATTTACCTACAATGTAATCAGCAGCATTATTGCTCTTGGTAAAAAACAAAAAATTGCAAGATAATAACACACAGAGCAGGAGAAAACAGAGTAGTAAAGAAATAGCTACTACTACTCACCAAGCCCGGGGATCTCAAGGCCGAGCAGGTCCAGCAGATCGCGTTCCCGGTCCAGGATATCCGTCCAACGGTGGGTGACTTGGTTGTAGGTGCGCCGGACCCGAGATTGTTGGTACATGGACCGGCACACCTTCTCCCACCGCTTCCGGCGCTCCCGGAGCCCGTAGCCGCTAGCGATCTTGCCGCCTGCCATGATGGTCCTGGGGAGGCGGCGCTGAACATAAAAAACTAGTGCGGCCACCTCCTCCGCGCTGAAGATCTCCCGGGGCGCGACATTCTCCCCCCTCAAACGCCCGCACGGGAGCCGGGCACGGGGTGCGGGACCCTTCCCCTTCGCGGGCTGCTTCCCAACTCCCTTTACCATGGTCTGGGCAGAAAGGAAGCTAAATAATAAAGAAGAAATAGAATAGGGAAGAAGAAAAGAAAAGAGTTTAAAAAAGTAGTTTAAAATTAACAAAAAGTAGCAGAAAACACAAAAAATATAGAGCTAGAAAAATAGAGGGATAGATAATGAGTAAAATAGATCCAAAAAAACTTCAAACAAGCAAAGGATGGCAGAGATTCAGAGAGGATACAGATTCAGAAAGCATGCCCAGAACCATAGGAATGAATGAGAAACAAGTTGGCCGCGCCCGTTCACGACCGCGTGGGTAAGTTCGCGCGAGATTTTCCTCGCGAGCACACGTGAAATTGTACTAGCAAGCCGCACACTTTGCGAGATTACACATAGCGCCCGGAAACGGAATTACGTCACGCAAACAAGATGGCCGCGCCCATTTACGACCGCTAGGGTAACTTCGCAAACCTGTGATGATGAACCAGACGTAGAAACAACATAGTCGCGGCCGTTGCGAGCCGACAAGTAAGTTCGCATTTGCGAACTGGTACACAACCCTCGCGAACTGGCAGAAACCCTTGCGAACAAAAAATAAATAAAAAATCCGCAAATTCGCGAGAGTTCGCGGATACTGCGGATTGCGAATCCGTAAAAACGCACATTCGCATACCACAGATTCGCAAAATCCGCCTATGCTTAGGTATATGCTATCGGGACCGCATAATTAAAGTCCTTGGATTAGCCCGGCTAAGAGATCTGAATATGACCTGGTTTCTTTCATTCAGACCCATCTGGCAGAATTGTATCTTACCTGTGTTAAGATGTATGCTGTGCGGAGAAGAATGTGTGTTAGGCGTCTGTCTCACACTACAATCAGAAGTACCATTGGATACAGATACTTTGCTAAGTCCTGTAACGGCTCATGCATCGTGTTGTCCCCAGCGGTTACCCATCCTGATGACGGCATTCGTGGAAACTTCACCACTGCGATTAAAGGGTAGTGAAGTGCAAGATGAGAGCAGCATCAACCAGGTACGACCTTCAGTGAGCATTGCTGATCCTGACATCGACTATAGCAATCATTCTCACGACTGCACAGTTGCGGCATTTTCCAACTGGGTCGAACTTTCACCTGAAGCAGTAGACTGCTTTTTTGAAAGTCTGTCTGAAATGATGTTTTCCCCCGAACAAAAAGAATAACTTTTAAGCAAACTAGTACACAGCGTTCCCTGAACTCTGAATTCGGCCTTCGGCTTTGATAAACAAAAGCTACTGAACATATTTGGAACTATATTTTTTTTCTCTCTCCTGGAAGCGAAATTATTTTATTTTTTTCCCCGATTCCAAAATATTTACCTTTTTCTTGGCACATGTACTCTGCTTGAAGTAGAACTATTCTTAGAGAACAGAGCTTCTATTTTAGGAACTCTATAAGACAATATATCACGTCAACCTATAGCACATTTACAGCGACTGTATTTATATGTGATGAAATGGTCTCGCACCTTTTTTCTGTATTAAGAGCCATTTCATGTGTACATTTCGCAAATCATTCATGCTGATATATATATGCATCCTTTTTTAATGAATGATTACACTGCTTGAAAAGCGTACAGTACCTACAACCATTTTCATGTATTTCGCATACACCATTTCAAATGCAAAAAATGTATTTTGGGGTGGATTGGTATACACGTGCACCTTTTATGTTTTCTATTGCTTAGTTTTAGTAATGATGGACATTAATTCGTGGAGTGGGTGTAGTGTGTTATCTAGGAAACCTGAATCGATATTCCTATTTTCATGCCCTTGTCCGGCTATAATATTTATTATCCATCCAACGGCATAATAATCATATCCATAATTCAGTCGTAGCACATGCTGTCACATTAAGCAAGGCTACTTCTCTGGCCCCCTAGTAAGCACACCAATTTCTCTAAACAAAACCAAGCCTCCAGCAACCTGGGAAATCCCCCTTGCTATTGTTTTGATTTCGTCCTAGAACTCCTGTAAAGCACTGTAAGAACGGCCAGTTCTTAGTGACATCTTTATTGACGTCATATGTCCAACCTTACGTCAAACCCGGCACCTTTCAGGTATAAATATACCAACGCTGCCTTAAGCAAACACACGGTGGTGAATCTGGAGCAGAGCAGATATCTACTTCCGAAAGCCCAGCTGATGCGAGAGCCCACGGACGCTGCCCCTCCTCTTTGATGCGCTGAGAAAGATGCTGTCTTTTCTCCTGCCGAGAAATCCAGCTCCGGCGTTTCCAGCCTACCCTTGCGGGTTGCTGGGATATCGAGTCCTGAGAGAGAGATACCAGACCTCCTGCTTTCTATTACCCAGGTACGGAACTGACTAAACCCTTACAGAGAATTCTTGAGTCAGATTCTTGGCAAAACAAACTTAACTTAAACTGCTACTTACTTACTCCCTCCCACGTATTAGGCTTAGGTCAGGTACACCGGGGTAGGCGTATTTAGAAGCACCAGTTGAGTACGATTAGTCAATGTATATATGTATGTATATATTTTATCTATTTTAAAGTATCATATGGCTAAGAAACCATATCAATGCTTTTACAGTATTATTTTATAATCCTGCTTTTACTGTACGCACTTTAATTTACCATGAGCATTACAATCGTGGCAATTCATTTCTCTTGTATGAGGAAGAAGACTGCTCAATAAATAACACCTTTTATTGAAAACGCCCGTCTCTCTTTTCTCTGCAATCTGGTGAAACTAAGTACGCACATTTGGCTGAGTGAAATAGCGGTCTTTTGTTTTCACACGACTCTAGAGATATACTCTTAATCAGGGAGAGCAAAGTTGTCATGTTTTATGGTTGTCAGAAGCTAATCCCTTCTTGTCTATCCAGGGAGGTTAAACTCCTCCTCGCTTATTCGAGAAAGTTTCTAGTGACCTCTGAGCTAGCTGGCAAAAACTTAAGTCTAATATAGTCAGTAAAGACCTAGTTAACCTCAGTCCTACGTCTACACTACTGAATATATTATTCCAATGCGCAGAGCCTATTGGGACTATAGGAACTACACTACAGCAGAAATATCGGAAACAAATAGTGTGATAGAAAAATATTTTGATGCAGAAACATTGCTGTCAAGAATATAGATTTTTTAGGTAAGTAACATTATTTCCAGAATGTCATGGTTGTTAATATCATTTTCAATAATATAGTTGTAAGTATCCTTATGTGTTACAGTTGATGTATATTAATTTTATATGTTATTATTGTTTGTATAATTGTTAATAGCATTTTGAAATTTAGGGCCCGATTCACGAAGGTAAACTGAGATGAGAGTCTAACTTTATGACTTTTGGTATTCACAAAGGGCATTTATGAGTAGCAAACTTAAGACCAAAACTTAAGTTCAACTGAGTCAAAAGTCTAACTTTACTACTCGTAAATGCCCTCTGTGAACACCGAAAGTCGTAAAGTTGGACTTTTGTTTCTGTTTACCTTTGTGAATCTGGCCCATAGTTTGTAATTTTAAGTGATTTGTAATTTTTTATTTAGCTGCTAATAGTGATTTATATTGTCATAGTAGATTGCTAGGTTGGTAAGTTAATTAAGTATAATAATAGAACAAATATTTATTAATGTATTATTAATTATTAAATTGATTATTAAATATGTAAATTGTGTAATAATAATTTTTTGGGGTTATATTTTAGATGCAGGCTGCTGGGGTTGTAAGGGTGTAGGGTAGAACGTTAAGTAATAATTACTTTTTTATCTAACAATTAGCTTTATATTAATTAATAATTAATTGATTGATTTAATTAAGTGGATTGTGTAAGGATTATTTTTTTGTTATACATTCAGTGCGGGCTGTTGGGTTTAAAGGGGTATAGCGTGGGAAGGTAATTAAGTAATACTTAACAATTATTTAACCATTTATGAATAATCATTTCATTGGTGATTAATTATATAAATTGTGTAATAAATATATGTTTTAAGTTACATATTTATGTGTGGGCTGCTGGGTTTGTAGGGGTATAGGGTGGGAAATTAATTATCAATGAATTAATTAATCATTAATTATTCATTGAAATTAAATTGATTATTAATTATGTTGGTTTTGTTATATTTATTTATTTTAGGTATATTTTAAGTGTGGGCTGCTAGGTTTGTGGGGGTAAAGTGTGGTAAGTTAATTAAGTAATAAATAAATACATGACAATTTTTTTTGTAGACAATTATTGATTAACTTGTTCAATAAGCATGTTAATTTTGTTATTTTTTTATATATCAAATTTTTGGGTAGTTAATTAATTAGGTTTATATTAATTTTTATATCTGTTATAAATTAATAGGGTTATGTTTCATATATGTTATGTGTTTGGAGTGAAGTACTTTCCCTACTGTTGCACAAACTGGAGTGGGAATAGTACATTTACTCCTCTGATGTCTAACGCTTTCTTTACTGTTGGACAGACTGCAGATAGAATAGTAAATGAAACCTCTCCCAAGTCCAACGCATTCCCTACTTTTTCACAGACTGGAGGAATAGTAAATGTAACCGCTCCCAAATCCAACTCTTTCCCTACATTTATGTGTGTATGTTTATATAAGTACATAGTTATATATAGTATTAAATATTACTGACATTTATTTAATGTAGATTCTAATAATGTGTAATAATACTTAAGATTTACTTTAGTAATATATAGATATTAAAAATCGATATTGTGTATGTTTTTTAATAATATTAGTGATTAAACGCTATATTTTGTTTCAATGTTTTTTTACTTGCCGTTATAAGTATGGGAAGCAGTATTTTTGTAATCTATATTTTTTACACACTTTTTCTGTATCACAATATTGTTGTGATCGATATTATGTCAGTGATCCGTCTCCATGTACAGGCACTCACCTAGCATCTGTAGCTAAGGTCTGGCATTGCAGATTCTTTGCGTTTTCATGCACATGACAAAAAGTTAAGGGGGGGTCAATAAAGAGCTGTTTTCCATCTTAGCTTCCATGTGAAATGTTGCTCACTACTACCGCAAAAAACACAGGAAGGATTTACTCTAAATTTGTCCAGATTCTTAAACTTTAAGCAGCAAGTTTGTTTCATGGTTTGGTGAAAATTTTGTCCATTCCAGTTTTGAGAAATTACAGTTAGTAAAAGGTGGTGGGTAGGCATGAAAGGGTTAAAACTTGGTATATATTTTTGTGAAATTTCCAAATGAAATTCATAAAATTAATTCAGTCACATTTGAACTTTTTAAGGCATGATTGGTGGGAACTAACATGTTTTGTTCAACATCTGGAAAAACAAATTTGGGCAAAGTAAAATCCACAGCAAAAGGGAGGCTGTATGGGGCATAGTTACAAAGAAGTGACGGAGCGCTGTATTAGCCTTCTTGGCTTAATGCTGCGCTCTGCCAAATTGGAAACGCAGGGCTGCACCATATTTACAACAATACGGTGCAGCCCTGCATTTCCCCCTGTGCCAGCACTAATTACATCTGCCTAGCACCAACGCAGGCACCCTTGCACCATTGTGCAAGGGTGCCTGCATTGGGGAGAATGATTGTTTGTGTGCGGGTCACTTCCTGCAGATAAACACTCTTAATGCGCATAAACAATCTTAAACAGAGATGCGTACGTGCTGCTTTGTACAGCACACATGGAAGTTGCAACTCGTCATTTTTTAAATTATTGTTTATGTGCAGGAATGGACACCTTCCTGCAAATATCATCATTTGTGGCATTGTGCAATTTCTTTAGAAACAGCAAAAGCAAGGAGAAATAAAGCATTTCTCCTCGTTTTGCCATGTTAAGACCGGGATTTCCCTACTGTTCATTTCTGTGATTCACTTGCTTGTTAGGCATAGCAAATCACAATCAGCAGCAGTGGGAGCCAGAGGAAGACGGAAGGAGCGTGGGGGTGAGCCGGAGTGGATCAGGAGTATTTTGCCCCATTCAGGAGAGAGGACTTACCCATTGTACAGAGTCAGATGCAAAGTAACCCGACCCGAGAAGCAGCTTGGAAAGAAACAGGATTACCTGATCACCTTTTACAGAGTCAATTGGAAAGTAACCTGATTCGAGAAGTGGCTTGGAAAGAAACAGATCCAACGGATGACCTTTTGCAGGATCAGGCAAAAGATGTTCCATAACTCTGCTCCAAGGAATGGGATAACATGCTAGCCTCATATGTCAATTATAACCCAACAAACTCCAGGCCTTTGGCAATGGGTATTAAGGAACCCCGAGGGGGTCACTTGGCACTCCTGCTTAGAACATTGCAGAGCTCGGTAGAGGCAATGAACTACCAAGGTAATAAAATAAATATACAGATTAGGCTCTTAAATGCCCTGGAAATGTGCGTATCAATGATAGACAAGAAAATCGTACATCTAAATATTAAGAAGAACCCAAGCAGATACACAAGGAACAGGACAAAGCTGCAATTGTTCACCCGTCTTGGAGAAGCTGGCAACCATTCCGAGACCATTCACCCAGTTACCCAACAACCAAAAGGGCGCTGTCAGACAAAGGGCTCCAAGTGGGGCAAGAGACATACAAGCAGGGCCGGACTGACTACCGGGCAGTTTAGAATGCTGCCGAGCTGGGGGCTGAGTTCACTGCGGTGGGGGCTGATTTCGTTCATGGAGACCTGCGTGTGCTTCGAAATAATTAAAGCAAAACGAATGATGTTTAGCACACGCAGGTCTCCATGAACGAAATCAGCCCCAGCTCAGCAGCATTCCAAACTGCCCGGTAGCCAGTCCGGCCCTGCATACAAGATAATGTTACAAGGTCACTCATGGCCCCAGTGGTACCAGGCATTGAAGCAGGGTAGATGGGGTCATTCAGCATTGTCACCGCGGATCTTCAGAGTGGGAAACCCTGATATGGAATTAACAACACATACCCAAAGCACTGATTATGAACCCCTGGGGGCAGGAGGAGCCTCTAAGGGCAATAGAGCCAAGAAAATGAAGGGGCATAACAGAAATACTCCTTCAGCAAATCGCCTGGCGGCCTACCAAATTTTCAATATGCAAAAATCTACACCTCCGCTCACTCATGATCAGGAACCTGAATTAGATGTGAGGAGGTTGTAGGAGAAGGGGATAGAATGGGAGAAACAATCAAGGACAACAGGGGTACATAAGTAGGAACAGCTTTAGAAATGGTCCCAATGGCACACCCAGACTTAGTCAATGGAATTAATCTAAGCTAACATCCTAACTGGCTTCTCCTAATGCGTCAAATAGAATACAAACCCCCATTATCTAAAAAATCCTCAGCAACATCCATCCTAAAGAAGAAGCAGGCACAATTTCTGGCCACCATGCTAGGAGTGCTCCTATGAATCCATTGTATTGTATTTATTGCTTATTGAGCGCAGCTGTCACCCAAAGGGTATCCTGGCGCTGAGACCTAACCATGCATCTATTGAGAAGCTACATTACTCTGGGGAACAAGTAGGTTTTAAGGCTCTTTTTAAAAGTGAGCAGATCAGGGCAGCTCCTTAATGTCAAGGGGAGAGTGTTCCACAACGTGGCAGCCGCGAAACTAAAAGCGCGACCACCCATTCTTGTTCTATTGATTTTGGGTACTCTTGCCAGAAACGCCGAAGATGATCTTAAAGGTCTGGCTGCCTGATACCAGAGGAAGAGAGTCTGGAGAGGTATTGGTCCCAGTCCATGCAGGGCCCTAAAAACAAGGCAGAGAGCCTTAAACGCAATTCTCTGCTGGACTGGGAGCCAGTGCAAATCGGCCAAAGCTGCCGATGAAGAGGCGGACCGTGGTCGAGACAGGGCCAGTTTAGCGGCCATATTCTGTATCCTTTGGAGCTTTAGGACCAGAGTCTTCGGGGCACCCAGAAGTAGTGCGTTGCAGTAGTCAATCCTACTGAGAATGGAACTACGCACTACCTCAGCTCTGGAGCCCCGTGGGAGAAGTGGCAAGATTTTCCGTAGAACACGGAGCAAACCCATACATGTTGCTGCCGTTTTGTTTACGGAGGCATCAAGCTGCAAATTGGGTTCGAATAGAACTCCCAGGTTGCGGGCTGACTCTGCCGCCTCCACCGAGCCCGGGATGGACACTGGCCAAAAATCGGCCGGTAGTGTACGGGGAGTTCGGTCCAAGGAGCAGTGGAGTACCTCCGTTTTTGATCCATTGAATTGTAGCGCATTGGCTCGCAGCCATGCTGCTGTGGCTGCCATACAACGGTGAAAGGCATCCCTTGAAATGGCATCTGAACCCTCAAATGAAAAAATCAACTGAGTGTCATCGGCATAGTTGACAGCAGATATGCCGAATGACTTTATCAGTGCTATCAAGGGACGAAGATATATATTAAATAGGATCGGGCTAATAGCCGATCCTTGGGGAACTCCCTGTTTCACCCGCCTAGTGGCTGATCGAAAAGGTGGTAGTGCCACGGCTTGTTGTCGGTTGTCCAAATAGGACGTGAGCCAGTCTAAGGCCAGACCGCACACTCCCGCACTCCGAAGACGGCCAAGTAATACTTCATGGTCCACCGTGTCGAACGCGGCCGACATGTCAAGTAGCACCAAAAATGCAGACTTGCCCTTGTCGACTCGCGTTCGCAGATCATCCAACACGGTGACCAAGGCCGTCTCGGTGCCGTGCGCTGGCCTGAAGCCAAATTGTGCAGCATCCAGGCATAGATTTGTTTCTAGGAAGTTGGATAAGGCTCTTGTAACCCATCTCTCGAGGATTTTTATCGCAAATGGTAATAGCGAGATTGGCCTGTAATTAGCCGAGCAGAGAGGGTCCAAAGAAGCCTTTTTCAACAGAGGTGTTACAATAGCCAACTTCCAACTGTCTGGAACTGACGCTGTGGTCAATGATTGACAGCAGATGGAGTGCAACGGAGGGAAAAGCTCATCTTGAAAGGCCTTCCAGATCTTATGAGGCATTGGATCCAGCGGCGATCCTGACGATACACTACTTGCCAGGATAGCAAATTCCTCTAACGAGGGGACGGGAAAGCTGGACAACTGAGGCATACCTTCCTTGTTAGGTGCCCAATTGGAGTCCAAATTGTCCAGGTTGTCAGACGGGTCCAAAGGAGAGACTACAAATGTTACGGATTGTTCAGAATTTTCGAGTCCAGTCAGGATAGTCCTGATTTTCTCCTCAAATGCAAGGGCCAGTGAGTCGCACAGCGCCTGCGAGGCCGAGATGGTAGACGCCATGCAAGGCGGGTCAGACAAAGTCTTGACCAATCAAAACAGGGTCTGAGATTTGTTAGAGGCCTTCGCCAAAGAATCTTCCAGAAACTTGGCTTTTGCGGTTCTTAACTGGGCCTTGTATTCGTGCAAGGCTGCTTTATAGGCCGCCTTATCCTGCTCCCTGTATCCTCTCCTCCGTGTACGCTCTGCCTGTTTACAGCGAAGTTTGGAGTGCCCCAATTCTTCGCTGAACCAGGCGTTTAGGCCCCTGGGCCTGTCTCTTACCTTACGTAAGGGGGCCAGGTCATCAAGAGATGATACAATATGCCGGCAGAGAGAAGCATAGCTCTTGTCCACATTCTCCTCCATCCGAAAGGTTCCCGGTAGGAGTGTAGGTCGAATCGGTTCCCTGAGGAGACGACTCCATTGCCGATTCAACTTCCATCAAAGGTACTGATCAGTTTGGGGCCAGAATACAAACTGAGAGGGGAAGGGGTGACCACCACTAAACTGCCTGGGAATTTAGAACCTATATCGACTACATCCCTCGCCAGGCACATGGTGGAACGGATCACTGACATAATATAGAATGACAAAATATAGCCTTACCAAAATATAGTCACCAAAATATAGAATGCCAAAATATCGAATTCCTATCTACAAACAGGTAAGTACAAAAATATCGAATCCAAAATATAGTCTGCAAAAAATATAGTCAGTCAAAATATCGAATTTTTTTAAATGTCTTTTAATGAAATAATACATATAATTAACTAAAACATACTTAAAAATACTCAAATAACCTTAAAATTAAGATATCATTAATTTAAGTTATTAATAAAAAATGTACAATATTTTACCGTAGGATAGCAGGAGGGTAACATTTAATATTACCACTCCAGTGAGTGCAACAGTAGGGAAAGCGTTGCATAGCGTACGGGTAAAAAATACTATTCCCACTCCAGTGAGTGCAACAGTAGGGAAAGCATTGGATAGCGTAGGGGTAAAAATGACTATTCCCACTCCAGAGAGTGCAACAGTAGGGAAAGCGTTGGATAGCGTAGGGGTAAAAAATACTATTCCCACTCCAGAGAGTGCAACAGTAGGGAAAGCGTTGGATAGCGGGAGTGTGAAAATTACTATTCCCACTCCAGATAGTGCAACAGTAGGGAAAGCTTTGGATAGCGTAGGGGTAAAAATGACTATTCCCACTCCAGAGAGTGCAACAGTAGGGAAAGCGTTGGATAGCTTAGGGGTAAAAAATACTATTCCCACTCCAGAGAGTGCAACAGTAGGGAAAGCGTTGGATAGCGGGAGGGTGAAAATTACTATTCCCACTCCAGTGAGTTTAACAGTAGGGAAAGTAATGATTTAATATATTATTAAAAATAAATTAAATATCAATACCTATAAAACATTAATTGAAATTAATAACCAATTTAATATTATGTAATAATTAATTAGAAATACAACTACATATTAGTTATTAAAAATTAATAACCTATTCATAATTATTTAACAACGAATTAATTTTCAATAACAAAAACTAATTAATGATAAAAATTAATACCAATTAAAAATTAACAGTAAATTAATTAACAATACACAAAAAGTATTTTTAATATGTAATTAATTACAATTACATTACTTCCCACCCTATTCCCCTATAAACCCACATCCCACTACAGAAAATACATTAATACAATTATCATAATTATCAAATATTTAATTAATACTAAATAATTACCAATTAATAAAATTAATTGCCAATTAATAGAAATTAATTACCAATTAAAAATTAATTAACAATAAATTTAAAATCAATACCAATAAATGAAAAAAATTATTTACTTAATTACAATTAAATTACTTCCCACCCTATTCCCCTATAAACCCACAACCCGCTACAGAAAATAAATTTAGAAAATTAACATAATTAACAATTAATCAATTAATACAAATTAATTGGAAATTAATAAAAATTAATTACCAATTAAAAAATAACAATAAATTCAAAATGAATACCAATAAATAAATAAAAATATTTAATTAATTACAATTAAATTACTTCCCACCCTATTCCCCTATAAACCCACAACCCGCTACAGAACTAAAAAGCAAAATTTAATTAAAAATTAATAATAATTGCTAAAAATTAATATTTAATTTAATATAATTGAATTACTTCCCTCTCTATTCCCCTATAAACCCACAACCCGCTACAGAATTAAATTACGCAAAAATTAAATAACATAAATTTCATTACTTAAAATACATTAAACATACATTACAAAAATTAATATACACTTTTCACACATATGCTAACATACAAAACATTTTTAGAAAAATTATATTATTAAAAAATCGATATATTTAATGCCTATATAGTATACTTCGATATTTTGACTTCTATATTTTGAAAATTGATATTACTTACCTTAAATTCGATATTTTTAACCACTATATTGTGTCCTTTCGATATTTTGTCCATTCTATATTTTTACTTCGATATTATGTCCATTCTGTATTTTGGAATCGATATTATGACTGTTTACCGGTGGAACCAATAAATACCCATGAACAAGCTTCCACCCTCTTGTATCCAGATTATATATCCAAGGGATCTTTTGATACTCTAAATAGGAGTAACATTCTGAAGTTGATTGGCTCTATTGATTTAGGGAGGTAACATCAAAGGACATTGCCTCGATAGAATTTCTTGACCCTTGCCCTGGACAACGCAATGAATCCATAAATGTCACTTGGGGCTCCGCTGATTGGGCTTCGAAGGTATTAAAAGTGGTGGATATCTTCAAAAGCTGGGGGATTACAATCACCTCCATAAGGAGCACAGGTTACCCTCACATACTGGAAGCTATAAGAATGGAGAGAGAAGCACAGATTCGACCAAGGAAAGCCTACTCAGTACTGTAAAACGGCTGGCTCTCTGGGGCTCTGAACAGGACCAGGATATTACAATGACAAAATGTGTATGAAGTCCCCCAGACAGGTAGAACGTTTAGAATGTGCACCTGGAACATCAACAATTTGGCTTGTAAACTGTGCAATCTGGAGACTTTACTACCTTCGTTCCTTTCAAGTTGTGTTACTTCAAGAGACTTGGTCACATGCCTCAGTTCCTCTGGAGGGCTTCTACAATTTATTTATTCTCGCAGCAAAAGCTCGCAAACAAGGGCACTGCGAGATGGGCCCTGCAACGTAAAGATCTACAACAAGTGCCATTGATGGGGAAGAGGTTGAAGGAGTGGATGTTGGCCTCCAAGTGGTCAACATTGTACTTAAAACCTCTGAAGGCATCATTAACCCAATCATAGTAGTGAACTTATCCATCCAAGCGAAATATCTAAGATGGAGCTAGCTGCCAAACTGACCAATCTGATCATGAGATTAAAAAGAGAGAGAACAGATACTGACCTTGTTGTTTTAGGAGACATTAACATTAATTTTAACTTTAACTTGGGTGGGGTTGCTTATGGGCACACCCTACCCAAATAAAATGTTAGTGGCACAGGATATACAGTGGGTGGTACCTCATCAAGAAAAAATACACTGGCATATAAAAGACAAGAGAGTTCAACTGCTGCTATCCAACTTGGAGCACCTTTGTCTCAGAGTCCTAAATGATCGCTTAGCACCTGACAAACAATTAGGTCTATGAACTTACTGAGCCTCATGTTGCTACAGTTTGCCACCTCATTCAGCTACAGTGAGAGACCAGAGAGTGACCATCGTCCCCAGGAGATAGGAGAATATGCGATCTCAGCTGATCAGGGTATCTCATGTTATACAATCAACCACAAGCATTTTAAATGCATAGCAGCCTCTTTACAACAACGAGTTGATTGTGCCAAGGAAACATTATTAGCCATGCAGGTTGAAGGACAAATCCCTCTTACTAACTGGGAAGGTTTCACCACATCTCTTGCGGATCAATATGCCAAACCAGCTCTGGCCCGAAAAAAGAACATCGGCTACAGGGGCCCTCTTCTCTTCATTATGCCAAGAAACCAATTGCTTGATTACAGCAAGCAAAAAGAAAATAAATCAACTTTGGAGGGCCCACAGGAGGGCACCAATGAACCCAGAGTTACATCAAATGCTCAGAAATGCTAAGAAGGGCATAAGAAGATCAAAATGGGACCTCCTGAGGGAGCCTAGAGACTCCTTTTGTGCAAAACTGCTGTATGACATTAGTAAAAAATAATTCAGCTGGTTTCTGGTGGAAGGTGAATGAAATAAACAGCTCTCTCCCCAGAATGGCAATTTCAAATATCTTGGAGACAGTCAGGATACACGTTCTGTCAAGTAACTTTAACCTTGGGAACCATGAGGATCACACAAGCCTCAACTCAGAGACCATGCAGTAATGTGAGCACTTGTTTGTTGCACAGTCTGATAAGGATAGAGAACAGCCCTGACGTAGCAAGAAGATCTTGACTGGTATCGGGGTTAACATCACTGGAGGCGTTATTACTATCAATCCATCTTGGCCCCGATGGAACAGCCTAGTCCCAGTATTAAGCAGCAGTCTCTCTGATGCAAACAACACTGTCCTCTCAATCAGCGCTTTGCGATGCCTTGCCTTACTCCAGATCTATGAAGCCATGCAAGCCACACAGGGAGGTTGATATGATTGATAGGCCTGCGCAAAAAAAGTGACACTATGGTGGGCAGGTCTTTTGCAAATGAGGCCCCTAGTACCCAATTAAATGGGGTTGTGGAGAGTACAGAGCTGAATAGATACAGTGACAAAATCATGCCCATATTTCCTAAAGTCCTGTCATCTTGTCATAAGTACCAAAATATAATGTTGATATTATGTTATCTAGGCTGTAATACTATAGCTTTCAACCCACACCAACCAATCTGCAAATTGTATTGTCTGTTCAAGATCTGGAATCTGGTGGCACAGTGGCTTAGGCATTCCACATGTTTTTACTGATTTTGTGTGTTGTGCAGCTTAGTTCTGCTAGTTTTCCACATCGTTTCTTATGATCGTATTTTTTTCACTGCCATAGATGTTATTTTTATTGACCATAATGTTATGTTCTCTTCCATTGGCCATATCTTATGCAAGAAACCAATGAAGATGATAAACAAGCAAATCCTTCCAATGTCAAGCTAGGTTGAAAAACAAAGAAACGGTCCAGGAGTGTGACACTGTCATATGGCAGCGCTCATTTTGTCAAATGACGGATGCCTTACTTTTCCTTTAGGTGGTAATGTCTGGCCATAAAGGGTTTCAATTCCTCGCTCCATGGGTGATCTGTAAGATGTCTTGTCACCTGTACCACCGCACAGAATATCTCTGCTCCATTGAGAGGGGTCATGCAGAGTGTGACCCTACTCTGACCTTTCACCCAATCAAAGGACTCACTATATAGTCCCCCTCAGAGTTAGAAATGTATTTTCGACTGGGAGCGCCACCAGATAACAGTGGGAATGGGAACACCCGCCATTGTCAACAATATTTCCACAGAAAGGGGCTTTTCTTATTCGGGATTGGTTCTGGCTCACCAAGGCCATAACACTGATTTGTTAAAGGTAGATGGACACAGCGGGCAGGACATGCAGTGACACAGGGCATGTCTTCATGCGCCTATCTGCAGTTGATGATGGACGTGGGCACCACCAGCAAAGATTTTGCTGGATGAGAATCATGTTCTTTCACCACCTAATCTTGCCTAATGAGGAGTAGCTTCCGCTTTTGAGAAGCCCCACTCACGGCTGCTCAGAAGCCAACTTCCCAAGACATGGTTAATGTGGTCCCAATTGTTGATGATTTATGCAACTCTTAGACCTACATTCAGTCATTTATCATATCTGTAGGAAGGGTTTAAAATGTTGTCTCACGATCACAAAGGATACATTGTCAACCACCAAAGGTGCATGCATTGTGCAGGAAATAGGAGAAACCCCCTTTTTACTGCCCGGGGAGATAATATTGAATTGGCCAGAAATATAAGCTTGAAATGGCCAGAAATATAAGCGACCACATCGACGGAATGTTGCACAATGGCAAAACATTCACCCCCAGTCACAGATCTGGGTTTATTCCATCGATATTTTGCTCACCAAGCCACCCCAGTTCAGATATGGCCATATGCAAATCAGTCTTGACCCTGTGCCTCATGGGAACAGTTCATACCGAACTGCCAAGCCATGTCTTCCCTGGACCAGAATCAAGCATCCTAGAACTGGTTTCTGGCTATCAGCCGTCTTCAGCCAGGATAGCTTGACTCCAGTGGCCTAGTGAGCACGGGACCCACGTCTGGGCATACCCTTCCCACATAGGGTGAACAGCAAAATACACAAGATGATGGACGGAATGTTGCACAATGGCAAAACATTCACACCCAGTCACAGATCTGGGTTTAATCAATCGTTATTTTGCTCACCAAGCCACCCCAGTTCAGACATGGCCATATGCAAATCAGTCTTGACCCTGTGCCTCATGGGAACAGTCCAGACCGAACTGCCATCTGTGTGTTTTGCAGAAATATTAGCGAGCCATTGCCTTCTAGGACACACATGCTCCCTGTGGCAGGCAGGGCTTCCCATGGCTGATGTGAAACTGAGCCTTAGTGATTCAGAAGCCAAAGTGTTGACGAGCACACCAGTTGTAATTGAGTGCAAGTCATGTGTAACCAGCCAGTAATGCGTGCTGGAGAATGCTGCTACAGTATATAAATACATAAATGAATATTTTTATTTTCGAGTATTTGATAGCACAGAATCCATCCTCAATATGACCAGGGGATGGTTCACAGCACAGCAATCACACACTGCAAGGACACTCTGTGTTTTTTACAAGCAGTGCATTGTGCCAGAAGGTTTTATCACAGTCTTTTAGGCTCACTAACTGATTATTACTGAATCTTTGTGCATTAATTAAAAGCAATCGGTATTAAGAAACAGGTTAGTAGATGGAAAATCAACTGCTATGTGTGGCAACCCAGCTCCTTATCTACGACTGCCTTGATATGTGATTTTTGTCAACCCTTTTTATTTTATAGTAAAAAAGAATTATACCAATACTAATAAAACACCCCGCGGGTTATTTGCAATGCCCGCGCTACTGAAAGGAGCTTCCATTATGAATGATGTGACAATAGATTTAGACCTTCCTGTGTTGGCTCCTTTTCCAAACTTTATCTTCTCAGCATTGGCATCAAAGCTTGCCTGAAAGAAGCCATAAATAACGCTGAATGGATAATGGACTAAAAACACCGCAGATCAGGTTTCGCGCCTAATCGTATTGAGAGCTCATCTTCCACGTTCATTCACATGTTCTGCAATGGCAATTTCAGAGGCGAGATTTAGAGTCCTATTTGCAATAAAAAAAAGGCTAACACATGCAAATAAAATTGAAAGATTTCATTATGTCGCCACCTATACTGCGCCTGTGTGAGTGCCAAAAGGAAACATCCCCAATAAACAAGAAAAAGGTTTAGTAGAAATTCCTTGTGATATTTTTTGCAAAATATATTTTAAAAGGAATACAGATGCATATTCCACTAAATTGTCAGCAGTGCTATGTCAGAATGGGACAAAAAAAGGCCTGGGCACCAAAATGAATACGGCCCCCATTAGTGAAACAGCTAGCTAAATAAGTGGCCCACATTTGCAAATCAGGCCAATTTTGTACTTTTAAAGACACGGTGTTTGGGTATTTTGCTAGGTGTGTGAGACTGCAAGCATTTGAGTTTGCTGCAAACAGTGTTTGGGGTAATATCAGGAATGTCAATAGTAAACACTGTACAACCTGGCGATAAAACAGGCCCACAGCAACCGTCAGCAGAGTGGTTCAGCAATATACTACTCTCACTTAAAAGAACTGTACGCGCACAGAGATTTCTTGGCATAGAGCCTGTGACTACGTGAACAATGCTAATTATCTGATGGCCCTCAAAGCATATCATGGATGCATTAGACAATCACGCCGTGATTTCTTTCGGCCAAGAGCCCCTCTCGAGAAATCTTCTCCCTCGTCAAGTCCCTCTACTCACTGTCTCGAGTTTCAGCTCCACCGCGCCTTCTGAGGATGGATGTAATGCTTTAGCTAAGTTCTTTTCAGATTAAGTGGCAACTATTTACGCTTCCTTTCCACTGTACTCCAGAGATACTCCTTGTACTAACACCTGGTTCGAATTCTCTGAGGATTGCTCTAGGCTACTTCACTTCAAACCTATTGAACCTGAGGAGTTGTCTCCACTTATCGCTTAAGTTAAAAGTGGCCCAGCCTCCCCCTCCATTTTGGAGTGAGGGGTGGAAGCTGTCCAGCCTGTGCTTCACAAGCTACTTCATAGCTCCCTGGCATCAGGTGAAGGAAACATGCAATGGTGGTCCCACTGCTTAAAAAACCTCTGTTAGACCCCGCTAAACCTTCAGACCATCTCGCTTTTACCATTTTCTTTCAAGGCCGCTTAATAACTACTCCACAGGAACGATTCAGAAAAGGGGGTGGTGATGAACAGAGTGCCTGAATTAAGCAGACCACTCTTACCCAGTCCAAAGATCAGGGCTTGATCCATCACCGTTTTTTAGCTCACTGCACCATCCCAGCTCAGAATTTGGCTATATGCAAATTAGTCTGTTCCTGTCCCAGTGCATGATGGGAACAGGGCAAACCAAACTACCAAGCCAATTCTTATACTGGGAAGGAAACAAGCTTCCGGGGACCGGTTTCTGCCATTTCAGGCGTCGTCGGCCCGGCTTGCTTGAATCCTGATGGTGCAATGAGCAAGGGACTCACATCTGAGTATACCCTTCCACGCTTACGGTGGACAAAATGATTCAGAAAAGGGGGTGGTGATGAACAGAGTGCCTGAATTAAGCAGACCACTCTTACCCAGTCCAAAGATCAGGGCTTGATCCATCACCGTTTTTTAGCTCACTGCACCATCCCAGCTCAGAACTTGGCTATATGCAAATTAGTCTGTTCCTGTCCCAGTGCATGATGGGAACAGGGCAAACCAAACTACCAAGCCAATTCTTATACTGGGAAGGAAACAAGCTTCCGGGGACCGGTTTCTGCCATTTCAGGCGTCGTCAGCCCGGCTTGCTTGAATCCTGATGGTGCAATGAGCAAGGGACTCACATCTGAGTATACCCTTCCACGCTTATGGTGGACAAAATGATTCAGAAAAGGGGGTGGTGATGAACAGAGTGCCTGAATTAAGCAGACCACTCTTACCCAGTCCAAAGATCAGGGCTTGATCCATCACCGTTTTTTAGCTCACTGCACCATCCCAGCTCAGAACTTGGCTATATGCAAATTAGTCTGTTCCTGTCCCAGTGCATGATGGGAACAGGGCAAACCAAACTACCAAGCCAATTCTTATACTGGGAAGGAAACAAGCTTCCGGGGACCGGTTTCTGCCATTTCAGGCGTCGTCGGCCCGGCTTGCTTGAATCCTGATGGTGCAATGAGCAAGGGACTCACATCTGAGTATACCCTTCCACGCTTATGGTGGACAAAATGATTCAGAAAAGGGGGTGGTGATGAACAGAGTGCCTGAATTAAGCAGACCACTCTTACCCAGTCCAAAGATCAGGGCTTGATCCATCACCGTTTTTTAGCTCACTGCACCATCCCAGCTCAGAACTTGGCTATATGCAAATTAGTCTGTTCCTGTCCCAGTGCATGATGGGAACAG
This sequence comes from Lissotriton helveticus, assembly GCF_964261635.1. Taxonomy (NCBI): domain Eukaryota; kingdom Metazoa; phylum Chordata; class Amphibia; order Caudata; family Salamandridae; genus Lissotriton; species Lissotriton helveticus. The sequence goes on from NC_136067.1 coordinate 1,867,612,874, forward strand.
GGCAAACCAAACTACCAAGCCAATTCTTATACTGGGAAGGAAACAAGCTTCCGGGGACCGGTTTCTGCCATTTCAGGCGTCGTCGGCCCGGCTTGCTTGAATCCTGATGGTGCAATGAGCAAGGGACTCACATCTGAGTATACCCTTCCACGCTTATGGTGGACAAAATGATTCAGAAAAGGGGGTGGTGATGAACAGAGTGCCTGAATTAAGCAGACCACTCTTATCCAGTCCAAAGATCAGGGCTTGATCCATCGCCGTTTTTTAGCTCACTGCACCATCCCAGCTCAGAACTTGGCTATATGCAAATTAGTCTGTTCCTGTCCCAGTGCATGATGGGAACAGGGCAAACCAAACTACCAAGCCAATTCTTATACTGGGAAGGAAACAAGCTTCCGGGGACCGGTTTCTGCCATTTCAGGCATCGTCGGCCCGGCTTGCTTGAATCCTGATGGTGCAATGAGCAAGGGACTCACATCTGAGTATACCCTTCCATGCTTATGGTGGACAAAATGATTCAGAAAAGGGGGTGGTGATGAACAGAGTGCCTGAATTAAGCAGACCACTCTTACCCAGTCCAAAGATCAGGGCTTGATCCATCACCTTTTTTTAGCTCACTGCACCATCCCAGCTCAGAACTTGGCTATATGCAAATTAGTCTGTTCCTGTCCCAGTGCATGATGGGAACAGGGCAAACCAAACTACCAACCCAATTCTTATACTGGGAAGGAATCAAGCTTCCGGGGACCGGTTTCTGCCATTTCAGGCGTCGTCGGCCCGGCTTGCTTGAATCCTGATGGTGCAATGAGCAAGGGACTCACATCTGAGTATACCCTTCCACGCTTATGGTGGACAAAATGATTCAGAAAAGGGGGTGGTGATGAACAGAGTGCCTGAATTAAGCAGACCACTCTTACCCAGTCCAGAGATCAGGGCTTGATCCATCACCGTTTTTTAGCTCACTGCACCATCCCAGCTCAGAACTTGGCTATATGCAAATTAGTCTATTCCTGTCCCAGTGCATGATGGGAACAGGGCAAACCAAACTACCAAGCCAATTCTTATACTGGGAAGGAAACAAGCTTCCGGGGACCGGTTCCTGCCATTTCAGGCGTTGTCGGCCCGGCTTGCTTGAATCCTGATGGTGCAATGAGCAAGGGACTCACATCTGAGTATACCCTTCCACGCTTATGGTGGACAAAATGATTCAGAAAAGGGGGTGGTGATGAACAGAGTGCCTGAATTAAGCAGACCACTCTTACCCAGTCCAAAGATCAGGGCTTGATCCATCACCGTTTTTTAGCTCACTGCACCATCCCAGCTCAGAACTTGGCTATATGCAAATTAGTCTGTTCCTGTCCCAGTGCATGATGGGAACAGGGCAAACCAAACTACCAAGCCAATTCTTATACTGGGAAGGAAACAAGCTTCCGGGGACCGGTTTCTGCCATTTCAGGCGTCGTCGGCCCGGCTTGCTTGAATCCTGATGGTGCAATGAGCAAGGGACTCACATCTGAGTATACCCTTCCACGCTTATGGTGGACAAAATGATTCAGAAAAGGGGGTGGTGATGAACAGAGTGCCTGAATTAAGCAGACCACTCTTACCCAGTCCAAAGATCAGGGCTTGATCCATCACCGTTTTTTAGCTCACTGCACCATCCCAGCTCAGAACTTGGCTATATGCAAATTAGTCTGTTCCTGTCCCAGTGCATGATGGGAACAGGGCAAACCAAACTACCAAGCCAATTCTTATACTGGGAAGGAAACAAGCTTCCGGGGACCGGTTTCTGCCATTTCAGGCGTCGTCGGCCCGGCTTGCTTGAATCCTGATGGTGCAATGAGCAAGGGACTCACATCTGAGTATACCCTTCCACGCTTATGGTGGACAAAATGATTCAGAAAAGGGGGTGGTGATGAACAGAGTGCCTGAATTAAGCAGACCACTCTTATCCAGTCCAAAGATCAGGGCTTGATCCATCGCCGTTTTTTAGCTCACTGCACCATCCCAGCTCAGAACTTGGCTATATGCAAATTAGTCTGTTCCTGTCCCAGTGCATGATGGGAACAGGGCAAACCAAACTACCAAGCCAATTCTTATACTGGGAAGGAAACAAGCTTCCGGGGACCGGTTTCTGCCATTTCAGGCGTCGTCGGCCCGGCTTGCTTGAATCCTGATGGTGCAATGAGCAAGGGACTCACATCTGAGTATACCCTTCCATGCTTATGGTGGACAAAATGATTCAGAAAAGGGGGTGGTGATGAACAGAGTGCCTGAATTAAGCAGACCACTCTTACCCAGTCCAAAGATCAGGGCTTGATCCATCACCGTTTTTTAGCTCACTGCACCATCCCAGCTCAGAACTTGGCTATATGCAAATTAGTCTGTTCCTGTCCCAGTGCATGATGGGAACAGGGCAAACCAAACTACCAAGCCAATTCTTATACTGGGAAGGAAACAAGCTTCCGGGGACCGGTTTCTACCATTTCAGGCGTCGTCGGCCCGGCTTGCTTGAATCCTGATGGTGCAATGAGCAAGGGACTCACATCTGAGTATACCCTTCCACGCTTATGGTGGACAAAATGATTCAGAAAAGGGGGTGGTGATGAACAGAGTGCCTGAATTAAACAGACCACTCTTACCCAGTCCAAAGATCAGGGCTTGATCCATCACCGTTTTTTAGCTCACTGCACCATCCCAGCTCAGAACTTGGCTATATGCAAATTAGTCTGTTCCTGTCCCAGTGCATGATGGGAACAGGGCAAACCAAACTACCAAGCCAATTCTTATACTGGGAAGGAAACAAGCTTCCGGGGACCGGTTTCTGCCATTTCAGGCGTCGTCGGCCCGGCTTGCTTGAATCCTGATGGTGCAATGAGCAAGGGACTCACATCTGAGTATACCCTTCCACGCTTATGGTGGACAAAATGATTCAGAAAAGGGGGTGGTGATGAACAGAGTGCCTGAATTAAGCAGACCACTCTTACCCAGTCCAAAGATCAGGGCTTGATCCATCACCGTTTTTTAGCTCACTGCACCATCCCAGCTCAGAACTTGGCTATATGCAAATTAGTCTGTTCCTGTCCCAGTGCATGATGGGGACAGGGCAAACCAAACTACCAAGCCAATTCTTATACTGGGAAGGAAACAAGCTTCCGGGGACCGGTTTCTGCCATTTCAGGCGTCGTCGGCCCGGCTTGCTTGAATCCTGATGGTGCAATGAGCAAGGGACTCACATCTGAGTATACCCTTCCACGCTTATGGTGGACAAAATGATTCAGAAAAGGGGGTGGTGATGAACAGAGTGCCTGAATTAAGCAGACCACTCTTACCCAGTCCAAAGATCAGGGCTTGATCCATCACCGTTTTTTAGCTCACTGCACCATCCCAGCTCAGAACTTGGCTATATGCAAATTAGTCTGTTCCTGTCCCAGTGCATGATGGGAACAGGGCAAACCAAACTACCAAGCCAATTCTTATACTGGGAAGGAAACAAGCTTCCGGGGACCGGTTTCTGCCATTTCAGGCGTCGTCGGCCTGGCTTGCTTGAATCCTGATGGTGCAATGAGCAAGGGACTCACATCTGAGTATACCCTTCCACGCTTATGGTGGACAAAATGATTCAGAAAAGGGGGTGGTGATGAACAGAGTGCCTGAATTAAGCAGACCACTCTTACCCAGTCCAAAGATCAGGGCTTGATCCATCACCGTTTTTTAGCTCACTGCACCATCCCAGCTCAGAACTTGGCTATATGCAAATTAGTCTGTTCCTGTCCCAGTGCATGATGGGAACAGGGCAAACCAAACTACCAAGCCAATTCTTATACTGGGAAGGAAACAAGCTTCCGGGACCGGTTTCTGCCATTTCAGGCGTCGTCGGCCTGGCTTGCTTGAATCCTGATGGTGCAATGAGCAAGGGACTCACATCTGAGTATACCCTTCCACGCTTATGGTGGACAAAATGATTCAGAAAAGGGGGTGGTGATGAACAGAGTGCCTGAATTAAGCAGACCACTCTTACCCAGTCCAAAGATCAGGGCTTGATCCATCACCGTTTTTCAGCTCACTGCACCATCCCAGCTCAGAACTTGGCTATATGCAAATTAGTCTGTTCCTGTCCCAGTGCATGATGGGAACAGGGCAAACCAAACTACCAAGCCAATTCTTATACTGGGAAGGAAACAAGCTTCCGGGGACCGGTTTCTGCCATTTCAGGCGTCGTCGGCCCGGCTTGCTTGAATCCTGATGGTGCAATGAGCAAGGGACTCACATCTCAGTATACCCTTCCACGCTTATGGTGGACAAAAGGATTCAGAAAAGGGGGTGGTGATGAACAGAGTGCCTGAATTAAGCAGACCACTCTTACCCAGTCCAAAGATCAGGGCTTGATCCATCACCGTTTTTTAGCTCACTGCACCATCCCAGCTCAGAACTTGGCTATATGCAAATTAGTCTGTTCCTGTCCCAGTGCATGATGGGGACAGGGCAAACCAAACTACCAAGCCAATTCTTATACTGGGAAGGAAACAAGCTTCCGGGGACCGGTTTCTGCCATTTCAGGCGTCGTCGGCCCGGCTTGCTTGAATCCTGATGGTGCAATGAGCAAGGGACTCACATCTGAGTATACCCTTCCACGCTTATGGTGGACAAAATGATTCAGAAAAGGGGGTGGTGATGAACAGAGTGCCTGAATTAAGCAGACCACTCTTACCCAGTCCAAAGATCAGGGCTTGATCCATCACCGTTTTTTAGCTCACTGCACCATCCCAGCTCAGAACTTGGCTATATGCAAATTAGTCTGTTCCTGTCCCAGTGCATGATGGGAACAGGGCAAACCAAACTACCAAGCCAATTCTTATACTGGGAAGGAAACAAGCTTCCGGGGACCGGTTTCTGCCATTTCAGGCGTCGTCGGCCTGGCTTGCTTGAATCCTGATGGTGCAATGAGCAAGGGACTCACATCTGAGTATACCCTTCCACGCTTATGGTGGACAAAATGATTCAGAAAAGGGGGTGGTGATGAACAGAGTGCCTGAATTAAGCAGACCACTCTTACCCAGTCCAAAGATCAGGGCTTGATCCATCACCGTTTTTTAGCTCACTGCACCATCCCAGCTCAGAACTTGGCTATATGCAAATTAGTCTGTTCCTGTCCCAGTGCATGATGGGAACAGGGCAAACCAAACTACCAAGCCAATTCTTATACTGGGAAGGAAACAAGCTTCCGGGACCGGTTTCTGCCATTTCAGGCGTCGTCGGCCTGGCTTGCTTGAATCCTGATGGTGCAATGAGCAAGGGACTCACATCTGAGTATACCCTTCCACGCTTATGGTGGACAAAATGATTCAGAAAAGGGGGTGGTGATGAACAGAGTGCCTGAATTAAGCAGACCACTCTTACCCAGTCCAAAGATCAGGGCTTGATCCATCACCGTTTTTTAGCTCACTGCACCATCCCAGCTCAGAACTTGGCTATATGCAAATTAGTCTGTTCCTGTCCCAGTGCATGATGGGAACAGGGCAAACCAAACTACCAAGCCAATTCTTATACTGGGAAGGAAACAAGCTTCCGGGGACCGGTTTCTGCCATTTCAGGCGTCGTCGGCCCGGCTTGCTTGAATCCTGATGGTGCAATGAGCAAGGGACTCACATCTGAGTATACCCTTCCACGCTTATGGTGGACAAAATGATTCAGAAAAGGGGGTGGTGATGAACAGAGTGCCTGAATTAAGCAGACCAATCTTACCCAGTCCAGAGATCAGGGCTTGATCCATCACCGTTTTTTAGCTCACTGCACCATCCCAGCTCAGAACTTGGCTATATGCAAATTAGTCTATTCCTGTCCCAGTGCATGATGGGAACAGGGCAAACCAAACTACCAAGCCAATTCTTATACTGGGAAGGAAACAAGCTTCCGGGGACCGGTTCCTGCCATTTCAGGCGTTGTCGGCCCGGCTTGCTTGAATCCTGATGGTGCAATGAGCAAGGGACTCACATCTGAGTATACCCTTCCACGCTTATGGTGGACAAAATGATTCAGAAAAGGGGGTGGTGATGAACAGAGTGCCTGAATTAAGCAGACCACTCTTACCCAGTCCAAAGATCAGGGCTTGATCCATCACCGTTTTTTAGCTCACTGCACCATCCCAGCTCAGAACTTGGCTATATGCAAATTAGTCTGTTCCTGTCCCAGTGCATGATGGGAACAGGGCAAACCAAACTACCAAGCCAATTCTTATACTGGGAAGGAAACAAGCTTCCGGGGACCGGTTTCTACCATTTCAGGCGTCGTCGGCCCGGCTTGCTTGAATCCTGATGGTGCAATGAGCAAGGGACTGACATCTGAGTATACCCTTCCACGCTTATGGTGGACAAAATGATTCAGAAAAGGGGGTGGTGATGAACAGAGTGCCTGAATTAAGCAGACCACTCTTACCCAGTCCAAAGATCAGGGCTTGATCCATCACCGTTTTTTAGCTCACTGCACCATCCCAGCTCAGAACTTGGCTATATGCAAATTAGTCTGTTCCTGTCCCAGTGCATGATGGGAACAGGGCAAACCAAACTACCAAGCCAATTCTTATACTGGGAAGGAAACAAGCTTCCGGGGACCGGTTTCTGCCATTTCAGGCGTCGTCGGCCCGGCTTGCTTGAATCCTGATGGTGCAATGAGCAAGGGACTCACATCTGAGTATACCCTTCCACGCTTATGGTGGACAAAATGATTCAGAAAAGGGGGTGGTGATGAACAGAGTGCCTGAATTAAGCAGACCACTCTTACCCAGTCCAAAGATCAGGGCTTGATCCATCACCGTTTTTTAGCTCACTGCACCATCCCAGCTCAGAACTTGGCTATATGCAAATTAGTCTGTTCCTGTCCCAGTGCATGATGGGGACAGGGCAAACCAAACTACTAAGCCAATTCTTATACTGGGAAGGAAACAAGCTTCCGGGGACCGGTTTCTGCCATTTCAGGCGTCGTCGGCCCGGCTTGCTTGAATCCTGATGGTGCAATGAGCAAGGGACTCACATCTGAGTATACCCTTCCACGCTTATGGTGGACAAAATGATTCAGAAAAGGGGGTGGTGATGAACAGAGTGCCTGAATTAAGCAGACCACTCTTACCCAGTCCAAAGATCAGGGCTTGATCCATCACCGTTTTTTAGCTCACTGCACCATCCCAGCTCAGAACTTGGCTATATGCAAATTAGTCTGTTCCTGTCCCAGTGCATGATGGGAACAGGGCAAACCAAACTACCAAGCCAATTCTTATACTGGGAAGGAAACAAGCTTCCGGGGACCGGTTTCTGCCATTTCAGGCGTCGTCGGCCTGGCTTGCTTGAATCCTGATGGTGCAATGAGCAAGGGACTCACATCTGAGTATACCCTTCCACGCTTATGGTGGACAAAATGATTCAGAAAAGGGGGTGGTGATGAACAGAGTGCCTGAATTAAGCAGACCACTCTTACCCAGTCCAAAGATCAGGGCTTGATCCATCACCGTTTTTTAGCTCACTGCACCATCCCAGCTCAGAACTTGGCTATATGCAAATTAGTCTGTTCCTGTCCCAGTGCATGATGGGAACAGGGCAAACCAAACTACCAAGCCAATTCTTATACTGGGAAGGAAACAAGCTTCCGGGACCGGTTTCTGCCATTTCAGGCGTCGTCGGCCTGGCTTGCTTGAATCCTGATGGTGCAATGAGCAAGGGACTCACATCTGAGTATACCCTTCCACGCTTATGGTGGAAAAAATGATTCAGAAAAGGGGGTGGTGATGAACAGAGTGCCTGAATTAAGCAGACCACTCTTACCCAGTCCAAAGATCAGGGCTTGATCCATCACCGTTTTTCAGCTCACTGCACCATCCCAGCTCAGAACTTGGCTATATGCAAATTAGTCTGTTCCTGTCCCAGTGCATGATGGGAACAGGGCAAACCAAACTACCAAGCCAATTCTTATACTGGGAAGGAAACAAGCTTCCGGGGACCGGTTTCTGCCATTTCAGGCGTCGTCGGCCCGGCTTGCTTGAATCCTGATGGTGCAATGAGCAAGGGACTCACATCTCAGTATACCCTTCCACGCTTATGGTGGACAAAAGGATTCAGAAAAGGGGGTGGTGATGAACAGAGTGCCTGAATTAAGCAGACCACTCTTACCCAGTCCAAAGATCAGGGCTTGATCCATCACCGTTTTTTAGCTCACTGCACCATCCCAGCTCAGAACTTGGCTATATGCAAATTAGTCTGTTCCTGTCCCAGTGCATGATGGGGACAGGGCAAACCAAACTACCAAGCCAATTCTTATACTGGGAAGGAAACAAGCTTCCGGGGACCGGTTTCTGCCATTTCAGGCGTCGTCGGCCCGGCTTGCTTGAATCCTGATGGTGCAATGAGCAAGGGACTCACATCTGAGTATACCCTTCCACGCTTATGGTGGACAAAATGATTCAGAAAAGGGGGTGGTGATGAACAGAGTGCCTGAATTAAGCAGACCACTCTTACCCAGTCCAAAGATCAGGGCTTGATCCATCACCGTTTTTTAGCTCACTGCACCATCCCAGCTCAGAACTTGGCTATATGCAAATTAGTCTGTTCCTGTCCCAGTGCATGATGGGAACAGGGCAAACCAAACTACCAAGCCAATTCTTATACTGGGAAGGAAACAAGCTTCCGGGGACCGGTTTCTGCCATTTCAGGCGTCGTCGGCCTGGCTTGCTTGAATCCTGATGGTGCAATGAGCAAGGGACTCACATCTGAGTATACCCTTCCACGCTTATGGTGGACAAAATGATTCAGAAAAGGGGGTGGTGATGAACAGAGTGCCTGAATTAAGCAGACCACTCTTACCCAGTCCAAAGATCAGGGCTTGATCCATCACCGTTTTTTAGCTCACTGCACCATCCCAGCTCAGAACTTGGCTATATGCAAATTAGTCTGTTCCTGTCCCAGTGCATGATGGGAACAGGGCAAACCAAACTACCAAGCCAATTCTTATACTGGGAAGGAAACAAGCTTCCGGGACCGGTTTCTGCCATTTCAGGCGTCGTCGGCCTGGCTTGCTTGAATCCTGATGGTGCAATGAGCAAGGGACTCACATCTGAGTATACCCTTCCACGCTTATGGTGGACAAAATGATTCAGAAAAGGGGGTGGTGATGAACAGAGTGCCTGAATTAAGCAGACCACTCTTACCCAGTCCAAAGATCAGGGCTTGATCCATCACCGTTTTTCAGCTCACTGCACCATCCCAGCTCAGAACTTGGCTATATGCAAATTAGTCTGTTCCTGTCCCAGTGCATGATGGGAACAGGGCAAACCAAACTACCAAGCCAATTCTTATACTGGGAAGGAAACAAGCTTCCGGGGACCGGTTTCTGCCATTTCAGGCGTCGTCGGCCCGGCTTGCTTGAATCCTGATGGTGCAATGAGCAAGGGACTCACATCTCAGTATACCCTTCCACGCTTATGGTGGACAAAAGGATTCAGAAAAGGGGGTGGTGATGAACAGAGTGCCTGAATTAAGCAGACCACTCTTACCCAGTCCAAAGATCAGGGCTTGATCCATCACCGTTTTTTAGCTCACTGCACCATCCCAGCTCAGAACTTGGCTATATGCAAATTAGTCTGTTCCTGTCCCAGTGCATGATGGGAACAGGGCAAACCAAACTACCAAGCCAATTCTTATACTGGGAAGGAAACAAGCTTCCGGGGACCGGTTTCTGCCATTTCAGGCGTCGTCGGCCCGGCTTGCTTGAATCCTGATGGTGCAATGAGCAAGGGACTCACATCTGAGTATACCCTTCCACGCTTATGGTGGACAAAATGATTCAGAAAAGGGGGTGGTGATGAACAGAGTGCCTGAATTAAGCAGACCACTCTTACCCAGTCCAAAGATCAGGGCTTGATCCATCACCGTTTTTTAGCTCACTGCACCATCCCAGCTCAGAACTTGGCTATATGCAAATTAGTCTGTTCCTGTCCCAGTGCATGATGGGAACAGGGCAAACCAAACTACCAAGCCAATTCTTATACTTGGAAGGAAACAAGCTTCCGGGGACCGGTTTCTGCCATTTCAGGCGTCGTCGGCCCGGCTTGCTTGAATCCTGATGGTGCAATGAGCAAGGGACCCACATCTGAGTATACCCTTCCACGCTTATGGTGGACAAAATGATTCAGAAAAGGGGGTGGTGATGAACAGAGTGCCTGAATTAAGCAGACCACTCTTACCCAGTCCAAAGATCAGGGCTTGATCCATCACTGTTTTTTAGCTCACTGCACCATCCCAGCTCAGAACTTGGCTATATGCAAATTAGTCTGCTCCTGTCCCAGTGCATGATGGGAACAGGGCAAACCAAACTACCAAGCCAATTCTTATACTGGGAAGGAAACAAGCTTCCGGGGACCGGTTTCTGCCATTTCAGGCGTCGTCGGCCCGGCTTGCTTGAATCCTGATGGTGCAATGAGCAAGGGACTCACATCTGAGTATACCCTTCCACGCTTATGGTGGACAAAATGATTCAGAAAAGGGGGTGGTGATGAACAGAGTGCCTGAATTAAGCAGACCACTCTTACCCAGTCCATAGATCAGGGCTTGATCCATCACCGTTTTTTAGCTCACTGCACCATCCCAGCTCAGAACTTGGCTATATGCAAATTAGTCTGTTCCTGTCCCAGTGCATGATGGGAACAGGGCACACCAAACTACCAAGCCAATTCTTATACTGGGAAGGAAACAAGTTTCCGGGGACCGGTTTCTGCCATTTCAGGCGTCGTCGGCCCGGCTTGCTTGAATCCGGATGGTGCAATGAGCAAGGGACTCACATCTGAGTATACCCTTCCACGCTTATGGTGGACAAAATGATTCAGAAAAGGGGGTGGTGATGAACAGAGTGCCTGAATTAAGCAGACCACTCTTACCCAGTCCAAAGATCAGGGCTTGATCCATCACCGTTTTTTAGCTCACTGCACCATCCCAGCTCAGAACTTGGCTATATGCAAATTAGTCTGTTCCTGTCCCAGTGCATGATGGGAACAGGGCAAACCAAACTACCAAGCCAATTCTTATACTGGGAAGGAAACAAGCTTCCGGGGACCGGTTTCTGCCATTTCAGGCGCCGTCGGCCCGGCTTGCTTGAATCCTGATGGTGCAATGAGCAAGGGACTCACATCTGAGTATACCCTTCCACGCTTATGGTGGACAAAATGATTCAGAAAAGGGGGTGGTGATGAACAGAGTGCCTGAATTAAGCAGACCACTCTTACCCAGTCCAAAGATCAGGGCTTGATCCATCACCGTTTTTTAGCTCACTGCACCATCCCAGCTCAGAACTTGGCTATATGCAAATTAGTCTGTTCCTGTCCCAGTGCATGATGGGAACAGGGCAAACCAAACTACCAAGCCAATTCTTATACTGGGAAGGAAACAAGCTTCCGGGGACCGGTTTCTGCCATTTCAGGCGTCGTCGGCCCGGCTTGCTTGAATCCTGATGGTGCAATGAGCAAGGGACTCACATCTGAGTATACCCTTCCACGCTTATGGTGGATAAAATGATTCAGAAAAGGGGGTGGTGATGAACAGAGTGCCTGAATTAAGCAGACCACTCTTACCCAGTCCAAAGATCAGGGCTTGATCCATCACGTTTTTTAGCTCACTGCACCATCCCAGCTCAGAACTAGGCTATATGCAAATTAGTCTGTTCCTGTCCCAGTGCATGATGGGAACAGGGTAAACCAAACTATCAAGCCAATTCTTATACTGGGAAGGAAACAAGCTTCCGGGGACCGGTTTCTGCCATTTCAGGCGTCGTCGGCCCGGCTTGCTTGAATCCTGATGGTGCAATGAGCAAGGGACTCACATCTGAGTATACCCTTCCACGCTTATGGTGGACAAAATTATTCAGAAAAGGGGGTGGTGATGAACAGAGTGCCTGAATTAAGCAGACCACTCTTACCCAGTCCAAAGATCAGTGCTTGATCCATCACCATTTTTTAGCTCACTGCACCATCCCAGCTCAGAACTTGGCTATATGCAAATTAGTCTGTTCCTGTTCAAGTGCATGATGGGAACAGGGCAAACCAAACTACCAAGCCAATTCTTATACTGGGAAGGAAACAAGCTTCCGGGGACCGGTTTCTGCCATTTCAGGCGTCGTCGGCCCGGCTTGCTTGAATCCTGATGGTGCAATGAGCAAGGGACTCACATCTGAGTATACCCTTCCACGCTTATGGTGGACAAAATGATTCAGAAAAGGGGTTGGTGATGAACAGAGTGCCTGAATTAAGCAGACCACTCTTACCCAGTCCAAAGATCAGGGCTTGATCCATCACCGTTTTTTAGCTCACTGCACCATCCCAGCTCAGAACCTGGCTATATGCAAATTAGTCTGTTCCTGTCCCAGTGCATGATGGGAACAGGGCAAACCAAACTACCAAGCCAATTCTTATACTGGGAAGGAAACAAGCTACCGGGGACCGGTTTCTGCCATTTGAGGCGTCGTCGGCCCGGCTTGCTTGAATCCTGATGGTGCAATGAGCAAGGGACTCACATCTGAGTATACCCTTCCACGCTTATGGTGAACAAAATGATTCAGAAAAGGGGGTGGTGATGAACAGAGTGCCTGAATTAAGCAGACCACTCTTACCCAGTCCAAAGATCAGGGCTTGATCCATCACCGTTTTTTAGCTCACTGCACCATCCCAGCTCAGAACTTGGCTATATGCAAATTAGTCTGTTCCTGTCCCAGTGCATGATGGGAACAGGGCAAACCAAACTACCAAGCCAATTCTTATACTGGGAAGGAAACAAGCTTCCGGGACCGGTTTCTGCCATTTCAGGCGTCGTCGGCCTGGCTTGCTTGAATCCTGATGGTGCAATGAGCAAGGGACTCACATCTGAGTATACCCTTCCACGCTTATGGTGGACAAAATGATTCAGAAAAGGGGGTGGTGATGAACAGAGGGCCTGAATTAAGCAGACCACTCTTACCCAGTCCAAAGATCAGGGCTTGATCCATCACCGTTTTTCAGCTCACTGCACCATCCCAGCTCAGAACTTGGCTATATGCAAATTAGTCTGTTCCTGTCCCAGTGCATGATGGGAACAGGGCAAACCAAACTACCAAGCCAATTCTTATACTGGGAAGGAAACAAGCTTCCGGGGACCGGTTTCTGCCATTTCAGGCATCGTCGGCCCGGCTTGCTTGAATCCTGATGGTGCAATGAGCAAGGGACTCACATCTCAGTATACCCTTCCACGCTTATGGTGGACAAAAGGATTCAGAAAAGGGGGTGGTGATGAACAGAGTGCCTGAATTAAGCAGACCACTCTTACCCAGTCCAAAGTTCAGGGCTTGATCCATCACCGTTTTTTAGCTCACTGCACCATCCCAGCTCAGAACTTGGCTATATGCAAATTAGTCTGTTCCTGTCCCAGTGCATGATGGGAACAGGGCAAACCAAACTACCAAGCCAATTCTTATACTGGGAAGGAAACAAGCTTCCGGGGACCGGTTTCTGCCATTTCAGGCGTCGTCGGCCCGGCTTGCTTGAATCCTGATGGTGCAATGAGCAAGGGACTCACATCTGAGTATACCCTTCCACGCTTATGGTGGACAAAATGATTCAGAAAAGGGGGTGGTGATGAACAGAGTGCCTGAATTAAGCAGACCACTCTTACCCAGTCCAAAGATCAGGGCTTGATCCATCACCGTTTTTTAGCTCACTGCACCATCCCAGCTCAGAACTTGGCTATATGCAAATTAGTCTGTTCCTGTCCCAGTGCATGATGGGAACAGGGCAAACCAAACTACCAAGCCAATTCTTATACTTGGAAGGAAACAAGCTTCCGGGGACCGGTTTCTGCCATTTCAGGCGTCGTCGGCCCGGCTTGCTTGAATCCTGATGGTGCAATGAGCAAGGGACCCACATCTGAGTATACCCTTCCATGCTTATGGTGGACAAAATGATTCAGAAAAGGGGGTGGTGATGAACAGAGTGCCTGAATTAAGCAGACCACTCTTACCCAGTCCAAAGATCAGGGCTTGATCCATCACCGTTTTTTAGCTCACTGCACCATCCCAGCTCAGAACTTGGCTATATGCAAATTAGTCTGTTCCTGTCCCAGTGCATGATGGGAACAGGGCACACCAAACTACCAAGCCAATTCTTATACTGGGAAGGAAACAAGTTTCCGGGGACCGGTTTCTGCCATTTCAGGCGTCGTCGGCCCGGCTTGCTTGAATCCTGATGGTGCAATGAGCAAGGGACTCACATCTGAGTATACCCTTCCACGCTTATGGTGGACAAAATGATTCAGAAAAGGGGGTGGTGATGAACAGAGTGCCTGAATTAAGCAGACCACTCTTACCCAGTCCAAAGATCAGGGCTTGATCCATCACCGTTTTTTAGCTCACTGCACCATCCCAGCTCAGAACTTGGTTATATGCAAATTAGTCTGTTCCTGTCCCAGTGCATGATGGGGACAGGGCAAACCAAACTACCAAGCCAATTCTTATACTGGGAAGGAAACAAGCTTCCGGGGACCTGTTTCTGCCATTTCAGGCGTCGTCGGCCCGGCTTGCTTGAATCCTGATGGTGCAATGAGCAAGGGACTCACATCTGAGTATACCCTTCCACGCTTATGGTGGACAAAATGATTCAGAAAAGGGGGTTGTGATGAACAGAGTGCCTGAATTAAGCAGACCACTCTTACCCAGTCCAAAGATCAGGGCTTGATCCATCGCCGTTTTTTAGCTCACTGCACCATCCCAGCTCAGAACTTGGCTATATGCAAATTAGTCTGTTCCTGTCCCAGTGCATGATGGGAACAGGGCAAACCAAACTACCAAGCCAATTCTTATACTGGGAAGGAAACAAGCTTCCGGGGACCGGTTTCTGCCATTTCAGGCGCCGTCGGCCCGGCTTGCTTGAATCCTGATGGTGCAATGAGCAAGGGACTCACATCTGAGTATACCCTTCCACGCTTATGGTGGACAAAATGATTCAGAAAAGGGGGTGGTGATGAACAGAGGGCCTGAATTAAGCAGACCACTCTTACCCAGTCCAAAGATCAGGGCTTGATCCATCACCGTTTTTCAGCTCACTGCACCATCCCAGCTCAGAACTTGGCTATATGCAAATTAGTCTGTTCCTGTCCCAGTGCATGATGGGAACAGGGCAAACCAAACTACCAAGCCAATTCTTATACTGGGAAGGAAACAAGCTTCCGGGGACCGGTTTCTGCCATTTCAGGCATCGTCGGCCCGGCTTGCTTGAATCCTGATGGTGCAATGAGCAAGGGACTCACATCTCAGTATACCCTTCCACGCTTATGGTGGACAAAAGGATTCAGAAAAGGGGGTGGTGATGAACAGAGTGCCTGAATTAAGCAGACCACTCTTACCCAGTCCAAAGTTCAGGGCTTGATCCATCACCGTTTTTTAGCTCACTGCACCATCCCAGCTCAGAACTTGGCTATATGCAAATTAGTCTGTTCCTGTCCCAGTGCATGATGGGAACAGGGCAAACCAAACTACCAAGCCAATTCTTATACTGGGAAGGAAACAAGCTTCCGGGGACCGGTTTCTGCCATTTCAGGCGTCGTCGGCCCGGCTTGCTTGAATCCTGATGGTGCAATGAGCAAGGGACTCACATCTGAGTATACCCTTCCACGCTTATGGTGGACAAAATGATTCAGAAAAGGGGGTGGTGATGAACAGAGTGCCTGAATTAAGCAGACCACTCTTACCCAGTCCAAAGATCAGGGCTTGATCCATCACCGTTTTTTAGCTCACTGCACCATCCCAGCTCAGAACTTGGCTATATGCAAATTAGTCTGTTCCTGTCCCAGTGCATGATGGGAACAGGGCAAACCAAACTACCAAGCCAATTCTTATACTTGGAAGGAAACAAGCTTCCGGGGACCGGTTTCTGCCATTTCAGGCGTCGTCGGCCCGGCTTGCTTGAATCCTGATGGTGCAATGAGCAAGGGACCCACATCTGAGTATACCCTTCCATGCTTATGGTGGACAAAATGATTCAGAAAAGGGGGTGGTGATGAACAGAGTGCCTGAATTAAGCAGACCACTCTTACCCAGTCCAAAGATCAGGGCTTGATCCATCACCGTTTTTTAGCTCACTGCACCATCCCAGCTCAGAACTTGGCTATATGCAAATTAGTCTGTTCCTGTCCCAGTGCATGATGGGAACAGGGCACACCAAACTACCAAGCCAATTCTTATACTGGGAAGGAAACAAGTTTCCGGGGACCGGTTTCTGCCATTTCAGGCGTCGTCGGCCCGGCTTGCTTGAATCCTGATGGTGCAATGAGCAAGGGACTCACATCTGAGTATACCCTTCCACGCTTATGGTGGACAAAATGATTCAGAAAAGGGGGTGGTGATGAACAGAGTGCCTGAATTAAGCAGACCACTCTTACCCAGTCCAAAGATCAGGGCTTGATCCATCACCGTTTTTTAGCTCACTGCACCATCCCAGCTCAGAACTTGGTTATATGCAAATTAGTCTGTTCCTGTCCCAGTGCATGATGGGGACAGGGCAAACCAAACTACCAAGCCAATTCTTATACTGGGAAGGAAACAAGCTTCCGGGGACCTGTTTCTGCCATTTCAGGCGTCGTCGGCCCGGCTTGCTTGAATCCTGATGGTGCAATGAGCAAGGGACTCACATCTGAGTATACCCTTCCACGCTTATGGTGGACAAAATGTTTCAGAAAAGGGGGTTGTGATGAACAGAGTGCCTGAATTAAGCAGACCACTCTTACCCAGTCCAAAGATCAGGGCTTGATCCATCGCCGTTTTTTAGCTCACTGCACCATCCCAGCTCAGAACTTGGCTATATGCAAATTAGTCTGTTCCTGTCCCAGTGCATGATGGGAACAGGGCAAACCAAACTACCAAGCCAATTCTTATACTGGGAAGGAAACAAGCTTCCGGGGACCGGTTTCTGCCATTTCAGGCGCCGTCGGCCCGGCTTGCTTGAATCCTGATGGTGCAATGAGCAAGGGACTCACATCTGAGTATACCCTTCCACGCTTATGGTGGACAAAATGATTCAGAAAAGGGGGTGGTGATGAACAGAGTGCCTGAATTAAGCAGACCACTCTTACCCAGTCCAAAGATCAGGGCTTGATCCATCACCGTTTTTTAGCTCACTGCACCATCCCAGCTCAGAACTTGGCTATATGCAAATTAGTCTGTTCCTGTCCCAGTGCATGATGGGAACAGGGCAAACCAAACTACCAAGCCAATTCTTATACTGGGAAGGAAACAAGCTTCCGGGGACCGGTTTCTGCCATTTCAGGCGTCGTCGGCCCGGCTTGCTTGAATCCTGATGGTGCAATGAGCAAGGGACTCACATCTGAGTATACCCTTCCACGCTTATGGTGGATAAAATGATTCAGAAAAGGGGGTGGTGATGAACAGAGTGCCTGAATTAAGCAGACCACTCTTACCCAGTCCAAAGATCAGGGCTTGATCCATCACGTTTTTTAGCTCACTGCACCATCCCAGCTCAGAACTAGGCTATATGCAAATTAGTCTGTTCCTGTCCCAGTGCATGATGGGAACAGGGTAAACCAAACTACCAAGCCAATCCTTATACTGGGAAGGAAACAAGCTTCCGGGGACCGGTTTCTGCCATTTCAGGCGTCGTCGGCCCGGCTTGCTTGAATCCTGATGGTGCAATGAGCAAGGGACTCACATCTGAGTATACCCTTCCACGCTTATGGTGGACAAAATTATTCAGAAAAGGGGGTGGTGATGAACAGAGTGCCTGAATTAAGCAGACCACTCTTACCCAGTCCAAAGATCAGGGCTTGATCCATCACCATTTTTTAGCTCACTGCACCATCCCAGCTCAGAACTTGGCTATATGCAAATTAGTCTGTTCCTGTCCCAGTGCATGATGGGAACAGGGCAAACCAAACTACCAAGCCAATTCTTATACTGGGAAGGAAACAAGCTTCCGGGGACCGGTTTCTGCCATTTCAGGCGTCGTCGGCCCGGCTTGCTTGAATCCTGATGGTGCAATGAGCAAGGGACTCACATCTGAGTATACCCTTCCACGCTTATGGTGGACAAAATGATTCAGAAAAGGGGTTGGTGATGAACAGAGTGCCTGAATTAAGCAGACCACTCTTACCCAGTCCAAAGATCAGGGCTTGATCCATCACCGTTTTTTAGCTCACTGCACCATCCCAGCTCAGAACCTGGCTATATGCATATTAGTCTGTTCCTGTCCCAGTGCATGATGGGAACAGGGCAAACCAAACTACCAAGCCAATTCTTATACTGGGAAGGAAACAAGCTTCCGGGGACCGGTTTCTGCCATTTGAGGCGTCGTCGGCCCGGCTTGCTTGAATCCTGATGGTGCAATGAGCAAGGGACTCACATCTGAGTATACCCTTCCACGCTTATGGTGGACAAAATGATTCAGAAAAGGGGGTGGTGATGAACAGAGTGCCTGAATTAAGCAGACCACTCTTACCCAGTCCAAAGATCAGGGCTTGATCCATCACCGTTTTTTAGCTCACTGCACCATCCCAGCTCAGAACTTGGCTATATGCAAATTAGTCTGTTCCTGTCCCAGTGCATGATGGGAACAGGGCAAACCAAACTACCAAGCCAATTCTTATACTGGGAAGGAAACAAGCTTCCGGGACCGGTTTCTGCCATTTCAGGCGTCGTCGGCCTGGCTTGCTTGAATCCTGATGGTGCAATGAGCAAGGGACTCACATCTGAGTATACCCTTCCACGCTTATGGTGGACAAAATGATTCAGAAAAGGGGGTGGTGATGAACAGAGTGCCTGAATTAAGCAGACCACTCTTACCCAGTCAAAAGATCAGGGCTTGATCCATCACCGTTTTTCAGCTCACTGCACCATCCCAGCTCAGAACTTGGCTATATGCAAATTAGTCTGTTCCTGTCCCAGTGCATGATGGGAACAGGGCAAAGCAAACTACCAAGCCAATTCTTATACTGGGAAGGAAACAAGCTTCCGGGGACCGGTTTCTGCCATTTCAGGCGTCGTCGGCCCGGCTTGCTTGAATCCTGATGGTGCAATGAGCAAGGGACTCACATCTCAGTATACCCTTCCACGCTTATGGTGGACAAAAGGATTCAGAAAAGGGGGTGGTGATGAACAGAGTGCCTGAATTAAGCAGACCACTCTTACCCAGTCCAAAGATCAGGGCTTGATCCATCACCGTTTTTTAGCTCACTGCACCATCCCAGCTCAGAACTTGGCTATATGCAAATTAGTCTGTTCCTGTCCCAGTGCATGATGGGAACAGGGCAAACCAAACTACCAAGCCAATTCTTATACTGGGAAGGAAACAAGCTTCCGGGGACCGGTTTCTGCCATTTCAGGCGTCGTCGGCCCGGCTTGCTTGAATCCTGATGGTGCAATGAGCAAGGGACTCACATCTGAGTATACCCTTCCACGCTTATGGTGGACAAAATGATTCAGAAAAGGGGGTGGTGATGAACAGAGTGCCTGAATTAAGCAGACCACTCTTACCCAGTCCAAAGATCAGGGCTTGATCCATCACCGTTTTTTAGCTCACTGCACCATCCCAGCTCAGAACTTGGCTATATGCAAATTAGTCTGTTCCTGTCCCAGTGCATGATGGGAACAGGGCAAACCAAACTACCAAGCCAATTCTTATACTTGGAAGGAAACAAGCTTCCGGGGACCGGTTTCTGCCATTTCAGGCGTCGTCGGCCCGGCTTGCTTGAATCCTGATGGTGCAATGAGCAAGGGACCCACATCTGAGTATACCCTTCCACGCTTATGGTGGACAAAATGATTCAGAAAAGGGGGTGGTGATGAACAGAGTGCCTGAATTAAGCAGACCACTCTTACCCAGTCCAAAGATCAGGGCTTGATCCATCACCGTTTTTTAGCTCACTGCACCATCCCAGCTCAGAACTTGGCTATATGCAAATTAGTCTGTTCCTGTCCCAGTGCATGATGGGAACAGGGCAAACCAAACTACCAAGCCAATTCTTATACTGGGAAGGAAACAAGCTTCCGGGGACCGGTTTCTGCCATTTCAGGCGTCGTCGGCCCGGCTTGCTTGAATCCTGATGGTGCAATGAGCAAGGGACTCACATCTGAGTATACCCTTCCACGCTTATGGTGGACAAAATGATTCAGAAAAGGGGGTGGTGATGAACAGAGTGCCTGAATTAAGCAGACCACTCTTACCCAGTCCAAAGATCAGGGCTTGATCCATCACCGTTTTTTAGCTCACTGCACCATCCCAGCTCAGAACTTGGCTATATGCAAATTAGTCTGTTCCTGTCCCAGTGCATGATGGGAACAGGGCACACCAAACTACCAAGCCAATTCTTATACTGGGAAGGAAACAAGTTTCCGGGGACCGGTTTCTGCCATTTCAGGCGTCGTCGGCCCGGCTTGCTTGAATCCTGATGGTGCAATGAGCAAGGGACTCACATCTGAGTATACCCTTCCACGCTTATGGTGGACAAAATGATTCAGAAAAGGGGGTGGTGATGAACAGAGTGCCTGAATTAAGCAGACCACTCTTACCCAGTCCAAAGATCAGGGCTTGATCCATCACCGTTTTTTAGCTCACTGCACCATCCCAGCTCAGAACTTGGCTATATGCAAATTAGTCTGTTCCTGTCCCAGTGCATGATGGGGACAGGGCAAACCAAACTACCAAGCCAATTCTTATACTGGGAAGGAAACAAGCTTCCGGGGACCTGTTTCTGCCATTTCAGGCGTCGTCGGCCCGGCTTGCTTGAATCCTGATGGTGCAATGAGCAAGGGACTCACATCTGAGTATACCCTTCCACGCTTATGGTGGACAAAATGTTTCAGAAAAGGGGGTGGTGATGAACAGAGTGCCTGAATTAAGCAGACCACTCTTACCCAGTCCAAAGATCAGGGCTTGATCCATCACCGTTTTTTAGCTCACTGCACCATCCCAGCTCAGAACTTGGCTATATGCAAATTAGTCTGTTCCTGTCCCAGTGCATGATGGGAACAGGGCAAACCAAACTACCAAGCCAATTCTTATACTGGGAAGGAAACAAGCTTCCGGGGACCGGTTTCTGCCATTTCAGGCGCCGTCGGCCCGGCTTGCTTGAATCCTGATGGTGCAATGAGCAAGGGACTCACATCTGAGTATACCCTTCCACGCTTATGGTGGACAAAATGATTCAGAAAAGGGGGTGGTGATGAACAGAGTGCCTGAATTAAGCAGACCACTCTTACCCAGTCCAAAGATCAGGGCTTGATCCATCACCATTTTTTAGCTCACTGCACCATCCCAGCTCAGAACTTGGCTATATGCAAATTAGTCTGTTCCTGTCCCAGTGCATGATGGGAACAGGGCAAACCAAACTACCAAGCCAATTCTTATACTGGGAAGGAAACAAGCTTCCGGGGACCGGTTTCTGCCATTTCAGGCGTCGTCGGCCCGGCTTGCTTGAATCCTGATGGTGCAATGAGCAAGGGACTCACATCTGAGTATACCCTTCCCCGCTTATGGTGGACAAAATGATTCAGAAAAGGGGGTGGTGATGAACAGAGTGCCTGAATTAAGCAGACCACTCTTACCCAGTCCAAAGATCAGGGCTTGATCCATCACCGTTTTTTAGCTCACTGCACCATCCCAGCTCAGAACCTGGCTATATGCAAATTAGTCTATTCCTGTCCCAGTGCATGATGGGAACAGGGCAAACCAAACTACCAAGCCAATTCTTATACTGGGAAGGAAACAAGCTTCCGGGGACCGGTTTCTGCCATTTGAGACGTCGTCGGCCCGGCTTGCTTGAATCCTGATGGTGCAATGAGCAAGGGACTCACATCTGAGTATACCCTTCCACGCTTATGGTGGACAAAATGATTCAGAAAAGGGGGTGGTGATGAACAGAGTGCCTGAATTAAGCAGACCACTCTTACCCAGTCCAAAGATCAGGGCTTGATCCATCACCGTTTTTTAGCTCACTGCACCATCCCAGCCCAGAACCTGGCTATATGCAAATTAGTCTGTTCCTGTCCCAGTACATGATGGGAACAGGGCAAACCAAACTGCCAAGCCAATTCTTATACTGGGAAGGAAACAAGCTTCCGGGGACCGGTTTCTGCCATTTGAGGCGTCGTCGGCCCGGCTTGCTTGAATCCTGATGGTGCAATGAGCAAGGGACTCACATCTGAGTATACCCTTCCACGCTTATGGTGGACAAAATGATTCAGAAAAGGGGGTGGTGATGAACAGAGTGCCTGAATTAAGCAGACCACTCTTACCCAGTCCAAAGATCAGGGCTTGATCATCACCGTTTTTTAGCTCACTGCACCATCCCAGCTCAGAACTCGGCTATATGCAAATTAGTCTGTTCCTGTCCCAGTGCATGATGGGAACAGGGCAAACCAAACTACCAAGCCAATTCTTATACTGGGAAGGAAACAAGCTTCCGGGGACCGGTTTCTGCCATTTCAGGCGTCGTCGGCCCGGCTTGCTTGAATCATGATGGTGCAATGAGCAAGGGACTCACATCTGAGTATACCCTTCCACGCTTATGGTGGACAAAATGATTCAGAAAAGGGGGTGGTGATGAACAGAGTGCCTGAATTAAGCAGACCACTCTTACCCAGTCCAAAGATCAGGGCTTGATCCATCACCGTTTTTTAGCTCACTGCACCATCCCAGCTCAGAACTTGGCTATATGCAAATTAGTCTGTTCCTGTCCCAGTGCATGATGGGAACAGGGCAAACCAAACTACCAAGCCAATTCTTATACTGGGAAGGAAACAAGATTCCGGGGACCGGTTTCTGCCATTTCAGGCGTCGTCGGCCCGGCTTGCTTGAATCCTGATGGTGCAATGAGCAAGGGACTCACATCTGAGTATACCCTTCAACGCTTATGGTGGACAAAATGATTCAGAAAAGGGGGTGGTGATGAACAGAGTGCCTGAATTAAGCAGACCACTCTTACCAAGTCCAAAGATCAGGGCTTGATCCATCACCGTTTTTTAGCTCACTGCACCATCCCAGCTCAGAACTTGGCTATATGCAAATTAGTCTGTTCCTGTCCCAGTGCATGATGGGAACAGGGCAAACCAAACTACCAAGCCAATTCTTATACTGGGAAGGAAACAAGCTTCCGGGGACCGGTTTCTGCCATTTCAGGCGTCGTCGGCCCGGCTTGCTTGAATCCTGATGGTGCAATGAGCAAGGGACTCACATCTGAGTATACCCTTCCACGCTTATGGTGGACAAAATGATTCAGAAAAGGGGGTGGTGATGAACAGAGTGCCTGAATTAAGCAGACCACTCTTACCCAGTCCAAAGATCAGGGCTTGATCCATCACCGTTTTTTAGCTCACTGCACCATCCCAGCTCAGAACTTGGCTATATGCAAATTAGTCTGTTCCTGTCCCAGTGCATGATGGGAACAGGGCAAACCAAACTACCAAGCCAATTCTTATACTGGGACTCCTGGAACCCTTTGAAACACTGTATGCAGGGGGTTCATTATATAAATGTATTTAACCCCAGGATCATCACCACAAACACCGAACTATATTATCAAAGTTATTAATTGTTGCCTCTTAATAGCAAATGTCTGCCTGTGGTTCGAGTAGATGGAAAAACTAGAATGGATAATCAAGGTTTACAACTACTTTTATAAATAGGTTTTTAGGATTTTAAAACGTTTTCTGATTAATTTTATATTCCATTCCCATTATGATGGTACAAATGTAAATATTTTAATAACTATTTATGACATACGTTTTATAATGCTTGCATGTTCACCATTGTAATTATTTTTATTAATCAAACAATAAAGTTACTCCTCCTTACTCCAGAGGACGCAGTCGGGCCTCCACCCTTCCAATAGTATGGAGTCTGCCCTGTTACCTGCATCAGAATCCATACATCAAATACTGGACAGGGGTGACACTGTAGCACTGTTAATGCTAGATCTCAGTGCCATTTTCAAAATTGTGTCCCACAACCTCTTGATAGAGCATTTGTGGAGTTGCGGTGTCAGTTATAAAGCCCTGCAAAGATTGCCTCCTTTCTACAGGTTTTTCAAAAACACTTCCATTCACAGGTCTTCCCATTGCAGCAGGGAGTGCCTCAGGGCTCTACTTTGAGCCCAGTGTTATTTAACTTATACATGCGCCCCCTGGCAGAGGTCATTAAGCGTCATAGCATTAACATCATTACGTATACAGATGACACTCAGCTCATTATCATCCTGTCGCAAAACTCTGTTAGCATGGCTACCGCATTGAGTTCTTGGCTCACGGAGGTCGCCAGGTGGATGGATCTTAACTGTCTTAAGCTAAACCCAGGGATGGAGCACTCATCCTGGGTAACCATCTCTCCATATGGTTCACCGCATGGTGGCCAAACTCTCTTAGCCCTTTGCCCTTGGCCAAGCCCAGGATTATAAACCTGGGCATTTGGTTTGATGAGAAGCTCACCGCCGTTTTGTTTCCTGGCAGAGTCTGCAAAGAAAACAGTGGTCCAGTCTCTGGTTATGTCCAGGTTGAATCCAGTGTAACCTCCTGTACCTGGGGGGTCTAAAAGCCCACTGAAAAGACTGCATCATGTGAAGAATGCGGCGGCCCATCTTCTGCCCAGACAGGTTCCTATGGTCGTTGGACTCTCCATGCTGCACTGGTTGACTATAAAACAAAGCGTCTCCTTCAAAGCCCTGTGCATCTGCTTCAGGGCTTTTGCAAATAAGGGTCTTCGCTATCTACATTCCTTCATCAAACCTTACCTCCCTACCAGCAATCTTACATCTTCTGTGGCACTGCTGGCCAGCATTCCCACAGTAAATAGAGTCTCCTCATTTACTTACTTAGCGCCAAGATTGTGAAACTCCATGCCCCTCCATATTCAGCAGGCCTTATCGGAATATCCTTTCAGTAAAAAAATAAAATCTGGCTGTTTAGCTTGGGCTGATTTTATGATATATTGGATATACTCTGGACCATCGGGAGTTGAACTTCAGTGCTGGGACACTTCGTCTGAAGTAGCTATGGGGCATTTGTAGGTAATTTCCATTTTGCGATTCTCAAAAAGCGATTTTTAAGGAATCGCTATTTGAGAATTGCAAAATGGAATGTAGGTAATAATTCGCAATTGTTTTGCGAATCTCTAACATTCCTTAATTGCGATTAGCATATTGCGAATCGCAATTAAGGAATGATGAGTGTCCCATTCATTCCTATGGGCCAAGAGGCCCATACGAATGAATGGGGATACATTCTCAAATTGCGATTTTCTATGAGAAAATCGCAATTTGAGAATCGCAATTCCAAGGGTGCCAGGGTGTCCAAAGGACACCTGTTGCACCCCTGGAATGTGCCTGTAAGTACATGTGGCGCACAGACATGCCCTAAGGGCATGTCTGTGTGCCACATGGCACTTTGATTTTTTTTTTTTAAATGCATTTTGAAAGGAAATTGCAAAATACCATCTACTTGAAGTAGGTGGTATTTTGCGATTCCCTAAGCCAAAATCGCAATTTTAAATGCACCCCTACATAGCATTTAAGGAATCGCAAAATTGTGATTCCTTAAATGCTTGAGCAAAACAAGGAATCGCAATTTTTGCGATTCCTTATTTTGCTAAGTGGCACCTACATATCAAAACGCTGTTTGCGATTCGCAAACGCCGACATTCGCCGATTTTCGGCGTTTGCGAATCGCTAACGCCTACCTACATATGCCCCTATGTGCTTTATAAGTCGCAGTATTATTATTATTACAAACTGCTCAAAGACCAGCCCAAACACTGATCTATCAAACTAGCAGTTCGGGTACTGCATGACTGCTCTATAAGCCAATTCAACATTGGGCTGTACAATATACTGCATTCTGAGAGCCTTGGTAATCAGAATTTGGGTGAAAGTAGGAGTTCCTGAATCGGGATTGCAAACAGTGAGAAAATTCAGCCATTTTTCTCTGTTTAATGAATTTATTCGGAAAAGCATGATAACATTATGACTTTTTCAACTTTAAAAAGGGTAAAACATATAGGGGCCTATTCACAAAGGCATTGTGGAGTACCTAAAGTAATAATCCTCTTTTATGTACTATTTCATGCCTTTGTGAATTCGCACCAAAACATATAAAAAATTGTAACAAAATGGGAATATCATAAACAATTAGTACGCACTGAAAGGACTGTGCTCTATTTGCACTTTTACTAATAGGGATTTGGAGAATTCAGGGCCAGTTCACAAAAGCATGGAAGAGTATTTAAAAGAGTAGTAGTCCTATAACCCTACTTCCTGCACTGATAAATTATGTTGTGAGTCAGTCCACAACTAGGATGTGTAACTATTAATGATGAAGTACTATTCAACCCAGACAATAGTACAGCTAGAACAGTGCTAAAATGGCTGCCAGCTCATGAGCTCTGCCGTGCCTAGAGTCTACAACCACTCTCTCTACCACCAAAGCGACTCTACAGTACCTCTACGATGCGCCCTAGGTCAAGGAACACAAGGTTCCTCTAGTAATCTGCCTTTCACACTGTCACTAGCACTGGAGCACCTTTAAAGGGACAATGCTCCTGACCCGATCTCGGTTTGACTGAGGCCAAGATGGCCAGCATGAGTACCCCGTGAACACGAAGCTGCTCCACTGAGGAGCATCCAGCGTCCCAACCTCAAAATAAACAAATATCTTTGTCGCAGATGGCTACAGTTGCATGGTAGGTGCCTCTTGCCAATGCATTTAAGTGCAACCTAGGCCGAATCTGGCAGAGGCCTTCCACCATGCAACTGACCTCAAAATGGCTGCTGTTAGATGTCCTTGCCGAATGGCTGCTAAATACAGCTTTTGTCTCGTGTCAATCTCTGTCCTTGCTTCTGAGGACTGTGGGATTCCTGAGTAGGCTCCTGAGTAACACAACGGGGACTTTAGCTGGGGAAGCGGAGCGGGGGTTTCAGTTACCGCCGCAGAAGCCCTAATCCTACTGTAACTACTAGGGGCACCCAACACCCAACTACTCTCTCTCCATGCCAACCGCTGCCGTCTTTGGAACTAAATCATTGGGAGAGCCTTCCTAGCGAGGCCAGGAGGAAAGTCTATCCATTTTTGCCCCCCCTCATAACAGAGAGTAGAGTTGGAGAAGGGGGGGGGGGTTCAGTTATCGCCGAGGCAGCCCAAAACCTACTAAACTTACTAAGGTGCGCCCAACACCCAACTGCAATCTCTCCCTGCCTGACTTGCTGTCCTTTGGCCAGAACGTGGTAGCAAAGCAATAAATGGAGCATTGCAGGACCCTTCCGGGGGAGCCTGGGATGGACATTTACATTCCGTTAGCCCTCAAATGACTTGGACCGGCAGGAGGTGTTATCAAGGTGCGGTCTTAGTGAGGGCACCCAACCCTAGCATTGGTTATCTAAAGCTGCTGCTAAAGCCTGGAACAACCTACCAGCTCATCTCAGGATTGCTACCAAGCTCCTCTCCTTTAGCAGGGGGCTAAAAACACAGCTGTTTTCTGATTAGCCATATTCTTTTCTGGAAACCAGTTAGGCACGGCTTAGCGCTAGGACACCTTTGGGTAGAAGTGCACTTTAAAAGCTCATTAACATAACATAACATAACATAACATAAAGCATTCCTTTTACCTTCCATCTCATTCCACCTCCTAACATGACAAAGCCACCCTTGAGCCCCAGCTCCTCTCTATTGCACTTGTCCATGTCTTGCTTTCAAGATCAAACAAATACACAAAGAAAAACCTGAAACATAGAACCCTGAGAGACCACCTGGAAACACTCTAATATCATTAGCAACGCAAAGGCGCCCGCAAAACCAACCTCCTCCTCTTCACACACGACACTGACCTCTGGATCAGGTCCCTATGCAATTTTCTCCCATCCTCCTCTCTCTCCAGAATTCCCTTTGCTCGCAAACTCAAATGTTTTTTTCCTTTTTGCCTCTCAGGCAACCATGCCATTTCCAGCTACAAAAACAGGAAAATCTGGTTTTACGCCAATGACACAATCCTGGCTACAGTCAACCTTATTTATCCCATTTTCAAACACTCTGATGATCCCCCACGCTCCCCTTCTCCAATAATCTAAAACACTCCTGCAGTCCGATATGTCTCCGTCAGCCCATTGCTCACCACCCTCACCAGACAGTGAACATACCCCCTCAGACCATCTCAGCACCACCCATATCCAACCTCTCACACACCAGGATCTCCTCCTCTGGTCGCCCTCCACACCCTACTACTCCGCCCCACAGTCAAAGCAGATGCCTCCCCGCTCCTCCTCTCCTTCATCACCCACTGCCATACCTTCTCCTAATACCAGATACCAACAAACCACATCTCCCCCAATCATAACTGATGAGACATCTCAGAATTATTCTATTTTCTAGAAAGCTATGCAGCTTATGTTCCCCCACCCTCTATTCCCGCAGTGGGTAACCTGATCCCCACCATTATCTCAGACCACAGGCAATCTAACACAACACCATCCCGGTGTACGTGCACCCCCTCTTAACTTGATACAGATCCCAACCTCCCTCCATGGACAGTCTAGCCAGAAAGTCAACAGCTTCTCTCTGACTGAACTGCATGCTACACAATTGTTGGTCTGCAGTCAAACACTGTCCAGAGATATCGGCCTCGATCCCGGACCATAATCTTGATATCCTGATACTCCCTGAAACATGGCTCAACAAATCATCCAACCACACCCTAGACCTTCTACTTCCTCCCAAGTACTCCATCTGATGTAGAAACTGGGAAGACAGACGAGGCAGTGGTCTTGCACTCACAGAAACTCACTGAGATGCAGGATCCACCAAATGCCTCATTACCAATCTTCCGGATGCATTTCGGTGGAATTGCCCACATACACTACCTCCAACATCGGACTAAATGTGATTTACTATCCATCAGATAATAACAATTCCTTCTTCGAGGAATGTATGGATCTCTTCACCTCTAAACTGATCAGCTCAGACAACATGATCTTCTTTGGAGACTTCAACATCCACTGGGGAATCGAGGGTAACAACCTGGTGGACACCTTTACAGCCTTTCTCAAAGACAAGGATCCCCAACAACACTGCCTTAAATCCACCTGAAAATCTCCAATTCCCCCAATCAACAGTCATACAACCCCATTCCAATCGACCAGCCTGACCACATGCAGATCCCATTCTCTCTCTCCAGCTATTATACCAAAACTGCCCAAGAAAGAGAAAATATGATTCAGAGAGACATCAAACCTTGACACAGAAGCCATGGCTTTCCTTCCCTAATCTCAAATACATCCCACCTTGATATTAATGAGGCCACTGACAAATACAACTCCTGCATGGAATCCCTTATTGACAAATTTGCACCTCTGAAGTGCAAATTATCTAGCCCAAACCCTCTAACCCCTGGTTCTCAAAAGAGCTTTATGAAGAAATAAAGCTTATCAGAAAGAGTGAGAAAGAATGGAGATTATCCCCCTCTCACCTGTGAATGAATAAGATTTGCATAGTGCGAAAACAGAACAAAGACCGAATATTTAGATCCAAATCCTCTCACTTCAGAGCACTTGTGAATTCTGATAAGAACAGACTAAAGTGCTTGTTCAAGGTTGCCCTCCACACTTCAACATGGTGGGGACTCTCCGCATATCCATTTGCACCCTGGACTAACCGGACCCTGGAACTTTGTGCTGGGACCAAGTTGCTTTGTTTTGCCTCCTGAGACTTCGTTTTGCCTCCTGAGACTGTTCGCCGGACCCGCTCCGCGGGTTCCGCTTCACAAGGGTATTCAGCGGGGTCTGTGGCAGCGCAACAGGGCTGCGAGCGTGACGGCAGGGACTCCATCTACCAGGAGTCCCTGCGTGGCCAATAGTCGACACATGGCCCGCTCTCCCTGCAAGCCACGCCCCCAGCGCACGGCTGCCTGAAAGTCAGCCCTCCCTTCCTGTCCAGGTGGGACTCTCCGCATATCCATTTGCACCCTGGACTAACCGGACCCTGGAACTTTGTGCTGGGACCAAGTTGCTTCGTTTTGCCTCCTCAGACTGTTCGCCGGACCCGCTCCGCGGGTCCTGCTTCACAAGGGTATTCAGGGGGGTCTGTGGCAGCGCAACAGGGCTGCGAGCGTGACGGCAGGGACTCCATCTACCAGGAGTCCCTGCATGGCCAATAGTCGACACCTGGCCCGCTCTCCCTGCAAGCCACGCCCCCAGCGCACCGGCTGCCTGAAAGTCAGCCCTCCCTTCCTGTCCAGGTGGGACTCTCCGCATATCCATTTGCACCCTGGACTAACCGGACCCTGGGATTTTGTGCTGGGACCAAGTTGCTTTGTTTTGCCTCCTGAGACTGTTCGCCGGACCCGCTCCGCGGGTCCCGCTTCACAAGGGTATTCAGCGGGGTCTGTGGCAGCGTAACAGGGCTGCGAGCGTGACGGCAGGGACTCCATTTACCAGGAGTCCCTGCGTGGCCAATAGTCGACACCTGGCCCGCTCTCCCTGCAAGCCACGCCCCTAGCGCACACGTACATAATCAGACCTACACACGCGTACGAGGGACGCGCGCGGAGCGAAGCCCGGGCAAACGGCGGGCCGTTTGAGGCCGTTCGAGGACGGGAGAGACCGGGACCGGGCCACCCCCCTTGGTCGGATCTTTTTACCATCCCATCCCCCATAAAGACCGGATCATACGGACGTCGGAATGTGTACCAGGGAAACAAGGAGCAAATCTTTGCTGGCGGCGGCAGGAGCCGCTTAAGGTACCATTGATAACTATTTTGTGAAAGCAGGATCACTTTTGATAGAGGACATTGCTGTGCTTGAGAGACGTATTTCCCAGGAAATCGATTGGGTAAGGAGATCATCAATGGGCCCACTGGCTCTAGCCAAGACTCCTGATGGAAGGCTAGAGGCCAACAACTCTACCAACGGGGCATCGGGGGCCAACCAGTCACTTCACAAAGGAGGTCTCAAGTGATCTTGAGGACATGAGCTTAATGACCCTACCGACGGGCCAAATACCACAAACCCCACTTCCAACCTCTGGCCCTGACTCGGCCATAGCCACCATTAGCGAGAAAGTTTCCGATCTTTTAAGGGGAGCTAGGGAAGGAGCTATCCAAAAAAGGAAGAAAGGGGGGCAAACTAAGGGAGGGAGCAAGGCAAAAACTCCTAAGTCCAATTTCGTAACGGACGCTGCTAGTCCTGGTGATACCAGCTCGGGCAATTCATCCGAGGACAGAGCAGTGGCCCCACCTATTGTCATTTATCAAAATAACAATTCCTAGGCAACTATGGGGTCCTGTAAGGATACTAGGTACATTGACACAATAATGATAAAGGCACAAAAAGGAAAATTAATAAAGGTGAGGCAGTGTACAGGAAGGTACAATCAATTTACCCACCTATTGTCATTGCATCTATGGATATATCATCCCACTCCAACAATACCTCAATGGAATTCTCCAGCGAGGATATCACACTCGCAGACATAGGTGCACTCCTTAGGTCTCTTTTAAGCCCCCTAGAAGCCCACCTAACAAAGATTGAAGCCAGGCTGGTTAACATTGAAAAATCTACAGTCCAGCTGGCAGATAGCTTGAAATTAGAAAGTAAGGGAGCCAAAGGGGGGTTAGATCCAACGCCTAAAAAGGGCGTTGAGCCAACAACCACGACGAAGAAAAATGGCCCAGCTACTTCTCAACATACGCATTACAAACCCAATCAAAATAAGATCCCTCAACCTTTGGCTAACGCTAACACGATCAACCCACCTACCCAAACCCAGGGACCATCACTTTCATCCCCAAATACAATTACACACCCTAAAGATAATGCCATTCCCTCTAACAAGCCACAGAGAGAGCCGCAACCCCCAGATAATACGCAAAATAATGCCCGCAAAGCCAAACCTGTGAACTTACCACCTGAGGCGTCCCCCTATACAGTCATTTTAGCTGGGGTACCCGAGCTAAAACCTACCGCCGTAGAGTTGACCGCCTCCGTTGAGAACAAAGTTATCAACTGGCTGTCTATATACAGACCTCTCCCACAAGGTACAACTAGTGATATCCTTATGGCAAGACGGGCTACCTGGGTGGGAAACATGAGAAAAACAATCAATGGCGACTGTGTCCTGGTTAGCTTCAGAGAACCCAGGACAGCCTCCTACATCTGCAGTTGGGCCCCTGACGATCATGGGAACCACATCCAGTCTCTCCCTCTCTCATTCTTTTACTCATCGAGTATGTATACATCAGAAGACCAGAGATGGGGGTATCATAAAGAAATGGTGGGAGAATGGGAGAGTAACTGTGGAGGGAGGAGGGACCCCTACTATCATAGGAGAATGGCGCCCGAGCATCTACCCTCATATGGCGATGAGGAGGGCTGGGAGATCAGCACTAGGAGGGGGGGCGGATGGGGCAGAAGAATGAGAGGAGTTCCTAGGCCCTATAGAATCCACCAGCCAGTCTACCTTCCCACCTTCAACAGGTACAGTAGCCTTGAAATGGTTGATTGACAGCTCAAGCCCAAAGGCAGGGACCAGCACCATTTCTATTTCATAGATGGCAGTGAGGACAGAACCATCCCCCCTGAACAAGCCCCGGTTCCATGTGAACAGATAGCCGCTCCCAATGAGCTTGCACACTATCGAGATCCCGCCCACTTTATAGCAGATACATCTGGTAATGGGAGGAGTTTACGGGTTGGTCAGGGGGTATTGCTACAACATTTAATGGCAAACTCGGGCACAAATGAGTATAACCAGTCTGACATCCAGCCACCATCCATAAGGCCTCCAACACTGAACCTGATTTCATGGAATGTAGCCGGGTTGGGTAACAAAATGGATTGTCAGGAATGGGCCGACCGTCGGGAGGGCTGGCAATTTGGGTAGCTTCCCAATAGGGCTGTCAGGCCAGATGCCTAAATGTGGATTCTGATGACATATTAGCCATCCTGTTAGAATGGCCAAAGTCCTCCAAACTGGCGATAATAAACGTCTATTCGAGGCCAGTAGCCATAGCAGGAGTATCGAATACTATCGAGGAACTCTCCGCTTTCTTGAGCGAAATTCCAAGGGAGCTCCATTACGTGGTTGGAGGGGATCTGAACTCGCATTACGAGCCATTGACTGGCCTTCTTGAAGGACCCTCCCTAGAGGAGGACGCAAGATGGCTGGTACCTGCCACGGTGGCACCCCCACCAAGAGCTTGGACCTCCCTCGCTCTGCAGATAACCGCCCTTACTATCAATCATGGCCTTAGGGCCTGCAATGGGCGTACTAAATCAGATATGCCAAGCAAATGTACCTTCAATAAGTCAGGAAGTGAATCCAGATTGGACTACGTCCTATTCCAATTGTCATCCTGGTCACAAATTATTGATTTCAGGGTAATTGAAAGACTGGACAGTGATCATAACGCCCTGGAACTTGAATATGCCATGCCAGGTAATGAGGATATGGGACAGGATGAACAAAGGGCAAAGATAGGGCTACTCCTGGAGAACAATAGAAGGAGAGTAAGATGGGGAAAATTGGTCACAAGTGGCGTTAAGTTGTCCAGGCTCCATGCCAGAATTATCCCAGTGCTGGAAAAGGCATTTGCTCTCAGGGAGGAACTTAGCAACGAAAAAAACAGAGAGCAGTTATGGCGAACACACGAAGATCTAATAAACACCAAGGATTTAGATCTTTTCGTAAAGGGTGCAGGTAGAACTAGCGAGACACACAAGAAGACATGGTATAATGCCACATGCCGGAACTCCAAACGAGAACTTCTACTCGCAATTAAGGCGTGTAGAAGCCGGG
This sequence comes from Lissotriton helveticus, assembly GCF_964261635.1. NCBI lineage: Eukaryota > Metazoa > Chordata > Amphibia > Caudata > Salamandridae > Lissotriton > Lissotriton helveticus. The sequence goes on from NC_136067.1 coordinate 1,867,646,705, forward strand.
AGGAGATACAAGCCAGACGACGGACATATAAGAAACTGCTGGCAAACGCCAAGGCCGAATGGGACCAACAACATTAGGAGGAACTCTCTGGAGCTCTAGCTACCAGAGACTCTCGTAAATTCTGGCGGGTAGTTAATAACGGATCAGAAGATCTTCCTTCGGCAATTGAACCCAATATCGCCCGAGCATATGGCAAAACCATTTCCAGTCCTTATATGCATTGGAGGATGAGGCCTTGAGCCCACCCCCCGCACTTTAGCGAGTGACCCGGAGGGTGAACCTTTCACTTAAAAAGAAGTTCGGGCAGCTATCGAAGGGTTATCAAAAGGCAAAGCCCCGGGGCTGGATGGGGTGCCAGGCGACCTATTCAAACAGGAGCTAGGGGACATCCTCGCAATCCTGATGAAACTACACCAAAATAACTTCGCACGTGTCAGGTGCGGGAGAAGCGGCAATTTAACTGAAAGATTCCCCGTTCGCAGAGGGGTGAGACAGGGCTGTGTGCTTGCACCGACCCTGTTCTGCCTCTTTGTGAACGGGGTAATCGCGCACCTGACAAGGATTGCCAACATTGACGCCCCAAAACTGAGTGGCAGCAGGGTGCCCGCAATTATGTTTGCGGATGACACCCTGCTGCTGTCCAAATCCCCGACGGCCATACAGCGGGTGTTGGATGGTTTTCTGGAATTTTGTACAGAAAGGGGACTCGAAATTAACCCGCTGAAAACTAAATTCATGATCCTAAACCCAATGCCCTTTAAACGCCCCAACCCTTTGCTTGGTACAGTGCACTTGGAAAGGGTTTACACAATTGAGTACCTGGTGATAACCCTAAACCAAAATCTAACGTGGGGGGCACACCGGACAAAAGCAAACATGAAACTGGCCCAGAAGGCGGGAGGTATTTCGAGAATTGCGAGTAAGTCACCATATCGCCCACTTGGCCCTGCAATCCAAATTTATAAAGCCCAGGCGTGAGGGGGAGTTACCTATGGGGGAGAGTTGTGGGGCCACATTCCGTCGCATAACTTGCTGACCACAGAAAATAAATTCCTCAGACAGCTGACATCCCTTCCCCCAAGCACTCCACTCCTGCCCCTGAGACTGGACCTGGGTTTGAGGCCCATTACTGAGGAACTAGGGCTCAAACCACTAACTTTTTGGCGTCGTCTTTGGAGCAGTCAAGATCTCACCACCTATAGAACCGAGCTACAGGATTTTTTATCCCTGCCCAATGCCACCAAGACGCCTTGGTTAAACTACATCAAGAGAACCTGTGAGACCCTTGGACTACCAGAGTTATGGTCAGACCCGGAAAGCACAAGCAATAGGATTCCGAGGAAAGCGCTGTCCAGAGCGTATTATGACCACATGCTTCTTCGAGCTCTGGATAGCACTCGCGAAGGATCCCTAACACACCATTTCATTAAAAGTAAAGACTCATATAACCTCGAATGCGTTTTGGATGGCATGAATCCAGCTCTAACAAGAAAGCTATTCCTGCAGTGGAGGTATGGGACCCTTCCTTTCAGGTCTTTTACCAAACTATGGTCCTGTCGATCTGCTACAGAGACATGCCCTTCATGTGCCCACACAAAGGAGAACGATGTGCACGCGGTTTTCTTCTGCCGAGCCTATCGGAAAAGCAGTAAACACTGGCTTGTCCCCCTCCTTAAAAACCTGGGATTTAGAACATTCCTACCTGCATACAGAGTTTTAAAGACTGATTTATCCCCGCCAATTGTGTTCGCTATGGCAACATTTTTAACTGCAATGTGGTATGCCCGCTCCCGACTGATAAAGGGGGTCGGAGATTCGTGACAAACTTTCATCCCTTGACTAACTGGCACCATTCTTTTTTTCTTACTAGTTTTTAATCTCTAATGTATTCTATATTAATGACATATTGATATTCTGGATTTTTAATTGATGTGGTAAAACTTGTACATCTTTTATGATCATGTGATCGAAATAAAGATTTGGAATTGTAAAGTCCAGATCGGAGCAGACAAAGGTTTACCTCATAAGATTTCCACCACAAATGGCCTAAAGCAGGGTTGCCTATTAGCCCTCCTTCTTTTTTGCTTTTTATTATCAATTTATCAGAGAGTTATCAAAAAGTAAATATTTTCTCTCTCAAAGTAACATCTGTAAACATACATGTGCTAATGTATGCTGATGACGTGGTACTTTTTTATCTTACCCCGTTGGGCTTACAGTGAAACATAGATGCTCTTACTAAGTATTCAGAATAAAACTACATAAAAGTGAAAATCTCCAAGATCAACGTAATCTCATTTCGGGGAAGGAAACATCACATGCAGAACAATTGAGGTGGAAAAGGCGTACAACTATCTAGGGCATGTCTTTTCACAAACCCTAGAAGTGCATTCCCACTTACAACAGATGAATCAAAAAGCAGTAGCACATTTAACGCCCTAAAGAGATTTTACTCCTCTTCAGGCGCCCTAAAGAAATTCTACTCCTCTTCAGGCAAGATATATATATTTTTTTTATTTTATTTTATTTTATTTTTTTTAAATTTCTTTGTCCTCATTTGCCTTACCCTCAAAATAGGAGATACGGACCACCTAACGAGTCCTTCACTTTGGAGCGGACCAACACTGTATTTCCTTCCCTCTCTCCTGTGCCAGGACTCAAGTTGTTTTAAAGGTGGCAGGGAGGTCCCAAAAGCTTGAGGAGTTTAAGCTGACTCCGTCTAGGTATATTTCAACCTGTAGGACCAATATCGTAACGAGGCTAGACCCGGTCCAAGGAGTGTTAATGGCATAATCATAGGACCCGGGGAAAAAAACAAAAAAAAACCAAAAAAAAAAAAAACCCGGAGTGCTATCTCCACTTGGTCAACAGATCCCAAAAAGCCAGGTTACGTTTACTACATGATCTATTGAGGTCTACTTTAGATGTTTTATATAAGGACGTGAGCCACCCAGAGTGTAATGGGGCTGTTTTCTCTACCCAATGCAAACAGATTTACCTTCTGGCCAACAAAATAGCATAGAGAAGGAATGACCTTGCTTTACCAGTAATGCTATCTTCCAAACCAAAGATGATAAGTGGTAATGTTATTGACAGTGATGTGTTTAGAATGGAGTTTAAGGTAGCCTTCACTTCTTCCCGGAACCGGCCTACGTCAGGACAATCCATGAACATATGAATGTCAGATGCTCCCATAAGGTTACATTTGTTACATTTCTTATCAGGGAGAAATTTGGAAAGTTTCAATGGTGTGATGTATGCACGGTGAACTGAGAAAAGATGGTTTCTTCTTAGCCATGATGGTTTCACAATTTTATGAAGAAGAGCGAAAGAATTTAGCCACATCTCCTCACAGTGAAGGCCGGTTGCCTCCCCCACAGCTCGTCTGGGAGGGCAAATTCCCCGTCAATTTCTTCCAAGATCTGCCAGTACCATAAGGCTACCTCCTTTCCTCCCCCTGATCTTTCCACTAACTGCTGCTCCAAAATGCTTGTTTTCCTAAGATGTTCGTCTTTGCTGCACTGGGATCTCATCCAACTATCCAGTTGGATGTACTTAAATCTGGAAAGCCCAGGACCAATGTGATTATGTAACTCGTCCCAGGCTATTAATGATCCCTCCTTCAGTAGCTGACCCCACCTTGAAATCCCAGCTTGTTCTATTATGGAGGACAGACTATCTCTCAAACATAATGGAAGACCAGGCGAGTCCCAAATTGGGGCGAAGTTAGAGTAGTAGGACAACCCCAATCTTTTTCTGATGATAAGCCAAGCCTTAGTCCATGACTGTAGAATTTTGAGTTTGATTTTTTTTTTAATTTCTGGCTTGCAAACTTAAACATGAACCCATCCACTGGTAGGTTTGCCCCAATTAGCATAGCTCTGTACATCGACCCATTAGGAGGATTAGTTGGTGTTTTTAAAAGCATCCTGGAATGAGTCATCTGGAAGGCCCATGCATAATATAGCAAATCAGGCAGAGCGAGACCTCCCTTCTCTCTCCTCCTCCTCAGCTTTTTCCACGCGAGTCTAGTGGATTTATAGTTCCAAATAAAGGAATTCATTTCTCACTGGCATTTATCAATCGTTTTAATATCGAGCGCCAGGGGAATAGCATTAAAGACAAACATAAACTTTGGAAGGATACACATTTTAACCAAGTTGACCCTACCCGTTATAGAGAGTGGCAAGTGTGTCCAAGATCTCAACAGCCTTTTGCTCTCACTAAATATTCTGTCCAAGTTGGTTTGACCTATATTACCCACTTCTTGGGTAACTCGTATCCCAAGGTACCGCATTGATGTTGAAATGTTTACCCCCAAGTGTAGATCTGGTATATTCCATGTCATTATTTCGGTTTTACTCGAGTTGATGTCATAGCCCGAGATATACCCGAACTCCTCTGCTCGCTGGATGACAACCGGAAATGCCATTGTTGGGTCAGATGCAAAGATCAAGATGTCGTCGGCATAGAGTGCTACCAGCCTCTCCCACTCCCTAAAACTAAAAGATGGAATATTGGCCTCTTCCCGCAGAATCTGGGTGAACGGTTCGATGTATAGATTAAAGAGGAGTGGGGAAAGCGGGCAGCCCTGCCTTGTACCTCTGGTGATGTTAAAGGCATCCGTCAAGACACCGTTGACTAGTAGCCTGGCCGAAGGGGCACCGTAAAGTTGGAATATGGTTCTACAGAATCCCTTTCCAAAGTTGAATTTTTTAAGTATGTCATTAAGATAGAGCCAATTGACCCTGTCAAACGTCTTAGTATCATCTAAGGTGAGGGTAGCCAAGGGTAGGGAAAAAGCTGAGGCGATATCTATAGCCCCTATCAGATCGTGTGTTAATTCTGATAGTTCTCGACCTTTGATGAATCCTTTCTGGTCTTGATGGACTATAGTGCCTATTACGCCACTCAGTCTTGCTGAAATTATCGTTGTAAAGATTTTTTAATCATTATTGAGCAACGATATCGGTCGGTATGACCCGCATTCCAGGGGAGATTTTCCTGGTTTCGGGATAAGCACAATTGTGGCCTCCCCCCATGTTTTTGGAGGTGGGTCTCCTTCTATTAGAATACCGTTAAATAGAGCCGTCAGCACGGGGGCGATGACATCTTCCAATGATCTATAAATCTCCCCTGGAAGACCATCTGGGCCTGCCGCTTTCCCTTTTTTTGATTGACGAATTGCTTTCCTCACCTCTATCTCCGTTATCTCGCTCTCCAAGGACTTACTCTGTACTGTTGAGAGGGTTGGGAGCGTGATTGCTTCCAGCCATCTATCCCTTGCGAGCTGGTCATTGGGAAGGTCTTCTCTATAGATTGCCTCAAAGAAATCATAAAAGGCTTTACCTACATCTGAATTAGAGGATCTTACCGTAGCCTCCCCATCTACCTTGATTTCTCTAATATATTTGAGGGCTTGGTCAGATTTTATTTTCCATGCCAAAACTTTCCCTGCGGCTTCTCCAAATTAAAATTGGGAGATCTTACTCACTTCCCACCTTTTGTTTAGTCTCTCTTGTACGATGTTTTCCAGTTGTGACTTTAGTTCAACCAGTTTTGTCTGCTCCTCTGGAGTTACCGAGGGCGTGTCGATTTTTAGCTCTAATAGCCTCATTTCCTGCTCCAGGTTGGCTGTCTTTTCTCTGTATATTTTACGCCTATAGGAGGCTCTGTTAGTAATCTGACCTCTTAAGAAAGCCTTAAATGTCTCCCAAACTACAGCCAAGGCTGAAGAGCACAAGTTTACATAAAAAAATACTGAGGACTCAGCTGCCGGGAACTTAACCTCTTCATCATCAAGCAAGAGTGACCGGTCAAACGACCAAGATGTTAATTTGGTCTTGCTAACAGATGTCATTGTGAATGCTAAGGCGGAGTGATCTGACAAGTGTGAAGGGAGGTAATCTATTATTGTCAAAGTGTCCTTTAGGGAATAGCTGAAAAGGGCATAGTCAATTCTAGATTTATGTTTGAAACGGCTGTTCCGGAAGGACACCCCCATTTTATTGCCAACTCTTTCTCTCCACAGATCTGCCAGGCCTAGTTGTGTCATAATTGTACTAAGAGTTTGCCTAGACTTAGTGGAGCTACAGGCTTTAGAGTTTGTTGATTTATCTAGCCTGGGGTTGAACACGATGTTAAAATCTCCCATCCAGATCTCCGGATCCTGAACTGATGTCAGGTGGTTCCTAACGGCGTCTAAGTGTGATGGGTCGTCTGAATTGGGGCCGTAATAACCCACCAAGGTGCGGATTTGACCATCCAGTGATACTCTCAATATCAGACATCTCCCTGTGTGGTCCTCTTTGTGATCTAGAATTTGCGCCTTTGCGGATTTTTTAAAGATAAATATTACCCCCCTGATGTTAGCGTTATGGTCTGTAGAACAGAATTTATCAATCCACCTCTGTTTTATGCGTATATTAGTGGCCTCTGTTTTGAGTAGGTGTGACTCCTGGAGGACTATGATCTGTGCTTGAGAATCTCTCAGATATTGTAGGATACGGTCTCGTCTACCTCTCACACGCAGACCATTGACGTTCCAGGATAGGTAGTGGACAGATGTCATATTGTTATGTCTATCCCTGACTCTTTCATAATTTTACTCTTCCACTGGCGAAATCCTGATATTAATTTATTATAAATCTGAAATTGAAAAGAAGGACAAGCTAAAATACTGAAAAGGGCAGACTCATGAGGACTTTTTGCTATTTTTACCCCTCTTCCCACCTCCCCCTCCAACCCACTGGGAACCCCCCCCTACATACTCTGGCCTGATGTCTGGCCAGATTTCCGCCCGCCTACAGCCTTACTCTTCGACCTCCCGCTGCTGCTGTATTTATATGTGCGGAGCTGTTATTACCGACCAATATTGACGTAAAAGGAAAGACCCTAAATAATGTCCCAAAGGTAGCTTTTATTTTATATAGTATATATAGTATACATTTTCTTTGTTCTTTTATATGATTATTATTGTATTTTTTTTTTTATTAATATAGGTTATGTATAGGTTATGTAGCCCCCTTTGGATGGTATTTGATTTTTTTTTTTTATCTTTTCTTTTCTTTAGCTTTTCTTTCCTTTCTACCCCTTTTTTTTCTCCCGTAATGTTTATAATTTGGATTTTTTTCCCTTTTACCTTCACATTATCTCTCTCTCACATTAATTGGAGCAAGAAGCTGGGAAGGCTTACATATAAGCGCCTCTATACCACTCTGACCAAGCCTGAATTACTTTACATTCTGGGCCTGAGCGTGGTCTCGTATGGTTTCTAATAACTCATCTGCATCTTGTATGGAGCGGATATTATGCATCTTATTGTTGTACATAATCCGTAGGAATGCCGGAAATCTCATCTGTACTATGGCACCTAATGACCTAAATTTGTCCATACGCTGCCCCAACTCCCACTGTCTATCCAGGTTTTGGAAAGATCTGACCGAATCTCAAAGGAAAAGTCTGGGCCCTGAATTGTTCTTGCCTTCAGGGCAAGATTCAGAATCTTTTCTTTGAGTGCGTATGTCAAGAAGTTAATTAACACCTTTCTAGGTTTGTTTCTTGCCGGATTCAAACGGAAGTGGTCACGGTGTATTCGTTGTATATCTTTATCTAGATCTTCGACCGTCTCGTCAAGATTAAGGGAGTCTTTTAGTAGCTTAGTTATAAAGCTTTTGAGATTAGCTCTTTCATTCAGGGATCTTCAAGAGTCGAATATTGTTCCGTCTGGAATAATTTTCCAACACTTCGATCCGCTCCCGCATACTCTCCCCGTCTCTTTGGAGGGTATGTATTTTTGATCTGGCAGACTCTAGATTTTAAATCAAGACCCCCACTGAGCTTTCTAGTATTTCTGTTCTTTCACAGAGACCATCCACCTTTTGATCTAGTATCTCACAGGATGCTCTTATATCGCTCTGGTTTGCTTTGGAGACTGCAAAGTCGCGTCTAATTTCTCCTCTCATCGCAGTTATAGAACTAATAAGGGCCTCGAGTGTACTGCCTACTCCTGGTTCTTCCTGACCCCGATCTGCCGCATCCTGTTTCGCCTCCTTTCCTGATGTTGTTGCAGACTGTCCCCCTTCATCCTGTGGGGTGGGTACCTTGCTAGCGGTAGGAGCCTCTGAGACTATTGAGGAACTCATCGGGTGGCAGTTAGAAGTGAGTTAGCTTTAAGTATGGGGGCTTCTAAGGGTGCCGCAGGTACTGTCACATCCAAGGACTGGGTAGAGGAGGAGCCCAAACCAGAAACAGCTTTTAACATAACCTGCAGACTCTCTTGTTTATCCTGCTGCAAACCCTCACCCCTAGATGTTGCCATATCTTGTGCAATTTCTAACACTTGGGGTAGAGTTTTGAAAAAAGATCGCAATGATGGAGGTATACCTCCGGAAATCTTCGGATTTTTATTTCTAGTCTTTTTTTGCTTGATGTTTTTGCTCCCCTCCTTTGTGGTTACCCCCTTTGTTTCAGTTAGATTTATTTTAGACTCCAGATCTGTGGTTGGATCCACCCCCAAGGTGCACCCTGGGACCTGTGTTTTTTTTTCCTCCAACCTGGGCCCCTTGCCACGACCCCTAGTCTTACTTCTTGTAACTCTACCTGAAAAGTCTGTGTTTTTAGTTTTACCTCTTGAGTTTAACCCGTCCCTGCTCAAATCAAACTCCTTACTTTGGGGTGGTCGGGAGCCTCCCGATTCTTCTGACTGAGTCGCCCCACCAGCTGTGACCCGTTCAGACGTTTTGCCAAAGGAAAGAGAAAACTATCCAGTCAGCGGCAGTGTAGTGTCCTTTGACGTTCTCCCCCCTCCTCCTCCGCCGCCAGAAATCGTGCCTAGGATCCCCCGAGCAGCGGCCGCCAGGCCGCGCCTAAGCTACACGGCTGCCCACCTCCAACACGGAAGAAAGGCGGGGGCCGGAGAGCGACAAACAGCAGGCAGACACATTCACCGAGTCCTGGTGAGTAGTACAGCAAAAACCTCTCCAGAGATTCGACAAACTCCGCAATAGCGTTAGTTCGGCATTAAACCCCAGGTTATGCCTGACAACGTAGATCCATTATAGGTGTTTACAGCGGTGCAGCAGTGAAAGATCTTAGAGGGCTGCTCGAAGCGTGCGGACCGCTCTAGCCGACGGCCGCCATGTTTCCCCCTATCGGTTATGCGGATTCCATTTTGTATATCAGGCAAGAGATATTTTTACGCTTTTCTTGGAATATACCGGACAAAAATCCCACCTACCATAACATATGTCATAGAGAACATTCCTATAGATAGATGGAACTTACTGAATATCAGTGAAGGTAAATAATAACGTAAAATAACACTACTGAGCCAGGCCACTCCGGTCCAGATCCTTTGTTTAGAGCTTTCAACTGTAAGCACATTCTCAATAGCCCCAGCCAACATAATTAGATGGGCATTTAACCTCTTGCATGCGGAAGAAGGTTCTTTAAGGGCTTTACTGAAACAAGAAACTTTCACGGCAGGTAAAAAAAAAAGACACTTTAATAGAAATTATAAGACCTCTTTCGAATACTTTCAATGCACCGAAAGCATTCTTCAACCCTGGTCTCCATCACACTTGAAACTCTTTTTGAAAAACATAACTCCCTGATTAAACTATGAGCTTGGCATTGCACACTGCCCCCAACTATCCTGTTATAAATCGCTTGTCTTCACTTTTGAGTTTAAGATCCACAAAAAGTATGTGATATTCACCTTAGAACATAGTATTTGGAGATGCATTATCATGCTTCGATTAGGTATATTACCTCTATAGGCTTATACAAGGAGCTGGAGTGATTCAGGTGATGATACAGGCGTATGCGACAAATATAATACCAGAGACCAGGATTTAATACATGCTTTCTATTTATGTTCTAATAAAAGCGTAGTAGAGACCAGAAACCATTTTATAAAACATATTGCTCTTACATATAATCTCTCGACCTCTAATGATTTGATAGACTTTTTGAAATCTCCGCGGAATTAATTTGTCTGTTATAAATTGTACAAATTCATGAAATTTGTTTTACTGATAATTTGAAAAGACATTTTTTATTAATACATCAACAGTAGAATTGTATTTAAAAAAGTGTTTGAATCAAGTATTTATACCAATTGTTGATCTCAGAAGAGGTCTAAATAAATCAATAACATTTTTGAGGTTCTAGCACAAGCTACAAAACCCTCCACCGCCTCAGGTATTGAGCCATAAGTGGCCAGCGGCACCAACTTCGTTACACACCAATGAACCTCCAGAAACCGAAATGCTACTGTGTAAGGCATTTCATTTGTCGTCCTCTGTCTCCCCCATTTTTCAATGAGACCTACAGCGAACAATCAGCTAAGTTAAACCCTAGAACCAACTTCCGGATGCCAATCCAGGGTTTCCCTGCAAATCTTTTGCCACACACCTAGTTCCGCTATGGACCAACATAGTCAACTCTTCTATTCAACATGACCTATTTCCATAATGACTAAAAGTGGGTCAAGTCTCTCCTCTCTTGAAAAAACAATCTATGGACCTAGAGAACATGAACAACTACCGCCCAGTCTCCACACTTCGATTTTTAGGCAAAGTCATTGAAACTTACGTTGCTTCCCAGCTCACTTTCACACATTCAAACAAACAACCTCCTAGAAACCTCTCTAATCAGGTTTCTGCCAGGGCCACAGTACAGAAACAGTGATCCTACAAATAGTCTACGACTCCCTTAGAATCCTTGACTCCGGGAACTCCTGTCTCTTGTTCCTCCTGGACTTGTCCGCTGCATTCGACACTGTCAACCATCAGGACCACATTTGTATTCTTGAACAACGCATTGGCTGCTGTGGCACAGTCCTCAATTGGTTCTCCTCTTACCTAACCAACCGCTCCCACATTGTGAAAATGGACAACGTGTTCTTGAGACCAGTCAATGTACATCAAGGGGACCCTCAAGGCTCAATTCTTTCCCCAACCCTCTTTAACCTGTGCCTAGATCCACTATGTGTGGTTCTCAGAAATGCTGGAATTCTCTTCCACCTCTACACTGATGACACTAAAATATTCATTAAAATCTCTTCCGCTGAAGACCTTGCCCTCCTCTCAATCACTCTCCTGAAGATTCAAAGCAGGATGTCTAACAATCGCCTAAAACTCAACCCAGCTAAAACAGAATTTCTTTTTATTTCACCTCCGAAAGCAAAAACCCCAGTTCAGGAATGGATGGCCAACTTTCCCATCCTAGATGGCTGCTCTGCCATTGTCCAAAGTGCCAGATTCCTTGGTATAACCCTTGACATTCATCAAAATCCCCACAGTCACATCACAACCATGGATAATAGTGCACAACACCAACTCAGGCAGCTATGGGGTTTCAGACAACTAATCCCGAAACAAGACCTTGAAATTGTGGTGCAGTCTCTCGTCCTCTCCAGACTAGACTGCAGCAGCGCACTTTGTGTTAGGTCTCAAGAAATGTACCCACATTCTCTGGTCCTGCTAACCCTCCAATGGCTTCCCATTGAAGCTCGGGTCCAATTAAAAACAACCTTCATTACACACAGAGCGCTGCACTCCTCTTCATTGTCCCATCTAAGTAATACACTGAAAATATCTGGAGTAAAATAGGAGTTCCAGAAATGCCAAATCCCTGCTCCTGGAACCCCCACCTTCAGCCAAGAATGGTACATGTAAATGTAAATGTGTTGGACTTGTAAAGCGCACAGCTGCCCGTAAGCGTCCCGGCGCTTGCTTAGGGAACCCGTCTTGGTATTCCCCTGTGAGAAACCCCGGCAGGGTGTCCACAAGGTGAAAGCCAGGCATCCCGCCGCGAGGGGCCGTAGGGGAGATTAAGCAAGCTATTGCCCAGAGTCTCAGAGTGTGACCCCGTGAGTTGAGTAGGCACCAGAGCGAGAATTGTCGAGTTCGTGGAATTTTTGAGCCCGAGACCCGCCGAGGCGGGGAATCGAACCCTGGTCCACGGTCAATCTCAGCTTCCGGGTCTGCCGCCTCTAACCACTGAGCCACGCTTCTCCACATGAGCCAGTCATTCTCTGGTAGTGCAAAATAATTTGGAACTCCTTACCTCCCTCACTTCGCCCAACAACCTGTGTAGTCATCTTCAAAAAGGACCTCGAGTGCTTTCCTGTTTGACAGACACCTGGGTTAATCACTGTCGACTATACCTAAGTACTCGATCCAGGAGAAAAACTGCCTTCACTATATGTCCCTACGTATCTTAATGAATGCTTGAACTGTGTACGTCCCTGTCCAACAGCTGCTTTTGTCCTGGTTGCAGCTACCAATGCAATGTCTGGACGTAATTATTGTAACTGTATCTTGCTGTACCCTTGTATCATAGTATCATCTGATGCCTTCGGGCCATGTCTGCGCTATGTAAAATTGCAAATAAGAAAATATATAAAGACAGCATATAGTGGGAGCAGTATTGCCTGTCCAGATTTTTGGGCACTTGTAGTAATAATCATCATAATAATTAGAAAATGTCTTTGAATGCCCCCTCAACTGTGGGTAAATGGTGGTACTGCTCCCTCTCTTGTAGTACCCTTTATGGCCTCCAAGGTGAAAAGACATACTGAGTAGGGGTACAGATTGCCTCTCTGTATTCTTGCATTGTCAATAAAATGAAACATTTGTGTTTTCTTTTTAATCAAGGATTGTGGCAGTAATATTTTTAATCAAGACCATAGTTGCACTCAAATATATGTTTTGTAACAACCTGTAGTCCTGCATGTAGTAGTTTTACAAATATTATGTGGTAATTATTGTAACTGTATCTTGCTGTACCCTTGTATCATAGTATCATCTGATGCCTTCGGGCCATGTCTGCGCTATGTAAAATTGCAAATAAGAAAATATATAAAGACAGCATATAGTGGGAGCAGTATTGCCTGTCCAGATTTTTGGGCACTTGTAGTAATAATCATCATAATAAGGCCCACACCTGGGCATACCCATCACATTTTTTTACAATAATGATATGGATGGAATGTTTGAATTAATCTCAACCACTGGTACATGTTTTTTTGTTCACTTTCCTACTATAGCAGAGACTAGGCAACTGAAAATGAGACAGTAACAGTTCCTCACAAACTGGCAGGTGGCTGACAATAATGCAAGTATTCCACCTATGACATTTGTTTTTCTAAGTTAGATCACTATAAGCTTTAGCTGGCTTCGCATCTGTTCACCAGCTAGAGAAAGACAAAGGGTGAATATGGCACAACTTGGAACTTCATTTTGTGATCAGTAAGTAAAGCTGGTGTGAAAAGGGCTGCCTTTTAGACCCAATGATCACAAGCAGTGAAAAGAAAGTGGGAACTGAATCTTCAGTACCTTCGTTGAGAAATTAGAAATGGTGTCTCCTCTCCGGCTGACAGCCTGGCAATCAGTAAACACTTGCAGGGGAAGATTATATATTCGATTGGTGAGAATGATAGTTTGGAAGAAGGAATAAAAAGTAACCAAATGTATTATTCCTCAGTGGAATTTGGGTAATGAATATGATCCCGAGGTGTAAGGGACCAAAACAGAGATAAAGGGAAAAATAACAAAAGACAGTATCACCAATGAGATTAAGTGGTGATAGATGTAAGTTAAAGGGAAGAAGTTATGCTGAGAAGACAGAAGAGAGAAACATGGGGAGGTACCGTGGAGTACCACCGCAGTGCAGCAAGCAGTTACACTTTCCTTTTGTGCTTCTGTCACAATTCTATATTACAGAAGGGGATGCAGGTAGTTGTGCATGCCCTTCTGTAACACACGTTCCATTGGCACACATTTTTCACTGGAAGAGGTTGAAATACTTTCTCTTATTTTTATGACATCATGGCTGCCAGCAAATGAGGACACACCGGAACAAATTTTCCTTATCGGAAGAGCTAACAGTACATCATCTGTGGCCACAGAAATCTTTGGAACTTCCTAGGACACCACCTCAGGCAAATACGGGCAAATATGGGCCTGGGGTACTCCTGAAATAACTTTGACAGAGCAGCTGAAGCCACTATGTCATTGTGTTTGCATTGGCATCTTTACCATGGCATGCATTAGCCCCTGAAAATGTCTTTGAATGCCCCCTCAACTGTGGGTAAATGGTGGTACTGCTCCCTCTCTTGTACTACCCTTTATGGCCTCCAAGGTGAAAAGACATACTGAGTAGGGGTACAGATTGCCTCTCTGTATTCTTGCATTGTCAATAAAATGAAACATTTGTGTTTTCTTTTTAATCAAGGATTGTGGCAGTAATATTTTTAATCAAGACCATAGTTGCACTCAAATATATGTTTTGTAACAACCTGTAGTCCTGCATGTAGTAGTATTACAAATATTATGTGGTTTCATACATTACGAATTGACCAATTGTGTAAAATTCATACAATTATAAATCATGGGCTTTTGAGTTACATAACAAGGTTGTCTTGTGGTGAAGTCACAAAAAGAGAAATATGATGCAAATGCAAGTCATAGATTTCCAGAGCAAGTGTTTGTTTTGTCTGATGTCAGGTATGTCAAGTTATGCTTGTATGTATGTGTATGCATATATATATATATATATATATATATATTCACTGAAAAAAACATAGGTTTCAGAGACGTTATAGTTAGAAATTAGCATTTAAAAAAGCTTTGAAATTCACTGAAAAAAACATAGTTTTCAGAGACGTTATGGTTAGAAATTAGCATTTAAAAAACCTTAGAAATTCACAGAAAAAAACATGGGCTTCAGGGGTGTTATAGTTAGCTGGACATTTCACTCGTACAAAACCATAGATATTCCTCAGTTATAGTTAGTTCTGCTAACTATAACTTGCGCGCCCGCAATGCACTGTCACATATTATCATTCATGACATGGTCAGTGACATCACTGATGACATCTCAAATGACATCACTTGTGACATCATCCAGTGAATGTGGTTTAGTTTGAAATTTAAATATGTATTATATAGATACCAATCTGTATTGAAGATTTAGTGGATATATAACTGTCTGGGTGGAGGATTTAGTAGCTGTCTGACTGTCTGTTTAAGTGAGTAATTAAAAGTGTCTTACTTAATACATGGATTAGTAACTAAACTATGTGAATGTGTGCATCACTGTCTCTGTTGTTGTATAACATGCTGCATCAGTTGGTCACTAACTACATGAGTGTGTTTATTAGTTATTGATTAGTTGGATGAGTATTTGTATGGAACACTGAGTTTGTGTGTGGTTGAATGGGGTGTGTGTAACTCTATGCATAGATGTGTGAATGGTTGATTGGCTAGGTGTATAGGCTTAAGAGTACATGTGGAAACAGTTGTTTGGGTGACTGAGTGTATTTATTTGTGTGTTGGTGAGCCAATATATGTTTTAGTTGTACATCTTCAACAAAGTAAAAAAATAAAAGGCATTGTATGTGAGAGCTGGTGAATATAAATAAGTATATGTAAGAGTCAGTGATTGTGAGAGCAACTATATGAATGGGTGTATAATTGTAATGGCGATTTTTTAACATATTAACTATGAGTTACTATGTGTTTGAATACATGAGGTATAGTATGTATAATTGTGATTAATTTTTTTCATGAGTGAGTAGGATGACTGCATGACCGACTAAGATAACTGCTAATGTGTCAATGTATACATATATATATATGTGTATCAGTGCATTTGATAGTGTTTTATTAATTAGTGACTGCATGTGTAAGTGATTCTATTGTTGAATGGGTAGTTGTGTGTGTAGACTTAGGAATCAGTGAGTGGGTATGTAGTAACTGGTATTGGTGTGTCAATGGTTTCAAATATGGTACTCTGTATTTTACAGTGACTGATGAAAAGTTATACTAGTGTATGATGAGGGGTATCAGATTGTCACGTGGATGATGTCATCAGTGAAGTCATCAGTGATGTCATTTGAGATGTCATAAGTGATGTCACTGACCATGTCATGAATGATGTAATATGTGACATCATCAGCAGTTCATTGCGGGTGAACGAGTTATAGTTAGCAGAACTAACTATAACAGAGGAATTTCTATTGTTTTCTACGAGTGAAATGTCCAGCTAACTATAACACCCCTGAAACCTATGGTTTTTTCTGTGAATTTCTAAGGTTTTTTAAATGCTAATTCCTAACTATAACGTCTCTGAAACCTATTGTTTTTTCAGTGAATTTCAAAGCTTTTTTAAATGCTAATTTCTAACTATAACGTCTCTGAAACCTATGTTTTTTTTCAGTGAATTTCAAAGGCTTTTTAAATGCCAATTTTTAAGTGTAATAGTAGTTATACCTTTTTTGTACTGCTTTTCTACAGTTTTTTAACTGTTTATTTATGAATATTTTATTCATTAAATAACATTATATATTTTTCTGAAAATTGCAACAACAAAAATCTCGACATAATTCAAATTGAAATATTGTTTAATCATTTTTTATTTCTTTATTTTAGTATATTTAGATTATTTTGTTGTAAAAAAACCATTTCAAAATGATTTTTGGAGTCGCGCACCCAAAGCGTACACATCACGGTTAAAGAAAGAACTATAATTGCAAGGTAATGTGTGACAGTTTGGTTGAATATATGTACACAGCCTGATCGACTGAAAGAATGCATTACTAGTGTATGGTAAATTTATAGGTAAAGATTTATGTGGAAGTACTGCAGTGTGACACTCCAAGCTCTTTAGCTGCACTGCACTGCACTGTGGCACTTCCGAAGCAGAGGGATGTGACATATGTACATGAATATGTTGCAACTCTGTGCTTCCCTCTGCACTGCTGCACAAACTGCAGACACCTTCCTGCACAAACACAATCAGTAAAGGCATTTTCCACTTTCAATGTATGCTATGGAATGCAGCATGCATTGAAAGAGGAAAAAAGTAGGAGAAATGAAATCAATTCTCCTCCTTGCGCCTTGCTACACCAACTCTAGGATGGCGCAGCATTCACACACATCTCCAGATTTACGATTTCTCATAAATCTGGAGATGTGTCTTGTTCTATGGCTGTTGCGTGGGAACATCCAGAGCAATACCTATGGAACACCCCTTCAACGCTAAGTTCTGTGTATGAAGGGGTCTTATTTACAAGGAGAGGAAAAACCACGCAAGGTGGCTTTTCCTCTCCTTGTAAATATGAAGGAGTGCATGGCGCCATCACTACGTTACAAAAAGTGACGTACTGGTGGCGCAGGGTGCTTGTTAATCTGCCCCATAAGTGCTTAGGTATTGGCAGACTGATACAATAAGAACATAGTGCTGGATGGGTGATTGAAGAATTGCATGAGACTGACAGGAGGTATCCTACGCTGCATGGGTACTACTTCAGTATTGAATGGAGTGGACCAATAGTATGTATCTGCTTAGAGATTTGTAGGGATTATGCACAGAATATTTTATGTGTACTTGTGTTGGTGCCTAGGTCATTTTATAAGAATATCACTAGTAACTGGAATGATGACAGTGCTGCAAACAGAGTGAACACTTAATTTATAAGTGCTTACGTATTGGTGGAGTGATAGGATAAGTAGATAGTGGTAGATAAGTGATTAAAGAAGTGCATGGGACGGACTGGACGATTCCTACACTGCATGAGTACTAACTGGGTATCTAGAAAAGTATATCAATAGTATGTAGCTAGTTAGAGGTCTGCTAGGATAGTGCACAAAATATTATGGCTGTAATTGTGTTAGTAGCTAGGCCATATTATAAGTTCATGACTAGTAACTAGAATAATTGCAGTATTACAAACAGAGTATATAGTGAATTTATAAGTGCCCAGGTATTGGTGGAATAATAGGATAAGTAGATAGTGCTGGATGGGTGATTGGAGAAATGTATGGGACAGACAGGAGGATTCCTACACTGCATAGGTACTAACTGGGTATTTAGAAAAGTGTATCAATAGTTTGTAGCTGGTTAGAGGTGTGCATGCATAGTGCACAAAATATTGTACCTGCATTTGTGTTAGTGACTACGCCATTCCTTAAGTATACAACTAATAACTTGAGTAATTTCAGTGTTGCAAAGAAAGTGCGTGCTGAATTTATAAGTGCTTAGGTATAGGTGGAGTGAAAGGATACGTAGATAGTGCTGGATGGGTGAATGGAGAAGTGCATGGGACAGACAGGAGGATTCCTAGGTTGCATGGGTAGTACTTTACTAAGTAGCTGGTTAGAGGTTTATATATATAGTGCACAGCTGAATGTAGTTGTGCATTGATATTGTTTGGATTACTTAATATTACCTTGGCAGTAGTACATATCAAAAAATGCTAAATATGTTTTTCAGTTCTTATAAGTGCTTAGGTATTGGTGGAGTAATAGGATAAGTAGCTAGTGCTGGATGGGTGATTGGAGAAATACATGGGACAGAGTGGAGGATTCCTACACTGCATAGGTACTAACTGGATATTTAGAAGAGTGTATCAATAATATGTAGCTGGTTAAAGGTTTGCATGCATAGTGTATAAAATATTGTACCAGCACTTGTATTAGTGGCTAGGCCATTCTTTAAGTATATGACTAATAACTGGAGTAATTTCAGAGCTGCAAAGAGAGTGCATGCTAAATGTATTAGTGCTTAGGTATTGGCAGAGTGATAGGATACGTAGATAGTGCTGGATGGTTGAATGGAGAAGTGCATGGGACAGACAGAAGGATTCCTAGACTGCATAGGTACTAATTGAGTATTTAAAAGACTGTATCAATGCTATGTAGCTGATTAGAGGTCTGCATGCATGGTGCACAGAATATTGTAGCTGTACTAGTTTTTCTGGCTAGGCCATTCCTTAGGTACATGACTAGTAACTAGAATAATTTCAGTGCTGCAAAGAGAGTACATGTTGAATTTATAAGTGCTTAGGTATTGGTGGAGTGATAGGATACGTAGATAGTGCTGGATGGGTGATTGGAGAAATACATGGCACAGACAGAAGGATTCCAACACTGCATAGGTATTAACTGGGTATTTAGAAGAGCGTATTAATAGTATGTAGCTGGTTAGAGATCTGCATGCATAGTGTACAAAACATTGTACCTGTACTTGGGTTAGTGGCTAGGCCATTCCTTAAGTATATGACTAATAACTGGAGTAATTTCAGCGCTGCCAAGAGAGTGCATGCTAAATTTATAAGTGCTTAAGTATTGGCAGAGTGATAGGATAGGTACATAGTGCTGGATGGGTGAATGGACAAGTGCATGGGACAGACAGAAGGATTCCTAGACTGCATAGGTACTGAGTATTTAAAAGACTGTATCAATGTTATATAGCTGATTAGAGGTCTGCATGCAAAGTGCACAGAATATTGTAGCTGTACTAGTATTGGTGTGTCTATGGTTTCGAGAATGATAGTCTGTATTTTAGGGTGTGAGGAGGTGCATCAGATGCTCACATGGATGTCATCAGTGATGTCATTTGAGATGTCATCAGTGATGTCATGAGTGATGTCACTGACCATGTTGTGAGTGATATAATATGTGACATCATCAGCAGTGCATTGCGGGGGTGCGAGTTATAGTTAGCACAACTAACTATAACGGCCGAATTTCTCTTGTTTTGTACGAGTGAAATGTCCAACTATGACGTCCATGAAACCTGTGTTTTTTTCAGTGAAATTCTGAGGTGTTTTAAATGCTAATTTCTAACTATAATGTCCCTGAAACTTGTGTTTTTTTTGTGAATTTTATATATGTATATATATACCTTGTGGGCTTACCTGCTTTGTTGGAGATATTGACGGCTGTTGCCCAGCCGTGAAGTCTTGCCCACCGCTGAGACGCGGGTCCATGCAGGCTTACAGTTGCTGTCTGCAGTTATGAAATGAAGACAAACAGCACCGTAATGTAATGTAATGTAAAAAATTCTTATAGAGCGCAACTTACACCGGGCGGTTTCTTGGCGCTGGGGGGGAGGCACAGCAGGGAGGAAAAGAGTGTCTATGTATAGATACAGCGGAAGAGGTGAGTTTTAAGGAGAGACCTAAAGTGGGGATAGGAAGGAGAGAGTCTGAGTTCTAATGGGAGTGAGTTCCAGAATGAGGAGGCCAGGAAGGAGAATCTAAGACCTCCATGTTTTTTGCGCTTAAACCTAGGAATCTGGAGAAGCGCATGGTTAGAGGATTGAAGGTACCTGGAGGGGACATAAGGATATAGAAGAGAGGAAATAAAGGAGGGGCCGATACCGGCCAGAGATTTATGCGTCAGGCAACCTAGTTTAAATTTGCAGCGCTCCGATACAGGAAGCCAATGGAGGGCTTTAAGCAGGGGGCGGACATTGTGGTGTTTGGGTTGGTGGTAGATCAGGCGGGCTGCCTGATTCTGTACCAGCTGTAATCTTTTAATTTGGTATTGTGGGATGCCTGCATACAGGGCGTTGGCATAGTCAATCCGGGAGATGACCAATGCCAACAGTTCCAGAGTGAGAGCTTCGGTGGTCAGAAAATGGGCAATTTTCCGGAGCTTCCTTAGCTGGAAAAAGCAGGAGGATACAGTGGCACTGACCTGATGCTTCATTGAGAGATCGTGGGAGATGTAGACTCCCAGGCTTTTCACCTTGTCCGCGGGGCAAGGAGAGGGGCCAAAGGAGAGGGGCCAAAAAGAGGAATTCCAAGGGTTGGATGGGCCTCCGACAAGAACAAGCTCAGTCTTGTCGGGATTAAGTTTAAGGTGGTAAGCACCCATCCAATTACTAATATGGCAGAGGGTAGACTGAAAGTCCTGAACCGCTTCGTCCGAGGAGTCAAGGTTGAAGACAAGCTGAATGTCATCTGCATAGTTAAAGGCAGTGACATTCCTTCCCCGGAGGGAGCGGATCAGGGGGGCAAGGTACAAGTTAAATAAAAGGGGTGACAGGGACGAGCCCTGCGGGACACCGCAGGTGAGCTTCATCCTATCAGCCGAAAACTGAGAAAGTCGGACAGATTGATGGCGGTTCATCAAGAATGAGCGTACCCCGTTAAGGGCCGTCCCACTAATGCCTGCCTCCTTGACACGGTCGACTAAGATGGTATGGTCGACCGTGTCAAAGGCCGCCGATAGATCCAGGAGGACCAGAGCTTGACTGATGTTGGAGTCAGCACCTCTACGGAGTTCCTCCATAACAGAGAGGATAACAGTCTCCGTAGAATGGGCTGGTCTAAACCCTGCTTGCTGGGGGTCTAGGAAGTTGGAGTCCTCAATAAAGGAGCTGAGGACTCTGGTTACATATGATTCAAGTACCTTGCTCAGGTAGGGAAGAAGAGAAATGTGGCGGAAGTTACCCATGACCGCAGGGTCAGCGTTGTTTTTTTTAAATATGGGAACCACCTCAGCGTTCTTAAACTGGCCGGGGACCTCGCCGAGTAGGAGGGAATTTTTCAGGAGGGCCAGAGGAGGGGCAGGGCATGCCGAGAAAGCAGCACGGAGGATCACAGGTGGGCAACAATCCGTGGGGGAGCCAGATGAGACTTTATTAAGCAAAGAAAGAAAGTCTGCTTCTAATATGGGGGGAAGCTGGGTCAGGGAGTGGGGGTTCAGAAAGGGGATAGTCTCTGTGGGGGACATCACGGGGGATCCGACAGAGATGCTGTTTTTAATTTTGCTGATTTTATCTATGAAAAATGGATTGAGGGAATCACATAGTGCCTGAGATGGAAGGGGTTTGATGGTCACCCTATCTGGGTGTGAGAGCTCCTCCACAATGGCACAAATTTCTTTCGATTTTTGGGCAGAGTTAAGAATTTTTGTGGAGAAGTAGGCGGTTTTGGCAGCTGAAATTGCCTGTTTGTATTCTCCAGTTAGTATTAAGAATTTTAATTTTTCTGAAGGGTCATAGTTTCTACGCCAACGGCGCTCGGCTTGGCGGAGTCCTAGTTTTAGAGATTTAAGGCTGTCAGAAAACCATCGATGTGCGTCGTGAGGACGCTTAGTTCTAACTAACTTAAAGGGGGCAACCTTGTCGCTGGCGTACTCCAGCCATTTGACAAGTGCTACTTTCTGGGAATCGATGGGACCAGGACTGGGCAAAATCGAGGAAGTTAAAAAGGAGAGAAATAAATCAAGGTCTGCTTTGTTCCAATTGCGGGCCACGAGGCTAGGGCCTCGGTTACGAGGGGGTGGTGAGGGGACCAAAAGAAAAAAGGAAATTAAGAAATGGTCCGACCAGTGGCAAGGTGAGATCACAAGGGACTTAATTTCAAGGTTATAAGTCCAAACCTGGTCTAAGATGTGTCCCTTGGAGTGGGTGGCCGTATGGATGTGTTGGAGGCCGTTGAGGCCACTTAATAGGTCAGTGAAAGCCAGGGAGTGAGAGCTTTCGTGTACGTCTGACGGCCAATAGTTGAAGTCTCCCAGGACCAGGAGTCTGGAGTTGTTAATTGTGAGCTGGGAGAGTAGGTCGCCGAAGAGCGAAGGAAAGTTGGGCATAGGTTGGGGAGGACGATATACCAGGACACAAGTGAGGGGAGATACCGAGGAATCGAATCTGATTACCAGGCAATCAACCTGGGGAATAGTGAATAGGGAGAGGGAGGTAAACTTAAGGGGGAGTTTGATAATGGCGGCTACGCCACCGCCGAGTTTCCCAGCTGTCCGGTTGGCCTGGAGTATATAATACCCAGGTGGAATGGCTGCCAAGATGTCAGGGGAGGAGTCCTCATTCAGCCTGGTCTCCGTTAGAAGTACAATATCAGGTCGGTCTGAATCCAGAAGGTGGCATATATCAGATTGGTGGCTGACTAACGACCGGGTGTTAAGGTATGTGATTGCTAATTCCATATTGGCAGATACCTGAGCGGACGGGGATTTAGAACGAAGGGGGGAGGTTGTGTGCTCGGGGATGAGGGAGGATGGGAGGGTTCGAATCTCTGGGAAAGATCTGCAGGCTTGGAAGATGCCTAGTTGACGTAATCTTGAGTAGGTGGTGGATTCCAGCGGCCAGAGTGTGTGTAAAGCGGTCAAGTCCCTAGGGGCAAAGGATATAAATTGGGCAGGGTGACACGCCCCTGGCCCCGGCCGGCCACGGACGGGCGCAGACGGGCTTGCCTTAGGCGCGCCTTCGGTGCGCAATCGTCGCGCCCGCTGCGCTCGTCCGCTGCGCTTCCGGTAGGGGCACATACTATATGCAGGTGAGGGGAGGGTTGGGAGGGGGCGTGGCCAACGCAGGTGGGCGTATCCTGCTCAGCGCGGGAATGGCGGCAAAAATAACAACAAACACCTCACCCGCTGCAGCGCTGAATCCGCTGTGCGGGGGTGTCAATGGCCGAGGAAACTTAGGTGCGCCAGGGGTAGGTAGATAACAATTTAAAAAACACACAAGATTACAATTTTAAAATTTTTCAAGAGTTCGTCGCTCCCGGCTGTGCCTCAGGAGAATGAATGAGCTATGCAGCGCTCGTACTCAGCGCTAAATGTAGACTTTAGGTTGAGGGGGCGTGGCCAACGCAGGTGGGCGTATCCTGCTCAGCGCGGGAATGGCGGCAAAAATAACAACAAACACCTCACCCGCTGCAGCGCTGAATCCGCTGTGCGGGGGTGTCAATGGCCGAGGAAACTTAGGTGCGCCAGGGGTAGGTAGATAACAATTTAAAAAACACACAAGATTACAATTTTAAAATTTTTCAAGAGTTCGTCGCTCCCGGCTGTGCCTCAGGAGAATGAATGAGCTATGCAGCGCTCGTACTCAGCGCTAAATGTAGACTTTAGGTTGAGGGGGCCTGGCAAATGCAGGTGGGCGTATCCTGCTCAGCGCGGGAATGGCGGCAAAAATAACAACAAACACCTCACCCGCTGCAGCGCTGAATCCGCTGTGCGGGGGTGTCAATGGCCGAGGAAACTTAGGTGCGCCAGGGGTAGGTAGATAACAATTTAAAAAACACACAAGATTACAATTTTAAAATTTTTCAAGAGTTCGTCGCTCCCGGCTTTGCCGCAGGATGTTTGCTGTTTTGTGACACAGATTTCATGGCTGGAAAGCGGGGCAGGCAGCACCTTTTGTGGTACTTTTACTAAACTTGGAACTGATATACAGTTTTTTTTTAAAGATTTGTGAAGCTACCCTACTTGGGGAGGAGTGCTGCGCACTGCATTGTCCAGAAGGCCTTGCAAAACGCCACGCCCACTATGGCAGGTGTGGAGAATATTTTCGAAGGTGCGCAGAGAAAAACTGCTTCTCAATCATCTTAAAACTTTGCCTCTGATGAAAGGATGACGATCCTGAAACGCGTCAGGCAGACGATCTTTTTAAAGACTGCAGTTGTGTGGTGTACTGCTGGCGAGCGGTGAAATGGATGCAAATTTCTAACTATGCCTATTAAACTTCTTGTGGCTTTACTTCGACCTTGTGGGCTTACCTGCTTTGTTGGATATATATATATATATATATATATATTCACTGAAAAAACCATAGGTTTCACACCAGTTATAGTTACCTGGATATTTTACTGACATAAAACCAATGAAATTCCCACGTTATAGTTAGTTGGACTCACTATAACTCGCGCACCCGCAATGCACTGCTGATGATGTCACATATTACATCATTCATGACATGGTTAGTGACATCACTGATGACGTCACTGATGACATCTCAAATGACATCACTGATGACATCTCAAATGACATCACTGATGACATCATCCAGTGTCTGTGTGTTTCTGTAAAGTTAAAATGTTTTACATATTGAAGAGTAAGTGTATCTATGAGTGTCTGGATGAAGGATTTAGTAGGTGCATGACTAACTCCATGAGTGAGTAATTAAATGTGTCTTAGTGAATGCATGGGTATCTGACTAAACTGTCTGAATGTGTACATCATTATGTTTGTTGTTGTGTAAGCTGCTGCATGTGAGAGTTGTCATATATAAATGACTATATCTAACTGCCTGTGATTGCATAAGTGACTATATCTATCAATATGTACTTGTATCAGTGATTGTAAAACACAGTAAGTATATGTTAGTCTATGTTTAAATAAGCAAGGTTTTGTGTGTATAACTGTATAGTTGTGGAAATGGGAGTGTGATTGATTCTTTACATAACTGACTAGGTGTAGGAGTAACTCAATGGATGAGTGGCAGTGTGTGAGTCCCTGTATTGGTGTATGAGTGTATATGTTGGTCTTGTATTGATGAGTGACTGTATGCATGAAAGATTGTATGGGTGAATGAGTGGATGTGTGTGTAGACCTAGAAATCAGTGAGTGCATATGTGGTTAAGTGGTTTTACTGTGTCAATGGTTTCAAGAATGGTAGTTTCTATTTAACACTAGGTGTATAATGTGTTAGATTACAGTGTGAGGAGGTGTATTTTATTATCACATGGATGATGTCATCAGTGATGTCATTTGAGATGTCATCAGTGATGTCATTTGAGATGTCATCAGTGACGTCATCAGTGACGTCATCAGTGATGTCACTAACCATGTCATGAATGATGTAATATGTGACATCTTCAGCAGTGCATTGCGGGCGCGCAAGTTATAGTGAGTCCAACTAACTATAACGTGGGAATTTCATTGGTTTTATGTCAGTAAAATTTCTAGGTAACTATAACTGGTGTGAAACCTATGGTTTTTTCAGTGAATTTAATAGGTTTTTTAAATGCTAATTCCTAACTATAACTGGTCTGAAACCTATGGTTTTTTCAGTGAATTTCAATGTTTTTTAAAAAACTAATTCCTAACTATAACGTTTGTGAAACCTATGGTTTTTCAGTGAATTTCATAGTTTTTTAAAAAAGCTAATTCCTTTGTATATCGACTTTGTAACCTAAGTTTTTTTTTTATTAGCTGTTTTTTACAACAATTAATTTTTTTTTTGTAAAAAAAATTATTTGTTTAATGTATATATATCTTTTTTTCTTAATTTCTTCGGTGCGCTCACGGTGCGCGCACTGGTGCGCTCACCGGTGCGCTCACCCGAGAGCGCACCCGGAAGCGCTATTTCCCCGTGCATAAAAACGTCATTTAGGCGCTCCGCGTAAGCGCCCCCGGAAGAGCATCCGGAAGCGCCTACGTTCGTGCCGCGTACGCGCCCCCGGAAGCGCTCCAGAGCGCGTAGTGTAAGCGTAACAAGTCATAACTTTTTTTTTTTACAAAGACTGAAATCCCCACCCATTTCCTTCACTTCTTGTTTCACTTTTGTGAGTGCAAGACCTGCTTTTGGCACCTGTGTCATATTTACTTCTATTATCATGGCTGCAAGAGCATCCAGCAGCAGTGATGTGACTGAGGATTTCATTGATGAGGAGGTTCCTGAACGAACTGTGAAGGAACATTTCATTTGGAAATTTTTCAAAATTCCAGAGGGGGAGAAGAAGGTAAATGCTCCAAAGGTGGAGTGTAAAATATGCCACACCATCTTATCGAGAGGAAATCCCAGAAAAAAATACAGCTTCGGGAACTGGACGATGATACGCCATGTGTCAAGGAAACATCCCCAGAACTATGCACGGGAGAGTGTCAGGGCTCTGGCACGAGAGGCTCCCAGGGATGGTGGCTCTACTTCTACCGGTGGAGCAACACCTTCTGTGCATCGGCGTGAGCAGGAGATGATACCAAATATTCAGCCTGCTTTTAATCAGGCTATAATAAAATGCCGAAAATGTGACCATCTTCTTTGCTATGGGGAGCAAAGTGTCACACTCATGGTTCGAGCTCTCGAGAACCACCGCTGCCATCCCCAGGCATATATATTTGGTTTTTTTGGCTCCTGTTGAGCTGTTTCCAGTTCCCTGTTTTTGTTAAAAAAAAGAAGAAAAACAAAAGTTCTTTTCAGAGCTACCTCCAATTCTCATCAAAGAGCTGTGTTCTTAAAAAAATGAAAAAGAACTACCTCCAATGTATTAAAAAATGCTACATTTGTAAAGAAGTCTGTCATTGTTTTTTCTCCAGGGTACGCTCCCCGGTGCGCGCACAGGGGCGCGTACCGGGCGCTCCCCTCGCGAAAATCGATTTTTTTTTTTTTTTATGCGGCGGGGCCCTTTTATGACCCCCACATCAAACCTAGGGGGTCAGGGGGGGTCTACCCTGCCCCCTTTTGGTTATTTCCCCTTTTGTTTTGGCACCTCTTGTGTCTCGATCCTATTGAGACACAAGATGGCGGCCGCTCCGGTCTGTTTGGAATGTTGACAGACATCCGTGAACCAATCAGCTTTCCGCTCGCATACTCGCGTTACGCATACGGTACGCGCCCCGGTGCGCGTACCGGTGCGCGCTTATAGATATATATATTTTTTTGAACCTAAATTACTCAAAATTCACTGGAGCGCATATCTTGAGACATAGCAAAGGCACATCGAGCTACCAGTCCCTACAATTTTGCCAAGTTTCGTGGAAATCCATTCAGCCGTTCGGGCTAAAAGTGAGTCCAACCGCCCTATGGAAATTAACATGGGGAAAACACGTTTTGGGACCCCCCTTTTATCTCGGCCCCCGCTTGACGGATCCCCCCAAAACTTTCAGGGAAGGAGCAGTTAAGGAAAATTACAGGCAGATCCCTCAATCTGCGCCAAAGTTATTCCCAATAGAATGTTGCGGATTTCCTATGGTAGCCAATCCTAACTATAACTACCTACTGGCGACCGCCAGTAGGTAATATATATATATATATATATATATATATATATATTACCTACTGGCGGTCGCCAGTAGGTATATATAGTTAGGATTTTTTCTCTATGGGTTTTTTGAAAATTCTATGTCTAATAACTTTGGCGTTTGTGGACGGAATTGGCTGAAATTTTCAGGAAAATGGCACATTTTGTTTCTGAGCAGCCCTTGAAAATTTGGGGGGGGTTCGTCCAGGGGGGGCCGAGAAAAAAGGGGGGTCCCAAAACGTGTTTTTAACATTGAGTTTTCCATAGGGCGGTTGGCCTCACTTTTAGCCCGAACGGCTGAATGGATTTGCACGAAACTTGGCAAAATTGTAGGGACTGGTAGCCCGATGTGCCTTTTGTAGGTCTCAATATATGTGCTCCAGTGGATTTTGAGAAATTAACGTTTAAAAAAAGATATATATCTGTAAGCGCGGACCAGGCAGCGCTCTGGTTCGCGGACTTTTCGCGCAACGGAGCTTTGTGAAGCGAAGCTGATTGGTTCTCCGGCGTCTGTCAACATTCCAAACAGTCCGTAGCGGCCGCCATCTTGTCTCTCGGTAGGATCGAGAGACAAGAGGAGGTCAAAACAAAGGGGGAAATAACTATAAGGGGGCATAGTAGATCCTCGCTGACCCCCTAGGTTTGATGTGGAGGTTTTAAAAGGGCCCCGCGGGGCAAAAAAAAATTATAAAAATAATAATTGAACGGCTGAATGGATTTGCACGAAACTTGGCAAAATATTAGGGACTGGTAGCCCGATGTGCCTTTGCTAGGTCTCAATATATGTGCTCCAGTGGATTTTGAGAAATTAACGTTCAAAAAAAGATATATATCTGTAACAGCGCTCCGCTTCGCGTAACGGAGGTTTGCGAAGCTGATTGGTCATTCTGTCACTGGGCTATAGTTGGGCTACATCTGGCTGATATTTGGGCTACATTTGTTTTTTTGTGTGTCTGGCGGCCATCTTTGGGCTACATTGGGCTACATTGGGCTTCATTGGGCTACATTCGGCTAATTAGCAAATAGCTCATCGCAAACTAGGAATGGTAAAGAATCGCTATTTATTCCTTAAAGTTCGCTATTTAGGAAATGCAAAAAACTTTGATGATACATATGGCGGTTCATCTCTAACAAGATAAGAAGCATAGGGATAGATTTATGATGACTGGCGCATCACCAGGGATGTGTTAGTCATTCTGTGCCGCTGTTCCGTCACCTATGGTGTGCTGCATTTACAATGCGGCGCATCATGGGGCAAAAACAGCACAGATGCGTGATGTATCTGTGCCGTAAAGGTGGCGCATTGCTGGAGTTGTATCGCAAGTGTGATGAAGCTCCAGCAAGGGTCTGGGGTGCCCCTGTCGCAGGGTTTCTGTTCTCACACAGAACTGTGGACAGAGGATTGGAACCTCGGCGAATGCATTGCTGGAGTTGTATCGCAAGTGTGATGAAGCTCCAGCAAGGGTCGGGGGTGCCCCTGTCGCAGGGTTTCTGTTCTCACACAGAACTGTGGACAGAGGATTGGAACCTCGGCGAATTAGGGTGTCCCAAAACTCACGTTAGTAATCAAAAACTATTTAGTAAGCTAGGTACAGTGTCACATTGGATATAACAAACTCTCAATGTTTAGACAATCCAGAATATGAACTTATAGTACCTCAGGATACGTGGAACTCATGAACAGTCGGTCGTTATAGATTTCTTAGAAACCAGAACATGGAGTTAAGAAGAACAGATGTGTATTTGAAATGTTTATTTACTAATGCCGTCTTCTCAGGCGTAGTACCTTAGATAATAAAAGTACACATATTATCAGTAGCAAAATTACCAGCATAGTTACTAGTACATAAAAAGTGAATGGTGATAGTATGTTAACATGCTGTAAATGAATAAGAGTTAGCAACACTTATAAGCAGCCGCGGGCCGTGGAGGGAGTTACGGTGAGGCAGGGAGGCGGGGAGGGGGAGAAGCAGGGTGGAGAATACAAGTACACATATTATCAGTAGCAAAATTACCAGCATAGTTACTAGTACATAAAAAGCGAATGGTGACAGTATGTTAACATGCTGTAAATGAATAAGAGTTAGCAACACTTATAAGCAGCCGCGGGCCGTGGAGGGAGTTACGGTGGGGCAGGGAGGCGGGGAGGGGGAGGGGCAAGGTAGAGAGGGCTCCACCCTGCTTCTCCCCCTCCCCGCCTCCCTGCCCCATCGTAACTCCCTCCACGGCCCGCGGCTGCTTATATCTCACCCTCCCTAATACACATATTATATTATTTGCTAAGAAGGTCTCTTTGTGTTGGTTTAGGGCGTGCCCATACTTTAGTGTCTTAGATTTGAAGGAATCACATCAGCATACACCAGCTCTCTCTTCATGTGAACCGCATCAACTGTTGTGTATGTGTGTTCGGCAAAGCAATATAAAACCCGCCTCATGCCCAGAATTGGCAGAAGTTGCACTTATGTTATGAGTATGAAGTCGTGGAGATCAGACCTCATAACAATTCTGTATCGTGTTGTTCTTGAAACTTTAGCACTCGCTGTACAGATATAGTTTAACAAGTAAAGCAGATAGTAGACCAATAACATATTATTCTCATGTAAACCACGATGAACTACTAGGTGGAAAGCTAAAGCAACAACTAAGTGTCGTGTGCAGAAGTTGCAAAAAAGGAAAAATGGCGTTTAAACCGGTAATGAGCCCATGCTAACTTAACACGGTGTAAAGATATCCAGGACCTAGATGACACCTCCTCATGATCCGGAAACGAACTGAATAAGATAATAGAAGTGCCATCTCATGAGAGCAGATTGCAAGTTTATATGTGGACGGTCCGCAAGGTAAAGCATTAAAAACTAGGAAAATTCAATGCTAAAGAAAAATAAAACAGCCAAGTACTTTATCGAGTCTTAAGCCAATAGGCAAGGTAAATAATAAAAACTTGACAAATAAGTCAATGAATTGTCAATGAAATGCTAGTACTCAGCATATCAAACATGAAAAAGGTCTATGACATAACTGTGTATGCAAAATAAGCTGCAACAGCCTCCAATAGGAAGTCACCGTCTTCATCCGAAAACAGTTCAGCCATCCAATTTAAAAGCGGAAAAGAACATACGTGCTCTCCCAGCACCGGATCCTCTATCACCATCAGAGGACAGCTCGGTGGGTTTTCAAGAAAGCTCTGTTCCAAGAAAGACTGTGCTGCCGCCAGTAAATTCCAGGGACCAAGTAGTCCATGCATCAATGCCACAGCCATAATCCTTTCGCCAGGACAAACCAACTCGTGAGTAATGATAGGAGTCATCAGCTGATTAAAGTCGACGTCAGGAGAAACCGGTCCGCAGAGACACAAATCAATGGCCCAATCGAAATCACAGGTCAGGCAGTGAAATACAGGCTGGACACAGGTGAAGTAGGAGAACCGAAAAGATAATCCATATGCCGTGCTTAATATCGCCAACGGCATTGTGCCATAATATTCTAGCATGCGATTGCGGAACAGTGTCAGCAGCTGCAGGGTCGGAGGTTGCATAGGAGGGACATCCATATTTAAAAATGTAAAAAAGCACAAGAGCGTCCGCTGGTAATGCAAGTAAAAATGCCAATCCACGAACCAGAGTGCAGAAAATACAATGAAAGGGAGCAGGGATGACTCCAAAGATTTTCTCAAATGAAGTCACGAGACCACTGGTAACAACTTTAAAAAAGTGTGCCAGGGATTTTGTGGAGGATGCGTTAAAGATAGTCGGAAACATGTTGCTGAAATTGAAAGGCAAACCTGTGTACGGGTGTTCGCTATGTGAAGTACGAAAGTTTCACGGGCCGAACTCAAGGCCACCTCTCTCTGAGACAAAAGAGCTCTTATTCTTGCCATGCCGTTGAAACGTGTCCCAAGGTTGGTATTTGTGGCCAGATTGAAAACTCCCTATGTTCATGTGTGGGAGGAAATAGAACATTTCTGCAGCAAATAACCCGTTCACTTACTGTTACGATAAAAGGAATACTTTTAATTAACTCAGAACAATCTTCATTATTGAGCATCAAATAACTACCATTTTCCAACAACTTGAACGTGGGGATGATAGCAGGAACTGGCGTGCCTTGCAACACGCAAGCCATATTTGGTCGGTGTTTGTTGCATGAATCGTGTAACTGTATGTGCCTACACATTAGTGAATGATCTGGCGTCTCAGTGCATTCCTCTCCATTCAGATAAACTTCTTGATCATCTTTGAAACATCTGTATGTGTATGGAAGCGACCAGACCTCATGAACAAAAGCACTACCTAAAGGTTCATAACGACCTATTGGTATATATTTCATACAATTTGAAAACTTATATAAAGCAAAAGGCAGCGTTATTAAACCGTGGATAAGGCATGTTGCCAAAAAACCCGCAATCCTCTGCTGATGATGTCACTGAGCATGTCATGAATGATGTAATATGTGACATCATCAGCAGTGGATTATGGGTAATGGTATCTCTAGTTTACTCCCCTATAGCTGTCTTTCTTTTAACATAAGTGTGTGTTTCCTTCCCTTATACTTACTGTTTTTGGTTCGCTTCCAGTTCGCGTACCAGCGAGCGAACTAGGAAGCGAACTAAGAGAAATAGAGGTTGGCACAGTTCCAAATATTGTACCAATTTTTTAATAACGGGGAGGTAGTTCTGAAAAGAACTTTTTTTTTTTTTTCTGAACATTTTTTTACTGTTTTTGAATTTTTCGGAACAGTTTTATATTTTTTGGGGTTTTTCTTGGAGGGGGCAATGAAAACGATTCATTGTAAAGGGCTCAACAGGAGCAACAAAACAAAAAAAAGAAGTATTTATTATTTTGGGCGTTTCGGACAAACTTGCATATGATAGTCAATAGCTCTGTTGATCAGAGTGATGCTTTTTTCTCCGTAGGAAATGAATCCATCGCAAAATGCGCAGGTGTGTTTTACATCACCAAATCTCATTTGTATATTTGGCACCATCTCCCTGCCCTCTGGTCCCGTTACTTCCGGTACAACAGATCTTCTGGCCATAATAGGGAGATTATCTAGGTTGTTCCGAAACTGTGCAGCACTGTAGTTGTTAGGATGCCACCTAGTCATATGGCGATGCATTGTGTAGTTTCCGAAACTGTATTTTTTGTCGGTCCCTCTGGACAGTCTATCTTGACATATAAGGCAAGTTACGTATCTTGCATTTACTTTTTTCTGACCTTTGGGAATTTTAAAAAATTGCCAAATGAAGTTTTCTTTCCGGTGAGACGTCTTGGGCTGCTCAGGCAAAAACTGCCTCTCTTCGTGCTCGTCCTCCTGTTCCTCTTCTTCTTCTTCTTGTTGAATTACAACTTGAGCAGGTGGTCCACTCTTCCTTGGATGTGGTGGAGGTGGTGGGGAAGCACCAGCTGAAGCTACTAAAGAAGCCATTGCTCAGTGATCACAAAGGGTCTTTCTCTCACAATGATGAAAGTCAGAGTGAGGAAAGAAGGAGGGATTTCATCATTTGGGAAAAACAAGAGTTCTCAACCAATCAAAAGTGTTCATTTTAGATTATATGACCTAGTCTTACATCATTAGGAAACCAAAAGTGAAATGAACCAATGAAAAGTGTTATTACCAAGTCACATGACTTGCTGTGTTTACGTTAAGCGCTTTGCAGGGCCTCCCGGTTTGCTTCCAGAAACCTGCGCTTTGCGACTCGCTTCGCGTACCAGTTCGCTAACGTAGCACGTCATATGACGTATCACGCGACAACGTGAAACGTCATGCGGACGGGAGGCGTCACGATGTTGTTTTCTAACGCGGCACTTGCGGTAAAGAAACGTTTACCGGCTCGCGGTCTATTTCGCGGCATCAAGGTCAGCTAACGGGAAGCTTCCCGATTCGCGAAGCGGGAACGAAGAAAAAAAAATATTAAAAAAAAAAATTATTCATAAACATATAAAATATATTTTTGGATTTAAAGAAGAATACATTTTACAGCTACAGATATTAGCTGTTAAAAAACCAATGAAATTCACAGAAAAAACCATAGGTTATAGACCATATATAGTTAGGAATTAGCATTTACAAAACCTTGAAAATTCACTGAAAAAACCATAGGTTATAGACCATATATAGTTAGGAATTAGCATTTAGAAAACCTTATTTTACTCACACAAAACCATTGAAATTCCATATATAGTTAGTTGCACTAACTATATATCGCGCACCCGCAATCCACTGCTGATGATGTCACATATTACATCATTCATGACATGGTCAGTGACATCACTGATGACATCACTGATGACATCTCAAATGACATCACTGATGACAACATCCAGTGACTGTATGTTTCTGTAAAGTTAAAATATGTCTTAGATATTGAAGAATGAGTGGATGTATAAGTGTCTGGATGAAGGATTTAGTAGGTGCGTGACTGACTGTATGAGTGAGTGATTAAATGTGTCTCACTGAATGCATGGGTTAGTGACTAAACTGTCTTAATTTGTGCATCATTATGTCTGTTGTGATGTAAACTGCTGCATGTGTTGATCATTAGCTATACGAGAGGCTATATGTGTTATTAATTGGTTGCCCAAGTATTTCTATGGGAGATTGAGTTTGTGTGGGGGTGGCTGGGAGGTGTGTGACTCTGTGCATAGATGTGTGAGCAGTTGATTCACTAGGTGTATGAGTTCAAGAGTGCATGTGGAAAAAGCTACATGGGCGGTTGACTGTGTGCATGAGTGTATTGATGAGTGAATGGATATCTCAATGCTACATGTCATAGTAAGTACATATGTAAAACACAGTACATGTGAGAGTTGGCATATATAAATAACTGTGCATGAGAGCCACTGAATGTGTGAGTGGCTGTATGGATCATTGTGAACTTGTATCAGGGATTGTATAAGAGAGTAAATATGTGTTAGTATATGTTTGAATAAGTAAGGTGTGTATAACTGTATAGTTGAGGAAATGGAGGTGAGATTGTTTCTTTGCATGACTGACTAGGTGTGTGAGTAACTCCATGGATGAGTGACAGTGTGTGAGTGTCTGTATACACTGAGTGTATCTAAGGTTATATTAGAGTCTGAAGAGGTTTATCGTATTAGCACAAGAATGATGTCAAATGAGATGTCATCAGTGATGTCATCAGTGATGTCATTTGAGATGTCATCAGTGATGTCATCAGTGATGTCACTGACCATGTCATGAATGATGTAATATGTGACATCATCAGCAGTGGATTGCGGGTGCGCGATATATAGTTAGTGCAACTAACTATATATGGAATTTCAATGGTTTTGTGTGAGTAAAATAAGGTTTTCTAAATGCTAATTCCTAACTATATATGGTCTATAACCTATGGTTTTTTCAGTGAATTTTCAAGGTTTTGTAAATGCTAATTCCTAACTATATATGGTCTATAACCTATGGTTTTTTCTGTGAATATATATATATATATATATATATTCACTGAAAAAACCATAGGTTATAGACCATATATAGTTAGGAATTTGCATTTACAAAACCTTGAAAATTCACTGAAAAAACCATAGGTTAGAGACCATATATAGTTAGCTGGACATTTTATTGACATAAAACCAATGAAATTCCATATATAGTTAGTTGCACTAACTATATATCGCGCACCCGCAATCCACTGCTGATGATGTCACATATTACATCATTCATGACATGGTCAGTGACATCACTGATGACATCACTGATGACATCTCAAATGACATCACTGATGACATCACTGATGACATCTCAAATGACATCACTGATGACATCATCTAGTGTCTGTGTGTTTTTGTAAAGTTTAAATATGTTTTACATATTGAAGAATGAGTGGATGTATGGAAGACTGAGTGTGTGTGTGGCTGGCTGGGAGGTGTGTGACTCTGTGCATATCAATGTGTACTTGTATCAGTGATTGTATAAGAGAGTAAGTATGTGTTAGTATATGTGTGAAAAGTATGGTGTTCTGTGTTTAACTGTATAGATGAGGAAATCGAAGTGTGATTGATTCTTCACAGGACTGACTAGGTGTATGAGTGCATATGATAATGTTGTAATAATGAGTGACTGTATGTATGAGTGATTGTATGGGTGAATGAGTGAATGTGTGTGTAGACGTAGGAATCAGTGAGTGCGTATGTAGTAACTGGTATTGGTGTGTCATGATGTCATCAGTGATGTCATTTGAGATGTCATCAGTGATGTCATTTGAGATGTCATCAGTGATGTCATCAGTGATGTCACTGAAGTATGGTGTTCTGTGTTTAACTGTATAGATGAGGAAATGGAAGTGTGATTGATTCTTTACAGGACTGACTAGGTGTGTGAGTAACTCCATGGATGAGTGGCAGTGTGTGAGTGTCTGCATAGGTGTATGAGTGCATATGATAGTGTTGTAATAATGAGTGACTGTATGTATGAGTGATTGTATGGGTGAATGAGTGAATGTGTGTGTAGACGTAGGAATCAGTGAGTGCGTATGTAGTAACTGGTATTGGTGTGTCATGATGTCATCAGTGATGTCATTTGAGATGTCATCAGTGATGTCATCAGTGATGTCATTTGAGATGTCATCAGTGATGTCATCAGTGATGTCACTGACCATGTCATGAATGATGTAATATGTGACATCATCAGCAGTGGATTGCGGGTGCGCGATATATAGTTAGTGCAACTAACTATATATGGAATTTCATTGGTTTTATGTCAATAAAATGTCCAGCTAACTATATATGGTCTCTAACCTATGGTTTTTTCAGTGAATTTTCAAGGTTTTGTAAATGCAAATTCCTAACTATATATGGTCTATAACCTATGGTTTTTTCAGTGAATTTCATTGGTTTTTTAAAAGCTAATATCTATAGCTGTAAAATATATTCTTTATTACGTGACGTATCACGTAGCCATGAGAGACGCCTCATGACGCGTCGCATAACCGTGACGTATCGGCTCTGCAGCGCAAACAAAACCCGTAACGTAAGCGTGCCGGAGCACGCTTACAGATATATATATTTTTTTTAACCTTAATTAGACAAAATCCACACGTGCACATATCTTGAGGCCTTGCAAAGGCACATCAAACAAACAGTCCCTACAATTTTGCCAAGTTTGCTGGAAATCTATTCCCTTAATTTTTTTTTTACTGTTTCTCTTGGTTTTCCCCTTGTTACGCTTACCGGGACGCTACCCGGTACGCGAACCGGACGCTCCAAAAACACAAGATGGCGGACTCCCGTTACGCTGCCTGTTAGCTGCCCGGTTCGCGTACCGGGAAGCGCCTCTACCGCGAAAAATCGCAGGGGACTTTAATATCCCCCTCATCAATCCTAGGGGTTTACCTTGCCCCCTTTCCTTCATTTCCCCCTTCTTTTTTCACCACATCTTGTCTCTCGAACCTTCCGAGAGACAAGATGGCGGCCGCTCCGGACTGTTTACAATGTTGACAGCTACGCTGCCGGTTAGCTGCCCGGTTAGCTGCCCGGTGGGCTGCCCGGTGAGCTGCCCGGGCAGCTCACCAGGGCACTTTAATATCCCCCTCATCAATCCTAGGGGGTCAGGAGTGGTCTACCTTGCCCCCTTTCCTTCATTTCCCCCTTCGTTTTTCACCACATCTTGTCTCTCGATCGTACCGAGAGACAAGATGGTGGCCGCTCCGGACTGTTTAGAATGTTGACAGACACCGGAGAGCCAATCAGCTTCGCTTCGCGAAGTTCCGTTACGCGTCAGGTACGCGAACCGGGGCGCTAACCGGAGCGCTGTCACAGATATATATATTTTTTTAAACGTTAATTTCTCAAAATCCACTGGAGCACATATATTGAGACATAGCAAAGGCACGTCGGGCAAACCATATCTACAATTTTGCCAAGTTTCATGTAAATCTATTCAGCCGTTCGAGCTAAAAGTGAGTCCAACCGCCCTATGGAAAAATGAATGGGAAAAACGCGTTTTGGGACCCCCCTTTTTTCTCGGCCCCCCCCCCTTGACGAAACCCCCCCAAATTTTCAGGGGCTGCTCAGAAACAAAATGTGCCATTTTCCTGAAAATTTCAGCCAATTCCGTCCACAAACGCCAAAGTTATTAGACATAGAATTTTCAGAAGTCCCATAGAGAAAAAATCCTAACTATATATCGCTATCGCCAGTAGGTAATATACATATATAAACATATATAATCTGCATATCTATATAAATATAAATGCATGCATACATATACATATATGCATACATATGCATGTTATTTACATGAAAGTTTTAAAAACACTAATAAAAGCAAAGCTAAAAAGCCACCTCATTACAAACAGAATGGCTTTAACTTAAACGAGGGCGAGATCTATTGCATTTTCATTGCTTGTTTACTTTGGTTCTATCAAGAAGGCATTCAGATGTGTCACACATTTGCCATAAATTCTGAATGTTAGCACTCTAGTTGCTCATTAGATCACTGTAGTAAAGCTAGTGCTCACCAGGGAAGTCTGCTGCTAATCATGGTTTGCAGCCATTTTCCCGCATTTTTTATCCCGCAGACTTTCAGTCCGCATACCATTATCCCGCAAGGTCATTGACCTCGCATACCATTATCCCGCATTTTTTCAAAACGCATGTGCATTTATCGCGCAAGCCTTTACAAAGAATTACGTTTTAAAGGCATGTATGGTAAATGCATTTGCGTTGTGAAAACCACGATGACGAGAGAGGTAAGTGGGTTTGTGTTCATTTTTTCGTGGGTTAGTGATTGTGTAGTGTAGTGTAGTGTTGTGTAGTGTAGTGTTGTGTTAGTGTAGTGTAGAGTTGTGGTGGTTGTTTAGTGTAGGGTCATGCTGGGGGTAGTGTTTTAGGGTTTAGGGTTGTGTTGTAGTGTTTGCGTAGTGTAGGGTCATGCTGGGGGTAGTGTTTTAGGGTTTAGGGTAGTGTTGTAGTGTTTGCATAGTGTAGGGTCATGCTGGGGGTAGTGTTTTAGGGTTTAGGGTTGTGTTGTAGTGTTTGCGTAGTGTAGGGTCATGCTGGGGCTAGTGTTTTAGGGTTTAGGGTAGTGTTGTAGTGTTTGCGTAGTGTAGGGTCATGCTGGGCGTAGTGTTTTAGGGTTTAGGATAGTGTTGTAGTGTTTGCGTAGTGTAGGGTCATGCTGGGGGTAGTGTTTTAGGGTTTTGGGTAGTGTTGTAGTGTTTGCGTAGTGTAGGGTCATGCTGGGGTGTAGTATTTTAGGGTTTAGGGTAGTGTTGTAGTGTTTGCGTAGTGTAGGGTCATGCTGGGGGTAGTGTTTTAGGGTTTTGGGTAGTGTTGTAGTGTTTGCGTAGTGTAGGGTCATGCTGGGGGTAGTGTTTTAGGGTTTTGGGTAGTGCTGTAGTGTTTGCGTAGTGTAGGGTCATGCTGGGGTGTAGTGTTTTAGGGTTTTGGGTAGTGTTGTAGTGTTTGCGTAGTGTAGGGTCATGCTGGGGGTAGTGTTTTAGGGTTTTGGGTAGTGTTGTAGTGTTTGCGTAGTGTAGGGTCATGCTGGGGGTAGTGTTTGAGGGTTTTGGGTAGTGTTGTAGTGTTTGCGTAGTGTAGGGTCATGCTGGGGGTAGTGTTTTACGGTTTTGGGTAGTGTTGTAGTGTTTGTGTAGTGTAGGGTCATGCTGGGGGTAGTGTTTTAGGGTTTAGGGTAGTGTTGTAGTGTTTGCGTAGTGTAGGGTCATGCTGGGGGTAGTGTTTTAGGGTTTAGGGTAGTGTTGTAGTGTTTGCGTAGTGTAGGGTCATGCTGGGGGTAGTGTTTTAGGGTTTAGGGTAGTGTTGTAGTGTTTGCGTAGTGTAGGGTCATGCTGGGGGTAGTGTTTTAGGGTTTAGGGTAGTGTTGTAGTGTTTGCGTAGTGTAGGGTCATGCTGGGGTGTAGTGTTTTAGGGTTTTGGGTAGTGTTGTAGTGTTTGCGTAGTGTAGGGTCATGCTGGGGGTAGTGTTTTAGGGTTTAGGGTAGTGTTGTAGTGTTTGCGTAGTGTAGGGTCATGCTGGGGTGTAGTGTTTTAGGGTTTTGGGTAGTGTTGTAGTGTTTGCGTAGTGTAGGGTCATGCTGGGGGTAGTGTTTTAGGGTTTAGGGTAGTGTTGTAGTGTTTGCGTAGTGTAGGGTCATGCTGGGGGTAGTGTTTTAGGGTTTAGGGTTGTGTTGTAGTGTTTGCGTAGTGTAGGGTCATGCTGGGGGTAGTGTTTTAGGGTTTAGGGTTGTGTTGTAGTGTTTGTGTAGTGTAGGGTCATGCTGGGGGTAGTGTTTTAGGGTTTAGGGTAGTGTTGTAGTGTTTGCGTAGTGTAGGGTCATGCTGGGGTGTAGTGTTTTAGGGTTTTGGGTAGTGTTGTAGTGTTTGCGTAGTGTAGGGTCATGCTGGGGGTAGTGTTTTAGGGTTTAGGGTAGTGTTGTAGTGTTTGTGTAGTGTAGGGTCATGCTGGGGGTAGTGTTTTAGGGTTTAGGGTAGTGTTGTACTGTTTGTGTAGTGTAGGGTCATGCTGGAGGTAGTGTTTTAGGGTTTAGGGTAGTTTAGTTGTTTAGTGTATGCTAAAGGCATATTCGTTCTAAAAGTTTTCGTTATTTTAATTTGCGGCCTAATAGTACATGCGGGATTTTTTTTGCGGACTGATGGTATGCGGGATTTCGTAATATATTAGCTAATCATACTTTCTATGGCAAAATGAACCCCCTCATTTTGTTCCTTTTTAAATTAAATGTTTTAAGAGTTACCACTTTATTCCAATCAAGATGGCTTCAGGTGTGCCATACCTTTGTAATAAGTAGGACTGTTAGCACTCTAGTTGTTCTTTAGAACACTCTGGGACATTCTGTCATTGGGCTATAGTTGGGCTACATCTGGCTGATATTTGGGCTACATTTGTTTTTTTTTGTCTCTGGTGGCCATCTTTGGGCTACATTGGGCTACATTGGGCTACATTGGGCTACATTGGGCTACATTTGGGCTCCAACATATATATAGCCCAATGTAGCCCAATATATATTTTTCAAACTTAATTTTCGTAAAAACCACTGGAGCCTATATCTTGAGACATAGCAAAGGCACATCGGGCTACCAGTCCCTACAATTTTGCCAAGTTTGGTGTAAATCCATTCAGCCGTTCAGGCTAAAAGTGAGGCCAACCGCCCTATGGAAAATTGCATGGGAAAAACACGTTTTGGGACCCCCTTTTTTCTCGGCCCCCCCTTGACGAAACCCCCCCAAATTTTCAGGGGCTGCTCATAAACAAAATGTTCCATTTTCCTGAAAATTTCAGCCAATTCTGTCCTCAAACGCCAAAGTTATTCGACATAGAATTTTCAAAAATCCCATAGGAAAAAAATCCTAACTATATATACCTACTGGCTATCGCCAGCAGGTAATATATATATATATATATATATATATATATATATATATATATATATATATATATATATATATTTATTACCTACTGGCGGTTGCCAGTAGGTAGTTATAGTTAGGATTGGCTACCATAGGAAATCTGCAACATTCTATTGGGAATAACTTTGGCGCCGGTGGAGGAATTTGTAAGTAATTTTCCAAAATTTTGTCCAGCTCCGCTGCGCTCCTTCCCTGAAAGTTTCGGGGGGATTCGTGAAGTGGGGGCTGAGAAAAAAGGGGGGTCCCAAAATGTGTTTTTCCCATGTTAATTTCCATAGGACGGTCTGACAAGTCTACAGCCCGAACCGCTGAACGCAATTACGCCAAACTTGGCAAAATTGTAGGGACTGGTATGCATATGTGCCTCTGCTATATTTGCTAAAAATTGCTCCAGTGTTTTTTTTTTAAATGAACTTCAAAAACACACATATATCTATAGTCGCGCTCCGAGCGCTCACAGGTGCGCGTACCGGGGAGCGCACCCGGCGCGCTACGGGAGTG
Source organism: Lissotriton helveticus (assembly GCF_964261635.1). Lineage (NCBI taxonomy): Eukaryota > Metazoa > Chordata > Amphibia > Caudata > Salamandridae > Lissotriton > Lissotriton helveticus. The sequence goes on from NC_136067.1 coordinate 1,867,688,153, forward strand.
CGCAAGCGGAAAGCTGATTGGTTGTCGGGTGTCTGTCAACATTCTAAACAGTCCAGAGAGTCCGCCATCTTGTGTCTCTGTAGAATCGAGACACAAGAGGTGAAAAATAAAGGGGGAAATAATTAAAAGGGGGCAGAGTAGACACCCCCTGACCCCCTAGGTTTTCTGAGGGGGGCCTAGAAGGACCCTTAATGGCAAAAAAACTTTTTTTTTTTTTAATTTTCGCGGGGTAAGCGCTGGGTGCGTTCCCAGGTGCGCGCTCCGGTACGCGCACCCTGAGCACACCACAGGGAAAAACAGTGTAAAAAATTATAGTAAAAAAATAATTTAGATTGCTTAGAGGTAGGGTAGCTCTGAAAAGAGCTGTTGTGTTATGTGGGTGTTTTTTGTACCTACAAGTAGGTACCAATGCAGAGTCTTATATTCAAGAGGAAAACTCTATTCCCCTCATCTGTAAAATGCACACAATCTCTCCTATAGATGTCTTGCATGTTGTAACGCAAGTTGTTGTGGTAAATGAAACCCATACCATAGTCTCTGAGGAAAGCAGAAACAGATTTATTTACATGTTTCCTTGCTTTTTCAATCTGTGGACAAAATTGGTTGGACCAGTTCCATTTTTGCCTTTGGCATATATTAGAAAAAACCAAGGCAGTTTTTGGAAAAAGTGACATCAATTGCCCAAAGATGTCCTTTAAAAGCATTTCCAGACCTACCCCAGTCAAAGTGCCCAAGTCATTGCCACCACAGTGCACAATTATAAGGTCAGGGTGTGGTAAATGCATAAAGGATTTTACCAATGGTATCAATTGGTGACTCCTCAATCCTCTCTGTCCAATCCATACAATGTCCACATTTGGTAAATCAAGGTTGTAAATACCTCTGTTGGCTGCGTATTTTTTACTCCAGTGGACATAGCTATGACCCACAAACCAGACTTTTTGCATGTTGAAGGTAGATGTGCTTCTAGTCAGATGAGTTGTGGAAATGAAATGGCAGTTTGATTATGAAAAAAAGTGCTTGGGAATCAGTGCAGTTGAAAAATCAGAAATGATTGGTGCTTTCTTAAAAATCTCCACTGAAAATTAGGCTGCATGCTTTTTTTTGTAAGAAGTCATTTAAATGGTTGAGAAAAGTCATTTAAAGAAACATTGCATTTCATTAGCTAGTAGATTGAGAGGTCAAACAACCTTGATGGTTTTTTTTGCAACATAGTATGATGAACTTGTGAACTGTGTGCTGGCTTAAGAGGGAGTTACCATGGTTACTTGGTGAATGAGCACTGGGAGGATGGGTGAATGTTATGTGAGTTTCAAAGTCTTGAAATGTACAACCAATTAAAATGTGCAGTTTGGTTTTGAATTTGTGTGGGAACAATTTTAATCGGTTAGGTACAAGAATATGGGTCTGAAATGAGAAAGAATCTATGCCATTATTCTTTTCTTCATCTCTCTTCCCATCCTTTGCTCTTTCGCTGTTTTCCCTTCCCTTACTGTCCTTACTCCACTTCACTAATTCCTTCTCTTACTCCCTCTGTCCTCTTACTTCTACACTCCTCTTACCTCATTCTCTCTCTGTTAGCCTCATTCTCTCTGACCCCTTAGTCTGTCACTCCTCTTCTATCACACTTACTCCCTATAACACAGCCACACTCCCTCACTTATGTTTCTTTCCTCTCTCACTCAGGGCCTCATTTATGAGAGATGACGCATTGCTGTGTGAAAGCAGCGATGCATCACTTCTCAGTGCGCTCTCCTTGCGACATTCCTGATGCGTCATATTTAATGTATGACACATTATGTCGCAAAGAGTTACAGATACGTCAGTATTTCTGACGTATCGGTAAGCGCAAAAGTGATGCATTGCTGGAGTGTGTCACAAAAGTGACGCAACTCCAACAATGCATCCTTTCACATGGGGCCAGCCCCTTGTGAAAGGGTCTGCGGCAGTCTTACGCCTGCTGTGAGGCAGGCGCAAGATTTTAACGCAACGGTGTCCTAAAAGTGACGCAGTGAAATCTCATAGATTTCACTGCGTCACTTCTTCGACCCTTCCTTGCGTCAATATGCCCCCTTTGCATACATTGCACCTGGCGCAGGTATAATGTGGCGCAAGGGTTTACAAAGTGACGCATCTACCTAGATGTGTCACTTTGTAAATATGACTCAACAAGGTGCATTTTTTACATCACTGGTGCGTCATAAAAAGTGACGCACCGGAGGCGTAAAAGTGACGCATGGCCTCATAAATGAGGCCTTCAGTCTTCTACTCTCACTTTTCCTTTCACTTTCTCTGTCTCTTCATTCCCTTACTCACCTTGTCTCACACTCACTTGCCTTTATTCAGTCTGTATCTCCACTCTCGCAAGGAGTTACAGATACGTCAGTATTTCTGACGTATCTGTAAGCGCAAAAGTGATGCATTGCTGGAGTGTGTCACAAAAGTGACACAACTCCAGCAATGCATCCTTTCACATGGGGCCAGCCCCATGTGAAAGGGCCTGTGTCAGTCTTATGCCTGCTGTGAGTCAGGCGCAAGATTTTGACGCAATGGAGTCCTAAAAGTGACGCAGTGAAATCTCATAGATTTCACTGCGTCACTTCTACGACCCTTCCTTGCGTCAATACGCCCCCTTTGCATACTTTACACCTGGCGCAGGTATAATGTGGCGCAAGGGTTTACAAAGTGACGCATCTACCTAGATGCGTCACTTTGTAAATATGACTCAACAAGGTGCATTTTTTACACCACTGGTGCGTCACAAAAAGTGACGCACCGGCGGCGTAAAAGTGACGCATGGCCTCATAAATGAGGCCTTCAGTCATCTACTCTCACTTTTTCTTTCAATTTGTCCATCTCTTCACTCCCTTACTCACCTTGTCTCACACTCACTTGCCTTTATCCAGTCTGTATCTCCACTCTTGCAAGGAGTTACAGATACATCAGTATTTCTGACGTATCTGTAAGCGCAAAAGAGACGCATTGCTGGAGTGTGTCACAAAAGTGACGCAACTCCAGCAACGCATCCTTTCACATGGGGCCAGCCCCATGTGAAAGGGCCTGCGTCAGTCTTACGCCTGCTGTGAGGCAGGCGCAAGATTTTGACGCAACGGTGTCCTAAAAGTGACGCAGTGAAATCTCATAGATTTCACTGCGTCACTTCTACGACCCTTCCTTGCGTAAATACGCCCCCTTTGCGTACATTACACCTGGCGCAGGTATAATGTGGTGCAGGGGTTTACAAAGTGACGCATCTACCTAGATGCGTCACTTTGTAAATATGACTCAACAAGGTGCATTTTTTACACCACTGGTGCATCACAAAAAGTGACGCACCGGTGGCGTAAAAGTGACGTATGGCCTCATAAATGAGGCCTTCAGTCTTCTACTCTCACTTTTTCTTTCACTTTTTTCTGTCTCTTCACTCCCTTACTCACTTTGTCTCACACTCACTTGCCTTTATCCAGTCTGTGTCTCCACTCTTTCCTAAACATCACTGCTCTTTTCTTACCCTTCCACATCCCCGTTCCTTTACTACATTTTCTTCACTTATCCTCATTCCGCATGTTCACTCTCTTCCTCACTCACCTCCCACCCTCACCTTCTTTCAGTCCCCCTACTTCACTTCCCTTCCCCTCTCGTCCCTTTCTTTGCTTTCTCACTCATTTTCCTCTCCTCTCTCACTGCACTCCACTTCAGTTACTCTTTTTCATTTTTTTAAGAATACAGCTCTTTTTTGAGAATTGGAGGTAGTTCTAAAAATAACTTTTTTTTTCTTCTTTTTTCTTTTTTTTCAACAAAAACAAAAACAGGGAATGGCAAACTGCTCAACAGGAGCACAAAAAAAAATCAAAATTAGGGCTGGGGACAGCAGCGGTGGTTCTCTTATGCTCGAGCAATGTTCAAAATACTTTGTTCCCCGTAACAAATTAGGGCATCACAATGTTTGCATTTGATGGATGCCTCATTAAAAATAGGTTGAATATTGGGGATCAGCTGCTCTGGTCGCCCCCTCACCGATGTAGTTGCTCCTCCAGTTGAAGTAGAGGCACCATCCCTTGGAGCCTCTCGTGCCAGAGCCCTGACACTCTCCCGGGCATAGTTCCATGGGTGCCTCCTCTCGACGTGCCGAATCATGGTGGAATTTCCAAATGAATATTTTCTGGTAGGGTCACCCCGTGACAGGACAGTGTGACAAATTCGGCACTCCACCTTTGGAGCATTTACTTTTTTTTATCATCTGGAATGGAAAAAAACTTCCATATGAAGTGTTCTTTTACCCTGGGCTGAGGAGCCTCTTCTTCTATGAACCCATCTGAGTCCTCACTGCTACTGGAGGGTCTTGCAGCAGCCATGATAATCCAAAAAAGATTAAGCAGGAAAAAGACAGGTCTTGCAGTCACAAAAGTGAAAGAAGAAGTTAAGGAAATGGGTGGGGATTTCATTCTTTGGAAAAAAAATGTTAGAAACCAATGAAAAGTGTTAATTTAAGGTCACATGACTTGACACGCTTACGCTGCGCGCACCGGAGCGCTTCCGGGGGCGCTTACGTGACGCGAACGTAGGCGCTTCCGGGGGCGCTTACACGGCGCGCCTGAGTGGCGTTTTGGTAGCTTTACGGAAATGCAAAATCATTTTCATTCGGAAAATCAAAAATACTGCTTTAATAAGTATGGTACTGAATGTCTTGCATTATTATTTAGTTTTCATACATATTTTTTTTTTTACGAATGCAGAATTAGCGCTCTCGCTGTGCTCTCGGGAGAGCTTACCGGTGCGCGCACCCTGAGCGCTCCATGACAAAATGATACGGGTAAGCTTACCGGTGCGCGCACCCTGAGCGCACCAGGAAAAATGTTTAAAAAATATATATACATTGAACAAATAATTAAAAATATATATATATATAATTAATTGTTGTAAAAAACAGCTAATACATTTAAAAAAAAAAGTAGGTTACAAAGTCGATATACAAAGGAATTAGCTTTTAAAAAAACTATGAAATTCACTGAAAAAACCATAGGTTTAACACTCGTTATAGTTAGGAATTAGCATTTAAAAAACCTTTGAAATTCATTAAAAAAACTATAGGTTTCACACCAGTTATAGTTAGCTGGACATTTTACTCATACAAAACCATTGAAATTCCCACGTTATAGTTAGTTGGACTCACTATAACTCGCGCGCCCGCAATCCACTGCTGATGATGTCACATATTACATCATTCATGACAGGGTCAGTGACATCACTGATGACATCTCAAATAACATCACTGATGACATCTCAAATGACATCACTGATGACATCACTGATGACATCATCCAGTGAATGTGTGTTTCTGAAAAGCAAAAATATGTTTTATATATTGAAGAATGAGTGTATGTATGAGTGTCTGGATGAAGGATCTAGTAGGTGCGTGGCTGACTGTATGAGTGAGTGATTAAATGTGTCTTATTGAATGCATTGGTTAGTAACTAAACTGTCTGAATGTGTGCATCAGTATGTCTGTTGTTGTGTAAGCTGCCGCATGTGTTGATCAGTAGCTATATGAGTGGTTATATGGGTTATTGATTGGTTGTCCAAATATTTGTATGTGAGGGTGAGTGTGTGTGTGGGTGGCTGGGAGGTGTGTGACTCTGTGCATATATGTGTGAGCAGTTGATTCACTTGGTGTATGGGTTCAAGAGTGCATGAGGAAACAGCTGTATAGGTGGTTGACTGTGTGCATGGGTGTGTTGGTGAGTGAATGGGTATCTCAGTGCTCCATGTCCAAGTAAGTACATATGTAAAACACAGTGTATGTGAGAGTTGGCATATATAATTGACTATACATGAGAGCCTGTGATTGCGTAAGTGACTGTATGGATCAATGTGTACTTGTATCAGTGATTGTAAAAGAGAGTAAGTATGTGTTAGTATATGTTTGATTAAGTAAGGTTTAGTGAGTAAAACTGTGTAGTTAAGAAAGTGGGAGTGTGATTGATTCTTTGCATAACTGACTAGGTGTGTGAGTAACTCTGTGGATAAGTGTCAGCGTGTGAGTGTCTGTATAGGTGTATGAGTGGATATGATAGTGTTCTATTGATGAGTGACTGTATGTATGAGTGATTGTATGGGTGAATGAGTGGATGTGTATGTAGACCTAGAAATCAGTGAGTGTGTATGTAGTTACTGGTATTGGTGTGTCAATAATTTCAGGAACGGTAGTTTGTATTTAACACTCGGTGTATCAAAGGTTAGATTAGAGTGTAAGGAGGTGCATCGTATTATCACATGGATGATGTCATGAGTGATGTCATCAGTGATATCATTTGAGATGTCATCAGTGATGTCATCAGTGATGTCATTTGAGATGTCATCAGTGATGTCATCAGTGATGTCACTGACCATGTCATGAATGATGTAATATGTGACATCATCAGCAGTGGATTGCGGGTGCGCAAGTTATAGTGAGTCCAACTAATTTTAACGTGGGAATTTCAATGGTTTTGTATGAGTAAAATGTCCAGCTAACTATAACTGGTGTGAAACCTATGTTTTTTTATGAATATATATATATATATATATATATATATATACATGCTCCAGGTTGTCCACCTTGTGAGTAGCACGCGAGCAGCAGCTTTATTTATGTGTAGGTGAGGACGGGGATCCGCTCGTAGACGCCGCTCCGTAATGGATCTGCCCGACGCGTTTCGAAGCTCCATCTGCTTCTCTTCAGGGGCTTTAACTGAAGCGGTGTGCGCACCCGCTACACTTCTCCAATTTCATATAACTCACCCGCCAATGGAAGGCTCCAATGAGACTTCTGGGAAGTGTAGTGCGGAAAGCACACAATCAAGTCCTGTATGGACTCCACGAGTGGGCCCGTCCTCGATCCCATGTACGGCTGCTACTTCACTGCCGTGACCCCCACGTTAACGGGGTGGTGCATACTCTGCGGCTGGACTGCCGCATATAGATTCACGCTCCAGGTTGTCCACCTTGTGAGTAGCACGCGAGCAGCAGCTTTATTTATGTGTAGGTGAGGACGGGGATCCGCTCGTAGACGCCGCTCCGTAATGGATCTGCCCGACGCGTTTCGAAGCTCCATCTGCTTCTCTTCAGGGGCTTTAACGGAAGCGGTGTGCGCACCCGCTACACTTCTCCAATTTCATATAACTCACCCGCCAATGGGAGGCTCCAATGAGACTTCTGGGAAGTGTAGTGCGGAAAGCACACAATCAAGTCCTGTATGGACTCCACGAGTGGGCCCGTCCTCGATCCCATGTACGGCTGCTACTTCACTGCCGTGACCCCCACGTTAACGGGGTGGTGCATACTCTGCGGCTGGACTGCCGCATATAGATTCACGCTCCAGGTTGTCCACCTTGTGAGTAGCACGCGAGCAGCAGCTTTATTTATGTGTAGGTGAGGACGGGGATCCGCTCGTAGACGCCGCTCCGTAATGGATCTGCCCGACGCGTTTCGAAGCTCCATCTGCTTCTCTTTAGGGGCTTTAACGGAAGCGGTGTGCGTACCCGCTACACTTCTCCAATTTCATATAACTCACCCGCCAATGGGAGGCTCCAATGAGACTTCTGGGAAGTGTAGTGCGGAAAGCACACAATCAAGTCCTGTATGGACTCCACGAGTGGGCCCGTCCTCGATCCCATGTACGGCTGCTACTTCACTGCCGTGACCCCCACGTTAACGGGGTGGTGCATACTCTGCGGCTGGACTGCCGCATATAGATTCACGCTCCAGGTTGTCCACCTTGTGAGTAGCACGCGAGCAGCAGCTTTATTTATGTGTAGGTGAGGACGGGGATCCGCTCGTAGACGCCGCTCCGTAATGGATCTGCCCGACGCGTTTCGAAGCTCCATCTGCTTCTCTTCAGGGGCTTTAACGGAAGCGGTGTGCGCACCCGCTACACTTCTCCAATTTCATATAACTCACCCGCCAATGGGAGGCTCCAATGAGACTTCTGGGAAGTGTAGTGCGGAAAGCACACAATCAAGTCCTGTATGGACTCCACGAGTGGGCCCGTCCTCGATCCCATGTACGGCTGCTACTTCACTGCCGTGACCCCCACGTTAACGGGGTGGTGCATACTCTGCGGCTGGACTGCCGCATATAGATTCACGCTCCAGGTTGTCCACCTTGTGAGTAGCACGCGAGCAGCAGCTTTATTTATGTGTAGGTGAGGACGGGGATCCGCTCGTAGACGCCGCTCCGTAATGGATCTGCTCGACGCGTTTCGAAGCTCCATTTGCTTCTCTTCAGGGGCTTTAACGGAAGCGGTGTGCGCACCCGCTACACTTCTCCAATTTCATATAACTCACCCGCCAATGGGAGGCTCCAATGAGACTTCTGGGAAGTGTAGTGCGGAAAGCACACAATCAAGTCCTGTATGGACTCCACGAGTGGGCCCGTCCTCGATCCCATGTACGGCTGCTACTTCACTGCCGTGACCCCCACGTTAACGGGGTGGTGCATACTCTGCGGCTGGACTGCCGCATATAGATTCACGCTCCAGGTTGTCCACCTTGTGAGTAGCACGCGAGCAGCAGCTTTATTTATGTGTAGGTGAGGACGGGGATCCGCTCGTAGACGCCGCTCCGTAATGGATCTGCCCGACGCGTTTCGAAGCTCCATCTGCTTCTCTTCAGGGGCTTTAACGGAAGCGGTGTGCGCACCCGCTACACTTCTCCAATTTCATATAACTCACCCGCCAATGGGAGGCTCCAATGAGACTTCTGGGAAGTGTAGTGCGGAAAGCACACAATCAAGTCCTGTATGGACTCCATGAGTGGGCCCGTCCTCGATCCCATGTACGGCTGCTACTTCACTGCCGTGACCCCCACGTTAACGGGGTGGTGCATACTCTGCGGCTGGACTGCCGCATATAGATTCACGCTCCAGGTTGTCCACCTTGTGAGTTGCACGCGAGCAGCAGCTTTATTTATGTGTAGGTGAGGACGGGGATCCGCTCGTAGACGCCGCTCCGTAATGGATCTGCCCGACGCGTTTCGAAGCTCCATCTGCTTCTCTTCAGGGGCTTTAACGGAAGCGGTGTGCGCACCCGCTACACTTCTCCAATTTCATATAACTCACCCGCCAATGGGAGGCTCCAATGAGACTTCTGGGAAGTGTAGTGCGGAAAGCACACAATCAAGTCCTGTATGGACTCCACGAGTGGGCCCGTCCTCGATCCCATGTACGGCTGCTACTTCACTGCCGTGACCCCCACGTTAACGGGGTGGTGCATACTCTGCGGCTGGACTGCCGCATATAGATTCACGCTCCAGGTTGTCCACCTTGTGAGTAGCACGCGAGCAGCAGCTTTATTTATGTGTAGGTGAGGACGGGGATCCGCTCGTAGACGCCGCTCCGTAATGGATCTGCCCGACGCGTTTCGAAGCTCCATCTGCTTCTCTTCAGGGGCTTTAACGGAAGCGGTGTGCGCACCCGCTACACTTCTCCAATTTCATATAACTCACCCGCCAATGGGAGGCTCCAATGAGACTTCTGGGAAGTGTAGTGCGGAAAGCACACAATCAAGTCCTGTATGGACTCCACGAGTGGGCCCGTCCTCGATCCCATGTGCGGCTGCTACTTCACTGCCGTGACCCCCACGTTAACGGGGTGGTGCATACTCTGCGGCTGGACTGCCGCATATAGATTCACGCTCCAGGTTGTCCACCTTGTGAGTAGCACGCGAGCAGCAGCTTTATTTATGTGTAGGTGAGGACGGGGATCCGCTCGTAGACGCCGCTCCGTAATGGATCTGCCCGACGCGTTTCGAAGCTCCATCTGCTTCTCTTCAGGGGCTTTAACGGAAGCGGTGTGCGCACCCGCTACACTTCTCCAATTTCATATAACTCACCCGCCAATGGGAGGCTCCAATGAGACTTCTGGGAAGTGTAGTGCGGAAAGCACACAATCAAGTCCTGTATGGACTCCACGAGTGGGCCCGTCCTCGATCCCATGTACGGCTGCTACTTCACTGCCGTGACCCCCACGTTAACGGGGTGGTGCATACTCTGCGGCTGGACTGCCGCATATAGATTCACGCTCCAGGTTGTCCACCTTGTGAGTAGCACGCGAGCAGCAGCTTTATTTATGTGTAGGTGAGGACGGGGATCCGCTCGTAGACGCCGCTCCGTAATGGATCTGCCCGACGCGTTTCGAAGCTCCATCTGCTTCTCTTCAGGGGCTTTAACGGAAGCGGTGTGCGCACCCGCTACACTTCTCCAATTTCATATAACTCACCCGCCAATGGGAGGCTCCAATGAGACTTCTGGGAAGTGTAGTGCGGAAAGCACACAATCAAGTCCTGTATGGACTCCACGAGTGGGCCCGTCCTCGATCCCATGTACGGCTGCTACTTCACTGCCGTGACCCCCACGTTAACGGGGTGGTGCATACTCTGCGGCTGGACTGCCGCATATAGATTCACGCTCCAGGTTGTCCACCTTGTGAGTAGCACGCGAGCAGCAGCTTTATTTATGTGTAGGTGAGGACGGGGATCCGCTCGTAGACGCCGCTCCGTAATGGATCTGCCCGACGCGTTTCGAAGCTCCATCTGCTTCTCTTCAGGGGCTTTAACGGAAGCGGTGTGCGCACCCGCTACACTTCTCCAATTTCATATAACTCACCCGCCAATGGGAGGCTCCAATGAGACTTCTGGGAAGTGTAGTGCGGAAGCACACAATCAAGTCCTGTATGGACTCCACGAGTGGGCCCGTCCTCGATCCCATGTACGGCTGCTACTTCACTGCCGTGACCCCCATGTTAACGGGGTGGAGCATACTCTGCGGCTGGACTGCCGCATATAGATTCACGCTCCAGGTTGTCCACCTTGTGAGTAGCACGCGAGCAGCAGCTTTATTTATGTGTAGGTGAGGACGGGGATCCGCTCGTAGACGCCGCTCCGTAATGGATCTGCCCGACGCGTTTCGAAGCTCCATCTGCTTCTCTTCAGGGGCTTTAACGGAAGCGGTGTGCGCACCCGCTACACTTCTCCAATTTCATATAACTCACCCGCCAATGGGAGGCTCCAATGAGACTTCTGGGAAGTGTAGTGAGGAAAGCACACAATCAAGTCCTGTATGGACTCCACGAGTGGGCCCGTCCTCGATCCCATGTACGGCTGCTACTTCACTGCCGTGACCCCCACGTTAACGGGGTGGTGCATACCCTGCGGCTGGACTGCCGCATATAGATTCACGCTCCAGGTTGTATACCTTGTGAGTAGCACGCGAGCAGCAGCTTTATTTATGTGTAGGTGAGGACGGGGATCCGCTCGTAGACGCCGCTCAGTAATGGATCTGCCCGACGCGTTTCGAAGCTCCATCTGCTTCTCTTCAGGGGCTTTAACGGAAGCGGTGTGCGCACCCGCTACACTTCTCCAATTTCATATAACTCACCCGCCAATGGGAGGCTCCAATGAGACTTCTGGGAAGTGTAGTGCGGAAAGCACACAATCAAGTCCTGTATGGACTCCACGAGTGGGCCCGTCCTCGATCCCATGTACGGCTGCTACTTCACTGCCGTGACCCCCACGTTAACGGGGTGGTGCATACTCTGCGGCTGGACTGCCACATATAGATTCACGCTCCAGGTTGTCCACCTTGTGAGTAGCACGCGAGCAGCAGCTTTATTTATGTGTAGGTGAGGACGGGGATCCGCTTGTAGACGCCGCTCCGTAATGGATCTGCCCGACGCGTTTCGAAGCTCCATCTGCTTCTCTTCAGGGGCTTTAACGGAAGCGGTGTGCGCACCCGCTACACTTCTCCAATTTCATATAACTCACCCGCCAATGGGAGGCTCCAATGAGACTTCTGGGAAGTGTAGTGCGGAAAGCACACAATCAAGTCCTGTATGGACTCCACGAGTGGGCTCGTCCTCGATCCCATGTACGGCTGCTACTTCACTGCCGTGACCCCCACGTTAACGGGGTGGTGCATACTCTGCGGCTGGACTGCAGCATATAGATTCACGCTCCAGGTTGTCCACCTTGTGAGTAGCACGCGAGCAGCAGCTTTATTTATGTGTAGGTGAGGACGGGGATCCGCTCGTAGACGCCGCTCCGTAATGGATCTGCCCGACGCGTTTCGAAGCTCCATCTGCTTCTCTTCAGGGGCTTTAACGGAAGCGGTGTGCGCACCCGCTACACTTCTCCAATTTCATATAACTCACCCGCCAATGGGAGGCTCCAATGAGACTTCTGGGAAGTGTAGTGCGGAAAGCACACAATCAAGTCCTGTATGGACTCCACGAGTGGGCCCGTCCTCGATCCCATGTACGGCTGCTACTTCACTGCCGTGACCCCCACGTTAACGGGGTGGTGCATACTCTGCGGCTGGACTGCAGCATATAGATTCACGCTCCAGGTTGTCCACCTTGTGAGTAGCACGCGAGCAGCAGCTTTATTTATGTGTAGGTGAGAACGGGGATCCGCTCGTAGACGCCGCTCCGTAATGGATCTGCCCGACGCGTTTCGAAGCTCCAGCTGCTTCTCTTCAGGGGCTTTAACGGAAGCGGTGTGCGCACCCGCTACACTTCTCCAATTTCATATAACTCACCCGCCAATGGGAGGCTCCAATGAGACTTCTGGGAAGTGTAGTGCGGAAAGCACACAATCAAGTCCTGTATGGACTCCACGAGTGGGCCCGTCCTCGATCCCATGTACGGCTGCTACTTCACTGCCGTGACCCCCACGTTAACGGGGTGGTGCATACTCTGCGGCTGGACTGCCGCATATAGATTCACGCTCCAGGTTGTCCACCTTGTGAGTAGCACGCGAGCAGCAGCTTTATTTATGTGTAGGTGAGGACGGGGATCCGCTCGTAGACGCCGCTCCGTAATGGATCTGCCCGACGCGTTTCGAAGCTCCATCTGCTTCTCTTCAGGGGCTTTAACGGAAGCGGTGTGCGCACCCGCTACACTTCTCCAATTTCATATAACTCACCCGCCAATGGGAGGCTCCAATGAGACTTCTGGGAAGTGTAGTGCGGAAAGCACACAATCAAGTCCTGTATGGACTCCACGAGTGGGCCCGTCCTCGATCCCATGTACGGCTGCTACTTCACTGCCGTGACCCCCACGTTAACGGGGTGGTGCATACTCTGCGGCTGGACTGCCGCATATAGATTCACGCTCCAGGTTGTCCACCTTGTGAGTAGCACGCGAGCAGCAGCTTTATTTATGTGTAGGTGAGGACGGGGATCCGCTCGTAGACGCCGCTCCGTAATGGATCTGCCCGACGCGTTTCGAAGCTCCATCTGCTTCTCTTCAGGGGCTTTAACGGAAGCGGTGTGCGCACCCGCTACACTTCTCCAATTTCATATAACTCACCCGCCAATGGGAGGCTCCAATGAGACTTCTGGGAAGTGTAGTGCGGAAAGCACACAATCAAGTCCTGTATGGACTCCACGAGTGGGCCCGTCCTCGATCCCATGTACGGCTGCTACTTCACTGCCGTGACCCCCACGTTAACGGGGTGGTGCATACTCTGCGGCTGGACTGCCGCATATAGATTCACGCTCCAGGTTGTCCACCTTGTGAGTAGCACGCGAGCAGCAGCTTTATTTATGTGTAGGTGAGGACGGGGATCCGCTCGTAGACGCCGCTCCGTAATGGATCTGCCCGACGCGTTTCGAAGCTCCATCTGCTTCTCTTCAGGGGCTTTAACGGAAGCGGTGTGCGCACCCGCTACACTTCTCCAATTTCATATAACTCACCCGCCAATGGGAGGCTCCAATGAGACTTCTGGGAAGTGTAGTGCGGAAAGCACACAATCAAGTCCTGTATGGACTCCACTAGTGGGCCCGTCCTCGATCCCATGTACGGCTGCTACTTCACTGCCGTGACCCCCACGTTAACGGGGTGGTGCATACTCTGCGGCTGGACTGCCGCATATAGATTCACGCTCCAGGTTGTCCACCTTGTGAGTAGCACGCGAGCAGCAGCTTTATTTATGTGTAGGTGAGGACGGGGATCCGCTCGTAGACGCCGCTCCGTAATGGATCTGCCCGACGCGTTTCGAAGCTCCATCTGCTTCTCTTCAGGGGCTTTAACGGAAGCGGTGTGCGCACCCGCTACACTTCTCCAATTTCATATAACTCACCCGCCAATGGGAGGCTCCAATGAGACTTCTGGGAAGTGTAGTGCGGAAAGCACACAATCAAGTCCTGTATGGACTCCACGAGTGGGCCCGTCCTCGATCCCATGTACGGCTGCTACTTCACTGCCGTGACCCCCACGTTAACGGGGTGGTGCATACTCTGCGGCTGGACTGCCGCATATAGATTCACGCTCCAGGTTGTCCACCTTGTGAGTAGCACGCGAGCAGCAGCTTTATTTATGTGTAGGTGAGGACGGGGATCCGCTCGTAGACGCCGCTCCGTAATGGATCTGCCCGACGCGTTTCGAAGCTCCATCTGCTTCTCTTCAGGGGCTTTAACGGAAGCGGTGTGCGCACCCGCTACACTTCTCCAATTTCATATAACTCACCCGCCAATGGGAGGCTCCAATGAGACTTCTGGGAAGTGTAGTGCGGAAAGCACACAATCAAGTCCTGTATGGACTCCACGAGTGGGCCCGTCCTCGATCCCATGTACGGCTGCTACTTCACTGCCGTGACCCCCACGTTAACGGGGTGGAGCATACTCTGCGGCTGGACTGCCGCATATAGATTCACGCTCCAGGTTGTCCACCTTGTGAGTAGCACGCGAGCAGCAGCTTTATTTATGTGTAGGTGAGGACGAGGATCCGCTCGTAGACGCCGCTCCGTAATGGATCTGCCCGACGCGTTTCGAAGCTCCATCTGCTTCTCTTCAGGGGCTTTAACGGAAGCGGTGTGCGCACCCGCTACACTTCTCCAATTTCATATAACTCACCCGCCAATGGGAGGCTCCAATGAGACTTCTGGGAAGTGTAGTGAGGAAAGCACACAATCAAGTCCTGTATGGACTCCACGAGTGGGCCCGTCCTCGATCCCATGTACGGCTGCTACTTCACTGCCGTGACCCCCACGTTAACGGGGTGGTGCATACTCTGCGGCTGGACTGCCGCATATAGATTCACGCTCCAGGTTGTATACCTTGTGAGTAGCACGCGAGCAGCAGCTTTATTTATGTGTAGGTGAGGACGGGGATCCGCTCGTAGACGCCGCTCAGTAATGGATCTGCCCGACGCGTTTCGAAGCTCCATCTGCTTCTCTTCAGGGGCTTTAACGGAAGCGGTGTGCGCACCCGCTACACTTCTCCAATTTCATATAACTCACCCGCCAATGGGAGGCTCCAATGAGACTTCTGGGAAGTGTAGTGCGGAAAGCACACAATCAAGTCCTGTATGGACTCCACGAGTGGGCCCGTCCTCGATCCCATGTACGGCTGCTACTTCACTGCCGTGAGCCCCACGTTAACGGGGTGGTGCATACTCTGCGGCTGGACTGCCACATATAGATTCACGCTCCAGGTTGTCCACCTTGTGAGTAGCACGCGAGCAGCAGCTTTATTTATGTGTAGGTGAGGACGGGGATCCGCTCGTAGACGCCGCTCCGTAATGGATCTGCCCGACGCGTTTCGAAGCTCCATCTGCTTCTCTTCAGGGGCTTTAACGGAAGCGGTGTGCGCACCCGCTACACTTCTCCAATTTCATATAACTCACCCGCCAATGGGAGGCTCCAATGAGACTTCTGGGAAGTGTAGTGCGGAAAGCACACAATCAAGTCCTGTATGGACTCCACGAGTGGGCCTGTCCTCGATCCCATGTACGGCTGCTACTTCACTGCCGTGACCCCCACGTTAACGGGGTGGTGCATACTCTGCGGCTGGACTGCCGCATATAGATTCACGCTCCAGGTTGTCCACCTTGTGAGTAGCACGCGAGCAGCAGCTTTATTTATGTGTAGGTGAGGACGGGGATCCGCTCGTAGATGCCGCTCCGTAATGGATCTGCCCGACGCGTTTCGAAGCTCCATCTGCTTCTCTTCAGGGGCTTTAACGGAAGCGGTGTGCGCACCCGCTACACTTCTCCAATTTCATATAACTCACCCGCCAATGGGAGGCTCCAATGAGACTTCTGGGAAGTGTAGAGCGGAAAGCACACAATCAAGTCCTGTATGGACTCCACGAGTGGGCCCGTCCTCGATCCCATGTACGGCTGCTACTTCACTGCCGTGACCCCCACGTCAACGGGGTGGTGCATACTCTGCGGCTGGACTGCCGCATATAGATTCACGCTCCAGGTTGTCCACCTTGTGAGTAGCACGCGAGCAGCAGCTTTATTTATGTGTAGGTGAGGACGGGGATCCGCTCGTAGACGCCGCTCCGTAATGGATCTGCCCGACGCGTTTCGAAGCTCCATCTGCTTCTCTTCAGGGGCTTTAACGGAAGCGGTGTGCGCACCCGCTACACTTCTCCAATTTCATATAACTCACCCGCCAATGGGAGGCTCCAATGAGACTTCTGGGAAGTGTAGTGCGGAAAGCACACAATCAAGTCCTGTATGGACTCCACGAGTGGGCCCGTCCTCGATCCCATGTACGGCTGCTACTTCACTGCTGTGACCCCCACGTTAACGGGGTGGTGCATACTCTGCGGCTGGACTGCCGCATATAGATTCACGCTCCAGGTTGTCCACCTTGTGAGTAGCACGCGAGCAGCAGCTTTATTTATGTGTAGGTGAGGACGGGGATCCGCTCGTAGACGCCGCTCCGTAATGGATCTGCCCGACGCGTTTCGAAGCTCCATCTGCTTCTCTTCAGGGGCTTTAACGGAAGCGGTGTGCGCACCCGCTACACTTCTCCAATTTCATATAACTCACCCGCCAATGGGAGGCTCCAATGAGACTTCTGGGAAGTGTAGTGCGGAAAGCACACAATCAAGTCCTGTATGGACTCCACGAGTGGGCCCGTCCTCGATCCCATGTACGGCTGCTACTTCACTGCCGTGACCCCCACGTTAACGGGGTGGTGCATACTCTGCGGCTGGACTGCCGCATATAGATTCACGCTCCAGGTTGTCCACCTTGTGAGTAGCACGCGAGCAGCAGCTTTATTTATGTGTAGGTGAGGACGGGGATCCGCTCGTAGACGCCGCTCCGTAATGGATCTGCCCGACGCGTTTCGAAGCTCCATCTGCTTCTCTTCAGGGGCTTTAACGGAAGCGGTGTGCGCACCCGCTACACTTCTCCAATTTCATATAACTCACCCGCCAATGGGAGGCTCCAATGAGACTTCTGGGAAGTGTAGTGCGGAAAGCACACAATCAAGTCCTGTATGGACTCCACGAGTGGGCCCGTCCTCGATCCCATGTACGGCTGCTACTTCACTGCCGTGACCCCCACGTTAACGGGGTGGAGCATACTCTGCGGCTGGACTGCCGCATATAGATTCACGCTCCAGGTTGTCCACCTTGTGAGTAGCACGCGAGCAGCAGCTTTATTTATGTGTAGGTGAGGACGGGGATCCGCTCGTAGACGCCGCTCCGTAATGGATCTGCCCGACGCGTTTCGAAGCTCCATCTGCTTCTCTTCAGGGGCTTTAACGGAAGCGGTGTGCGCACCCGCTACACTTCTCCAATTTCATATAACTCACCCGCCAATGGGAGGCTCCAATGAGACTTCTGGGAAGTGTAGTGAGGAAAGCACACAATCAAGTCCTGTATGGACTCCACGAGTGGGCCCGTCCTCGATCCCATGTACGGCTGCTACTTCACTGCCGTGACCCCCACGTTAACGGGGTGGTGCATACTCTGCGGCTGGACTGCCACATATAGATTCACGCTCCAGGTTGTATACCTTGTGAGTAGCACGCGAGCAGCAGCTTTATTTATGTGTAGGTGAGGACGGGGATCCGCTCGTAGACGCCGCTCAGTAATGGATCTGCCCGACGCGTTTCGAAGCTCCATCTGCTTCTCTTCAGGGGCTTTAACGGAAGCGGTGTGCGCACCCGCTACACTTCTCCAATTTCATATAACTCACCCGCCAATGGGAGGCTCCAATGAGACTTCTGGGAAGTGTAGTGCGGAAAGCACACAATCAAGTCCTGTATGGACTCCACGAGTGGGCCCGTCCTCGATCCCATGTACGGCTGCTACTTCACTGCCGTGACCCCCACGTTAACGGGGTGGTGCATACTCTGCGGCTGGACTGCCACATATAGATTCACGCTCCAGGTTGTCCACCTTGTGAGTAGCACGCAAGCAGCAGCTTTATTTATGTGTAGGTGAGGACGGGGATCCGCTCGTAGACGCCGCTCCGTAATGGATCTGCCCGACGCGTTTCGAAGCTCCATCTGCTTCTCTTCAGGGGCTTTAACGGAAGCGGTGTGCGCACCCGCTACACTTCTCCAATTTCATATAACTCACCCGCCAATGGGAGGCTCCAATGAGACTTCTGGGAAGTGTAGTGCGGAAAGCACACAATCAAGTCCTGTATGGACTCCACGAGTGGGCCTGTCCTCGATCCCATGTACGGCTGCTACTTCACTGCCGTGACCCCCACGTTAACGGGGTGGTGCATACTCTGCGGCTGGACTGCCGCATATAGATTCACGCTCCAGGTTGTCCACCTTGTGAGTAGCACGCGAGCAGCAGCTTTATTTATGTGTAGGTGAGGACGGGGATCCGCTCGTAGATGCCGCTCCGTAATGGATCTGCCCGACGCGTTTCGAAGCTCCATCTGCTTCTCTTCAGGGGCTTTAACGGAAGCGGTGTGCGCACCCGCTACACTTCTCCAATTTCATATAACTCACCCGCCAATGGGAGGCTCCAATGAGACTTCTGGGAAGTGTAGAGCGGAAAGCACACAATCAAGTCCTGTATGGACTCCACGAGTGGGCCCGTCCTCGATCCCATGTACGGCTGCTACTTCACTGCCGTGACCCCCACGTTAACGGGGTGGTGCATACTCTGCGGCTGGACTGCCGCATATAGATTCACGCTCCAGGTTGTCCACCTTGTGAGTAGCACGCGAGCAGCAGCTTTATTTATGTGTAGGTGAGGACGGGGATCCGCTCGTAGACGCCGCTCCGTAATGGATCTGCCCGACGCGTTTCGAAGCTCCATCTGCTTCTCTTCAGGGGCTTTAACGGAAGCGGTGTGCGCACCCGCTACACTTCTCCAATTTCATATAACTCACCCGCCAATGGGAGGCTCCAATGAGACTTCTGGGAAGTGTAGTGCGGAAAGCACACAATCAAGTCCTGTATGGACTCCACGAGTGGGCCCGTCCTCGATCCCATGTACGGCTGCTACTTCACTGCCGTGACCCCCACGTTAACGGGGTGGTGCATACTCTGCGGCTGGACTGCCGCATATAGATTCACGCTCCAGGTTGTCCACCTTGTGAGTAGCACGCGAGCAGCAGCTTTATTTATGTGTAGGTGAGGACGGGGATCCGCTCGTAGACGCCGCTCCGTAATGGATCTGCCCGACGCGTTTCGAAGCTCCATCTGCTTCTCTTCAGGAGCTTCGAAACGCGTCGGGCAGACATGACAATACTGGCCTGCAGAATCTGTATGACCTAGCCTTTGATGACTCCTCTCAACCTGTTCCCACTGTCAGCCAGGTGGTCAATGTAAATCGAACAGTACCGACACCCTTCAAACCCAAATCGACATTTTTTCCACTGATGCCTCGTGATGCTGTGGATATATTTAGTGATCGGGTCATCATTGAACTCAAAGCCCTGAATAGATCGACCTTGGGTAAACACAGACAATTGAAATATAATGACCAGCAATACAACTTGTTAATCAACAAACTTAAATCCAACCACAATGTGATTGTTAAGAGTGCCGATAAGGGCGGTAATACTGTTCTATGGAAGACATCAGATTACATTGAGGAAGCTCAGAGACATTTATCTGACTCAACCTGCTACATTTTGTCATCACAATTCACTATGGTTCAAAGTCAAAACCAGATACGCAAGCAATTGAATACTTGGAAAAGACTCCATCTTATAACCAAGGAGGAATGCAATTATCTTACTAAAGACCATCCTGTAACACCTTGTTTATATTTCCTGCCCAAAGTGCATAAACTTATCACCCCTACGCCAGGTCGCCCCATCATATCGGCCATTGGGAGTATGACTGAGAATATCTCCAAGTATGTGGACTTTTTTCTTCAGCCCCATGTCGCAAGTCTTCCTTCTTACTTGAAAGATACTACAGACTTTTTAACCAAGATCCTAACTGTTCACTGGTGCAGTGATTTTTTGTTTTTAATTTTGGACATTGAATCACTTTATACCTCGATCAATCAATACCATGGTATCAATGCATGTCAATACTATCTAAATACACGTGCTATTTGTTTCAGAGAACACAACTCTATGCTCATTGCCATGATCAGATTGTGCCTAACCTCCAATTTTTTTCGCTTCCAGAATAACACCTATCACCAATTGCGTGGTGTGGCGATGGGCTCGTGTTTTTCCCCCAGCTACTCATGTCTTCATGTGGGTTGGTGGGAGGAACACGAGCTCAGAACCGCACACGCACATTGGTCATCTCACATCGCGCATTATTGGCGCTACATTGATGACATCTGCATCATTTGGAAGGGTACAGAGGAGGAAGCCCTTTCATTTGTATCTGATTGTAATACCAACTCACTCAATCTGAAATTCACTGCTAATGTAAGTGTGAATGAAGCAGAATTCCTTGATGTGCATTTGTTTGTTAAAGATAACAAACTTGAAACCAAACTGCATCGTAAAAGCACTGCGGGCAATGCTATCTTGCATGCGCGCAGTTCACATCCGACTCATACCATTCGCAGCATTCCTTACGGTGAATTCATTAGAATTCACAGAATTTGCAGTGATCAAGACTCTTTGACTACATGCCTTGAGGAATCTAGACAGCGCTTCATAAAGAGAGGTTATTCCAGAACTATTCTTGATCAAGCTTTAGTTAAAGCTTTATCAGTGGATCGTGCTTCACTCCTCACATCTAGTGACTCCACCACTGCTAGTATCAATAACATACGGAATACCTCTCAGTGTACAGTCAGATTGATCACTACTTTCTGCTCTCAGGAGCGTAAGATTAGGCGCATCATTGTACTGAATGGCCCATTATCTTGACTGACTCTATTCTGGGCCCATTGTTACCTGAAACACCCACTATCACATTCAGACGTGCGCCCTCCATGCGTGATGCTCTGGATAGAGCAGCACCTGAAAATCCACCTAAAATCAGTAAAATCAACAAAATGGGCTTTTTTAAATGCACATCTTGCCGTGCCTGTAATTTTGCCACCAACACGACTCAATATGTTACTGCGTTCAGTGATGTACCCATCCTGATTAATGAATATTTAACTTGCAGATCTGAGTTCGTTGTTTACAAGCTCAAATGTACTTGCAACTTGGAGTACATTGGTAGCACTAAGCTGCCTGTTCATCAAAGAATACTGCAACACATTAGAGCTATTGTTAACAGTGACAGTAATTACCCTGTGGCTAGACATTTTGAGGCAGTGCATGAGAAAAAACTGAAAGATCTTCAATATACTGTCCTATGTTCGGTACCTCAACCGAGCCGCGGTGGTGACCGCGAGAAACTATTGAGACAACGTGAATCCCAGCTTATCATGTCACTCGATACTAAGGCCCCCAACGGTTTAAATCTGACAGAGGATTTGAAAAGTTTCCTCTAATTTTCATCCTGTTATTGGTTCAGGTCTTGGTTATTTTCTGTCCCTTTCCTAGACTGTGATTACATTGGTTCTTGTTCAAGTAACTGCGTCATCCAGTGGCCTGGATCTAATTGTCATCTGTTCTGATGATTTTTGTATCTGATTTATGGTAGTCTCTGATTTAGCATTGGTGTTTATTTAACCCTTGCTCTCTCCTGTACCTATCTTTTTGCCTCGCAACTAATTTCTCTTGCTTTCCTTTTTTCTTTTTCTTTTTTAACATAATTTTTCGGTTGGGCCCTCTTTCTGTCCTCTATTTTTCTATACCACTTTTCAGATTATTTTAGGTACATGTGTTTCTTATGTTTAGCACTTTGTTTTGCATGACTTATATGATTGTTGTGCTTTTCAGCTGATGTGGCAGTTCTCCATTTTCTAACAGCAATGTGGTTATCTTCATTCACGACACTATGTCTTGATGCTTCTGACACATTTGGTTTATTCAATATTGTTGGCTCATAATTGCTCTTTACTGCTCCTTTTTCAGCACTAAATTGTAATTCTGGCACCATGCCATTACATTTGCCTGTTGCTCATTGTGTTTCTTTTATTTGAGCATCTGACTATTTTAGTCTGTTTTCTGAGCTATTTTGGCCATTTATTTCCATGTTCTAATTTACCACCATGTGTCAGACTCTTATATTTATACCTACGTTATACATTGTTATTAATTGTTTATTTTGCCACTGTCAATTCAATTTGTTTATGTCCATTCTTTACTGTCATGCGCTTATATTTTACAATAGCATTCTTTTGTGCACTTTTTTTTATTTCCTTTTTTTTTGGGGCGTGTTCCCTGAATTTAGCCCCTCCTTATGTTGTGTATATATACTTTTATTTTTCCCTGAGTGTCTGTATGTGAACAAGCTCCCTTGTGGAGCGAAACGCGTCATTCAGTAATAAAACGTTTTCCTGCATACTAACTTGAGCTGATTTATCTGTGAGCAACTTTGGCCGTTTGTTGTGGCGTCCTGAGGTCTGCACCCTGCTGTTGCCTGTCGTCCATTGACAGGTTGGGATCTCTCTTTTATATATATATATATATATATATATATATATATATATATATATATATATATATATATATATATATATATATATATATATATATATATATATATATATATATATATATATATATATATATATATATATATATGTGTGTGTATTTAATCTCCTCTTACAAGGAAGGAATCAACACTCAGGTTGTAGTTTGGAAGTATTTAATCTGCAAAGGACGTGATCCACGCGTTTCAGGCTTGTCTGAATCTTGATAACAATACAAGACTTCATTGTAGCATCATTATTTAAATGTACAAATGTCTCCAGTTGCCAACATTAACAAAGGACTACATATTACTTTAATCCAAAAAGCTGGAGACCATATTGGCCTGGTCACGATGTGAAAATTCAGGAATTGATACAATAAAGAAAAGAAAACAAGTGTTAATATGCTCATAATGTCATTTCAGCATATCTTGCCCCGTGACCGCCATACCTGTATGTTAGTCAATGTGACTTATTCATAATAAACATACTTAGGATTGCAAACATCAACATAAACAATGGACTACACATTACTTTAAAGTGAAAGGCTATTGGCCATATTAATCTGGGCACGTTGCGTAATATAATGGTTCTTACACTAAAGAAAATTTTAAAAAAGGGATGTTAATATACACACACTATCCCTAAATAAAGTTCTAGCGATTATAGTTCCATTCCATTCACAGCTCATTTGAGATGTCATGAGTGATGTAACTGAACATGTCATGAATGATGTAATGTCTGACGTCATTTGCAGTACATTGTGGGGGTGTAAGTTATAGTTAGCTCAGGTAACTATAACTGCTGAATTTCAGTGGATGTGTATGAGTGAAATCTGAGTCAAACTATACCGTCCCTGTAATCTTTCATTTTTTCTGCACATTTCTAGTTTTTTTTAACATTAAGTAAGATGCATATCACAATGGATGGTGGGGGGTTAGAAGCAGGGCCTGGCATTGTGTTGCCCCCACTAAAGCCTGCTGCTCCTGCCTTCCCACCTCCTAGCCATCTATTGTCCAAGTCCATGTCTCTGCTCCCTTATTACAGCCCTGTGTGGCCGTTGTTCTGCCACTGGCCTTCCCGCCTTCTCTGAACAGTTAGCTTGCTGCCCCATCTACCTCCTCCCTATCCTCTGTTGTTTGAATCCATGGACTAGCCTCCTACCTCCTTCCATGCATGGTCTGATGTGCTGCCACTGCCCTCCATTCAGCATGATGTACCAGTCCACTCCTCCTGCCCTCCATTGCCCAATTCTATGCCCCATCATTGACCACCTGCTTAGCCTCTATGCTTAGCTTGCTGCCCCTATTCTCCTTCCCCCTGCCCTCTGATGTCTGTGTGCATGCCCCTGCTCCTTCCTTTTTGCCCACCATGTTCCATGGACCTGCCACTCCTATCTACTCTGAGTGTTCTGTTGAGCTGCTACTCTCCTCCCACCTGCCTAGCATTTTCAGATGACTGTAACCTGTCCCTGCCAACTCTACCCTGCCTGTCCAAATTTCAAGCCCCTATCCCCTTCCTCCTGACCTCGATGGTCCATTTTACTGCCACACGCTACTGCCCTCCCTGGTCTGTTGTGCTGCAACTGCTCCTCCTGCCTGTCCCACGTGGTCAGTTGTGAGGCCCCTTAGCCCTGAACTCTCTGGTCTGTGCCCAAGTCCTGACCCTCCCTTCTATCCTCCATGGACCTTTGTGCATGACCCTGCACCATCATAGCCATTGTGCTGCCACTAACCCTCCCGCTTGCCATGCATGGTCTTCTGTGCTGCCACGGCCCCTCCAACCTTCCCTGTGTGGTCAGCTAGCTGTCCCTGAACCCCTCTCACCTTCCCTCCATGGTCTGTATGTATGCCATTATAGTCTCACTGTTGCTCTCCATGGTGTGTCTTGCTTCTAGTGCCCATCTTTGCCTGGCATCATGGTCATCTTGCTGCTCCTGCCCTGCCCCCTTGCCCCCAGTCCTCTGTTTCCATGTGCAGACCCCAATTCCCTCCATCCTGGCTTGTCCGTGCCATTGTAATGCCCTTGATCCGTCCCTCTTGCCCTTTATGGTCCGTTATGCTGCAGCTTTCTCTCCTGTCTGTCCATTATGGTCAGCTAGCTACCATTGCCTCTTTCCCCTCTGTTCTCAGTTGTCCATGTGCATGGTCCGGTCCCCTCCCTATTGCTATCTATGGATTGTTGTGCTGCACTCCCGTCCACATGCCCTGTGTGGTGCATTGTTCTGCTGCAAACCCTGATGCCTGCCCTCTAGGGTCAGTTTGGTGGACCTCTCTATGTCCCTCCTGTCCTCTGTTATCCGAGTCCATATCCCTACCCCAATTCCTCCTACCTTCCACGATCCAATGTACCATACTTGCTAACATTTTAAACTTGGTAAGAGGGAGATTTTGAAAAACAACTCGAGTATTGATTTTCCCCTTTGACTTACTTTGAAAAAGAGGAGATTGTAGACAGGAGACAGATCAAATAAAGCCCATTTGGGCTTAAAAACATTGGACGTTTCCTTTCTGGATCGGGTCTGTTGGCATGTATGGTTGTATTACCTCTGCCTCTTCTTTCTACCCACAATGGTCTATTATATTGCTACAGCCTCTCTTGCCAGTCATGTATTGTTGGTTTGTTGCCTCTGCCCCCCTTTCCACTGCCCTCCATAGTCCGTTGTGCTGCCACTGCCCTTCCTGCGTGCCCAGTGTGGTCAAATTGTTGCCTCTGCACCCTCCAATCTGCCTTCAATTTTCAGAGTCTGTTCCCCTGGCCTCTGCCTCTCAACAGTATCCTAATGAACAACTAGATTGCTAACATTCTATATTCATTACAAAAGTGTGGAACGCCTGACGTCATCTTGATGTAATCAAAACTGTAATATCTAGAGCATTTCCTTTAGAAAATACATATATGAGAAGGTCTTATTTGCATACAAATTATGGTTAGTGATCTAAAAAACTAAAATGAGGACATATTTTCTGAGTTTTCAAAACTTTTAAATTCTTTGTTATTGCTATGTTTTTTTATCCTGTTGACCACTTGATTAAATGTTGCACTTAGGGCAGAGGATGTGGTGATACTTCCAGAGCTGCAGACTTTGCAACTGGGGAACCAGGTTGGAGTTTCTGGCCATCTTGCGAGATTTATTTTTTATGAAGTTTCCTAATTTCCTCATTTACTGCAGTCTCCTCAGTAGAAAATGCTTTCAGTTTTTTTACTTTGATTCCATCAAGAAGGTATTCAGATATGTCACACATTTGTCATAAATTCTGAATGTTAGCACTCTAGTTGCTCATTAGATCACTGTAGTAAAGCTACTGCTTATCACAGAAGTCTGCTGCTGGTATTAAAAGTGTGTGTTTCAGTCTGCATGTCAGAATGTTTTAATGAAATAATAGAGGATTTGAGAAGTCACTCAAAATGTGCCCCAAATTTTCTTTCTTCATATTTTCTATGACAAAATGAACCCCCTCATTGTGTTTCTTTTTAAATTAAATGTTTTAAGTGTTACCAGTTTATTCCAATCTAGATGGATTTAGGTGTGCCATACGTTTGTCATAAGTAAGACAGTAAGCACTCACGGTGTTCTTAAAAACACTCTGTGACATTCTGTCATTGAGCTATACGTGGGCTACATTTGGATGATATTTGTGCTACATTTGGGCTCTTTTGCCTCTGGTGGCCATCTCGGGAGACTTATCTGTTATGAAGTTTCCTAATTTCCTCATTTACTGCAGTCTCCTCAGTTGGAAAACTTTCAGTTTTTTACTTTGATTCCATCAATAAGACATTCAGATGTGTCACACATTTGCCATAAATTCGGAATGTTAGCACCCTAGTTGCTCATTAGATCACTGTAGTAAAGCTACTGCACACCAGGGAAGTCTGCTGCTGGTATTGAAAGTGCATCTTTCAGTCTGCATGTCAGAATGTTTTAATGAAATAGAAGAGGATTTGAGAAGTCAAAATGTGCCCTAATTTTTCTTTCTGTAGCACTAATCATAATTTCCATGGCAAAATTAACCCCATCATTTTGTTCCTTTGCAAATTAAATATTTTAAGTGCTACCACTTTATTCCAATCAAGATGGCTTCAGGTGTGCCATACATTTGTCATAAGTAAGACTATTAGCGCTCTAGTTGTTCTTTAGAATACTCTGGGACATTCTGTCATTGGGCTACACTTGGGCTACATCTGGGAGATATTTGTGCTACATTTAGGCTCTTTTGTCTCTGGTGGCCATCTTGGGAGACTTATTTGTTATGAAGTTTCCTAATTTCCTCATTTACTACAGTCTCCTCAGTAAGAATTACTTTCTGTTTTTTACTTGATTCCATCAAGAAGGCATTCAGAAGTGTCACACATTTGCCATAAATTCAGAATGTTAGCACTCTAGTTGCTCATTAGATCACTGTAGTAAAGCTACTGCTCACCAGGGAAGTCTGCTGCTGGTATTGAAAGTGCATGTTTCAGTCTGCATGTCAGAATTTTTTAATGAAATAGAAGAGGATTTGAGAAGTCACTCAAAATGTGCCCTAATTTTTCTTACTGCAGCACTAATCATACTTTCTATGTTCCTTTTTAAATTAAATATTTTAAGAGTAACCAATCAAGATAGCTTCAGGTGTGCTATACGTTTGTCATAAGTAGGACTGTTAGCGCTCTAATTGTTCTTTAGAACACTCTGGGAAGCTGCAGTAGGACACAAAGGAATCAACTGACAATCTATGCTCTTGTTGGATGTACATGTTTTACTGAGAATGTCAGACTTCATTCTCACATGACTGAGAAAGATAATGTGAATTTACAGAAAATATGCTTTCAGTTTAGCTTATAGATCACCTTCCAAACCTCTGTGGGAAAAGCATGAGAAAATAGTTTTCTCTCAAACATGATTCATGATATCCCAGCAGAAGGTTTTTTCACATGGTAAAATCACCTTAGAACACACCACAATTCCTAAAATGAGTATGGTACCATCCACGAGTGATTTATAATGTAACTAAAGTCTTAAAACCTTCTATTAACTGAAATGCTTTTTAATGAGGTGCTATCATGTATATTGGTCCCAAGATGGCTGCCAACACTTCTTGGATGAAGTGCTGACAGCCAATCAAATCTCACAATGAGATGTGTGGTTAGCCCCCCCGATATATATATATTTCTTTTTTCATTAATACTTTAAAAACTACGGAACTGTTTTACACCATTTTACAAAAAGGGCTCTTTCTGAACCAAGGGCTACCTTTTTGCCAAATTTGGTGTAATTCCGTTCAGCAGTTGGCCTGTAGCCGTGTCTAAAGTTTCCTATGGAAATTAACATGGAAAAAACAGGTTTTGGGACCCCCCCTTTTTACTCGGCCCCAGCTTGCCGATTCTCCCTGAAACTTTCAAGATAGGAGCGGACCGGAGCGCCCCACGAATTTTGAAACGTTCGCGAACATTCGTCAACCGGCGCCAAAGTTATTGGGAATAGATTTCCCTACGGTAACTAGGTCCTAGCTATAACTACCTACTGGCTACCGCCATTAGGTAATATATACATACACATATATATATATATATTCCAAGTGAAACCTGACAAGAGGAGTGCCTCAGCCTCTTCTTCAATGTTTTGCGCTACGTTGTTTAAAAACTAACGAACCCACCCACAGAACATTTGCATATGATTAAGGCTCGTAAGAGTTGAAATGCGTAAAGCTTTTTCTGCCTCGGAATAAAGAATGTATGGAGCATCGTTGGTGTGGCCTGTTTCACGTTACTAAGGAGTATGTGTTATCTTTTGGACACACACACACATATATATATATATATTACCTACTGGCGGTCGCCAGTAGGTATATATAGTTAGGATTTTTTCTCTATGGGTTTTTTGAAAATTCTATGTCTAATAACTTTGGCGTTTGTGGACGGAATTGGCTGAAATTTTCAGGAAAATGGCACATTTTGTTTCTGAGCAGCCCCTGAAAATTGGGGGGGGGTTCGTCCAGGGGGGGTTGAGAAAAAAGGGGGGTCCCAAAACATGTTTTTAACATTGAGTTTTCCATAGGGCGGTTGGCCTCACTTTTAGCCCGAACGGCTGAATGGATTTGCACGAAACTTGGCAAAATTGTAGGGACTGGTAGCCCGATGTGCCTTTTGTAGGTCTCAATATATGTGCTACAGTGGATTTTGAGAAATTAACGTTTAAAAAAAGATATATATCTGTAACAGCGGACCGGGCAGCGCTCCAGGACGCGTACTTTTCGCGCAACGGAGCTTTGTGAAGCGAAGCTGATTGGTTCTCCGGCGTCTGTCAACATTCCAAACAGTCCGTAGCGGCCGCCATCTTGTCTCTCGGTAGGATCGAGAGACAAGAGGAGGCCAAAGCGAAGGGGCAAATGACCATAAGGGGGAATAGTAGATCCTCGCTGACCCCCTAGGTTTGATGTGGAGGTTTTAAAAGGGCCCCGCGGGGCAAAAAAAAGAAATAATAATAATAATCGAACGGCTGAATGGATTTGCACGAAACTTGGCAAAATTGTAGGGACTGGTAGCCCGATGTGCCTTTGCTAGGTCTCAATATATGTGCTTCAGTGGATTTTGAGAAATTAACGTTCAAAAAAAGATATATATCTGTAACAGCGCACCGCTTCGCGTACTTTTCGCGTTACGGAGCTTTGCGAAGCGAAGCTGATTGGCTCTCCGGTGTCTGTAAACATTCCAAACAGTACGTAGCGGCCGCCATCTTGTCTCTCGGTAGGATCGAGAGACAAGAGGAGGCCAAAGCGAAGGGGCAAATGACCATAAGGGGGCATAGTAGATCCTCGCTGACCCCCTAGGTTTGATGTGGAGGTTTTAAAAGGGCCCCGCGGGGTAAAAAAAAAAAATAATAATAATAATCGAACGGCTGAATGGATTTGCACGAAACTTGGTAAAATATTAGGGACTGGTAGCCCGATGTGCCTTTGCTAGGTCTCAATATATGTGCTTCAGTGCATTTTGAGAAATTAACGTTCAAAAACAAGATATATATCTGTAACAGCGCTCCGCTTCGCAGAGATAAAATTATATCTGTATTACCTAGCTGTTGCTAACACCAGTTAGCGACGGCTAGTAGGAGATAGCGACCATCTTGGGCCCCACTTTGCATGTGAGTGATATTTATCACTAACGACATGCAAAGTGGGCATGCCAAGATGTTAGCGACTGGAAACAGTCGCTAACATCGCTATCTCCTATTATCAACTTTTGGAAATATTCGAGATAAGCGCGAATATCTCCAAAAAGTAACAGCTGCCCTGAGCAGTTCTTAGCCATGTTATCCAATGGGAGGTGGATAACATGGCTAAGAGCATTAGCTCGGTAATGCATGAATATCGCTGAGTTTTCAGCGATATTAATGCATTGCGGTCGTTTTTTATCGTATTTGCGATAAACCTTGATAATAGCAAGGTTTATCTGCGATAATTTCTGACGGTAAAAAAATCTTTGCAATGCATCGTTAGGGATAAATATCGCTTAACTTTGGTAATATGCCCCAACGTCTGTTAACGTTCGATTCGAAGGAAATCAGGAAGTGTTGAAAAACATTGTCTGCGCCATCTTGTCTTTTTTCAAATGCCACACTTTTGTCGTGCACGGCAGCCATTTTAGATGCCTTGACCAGACCCACTCTGTGCACGCTGTCGATCCTTAGCATGGCTCCCCACCCTCGCAAGCATCTCACCCAGGCAGTGGTCACCCCCGCTCTCTGTCTTATGCATGGGTAATAAACCTCCCCCCATCTGCGCTGCTCTTCCCTGAGAATCACACCCTGTGCCCGCCCGACACCTCCCTTTCGCCCTATTCACTACCGCACCCTCTGACACTCCTTTTCCTCTGTGTCCGATTGTCCAGGCCGGTCCTAGGCTATCAGCTAGCCCTGCAGATGTAGTTTATGGCCACAGCTGTAAAGAATCACCCCTCTTCAAAGGAGTTATAGTAGATCAAGGCCCACACTCGATGAGATCCGTCACAGCAGAAGCGTTGCTATTATCTGAAAACCATCCTGTATTGTGATTGGGGAGGGGACCGAGCGTGAAGCGGAAGATTCCAGGGATGACTCTTTGTACATCAAAGTTTTTACAATTATGTGTCACATTAAAAATATATAGCACTCCGACAAAGTAGTAAGATTATAAAACTTTAATAATTTATAAATATATACAAGAAAACAAAAATAGTAATAACATATAAACATTTTTAGGGAAAAACAACGAAGTAGCGGTCGGCTGTGCGAATAGTCCCAACGCAGCACAACGTCCAGATTTCCGGCGTGGGGCGTCGCGGGGGGTGGGTCATCAGTAGCAAACTGTTGTGCGAATAGTTCCAAGGCAGCAGAACGCGCCGAAATCTAGATGACACGAAAGTGATGTCTAGTAAGTTGCCACCCAGCAAATAACGGCGTGGGGCGTCGCGGGGGGTGGGTCATCAGTAGCAAACTGTTGTGCGAATAGTTCCAAGGCAGCAGAACGATGGCACCAAGGTGATGTCCAGTAAGTTGCCGCACTGGTTTTGGTATCCTACAATGCTGCTCCGAATAACGGCGTGGGGCGCCCCGGGGGAGGCGGCGTGAACGGGCCTCTCCAGGTGGAGTGTCATCTGTTGTAGTGGGGCGCCCCTTTACCGTTTCAGTTGCCATTCCGTCCGTTTTTGGTCCACTGTGTCAAAAGCCGCAATTCAGCTGAGTTGCGCCCACTCTTGCGGTGCAGTGATAGGGGGCTGTCACAGGACTCTCAAAATGGCGGCAGGCTCTTTCCTTTTTGGGCCTGGTCCACTGAAATGGCCCTGGGACACCTTGGAAATCGGACGCTTGTCTGCTAGGTCTTGGACCCCATTCTCGAAAGCGTCCCCTCCGCCTTGAGAATTCATCAAAAGTTTTGGGGGCCCCGACTCCTGCAGGCTTCTGGTGGGGAGCGGCTGCCATGATTGCTCGCGGAATGACCACGACGGAGCTACGAGATGGTGGTGCTCTCATGCTGACGCCAGTTTAGTCTGAAACATCCAGAAACAAGGTGGGGCTTTCATCGTTTGGGGAAAAAAAAAAAGTTTTCATCCAATGTGTTGTTTTTAGGTCATATGATCAAGCCTTCCATCATTAGGAAACCAAAAGTAAAATGAACCAATGAAAAGTTTTATAAACAAGTCACATGACCTGTTATGCGGCATAGGGTATAAAATGCGGAGAAAATACGTTGGTACGTGAGGCGGCGTCAGTAGCGGACCGATGTGCGAATAGGCCGAAGGCAATACAACGCGCCAAGATCCGGATGGCACCGAGGTGGTGTCCAGCAAGTTGCAGCACTGGTGTGGCCATCCTACAATGCTGAAAGTCGGCGTGGGGCGCCCCGTTGGCCTGTGAGTTTGCGTCAGTAGCGGACCGATGTGCGAATAGGCCGAAGGCAGCACAACGCGCCAAGATCCGGATGGCACCGAGGTGGTGTCTAGTAAGTTGCCGCACTGGTGTGGCCATCCAACAATGCTGAAAGTCAGCGTGGGGCGCCCCGTTGGCCTGTGAGATGGCGTCAGTAGCGGACCGATGTGCGAATAGGCCGAAGGCAGCACAACGCGCCAAGATCCGGATGGCACCGAGGTGGTGTCTAGTAAGTTGTCGCACTTCTGTGGCCATCCTACAATGTTGAAAGTCGGCGTGGGGCGCCCCGTTGGCCTGTGAGATGGCGTCAGTAGCGGACCGATGTGCGAATGGGGCCAAAGGCAGCGCAACAATATTTTCTGACTGACACCACAAGGCGCTGAGATGCCAAGATCCGGATGGCACCGAGGTGATGTCTAAGTTGCGGACTGATGTGCGAATGGGGCCAAAGGCAGCGTAACAATATTTTTTGTATGGAAGATACCACTAGGCGTTGAGATGCCAAGATTCGGATGGCACCGAGGTGATGTCTAGCAAGTTGCTGTACTGGTGTGGTCATCCTACAATGCTGAAACTCGGCGTGGGTCGCCCCATTAGCCTGTGAGATGGCGTCAGTAGCGGACCGATGTGCGAATAGGCCGAAGGCAGCACAACGCGCCAAGATCCGGATGTCACCGTGGTGGTTTCATAGTTGAGAGGCACTTCATCTGCAGTGGGGCGCCGAGATCCGGATGGCACCGAGGTGATGTCTAGCAAGTTGCTATACTGGTGTGGTCATTCTACAATGCTGAAAGTCGGCGTGGGGCGCCCCATTAGCCTGTGAGATGGCGTCAGTAGCGGACTGATGTGCGAATGGGGCCAAAGGCAGCGCAACAATATTTTCTGAAGAGAAGACACCAAAAGGTGCTGACATTCCAAGATCCGGATGGCACCGAGGTGGTGTCTAGCAAGCTATGCAGTTGAGTTGTGTGCGCACTTGCGGCGAATGGGTGGAAGGCAGCATAACAATGTTTTTTTAATAGAAGACACCACAAGGCGTTGAGATTCGGTTACCACCGAGGTGATGTCTAGCAAGTTGCCGCACTGGTGTGGCCATCCTACAATACTGCTCCGAATAACGGCGTGGGGTGCCCGAAGGGGGGGGGAGCCGGCGTGAATGGGCCTTCCTAGGTGGAGGCTCGTCTGCTGTAGTGGGGCGCCCCTTTACCGTTTCAGTTGCCATTCAGCTGAGTTTCGGCTGCTCTTGATGCTACAGCGACAGGCGGCTGCAAGAGGACTCTCAAAATGGCGGCCTGTTCTTTGGATTTGGGCCTGGTCCACTAAAATGGCCCTGGGACACCTTAGAACTCGGACGCTCGATTTTTTTTTCCTTTCCTGTACATGCAAAAAAAGGTAAATGCCCGGTACGTTACACGCTTCATCTGCCACGATGAACTCTCCAGAGGAACCGAAAAAAAATATAGTTGTGGTAACTATACCATGCATCGTCATATGGAGAGGTGGCACCAATTAATTATAGTGCTGCATAAAAGAGAGATTTGGAGGAGAACCCCTGACCTGCTAGTACATTCATCAAAGAAGTGGCACTGAGAGCTTCAGAGGCAAGGGAAACGGTCCCAAATATTTAGAAGAACTTTGGAAAGATTAAAATGACATGTTTAGATTGTGGCAAATTAATTTCATGTGGACAGATGAGTGTTACTCTAATAAATACAGCATATGAACATCATCATAGTCGATGGTTGGTAGAGACATTTTGACTATATCCTGGACCTGCCCGTCCTCGCCCAAAATGGCGCCGGAATAAATGGGACTCGTAACTCCTTGTTGTGTACTGGTTGCAGAACCTTGAAATCACAAGATACGTATGCAGTTTTGAAGCACATGGCGGGCGGGGACGAGAATTGATTGACTATTTCGACATCCCTATTGATATTAAGTTCTGATGTGTTATTGATTACTGTACTGTTGAAAGTTCGAATTAACGTCACCCATGGTACTTGCCCGCAAATGTATATCTAGATAATTTTATTGTAACTGGCCCTGTCGTATTTTAATTATAAAATGTACGTCCACCGATTCCGTAACTGTTAGACACCTTAGTTCTTGCAACCTAATGGCCCGCCCGTTACGTTCCTCTACAGTGTAAATGTCTATTCATCATATACGATTACAGTTTGCTCTGTGGCAGGCCCACGTGGTTATAGGCTCGTATTTGTATAATGAAATTTTCACAATAAAGGTTTTTAAAAGAAAACATGGTAGTAGTATATACATTGGTAAAGTTTTTAATAATAGTGACTGTTTTAGAATCATTAAAAGGCAAGTGAAATAAAGCAGACCAATTACATGAAGGGTAAAAGGTATAATATGAAGGAACGCAGTAAAGATAAATGGTCAAGGGCTGTTGTGTTTTCTGTTCCTGCAACATAAAGTGATCGATAAGAATCTCATATTCAGGCGTATCGGCGACTAAGACAGCAGGTCGACCCTCTTTTGCTCAACGGCTCCGTCATGGGACGAAGAAACGCTCTTTTTCTCGAAAAAAGAATATATTTTACTTGCAGGACAGTTGTAAAATTTCCGGGAAAGTACATTAGCCTGGAACATTATAACATATATTTAAGAAAAAATAATGTTCGGAAGTAATGAAAAGCGTAATTTTTAGGTCATATGACCAAGCCTTTTATCATTACAATAAGAAAAGTAAAATGAACCAATGAAAAGTTTTATTAACAAGTCACATGACTTGTTATGCTTACGTTACGCGCTGCGCACCCCGGATGACTTCCGGATGCGCTAACGCGGCGCGTCATATGACGCATTACGCGACAACGCAGGTACAGAATATAGTCAAAATGTCTCCACCAACCAGCGGTCGGAACACAACCCCTTTCAGCAGGCTAAATAGTTCTGTTAAATGACAACAGAAGGGACAGGCAACAAGAACCATCAGTCAAAGAGGGGAGGGCTAGTTCTTCTCTACCGGGTTACATTGGGGCGCTACCGGAACTGATCGAATTGGTAGTCTACAGTGTTTCTGGATGTTTCAGACTGAAGCTGGGGTTAGCATGAGAGCAGCACCATTTCGTAGCTCCGTCGTGGTCATTCCGCAACCAATCATGGCAGCCGTTCTTTATCGTTATTTTGGGCGGGGTGGGTGGCGGAGCCGAGCTGTTTTGCAGCCATCATTGTGTGGAGTTCAGTTCATCTCACTAGTTTTGTATTTGTCATGAGGGGTTGTTCCTAATGTTTCTATTTTAGCGAGGTCAAAAAGAGATCCCATTAGTGGCCTACTGATTTTGCTCGATTCCTTTTCTTTTTTTTTACACGATTTTTCGTTATCTGCAAAGACTAAATAGAGTATTGCGACTCTGTGTTTGTTTGTAAATAGAGAATGAACCAAAGAGAACTAATTCTAAAACAGTAAATACTTGGATAACAATCAATCAAATGGAGAGAGAAGCAGGCACGACGGATTACAACGGGGGCAAAGGCCTGCGTTAACTACCTTTCACTATCTGCAAAGAGAGAGTACTCCTAATAGAAATGAGGGGGGGGGGCACCATTCAAAGCAGATCAGTGTGCATAAACACGAAAATGTTTTCACTTACCACGTACTTGACATTCGACAGCTTATGATATTTGCTATTAAAAAACCATTGAAATTCACTGAAAAAACCATAGGTTATAGACCATATATACTTAGGAATTAGCATTTACAAAACCTTGAAAATTCACTGAAAAAACCATAGGTTATAGACCATATATAGTTAGGAATTAGCATTTAAAAAACCTTATTTTACTCACACAAAACCATTGAAATTCCATATATAGTTAGTTGCACTAACTATATATCGCGCACCCGCAATCCACTGCTGATCATGTCACATATTACATCATTCATGACATGGTCAGTGACATCACTGATGACATCACTGATGACATCTCAAATGACATCACTGATGACATCACTGATGACATCTCATTTGACATCATTCTTGTGCTAATACGATAAACCTCTTCAGACTCTAATATAACCTTAGATACACTCAGTGTATACAGACACTCACACACTGCCACTCATCCATGGAGTTACTCACACACCCAGTCAGTCATGCAAAGAAACAATCTCACCTCCATTTCTTCAACTATACAGTTAAACACACCTTACTTATTGAAACATATACTAACACATATTTACTCTCTTATACAATCCCTGATACAAGTTCACAATGATCGATACAACCACTCACTCATTCAGTGGCTCTCACGCACAGTTATTTATATATGCCAACTCTCACATGTACTGTGTTTTACATATGTACTTACTATGACATGTAGCATTGAGATATCCATTCACTCATCAATACACTCATGCACACAGTCAACTGCCCATGTAGCTGTTTCCACATGCACTCTTGAACTCATACACCTAGTGAATAAACTGCTCACACATCTATGCATAGAGTCACACACCTTCCAGCCACCCCCACACAAACTCAATCTCCCATAGAAATACTTGGGCAACCAATTAATAACACATATAGCCTCTCGTATAGCTAATGATCAACACATGCAGCAGTTTACAGAACAACAGACATAATGATGCACAAATTAAGACAGTTTAGTCACTAACCCATGCATTCAGTGAGACACATTTAATCACTCACTCATACAGTCAGTCACGCACCTACTAAATCCTTCATCCAGACACTTATACATCCACTCATTCTTCAATATGTAAGACATATTTTAACTTTACAGAAACATACAGTCACTGGATGTTGTCATCAGTGATGTCATCAGTGATGTCATTTGAGATGTCATCAGTGATGTCATCAGTGATGTCACTGACCATGTCATGAATGATGTAATATGTGACATCATCAGCAGTGGATTGCGGGTGCGCGATATATAGTTAGTGCAACTAACTATATATGGAATTTCAATGGTTTTGTGTGAGTAAAATAAGGTTTTTTAAATGCTAATTCCTAACTATATATGGTCTATAACCTATGGTTTTTTCAGTGATATATATATTCACTGAAAAAACCATAGGTTATAGACCATATATAGTTAGGAATTAGCATTTAAAAAACCTTATTTTACTCACACAAA
This sequence comes from Lissotriton helveticus, assembly GCF_964261635.1. Lineage (NCBI taxonomy): Eukaryota > Metazoa > Chordata > Amphibia > Caudata > Salamandridae > Lissotriton > Lissotriton helveticus. The sequence goes on from NC_136067.1 coordinate 1,867,725,404, forward strand.
ACCATTGAAATTCCATATATAGTTAGTTGCACTAACTATATATCGCGCACCCGCAATCCACTGCTGATGATGTCACATATTACATCATTCATGACATGGTCAGTGACATCACTGATGACATCTCAAATGACATCACTGATGACATCACTGATGACATCTCAAATGACATCACTGATAACATCTCAAATGACATCATTGATGACATCTCAAATGACATCACTGATGACATCACTGATGACATCTCATTTGACATCAATGACCACATCACTGATGATATCATTCATGTGACAATACAATGCATCTCCTCACACTTTAATATAACCTCTGTTACACCCAGTGTTAAATACAGAGTATAATTTTTGAAACCATTGACACACCAATACTAGTTACTACATACGCACTCAGTGATTCCTATGTTTACACACACATTCACTCATTTACCCATACAATCATTCATACATACAATCACTCATCTTTACAACACTATCATATGCACTCATACACCTATACAGACTCTCACACTCTGTCACTCATCCATGGAGTTACTCACACACCTAGTCAGTCCTGTAAATAATCAATCACACTTCCATTTTCTAATCTATACAGTTAAACATAGAGCACCTTACATTTTGAAACATATACTAACACATACTTACTCTCTTATACAATCATTGATACAAGTACACATTGATCTGCACAGAGTCACACACCTCCCAGCCAGCCACACACACACTCAGTCTCCCATACAAATACTTGGGCAATCAATCAATAACCCATATAGTTACTCGTATAGCTACTGACCAACACATGCAGCAGTTTACAGAACAACAGACATAATGATGCACAAATTAAGACAGTTTAGTCACTAACCCATGCACTCAGTGAGACACATTTAATCACTCACTCATACAGTCAGTCACGCACCTACTAAATCCTTCATCCAGACACTTCTACATCTACTCATTCTTCAATATGTAAAACATATTTAAACTTTTCAGAAACACACAGTCACTGGATGATGTCATCAGTGATGTCATTTGAGATGTCATCAGTGATGTCATCAGTGATGTCACTGACCATGTCATGAATGATGTAATATGTGACATCATCAGCAGTGGATTGCGGGTGCGCGATATATAGTTAGTGCAACTAACTATATATGGAATTTCAATGGTTTTGTGTGAGTAAAATAAGGTTTTTTAAATGCTAATTCCTAACTATATATGGTCTATAACCTATGGTTTTTTCAGTGAATTTTCAAGGTTTTGTAAATGCTAATTCCTAACTATATATGGTCTATAACCTATGGTTTTTTCAGTGAATTTCATTGGTTTTTTAACAGCTAATATCTGTAGCTGTAAAATGTATTCTTCTTTAAATCCAAAAATATATTTTATATGTTTATTAATAACTTTTTTTTTAAATATTTTTTTTTCTTCGTTCCCGCTTCGCGAATCGGGAAGCTTCCCGTTAGCTGACCTTGATGCCGCGAAATAGACCGCGAGCCGGTAAACGTTTCTTTACCGCAACTGCCGCGTTAGAAAACAACATCGTGACGCCTCCCGTCCGCATGACGTTTCGCGTTGTCGCGTGATACGTCATATGACGTGCTACGTTAGCGAACTGGTACGCTTACCGAGTCGCAAAGCACAGGTTTCTGGAAGCAAACCGGGAGGCCCTGCAAAGCGCGTAACGTAAACACAGCAGGTCATGTGACTTGGTAATAACACTTTTCATTGGTTCATTTCACTTTTGGTTTCCTAATGATGTAAGACTAGGTCATATAATCTAAAATGAACACTTTTCATTGGTTGAGAACTATTGTTTTTCCCAAATGATGAAAATCCCTCCTTCTTTCCTCACTCTGACTTTCATCATTGTGAGAGAAAGACCCTTTGTTACCAGTGAGCAATGGCTTCTTTAGTAGCTTCAGCTGGTGCTTCCCCCCACCTCCACCACATCCAAGGAAGAGTGGACCACCTGCTGAAGTTATAATTCAGCAAGAAGAGGAAGAAGAGGAACAGGACGATGAGCACGAAGAGAGGCACTTTTTGCCTGAGGAGCCCAGGACGTCTCACCGGAAAGAAAACTTCATTTGGCAATTTTTTAAAATTCCCAAAGGTCAGAAAAAAGTAAATGCAAGATACGTAACTTGCCTTATATGTCAAGATAGACTGTCCAGAGGGACCGACAAAAAATACAGTTTCGGAAACTACACAATGCATCGCCATATGACTAGGTGGCATCCTAACAACTACAGTGCTGCACAGTTTCGTAACGACCTAGATAATCTCCCTATTATGGCCAGAAGATCTGTTGTACCGGAAGTAACGGGACCAGAGGGCAGGGAGATGGTGCCAAATATACAAACGAGATTTCGTGAAGTAAAACAAGTCTGCGTACATTGCAGTGGATTCATTTGCTACGGAGAAAGTAGCATCACTCTGATCAACAGAGCTATTGACTATCATATGCAAGTTTGTACGAAACGCCCCAAATAATAAATTCTTTTTTTTTGTTTTGTTGCTCCTGTTGAGCCCTTTACAATGAATCGTTTTCGTTGCCCCCTCCGAAAAAAAACAAAAAAAAATATTAAACTGTTCAGAAAAATTCAAAAAAAGTAAAAAAATGTTCAGAAAAATAATGAAAAAAATATAAAACAACAAAAACAATAAAAAAAAAAGTTCTTTTCAGAACTACCTCCCCGGTATTAAAAAATTGGTACAATATTTGGAACTGTGCCAACCTCTATTTCTCTTAGTTCGCTTCCCAGTTCGCTCCCCGGTACGCGAACCGGAAGCGAACCAAAAAAATTTTTTTTTTAAAAAGAACAGTAAGTATAAGGGAAGGAAACAGACAGTTATGTTAAAAGAAAGACAGCTATAGGGGAGTAAACTAGAGATACTATTACCCGTAATCCACTGCTGATGATGTCACATATTACATCATTCATGACATGCTGAGTGACATCATCAGCAGAGGATTGCGGGTAACAGTATCCCTAGTTTATTCCCTATAGCTGTGTTTCTTTTAACATAACTGTCTGTTTCCTTCCCTTATACTTAATGTTCTTTTTAAAAAAAAAATGTTAGATCAGTCAGAAACAGTGAAAGTAATGAAATATAAAAGACTACGTAGAATATGAGCACTGTATGCAACAACTTTGACACTTACAGAAGCCTCACCTTCTCCATGCCTCCTACACAGTTCTACATGTACATCATAAATGCAAACAGAACAGAATTAATTATACATGTTAAATGGTTTATTTTTGCTGTTCTCAGAATGTATCAAATTTCACTAAAACAGTGACTTGAAGGTATTCATCATATAACAGCGGGGAAAAAAAAACACAATCAAAATGATTGTGTTTAAAAAACCCATACAACATAACAAATCAGAATTCAGAACTCCTTAAAGTTAACTTACTTTCCATGACGGCCAAGGATGTCCTATGAACAGCTTACACTCTGTTGTGCTGTTATTACTTTCAACCCGCCACTTTCTGAAAGAAAACCTCCATCGTTTTCAAAAACATGTTACATACAATAAATGACTTCTCGCTCTCTACCACACGTTTCCACAAGGCCAAATCGTGTCTGAGCCATTTATAACTCTTAGAATTCTTTTAAGCCAATCCCGTCATGTTGTATTTCCGCAACTTTCACAATTAAAATGTTGAAGATCATTTTCACAATCCTGGACTAGTAATATCTTCCCCTTCTTGCTCAATCATGTTCTACATTTCCTATCACACTGATACTGCTTACTATGAAGCAGACTTACACTACCTTTATGACTAGTACATTTATTTAATTCTCTACATCACTTTTAATCACAAAGCAATGTAAAACAGTAAACAGCATTGCAGACTTACATTCCCTCTACTCCATGTTTTGATTGGCTGCTTCAATTAGCTTATAAAAAGAAACAGTTTTTCTGAACTCATTCAAAGTGCACGTATTTCTCCATGACGTCCAGTGTTATGGTAAGAAGTTATGTCTCTGTACTACACTTATCCTCAAGGCCAAATCGTGTAGGAGCCATTAGAACTTCTTGAAATTCCTCAGAGCACATCCCGAGATTCTTTCCCTAAAATTTTGGTTTTAAAAACACCAGGTAAGAGTTTTTAAGGTCATACGGCAATTTTTTTTTGAAAATTAAAACAGAATCATTGCAGAATGACCAGCCATTTCTACACTTTAAATAAGCTGTATAATGTCCTGATGTTATTGAAGGACCATCATGATATATAATTGCTACAGTTACAAAAGTCCTTCCTGATATTGACAACTGTGAAGCCACAAAATTTTTAATTAAAGTTGTCAATTTTGTTCCATCAGGCCTACATCGTTGGAACATTAAAATGACATACTGGCCATATGTTCGTATAAATAATGTGGACATCATTTCAGATTTACATTGGCTACACTCCATGTTGTGATCAGCTGCTTTTACTAGCTTATTAAAAGAGACTGATTTACTGTCTGGCAAAGTTAAATATATAAATCTTTCTGAGTCTACACTAGTAGTACTTGATACCCTACAGTTCTCGCAGTCATGCTGCCATTGATAAGAAAGCCCAAACAGGTGATCTACATCTACACCTTCATCATGCAATACATCAAGCATATACATTAAAAACTCCTGACAATCTTGCTGACTATTTTGAGAGAATTGTGTTTGGCCTGAACATCTGTCTAACAGATTTCGAATTTCAGACACACTTTCTATGTTTGTTCTATCAGTGCTACATTTCTCTAACACAGAATTTAACAAACTGCAAAATCTTTGATCAGAATTGACCACAATCTCTTCTTTTACATTTTCTAGAGAAAACAAAAATTAACCACTACATTAGCATAGCAGTTGACACCAGAACTGTTTTCAAATTGAAAACCAACAACATCTTCAACAGAATCCTTTTTGTTTCTGCTTATAATTTCAGGTTCATCGACTTTTCGTCTTTTTGCTACAACCTCCCCAGTATTGGTCACATTTCTTCGTTTCCGGCCTACCACACGTTTCTCAAACAAAGGATACTGAGGCAAATGTGGCGCATACTCTCTTCTTAACCTATTGTATTCCTTAACACAATCTAGATCCGCACAAATGTTTGTGACATCACACTCAATCAAGTACAATCCCGATAAAGTTCTAACTCGTGACAATGCCACATATGCCATACCCTCCTTGAACACAGAACTGCCAATATTCACCAATGCACAGTCTACACTTAAACCTTGCGATTTATGGATTGTCACCGCATATGCCAAGCAAACAGGAAACTGCTTACGACGAACATATAAGTCTTTTACAAGCAAAAATCTAGCAGAACAACGAGCAATTAGCTGTACTTCCTCAATGCCATCAAATTTAATTTTTAAAAATTCAATTCCATCTCTATTTCTGTATTTCACAAAATCAACAACATTACCCATTGATCCATTTACCAGACCTCTTTCAACATGTAAATTCCTTCTTAAAATTATACGGCAGTTCAAGCACACATTCAGAGTCTTTTCAAAACCCGCAGTTTTAGATATACTCTTCTCTAATGAATCCAATTTTGTTTTCAGATTCTCAGACAAAATAATTGTTGATCCCATATGCTCTACTCTGTCAATAGCTTCCAGTTTCACAATCTCTTGCTTTTCTAAATGCAACATTTTGTTGTTGAATTTGGCACATTCTGCAAGAGTTGGCATCAAACATATTCCAGATTTTTTCTCAGTAACTTTCTGAAAAATATTCTCAGGCACAACATCTTCGTCTGGATATAAATTTGTCAGTAATCGTGCATGTAAAGCTTCTTTCCCATGCTCGGTCACTTTTCCAATTCTAACATCTTGTAGAATAGTCTTGTAAACTTCATCCTTTGCCTGACGCATATTTTCATGCAGTTCAGCATAATTGAAGTTTAACCATATATTGACGTTGCCAATGCTCCCTAAGCACTTCCTGGTATCTTCATGCGTGAGCATTTTGAACACAGGTAGCCCTTTCACTGGTGTCAGCTGCAGAAGATCTCCGAAAACAATGATGTGTTTGCCACCAAATAACACATCATACTCTGTTTTGAGAACTTCTTGCATTCTCAAATGCACAAAGGCAAGCATGACATTGGAAACCATGCTTACTTCGTCAATGATAAGAAGTTTCATTTTCCTCAAGACTCTTGAAACTTCAAAACAAGCATCTCCAGATAGCTTGTTATATTCTAATTTTTTCTCATGCTCCACTGGCAGCATCAGTAAACGATGTAAAGTAATCCCTTTAATGTTATGTGCTGCCAGTCCAGTTGGAGCGGTGACAACACAAGACAGCGATGACTCTGTCCTTTCCTGCAAATAACATGAAATTGCTTTAATAAGGAAACTTTTTCCAGTTCCCGCTTCTCCACTCACGTACAGTCGGACAGGCTTCAACGACGTACATGAGCACTCTTTCTTCTCATGACTTAATCCATGATCAATTTGCATGGTAAGTTCGTCATATATTTTCCTCTGCTCAACGTTGAGTTGTCTTTCCAACTCTTCTAAGTTAACCGCATCCTCCTGAGCATGTGCCATGGCTCTTTCCACTTCATTCATAGCAGTGGCAGCTTCATTTTCGATAAGAGGTCCTCCTAGTGGATCCTGACTCAATGAAGCAGAACTCTGACTGTCCTGAGAACTGTCTCTGGCAATCTCGGCTGCAATCGTTGCTTCCTGCTCAATTTCCACATTCAACATTTCTACATATTTGGGAAAAGCAGGACATTCTATGGTCTCCTTGGCAGCATTGAATGAGTCTTCATAACAAAGGAAATCTCCAAGCAGTTCCTCTTCTGCACGCCAAGGCTTAAAAAGTTGCAAAAGTGCTAAATAGAAAAACTCCTTTTTTTCAGGAGATTCGCCACTCAATTTTCGATGGTTTATCAAGTGGCATTTTCTTTGCTTGACCAGACATCCCTCACTTCCTATTACAGCATACACTCCTTTCTCAGTATCTTCTTTGATGTTCCTCTTGAATATGTAATTTTGCAGAACCTCATACAGACAAACATTCTCGAGGTGACTGCTTCGATTTGGATAATATGTATCCAACATGTTGCTCTTCAAAATGTCGGTACTGTTTGGCTCCTTTTCCGCCAAATACTCAATTTCCCGCACAGGTTTCAGAACTCGATTACGCGTTGCAGCAAGACCAACACTCGCCCAAACGATACTCCTGGACTTGGCATAGAGACTTGCTGAAGACAACCGGTCAGAACATTCGTAAGCTCCGATTTCTCGATGCGACAACATCTTCAGACTGAAACTGTACAACTTCTTGCTGAGGCTCTTTTCATGGGAAATGTCCTCCCACATATCCTTCAATTCTGTCTTCTCTTTTTTGGTGATGTAAGATGTCACATACCGAGCCACAGCCATACAGTTATCAGCCACAAACTGTATATCCATGTTAGCATTCCACATGCACAAAATCACCGGGTTGTAGTCGTTGATGTACTTAGACTCTTCGTTCCTCTTCAAATTGTATGTGTTTTTAGGTGATTTCTTCATCACATTATGTCGCAGCGAAGACATCAAACTGTTCACTCTTCCTTTAGAAATCACCGGTCGTGGAAAGCCGAAACGACATTTGGTGTAGAACTTGTCTTTGTTCCGGAATTTACGACGACAGTACTTTCCACATCGATGGCTTTGGAAACGTAGAACTTTTTCTCTTAGGCTTTTTTTCTCCTTTGCGTTTGGAACAGCACACGTAAAATACTGTTCTATGAAACTCATCACTGAGTCTTCTGCATCCATTCCAAATTTAGGTGCATCCTTGATCCACAGCAACATATGTATATGAGGAGCACCTCTTGCTTGGTACTCCTTCCTCCAGAAGAAATCCAACACCTCTCCAAGAGGTGGATTCTTCTTATTCATGATGAAAGACATCATACCTTCAAATCTATGATTGAAGTACCTACATACATTGACTGGATCCAAAGAGCACAGTTCTCCGGGTGTCTTGAATTCGATGTTTTCTACGTTAGCATTTGCCTCTCGTAGAAATTCAAGTAAGTCTTCCCAGCCATACTCAGCACAGCTGTGAGAAGTTGGCCTGGTAGGGGATGTTTCCAATTCTGGAACCACCTACTACCTGACCAAACAATCCCTTATGGTGTCTGGTTGTAAGTCAACCTTATTAGACAAGCTATCCTAGGGGTAGCATGGACTAAGCAGCCTAAAGGCTTAACTTAAGAGGTCGTGTTAAGCGAGCTGTTTTACCACATACAATCCTGTAATACCAAATGAAAGGACACCACACAAGTATATATTATAAAAATATATGTGTTTATTACTAAAAACAATCCCCAGTATTCTTTATGAATAAAGGGGCACAAGCGTTAAATCAAAAAGCACTGTTTAAACATACAAGTTGCACAATTATGGATGAGGGCGGGTGGCCACTCAAACCATATACTAAACAAGTGGTATAAGAAAGGCCACTCGAGCAGTGGTTAGGCCTAGGGCCTAGGGAATCGCTGGGAGCAGTCAGGACAAGCAATGCTGAAGTCGGGAGTGGCCCTCGGGATTCGGGAGATGTGCGGAAAGCGCACGCATGCACCAATGTTAACCAATGGTGCGTAAAAGTCAAAGAGTTAAAGTTTAAGGACACTTCCGCTGAACCTAGAGGAACAAAACTTAACACACAGACCCTAGAGGTGTGCACCAGTGTGGGAACACCGGCGGAGCAAAGTTACCTCACCCACAGGAAGTGGGTGCACAGGGTCGAAGTGGCGTCGGGTTTTGACACGCAGGCTCTTGGTGCTTGAAGCTGAAAGGGCTGCAGGCAGGGTGAAGACGAAGTGTCCGGTGGAGTCCAAGGGTGGACTCAAGTTGTAGAGTACCTGAAAGCAGAGGGGACAGAGTCTGGGTCACTCAGCAGTGACCAGGGTGGAACCAGGACGGAACCAGGCAATGTCGGGCGCAATCAGGTGGTCGTCGAGGAGCTTCTCTCTGCTGTCACGTGGGCTCTGGGGCATCTGCGACGTCCAGGAGCAGGTCACGATCTGTCCCACGCAGGCTCTCACCGTCGGTGCAGTCGGCTTCAGGTTTGGAGCAAACAAGCCTTGGTAAGAGCAATCCACGCAGGATCGAAAGATTGCTTCTCACTCGGACCAGGAAGGTCAGAGTCGGGGCTCCTTTTCAGGGGAGCTGGTGTGGATCTGGAGCAACCAGAATCACAAGTCTTTTTAGGTAGTTCGTCGGCACAGGGACCACAAGCCAGCTGGCAAGTGACCGGGCCAACGCGTTGAGCCAAATCGTGCCAAAGGGCCCCGCGCAGCACTCGTCGAGTGTGGAGGGCTGAACTTCGGCTCAGATGTAGCTCAGGGTGGGGGCTTCTCAAACCCCGGTGTACAGCTTCGAGGGTCACTCGTGGGCTGCACGGTCAGCGTCTCGTGGTCACTTCAAGATGGCGTGCCCCACGCTTCCGGTCGCCTCCACGGGTCTCAGCTTTGCAGGGACTGTGGATCGGGCTGTTAGAAGCTGGGCAGGCTTGATCTCGTCGATCTCAGTCGCTCGAGTTCCGGCGGGAACTGCAACTAAGTAGACGTCGAGGGCTGGATGGTGCCTGCTGCTGCAGGGTGGTCACTCCTTGACCACAAGGGAGATTCTTCGGGCTTCCACGTTGAGATGGAGGGCGAAGGGTCCAGAATATCGTTTCAAATGTTTCTTCCAGGAAATCTGATGTGCATTGGCACTGCTCCCACTCTTATTCGAATCTGGTGGGCGTGATTACCTGCTAGGTCCCCTCCTATGGGTGGGACCCAGGAAGTGGGTGGATACACCCCCTTCCTTTGATCCAGGCCGCCCTGGCACGAGGGCTGGAGTGCCCCAGAACCGGTTTGGCCGGATTATGCAAGGGGCAGCCTTGTGCGCCCCAGGCAGTGTCTGGTTTCTTTCAAACCTCCCTGCTACAATACACTATCTCCTGTCTGGAGGGCGGTGACACCCTCCTGTGACAGGAAACCCTTTGTCCAGGACCCCCTTGACTGGGTTTCGGTCAGCTCCAGGGGTCCAGACATTTGTCTGTGGCAGAGGCATCCATTTTGTGGATCTTAAGGCCTTTGGAGAAATCAACCGCATTAAAGTGAAGTAACATGTCTTACCCCTCTAGAGGGGTGGAATGCCATCCCCGTCGCCAGAACTGGCGAGGGGATGGTATTCCAAAGCGTATGACACCTTACACGACATGTTTTGATAAAGCCAAACCAGAGTTGCTAAATAACCGCGAGGATTATAAGGCACTTAATAGTATATGGTATGGCATTATCCTGAAACAGCTTAGGGATTTGTTCCCGACGGCTGCAGACAGGCTCAGCTCATGCTAGAGCTCCATCTCACATAAAAACCATGCACCCAGCCTCCAGGATTGGTGAGGCCTGTCTATAGGAGTGGCTCACAGGTTTACATGTGTCCAGATATAGGTTTAGACATAGGTATACTATATCTAAGCAAGGGGTGTGTACACCACCTTACCCCAGCTGAGTGATCAGCCAGTTGTGTCAATTTAAGAACCAGCCAGGGGTGGCAAAAGATATGCTGCAGCCCCTGGTAGGCCTTAGTGGCTCCTGTGCCCTGTGCACCTATAGTGCATTCTACAGGGGCTGACAAGGAGTCCATTTCCAATTGGTATGTGCCTATAGCACATGTGTCATTAATTTAGTGAGAGAACAGCAGGCTGGGGGTCTGATCATCAGGCCCACAGCCTCAGTAGTCGAAAACCAGTGAAGCAAAAAGCAAAAATTTGGGGTGACCATAGGATAGCAGACCCTACTCTCCTACACAACCCCCCCCCCAAACGCAGGGACATTAAACTAACCTTGACCAGATAAGTCTTCATGTTCTAAGTGGAAGTACCTGGAGAGACCATCTGCATTACCATGGTCAGTCCCTGGGCGGTGCTCCACTGCAAAGTCCATCCCCTGTAGGGAAATGGACCACCTGAGCAGTTTGGGATTTTCACCCTTCATCTGATTAAGCCATAAGAGGGGCTTATGGTCTGTTTGCACCAGGAAGTGAGTTCCAAACAAGTAGGACCTCAACTTCTTTAATGCCCAAACCACAGCAAAGGCCTCCCTCTCAATGGCTGACCAACGTTTTTCTCTTGGGGTTAGCCTCCTGCTAATGAAAGCAATTGGCTGGTCTTGACCATCTTGATTAAGTTGTGAGAGTACAGCTCCCACCCCCAACTCAGAAGCATCTGTCTGAACAATGAACTGTTTGGAGTAGTCAGGACTCTTTAGGATAGGTGCAGAGCACATGGCCTTCTTCAGGTCTTCAAATGCCTTCTGACAGCTAACTGTCCACTGAACCTTTTTTGGCATCTTCTTGGATGTCAAGTCATTTAATGGTGTCACTATAGACCCATAGTTTTTCACAAACTTTCTGTAATACCCAGTCAGGCCCAAGAAGGCTCTGACTTGTGTCTGGGTAACTGGAGGAGCCCAGTCCTGTATGGCCTGGATTTTGCTTTCCAGTGGCTGAACCTGGCCTCCACCTACTAGGTGGCCCAGGTATACAACCTTACTCTGCCCTATCTGGCACTTTGTGGCCTTGATAGTTAGGCCTGCCTTTTGCAGGGCCTCCAAAACTTTCTTCAGGTGGATCAGGTGATCCTCCCAGGTGGAGCTAAAGACAGCAATATCATCCAGATAAGCTGCACAAAAGTCATCCAACCCAGTAAGGACTTGGTTCACCAACCTTTGGAAAGTGGCAGGTGCATTCTTCAAACCAAAGGGCATTACCACAAACTGATAATGTCCACTAGGGGTAGAGAATGCTGTTTTGGCTTTTGACTCCTCAGCTAGTCTGATTTGCCAGTAGCCAGCTGTCAGATCAAATGTGCTCAGAAACTTGGCAGAAGCCAATCTGTCAATGAGCTCATCTGCTCTTGGAATGGGGTGAGCATCTGTCCTAGTGACAGCATTGAGACCCCTGTAATCCACGCAAAACCTCATTTCTCTCTTACCATCTTGGGTATGAGGTTTTGGCACCAGGACTACTGGGCTGGCCCATGGGCTCTCTGATGGCTCAATCACTCCAAGCTCCAACATCTTTTGCACCTCAGCCTTGATGCAATCCCTGACATGATCAGGTTGCCTGTAGATCTTATTCTTGACAGGCAGACTGTCACCAGTGTCCACAACATGGGTACACCAGTCAGTTTGGCTGGGTGTGAGTGAAAACATTTGCCTGTGAGCCTGCAAAACTTGTCTGCAGTCCCTCTGTTGCTGGTCAGTGAGGCTGCCTGCCAAGGCTACTCCATCAACTGAACCATCATCAGGGTTCTGAGAAAGCAGGTCTGGGAGAGGGTCACTCTCTTCCTCCTGTTCCCCATCTGTGGCCATGAGCAAGCTCATGTCCTCCCTGTCTACAAATGCTTTCAAGCGATTCACATGGATTACCCTGTGAGGGCTCCTGGGTGTTCCAAAGTCTACCAAGTAGGTGACTTCCCCTTTCTTCTCAATAATAGGATAGGGTCCACTCCATTTGTCTTGGAGTGCTGCTGGAGCCACTGGCTCCAGTACCCATACCTTCTGTCCTGGTTGGAACTCTACCAGCACAGCCTTTTGGTCATGCCAAGCTTTCTGCAATTCTTGGCTGGCCTCCAGGTTTTTGGATGCTCTTTCCATGTACTCAGCCATCCTGGAGCGGAGACCAAGTACATAGTCCACTATGTCTAGTTTGGGCTTTTTGAGAGGTAACTCCCATCCTTCCTTCACCAAACACAATGGACCTCTCACAGGGTGGCCAAACAAAAGTTCAAAAGGGCTGTAGCCAACCCCCTTCTGTGGGACCTCTCTGTAAGCAAAGAGCAGGCAGGGTAAAAGAATGTCCCATTTCCGCCTGAGCTTCTCTGGTAATCCTTTTATCATGCCTTTAAGGGTCTTGTTAAATCTCTCCACAAGCCCATTGCATTGTGGATGATATGGGGTGGTAAACTTATAGTTTACTCCACATTCCTTCCACATTGCTTTTAGATAGCTGGACATAAAATTTGTCCCTCTATCTGATAGTACCTCCTTAGGAAAGCCCACTCTTGAGAAAACTGCAATGAGGGCTTTTGCCACCACAGGTGCTGTGGTGGTCCTTAGGGGAATAGCCTCTGGGTACCTGGTGGCATGATCCACTACCACCAGTATGAATCTGTTCCCAGATGCTGTTTGGGGGTCCATTGGACCCACAATATCAATTCCAACTCTCTCAAAGGGGACCCCCACCACAGGTAGTGGTATTAGGGGGGCCTTTGTTGTGCCACCTGACTTACCACTGGCTTGGCAAGTGACACAGGAGCGACAAAACTCCTTGACATCCTCTGACATGTGAGGCCAGTGAAAGTGTGGAACAAGCCTGTCCCACGTCTTGTTCTGGCCTAAGTGTCCTGCAAGGGGAATATCATGGGCCAAGGTAAGGAGGAATCCCCTAAACTGCAGAGGTATCACCAACCTCCTGGTCATGCCAGGCTTGGGGGCTCTAGCCTCTGAGTAAAGGAGTCCCTCATCCCAATACACAGTATGGGTACCTTGGGCATCCCCAGCAGCCTCAGCAGCAGCCTGCTGTCTGAGGGGTTCAAGGGAAGGGCAATCTAATTGAGCCTGCCTCAGGTCTGCCCTTGAGGGTCCCCCTGTCCCCAGAAACTCAACCTGGTCAGGTTCAAGCTCCTTAGAGACAGTCTCCTCTTGGACTGCAGAATCAGTTTCCTCTGAAACCTGATCCTCAACCTGGGGCAAGGTGGAAGGTGAGGCCTTTCCTCTCTTGCTCCTTCTCTTGGGTTGTGGCTGGTCTATTGTCTCAAGATCCACCACTGGTTCAGGAAGGCACTTCTTAGCCTGAGCCCTTGTCATGGCAAGGACATGCTCTGAAATCCCTAGCATTTCTGCATGAGTCCTGTACTCCACTTCTGACCATGCTGAGCTTTCAAGGTCATTGCCTAACAGACAGTCTACTGGTAGGTCTGCACTCACCACAACTTTCTTTAGGCCATCAACCCCTCCCCAGGAGAAGTTCACAACTGCCACACTATGGGAGGTAGTGGAGTTGCTTGCATTGGTTACTAGGTAGCTCTCTCCTAGTACAATCTGCCCAGGGTCCACAAAGCCAGGGGTCACCATGGTGACACTAGCACATGTGTCCCTGTAAGCTTGAGCCAGTTTCTCATTTATTAAGGGAGTCTGCCTGTATTTGCCCAGGTTAGTGGGGCTTACTGCAGTGGGCAACTCAATGTCCACATCATACAGGAGAACTGCCTGTGTAGGGACTCTGACTAGGCCAGATCCTACTTCAATACCCAGGGTCAACCCAGCTACACCCTTGGACTGTGTTCCACCACTGCTTACTGTACTTGGGGTTGCAGTTGCTTTAGGAGCTGTAGTGGTGGGAACTGGATTTGCCTTGGTGCACTCACTGCCCCAGTGTGAAACTGATTTGCAGGTATTGCACCAAGGTGTCTTTGGACCTTTGTTCTTCTTCTTCTTGTTACCGGTTTGGGAACCACCCTCCTTACTATTAGTTTGGGGGCCTGAAGACTTCTGGTCTTTTTCTTTATCTTTCTGATTCTGATTACCACCCTTCTGGTCTGTTTTCTTCTGGTCACCACCTTGGTTCTGGGGTTTCTGCTTAATCCTTGTTCTGACCCATTTGTCTGCCTTCTTTCCCAATTCTTGGGGAGAGGTCAGATAAGAGTCAATAAGGTATTGATGCAACAGCTGGTTTGTACAGTTATTAAGGATCTGTTCTCTCATCATAAGATTGTACAATCCTGTATAGTCTGAAACTTTACTTCCCTGCAACCAACCCTCCAAAGCCTTAGTGGCACACTCCACAAAATCAGTCCAGTCTTGAGTCTGTGCTTTCTGGGTGTCTCTGAACAACAACCTGTATTGCTCAGTGGTTAGGCCATACCCTTCAATGAGAGCACTCTTCAAAACAGAGTAGTTTTTGGCATCCTCAGGTCTAACTGTGAGGAGCCTGTCCCTCCCTTTCTCAGAAAAGGAGTACCACAAAATTGCAGCCCACTGATTCTCAGGAACCTGCTGTACCATGCAGGCTCTCTCAAGAGCAGTCATCCATTTGTGGATGTCATCCCCTTCTTTAAAGGGGGCACAATTTTGGTCAGGTTTCTATTATCATAGGCCCTGTCTTTTTCTCTTGGAAAATTGCTGCCACCAGTGACATCTAAGCCACTTAATTTCTGCTCTCTTGCCAAGGCAAGTCTAGCTTGAGCCAAGGCTACCTCCTCCCTCTCTATCTGGAGTTTGACAGCCCTCATTCTGGCCCTATGCTCTAACTTTTGAGAAGCATTCATGCCTCTCTGTGATTCTCTGGAGGCACTAGAAAGATGAGAGTCCCCTGAGGGAGATCTCACTCTTCTGTTGCCTGGGGGAATCATATGTTGGGTTCTGGGGAGGTGCTGGCCCTCTCCATTCCCCAGTAGGTCCAAGTTGGCCTGGCTAAGCCTACCAACTGGAACCTGGCTACCCTGATCCTGTACTCCTAAGTCCTCAACATCTGAGTCCTCATCCAAGTCATCATCATCCTCCTCTTCAAGGGGATCAACTGCAGGGGGGTTCCCTCCAGTTCCTGTATCTAGGGAAGCTGCTTTTGCCTTCTCTAAGTCATCCTGTTCTAGGATTTCTACCAGGATTAGGCAGGTGGGGCTTCTGCCCCTTTTTAACCCTCTTGCTTTGCACAAGGCAATCAAGTCTCTGCGGGTTAGTTTGTCATATCCAAAAGTTGCCTGGGTAGGGTCAACTGTCACAGGACTAGACCCTGAGGCCTTTCCTGTGTCAGACATGGTTACTAGTGAGGTGTAAGTGGTGCACTTACCTACACTAAGTGTTTTCCTACTGGACCTTGCTAGTGAGTTGTAGTCAGGGGTGTGCTACTCCCTTCAACCTACAACTACTAAGTTCAGTAGAACTTAATATGCTAAGCTTTTGATTTTATATAAAGATTGCAATGGTAAAACAACAGCAAGCTCAAATCCGCACCGCTGCTCACCAATGTGAGAAGTTGGCCTGGTAGGGGATGTTTCCAATTCTGGAACCACCTACTACCTGACCAAACAATCCCTTATGGTGTCTGGTTGTAAGTCAACCTTATTAGACAAGCTATCCTAGGGGTAGCATGGACTAAGCAGCCTAAAGGCTTAACTTAAGAGGTCGTGTTAAGCGAGCTGTTTTACCACATACAATCCTGTAATACCAAATGAAAGGACACCACACAAGTATATATTATAAAAATATATGTGTTTATTACTAAAAACAATCCCCAGTATTCTTTATGAATAAAGGGGCACAAGCGTTAAATCAAAAAGCACTGTTTAAACATACAAGTTGCACAATTATGGATGAGGGCGGGTGGCCACTCAAACCATATACTAAACAAGTGGTATAAGAAAGGCCACTCGAGCAGTGGTTAGGCCTAGGGCCTAGGGAATCGCTGGGAGCAGTCAGGACAAGCAATGCTGAAGTCGGGAGTGGCCCTCGGGATTCGGGAGATGTGCGGAAAGCGCACGCATGCACCAATGTTAACCAATGGTGCGTAAAAGTCAAAGAGTTAAAGTTTAAGGACACTTCCGCTGAACCTAGAGGAACAAAACTTAACACACAGACCCTAGAGGTGTGCACCAGTGTGGGAACACCGGCGGAGCAAAGTTACCTCACCCACAGGAAGTGGGTGCACAGGGTCGAAGTGGCGTCGGGTTTTGACACGCAGGCTCTTGGTGCTTTAAGCTGAAAGGGCTGCAGGCAGGGTGACGACGAAGTGTCCGGTGGAGTCCAAGGGTGGACTCAAGTTGTAGAGTACCTGAAAGCAGAGGGGACAGAGTCTGGGTCACTCAGCAGTGACCAGGGTGGAACCAGGACGGAACCAGGCAATGTCGGGCGCAATCAGGTGGTCGTCGAGGAGCTTCTCTCCGCTGTCACGTGGGCTCTGGGGCATCTGCGACGTCCAGGAGCAGGTCACGATCTGTCCCACGCAGGCTCTCACCGTCGGTGCAGTCGGCTTCAGGTTTGGAGCAAACAAGCCTTGGTAAGAGCAATCCACGCAGGATCGAAAGATTGCTTCTCACTCGGACCAGGAAGGTCAGAGTCGAGGCTCCTTTTCAGGGGAGCTGGTGTGGATCTGGAGCAACCAGAATCACAAGTCTTTTTAGGTAGTTCGTCGGCACAGGGACCACAAGCCAGCTGGCAAGTGACCGGGCCAACGCGTTGAGCCAAATCGAGCCAAAGGGCCCCACGCAGCACTCGTCGAGTGTGGAGGGCTGAACTTCGGCTCAGGAGTAGCTCAGGGTGGGGGCTTCTCAAACCCCGGTGTACAGCTTCGAGGGTCACTCGTGGGCTGCACGGTCAGCGTCTCGTGGTCACTTCAAGATGGCGTGCCCCACGCTTCCGGTCGCCTCCACGGGTCTCAGCTTTGCAGGGACTGTGGATCGGGCTGTTAGAAGCTGGGCAGGCTTGATCTCGTCGATCTCAGTCGCTCGAGTTCCGGCGGGAACTGCAACTAAGTAGACGTCGAGGGCTGGATGGTGCCTGCTGCTGCAGGGTGGTCACTCCTTGACCACAAGGGAGATTCTTCGGGCTTCCACGTTGAGATGGAGGGCGAAGGGTCCAGAATATTGTTTCAAATGTTTCTTCCAGGAAATCTGATGTGCATTGGCACTGCTCCCACTCTTATTCGAATCTGGTGGGCGTGATTACCTGCTAGGTCCCCTCCTATGGGTGGGACCCAGGAAGTGGGTGGATACACCCCCTTCCTTTGATCCAGGCCGCCCTGGCACGAGGGCTGGAGTGCCCCAGAACCGGTTTGGCCGGATTATGCAAGGGGCAGCCTTGTGCGCCCCAGGCAGTGTCTGGTTTCTTTCAAACCTCCCTGCTACAATACACTATCTCCTGTCTGGAGGGCGATGACACCCTCCTGTGACAGGAAACCCTTTGTCCAGGACCCCCTTGACTGGGTTTCGGTCAGCTCCAGGGGTCCAGACATTTGTCTGTGGCAGAGGCATCCATTTTGTGGATCTTAAGGCCTTTGGAGAAATCAACCGCATTAAAGTGAAGTAACATGTCTTACCCCTCTAGAGGGGTGGAATGCCATCCCCGTCGCCAGAACTGGCGAGGGGATGGTATTCCAAAGCGTATGACACCTTACACGACATGTTTTGATAAAGCCAAACCAGAGTTGCTAAATAACCGCGAGGATTATAAGGCACTTAATAGTATATGGTATGGCATTATCCTGAAACAGCTTAGGGATTTGTTCCCGACGGCTGCAGACAGGCTCAGCTCATGCTAGAGCTCCATCTCACATAAAAACCATGCACCCAGCCTCCAGGATTGGTGAGGCCTGTCTATAGGAGTGGCTCACAGGTTTACATGTGTCCAGATATAGGTTTAGACATAGGTATACTATATCTAAGCAAGGGGTGTGTACACCACCTTACCCCAGCTGAGTGATCTGCCAGTTGTGTCAATTTAAGAACCAGCCAGGGGTGGCAAAAGATATGCTGCAGCCCCTGGTAGGCCTTAGTGGCTCCTGTGCCCTGTGCACCTATAGTGCATTCTACAGGGGCTGACAAGGAGTCCATTTCCAATTGGTATGTGCCTATAGCACATGTGTCATTAATTTAGTGAGAGAACAGCAGGCTGGGGGTCTGATCAGCAGGCCCACAGCCTCAGTAGTCGAAAACCAGTGAAGCAAAAAGCAAAAATTTGGGGTGACCATAGGATAGCAGACCCTACTCTCCTACAACAGCTCAAAGTGAGGAACCATGTGGGAGTTCCTAAGTTCCTCAGCATACATTTTAAATCACCATGACGACGGTACCAGTACTCATTAGTACCACGCTGACACGCCATGAGATTAATCAGGTGAGAATCCAAAATATTGTCTTGGACATTGACTTTATCCATAAAGTCACTTGCCGAGATGTTTTGCATGTGTATACCACTTTTCAAGATGTGGTTCACTGCATATGACAGTCCAGACAGATCGCTTTCAAAAAGGAGATGAAACAAATAAGGAATGCATTGTCGAAACCTAGGATCTCCTGCATACAATCGCAAAGTCCGGTATTCAGAAGCAGGAATTTGATGAGGTCGCTCATCATATCTTCCTCCCTGACCTGTTGGAAAAAGCTGTGGGAAACACCGAGCTTCCAAACTTTCCTCCCAAACACTAATGGGACTCCCTTTCGCTTGTTTCATTTGAAACAACTCAATAGCATTCCCCATGACTTCCTTGGAATGCAAAGGATGAACACTATAATGTTCATATATTTCTTCACTAGTACAGGGTTCTACTTTCTCAATTTGACCAGCACACAAATCGCTATCCTCTTCCTCACTTACTTCCTCTTCTGCAACATATACATTTTTATAGTATTTATTATATTTTTTCAAATACAATGTTGCCCTTTTGACTTTCCTAACATCTACTAAATCTTGCCATATTTTCTTATTCTTTGTCGGAACCCCATTAACTAAGATAACAAGAGGTTCCTCTTCCACTTTTTCTACTCCAATTGTGTTAATGTTTTTCTTCAAATCTAGAGGCAAATAAACAACTCTTCCCTTTAATCCTCTCTGTAAATCTGATGGAGGCAATTTCCCTGTCTTTGGCTCCATTCTTACAATAGCCTGAAAGGGATGGATACTTTGAATCAAAATAGATTCATAAGTATTTAAATCCTTCAATTCAGAAGGAATCTCAACCAATTCCAGATTATTATGAACTGCTCTAGCAGGCATCTGGTTTTGATTTAATTTGTTACAACAATAAGTACACACACGTTGATCCAATCCCAAATCAAAACAATTTTCTACCATCAAGTATGTTGTAAAATCCTTCCATTCACTATTATTTTCCCTTTCACTTTTTCCATATAAATCCACTAACTTAGTCTGATTCTTATAATAAGTGCGTCGACAACACACACAAGTGAAATTTGGCCTCTCACTTGATTTCACCTCAAACGTCGCAATTTCCCTCTGGAAATTATCTGTACTGGAAACCTGTACACTATCTTCCACATTACTCTCTTCTTCTTGGTCAATTTCAACATTCTCCTCTTTACTTCCAAAGTAACAAAACTCAATTTCTTCACATATATTCTTCACATCTATTTCAGAACCATGCAAAAGAGCAGCGCATAATTGTTTAAGCATAATTGCTGGACTCTTAGCATAATACAACATTCTAACTAATTTCCTCACTTTATTATGATGCACTGCTAGCATCCTGAAATGATGAAAAACACTCTGGCATACTCTCCTGGAAAGACAAGCCAGTGAATGACCATGCAAACCTATCACTTCTCTCACTCTGCAAGGATCTAATTCTTGCAACAACTTCATTTTCTGCTTCAAACTTTTCTTATTAAATGACCGTATAAAATCACAAAGCAAATTGATGGAATCCTGTCGTACACTGCAAATACTACTACACTTCCAGGTGTACACAGGACCCTTAGGACGTCTCCCTAAAACCTCATTACCTAACACCTCTTCTATCTCTGTTGTCACAAGTTTTTCTTTTTCAACTGGACAACCATCTTTCACTTCATAAGCTCGACCACTGGTGTCAACTGCATGCACCAAATCATTATCCTGGAAATAACTCTCCTCATTAAAAAATGCCTCAGAGCTTGAACTATGCATCCATTCTCCAGAAAAAACTTCACAAAAATTACTACGATTAACTATTCTCTTCCATCTACTATTTCTTTTGAAATCATAAATTGCCTTGTTTAGCTTCCTAATTCTATTGATTGTCAAAATAAATAACTTACGTTTAATTTCAAATGCCTGATCAATAACTTTCTCAACTATTTTTTTTCTCTTATAAAAAACCACTTTCTGTTGACCTTTCTTAATATTTTTTAACAAATTGCCAATTATCCTGTTGCGGAACATTCGTTTACGAATGTCCCTAAACTGTTGTTTCCTTCTACTTTCATGCATAGAGTTATCTCTTACTCTAGCAGTAACATTTCTCATTGGCCTTTCCTTACCGTTTGAATTGCTTCTCCTTTTCTGGACTGAAACATTTTCTGTAGTAATATTTTTTTTACTAGAGATATTTCTTATGAATGTTTTTGTACTCTTACCCGGTGCTTTCTTGGTGACTTGACAAATCTTTTTGTTAGAGGACTGCTGCTTTTTTTCATTCACCTGCTGTCTTTGACGTTTTGCAGCCTTTCTCACTCTTTCTTTGCTTGGCATCCTAAAATCTTGAAATAATCTGCAGTTGAATCTGTGGTAAAATATAATAAAAAATGTTATTAACCACTATTACCCAACAGTAAAATAATAACAGTCATCAAAAACTTAACACACTACTTAACATTTTTACATAGAAGAATTTTTTGTACATGGCAAATTTAGAATACAGAAATAGCAGAAAAGAAATGGAATTTATATTCATTTTACCTGTGCTGTTTTATATATGAATCTGATCTAATTTTATGACCGTATTTTAATATTTTATTGAAGACACTACACATAACCTGTTTTTGAAGGTGTCTTTATTTTTAAATTAAACGGTTTACATATTTACTTTTTATTTATTATAAATTTATAAAATAAATGTTTATAGTTCCATAGGCTCAAGCACGTCAGCTTCCCATCCTATGTCATACAATTCTGACAAATCTGCATCCTCATCACGTTCTTCTTCATCCTCAGGATTGAAATCATCCAAGGGATCAACATCCACTGATGTTTCAATTACGAGTTCAATGATGAGGTCGAAATCAACTGATTGCTGATTGTCGCTCATGTTGATGTTGTCTTTATCTTTAAAGAAAGATAACAACAATGAGATGTTGCACAGTAAGAGACAAATCTCAGAGATTATAATAGTAAAATTGTTTAACAAGAGTAACATTTTGCAGCTATTATTTAACCATGTCCAACGATGCTGAGGAGCAGAGGAGGTGAAGCCTATCTCCAATTTTTCACTGAACAGGACTCATCTCTTCTTAACCTTGGATAAACCTCACCGACTCTGTGTGCCCTGCACATAATTAAATGTAAAGGGGCAGATTTATATTAACTAGCACATCCCCAGGGATGCACCAGTTAACGTGCACCGCTGCTCTGCCACCCACGGTGTGCCGCATTTACAATCAGATAGGACAAAGCTGCATCAAAACCCTGCGCCTGCTTGAAGCAGGCATAGATCTTGACGCAGGTAGGCTGAAAGCTAAAGCAACAACTAAGTGTCGTGTGCAGAAGTTGCAAAAAAGGAAAAATGGCGTTTAAACCAGTAATGAGCCCATGCTAACTTAACACAGTGTAAAGATATCCAGGATCTACATCAGTTTGGGGTTCACGAACCTGGCAGGTACAAGGCACTGAGGCTTTGCACCGTGCATGTCTCATCCCAAATCATATGTTGTTTGTGAATGAAACAATTTCCCAGACCAAATGCTTTGGATTGGCTACTTCTAAAAAATTAAACACCCCTACTATCCCGGAGTTAGAGGAATATGATGGTTGGAGTAATTTTACTCAGTTGTCCATTAAAGATTTACAGGCCCTACTCCGTAATTCTTCCTTTAACATTTCCAGTATAAATCCAAAAGGTTGGCTGCTTTGGCAACGTGCCTTATCCACGGTTTAAAAACGCTGCCTTTTGCTTTATATAAGTTTTCAAATTGTATGAAATATATACCAATAGGTCGTTATGAACCTTTAGGTAGTGGTTTTCTTCATGAGGTCTGGTCGCTTCCATACACATACAGATTTTCAAAGATGATCAAGAAGTTTATCTGAATGGAGAGGAATGCACTGAGACGCCAGATCATTCACTAATGTGTAGGCACATACAGTTACACGGTTCATGCAACAAACACCGACCAAATATGGCTTGCGTGTTGCAAGGCACGCAAGTTCCTGCTATCATCCCCACGTTCAAGTTGTTGGAAAATGGTAGTTATTTGATGCTCAATAATGAAGATTGTTCTGGGTTAATTAAAAGTATTCCTTTTATCGTAACAGTAAGTGAACGGGTTATTTGCTGCAGAAATGTTCTATTTCCTCCCACACATTAACATAGGGAGTTTTCAATCTGGCCACAAATACCAACCTTGTGAGCACATTTCAACGGCATGGCAAGAATAAGAGCTCTTTTGTCTCAGAGAGAGGTGGCCTTGAGTTCGGCCCGTGAAACTTTCGTGCTTCACATAGCGAACACCCGTACAGAGGTGCAGACCCTTTTAAATACTGATTCGCCTTTGCATTTCAGCGACATGGTTCGGACTATCTTTAACGCGTCCTCCACAAAGGGCCTGGCGCACTTTTTTAAAGTTGTTACCAGTGGTCTCGTGACTTCATTTGAGAAAATCTTTCGAGTCATCCCTGCTTTCTTTCATTCTATTTTTTCCACTGTGCTTGGTGGATTCCCATTTTTACTTGCATTACCAACGGACGCTCTTGTGCTTTTTTACATTTTTAAATATGGATGTCCCTCCTGTGCAAGCTCCCGCCCTGCAGCTGCTGACGCTGTTCCGCAATCGCATGCTTGAATATTATGGCACAATGCCGTTGGCGATATTAAGCACGGCATATGGATTATCTTTTCGATTCTCCTACTTCACCTGTGTCCAGCCTGTATTTCACTGCCTGACCTGTGATTTCGATTGGGCCATTGATTTGTGTCTCTGCGGACCGGTTTCTCCTGACGTCGACTTTAATCAGCTGATGACTCCTATCATTACTCACGAGTTGGTTTGTCCTGGCGAAAGGATTATGGCTGTGGCATTGATGCATGGACTAATTGGTCCCTGGAATTTACTGGCGGCAACACAGTCTTTCTTGGAACAGAGCTTTCTTGAAAACCCACCGAGCTGTCCTCTGATGGTGATAGAGGATCCGGTGCTGGGAGAGCACGTATGTTCTTTTCCGCTTTTAAATTGGATGGCTGAACTCTTTTCGGATGAAGACGGTGACTTCCTATTAGAGGCTGTTGCAGCTTATTTTGCATACACAGTTATGTCATAGTCCTTTTTCATGTTTGATATGCTGAGTACTAGCA
This sequence comes from Lissotriton helveticus, assembly GCF_964261635.1. Classification (NCBI taxonomy): domain Eukaryota; kingdom Metazoa; phylum Chordata; class Amphibia; order Caudata; family Salamandridae; genus Lissotriton; species Lissotriton helveticus. Next base: position 1,867,749,481 of record NC_136067.1, read on the forward strand.
TTTCATTGACAATTCATTGACTTATTTGTCAAGTTTTTATTATTTAGCTTGCCTATTGGCTTAAGCCTCGATAAAGTAGTTGGCTGTTTTATTTTTCTTTAGCATTAAATTTTCCTAGTTTTTAATGTTTTACCTTGCGGACCGTCCACATATAAAGTTGCAATCTGCTCTCATGAGATGGCACTTCTATTATCTTATTCAGTTTGTTTCCGGATCATGGGGAGGTGTCATCTAGATCCTGGATATCTTTACACCGTGTTAAGTTAGCATGGGCTCATTACCGGTTTAAACGCCATTTTTCCTTTTTTACAACTTCTGCACACGACACTTAGTTGTTGCTTTAGCTTTCAACCTAATAGTTCATCGTGATTTACATGAGAATAATATGTTATTGCTCTACTATCTGCTTTACTTGTTAAACTATATCTGTACAGCGAGTGCTGAAGTTTCAAGAACAACACGATACAGAATTGTTATGAGGTCTGATCTCCACGACTTCATACTCATAACATAAGTGCAGCTTCTGCCAATTCTGGGCATGAGGCAGGTTTTATATTGCTTTGCCGAACACACATACACAACACTTGATGCGGTTCACATGAAGAGAGAGCTGGTGTATGCTGATGTGATTCCTTCAAATCTAAGACACTAAAGTATGGGCACGCCCTAAACCAACACAAAGAGACCTTCTTAGCAAATAATATAATATGTGTATTAGGGAGGGTGAGATATAAGCAGCCGCGGGCCGTGGAGGGAGTTACGGTGGGGCAGGGAGGCGGGGAGGTGGAGGGGCAGGGTGGAGCCCTCTCCACCCTGCCCCTCCCCCTCCCCGCCTCCCTGCCCCACCGTAACTCCCTCCACGGCCCGCGGCTGCTTATAAGTGTTGCTAACTCTTATTCATTTACAGCATGTTAACATACTGTCACCATTCGCTTTTTATGTACTAGTAACTATGCTGGTAATTTTGCTACTGATAATATGTGTACTTGTATTATCTAAGATACTACGCCTGAGAAGACGGCATTAGTAAATAAACATTTCAAATACACATGTGTTCTTCTTAACTCCATGTTCTGGTTTCTAAGAAATATATAACGACCGACTGTTCATGAGTTCCACGTATCCTGAGGTACTATAAGTTCATATTCTGGATTGTCTAAACATTGAGAGTTTGTTATATCCAATGTGACACTGTACCTAGCTTGCTAAGGGGTTTTTGATTACTAAGGTGAGTTTTGGGGCACCCTAATTCGCCGAGGTTCCAATCCTCTGTCCACAGTTCTGTGTGAGAACAGAAACCCTGCGACAGGGGCACCCCTGAGCCTTGCTGGAGCTTCATCACACTTGCGATACAACTCCAGCAATGCGCCACCTTTACGGCACAGATACGTCACGCATCTGTGCTGTTTTTGCCCCATGATGCGCCGCATTGTAAATGCAGCACACCATAGGTGACGGAACAGCGGCACAGAATGACTAACACATCCCTGGTGATGCGCCAGTCATCATAAATCTATCCCTATGCTTCTTATCTTGTTAGAGATGAACCGCCATATGTATCATCAAAGTTTTTTGCATTTCCTAAATAGCGAACTTTAAGGAATAAATAGCGATTCTTTACCATTCCTAGTTTGCGATGAGCTATTTGCTAATTACAAATTACCCATTCATTTCCATGCAGCAGGAGGCCCATAGGAATGAAGGTGCAATTTGCGATTAGCAATTACCTCATCGCAAATTACGAATTTTTCCGAGGGTGCAGGGGTGTCTCAAGAACACCCTGCTGCACCCCTGAAAAAGATTTTCAACTCATAATTTGAAAACACTGCACATGGGGAAATGACTTAAAATGTCCTTAAGACACATAAAAGCGTTTTTTGATTGCCTTTGCAGCATGTTTCAGTCACCTTTAACATGCCTATGTAACGCAAACATTCAAAATCTAAATTTGCCATGCACAGGTGGGAGCATATTTACAAGCAATTTGCTCCACAGACAAACTTCTTACATTGAAATGGGAAAAATAACATCAGAGACTCTCAATTACCTTATAAAGAAGCAGACACCATTATGTCCTTGTCATCAATATTAAAACCATTGCTTTTTCTCAAAAACGATTTACAAGTCATAATTTGAAAACACTCCACAGCTCCTATGCACATAAAAACCCTGTCAGTACTAATACTTCACATTTTCTCCAATTACAATTTCTCAAAGAAACAAAATCTATTTGTAAAACACTTGAGACAAAGCAACATTTGAAAAACACAACTTTCTTAATAATTTTCTCCTTAAAGCACACTATTTTCTATCTAAATTAAAGAAATCTTTTCTCACCTTAGCAAATACTTTGAGTTTCAAAACAGTCTCAGAAACACACCAATTTGTCTTCAGCAGAGCAAAAGGTATGCACTCCAGAGTCTGCAGCTATCAAAAGCACAGAAATGCTGTAATTCTTCACACATATCTCTCATGTCACCCAATCAAAACTCTTCCCTCACTTTTTTTCAAATCAAAACCCTTCCCCCCTCTGCCCCCTCTCTGCTTTTTCTGCATAGCAACCACCTCTTGCAAGACCTCTGGTGTTTCCAAGTTCACACAACAATGTTGCAATTGAACTCTGAACTCTCAGTGCACCTCATATCCAGTGCATTCTTTCATTTAATGATTTTTTCTTGACCACTCAAAATACATCTTTCAAACAACTCATCCATGCACCTTAACTTTCTGTTTTCAGCAATCAAAATCCACCAATCACTCTTACTGCTTCATTAACACAGAAACTCCTCAGTTTTTTTCATTTTACACTCTCATTTTTTCAACTGCCATTTCATTGCCACACTTCATCTGACTGCAGGAGAACCTTCTCTCGCCATGTTTTCTGTCTGGATTGTTGGACATAGTTACATCTATTGGGCTCAGAGGTACGCTGAAAACAGGAATTTACCTAACCTCAATTTACAAGATGTGGAAATTAAGTGGTTTGGCCACAGAGGATTAAAATGTCACCAATTGATACCATTGGTGAAAACCTTTATGCATTTGCCAAAACCTGACCTGTTAATTGTGCACTGTGGAGGTAATGATTTGGGCACTTTGACTGGGGTAGGTCTGGAAATGCTTTTAAAGGACACCTTTGAGCAATTGATGGCACTTTTTCCTCAGACTGCCTTGGTATATTCAAATATATGCCAAAGACAAAAATGGAGGTGGTCGAACCAATTTTGTCCACAAATTGAGAAATCGAGGAAGCATGTAAACAAATCTGTTTCAGCTTACATGAGAGACCATGGAATGGGCTCCCTGTACAACAATAACTTGCGTTACTACATGCAAGATATCTACAGAGGAGATGGAGTTCACTTCTCAGATGAGGGCAACAGAATTTTCACTCTGAATTTAAGACTGTGCATTGGTACCTACTTATAAGTACCTAAATGTACCATAAACCCAAAAGCTCTTCTCAGAGCTACCCTACATCTGATCACTCACAATTATTATTTTACTCTAACTTTTTTCACTAATTTTCAAGAAAGTAGGCTCCCCAGAACGCTTCCCGGTTCGCGAACCGGGCGCACTCCACGCAAAAAAACTAAAAAAACAATATTTTTTTTTTTTGCCCTGCGAGACCCTTTTAAAGCCTCCACATCAAACCTAGGGGGTCAGGGAGGATCTACTATGCCCCCTTATGGTCATTTGCCCCTTCGCTTTGGCCTCCTCTTGTCTCTCTATCCTACCGAGAGACAAGATGGCGGCCGCTACGGACTGTTTGGAATGTTTACAGACGCCGAAGAACCAATCAGCTTCGCAAAGCTCCGTAACGCGAAAAGTACGCGAAGCGGAGCGCTGTTACAGATATATATCTTTTTTTGAACGTTAATTTCTCAAAATCCACTGGAGCACATATATTGAGACCTAGCAAAGGCACATCGGGCTACCAGTCCCTACAATTTTGCCAAGTTTCGTGCAAATCCATTCAGCCGTTCGATTATTATTATTTTTTTTTTTTTTGCCCCGCGGGGCCCTTTTAAAACCTCCACATCAAACCTAGGGGGTCAGCGAGAATCTACTATGCCCCCTTATGGTCATTTGCCCCTTCGCTTTGGCCTCCTCTTGTCTCTCGATCCTACCGAGAGACAAGATGGCGGCCGCTACGGAGTGTTTGGAATGTTTACAGACGCCGGAGAACCAATCAGCTTCGCTTCACAAAGCTCCGTTGCGCGAAAAGTCCGCGAACCGGAGCGCTGCCCGGTCCGCTGTTACAGATATATATCTTTTTTTAAACGTTAATTTCTCAAAATCCACTGGAGCACATATATTGAGACCTACAAAAGGCACATCGGGCTACCAGTCCCTACAATTTTGCCAAGTTTCGTGCAAATCCATTCAGCCGTTCGGGCTAAAAGTGAGGCCAACCGCCCTATGGAAAACTCAATGTTAAAAACACGTTTTGGGACCCCCCTTTTTTCTCGACCCCCCCTGGACGAACCCCCCCCCAATTTTCAGGGGCTGCTCAGAAACAAAATGTGCCATTTTCCTGAAAATTTCAGCCAATTCCGTCCACAAACGCCAAAGTTATTAGACATAGAATTTTCAAAAATCCCATAGAGAAAAAATCCTAACTATATATACCTACTGGCGACCGCCAGTAGGTAATATATATATATATATATATATATATATATTCACTGAGGGACGTCTTAGTTAGGCTGAGATTTAAATCGTACAAAACCATAGAAAGTCAACAAAGTTACCTAAGCCAACTATAACTCACTACCCTGCAATGCACCGTTAATGACCTCACATATTACATCACTCATGAGAGGGTCCCCAATACATATTCATTATGTTCTCTGTGAGGTGGCGGTTCTATGGGCTGGGGGGCGAGAGAACTCCCCTATAATAATACATTAGCCCCACGGAACGAGGGATCCAAGAGGCCCCCCGATTTCTTTTTTGGCAATATTTCTAAAACTACTGAACAGATTACGCCAAATCACAAAAAGGCAACCTTTGGTGTAATTACGTTCAGCAGTACGAGCTGTCTAAAGGTCTTATGGGAATCAACATGGAAAACCATTCATGGAAAACCATTGGATATAGACCCCCCTTTTTCTCTTTCCATGAGCCACAAGAATTATCAGGGCACCTTTTGTGCCAAATCGTCAAATAACGGCAAAGAAATAGGCAAGTCAAAAAACGCTTTTCCTAAGGAAACTAGGTCCTAACAATAACTACCCACTGGTGACTGCCAGTAGGTAATACATAATTATACATATACTCCAAACTCCTCCGTTCCAAACCCTCTGTGAAGGATCACAGCATGGCACATAGAGGTATCAAGTACGTGTTTTTTGTTTTAAATCATAGTGCATGACAAAAATGGTAGAGGACGGTCTACGCATTTCGGCTCCCAGCCTTCTACTAGACCATCCATTCTAGACTAGTCTGTGCGCCCAGAAAGTCTCTTTTAAAGTGCTCAGTGTATTCAATCACATTTCATTCTATTAGAAGAAAGACTAGGCGTAAAAAAAATCCTGACAAACAGTGCATGTATTTACAATCAATTCCATCCCAGGCTGAGATAAAGACATAAGGTCCAAAATTAATATATTAATTTGCAAATTACGCAGGAGTTTAACAGAAAGGGTACAGGTTTAAAGCCATTCATAAAACATCATAAGTAATTAATCATTGTTTAAAACCACATGTATTTTAGGATGTAAAGTAAATTTTTCATATGTGTTTAAAACAGAAACATAGAGATACAGATGGGTAAGTGGCTAGTGCATAATTTGTGTTTTTATCTACAGTGGCTTGTAAAGTACATTCCAGCCACTGCATCTGCTCACTTTAAATGAATCACTCTTTGTTTCCCGAGATTTAAAGTGAAGAATTCTACTGTCTGATATTCAAGATGGTATAAGGGAGAAGAGAAAAAGATCTACAGGATCAAAGTGTCTGTAAACAATTGACTCTACCCTGAATGTCAGTTGAGCAGCAAGACAGGGGAAACGGGGAGAGAGGTGACAGAGAGAGGACGGGTGTGATTTATGGTCCTCAGTTTTAGAGTGACCAGTGCGTATCCTAGAGTGATAATAATTATTGGTAAGACATTTTTCTTGTAAAGTACATTCTAATTTCATAAACCCCATACACTCTCGTTTCTCGCATTCAGTTCTTGCTAAAACTTTCATTATTAAAAAGGCAATACAGTTTCTGCACTCAATTTTTTACATTTCTAATAATCACTTAATGTTCCACTGGGAGATGACAATGTCCCAATTATTCACTTCTTGTTCTTTCTTCACTACTTTAAGATGTAATGGCCATAGGGAAAACCTATTTTTTTAATTATATTTTAAGAATATTTTAGAGTTTTTCAGAACTTTCTCTGAGGAGACCCATAATCCATTTTTAAGAATTCAATTAAATTAAACGCAAATTATGGTCAGGTTTGTCAGTTCCATGTAGTTGATGCTGTTGGCTAAGAGGCTTTCAGTCGTTATGATACTGCTGCATCTCCACTTTCCTTGATGAATTTGTATGTCTTTATTTATTGCAGGTGGATATGCAGTTCTGCATCCAGGTTGAGACCAAACGGTTTTTCCGTGCCAATTGCTAAAATTAATCTGGATTCTGTTTTCCGCAAATCCAGAGTTCTGTCACCACCTCTTTCTTTGGCTTTCATTATTTTGATCCCCCTGTATTTCAGATATTGACAATCACTAGAATGGAACTTGTGAAAGTGTTTGGTCATGGGGTAGGTGAAGTCTTTGTTCTTGATGGCACTTAGATGCTTTAGAATTCTCAGATTTAACTTATTGATAGTGCTCCTTACATATTGCTTTTTGCAAGGGCATTCCAGTAAGTATACTACGAATTTTGATTTCCAAGTTATGTGATGTTTCAATTAGACCACTACACAGTTGGTATGATGCAGCATTCTCACTGTGTTGACACGTTTTACATTTAAAGCATTTCCATAATCCTGGTCGATTCATCCATGATGTCATTGTTGGTTTTGGAATCTCAAGATGACTTTGTGTGAGAATGTCCCCCAGAGACGCAGTTTTTCTGTATGTGATGTTGGGATGTGGGGGCAGTGTCTTTTGCAATGTTTCATCCAACATCAGAATGCTCCAGTTTTTCAGGACAATTTGCTTTAATTTCCCACTCTGGTTATTGAAGTCCATTATAAGTCGAATGGTGTTATTTTCGTCTTGATTTCTTTCTGCCATTACTTGCCTTGGCTTGAGTAGTTCAGTTCTGGCTTTTAGGGCCACTCTTGCTTTTGCTGTTTCAATTACATCTGGTGGGTAACCTCGTTCCAAGAAGCAATTGCTAATTTATTCAATTTGGTAGTTGATGTCTGTTACTTCAGAACAGTTCCTTTTAGCCCGCAACATTTCGCCATAAGGTATTGACCATTTTAGATTTTGTGGATGTCCACTGTTGGCGTGTAAAATGCTGCTGCTTGTGCATTTTGGTGCATATTTTCTGGTTTTCAATAAACACTTCCACATCCAGAAAAATTATGTTTGTTGGGCTGACTGTTGATGTGAAAGATAGATTCTATTTGTTTGTATTCAGAGATTCAACAACATTTTGTAGGTCAGTACGGTCTTCCTCCCAAATTATGAGAAGATCATCGATAAATCTGGGCCACAATGTAATGTTATGGTGTTGCTGATTTTTCAATACTTCGGTCTCCCAGACTGCCATGAGTAGATTCGTATAGGTAGGTGCGAAAGATGTACCCATGGCAGTCCCTTGTTTTTGTAGGAAGATGTCACCTTGAAAAAGAAAGATGTTGTGTGTCAGGCAGTATCTGAGCATTTCAATTAACATTTCTGAATGTTCCAGGTGGCTGGTTGATCTGGACTGTAGGAAGTGTGTTACAGCAGCTATGCCGTCAGAAAGGAGGATCGACGTATCAATCGTTGCCATCAAAAAGTTATCTTCCCATTCAATTGTTTTTATTCTGTTCAAGAAGTCCATCATATTTCTCAGATAAGACGGAAGTGTAGTGACATAATTCATTAGGAAGATGTCCAGGAAGCGTGATGTGGATTCGAGCAGAGAGCCAATGGAGCTGACTATCGGTCTTCCTGGCGGGTTCAGTAGAGATTTATGGATTTTTGGGAGAAAGTAAATTGTGGCCATAACCGGGTGATCAGTTTTAAGATATAAAAATTCTTCTATATCAATTAGATTTCTTTCTTTCCATGTGTGTAGCATCAGATGGTACTCTTCCGTCCAAATTTCAATTGGGTTTGATGTTAATTTCTCATAATGATCTTGATTATCGAGTTGTCTTATAGCTTCAGCTATGTAATCCTTTTGGTTTTGAATTACAATGTTTCCACCCTTGTCTGAGGCTTTTATGATTATTGAAGTGTCTTCTCGTAAGTCTTTAACGGCTTGATGTTCACCAGGTGATAAGTTCCAGGATTTTTTCTTCCCTCTATTCTTGTTTTCATCATTCTTATTCGAGATGTCTATGTTTTTCCCAAAGGTGTTATGTGCCATCTTGTTAATTTCTTCCACCATGATTTTGTGGTATAGGTTGACTTTGTTCCCTGCTGGCAGTTGCGTACAGAAAGTAGATCTTCTTTTAAGTCCACTATTGCCCCCTTTGTTTGTTTCAATTCCTATCCTTCAACACAATTCTTGATCTGATTCTGGTGAGTGTTGTTGTAGTTCTGGTGCCAACTCTTGTTCTTCTTGTAAGATGGTCAATGCTCATAATGCGGGTATATCTCTTTGCCTCAGAGTTGAGATTTCCTGATTGTTAGTTAACAGCTGTGGGTGTGCTGATGTTTTTTCCTCAAAGTGCTTTTTCAGTTTTATTTTCCTGCAAAACTTGTTAAGGGGCAATGCGCAAATTTGTAAATTCAGATCTTAATTGGGGCAAAATGATAGTCCCTTATTTATTACTGATGTTTGTGCTACAGATAGAATTTTATTGGAAATATTGATCGCAAGGTTGTTTTTAATAAGATTTTTCTTAAATTTTGCTTTGTCATTCCTCTTCATCCTATGCTTTTTGCCCCCTCTTCTTTTTCTTCTGTTTGTGGCTTTGAATGGCCTCTCCCCAACGTTGTTCCTCTTTCTCTCCCCCGCTGTCGCATTATCATCTGCATGAGTCACATTTCCCCAGAAAAATCCAGGTTTGAGGTAGTTGCTTCCTCATCAGCAGCGCTTCGGTCGGAGCTGTCAATCATTTCAGGGGTTTCATGTCCAGCACATTTATCCATAACTGCCCAATTTCTGAACATGTCATACTTTCATGCAAAAGTGTTTATGCGTCCATGGGCATAATCTAGTCTGTCTCTTTTAAACTTGTTGGCTTTGCGTTTCTCAACATCTGCTTCATGTTTGTTGATTTTCTTTTCCAATGTTTCGATTAGTGCTTTATTCTCTTCACTTCCAGAGTATTGCTGTAGTTCTTCTTCCAGATCCTGAATTAGGGTGACCAATTTTTCCAGCTTTCTCTCAGCGTGCCAAATTAAGGTTTTCATCAATTTAAAGGAGCATTCATTGGTGTCTATCTGCCATTGTTTTATTAAATCTGCGTCCAAATCATTTAAGGTTGGCATGATGAGAATGTGCATCCCGAGTGGGATTCATTTAAATTCGATGTATTTTTCCAGGGTTTCTTTTTCCCACCATTTGTTCACTTCCAAAATACGATACTGTTGCAGTTCCTTAAGTACACAGGTGATTGATCTTTTTCCTTTTTTCTTTTCCAGGGATTCTCCCAAACTGTTACTGGCCGATGATGCTGTTCGTCATTGAGCAGTTCACTTGCACGTTGCTTTCTGTTTTTATATTATCAGCCATGAATGACTATTTAATATCAGCACCACTGATAGTTCTTTATCCGTTTTACTTTTGCATATGGTTTACTTGGTTATTTTGTAGCGACTCCTCTAGTGCACTGACTAACATTTAATATTAGCCAGATTCCGGGGAAATGCCTGTCTCGGTAATGGCTGTATTATCTTTCTATATGACGGGTAAAAATAGAAGAACGAGAAAGCGGTGCATGTTATTTTCAAAAGGCAGCATTATGATTGGCTGCTCCTATGTTTCCCGCGTTACCCACATTCACAGTCCCAGCACAGCTAAACAAACAGAGGTTCTCGGGTGCCGGGTTTGGTGGTGGTCCGAGCCTCTGACATTGCCTCCGCTTACTGTCAGTATGCGGGTGGTCTGCACTAATAAAGTATTTAACTACAAACTGCTCCTGTGAGTGCTTTCCATTTGGTACAAGAAGGATGTACCTAGTTGCAGCATGGAAAGGTGGCTCACTACCGCAGGGAGCACCCAGGAAAAGTAGGAGCGGCGGCGGTGGTTTCCGGTCCATGAAAAAAATAATATATATATATATATATATATATGCACACACACACACACATACACATACATATATATATATATGAAAAGACTCCCCCCCACAAAAGAACGGGTAGAGGCCAAAGGGGTTTCCAAGGAGAATGCAGCTTTGTTGAGCAAACAAAGCAATGCAGTAATCAGGCATATGCATTTCGGCGAGTAGCATTCCTCAGCGCCCTGCCTTGCGTAGCCAGCTCCACTGAATAGTCCCACTGCTGCGCCCCTTTGAGTGTAGGTCCGGAGGCTCCTCCCCCAAGCAAGTTGGGCTCACCTGTTGGTTGCTGCGACATGAGCCGGACTCCAACTCCCAGAATGCACGGAGTGAGTGCTTCTGGGCTGGCGGTGTGGGGGAAGCTGGAAGATTGGCTGGAGCAAAGTCCGGATGGTGCAGGTGGGAGATGAGGCTGTGCACAGGGGTCTGCCAACGTCCACCAACCTCTCCTTGGGTCCCCTCGGTCCGCTGCTACCTCCAAGTCCAGGTAGGCATTAGGGCAGGGACAGCCATAGAGCATAGCGTCCTGTCGGAGGTAAAATACCTCGCTCCACCCGTGCCATGCTTAAAGGTGGACCCTGGAACTCCCGGTACCCCGGGTTTGTGACTTCACTGAGCCCAGCGATGATGCGCCAGATAGAGTCCAGGTCTCTTCTGCAGCAGGGCCATCTGGAATGCTCCTCTGGCTGGAGCTTGAAACATGAAAAGACTCCCCTCCACGAAAAAACGGGCAGAGGCCAAAGAGTTTTCCAAGGAGAAAGCAGCTTTATAGAGCAAACAAAGCAACGCAGTAATCAGGCCTAGCAACTAGCCCACCATGGTCTGCCAACCCCTGCTGCACATGGGCTTTGCCCATGCATAGCGTGGAGTGACCGTAGAGTGGGGCCTTCAGCCAAACCCTATGCGCTACCAGCAGTAAAGTGCCAACTGGCCACTTATTGCCAATGTGGGCCACCATCCCCTGCTACTTAGTTTGTTTAGTTGTTTCTGTCCTAATTTCTGTTTAAATGGGAAAATTACTTTCCCATATTATTTTCCCATTTTTGTTTTTATTTTTAGCAAAAACAAAATCACAATTTCAGTGATGAACATACTTTCTTTCAATATAATAGTGCCTTCCCTGGAGGTAACAAAATAGTGATCTAAACAATGCGATTTTCACTAAAATCAAAATTTTACATACATCAGCTACTGACATCTTTTCTGTCCTTGCACACATCCTTTCAAAATGCTTACAGTATGGATGGTAGGGCACAGCTATGTTTTCTGGTACAAAAGGTATGCTGAACACAAAAGGATTGACAAAGACCTAGGTTTGCAAAATGTGGATATTAAATGGTTTGTACAGAGAGGATTAAAGTGGCACCAATTAATGCCTTTGGTTGAAAACATTTTGTATCTCCAACCCCCCGACATCTTGATTGTGCACTGTGGTGACAAGGACCTAGGCACATTGACCAGGGTTGGCTTGTCGACCTTTGTTATGTTCTCAACTGAAATTTGTCAAGCCCTCCCCCCGTCCTGCACTGGGACAGGCTTGTCTTCCCCAGGCACACAGCAGCAAAGATAAACATATTTATTGGCATTTTTCCGTTTCTATTTATAAATACAGACGAAAGAAAAATATTTTTCCATCTTTATTTATATGCAAAAATCTTTTTGAATGAAAAACCGGGAGCCTTAATTGTAACTTTTGTAAGACAATGAACTTCTTTTGCAAAAAAGTCAAAGTGAATGGATGAAATAAGAATAATGGCAAAAGTAGGGATGTCTTCCATGTCTATGTTTTGCTTTGTCTTTAAAATAGACGTGGGCAGAAGCCACTGTAACTTAGAAAAAGGATGGGACCTTCGCGTCAGAAAATGGATATGCTTGAATAAAATCATCAGCAAATCATTACATTGCCTGGAATGCTCGCTTCTTCTCTTGTGTCAATGGACATATATATATATATTACCTACCAGCAGTCGCCAGTAGGTAGTTATAGTTAGGACCTCATTTCTATTCAAAAAGTGTTTTTTACTTTTGCCAGTATCTTTGGCACAGTTTGACGAATGTTTGCAAAATTTTAAAAACTAATGATTCACTCCGGTCAGGTGGTGCCTTCAAATTTTCGGGGTGATTCATGAATCGGGGGCTGAGAAAAAGGGCGGGCCCCAAAACGCATTTTCTTCATGTTATGTTCCATAGGAAACTTTAGACACGGCTACAGCCCGAATTACTGAACGGAATTACACCAAATTTGGCAAAAAGGTAGCTATTGGTCTAGAAAGCATGATTTTTACGGTGTAAATCCGTTCAGTAGTTCATGAGATACTGATATTAAAATAAAATCGATATCTCGGGACCACGGATTCTCCAGATGACAAGCTTCACTCTGATTGGCTGCCAACACTTCAAACCAGGAAGTGTTGGCAACCATTTTGTGACTCGAGTTGTATGAAAAAAGAGAAAAATAATTAAAAGGGGCATGGTAGGAACAGTTTGACCCACTACGCTGCTCAGGAGGTGCCAAAGGGACCCCAAGGTTTAAAAAAAAATTTGTAAAATATTACAATATCACATAGGGTCGGGGAATGACGCTGAAAAAATGGCACAAAAACTGCAGTGTCGCGCGGTTTATTTAATTAAGCCCCCAGGTGGGCCAGGTCGCAGGATCAATTGCTATTTATGATGTGAGTGGCTACGTCGCGCGGTTTGTTTAATTAAGCCCCTGGGTCGGCCAGGTCGCAGGAGCCATGGCTACTTATGATGTGGGTGGCTACTTCTGTACCGGGGACCAGCTCCTTCCTGAGGCACATATAATGATTTGCGGGGGTACGCGACCCTCCTCCGGCTCGGAGAGCACCATGTACCCAGGGCTATATGTGAAATTTGAGTGTGCAGGGGCTGAGGCACTCCTGACACTGCTCCGGGGACCAGTATCTCTCAGGGGCATTTGTTAATTAAAATTTGGGGAACCGTTGTGGAATGCCGGTCCAAATGAGTGCGATCTTGTGGGGCTTTAAATTTGATGGAGGGGGTCGTGTGATGTCACTTGAGGAGCTCTACATGGCTCTGGGGAGCAGCATCCATGAGGGCCGGTCCGAAGAATGTTTTGTGGTGTATATCCCAGGGACATTGGAGTGTGGTATGACAAGGCGGGAGCGGTGCTCCCGCCATGCCATAGCAAACTTCTGCTTCGCTTTATGGAAGTGGGAGTAGGAAATTTGCGTTTAGATTTGTGGAGGAAAGCAGAATTGGTATTGGGCAAAGGGAAGTGAATGTCAGTAGGTGCCTTTGTTAAAAAGCAATGCCAGCTCCCGCAAGAGACAGGGAGGTTGTAGGGACCGTGGCGGTATTGGGGCTGTCCCTGCATGACCTTACGTGAGGCAGGCCGCAGGAGATGGGGTCCCCGGAACGGGAGGGGGGCCAGAGGGCCTCAGTTGTTTGCTATAAAAAAATGAGAAATGGCCATTTGAAATAAGAAGGGATGGGATTCCCAGGTCCTAAATAGACCAATGTAACTTGGGGTTATTAAGTAATGTATTTTTTGTTTCAGGATAGGATTTGTAACCGGATTGTGGCTCACAGCGCGGGCTCCCATGCACCGTTGTGACGGGTTCACGAATCCAAACAAATTTTGAAAATAGTATGTATAAAAAAAATTCAATTGAGTTCTGGGTTATAGGGAGCCCTTGTTTTCATGATGACTTTGCTGGAGCTACATGTAAGGGCGTATGCAGAGCTTTAAGGTTGTTGAGAAAAACTCTGTTTCCTTGATCTGTGAAGTAAACTTCATCACTTCTGTAGATGTGATCCATATCAAAACATAGATTATTGTTATAGAGGGAGCCCATTCTATGATCTCTGAGGTAAGCAGAAACAGCTTTATTGACACTCTTCTTAGCCTTCTCAATTTGTAAACAGAATTGATTTTGCCACTTCCATTTCTGTCTTTGGCATGTATTAGAGTATACAAAGACATTTTTAGAAAAAAGTATCATCAACTATGCAAAGGTATCCTTCATTGGCATTTCCAAGCCAACCCTGGTCAATGTGCCTAGGTCCTTGTCACCACAGTGCACAATCAAGATGTCGGGGGGTTGGAGATACAAAACGTTTTCAACCAAAGGCATCAATTGGTGCCACTTTAATCCTCTCTGTACAAACCATTTAATATCCACATTTTGCAAACCTAGGTCTTTGTCAATCCTTTTGTGTTCAGCATACCTTTTGTACCAGAAAACATAGCTGTGCCCTACCATCCATACTGTAAGCATTTTGAAAGGATGTGTGCAAGGACAGAAAAGATGTCAGTAGCTGATGTAGTCTGTTGGTAGAAAGAGAAATATGTTAAAAAGTGGAGCACCAGCTTTTTTTCACAAAACCAATAATTGGCTGGTGATCAAGATTGTGCACTTAAAAATAGGATGCATATTACTTTAGTGAAAAAGGATGTTTGTGATTGGTTAATCAAAACTGTTTCAAAGGTACAGTTGATAGGATAAGATAAAAGGTTGCAAGAGTCAACCACACCTGCTATTTGCATTTGTAACTTTGTGTTGTGAAGTTAAAAATATGATGAACTTGTGACCTCTGACTGCAGATGCATGTTATAGAAACTGTTACTATGGAAACTGCCATTAAGGAGAGTGGGGGAAGGGTTGAAACAACTGTGGTATTAACATATGAAATGTAGATTTAAATACAAGTAATAAGCAATCAAAGTTACTTTTTCTAATTCAGTAGTATGTTTACCAGAAGTGTGTTGTTCAAAATCAACAGTTGTATTGAAATATGATTTTAAACTGGCCAAAGAGTTTGGGAATACATGGTGATGCAGCAGCGTGGTGGCATGGAGGCTGCAGCACATTATAGAACTACTTTGGGAGCTTTTAGAACACAGTTAGAAAGGGTTAATATGAGTAACCAATAGAAATGCGTTTTACAATGAAAATAATGAAGGAACAAATTTCATTTGTTGCTTACATGTACTTCTGGTGAGAAAGAGAGGGAAAGTTTGCCATTAAATGGTTTTACCTTGTTGAGACTGGTGCATTACATTTATTGTGTGAGAAAGAAAAATGTTCATGCGTTTGGGATATTTAATATTCAGCAATAGTATTACTAAGGTGAGTCACAGATTTGTAACAAGTGTTATGTATTGTGTAGTAGTCGTTCAGTTAATAGAGTGATATTTTTAAGTTAGGTCAGAATTTTATTATACCATTTTACAAGTACTTAGAAAGGTGTGCTGTTTGAAATATATTATGGAAGGTAAAAGAGTGTCAGTAGTTGGTGAGTGGTGAAGCTGGAAGATAAAAGTGAGGTTTGAGACATGCTGGCAGAGGGATTAGTGATTGTGGTAGTTGGTACGAGTTTTTAAAAAGATGTACAGTTGAAGTACGGCGTATAGTTTTAGGTCTCTTTGTGAAATAAGAAGTACAGTGTGATATTGAAAAGAGTGCATGGTCTTGTGACTGAGGTAAAGGGTTAAATTGGTTTGCAAAATGGGCCCGGGCAACATTAAAGAAAAGGCCCACATTTGAGATTGCACCTTGCCGATAAATACTAGGGCGAGGGGATTTCAGCACGCATTTTTACACACTATAGAACTGCACCGGATTATAAGTGAAGCAATTCTGAGGCTCTTTGCCTATGCTGAATCTGCGTACACAGGGCTGCCATATTGAGAGTCTGGGATTGACACCTCCATCGACCCCCCCCCCCCCGTTCCTCCCTCCTTCCCCTAATGTTTCCTGCCATCTCCGTTTGTAAAAGGAAGGTAATACAGGCCGATGTGCTTGGAAAAATCTTCTTTGCCCCTCAGTGGGTTGGTTGCTGCACCTTATCAGCAGAGACAAAAGCTCAATAGGCTTCCATGCTATATGAAAAAGCTGCACACAGTTGCAAGTTACATAGCGGCGCATTGTACATTGCTGAAGTGTCCGTCTTACTAATGTGACCTTGGTGAGCTACTTTTTCACACTGTACAACTACACTGGAATATTACTGAATCTAATTCTCAGGCTGCCTGTCCATGGTGAATCTGCATACATTAGAGGGCTGCCATATAGAGGGTCTGGGATTGACACCTCCCTTGACCTCCCTCCCCCTCCCGGTTCCCTTTCGTAATGCTTTCTGCCATCCCCGTTTGCAAAAGGAAGGTAACTGAGGCCGATGTGTGTGGATAAATACCACTTAGGTCCTTAGTGGCCTGGTCGTGCTATGTGACGAGCAGCTATATAATCTCAAACGACTTCCATTGCATATAAAAAAGTCGCACACAGTTGAAAGTTACGTACCGGCACATTGTACATTGCCAGAGTGCCTCTGTGATCAAGGTGACCTTCCTAAGTTATTGTTTCACAGTGGAGAACCACTCTGGAATATTACTGAAGGTAACTCTGTGGCTTCCTGCCCATAGTGAATGTGTATACATTAAAGCAGCGTCATATCCAGGGTCTGGGATTGACACTTTCCTCAACCCCTCTCACCCCTTCCAGCCTCCCTCCGTCAGCACTTCCTCCGATCCCCGTTTGTAAAAGGAGGTCATATAGGCCCATTTTAGTGGGAAAATATCACTTAGGCCCTTAGTGGGTGGTAAAGGGATCTGAAATGGAGACATAAAATCTGAATCAGCTTTCATCCAATCACAAAAAAGCAACACACACTTGCAACTTACATACTGGCACATTGTACATTGTCCGAGCGTCCGTGCTACCAATTGGACCCTGCCGAGCAATATTTTCACACCAGAGAACCACAGCGGAATATAAGTAAAGATCGTTGTCAGGGTATGTGTCCATACTGAATCTGCGTGCATTACAGGCCTGCAACAACGAGAGAGTGAAATTGACACCTCCCGAGACTCCCCTCCCCACCCCCTCGGTTTCCATCCCCAACACTTTCTCCAAGACTAGTTTGTAAAAGGAAGGTAACAGAGGCCCATCTGCATAGAATAATATCACATAGGGCCTTAGTGGGTGTTTGCTGCATCTGAACAGCAAAGACAAAATCTGAATCAGCTTTTATGCAACAGAAAAAAACAACACACAATTACAAAATACATACTAGTGCATTGTATATTGACTGAATGTTTGTGTTAGGAATGTGATGTTGGTGAGGTATGTCTATACTTCTACATGTTTTTTCACATGTGTTATTGATCGGAACATGCCACACCTATTAAACACAACTATATATATATTTGTATGTTTATTTTATGAATGCCGACAATAGCAAAAACCACAGCAATATGCATGCATGCTTTCAGTGATATAATGACAGTTACAACTGTAACAGGTGATGGGTTCCTCCTTTATATTTGACTAGGCTGAATAGTGTTAGTAGTTGCAGAATACTGAAGCTGCTGCACAACACTGACGTTTAACACATTCTGGCACAGGGTTAGTGATTAGGATTCTTCTTTGACTTGTTAGTACCATCCTACATAAAATAAACGATACAAGTAGAGGTGAAGCTGTGTTTAAAGGTGTGCTGTGTTTACATGCATAACACATGTAAAAGTAGATGTACAAGTAGAAATACAACTGAGTCAGAAGATTATGAACTCTTCTGAACTAGAGAGATGCAGCTTGTATTTGAAAATACACCAACATGTATATGCTGTAGTTGAAGTATACCTTTCTGAAGACTTGTATAAAGTAATGTAATGACTAATGCCTTTGGGAGGATGTTTAAGACTGGATTTTTTTGTAGTAGCTTCAATATTAAGTGACAAGTCACAGGATTTGGGGTAGTGAAATATAAAGCAGCAACTGTACACATGTGACTGTTGTAAGTGTGTTCACATTCTTGAATGTATGCATGTTTCAGTTTGTGTTTTGCTAGTTCCCTTTTAGTACGTTTTTGGTCTTTCTATATTTCTGTTGGTTACTTTTACACTTGTATTTCTTTATTTATAATGAAGAGAATTTCAATATAAATGTAATTAATTTCAAACTAGGTAATATTGATATGTAGTTTTTTAAATAGTAAAATAGTGTAACAAAATATTGGAATTATTCAGTTTTTTTATATTTACTTTGTTTGGATTACAAAAAAAGATGGGAAGAAAAGAAGAAAAGAGAAGACAACAAAAAACAGATCTACTTACAGAAAAAGAAAAATACTGCATTAGAAAAAGATGAAAATATTAGTAAGGATAAAGTTTATTTGGGTAAGAGCACTAAATACTTTCTTAAAACAGTGGGTGAGAAATTAAAGGAAGAGACTAGTAATGAAAGGAAAAAGAAGAGTTTTACAAGAAAGCAGAAGGAGAAGCATATATGTATTGGTAAAATAAGAATAGTTTGTGGAAAAACAACACATGTTGGAAGAAGAGAAAAACAATTTAAGGAAATAAGTGTTCCAATGTTTCGAACTAGAGTAGCTCAAAATGTACTGAAACATGGTAAAAAATATAAAAGATCAGCAGTGTTGAAGAAGCAACAAATTGAAAGTGTAGTAGATACTGCTTTTGATTTGAAATGAAAGTTGTTCATCTTAATATTGAAGATAATGAAAACATTTGATAAAGCAATTACATTTATGACGGACAAAAGCAAAAGAAAAAGACTGGTTAATAGAAGTAACTTTTGTAAAACGTTCGCTGGTGAATGGAAGCACACTTTTACTACAGAGCCTTTCTTTAATGAACAAAGCTACTTCTAACAGAATACATTACTGCATTCAGTTGATACCAGTGGTAGATGTTACGAAATAAAAAATGGTTGTCCAATTCCAAAAGAACAAATGGTTGTTAGGGATGTTGGAGAAGTAATAGCTGAAGAAGTTCAAGGGAAGTGTACACAAGGTCCTGTATTTAAGTGGGATTGCAGCACTGTTTGCAGTATATAACAGGAATCTATTAATATATTGCGAATTTTTTTATGAGACTATTCAAAACAAAATCTTAAACAGACGATTAGGTTATTACACGGTCTAGATCCATGTAAAGTAAGAGAATATACTAAATTGCATGGAGATTCTCTGGCTTGTCTTTCAAGAAGTCTGTAAAAGTACTTTTCATCACTTAAGAATCTTAGCAGTACACCACTCAGTAATCGGAATTTAGTAAGGAAAATGTACTATGTAAAAAGTCCTGCATTATGTTCGAGTGAAATGAACACAGCTCTTTTACACTGTTCTTTATCAGATGTACAAAAAGTTTGAGATGATCTACAGTTTTGCTTTTTTAGATCACAGAAGGATTGTGAAGAAAGTGAAAGCTTGGTAAGTTCAGATGTTGAAGAACATGGGAAAGACATTAGTATTGGTGACTTTCAGCAAGAAATAACAAAATGTATGACAGTTTGCTAAGAAAAAACAAACTATGGGGGTCATTAGGAAGTCCGTCTGCCATCCTGTGGTAAACCGGGACCTTCCGCAATACATGCGGCGGTCCCGCATACCAAATTAGGATGCGACCGCCACCATAGCAGTCGCATTTTGCTTTTTAACATTGCGGCATATGCTGCTTACCGCAGCACCCGCCGCAAAGCAAAAAAGCTATGTTGTGCATTTCACTAACAAAACAATTCTCCACCAGCCATTACATGGCGGCATCGCCGACATGGAAAGGCCTGCATATTCCACCATCATAATTTGGTGGCTGGTGCCCGCAAGGAACAACCACCATTTTATGCCCCCTTGTCCATCCACCAAGCAATCAGACTGATTGCTTCTGGCGGACCGATGGTGGACCGTCTTTCTGTCTGCCGCATACAGATTGGGATTCACACCACCATCCTAATTCGGGGGTGGGAAAATTTAGCTCATTCAGACCCAGCTATATGTAAATCAGTCTTGACCCTGTGCCTCATGGGAACAGTCCAGCCCGAACTGCCAAGCCAGGTCTTCCCTGAACTGGAAACAAGCTTCCTGGAACTGGCTTCGGGGTAACACCCCTCTTCAGCCAGTCTAGCTTGAATCCAGTGACAAAGTGAGCAAGGAACACACGTCTGGGTGTTAGACCTGGCATCCTTGGCATGGTTTCCCCCTATCTTTTTGCTTCTACCTCGTGTATTTTTGATGCTGTGCTGGATTTCGTTTTTGCTGGTTTAGATGCTTTGGACACTCAGCCACTGCTGATCAGTGTCAGAGTGTAAGTGCTCCCTGTGTAAATTGTTATTGTGATTGGATATACATGATTGGCATATTTGTATCACCAAGAAGTCCCTAATAAAGTGCACTGAGTGTGCCAGGGCTGGTGATGTCAAATGCTACTAGTGGGCCTGCAATACCAATTGTGCCACCTGCATGAGTAGCCCTAAAATGGTATCTCAGGCCTGCCACCGCAGTGCCTGTGTGCAGTCTGTGAACTGCCATGTCCTCCTGATCAGTGTCCCTACTGACCAGGCCTAACCCTTCCCTTTCTGTGCACATTGGTCACCCCTATGGAAGGCCCAGGGTACCCCCCTGGGCAGGGTGCAGTGTATGTGAAAGGTAGAGCATGTACTAGTGCAGGTGACATGCTCTGGTAGTGGATGGCAGCCATTTTCGTTTTTCACTATTGTAAGGCTACCTTGCCCATAGGCTATCATGGGGAATGCTGGCTACAGTGGCTACCAGCATATCTTCCCATAGGAGCAAGGTAGGACATACAAGTCTGGTATCCCTGAACTCAGAATGTAATAACACATCTTTTAGGAAAGGTGGTTTTTAACTCCTGTGTTTGAGAATAGCACTTTTAGAAAGTTGCTGTTCTCTTGTCTGACCTTTCTGTGTGCCTTGGCCTGTTTGTGAATTGACTGCCTGGTTTGAGAGTGACAGGGGCTGGGGGTTCCCCAGGAGGCTGTCTGAGTCAGCCCTAGGCTGAATTACTGCATTTGCAACTTGGGTGGTGGGAGGAGATAGCACATGGGCCTGAATAGGGCTGTGCCTGCCTTCCACAATGCTGGCTCCACCTCCTGCTGAGCTGCTGACAACCCTGCCCCTCACTCTGAAAGAAAAGGAGAAGTCAAGAAAGCAAAGTGCTCAAGGAACACCCAGAACTGGTTCAGACCGGGCTCAGAGCCCTCCTGCACAAAGAGAACAAAGACTTTTAGGGGGATAAGTACAGGACCCCTGACTACAGAAAAATAGATCATCCTGGAATCAAGAAGGAACCTCTGCCAAGGAGAAAGCTGAAACTGAAGAAGGAAGACTGCCCTGCTGTTGCTCTGCTGGACTGACCTGCTGCTGATTTGCTGCCAAGGAGAGGGGAAGGACTTTGCTTTGTGCTGTGTCCCCTTGCTTGAAGGAATCTCCAAGGGTCTGAGAGAGAGCTGGCTCCCTGTTATGAAGTCCCAGGAACAAAAGGACTTCACCCCCAGCTTCCCTGAACTCTACTGAGAGAGGTCTGTCCTTCCTGGAATGCGTGGCCCATGTGTGGTGCCTCTAGAAGTTGTACCTGTGTTGGGAAGCTGGAAACCAAGCTTTTAAAGACTTTCTGCAAGTTTTGTCGCATCGCTCGCTTGCGGATCGCATCCCCGACAGTGCGAGGAAATTCCCGCTGCTATGAAGGTCGAGATCGTCGCAGCGCTTGTTGTAGCTGCCAGAGCTGTCGCATCCTTCGTTTGCGGGAAGCACCAGACCGGTGTGTGAAGATTACCATCGATGCGAGTGTCGTCGCAGAGCCTGTCATCGCTGGGTGAGATCTCCGCACTTCTTGCTAGCTGCGAGTGTCGTCGCAGAAGTCATCGCTGGTCCGCGCATCGTTGCCCCGGAGATCATCGCAACTCCAAATATCATCGCATCTTGCCTTTGCATGAGAAAACTTCCTACGGAACCTACTCACAGGAATCCATGCAAGTCCGTCTTCCTTCCCATGCAGACCGGATTCATCGCAACACGCCCGCTGCAGCAGCGGGGTTGTCGCATCGCCTCCCCAGGGTCTCAGGAGCAACGCATCACTTGTTTTCCACCGCACCAGCTTCTGCTTTGGAACTTTGTCGCATTTAAAAGGTTAAATACCTTTATTTTTCTAAACTGTTGTGGAGTCAGTTTGTGGTGTTTTCACTGTGTTACTGTGAGTGTTGGTATTAATACTTTACACATTGCTTTAGGATCAGCCTGACTATCTTGTGCCAAGCTACCAAGGGGGTGAGCAGAGGTTATCTAAAGAGTGTCTCCTCCTTACCCTGACTAGAAGCAAGGGTCCCTATTTGGGCAGTGGTACCTACCTCTGCCAACTAGAGACCCCCAGTTCTAACACTTGGCATACCCTGCCAACTTAGGGCGAACAAAGCAAACACAAGGAGATGTGCCAAGCTACCAGAGGGCTAAGCACAAGCTGATTTAGTGACTTTTGTTGTTCACCTTGACAAGGATTGTGGTTGCTACCTGAGTGGAGCTTCCACCCACCTCAAACAATAACCCAATTTCATACAATGTATTGATGTCTGTATTTCCTGAAACATCTTCTAGTACAACAGTCCTTTCTATCATTTCCTCCATGGAATTTGCAGAGGGACAGATGAAGAACCACTTTCTGTACACTGAGCATCAGATGTTCTCTGACCAGGTTTCACTTTAGTGCAAGACCCTAAATGATGCCAGGGCTTATGAATTTCATCAGTGGTGTACTTGGTGAAGGCAACAACATTTATTCTTTCTTTTTGGTCACACAGTCAGAAATGTTTTCCCCAAAAGTTTGCCTTCATTGTCGACACATTCCTCAACCAAAATCCCCATTCAGCATCAGAAAACCTTTGCTTTCGTTTGCATCTGTTATAGTCCTTGCCCTTATCCTGCTTAGACGTTTGACCAGCACTCCAATACTCTCCTAGTCCACAGAGAAGTGTGTTTTCAAAGTGCTAACCCAACATAGTGAGACAGGTAACTCACTTCCTGCTTATGAGGTCATCAGATGCAGTCTGTGCGACATTTGCAATTTGCGATGCTCTATTTGCGACTCCTTAGATTTGCTAATATAGCAGAGGTGGCTCCTCCACTAAGGCAGAGGGGCGTCGCCCCACTGCTCGCAGAGCAGAAGAAAATTTAAAATAAAATGATAATAACTAAGCCTTGGCAGGTAACTCCGCGCCACCAGAGGAGTTTATGGAATTTTGCCTACTCTGCGTTCCGTTGAGAACGCGGAGTTTACGCAAAACTCTGACTCCGTGGTGTTAGCCAGCCCCTCCACCCACCCAAAGAAATTATAATGGAAATAAAAAAGCACTTACCTGCTGTTGCTGTCTCCTCCTCGTCATGGCTGTTCTCCTTCTTCGTCCTCGCCGTCCTTCTTCTTTGATAACCCCTACGTATGCATGCGCAAGACGTACAATGTAGGGTTTATCAAAGAAGAAGGACGGCGAGGTTGGAGAGCAGCCATGGCGAGGAGGAGGCAAATGCCTTTTTATTACATTATAATTACTTTGGGAGCGGGAAGGGAGCGGAGTTCCACTGAGTTTTTTTCCAACTCCGTGGTACTCCGCGTAGAAGCACTATGCATGCTCCGCCTGGGGTTAATAATAGCATTGTTAATATCAGTATATTTTTCTTTACCATGTGCCTGGGTTAGGGCAGACGGTGCAGGGGTCACAGGGGGAGGAGTAGTTTGAACACTCCAAGAGTAAATGACTGCTTGGCCGTCCTTCTCGGGTCGGCTAAACAGTTATGCACCCTTTGCATCTTCCCCACTAAGCCTGTCTTGCACAGCCTGGGGAGGAACATGCACAAGAATGCTGTCCCCATCTGAGTGCAGAACCATGGTGCTCAGACCAATCACATTGCTGCATTGCAGCATTGTGATTGGCTATGGCACCTAGGTCCTTCCTGGTGTGGACCTCGCCGAGAAGAGTGGCAACGCAACTGAGAGACGGTGGCCATTTTAAAGGTAAGTGATTTTTTAAATGAATACATTTTTTTTCAATACCCCCTCCCCTCATTCCCTGCCAGCCGCCACTGTAATATAGATTCGTTATTTGTGATTGGGAATGGAAAGAAATCGCTAATAGAGAAAACTAACGGTTTGAATATATGATTTAAAGATTCAATATTTGCAATTTGTTAATTCTCACAAATAACGAATCGGTAACGAACATTTACAAACATAAGGCCCTCAAATTCCACTCGATATTGTGGAAATTGCTCTTAAATGGTTGCATTTCCACAGCAATTACTTTAAGAAGAGTCCTGTTCCTTGAGGATTGTTTTAGCCCTGTCATTTGAATTTAAGTATTCACAAGCCTTCGTATTGGTGTCCCATTTCCAATTCTCGCACCCAGAGTTAGTGTTAAACAGAGCCGGGTTTAGCTCTTCTGGCACCCGGTGCAACAATCACTTTTGGCGCCCCCACGTCTCATGACCGTCTCCTCGGATTCTCTCACTACCACCCGCAAAAGTGCCCCTCATCTCTCCTATCAAAACATATTGCTAAACACAGCGCCCCCTGAGGTCACAGCGCCGCCCTCCACAGGTCAGCACCCAGTGCGGCCACACCAGTCGCACTGCCCTAAAGCTAGCCTTGATGTTAACAAAGACTGAAGACGCATCTCTTCAAGGAACTTGCCGTCAGCAAGTAAACTCAACAATTACTTTTCAGAACTGGATGCAATCTCGAGATCCTCTGACATGTAACATGCATAATTTCCTTTTTATTCCATACGCTACCCCTCCCTTTCTGAGTTTGCCCACCCCAGTCTTGGATCACTCCCTTCTCTTATACAGAGCTGAGTTGCTGTAGTGGAGTGGAGAGGTGTGGTGCAGCGGCCAGGATCCTGGCTCCGGCGGCAACTCAGCTGAGCACCATGTGACTCTGGGCAATAGCTCACTAAGGGCCAGATGTAGGTAAATCTGATTTACCGACTCTAGAATATCGAATTTTACCGATTCAGTATTCTAGATTCGGTAAATCAGATGTAGGTAAAACATCGGTCATTTTTACCGAATCTGTATGATTCAGTAATTACCAAATCGGTATTTACCGATTCGGTAATTGCCATTGATTCCTATTGGCCTACAGGCCCATAGGAATCAATGTCAATTACCGAATCGGTAAATACCGATTCGGTAAAATTACCGAATTTACAAGGGGGACAGGGTGTCACTTTGACACCCTGTTGCACCCCTGATTCTGGCTTGTGTGCCATGTGGCACACATACATGCCCTAAGGCAGAGGTCTTCAAACTTTTGGATGCCGGGACCCCCCTGTCAACATTTTCCGCCGTAAGGACCCCTCCTGACAAAAATTTCTAAACCTCTAGGCAGGGCTACTGGAATTATGAGGCAGGTGAGGACCAAATTATGCAACGGGCTTGACTAAATTGTGTGAGTGGAAAATGTAAATAATGTTCTGTGATGCTGCGTATTTTGGGATAGCATTGCTTCATTATTTTTAAATTTTTAAAACACAGTAACACTGAGGAATACGCGCTGCCACATTAGAAGCTCACCTGGCCATGGCCGGGAGCAGCAAGGGTCCCTCCAAACCCTGGCGGTCTCGTGCAGAGTTAGGCAGTTTACCCATGCACCCCCTTCCTTCCATCCCTCTCTTCTCTCCTCTCCCAACCCCGGAACCCTCTCTCACATTGCAGGCAGATGGTTATTAGCCCCAAGACACCTTTTGGTAACAGTAGCGCACTACAAATGTAAATAATAATAGGCAGAAGCAGGAGATCCACTAGACCCGAACTTTGGGGGGGGGGGGTGGCGGGTTGGTTAACACTCCCAGCCAGGGCTGGCCCTAGCACTGGTCGCACACGGTGCAACAGTCTTTCCACCTTCTCCATGAATTCCCTCACTACCACTCACCAACAATACACCTCATCTGTCTATAGCACCTGTCTGACAAACATTTCATCTTTTTATAGCTCTACTCATAGTTTACTCACACTCAGTTCTGTGATGTGCATTGTACATCTTCTTTGTACCAGGTACTTTAACCTTCTGTACTGTGTGGGTGACAAGAGTGCCCATGTGACTGCATGGTGAGCAATGCAACAGTGTGAGAGTAGGGTAAAAGGAGTGACTACAGGGCGAGTGAGGTGACCATATGAATTTGGGTTCAGCTATAAGTGCAGAGTGGGACAAATGAGTGCATGGTTAGTGATGGCCTTGTTTGAGTGAGCTACCGATTGAGCAGTGAGGGGGGGACAGGTGAGTGAAGTGTCACATGAGTTCAGGGTGAGAAGTGTGCTCATGTGACTGCAGGGTGTGGCACAGAGTGAACAATGCAAGCGCATTTTTAGTGCAGAGTGATCACTGTGAGAGCAGGGTGAGCGGGTGAATGTTGTGAGTGCATGGTGATCAGTGTGGGTGCATTGTGATCAGTGTGAGTGCATTATGTAAATGTAAATGTAGTATACTTGTAAAGCGCACAGCTGCCCCAGCAACGGGGCGTCCCGGCGCTGTATAACTCTGGGGAACCCGTCCTGGCTTTCCCTGTGGGATGGTCCCTTGCTGGGAGTCCCCAAGGTGGAGCCAGGCATCCCCGGAATTGGTGGGGCCGTTGTGGAGATTAGGCAAGCTAATGCCCAGAGTTGCCGAGTGGAACCCCTGATTAGAGTAAGCACCGAAGCGAGAATTATTGAGTCCGCTGACCAAGGTCCACGACCCTGCCGCGTCGGGAATTGAACCCTGGTCCCAGGCTGACTTCTGCTCTCAGGCCTGCCGCCTCTAACCAGTGAGCCACACTACTCCACATTATGATCACTGTGAATGCAGGGTGAGCGGGTGAATGGTGTGAGTGCATGGTGATCAGTGTGAGTGCATTGTGATCACTGAGTGCAGGGTGAGCGGGTGAATGGTGTGAGTGCATGGTGATCAGTGTGAGTTCATGGTGATCAGTGTGAGTGCAGGGTGAGCGGGTGAATGATGTAAGTGCATTGTGATCAGTGTGAGTGCATTATGATCACTGTGAGTGCAGGGTGAGTGGGTGAATATTGTGAGTGCATGGTGATCAGTGTGAGTGCATTGTGATCACTGAGTGCAGGGTGAGCGGGTGAATGGTGTGAGTGCATGGTGATTGTTGTGAGTGCATGGTGATCAGTGTGAGTGCATGGTGCTCAGTGTGAGTGCATGGTGATCAGTTTGAGTGCAGGGTGAGCGGGTGAATAGTGTGAGTGCATGGTGATCAGTGTGAGTGCATTGTGATTGCTGTGAGTGCATGGTGATCAGTGTGAGTGCATTGTGATCAGTGTGAGTGCATTGTGATCGCTGTGAGTGCATTGTGATCGCTGTGAGTGCATGGCGATCGCTGTGAGTGCATGGCGATCAGTGTGAGTGCATTGTGATCGCTATGAGTGCATGGTGATCAGTGTGAGTGCATTGTGATCGCTGGGAGTGCAGGGCGAGCATGAAAGTAAAGGCGAGAATGAGAAGTGAGTTGTCTGAAAGCAGGGTGCATTCCCAGAAACTTGAAGCATAGGGTTTCAGATATAAGTTAAACTATTGCTATAATGGCATTAATCAGGGATCGTGGGTGGAGGAAATAAATAATGTGCTGATCCTGCAACAAACTTCCAGTGTTATGATTAGGGTTACCAGCTCATTGTTTTGATGGCCCAGAAATAAGCAGTCACCTAAAGCTGTATTGTTAGCACTTATCTGTGAATACTTAGAACAGCAAATATAAATAGAAAGCACTTTTAATTGTGTTCTAGGGATGCCTCAATGATAATTTGATAATTAAAGAGTACAAAGACAGAAAAGTCACATAACTAATAATACATACTTTTTTATTTATAACTCTATTTAGTGTCAAGAGCAGGTCTCTGCATGCTCTTTAAACAACACACAGCAGGCATGTTTCTTTTGGCAATACAACTTTATATTCCTTTTCATTAAATGCATTCTCACACTACAGCAGTAAGTGTAAAAATACAAATGTAAGGAATAGGCAGAGTGGGGGCCCAGGGGGTACTGGAACCATAAAAAAACTAAGCCTTGGTAACCAGTTAACAAAGGCATGTAAATATGCTAATGGTTTTTAAAGACCTGTGAAAAACTCGGGCCCGAGATAAGACTCCAGACACTGCCCAGCCGAGCCCCCAGCATCGCGAGCTGCACTGCAGCAGCCCAGGCTGAGACACAGGACAGGGGAGGAGGGAAGCTCAAGCCCTGGAGGCCAGGGCAGAAGTGTGACTGTGAATGCGCGACCCCCTTCACATCACTCTACGGCCCCCCTGGGGGTCGCGCCCCACAGTTTGAAGACCCCTGCCCTAAGGGCATGTATGTGTGCCACATGGCACAGGTGTACATGTACAGATGTGCATGTACACAGCAATTCGTTATTTACCATGACATAGTATGTCATGGTAAATAACGAATTCTTAAGGGCCGGTGGCACTGTTTTCAGTGCCACCTACATCACAAATTTGTGATTCGGTAAATTTACAGATTCGGTAATTTACAGAATCGGTAAATTTACAGATTCCGTAAATATACCGAATCGGTAAATTTAAGGTCCCCTACATCTCAATCACCAAATACCGGTCGGTAACGGCCGAAATCGGACGTAATCGACCGGTATTTCGTGACCTACATCTGGCCCTAAATTTCCATGACAGCCCCCAGCGTCTTGAGACCCTTAAGGGTGAGTAGTTCGCGCTTTACAAATACGGATTTACATTTACTGTACATTTAGGTTTGTGCATTGCAAATACTCACACATACAGACAGATATACATCTACAAATTGTGGTTACATAGGAGCTAAATTATAATAGCCTAAATTAATAAGTTATTATGGTAACGAAAGCAAACTTGGCATCACTGCAATAAACTCATTATATTGTTTGATACATAGAGACATGGTAATCTATTTTAACAACCATGCCAAGTTGCGAAATCAATAACACATTTATATCAGTTAAGTGTCTTCAACTTTTATATATGGTAAACAAGCAGAGGTTTGAGAATTAAGGTAGTAACATATGCAAACGGATGACAGTAAGCAATGACACCTGGAAGGGGGAATTAGACTGCAAAGGGGGGAGGGGGTTCACAGAAAGAGCTAATGGACAACAGCATAATAGAAAATAGTTTAGGATGCTTCAGTACAGCACATTTGGGCTCATTTGCATACCACTATCCCACTGATTAAAACGCCTTTTGGCTTCTGAGGTTCTAAGTTCAAATGTAAGTATTATTGACCTCTGGTGAACCAATCAGGGACTATTAATTAAAAAGCTTATCACAGCAAAGGTTCCGTAATACAAGTGACCTGTGGATTGAGGGCAGGAACCGCTTCATGTATCAAAACAATTTGCTTGCTGCAATCTTATTGATTAAAAAAACGGATGCAGGGTTCAGTTATTTTGGCCTTTAAAGAGGTGCCACAGACCTTGTGATCAGCCAGCTGGATAAGGATGATATATCGTGTCTTTCAGTATTATGCAGGGCTCTGCAGTTCCCCTTATGAACGATATTTTGAGAATTATAATGTAACATATAGGCATATTTAAATATTAAACGGTGCAAAAACGTTGTCCCACTAGTCAACCGAGGGTACAGTGAAGTGAATTGCGTTCTTGTATGTTTAACAGTTTACATAATATTTCTTCTTTGGGTCTGGCTTCCCTATGTGATCAACAGAAAGGGACTTTCCGAAATACGGCTGAGAGAGGGGCTTTTGTTCCACCCAGAGGTTCTTTACCTTAAGTACACAATTTCACTGGACAGAGATTGTATGCTTCCGCTGAAAGAGTACTTGCACTATATTTGGCTGATGGAGAGTTCTCCGAACCTTAACATAACCACAACGTTCTAATGTAATAATGGGTCGGTGTGCTAATGGGTCGGTGTGCAAAGGGGAACCCTCTTCATCAAGAAGCTATAATACTGTGCAACTGTTGATTTCCCCACACTAGTAGAAGTACTGTAGAGAGAGTATGTCCAGCTGTACGTGCAATTTAAGGAGGCCACATGTCTGTACTTACAAAGGCGTTGGTAAATTGTGCCTACTTGCTATCTTATCACTACTAACATTCCTGTGTCACGCAGATACTGCTTAATTGCCTTACAACCAATCCTAATGTTGACCATATTCTGAGATTCGTTTGGGAGTGGGGGTGAACACTTAATGAGCCAAGTGTCCTTGGATTGGCACATTGGCAGAGCCACAGCCAATCGAGGCACACTTCACAGAATTTCAAAATGCTGATTGGCTGTTAAGTTTGCATGCGCCTCTGTTGTGTGAATGCACTGTCGAGGCCATGCTCTGACTGGACTTCACTGGTGGATTACTGGAGGTGTGTCAGGCATGAACCGGTCACTATACTGGAGCTGGGCTGCAAGAGACAGTCCTTGTTGCCTCACACCTCCTGCCTGTGAAGGGGAGAGAGGCAGTTTGGCGCAGGGCTAACCTCGGCTGGTGAGAGTGAATGACAATCTCGGGGTTCATATAGGGTCCAGCGCCTTTACAAATGCAACATGCACCACAGCGCATAGTTCTGGGGTTCAGTAGGCCTGCCGGTGACTAGCTTACTGAGCATGCTGTGGCACCAGAAAAGATTGGGACTGAAGCGCTCCAAGGCATATGCTGAAGCAATGTTTGACCTGGAACACGTCACTCAACTGACCTTCCTGTGAGACCCGATGGTGCCAGGATGCCACAGGGATGGGGTGCTGTGTGACAAATCTGAGCGTGTACTGGTTCCAGGGCACGGTCTGTAGTTGTGGTTCCTGATGCACTTCAGGATGGACTCCAAGGCCTTCCATGAAAGGATCACCTCTCCTCTTCCGCATGCCAACCGCAGGATGCTTCTGATTGGCTGATGCATGAATGTGCCTTCAGTGAGAGCGGGGTTTTTCTTCAGTGTGAGCTGTGCATTAAGGGACGGTGAACAGTGCTTGCGTACTGGATGAGGGATATCTAAGAACTGTAATAATAATAATAACAATAATAATAATAATAATAATAATAACTGTACATGGTAAGTTATCTGTGGATATAGGGTGAGTGGTGCTTAACTGTATGGTAAGAAGTACATTAGTGTGCACAGGGAGCGGTGCATGAGTGCAGGATGAGAGTGAGTTTAAGGTGAGTGGTGGCTCTGTATAGGATGAGTGGTGTATGAATGCTGGGCAAGCAGTGTGTGAATGCAGAGTGAGCAATGTCAGTTCAGGGTGAGTGTGCACATTGCACAATATCTGAGTGCATGGGAAGGTTTATATCGGTGCAGGGTGAGTGTGCAGGGTGAGTATGCAGAGTGTGCAGTGAGTATTCAAAGTTAGTGATGCATGAGTATGCTGGGGAACCATTATGTGTGTGCAGGTTGTGTGGTATGATGCAAGGTAAGCTGTGTGTAAGCAGTGGGTGAGTGCAGGGTGAATGTCAGATGAGTGCAGTGTGTGTGGTTTGTGCAGTATGTGTATGCAAGGTGAGAGGTGTGTGAGTGCAGGCCAAGTAGTGTGAGTGTATGGTGAGAGGTGTGTTAGCAGTGTTAGTGCAGGTTGAGTGGTCTCAGTGCAGGGTGAGTGTAGGATGAATAGTGCTCTAGTGCTGGGTGTGTGATATGAGAGCAGACTGAGCATTGTCTGAGTACTGGGTGAGTGCTCTCACACAGGGTGAGAAGTGTGTGAACAGAAGGTGATCATTGTGTGGATGTGTAGAGTCAATGGTGTATGTGCAGGGTGAGCAGTGAGTTTTCAGCATGAGTATTTGTTCAGCATGAGCAGTGTATTAATGATGTTTGAGTGAAGGGTGAGATGTATATGAGCAGTGTAAGTGAAGGTTGAGTATGAAGGTTGAGCAGTGTGATTTCAGAATCAGAGTTTTGTAGTTGTAGTGTGAGGGGTTGTGGATTCTGCCTAAAAGGTATCTGTGGTATGTTAGTGTAACATGAGTGATATCTGTTAGGCTTAGGTGAAATTTAACCCCTTCTCTGCGGCGGCAATTCCGCCGCAGCGCTAAGGGGGTAGGGCGGCCGCACGGCGCTCGCGTACTCGTGACGGAACCGCTCCGTCACGAGACGCGGTTGCGCTGTGCTTATGACGGAGCGGTTCCGTCACGGCCCCGCCCGCTCTTAAGAACATTCAGCGCAGGCGCGGAATCGCTGCCGCGCAGGCGCTCCGAGCGGGCCGTGACAGAACCGCTCCGTCATCAGTACAGCGCGGCCGTGTCTGATGACGGAGCGGTTCCGTCACCAGCAGGGGAGGGGTTAAATTAAGCAATTGCAATTCATGGAATTTCTGAAATTTTGCATTATGCTTGTTTTGAGAAATTCCCAAAGTTATGCCATCATTCCATTTTGCATAATTTTGCGCTGTTTGTAGTAAAATGTACTGGGAATAATGCAATTTGTGGTAATTTTCTGTAATGGTTTATAGCAAACTCACAGGAAAAACAGAACGTGAGTGGCTGTTGTTTTTGATGTTCTTGTTTAAATATATCCTCACGCCAAAAATTGATACAAGAATGAATTGTGCACTAAAATAGCACAAGAAATGGCGGATTTACATTTGACATAATTTCGCGTAATTGTGTTGTAATTTCACACAACTATGTAATAGTGAATTTTGCGCATCCTTATTTTTTGAGTGCAGGGGGAGCAGGGTTGAGACGTGGATGAATAGATGGTGAACTTTGTGTACAGGTTTGAGAGGTGTGTGCTGGGTGATCAATATGTGTATGTACAGGGTGAGTGTTGTGTGTATGTGCAGGGTGAATATAATGTTAGTGGTGGGTGAGTGCCAGGTGAACAGTGTTGAGATCACAGTGTTTGGTGTAGGAGTGGTGGGTAAGTGGATGGTGAGTGGCTGTGAGAGGTGTATGAGTGCAAGATGTACAGTTTGCGAATGCAGGGTAAAATATGTGTGAATTAATGGTCAGTATTGCACCTTGGATTGTGAAGTGTCTCCGGGCCTACCCTCCTGACCAGGGTTTTCGGGAACTTTTAGAAAACTCTTAACCTTTTTCCTTAGACTCTCCCACACCTTTCCCTTGGGGGGGGGAGGGATTAGCAGCCCCTTTCTTTTGGTCTCTGCCTCCATGAGACTTCTTGTACACCCTAGTCTTGACCTAATGGTCGGCCTTCGTCCCCAACTCCTGACGAGAGACTAAACTCAGGTCCACAAAGTATTGATGTGATTTTTCGGAAAGCCAATTATAGCCTTGAACCTTACTCGCTTTTAACCAACCACAAGTGTTTTGACTGAAAAGTCTACAAAATAAAGCCAGGACTGACTCAAGGTTTTGTGAGGCTCCCTGAACTTAATTCTATACTCCTCAGTGGTAAGTCTAAAGCCCTCAATCAGGGAATCCTTTATGAGGTCATAAGACTCAGCACCTGCCTCATTCAGTGTCAGTAGTCTATCCCTGCACTTTTGCTTAGAACAACTCCCAGAGTATAGTAGAGACCCCGGGTATCTCTGGTGTACCCTCCTCATTTTACATCTCTCTTTATTTACTCTCTCTTTATTTACTTTGGTGCCACCACCTATGGGTCCTAAACTCATTTCAGCCCTTTCCCTTTATGTGACCATGTTTTTGGCCTCAAGGGCTGCTCTGTTGGGTAGTCTAACAAGGACTAAGCCCTCTTCCTTTAGCTCTTCCTATTGTCCTGAGTAGCCTGACCTACCCCCAATAGGGACAGACACTCCAGGTAAAATTCTAAGATAGATGTGAGGTGTTTCCTCACCATCTACCCTAGTTCGGTTTGGGGTACTAACACCAGCAGTACTGTCTCCAGACTCATTATCACTGACCTCCTGCTCATTTCTAGGTTTGTCAGTGTCATCTGTAAGATGAGTGGCATCAAGCTCTACAAGAATCTCCTGGAGCTTTAGTTTTGTAGGGGTTGAGCCTGTTTTTACGTTATAGCTTTTACAGAGGATCCCTAACTAACAGGTTTTAAGTTGTAGATAAGGGGTCACGTCTATCTCCTGAAGAATATCCCCTGGGAAGTAATTTCTAGTAAAGTTGGGACCTTTTTTAGAAGATTGAAAAAAATGTTAAATAGACTTGCAAGGCCTAACTAACTAGTACACTTTTTAAATTGCTAATACAGTTCGACTGGGGGACTTAACACAAGGCCCTAACGGTTAAAATTAGAACATTTGGAGAGAATCTAAAATTGAGAATAAGATATATATTTTTTTTTGTCTAAAGTCAATTGTGGGTTTCTTCGTGGAATAACCTATTGCCCAAGTGGTATTAGCAAATGCAAAAGTCTTGTAACCCACAGCTGATTCACCAATGTAGGAAGCTGGCTTTGTATGCAGTTTATCAAAAAGAGGTACACTAAGTAGAAAGTTCAAACAACCATTATTGGCTTAGAGGGTTTAAATTAACAATCTCAAATGTTCTCTTTTTTGGTAGTGTGGGCGAGCAGGTTAGACTTATCAGAGGGTAGTGTTAACACATTTGTTGAGCACATACAGAGTCAATAAATGAGACAAACATAAGAAGAAACTCGAAAACTATTTAGAAAAAATAGTACTTTTTTAAATAGATTTTTTAACAAGAACTTTGATCTTAGGTGAGTACTTTTCGAGATAGTAATTTTACAAGAAATAAAAAATGCACTGTATTTGCAGAGTAACACAGTAATGTGAACCTATGGAGATAAACATATACTGCATACGGTTACTGCTCAATTACTTACAGGACTGGACATAAGGTAAATAGAATTCAAGGTCCAAGGCAACACCAACAGGTCACTTTGGCCGGCTCTTTGGTCCCCAGGTGCAGAGGTGCTTTTAAGTTTGAGGAGCCACGTTGAAGTCAATGGGGAACGGTATCTGTAAAAAGAAGCTGCAAGTGGGGTCTGGGTGCTAGAGACAGTCGGTCGTGCTGAACTAGAGCTTTGAGGATCGGGTGTAGACGTCTTTTTTCTGGTGGGTTGTGGTGGTCAGAGGCACTTGCTTGAGGTGGCGACCTGGGGATGGGGACACAACAGGACAGCTGGGCCACTCTTGGTACTGATGTCTGTGGTGCTGATGTCCCTCGTCAGCTGGTCGGTTCCTGTAGGGTTGGTGTCTGAATTGGACCACCAACAAGTCTTGGCTGCTGCAAAGGGTCCGGTACCCCGAGTATTGGTGATGGAGGGCTCCTGGAGGGTCCAGCGCTTTGTTACTCGCTGGGGAGATGGGGCTCATCTCTGGTAGCATGGAATACCTCCTCTGGGTGGCTGCTGTGTTGGTCAGTCCACTGGTCAGCAGTTCAGCGAACTGGAGCTTGTAGTCAATGCCTGCAGGCTGCAGGGGAGTAGCTTCTCTACTCCAAGGGAGATGCTGACTTGATTTACAAAGTGCTGGCAGCTCTCTGGGGGTTTTGGAGGGTGCAAAGCTGCAGGACAAGTTGTCTTCTCTCAATTGTTGAGACAGCAGGCAGGCAGGGTTTGCTGCCAAGTCTGGTTCTGGTTAGCAGTTCTTGCTTCTCTGGCTCTTCTTGGTCCTTCTTCTTTTGGAGTCAGTCAAATCTGAGTTCCTGGTGTCAGGGGGTCACGTAAATACTGAATTTAAGTGCGTTAAGGGGAGTAAAGGGTAGTAACCAATGGGCTACTTACCCTTGGGGTCACTACACCACCTATATGACCGCTTCTTGTGGGGAGTGGGCCTTACCCAGTCCCAGAGTTCCTAATTCCACCAAAATCAAGATGGTGGAATCCTTCTCTCATGGATCCCAACAGGCAGCTTACCTTAGGGGTGTGACTGGTCTAGTAGTGCACCACCCCTCCCTGCATATCTTATTTCCCGCTTGTCCTGGTGGTAACTGGGCCTCAGGGCAGGAGGTGGCATCTCCCAAGTCTGAGGAAACCGGGATTGCATATCAATGGCGGCAGGGACTTTGAAGTACCTGACCCTCATATTCTATATCACTAGCCATCCTGCTGGAGGAGGTGTGAACACCTTCCTCAAGAGCAGGCATTGTTTATTGCCTCGAAGAGGGTGAGCTCTCACCTGCAGGGCATCAGAAACCTGTCTTTGGTGGCAGCCTGGATTACACCAATTAGCCTGCACCCTAGAGTCTGGTATATTTTCAGGGGGCACCTCTAATGTGCCCCCCTGGGGGCATGTGTTAATGAATTTGCTACTTACCTCAGTATGGATTTATTAAGAAAAGGCATTTGATACCTAACACCCTAGGTTTCAGTGAACTATCATGTAGCTGAGAAACTCGTAATGACCAGTGCCCAGTACATATACAAAAGATGGCTTCCCTGTTCACTTGTATGCTCTAGTAATTGAACTACACAGGACAGTGGCATATCTTCTCACGCAGATATGTTCGCACATAATATAATGCACCCTGCCTGCTACAAGGCCCACTGTGGGGTGATTTAAATATATTGCGTGCGGTGTCTGTGGGCGTGGCACACGTGCCATGTCGTGTTTTCTCTTTTGTCTGCACCATTTCAAGCAGCCTGCAATGGAAGTTTGCATGAGTTTGGTGATGGGTCTCTTAGGGTGGCACAATGCATGCTGCAGCCATTAGGATCTTCCTTAGTACCCATTATCGCAGTACCATTTACTGGGGACTTACAGGGGTGCTAAAGGCCTTGCCCTTTGGGAAGCAATTGGACAAATTACCTTGCTTTATGGAAAGAACACAGTACCTAGGGGCCCATTATGATAGCGAATAATACGCATCCTCCGGGCCGGCGGTGGCTTCGGATGGATGCGGATTATCCGCTGCGGACTGAGAAAAGACCCCCCGCCAGATTAGGATGGCTGGGGCATCTTTTTTCAGTCCGCCGCTTTTCCGCCGCGGTCGCCTTCCGACCGCGGCGGAAAAGCTCTAACATGGCTGGCGGTGTCTATCAGACACCGCCAGCCATATTAGGATGCGTGTGCTCCTATGCCTTTCCACGGCGGCATTTCCGCCGTGGAAAGACATACGGTGTTTACTTTGGGGGCCCGTTGCGGGCCCCCAGGGGTGAAGGGGGGGGCGGTTGGTGCACATGGGGGGTACCTATGGTACCCCCCTGCCTCTGCGTGCACGAAGTGGCAGGCACCACGCGGTGCCTGCAGCTTCGTGCATGCAAAGGTAAACATGCCTTTTTTAACATTGCGGTGTGTGCTGCTCCAAGCAGCACCTGCCGCAATGTTAAATATACAGGATGTGACCGCCAGGGTGGCGGTCACATCCTAATTAGCATGGAGGGACCGCGGCTGCCCCTGCGGACGGTCCCTCCTCCTCTGGGGTGGCAGACAGACGCAGGTCCGTCCGCCATCCTAATAGGCCCCCTAGTTAGCAGTAACCCATGCACTCTCACCCAGGGCTAAAAGTCAAATATTAAAAAAACAGGTAAAGGAAAAATAGATTGCTGATTTCAGCAGCAGACACATACAGGCTATCAAATCCAAAAATAGAGAAACATCCATGTTCCAGAGGCAGGACAAACCCAAGAATAGTGAGTAAAGATATGGAATCATGCAAAGTTAAAACCAAAAACTCACGCTCAGTAAATGTTAAAAGTAGTGATAACAATAGGTCTGCCAAGGGGAAAAAAACAGGAGAAAATCTTTCTTGATAGCGGCAGCTAAAATCTGGAATACATTCCCTTGCACATCAGGCTTGCTACATACACCATGCAGTCCAGAAAAGAGTTGAGGACCTCTCCCTTGAATCCTTGATCACAAGCTTGGCCAGATAAACCCAGCCCCACACTATTTTACCTTGTACTTGAATCGAACTGTCATTTATACATACTTACATACCTCTGATGGATTTAATTCTTTCAGTTTCCTTTGTCTCAATGTTATCAGCTTGCATACCTCTGTCGATATGCTTTGAATGCTAATGAACTATCATCCGCCTCTAAATACATCTCTAGCGCTTGCACCCATCACTGCCACACACAACAAAGCTCCAATATGGCGACTTAACACAAAGCTGAAGAAGGGATCAAAGAGAGAAGGTGCTTTTTACATTTTATAAAAAGAAGCCTCCTCCTGCTGAGTACCAGCAGCTGAATCAGAAACCTTAAGGAATAAATGATTAGTCATTTTATTTGGGAACAGACGCTGTAAACGTTTCATTTGTCTTTTTATATTACAGTTGGTCTTTGAGCAAGTGGCAAACAGGGAATAATAATATAAATTTCTCTTTCTCCTGTAGTGAGCTCCTCTTGGATTTATAGGAGTCTTTACTGTGAATATGGAATTTGTATGCAGGATAGCGGAATGTTAATTCTGTATTTATGGCACAGCCGCCTTTCAAAAGTAAATGCACTGTAGCTCTAAAGACATACCTCAAAACAGTCTGCAGCACCAGATAAAATATTCACGCTCGGAATTGGTCTCTGGTGCAATTAAGAAAAGCAATATTGGGAAAAAATGTCTTGTTATTTAAGATTCTAAAAAAGTGCATAAAAGCAAGTTTATTAATCAAGCCACACTAGAGGTTAGACAATGGAGAGTATCAATCAAAAACTTTTGTATAAGTGTTTCTTTTTGTCAACGTTCATTTTCCACATTTTTGTTTGGGATTTTTTTTTGTTCTACTCGCAAAACTAGTTTGCAAGGTGAAGGGTGAGCAGCAAGCGGTTTTCACAAAGAAATGCAACACTGGGCTGTACTATGGTCGCATCTTCAACAGATGACATGGCTCTGCGCTTGTTTACGCACATATATATCTCGGGATTTCCCAGAATTACTGCATCCGCTGCTAATAGCAGAGCTCGGAAAGAGTAAGCAGTTGTTACCTATCTCTGTTTCTGAGCTTTGGTACTGCATCATTTTGCACTGCAATAGGCCCTTTTAGTGGTAAGTAAATCGACACAATACTTTGTATTGCTTTTTGCCCCATTTGTATCCATGAACAACATGAGCCTCTTTACCTCCTTAACACCTTCCTCGTCCTATTCTATACATATTGAGGTTTACCATGCATCCCCTACATGCACAATCCCTCAAGCTGTTTTCCCTTTTTACTGAATCAATCCTAAGCCCCTCCCATTAAACCATCCTTTCCCTAAAGCACTTCCTGTTTTGTTCCTTTTTAGCCCCTTTCAGTCTCCTGGTGATAAGGAGTTGTTATGGCGCTCCTTTCTTTCCTTTTTGGATCTTTATTATTATTGTTTAACATTTATGTATTTATTTATGTTCTCTCCTTGGCCTGTCTGATGGAGAGCTCGGACTTTCAGACTATTGCTGGAATTTGTAATCACCAGTGTGTCAGGCACGTGCAGAAAGGCCACTCTGCCTTACGGACTGAGGTGTCCTTTGATATTATGCGCGCCAGGACCCTTGCGGTAATGGCTGGACTCTAAGGAATTACGCAGTTTGCTGTGAGGTGTAAAGGTGTGGTTATGAAGGTTGTGACGCAGTGCGTACAGTGTGTGATCGTATGCTGAGGAATAAAGATGTCTGTTACAGAGCTCCATGTTGGTATGTTCCCTTGCATGCTCCCGAGCTGGGGAAGATGCTACATGTACCAGTTCTCTCCCTGCTTTGGCGAGAGATGCCCTCTGATTTCAGATCAGCAAGGCTCATGCTGGTGGTGGTACTGACAGGGTCTTCTTGCCCTACTATGTCACGTGCAACGAATGCTGCAATGGCTGCTGAAGGGAGTCCTCTTCCTAGGGGAGCAGGGGCTGTCGTTATGCTAATGGAGTGTGGCATTTCACTGTGTGGCGGCCTGTGGAATTAGTGCTGGGAAAAGTTGGCTCTCCTTTCTTCCCATACTTGTGTATTGGCCAAATTGGCAGGTACTGAACTTAGTAGCATTCTGTTCTGCCAGGTCTCCATAAAGGGATAAGAGGGAATTTTCACAGCAACAACACCCTCTTATTTCACTGAAAGGTGTCTCTTCTATTTGCCTGTTGTGATAGGGTAATAGTTTACTGTTTATTTCTTTTCTGTTGTCACCCACTTGGTTTGCCTTGGTATATGTTTAAGAGAATTTGAGACTGGGGAATGTTCTGTTGTTTTTCCTAGGCATTCCTTTGGCCTCCTATTGTAAGGACGCTTTTCCCAATATATTGGTTTTTCATATTGGTAGGACCATAGTGTTTTTGACTGCTGAGCTGTCAATATGAGTACATGTTTGCAAAAGAAGAAGCATCTGTCTCCAACTCATTCTCCCGAGGCAGATATCATGCATGGTGTCAGAAGGTACTCTAGCAGCAGAACTCTCTTTTCTTCAGTGGCAGCCCAAAAATTACAGGCAATGGTGGAGTCGCTCTTCTAGGCGTATGAGCGATATAGGTGTAAAGTAGAATCCCTCAATTGTTCTCCCCTTTCTTTCAATTCTTCTGTTTTTATCGGCATCTTCTCCTTCTTCTTTCTCTTCCTGGGCTTCACCAGACCACGATGAAGTGGATCTGGAGCTTCCTGACAACTCTCCTGCTCCAAGAGGAAAATATATTCATATGGAAAAAATGAAACCCATCATTACTTAATAGTCTTCAAGTCATCAACTTCTGACAGATTCAAAGCAGACTTCCTCCAGTGGGGATTGGTTTTGTCAGTTCCAAAGGTCTGCAGTACCTAAACTCCCAGTTATCCCTGATATTTAGAGTTTATTATAAAGGGAGTGGATGAGCCCCTGATAGGATAGCTGTTCCTAGATTTCTAGACAGACTGTTTCCTTTGACTTCAGTAAATATGGAGCTTTACCAGAGTCTCTCTATTGACACCCTGTTGGGAAATTTGGTAGGTCAAAATACCATTTGGAATGAGGAGGTTGTGGTTTCTGATGTGGTGGACATAAAAGCTAAAGGTGCTTTGAAAAGAGCTTACGCTGGCCTGAATCTTACCATGAGGTTGGACGTTTATTCAGTATACACTTCCCAATCGTTGGCCAAGGACTTCCAATCTCTTTCTTCTGCTGTTCAACAGGGGGAAGATTATTCGCACTTGCTAGCATGTATGGAACCTCAAGCAAAGTTCCTCTCTGATATTGTTTTTGATAGCCCTAGAGTTTCTGTGATGGTTTCAGTCGCTGTTGTGGCTGCTAGATGTCGAGTGCATTTGAGGAGTATGAAAGTGGATTCTGCTCAAAATAATTGTCTTTTCCATTTGCCTTTTCTGGAACTAAATATTTGAGGAGGAATTCGAGGAAGTTCTTTGGAAATTCTTCGATACATACCCAACCCTTTAAGTTCATAAAACATAAACATACCCAACCCTTTAAGTTCAGGCATAGATTGTTTGGCAAGAAAAAGTAGGGTTTTGTCAAATATAAGGACAAGAGACCTTTTCCTCCTTTTAACAGGTCCAGATTTCAGCCTAGATCTCAAAATACTAATGCCTCTCATCAACCTCCTGGTTCCAAGGGCAATTTCACTCAACGTTCCTTTTAGACCTGGCATCATCTGAGTGGTTTCCCCTGACCTTTTGCCTTCTGACCTCCTGGCTTTTCTGACCACGTTTTCGCTGTCTTTAAGACTCTGGGCACTTACCACTGCTAACCAATGATAAAGTGCAAATGTTCTCTACTTAAGTCATGATAACATTGGCTTATCCATAATCTGCATGTTCAATTTACTTATAAGTCCCTGGTAAAGTGCACTACATGTGACCAGGGCCTGTAAATTAAATGATTCTAGTGGGTCTCCAGTACTGATTGTGCCACCCACTTAAATAGCACTTTAAACATGGCTCAGGCCTGCCACTGCAGAGCCTGTATGCACAGTTTAAACTGGCAAATTAACCCTCTTGCCAAGCTCAAACTTTCCTTTTTAATACACATGTCACACCTACGTTATGTCCTGGACAGCCCAACAGTAAGGTGCTGTGTATTTAAAAAGTAGGACATGTACTTTTAAGTTTTACATGTCCTGTTAGTAAAAAGCTCTTTAATCTGTTTTTCACTACTGCAAAGCCTATCTCTCTCACAAGTTAACATTCAGGTTACCTTATTACATTGTATAAGTGTAATTTACAACTGGGAAGAGATGGGACCCCCAAAGTTGGTGTCTCTGGAATCATAATTTCAAAACACATGTATGGTAAAGTTGGATTTTAAATTACAATTCCGAAAATGCCACTTTTAGAGAGTTGGTATTTTCTTACTGTAACCATTTGGTGCCATCTGCTTGTCTATGGAACACACATCTGGGGTGGGTGACAGCTGGATTTCTGCATTCCCTCTAGACAGCCACACACAAAGGGTAGATGTGACTGAGTGGCAATCTGTATGCTGATGGGTCATCCTGAGCAGTATGGGAGGGAGGAGCTGTCACACCGAAAAGGGCTGTGTCCTGTTCTCATACAAAAGCGTGCATACCCCTGTAGTGAGTCTGGAGCCAGGGCAGGTAAGGCAGGCTCTTGTGCACTTCAAAGGCAACTCTTTGAATTGCCTCCCTTGAAAGGCCCGACTGGGTATAAGTACTGGACCTCTGACCCCACCAAATCAGAACACTTTGGGAACTGACAAAATTCTACCAGGAAGAAGGACTGCTGTGCTGCAAGGAGGGATTTCCACTTTGTTGAGCTGCTTTGCTGTGTTGGCCTGCTGCCTGCTACCTCTTGCCTGGGAGTGAAAAGGACTGGACCTGCCTCTCTACAACCCAGAACCAAAGTATCTTCAAGGGTTTGTTGGGTTGATTCCTGTTCTGAAGTCCCAGGGATATCAAAGACTTCACCCTGCTACCAGCAACTGGACTCTGTCTGCTGTGAGTCGTGTTCTGCAAAGTGGTGTCAATCCAGTCCTGGGCTATTGGGAGTGAAATTACAGTGCAGCAATTCTGACAATCCACAGATGAACAACTTTGCGCTGATCAGAACCTGCGCATTTCCTTCCAAACTAACACATCACAGCTGCTGCATGAACCGCGGACACCGCACCATTGACAGCTCGATGCATCACCTTCTGTTTCTGACACATCTCCAACTTTACGCAGCTCAGCCCCAGCGCATCGATTTGTGCTGCACACATCTCCTAAAGCCCAGCAGTTCAATGATGATGAATTGCCCAATGATCATTGCATCTTGACTCTTGACACATCCTCAACTTTGCGCAGCTCAGAATCGACGCATCACCCCATCTGTGAGATCGACGGCGACACATCACCTTTTTTGTTCCATGCATCGTACTAGATGTTGACCATCAAAGGTACTCTCCAGTGGGCCAAGTCTGGTCCCTGTATCCAATTCACACTCCATCACAGTCAGCCTGAACATTTGGATGTGCCCCAGTCAAGCTCAACCAGATTGACACGGCTGGTGGTATTTGTTTCTAAGCACTACAAAACTGTTCATTCTTTAAAAATTCATATCTTGACTTCTGCATATTGAATTTTTGTAGTTTTGATCTTGCTTTGCTCACAAAAATATTGGTTATATTCCTAAACTGGAGTGTAGACCTTTGTGGTGTTTTCACTCTGTTGCTGTTTGTTGTGTGCACAAATACTTTACAGATTGCCTCTTAGTTAATCTTAACTGCTCTGTGCCAAGCTACCAGAGGGTGAGCACAGGTTAATTTAGAGTGTGTTACTGACTTAGTCTGACCAGGATTGTGGTTCCTTCTTGGACGGGGTGCTGACCTCTGAAAACCAGAAACCCAATTTCTAGCATTGGTGATCAGTGGTGAGGATAGGATTTGTATTTGTGCAGTACATATAATGATTAGTGTACACTACAATCCATATCTCAGACCAATTTGAACCTTTTTTTAATTCTACCTGATTGGCATTTTATACCAAAATCATGACTCTGTCTGGAGAAGCAGCATTAGCACCTGCAAAAATGGATTTTGAGCTGACCAACCTTGAGACTTACAGTGTGGTGCAGCGCAATGATTTTTGCAAGGAGGTTGAGCTTTCTACAAAGGGCTTCACCTAGAATGTGGAACTGCATAAGGCACTTGAGGACCTGAGAAGATCACAAAGCCGGATCAGTGAACCAGGAGGAGGATGAGGCACTGAATGGCGATGAGGGGCTGGACCAGAATTTACTGGAGAACCTGGCACTGGCTGTGGGGCAGGGGACCAACAGCCTGCAAGGAGAGATGGTTCCCCACAGGGCAGGGAGCAGTATATCACCCAGAGGCCTGTGCCCAGTAGAGCTGAAGGACAGGTGGGAGGAGAGACAATTAAAACTGGAGCTTCTAGGCTCAAGTTGGAGGAGAAGAGATTGGCTCAAGATGTGAGCCTGTAAGAGCTGGACATAAAGGCCAGGAGGGCTGAGTCCAGCCCAGATGGTGGCAGTATTTCAAAAGTGTCCTCTGACAAGACAGTACACATTGCCAAGGATCTGGTGCCTAGTTATGGAGTGAGAGATGACATAGGCAGATGGTTTGAGGCTTATGAGATTGATTTGCAGATGCACAAGATCCCCAAGTGGGATTGGAGGGCTAGTCTGTGAAAGCATATCTCGGGGACACCCTGCTGGTCCTAGAGGGGAGTGACAGGATGAGTTATCCCTCTAAGAAGAAAGCCCTTATAAGGAAATATGGTTTGACCCCAGAGAAGAACAGGCAGA
The DNA here is from genome assembly GCF_964261635.1 of Lissotriton helveticus. Taxonomy (NCBI): domain Eukaryota; kingdom Metazoa; phylum Chordata; class Amphibia; order Caudata; family Salamandridae; genus Lissotriton; species Lissotriton helveticus. The sequence continues at coordinate 1,867,794,155 of NC_136067.1, forward strand.
AGTTTAGGGACAGAGTGAAACTATCCCCACAGACCTGGGTAAATTGTGTTGATTCTTTTTGAAAGACACTGGATGGTTGGGTGAAGGGCAGTGATGTTAAAGATTATCAGGGGCTGTATAAATTGATTGCAAAACAGCACACGTTTAGTCTCTGTTTTCCAGGTCTGCTCCAGCACTTGAATTATTGTAAGGTCTTTGCCCCCCCCCAGGGAGCTTGTAAAGGAGGTGGACCACTGGCTCAGCACCAGAGTCCATAAGGAGGTATCTGGGGGGTAATCACCACAAAGGTGGGCAGGTTTCTCACCAGAAGAAGAGAGGTGGGACAAAAACAAAAGGAAGGAGTTCTCTAAAGTGGCCCAAACTAGTTACACAGGTCAGGATTCCCATCCCCCTGCTGAGAAGAAAAAGAAGGACACTACAAGAGGGATGCCAAGTGTCCCAAATGGGCCCAGCCCCCCACCTGTGGAAAGTCAGTGGGGTTGACTAGTGTAGCGCTTAGGGAAGAGTTTGTCCCATCTAGCCGTGGGGACAGAGTTGAGGTTACCCTACTGTCCCTGGGTGGAGCCTGGAATAATGGTACAGGTGCCTACCAAGAAGACAGGCAAGGGGCACAGAAACCCCACTTCTGTACCTTCCATGGTCCAGGAAGAGGCTGACAATGAGAGGGATGCCCCAGAACGTACAGGGGAACATGTAGTCGAACTGGGAAACCTGCCTAAGCTGTTCAACTGGCAGCAGGAAGGGCCCCCTCCAGGGAGGAGTACTGCAGGCACAGAAGCAGTGCCCTGCTCTTCTGCAGCAGGCTGAGACCCAGGCAGCTGGTGATGCCTTTGACAAGCACTTAATTTACAGGGATAATCGTCTCCTGTTTATTGTATCAATTGCACCTGAGCCTGGTGCAATACGTGTGTTGGTGGTACCTGAGTGCTTCAGGGCCCTCCTACTAGGTCTGGCTTGTGATGTGCAACTGGCTGGTCTTTTGGAACAAGGCAAGACCTTTGACAGTCTTGCCGCCCACTTCTTTGGCCTCAAGTGAGGAAGGGCTCAGATGTGTTATGTAGATCCTGTCTACCTGCCAAGCAAGTGGCAAGTCAGGGGGGGGAAGTGCAAGGCCTCCCTGCAACCTTTCCCTGTCATTAGCACCCCTTTTGAGAGGGTTGGCATCCACATTGTGAAGCCTCTGGATCCCAAGACAGCCAGGAGCACCAGACTTAGCCTGGCGGACCATGCCACCCGGTACCCAGAAGCTATCCCTCTAAGGACTGTGACTGCGCCTGCCGTGGCCAGTGCACAGATGGGGATCTTTACCCGCATGGGTTTCTTCAAGGAGGTGGAATCTGATCCGGGTACCTACTTCATGTCTGGATACATGAAGGTCATGTGGAAGGTGGTGAAAGCGAGGGTACCAAGGTGCTCACTTGGGATTACCACCAAAGTATTATTGCACACACCATGTAAATACGGTGCACATGATGGCTGAATGTTCACTGAACACTAATAAATAAGAACCCTTATCAAAGGTTCCTTGCAAAACAATATACCTTCATCTGGCACACGTAAAGAATTATATATAAAACAATTATAGTAATGTAGTCTTCAATCCTGGTTTCTTTAGTTGTCTAACAAGTAGTTTATTAGTTCATAGATGGTGTATATTCAATGCTCCATCGATGGGAGGAGATTGTATAGCGAAAAAGAGAAAGAAATCCTTACTAAAAGAATATAAAGAGAATAAAATAGTGACAAAGTGTCTACTTAGAAGATTGTGATAATGTGGAATATGAATGAATATATCATCACTCACCCCAGGCAGGTACCACAGAAGGTGGTTGGCTTCAGCCCTTTTGAACCTCTCAATGGGCACTTTGTGAGATGACCTCTCAATTTGGCAAGCCCCCAAGAAGCCAACGCAGGATGTGGTTGGTTACATGCTGGTGTTCCACAACCAGACAACCAGCTTCTGGAAACTTGCACAGAAGTATCTGGAAGCTTTCCAGGAGGACAAGAAATGCTGGTATGATGAAAATACCACGCTGGTTGAGTTTCAGTCTGTTCACAAAGCGTGGGTAATGGAGCCAATGAGGGTCGTGGAACTTCAGGCCCTGCAAGACCGTTGGTCTGGGCCTTATGAGGTGAAGGAGCATGAGAGTGACGTCACCTACTTGGTAGACCTCAAGATTCTCAGGAACCGTTTTAGGGTCCATTATGCCAATCCCTTCAAGTCCCCCTTCGAGAGGTCTGAGCTTACCATGCTCTTGGTTAGTACTGATCGGATGGAAAAAAAGAGCGAACCTCTCTCGAACTACTTTCTTCCAAGGAGCAGAATCGGTCAGTGGAGGGTGTGAGCCTGTCCTCTACCTTGACCCTAGATTAACAGAGAGACTACCACCAGTTGCTGGGACAGTTTGCATCTCTGTTCTGACTTACCGCAGGAGTCACTACATGGTGCACCCAAGATACTGAAACTGAGGACAGTATGCCTTTGAAAAACAAAATTTACAGGTTATCTGACAAATTGAGAACCAGCATCAAAGATGAGATCTCTAATATGCTGGCATTAGCGATTATTGAGCCCTCAAACAGCTGAGTGGTGTTGGTCCCCAAGGCTGCCCGCCAGGTGTCACACCTGAACTCTGGGTTGGTGTGGACTACCATGGGCTGAATGCAGTCACCAAGACTGGTGTACACCCCATCCACAGAGCTGATGCGGTCATAGATCAGCTTGGAGCAGCCAAGTTCCTCTGTATGTTTTACTTAACAACTAGGTGCTGCCCGATTGCCCTTATTGAGGGGGCTAAAGAGAGGTCAGTGTACTCAACACCATAAGGGCACTTCTAGTTCCGGGTCATACCTTTTGGTTAGAACAACACACCTGACATCTTCCAGAGGTTGGTCATCCAGGTCCTGGCTGGGTTGGAGAACTTCAGTGCCGCCTACTTGGATTGCCCAGAGAGATGTGAGTACCTTCTTAGGCTTCATTGGCTATTACAGGAGGTTCGTCAAGGAGTATTGCACTATTGTTGCCCCCTTGACAGAGCTGCTTTGATTTGATTTAAACATGTACAGAGTGCGCAATTGCCTGAAGGCGTCTTGGCGCTAGGGTGATCTTGACCAACCAACCATCAAAGTGAGAGCGAAAAAGTATTATAATAAAGCTGAAAACAGCCAGGTTTTGAACTGTTTCTGGAACTAGAGAAAATTGTCCTGACTTTTAAGAGACGAGGGCAGTCTATTCTAGAGCTTGCAAGTGGAGTCACCACACATGATGAGGCTGATCGTAATAGCCTTTTGGGGAAGTACCACCTAAATGTACTTTTAAGGTACTCTGGTCCTACTCCATTCAGTGCTTTATGAGCTACGCACAAAACCTTGAAAATGATCTTCATCCTAACAGGGAGCCAAGGAAGCTCTGCCAATGCATTAGATGCTGACTTAAATTTGGTGATTTTCTTCAGTATACAAGCGGTATTTTGCAACATTTGAAGCTTCTTTAAAGTATTTTGTTTAATTCCCAGATCGAGCGCATTGCAATAATCAAGTCTGGATAACACCAGGGAAATAAAACGGATGTTTGCAAGTCTGGAAGGATAGAGGGAAGTTCCTTCCTCAACATTTTTAAAATCTAGAAACAAATCGTAGTCAGTTTGTTGATCTGCTTAACAAATGACAATCCAGAACCAAAGAGGACACCCACAATTCCCTACTTTGAAAACTGATATGGGAGGAGGTCCAAGCAACTGAGGTCACCAGAGCTGGTTCCAGAAAGAAACATCATTGCCAAAAAGGAGCACCTCTGTTTTTTGAGAGTTTAGCTTTGCATCCAACAAACAATGGCTGTTATGCAGCCGTTGTACCAAGTGGCAACCTCCCCCATGTTACCCAAGATCAACATTACAACCTGGGTATCATTAGCATATGCTGTTGTGGCAAAACCAACAAAATGCATTAACTAGACCCAAGGGGCCACATAAATATTAAACAGTGTAGGACTGAGCGATGACCCCGGGGGAACCCCGCAAGGTAGGATAAAAGATTTTCAATTAAACTCCCCAATGGCCACCTTTTCTTCTGTATCATCTAAGAATAACAAGAGGAGGTCTAATGCTGAACCAGTAATTTGAATATCGGCCAGCCACTTCAAGAGGACCACATCGCTAACTGTATCGAATGTTGCGGAAAGGTCCAGAGGGGACACCGCATTCTTCCCACCATTGTCCAGGATGGAGCTGATCTCTTCTGAGACTGAAACTAATGCAGTCTCAGTACCGTGGACTGACCTCAAGCCAAACTGTGCCTCATTCAGAATTATATATTTCTCTAGGTGTTCTGAAAAGGTTATATTACAATGCTTTTCAATGATTTTGGCCAGGAAGGGTAGCCGCAATATAGGTCTATGGTTATTCTCATTCAGAGGGTCGAAAGCCGGCTCCTTCATAAGAGGTAGAAACTAGGGGGCATATTATCAAGACTGGCGATAAAATTATCGCCGCTAAAGCGGCGATAATGGGCTTGATAATATGCTCTATGGAATTCCAATTGAAGCCCATGTTAGATGTTAGCCTCCACTTTGTCTTTAAAAAATTTGGCCAATTTATCACAAAAAAGCTGGTTTGACGGGTGCCAATTAAGGGAGTAGAATTTGTAAGAAATTGAACAATTCTAATTAGAGCTTTAGCTGACTCTGCGGCACAACTGATTTTTTCAGTGTAGTAGTGGATGTTTTCCTCTATACTAAGCTTTTTGTACTGGTGAATGAAATTTTTGTGCCTCACTTTTTTGCTTTCTTCATATTTGTGTCTCCACAATTGTTCTTGCCTATGACATTTTATTTCTTTTCAGGCAGTATAGAAGAAATCCACTGTGCACTTGGGTTAATTCTTTAGATTTTCCCATTTATTACCTGATTAGAGACTGTATTATGCAGCCACTCAGGGTAGGTTGCTGCTGCTTGATTTAAATCTCCTGTAAACAGCGGTACCAACGTTTTCAGGGATTCTTCTTATACTTTGCTATTCGTTTTAGACCAATCACAATGGATTTCTGTGAGTGCGATGGAGCATGGATCGGATAGATGGACATGGCAAGTTCAGGTAAAAAGTTACCTTCAAAGTCTGGTGCAAAGAGTTCCATTCATGAAGGAGGCAGACACGAGAAGGAGGCTGACAGTAGCATGAAGAGCCAGTTGGGTGTCGAGGCCAGTTGTTGTTGGAGCTTCGTTCTGGTGGTCACCGCGGCTGTTGTTGCTGTAGCACCCAGTGTAGATCTTATATAGCCAGTCATCGCTGGTGGTCACTGTAGCTCAAAGAGCAGGTCTAATCTGAGCTTTCCTTTGGCGGTCATCACAGTTGCCAGAGTCTCAGTGCATCAAGGCCCATTCACAGTCGCAAAGAGCTCAAACTTCATGAATTCACCTTTTTTTTCTTGAGAGAAACTCAAACTGTTGCCAGGAACTGGGGGGACCTATTAGGGATCAGGAACTTTCTCGAGCAGAGATTACAGGGCTCAGGCATGTCCAGCTGCAGGTACAGACAGGCCCACTTGCAGTAGGTCAGATGGGCAGTTGCAGGGAAGCCTTTGGAGCTTGTTATATCCCTGTAGCTCAAAGAGGAGGTCCACCAACTGACATTGAATTCACTCTGGTTGGCCCGGGGTTAAGGTAAGCAGGACCAGTCTTCATTCAATAAATCAGAACTTGTAGATCCCATGAGGGTACCTAGGTGCTGGGTTACTGGGCTTAGTGAAAATGTCAGGTCTTGAGTCTCTTCCTGAAATCCGTCAGAGTGGGTGATGTTCGGAGGTGGAGAGGGAGGGAGTTCCAGGACTTGGCGGTGAGGTGGGAGAAGGAGCTGGCTCCGCTGTGGTTATGGTGGATGCACAGTGTCTGTGTGAGGGCGGCAGAGCAAAGCTTTCTGGATGGTTGGTGGTAGATCAGGAGGTGGTTCATGTATGCTGGTCTTGGGTCATGGCCGGCTTTGTAGGCGTGTGTCAGCAACTTAAATTGGCATCTTTTCTGGATGGGGAGCCAGTGGAAAGTCCTAAGGTATTGGGTGATGTGGGTCAATTTGGGAAGGTTGAAGATCAGTCTGGCCGCTGAGATCTGTATCGTCTGGATCCTTCTCATGAGTTTAGTGGGGGTTCCTGCATGCAATGCCTTGCTGTAGTCCAGCTGGCTGGTGATTAGGGCTCGCTTAACTGTTTTTCTTCTACTTATGAGGAGTCATTTGAGGCAGAGGAGACTGCGTTGATCTGTAGTTTTATGGTGTGTTTGCTGTCTAGGGTGATGCAGAGGTTGGGGTGTGGTCTTTTGGTGTGCGGGTGGGTCTTAGTTCAGAGTGCCACCATGTGTTGCTCCAGAAGGAGGTGTGGTTGCCAAAGATCAGTACTTCTGTCTTGTCCGCGTTGAGCTTCAGACAGTTGTCCTTCATCCAGGCTGTGACATTCGTAATGCAGTTGTGGAAGTTGGTCTATGTGGTGGTGGGTTCTGATTAAAGCGAGAGGACGAGCTGGGTGTTGTTGGCATAGGTTATGATGTTGATATCATGGGTTCTGACGATGTCAGCTAGAGGCGTCATGTTGGTGTTGAAGAGAGTGAGGCTGAGGGATGAACATCAAGGGATGCTGCAGATGGTGCACATGGGTTCTGCGGCGAAGGGAGTTAGGCAGATTCTATGCTTATCTCCTATGTGGAATGATGTAATATATTGGAGTGCGTCTCCTTTGATCCCGATCTGGTGCAGTCTCTTGATGAGTGTGTAGTGGGACATGGTGTCTAAAGCTGCGGAGAGGTCAAGGAGGATCAGGGGCACCGAGTCCCCTCTGTCGAGTAAGGTGCAGGTGTTGTCTGTGTCCGCCATCAGGGCAGTCTCAGTGCTGTGGTTGGTGTGCAGACTGCATTGGGATGTGTCTAGCAGGTTGTTTGTCTCAAGATGCTCAATAAGTTGATGGCCTTCTACAGGACTTTAGTGGGAAAAGGGAGCAGCAAGATGGGGCGGTAGTTCTGGAGTTTGCTGGAGTCTGTGGAGGGTTTCACAAGGAGAGGTCTGACTTCTGCATGTTTCCATGTGTCTGGAAGGGTGGCTGTGATGATGGAAGCGTTGAGGTTGGTGGTGAGTTTGTGGCTGATCTTGCTTGAGGTTGAAGAGGTCAGTGGGTTCGGCTCAAAGTTCCTGTAGATAGTGGATATCTTGTGATGAGGAAGTTCTGATGTGCTTTGGGAGGTCCTTCTCTGGCAGCAAGGCTGTCCTCAAGTAACAGGGCAGTCCTCTGGCACCAGGCAGTCCTTCTACTGTACAGTTCACAAGTCCAGGTGTGTTCTAAAGATTGGATCTTGAGGTCCTATATTTTATACCTGGTGCCAGCCTATGAAGTGGGGGATGCCCTGTACTACTCCCATATCTGGTGCTCACACATTCTTCCCTTCCCCTGCCAAGCCTCCAAGAAGTCTGGGTGATGAAAGGCAAGTATCAGGTTCCTTTGTGAGAGCTGGAGGCAAACCCTTTGAAGTGTAAGTGGGGAAAGGAACAGCCCTGCCCCCAGCCATCGTGGCAGGATGGCCCATCCTGCCCACACCTAGTCTCATTTGTGTCACTGTCCGGAAGGAATACAAAACCCCAACATCAGTGCCATTCAAAGTCAAGTGACCCAGGACGCTGACAGAAGGCACAAATGTTTGGGGCAAGAAAATGCCAACTTTCTAAAAGTTGCATTTTCAGAATTGTGACTTAAAATTCAACTTTACTGTTAAAAAGAAAAACAAGACCCCGGGCACACTTTTTTAGGATAAATGTGCTTAATAGCAAAGTGTTAGAAATCGCAAAATATCTTCTTAATAAGTCCATTCAAGTTTTTTTCGAAAGTTTTTCAAATATTTTACTCATTGTTATCGATAAGCACAACCAGCCAACACATGTTTCGTCACAGCGGGTATCCTGTGACTTCTTCAGGGCTGAAAAGCAGAACGGAAAATCCTCTGAGCAACCCTCTAACCGGTGATAATTCCAAACCGGACGGGCTGTGTTTGGTCATGGAAGGACTGAAATCAATGGTACAGGGGCATTTGAACCGGAATAGCGGAGATCCTGAGAGCGAAGTGTCTATGTAGAGAGTTGCGCGGCGGGTATGCCTATAACGCAACACATGGAACTGTTCAAGGCAACCGCCTCGCCGGTGAAAATATCAGAGCGGCTGATCTAATTAATGAAGTGGTTTTCAAAAGAATAGGGTGGTAGAGTAGGAAGACTGAAATGACGGAGATCCTGAAAGGAACGTGCCTGTGCAGGGAATTGTGCAGCTCTGATATTTTCACCGGCGAGGCGGTGGCCTTGAACAGTTCTACATGTTGCATTATAGGTATAATCTAGATGTTTTTCTGGTCACCCTCCATGGCAGAATAGAGGAGCATGAAGGACCAGGGCGACTGTCCCGCTTGCTGGTGCTCAGGACAGCTGCAGGACTTGCCAGATACCGTGGAGAGGTAGGAACCTTTGGAGTGCAGCAGCATCCCCTGACCCACTCCTTGGAGGGAGACCATCAACACAGCCTGGCCTAGAGCTGCACATTCTAGGTGAAGTGGGGGACTCGGATGAGGCCTGCCCCCGCTGGCCACAGTCCCCCTTTAACACAGCTGTGCGAGACCGAGGCAGTCCACCCATCCAGAATGCCTCAAAGATGCACTGAAGCAACCTGTCCACCTATCATCCTGCATTCATCTGGTTCCTAGATTGAGGTACAGTGGGGGCAGGGCTCCCTCATACCCAATTGTTATCAGCCTTTTTGACTGACCCCTTCAGAGCTGCATCATGAAATATCACATGGGCCCTCCCCTGGGATCCTTTGTTGACGATCTCTGCACCACTGTGCCACCAGCGGGATCCACTGAGTAGGGGTGCGAATTGGGGCCAGGGTCACAGTTCAATACTGGGGGCCTCCCCAAACCGTTTAGGCAGACCCTACATGTTTTGCCCCAACCATCACTCCCCCTGTCCTGGGCACGCAGTGCTCATCATAGAAGGGCCATACCTGCCTTCACTCGTTTTACCACAGCTGTACTGCTGCAGACAGCTACTCATGGGCCCATGAACCCTTCTTCAGACTGCAAGCCACTGGCCTCATTTAGTCCAGGTGCCACATCTCAACTTCTGCCTGCTCTCTCTTATCATTGGCACAAGGGGACTCCTATGCCCGTACTGTGGAGCTCCAGGCCAGCTACACCTGCACTCTCTGGAAAAGACTCTGAGGAGAAGGGAGTCTTGAGTCAAGAATTGGGCTAGAGGAGATCTGCTCTTGAAAGTGACCTGTCAACTGATCTTTATTAAGGTTGTAACCGAATACAAGACAACTGCACCACAGCGGGTGGGGCGCCCGGATGACACGATGGACTGCATCCTACAGGAAATCACAGCAATGGGATACAGGCTGGTACTGCTGGATGCCAAGATTATGAACGTCACCGCAGACACAAAATCTATCAAAATGGAGATTGGGGCACTTCATGACTGCGAGGACAGAATTGACAGCATTAGGATCCCAAAGGCCCCAATCGGACTCTGGGGACCTACACCACTTTAATATTCCCAATCACTGTGTAGATTAGGAAGCTCGGTCCTGATGAATTGCTTTTGATTGGTATCAACTAATGTGGCAAGAAACTTGCCAACTAATTTATACACTACTTCCATGTGCTGATACAGACCTTCCTCTCTGGATACTGCTACTGTTCCTGTTTTTATTCTAGACAAGGGGACCCATTTAATAAAAACAATTATTAGGGTACACCTTAGACTATTTTATTTCACTCAGATTCACACCAACATACACTTTGACCTGTGCTTCACAGATGGCATAAAACAAAAGATCCCTGGCAAAGAGTTCCCTTGTGGGTGCCAGTCAGGCATTGCAGCGCCGGCCCCAACGAAGAGCATGCAATATGATGAAGCATAACACCCATCTGGGTGTGTGACAGCTCTGGCTCCTGGGCAGTCAGATGTCCCCATCTGGTTCCTTAGCTCTTAACTTCAACCTGTTCTCTATCCAAAAACGGTTTTTCCTAGGAACTTCACACCTCTCATTGGTATTCTATCATTATTAGGAGCCCGTATGCTGGACCCTTATGCGCTCCTCGTCTCTCTCTTTGTATATAGCTACATACTACTTACTCATGATCCTGAGTTTACCCACTCTGTGGGAATTTCCCATCACTCCTGCCACTTTCTCCGAAGGGTGCATTTCTGTGGTAACTCCAGGACATCGGCACCCTTGAGGTTATGCTCTGTTAATGAAAGTTTTTTACCTCGCGTCCCAATCTAATGGAGGATCACATTTCTCTCTCTACCCCATTGCCGGTCCCTTCATCCTCTTGGTTCCATCGACTGCATTCCATTCATGTTCGATTTTATTCCCCCCCTTTCTTTTTGCATCCCCCACTAATGCGACCTCTAGATTTGCCGACGCCGGCACCTAGATTCCGCACCCATAACTATCACCCCTCTGCTGTGCCATCACACTCTAGGATTTCCGGCCTTGGTGAGCAAGACAGCACCCATCACTCTTCACCAGTTTTACACTCCCCTAGCTTCACATGCTGACAATACTTCATGGCAACAAACACTTGACTGTCCTACCCTGGAATGTTCACAGTCTCACCCACTGCTCAAGCATAAAATGTCCCTTGCTTATTTGAACATGTGGACATTGCCCTGTTGCAGGAAACCCATCTCACCAGCCTTGTAGTGGGTCAACCTAAAGGTAACTGGGTGGGCAAAGTCATCTATAGTAGCTGCTCACACTAGTCTACCAATTGTGACACACCCTTATCAAAAGGAATGTAGTGTAGCTATACTGCTGCGCCAAACCCTCCCCTGCACTCAAGACTTGGACAGACCCTGAAGGCAGATATCCCTTTGCCCGTCTTAGAATACTTGACAAGGTTCTATGCATGGGTTTGAATTATGCTCCGGTGGGTCGAAAGCGAAATTCCTTATTCACATCCTGACAGAACTGGGCATTACGATCACGTTCCTTGAGGATGACTGGAACCTGACCCTGGACTCTGTGCTAGACCGCAGATAGATAGGGCCAACAACAAGGACAGTGTGGTCTTGCAGGACATACTGGCACTCAGACCCGTGCTCTGTGACTTGCCAAGGATATGCCAGAGGAGGCACTAGACCTGTCCCTTGATGCCAAAAAGGCATTTGATTGTATAGAATGGGGTATCTCCTATAACTCTGTGCAGATTTGGTCTGGGTGATGACTCCATTAACAGTGTTTGGTGGTGATATAACTCCCTCGCAGCCAGGACTCGAGTCGGGGTACCACGCGGGTGGATGGCGTCCCCCCACTTATTTTACAGGTTGGACACCGTCCCCCCTGCCAAACAGATGGACTTCACTCTTTGGCCTCTCTGGGACGAGATCGGAGCTCACAGCACGCTGTTCACGCGTGGCTTCTCAGATGCAATCGCATCTAGGGGGTGAGCGAGAGGAGGCAATGAGCCTGATGATGCAAGCCACCCTTTGTGACGTCACTTGCTGTCGTGACGTCACTTCCGGTGACAGCGTCACCCCACTTCTTTTTTTAGGACTCGTGCCCTGCTCGCAGCACAAATGAACTGTGGGGTTTGCTTATCAACAACCTTCCAGGTACAATGGATGCAATAGGGGTGTCCGCACTCCCCATTGCTCTTCCTCCTCGCACTTGAACCCCTGGCGCCAGCCACCAGCAATCCACCAATCGGCCGACATTGTGGGTATAACCATGCCAGGAGGCTCGCCATCTGTGCTTTTATATGCAGATGACATCCTGTGGACTCTTATTGACCTCTCTAGCTCCCTCCCGTCCCTCAAGCGTCTTATCATAGCTAGCGGGATGCAAGGTTAACTGGGATAAGATTGAAGGCCTGCCCCTTTCCAGCAACAAGACAATGGCTGCCATACAGGGCTTTCAATTTCACTGGAAGCCTTCTTGCCTCAAATACGTGGGAGTCTACGTTAACAGGGTCTGTAACGCATGACTCTAGATAACCTATAGCCCCTCATAGAGCGTGCCCATGCAGACTTCTCCAAAAATGGACACACCTTAATCTCTTGCTTTGGGATAGATCACAAGCCATCAAAACGGTAACCCTCTCTAGATTCACTTATGCCCTAGGTATGCTCCCGATCCCGGTGTGGTTTCTGCACTCCATAGATCACGGCATTAAGGTTTCATTTGGTGCACCGCAGAACCGCGACTAGCAATGTCCACAGTGATTGCCCAAAAGAAAAGTGGCAGCCAAGGGCTCCCCTCGGTCGAACTCTACACCTTAGCACACCACCTAGTACAACTCGCCTAAATGCAACAACACACATTTGCACCTCTCCTCCCAGGTTCTTCTCGAGAGAAATGTATACCAGAGCCCGCCGGGACTACATTCGCTCAACATACATGGCACACCCTTAATATGACTTAAAAACCCTATGAGCCAAGCGATGGTCCTATCCTGGAGTTATGTCCACAACTTTGTCTAGACTGACCCTTACTTTCATGATGGGGCCCCCCTCTGGCAGGATGCTTGCATCGCATAGGAGGGCTCTAACCAACAGACCCCTATGGTTACAGGTGGGCATCCTGTCTCTCTCAGGTCACTGACCACGATTCCATTAAATATTTGCAACTCTGTCATTGCCTCTCAACCAAACTGGGCGCACTCCAGTTGGGGGTGATGCGCTCCCCTATCAGCACCTTTGGGGTTGTTTCAAAGGTGTAATGCCTGGTCTCTACAGTCTCTTAATAGGGTAGAATTAATCCTTACCCCAAACTCACCAACTGCAAACCGTGTGACAGGAGAGACTACGAGTGGGATATGCTGACAACCACTGGACCGAGGTTTTGGAAAACCTGGACCGAGGGGTGAGGAAATTCAGGATGAAATTCTGTCATTTTAAGACTTGTACTGGACCCCCAAGACTCCTCCATCATTCGCGGTGATGCAGGTGACCTGACTGTGACATAGTACGTATTCTGTATGACTGCCCAAACATACAGGTGGATCGCAGTGGAAGGCAGACTAGGCAGAACCCTGCCCCTCCCCATACCTCAGTGCGTGCATGATACCTCTGACTTTTCTCCACTGATGCACCATGAACGCTGTATTCTTTCACCACAGCATTAATCATGGCTAAACTTTGCATCCTCCGCTACTGGCGCTCTCTGCATGCGCTGTCACACACAGAATGGCTGCACTAGATGTTCATAGCAGCCTCAACTAAGAAACTCATCAATTAACGTTTCAGAAAAACGTGAGACCTATCAACAGGTGTGGGCCCAGTTCCTGAATGGGTTAGCACAGAACTGGGTCACCTTTCTCCTCCGACTTCAGTAACCCCCATACACTGATACCTACTCACTCTTGGTAGTAACGAGGCTATGCTCCAGATTGTGAGGATGCCATGAGACCCCCAACCCGCATTCCCATTTTTGGGAGCTCGTCTACTCCTACGACAGACACAATCACATACCTCCTTCTCTCTTCTTCTGGGTTTGAAGCCTTCTAGCAGTATGCATGGTTCACTGCACTTCCCCCTTCCTCCTCCCCGCCCATTACCCCTTCTCCCCAGTGATCTCTTCGCTCCCCTTTCCTTATAATCCTTGACTGTTTATCCTAATGTTGATTAATTTTGGACTGCGACCACCACGGTTTCAGCCGGCTACCTCCTGAATTTCACTGCAATGTTACACTGTGCTTGTATCTCGCATTTAGGAAAACTTAAATAAAGACTAAAAAAAACGTTCTTTAAAAAATGTTTAAACATCCTAAACTGGAAAAGGTATAGCGATTATCCATGCAAAAAATGAGGATTTGGAAACTAGATCACATCGCACGAATATGCTTACCATTGTTGTATCAGAATCAGTGAACAGTGGTAGAGTAGAAACATAGCAAATCTATTATATTTGACAGGTCACAGCTTTCTGCGATGTTCATAGTAGAGCATGCGGACAGATCTCTAGTGTCTTGACCAACGCCAACCCGGCCCTATTATGGCCTGCATCTTTAATTACAGAGACCGTGATATAATACTGCATATTGCAAGGGAAAAATAAACTTGCAATATGCTGGGAATAAGATTGTTATTTTCCAAGGCTTTACTATGGTGGTTAAAAGAGACACATAAGTTCTATGCAACAGTGAAAAAACAACAACGTCTGAGCTTTGACTATGCCATGCTGTGTCCAGCAAGACTGAAGAGAAGCGACTATGGTAGGCCCAAGTTTTACAACCCCCAAGGCTGCTGTGCAGCTTGATAAAACTACTGAAGACACATAGACGGATGTGGGAGGGTTGGTGGTGGGCCGTCTATCCCCTTAGGTGATAACGACTCACCATTCATGTGCCCTAAAAAGTGAGTAACAGGATAGGAAAAATGACAAGTGGATTAACACTCTCAAAAAGTTATTTATCTGACATAATAGTAATTGCCTGGGAAACCATAGGTGTCAGGGGAAGTGCTTAGGGGCAGTTAGCCTATCAGGAGAAAGTGGGGATTAGTGGTGACCACTGTTCCCTCAGCGCGCACCACCTCGCGTGGAGCGCGCACACAGTCAGGACATCGCGCCGCCGGCTGCTTTGAAAGAAGCGAGCGGCGCGAATGAAGCGTGAATGAAGCGAAGCATGCAGGCATGTAGGTAAGGAGGCGGGGGGAGGGCTTGTGGCGCTATGAGGGAGTGCGGGGCAGACTCTGGCCTTTTGTTTAAGTATTGATGTTAATCAGAGCCCCTTCACGGGCTCAGATTAACAGCAATACTTAAACAAAAGGCCAGAGTTTTCCCCGCGCTTTCCTAACAAAAGCGTAGACAGTTTCCAAACTACGCTTTTGTTAGGAAAGCGCGGGGAAGACTCTGGCCTTTTGTTTAAGTATTGCTGTTAATCGGAGCCCGTCAAGGGGCTCTGATTAACATCAATACTTAAACAAAAGGCCAGAGTGGTGAGGTGCCGGGTTTTTAGGAACCCGGTGGTGCCAGGGGATAACACCCGATGACCTCTGAGTTCCCCCTTGTTCCGGACTACAGAAACAATGAGTCTTCTAGTCACAGTCAGAGATCAAGTTTTATTGGTAGCTACCAAGTAACACGTGTCCTAGAAGCATGACAAACACGGGTCATGTATTCTCAGGAGACTGTACGTGTTCGTTTTTACAGAACCAGTCTTCTCCTTTTATACAGAAATAATGGCTTCAAGCAAGAATTCTTGAGTTTATGATATGGCTGTAAACATATTTCTGTAATAATACAAAGTGCGGCGTCACGTAAGCAAACCCACATTTTAGATGTCCAGTTCGTGACAGATTACCCAGCAAGATCCGGGACTCCCATCAGATATCGATGAAACACCAATAAAGGCAGGTACCACCCAGTCATAAAACTGGCCATAAAGAAGAAGTATGGACAGGTGCATGTTTGTAGAAAGCATGTTCTGTATGGGGTGAATGGTTTGTGGAATGTTATGTGTCGATAGTATCGTATTCGGCCACTGGGCGGGGAGCCGCCCAAACAGGTTTGGCTTAAGGCAATGGAGTCAGTTTGGACAGGTCAGGGGGAAGTCAGGGAAGGTGGACGTGTCCTTTTGGATCAAGCTCGACCTTTAATTGACTTAACATGAGGGCAAGACGTAAGATGGATGCCGTTCACAAAATGGAGTCTAAGGGATTGGGACGGAAACTACGATTTAGGGGTGTTGGCTACCCTCGATTGTCACGCAAATACATAGGAATGATGTCCTAATCATTATCGGTTCATGGACACTAAATTCGTCATGGTACGTTGATATTTTGTGACACGGGTATTGGACCTCGATATTGGGATAACAATAGGGTCCAGATTTTCAGAACCACAGACCCTCCTTTTGCCCTTATGTAAGGCAATAACTCATGTTAATCCAAGTCCAAATCTGTATGAAGGAATTCGTGGAGATGCTGCTGTAACATCATCCTGTTGCTTAGTTCGTCCCTTGACGCAGGCTTCCGTACACATGAAGTAGCACAGAGGCCACAGAGTGCAGGAGCGCACTGGACACATAGGCAGAACATAAACAGAAGTGTTAAGATCATCCCAATGAAGATTAGCGTTTTCCATCCCCAGGCAGCGATCAGTCCCCAGAACCACCCTAGCAAGGACCAATCCCCTTTCTCAATGTGAAGGGAACCAGATATTTCATGTAGTTTAGAGATGGCCTGGTATACTGTCGGTGCATTATCAGGGATGAATATGCAACAACTGGATTGGATGACTCTACACACACCACCACGATCGGCGAGTATGATATTAAGGGCAATTCGGTTCTGAAGGGTCATAAGTCGATCCGACTGAAGCTCGGTTGTCAAATTGCCAAGTGCTCCGGCCGTTGTAGTCACGGCGGATTCAACTATCCTTGCTAACTGGCGAATATTCCTGCTGTTCACCATAGGCCCCCAAAATGGCAGAAAACCTTTTGCGAAGTCAGCGAATTCCTGACCCGCGGTGTCGTCTTTACTCACGACACCTCTAGCTGTCCTTGTCCGATGGTAATCTGCTCGGGCCGTGTAGGTAGGAGGCAGCAGAAATGAGATGAAGCACGTGCCTGAGAAGTCAGGGGGTAACCATGTATAGGCTTGGTCGTGGCAGACGAAATACGTGCCTTTGGCTGCTAAGAGTATAGGGGAAGTTCGGGAGGCGAGCACATATGTTTCTGTGCAAATGCTCTTGCCTAACTGTGCAGTGGGATCTCTACCAATACCTTGTAAACATAGGTGACCTCGGTGGGGCACTATCCAAACTGGGCGGGATTTCTTTGCGGCCTGGCTCTTGATCAGGTAAACGCCATGTTTGGTTACGTTCCAACGAGTGTATGGAGTCAGTTCATCTTTGGGGATAGTCAGATATGTGTCGAACTCTCTACTCATATTTCTTATCCCTGCTATTAGTGCCTTGTTACTGGAATCGCTTTCAGTGGAACGGGTCGGGTATGGTTCTAGGGCGAATAGGAACATGGTCTGAAAAGCCCACAGAGAACCATAATAACTAAGTGGCAGGATGAAGTATGGGATACCCTTATCCGTCGTGTGCAGCATGAGTCCGCATATCCAACAGTTTGATGTGTTCATTATAGACTGGTGTTGGTGTAGGAGTTGGATGAAAGAGTTATTTACAAATTCGAGCCTTCTGGCAGACTCGTGTTCAGGTAGAGGGTGAAAAGAATGTGGGGAGAGAGTGGGAGAAGGCGTCGGCAGAGTGTCATTCGAGAGTAGGGAGACTTGAAATACGAATAGCGCATAACCAATCAAAAGCATCACAGTGCTACACAGCATTAGAACACATATTATTAAAAATCTTTTCTTGGACAGTATAGTACATAATTGTTTTTCAAAGTTCGTAAGCTTGACAGGTCTCTCTACCCTTGGAAACTCCATCCTCTACTTGCTGCCCGCGGTGGTAGGTTGATTCTGCCAGGGAGCGCGCTCCGTTCGGTCCGGGGTGACTCCCTCGGACCAACCAGAACCGTGGACCTAAAACTTCCTTGGTTGCACTCCCTCCACTTCAACTGCGACCCTAGCAGCGGAACCGGATGGCGGTTCGAAAATCAAAAATTAGCTAGTTCCCTGGGACGAGAGAGCTGGAGGATAAAAAATAGTTCTTGGGGGAAAAAGGGAAATCACATTAGATCAAGGTTTTATTAGTCTCTGGGGCTGGATCTTAGGTTGTATCGTCGCTTCTCAGGTACGGTGTGGTCTTTAAACAATGTCTTAGGTTCGGTAGTGTCCAATTGCATAGATGGTGACACACGTCCTTGCAAAATACGATCACTCTCCTTTTCGGTACCAGTCTCTTTTAAACGTGCATCGCTGAAAGGGATAAAACGAGGTACGGATTCAGTCTTAGAGTCGGCAAGTCCTTTATCGACCCACCGGTCGTATGGAAGGGGCAGAGGGACCCGTTTGCAATGGGTCCCATGCACCCAGTTCTTTTTGCCGTCCACCCGAACCGCTGATCTCGTGGAAAGAAGTACCAGGTATGGTCCGGTCCACCTCGGCTGTCCGTTGTTGGTGCGCTGGAAATTCCGCACCAGGACCCACGAGCCGGGTTCGATGGTATGACCTGGATCGTCAGAGGCTGGCGGAGAGGAACTGTGAACCTGTAAAACACACATTTAGCTGTCAATTCGCACAAATAATCAAGCAGTACGGGGTGTTCTATTTCACGGAGTTTCTTTGGTCTTGGCACGCCCCAGACGTTGGCTGGGCGGCCAAACACTATCTCGTGGGGGCTAAGACCTAATCTGGAATGGACGGTCATCCTAGTTGACAAGAGTGCTAGGGGCAAGGCGTCAGGCCATTTAAGACCTGTACTGGCTTGGATATTGGCTAGCTTGAGTTTCAAAGTGCCATTGTAGCATTCTACTAATCCAGCTGATTGGGGGTGATTTGCAGCGTGGAATTTCTGGTGTATGCCTAGACACTCACACACTCTCTTCATCACTCGTCCTATGAATTCACTTCCATTATCACTCCAGACAATTCTAGGCATACCGAATCTCGGGAAGAACTCTTTGACAAGGGCTTTGGCAGTTGTCATAGCAGTATTGTTTTTAAGGGGGTACGCTTCCACCCACCTTGAAAAAGCGCAAACAACAACGAGCACATACTTTAGATTGTTGCACCTTTCCATGTGAATGAAATCGAGCTGCAAAACCTCGAACGGATACGTAGGAGGCGCAAAGTGACCAGCTGGAGTTGGAGTTCCTTTACCGGGATTGTGTTTTAGGCATATCATACAGTTTCTGACCACATTTTCTGCATATTTTGGGATATTGCTATTCTGCCATACTGGGGCCAATAGCTTACATATTCCTTTCGAACTGATGTGTGCCATGCCGTGAGCCATTGTTACTACTGCAAGTACGTATGCATTAGGTAGTAGCCATCGCTGGTGTTCCGATAATTCGACCCAACAACCATTCGCATCCAATCTACCCATACTTTCTCTCCATTCATTCAACTCATTCTCAGTTGCCTCAGCTTGTATGCATTTTATGCTTTCAATAGTTTCCTCACACATTCCCACATCAGCAGTACATCTAGCGGGACCCGCAACATACATTCGACTCATCGTGTCCCTTGCGGTCTCTTTCGCAACCTCGTCTGCAAATGCATTCCCGCGGCCAATATCGTCTTGAATTTTCTTGTGTGCACTGCATTTCATAATGGCAACTTGTAGTGGCATGGTCAATGACTCAAGGAGCTCATTAACTAGCTGACCATGTTGTATCTTTGCACCATGTGAGGTAAGGAAACCACGTTCACGCCATAATCTCCCAAAACTGTGAGCCACGCCAAATTGGCTGTCCGTGTACACATTCACTCGCTTTCCTTTTGCTAACAAGCATGCTCTGGTAAGTGCAATAATTTCCGCAGCTTGTGCAGAGTTGTGGGAAATACGTGCGGTCTCTATAATGGTGTGTAATGTTGTTACAGCATATGCGGCAGTCGTATCACCATTCGGTAACTTGAAACATGAACCGTCAACCCATAAAGTATCATTGCATTCAGGAAGGGGAGTGTCCTGTAAGTCTACTCTCCCTTTTGTCTCTTCTTCTGTCCTAAAGCAGCAGTCATGTTTATCACTCTTGTCTGTTCCTGTCGGAATGGGTAATAACGTTGCGGGATTCAGTGTATCACACCTTTTTATGTGGATGTGGCTTGCTAGCAACGTCAGTTCGTAACTGGATAGTCGAGCGCTAGTAAGGTGTTGTGTCTTCGTCCTGTTTAGTAAAATGTCTACTGCGTGCGGAACCATAACGATCAGAGTATTATTCATGACTAATCCAGCGGATTGTCGAATGCAGACAGCTGCTGCGGCGGTAGCCCTCAGACAACTTGGTAGTGCCTTAGCCACAGGATCCAGAGTTGCCGAAAAATACGCGCATGGGCGCTGTCTGTTCCCAAAATGTTGTGTTAAGACTGATAATGCACAGCCTTCCTTCTCATGGACATATAATGTGAAAGGCTTACTGTAGTTGGGGTTTCCCAACACAGGGGCTGAACACAATGCATCACGCAACTTGTGAAAACTCGTCTGACAATCTTCAGACCAGGGCATAGGATTTGGCGTATCTTTACGGAGTAGTGCCAGCAAGGGTTTAGCTAGCAGTGAGAAATTCGGTATCCATTGTCTACAGTACGATGTAATGCCCAAAAAAGCTCGAACTTCTCTCTGTGTCCTTGGGGCACTTAGTTCTGCAATTGCCTGTATTCTTTCTGGTGTCAGTCTCCTTCCCTCCTTCGACAAGACGTGACCTAAGTAGGTTACTTCTTGTCGGCAAAATTGTAGTTTGGAAAGGGAGACTTTGTGCTTCATGTCACATAAGTGATGCAATAATGATAACGTAGCTTTCTTGCAAATTTCTTCAGTGTCCGCAGCGATCAGCAGATCGTCTACGTACTGAATCAGAGTTGAACCACTTTGTAGAACAATCGTGTCTAGTTGTGTTTTCAGGGCCTGACTGAATATGGATGGGCTTTCGCAGTAGCCTTGAGGAGCGCACTTGAAGCGGAAGCTTCGTCCTCCTAAATTAAATCCGAAAATATCTCTACTCTCCTCGGCAATCGGGATACTGAAGAAAGCGTTCTTCAGGTCAATCACCGAGAACCAATTTGCTGAAGCTGGAACCATTGTCAATAAAGCAGTAATGTCGGGGACGACTGGAAACTGTGGGATAACTATCTTGTTTACTTCTCTGAGGTCGATCACGAACCTATACACAGGGGGTTGTGAAGGATCAGTACGTTTTAAGACGGGCAAAACCGGACTGTTCCAGACATTTCCTGTCGTTTCTTCGATGACGTCTTTATCAATTAAATCATGAACAATTTTCAACAACGCTTTTTCGCATTCGCTAGATATTTTGTATTGGGGAATACGTGGCAACCTAACGTCGGCTTTCAACGTTATGACATATGGTGTTATCTCCAAACGACCTACATCATTAGAACCATTAGCCCAGAGTATATCAAGAAGTGACAATAATTCAGTTGGAATATTTTCCTTTGATAAATACATCGAAGAAATGACCTTCTTGCCTAAAGTAAGTCGTACTCCCGAGGGAGAACAGTACAAGGTCGCATATAACCTTTTTAGTAAGTCCAAACCTAGCAAATTTTCACCACAACCTGTTGTCAAAATGAGGGGTGCTTCTAATTCGCATGGGCCAACAGAAAGAGACATAGGACTAGAGATCGGGTTTCTAACAGGGGCGCCAGAGAAACCTACTGAGACATTCATTTTGTCAGACAAAGGTGCGCCAGGAAGTTTCGAGTGCATGATAGAACTTTTTGTAGCACCAGTATCCAGCAGAAATGGCTCTGACACTCCTGAGGCTATTACCTCGACATAAGGTCCATTCTGATCTACCGGAACTGAAACAACTCCCTCTCTTTGTCCATGGCTGTCCTAGCAATCGTTACCCTCATTTTCGTGTTCAGCGTAATAGTCGTCAGCATAGTACTGAGCTGATTTAGACGATGGATTATTCTGTTGGTCAAAGCTATTCATGGACTTCTGAGGCGGAAAAGAAGTTGTATTCTGAGTGAAATTTCCACGGCCTCTACCTCTAGGGGCATGTTGAACACCTCTCCCCCTTACACCTTGACCACCGTTTAAACGTCGCGCAAGAGCCGGACAATTATCCTTAAAATGACCCTCTTCTTTGCAATACGCACATTGATTCGGGCCATATGTAGGACGCTGGTGGGAAAACTCGTTACCTTGCGCGTTCCTCGAATACTGCCGTCGCGGTTGATAGTCGGGCTGACTAGCCGTGCGAGGCGGATAGGCCTGCTGGAGGAGAACCTTAGTTTTCAAATCTTTCGTCTTTTTATCTGCCTTGTCTAGCTCGTCTTTACGCCTATTCTCATAGTACTGGGCTGTAGCTAAAATCTGTGCTGACGTAGAGACAGCCCAAGCACTCTCAGAGTCTTTTAGTTTATTACATAGTTCAGGGAGCAAATTATGTACGAACTTGTCCACAAACAATCTTTGGCCACCCTCGGTAGCCATATCTTGGCCACTGTGGTCGGTGAATGTTTCCTCAAATCTCGTGAAAAAGTCAGACACATTCTCATCTTTCTTTTGTTTACATGCTGATAGCTTGTCCCAATTTACGCGTACTTCAGGCATTATTGTCTTCATGTAGGCTATAATTCTACCGGGAAGTTCATCTATTAACGGCTCAGGTTTAAAACCACCGACTTGTCTAGCATCTGTAGTCGCAATGTTCGCCCATGAGTCACCTAGTTCCTGATCGTGATCCGTATGACGTATCTTGCTCCATAAAGGATGTGGAACAACGTTCCCAAATAACATGTCTACATCTGCTAAATTCATTATACATGAGCTTGCAGTTTGCGATAACTCCTTATAATACCCAGTTGGGTTCTTACGAGGGTCAGGTAGTGACTGTTTGAGTGCTAATACTTCCGATCTTTTCCATGGGACATGTACCCATACACGCTGGAAATGGGGCAGAATTGGTGGATTAGCATTCGCATCACCTTCCCTCCAAACAGGAGGAACCTCTCTCATGGGGTACTGTCTCGCTCTTTTCCTACTAGACGTACCACATTCAGACGATGACCCAGAGTTACCACCTGTGCTTCGATATGATAATAATACCTCAACTGCTTTGTCGACATCGGGACCTACAATCATGCCTTCCCCGAATTTAAATCGTATACTACACAACTCTCGAGAGTTGCTCTCTTGACCATTATCTTCCAAATCCTCACACAGAAAAACACACATCTGTTCAAAAACATATCTTTGCGTCGGTTCATCCCATTGACGGAAAACGTTCACGACGGACTCTACATCATATCTGGCTGTATCCAGAGCCCAATTCCGTGCTAACTTATTCAGGCATTCCCTCTCTCGATAATCAGGCATTTGGCTTCGTAACTGTCTTAGTCCCGTATTAGGGGTCGTTTTAGGCGACCGAAAAAGTGGTGAAGGAATGTTAGTAATAATGCTGGCCGTTTTATGCCAGACGGAAGGTAAAAGTGGAGGAATAACTGGTGTCAGAACAGAGTCACGCAAAGCAGAAACAGAAGCGTTCGCAGAACTAGTATCGGAAGAAATAGAAGGTGCGCTAGGCGAAGTTGTAGAAGGAACAGTAGGAGAAGTAGATGTGACTGGTGAGCCTTGAGGAGGCTGCACTAGAGAAATAGAAGCCAGCTGAAGAGTAGCTGGTGAGTGCTGTAGAGGAGCTGGTATAACAGCTACCAGAGGTGCAACTAAAGGTTGCGGAGGTGCTGTGGCATTTTGCGCATAGGGTGGTGGCGAACTCAGCAAATGCGCCATTAATGGATCTTTCTCACGCTCTTTTACTGTCTCTTGCTGAAGAGATGGTAAAACAGGATAGCATTTATCTATTGCCATTTTACGTTGCCTGTGCAACTGCTCACTTATTCGATCCTCTTCGTTGTCTTTAAATTTTATTGCGGCTTGTATTACTGAAATACCCCTTTCCCTCTTATTCTTCTTTTCTAGTTTAATTGCCTTTTGTTTGGCCTCTTTACGCCATAAGCGGAAAGAGTCAAACTGTAGAAAAGTCAGCCCACATCGCACCCGATGCCCAGGCTGCTGGTGCAGGGCGACTCTTAGTTCCTATCTTGCATAATTACCAAATGAAGAGACGGGCACTGGAAGCAGGAAGACAAGGAAAAAGGTTTATTTCTCATGAGGAGAGCATGTCATTTGGGACACTCGCATAGTGTCTTCGGGAGGTGCTCTAACAAGTTTCTCTGAGGCTTCGTCTTTTATACTCAGGTTTAAGGCACACACACATCCTTCATTACAATCAAGACATTGTGAAGTATGAAGATATTCCAACACGTGGCTACAGTAGGGGCCCTTATCCTCCATGCAATAGGAGGGGGCTGTCACGCAGCTGAGTGTTCTGCTGATTCCATTGGAATGTGTGTGCCTGATCGAATCTCAGGGGGTGGGGTGGTCATGATCAATAGTGGCTCCTTTCAAGAGAGGCGAGTGCATACAGTAGTGGGCAATAAACTGTATCCTCGGGCTAAGGGATGACCAGCGGTCCGTGCAGACATTCAGGCTCAGAGGTCGGGGTCATCAAAGGAGGGGTATTCATGGAAGGAAAGGAGGTGTTGGTCAGGCGCGGGGTGTGATCCCTAGAGACAGAGTCATGCGGGAGGGGAGGTGCTCATGACTTGTACATGTGAGAGCGGGGGCAGTCAGGGTGCATGGGGGAAGCTTGCAGGGTCAGGGAAGGGGCTGATGATCGATCGTGAACAAGGAGACCATGATACCTAAAATGGCTGTCGTGTACGTGTGTGCATGGGTCTATGCTAGCGGGATAACACAGTCAGTGTTTTAGCGATATCCGTTCTGCTTACAACAAGGGGTACTGTGAACACAAATGAACGCCGCTTATGTACATACACATTGCTATTTTCAACAGTCGCCGCTTTTTTACATAAGCGAGTTCAATTTCTACATAGTCGATGCGATAGGCAGAATGCACTACATGTCAGTTTACATTTGTTGGGTTCTTCATACAAGCCTAGAGATCGGCATAATATTGAGTCGGAGTCAAGAAAAGAGGTTCCGAAACATTACAGAATCAAGTTCAGACTTTTTTCTCCGATGACATTAATTAAGAGTAATCTGATACCTTCGGGTCTTATCAGTACTTTGGGAAGCTAGATACATGGGTGACCGACGAAACATTTTTATAAGCAATAAAGTTGAGGGAGGAATGCAATTCGATGTAAACAACTAGTCAAGGGGTGGGTAGAAAGTTCAGGAAGGGGGGGTCTTAGTGAAAAATGTCTTTTTCAACGACGAGCCACCACTGGTAGACTCTGGTAGTCCGTTTTCTTTTCGTTGGCGCTTTTGAGCACCGGCGGTGGAGCTATAAGTCCAGCTCGGAATCATCCTTACGCGTTGCAGGGTGCGATCAGCCCTCTGCTGTTAGATCACAGTCCTGTTTCCTAACTCATTTTCTTAGGGGTGCCTCATGCTGGGCACCTGCGTGTCTTTCTTTTTCCGTGGCAAAATCCCATTCCATAGTCAAAAGTTTATATGAAAGAGTTTGTTGAATAATCGAGGGAAGAGAGGGCGGAGTGGGGCCAGATCTTTAAACACACCAAGAGACCAAGGGAGCAAAGGACAATGAGCAGGCAAGCCCAACAGTCGGACTCAAAAGGGGACGGGGACTTCAGGCACGAGTGGGTCAGCAAGTCGAGGGCTTCAAGGTAGCCCTTCATTCTTTCATCTGCCGAGTTTGAAAGTTATGCCTCGTCCCGCGTCTCGTTGCTCTGCGGCTCCACCTTTGGTCGTCACACGTGCTCCATGATCTGTGGCCAGGCTGTGCGTTACGTCCAGCTCCTCTCCTCCGGTGATTATATCTTTGAATGGGTAGAAAACAAGTTTTAGAAAAACTGGCAGGAGAAGACATTTATACATCTCAATTCCGTCCCCAATCCTATGTAGGTGGGGGATAAGTTCATCGGTCACAGTCAGAAGTCGTCACTTATGGAGCCTGTAGAAGGGCATTGCTTATTGAATTCATAGACCTGCTTAGCGTTCATTCGCGACATATGATGAGAGAAGTTGGACTTTTATACACAGTGTATTACATCAAATTCAAAATCGAGTCCTTATGTAGAGACTCGTCCTTCCCTTTAACCCAAGTATCGACCATCTTACATCTCCCTTCGGGGTCGGCTAACTCTTGTAAGTGGGGCGTTATCGTCATGAAGAAGGGGGAGGGGGTGGACGTAAAACATGCTCTTCTTGGGGAGTGAACGTTAATCAAGGTCATCAATTTCGCTTTCGAGGGTAGATGACATGAAGCTGGGGTTAATCGGGGGAAACGGGGACGCTTTGGACAGGGAGCTGGGGTCGATCGGGAGAAGTGGAGTACTCTGGACATCCACCCTTTAGTGCAGAGGAGCGAAGTAATCTGTGCATTGGGAATTGCATTTTTAGCGAACTGAGAAACAGGAGGCCATTGACGTTATAGTCCCCCTATAAAGGCCAGATTAGGGGACGTTAGTCGTCTGACCCGTCCTTTCTTTCATGACCAACTCGGGTTCTATTGTTTTGCAGAAAGGAGAGGTAGTAACATGGCAAGTAACAGTCGTGTTAGTTCCTGTCAATTTTTCCAAACACCTTTGTGTTCGAGGAAACCCAATTAGGTGTTGTGCCAGGAGGGGCACAACGTTACCATTACAAGAAAAGAGGGAACAGGGGGGTTTTAGAGAGTGAGAGAGAGAGAGAGAGAGAGAGGGAGAGAGAGAGAGAGAGGGAGAGGGAGAGAGAGAGAGTGAGGGAGAGAGAGAGAGAGAGAGAGAGAGAGAGAGAGAGATCGCACTCTAAATGGTCCATTCTGTACACGCATGGCATGGAGCGAGAGAGAGAGAGACGTGTACAATAATGGGCCATCCAGTGCACACAGAACAACAGGGATTAAGTACTCCGGAAATACAGACAGAGGGATGACGTAGATCCATGCATCACGTATACACAAACTCAGGCGGAGAAGACAGTACATGTATTATGTACGAAAATCCAAGACAAAACATAAAACAGTTATTGGCCAAAATTATCCCTTTCTGTATGCTGTGCATTCTTAGCATCCTAAGCTCTTTTTACCTTTTTTCTTCTCTTTTAACCGTCGGCTGCCCTTACTGGTGGCTTTGATTGTACACACTTACGCCTTTGGCAATTGGTCATGAACTAACCTGGTCGGGCTAATGCTTACGGTGGTTTATTCGAGTCATTTTTAGCAAATGCGTTTCCAGGCTGAGACAACGGTTGGTGTCAGTTGGAGAACAATGGGGCAGCTTTGAGTTACATGTCTATGAGGATGCGAAAAAGGAGGTAGTAGGTGTTAAATATTGGCAATATCCCTAGTCCTCTCGGCGGAGGATGCTTGGGTAAACCTTACCTCGAAATACCCTAAACTTTTCCCTACTTAGTTAACCGTAGGAATGTATTTATTATTGTACGTCATTTTTGGTTGCATTATTCGGGGTTTGTCGTGGTTAGGTACCATAATCAAACGCCTTTTTCCCGTCTCTTCGTTCGTTAGATCACCATTTTCCTTTTCGTATCTTTAATCGATGTTCCAAAGTGACCTGCAGAAAGAGGGAAAAAGAAGGGGGCGGGGGCAACATTTAAAAACACATCAGCGCGCATGAACCCGAAAAAGGCTTTTACTTACTACATACTCGGTCTATCTCCACGGAACGCAGTTCTTGCCAACTCGGCATTTAAGCCCAGATGAACCTTTTAGTGTGGGAGAGACGATTATCGGAGGCCGGTGGATAGCATAGGTCACCCAAGTGTGGTATTACGGATCGTATGTAGGGAGGCCAGATGGCACTCCTTCGGAGCGACTTAGGGGCATTTTAGCACAATTTTCCTGATACAGGTGGCATATAAAGTATAGACTGAATTCCAGGGTCTTTTAGCGGTTGCTTTAGGCCGTACAAAGATGTGCAAAGTACATACAACAAAAACCTGTTCCATTCATTTGTGCAGTATCTCTGCGTACTATACCTTTTAATCCTTAAACAGTGGTCATTTATTCGAAACTTACTAATTCACACGTGACAACTACGTTTGCTTTTTCCAGAAAATCTTTAATAAGAATGTCGGTGCATAAATATGGGCTTACAACCCCGTGGGCCGGCCACGGAGCAGGCTGGAACTGTTATATGTGGGGATACTTATTAGCGGAAAACTTTAATGGAGTCGGTGGTCGTTTATTTCATAATCTAAAAGTGCGACAAGTGCAACAAAATCATGTCGAGACTTCAGTGGGAGCGAGTGTCATGAGTGTTGGGCTTCCAACTTTCAATAATCATGATGCGCCAAACTTAACAACAATTCATTGTCTGAATGTTCAATTAATACCCATCTGATATCAATTTACCGTCTGAACACATAATCAGTACCCACCCAATATCAATTCATTGTCCGAACATATAGCCAGTACCCATCCCATATCAATTCATTTCCCGAACTGACAGTACACATCCTGAATCAATTAATTGTCCGAACATATAATTAGTACACATCCTATATCAATTCATGTGGTTAAAAAACCTGCATACATATCTCATGACACCAGGGCTGAACAATCGGGGTACAACAAGGAGTTGAAAGTTTCATTTGCATCGGCGCCATTTTGGGTGCAGTCAGGCAGAACCAGGCATAGTCTAAATCTCTACTAACTCGTGGTTGGCCCAGAGCTTCTTTTGGCTGTCCAAAAGTTCCATTAAAGGGTAAAAGAAGGGATCGGTGGTCTGAACCATCAATCAAAAGGGGAGGGAGGCAACAATGTTCTTACCGGGTCATACTGTGCTTTCACCGGAACTGATCCGAACTGTAGTCTGCAGGATTCTAGTCATTCAAACTGAGGCTGGCGACAGCATGGGAGCGCCGACGTCCTGCGGCTACATTTCCATCGTTCCGTGGGCAATCATGGCTGTCATTCCCCATCGGGGGTATCTGCGGGGGTCGGGGACTCCCGCGGCTCCTCTAGAATCCTCAAGGTCGTGGAGAACTATGATGGTGGAGTCAACAAGTGACCGGGCCATTCCTTCATGCTGAGCCCGCTCTTGCCAGGTCGATCGCCATTTTGAGAGTTCGGCAGCTACCGGCGATCGCGGGGTCAAATGAGCGGACGGGCTCCACCCTGCCGGGCGAGGCGTTGCAGCATCGCCACAGTGGCGTGTGACGCCTCTCCTGGGCCTTTCGTGCAGTGGCCTCTCCACTCCCAGGCCCTCCATGGATGCTGGTCCCGACTGGGAGAGGGAGGGGAGGGTCGAGGACATAGACATTCCCCCCCCTGCAACTCTCCAGGGTTGTCGTAGCAGTCCCCTTGGCCGGGTCCCTTCGGCCTCGGCCTCTCCTCCAGCTACACCCTATGTGATGATCTCCGGCCGACGGTTGGCAGCAGGACCCGCCCTATATGTGTTGCTTCCGGCTGGGCGTAGCCGCAAACCTGTTGCACTTTGGAAGTTTCCGGAATGGGGGCGGATGTCTGTTGCTTTGTATCTTTCTCAGGTTGTCGTTATTGGGCGTGGCAGGCGGTGGGACAGACATGTTTGGAACAATGAGGGGCGATGAAGCCTCGTTGCCTCGTGGCCGTCGCAATGTCAAGCTTGGCTTCTCTTATTATTTTCAGGTTTCTTATTAAGGGCTTATTTCTAACGTTTCTTGTTTCTAGGACAATAATAGATTTTATCATTAAGTATTGTTATCGTTTCCTTGTTCGTTATTTAATAAAAAGTTCATCAGTGGCCTACTGATTTCGTTCTCCTATTCCTTTCTTTCCAGGTTGTTTCATGCTAAAGTTTCTGTTAACAGGATACAGTGATCACTTCGTTATTATTGTATATGTCCTTTTCACTAGGGGTGCTCTCCGGTCGGGCCAGATGACCTACCTCTAGTAAATGGTCCGGGTGAAACTGGCGTCTCAATCAATGGGGAGTAGATAGGCATGACAGATTACAACGGGGGACAAAGGTCCGCATTACCTACCCTTCACTACTTGCAAAGATTTTCCTACGTTTATTTGCAAACAGGGAATACCTCCAAAAAGAACCAATTCCCCAACAGTCAATGTTCGGGCAAACAATCAATCAATGAGGAACAAAATAGGCACGACGTGTTAAAGGTTTGCGTTACCTACCCTTCACTATCTGCAAAGGGAGAGAGAATATTCCTATTCTTCCCCGTTTGCAGGCAGAGAAGATCCTTAAGAGAACCAACTTCGAACAATTCAATGCTCGATTCAAACAATCAATCAATGGGGAGAAAAATAGGTATGACGGATTACAATGGGGACAAAAGTCTGCATTACCTATCCTTCACTATCTGCAAAGACTAAACAGAGTATGGCGACTCTGTGCTTGTTTGCAAATAGAGAATCTCTCAGAGACAATCAATAAGTAATACTAGTATTTTCAAACAATCAATCAATCAATTTCGCAATTTGTCGTGTGTCACGACCTTACCCGGACCGGACCATGTGGACAGTTCTTCGCCTTCCTTTTTCCAGCGCCCGATCGTTCTCTTTCTCCATGTTTTTACCGCAGCATTCCTGTGGGATTCCAGTCAGGACAACAGGTCATTTGAGAGAGGTCCGTTCGGAATCGGTGAAGTTCATTCAATCGGCAGCCGGACGAGGGCCCTCTCAAGGCAGGTATACTCCAATCATTTAGATGTTCACCTCATCGTCTGGACCTCTCTTACCGGACCCTATGTCGCTGATGGACCCCGCGTTGGGACGCCAATTGTAGAAAAGTCAGCCCACATCGCACCCGATGCCCAGGCTGCTGGTGCAGGGCGACTCTTAGTTCCTATCTTGCATAATTACCAAATGAAGAGACGGGCACTGGAAGCAGGAAGACAAGGAAAAAGGTTTATTTCTCATGAGGAGAGCATGTCATTTGGGACACTCGCATAGTGTCTTCGGGAGGTGCTCTAACAAGTTTCTCTGAGGCTTCGTCTTTTATACACAGGTTTAAGGCACACACACATCCTTCATTACAATCAAGACATTGTGAAGTATGAAGATATTCCAACACGTGGCTACAGTAGGGGCCCTTATCCTCCATGCAATAGGAGGGGGCTGTCACGCAGCTGAGTGTTCTGCTGATTCCATTGGAATGTGTGTGCCTGATCGAATCTCAGGGGGTGGGGTGGTCATGATCAATAGTGGCTCCTTTCAAGAGAGGTGAGTGCATACAGTAGTGGGCAATAAACTGTATCCTCGGGCTAAGGGATGACCAGCGGTCCGTGCAGACATTCAGACTCAGAGGTCGGGGTCATCAAAGGAGGGGTATTCATGGAAGGAAAGGAGGTGTTGGTCAGGCGCGGGGTGTGATCCCTAGAGACAGAGTCATGCGGGAGGGGAGGTGCTCATGACTTGTACATGTGAGAGCGGGGGCAGTCAGGGTGCATGGGGGAAGCTTGCAGGGTCAGGGAAGGGGCTGATGATCGATCGTGAACAAGGAGACCATGATACCTAAAATGGTTGTCGTGTACGTGTGTGCATGGGTCTATGCTAGCGGGATAACACAGTCAGTGTTTTAGCGATATCCGTTCTGCTTACAACAAGGGGTACTGTGAACACAAATGAACGCCGCTTATGTACATACACATTGCTATTTTCAACAAAACATCGCCGGTCGGGCTTTCTTTTTGAACAGTTTGACCTCTAGGTTATCTAGAATTTCTGAGTCGAAACTACCATATTGGGGCCATTTTAAAACACCATCTTTACGGGTGTATTTTATCCACACTTCATTATATGTTATAGGACCTACGCCATGTTTTACATAGAGCTCATACGTTGGAGTTCCAATTGGAGGAACCGGACACGAATCCTCTAATCGGGAGTCCCTATTATAACCAAGACAAAACAAGTTTCCAAGTCTGCTAAAACCAGGCATCTTCGCTCACTAGTCTAGCTTCAAACTTCAAAGGTTTATCTATTATGATATTTCTCGTGAAAACACGAGTCCTTCGGCTTTGGGGCTTGCAAGTGCCAAATCAAGTCGTATCTCCGGGATACCAAAAAAACTAAGGACAAACTAAGGACTGGGAGACGCTCCACTTATACTTAACTGAAGTATTTGAAGATCGGTGACGTCGCTAGAAGACTCGTCTATCGTTTCGCTCTACCAAGGATCACTGGATCCAAAACAAGGCGATAGTCAGGGCAGCAGTCCTTCGTAGCCGTCGGGACGCGGGGAACCTCGCAGCAAATACCTTCGGAACCACGTCGACATACAGGGGTCGCTGAAGTGGCTGGCCGTCCTCCGGAATTTTCACACGAAGCTCCTCACGAACATCTGGCTTGGACCGTCGCCGCTTGATATCGCCCCGAGTTGGGCGCCAATTGAGGTGCCGGGTTTTTAGGAACCCGGTGGTGCCAGGGGATAACACCCGATGACCTCTGAGTTCTCCCTTGTTCCGGACCACAGAAACAATGAATCTTCTAGTCGCAGTCAGAGATCAAGTTTTATTGGTAGCTACCAAGTAACACGTGTCCTAGAAGCATGACAAACACGGGTCATGTATTCTCAGGAGACTGTACGTGTTCGTTTTTACAGAACCAGTTTTCTCCTTTTATACAGAAATAATGGCTTCAAGCAAGAATTCTTGAGTTTATGATATGGCTGTAAACATATTTCTGTAATAATACAAAGTGCGGCGTCACGTAAGCAAACCCACATTTTAGATGTCCAGTTCGTGACAGATTACCCAGCAAGATCCGGGACTCCCATCAGATATCGATGAAACACCAATAAAGGCAGGTACCACCCAGTCATAAAACTGGCCATAAAGAAGAAGTATGGACAGGTGCATGTTTGTAGAAAGCATGTTCTGTATGGGGTGAATGGTTTGTGGAATGTTATGTGTCGATAGTATCGTATTCGGCCACTGGGCGGGGAGCCGCCCAAACAGGTTTGGCTTAAGGCAATGGAGTCAGTTTGGACAGGTCAGGGGGAAGTCAGGGAAGGTGGACGTGTCCTTTTGGATCAAGCTCGACCTTTAATTGACTTAACATGAGGGCAAGACGTAAGATGGATGCCGTTCACAAAATGGAGTCTAAGGGATTGGGACGGAAACTATGATTTAGGGGTGTTGGCTACCCTCGATTGTCACGCAAATACATAGGAATGATGTCCTAATCATTATCGGTTCATGGACACTAAATTCGTCATGGTACGTTGATATTTTGTGACACAGGTATTGGACCTCGATATTGGGATAACAATAGGGTCCAGATTTTCAGAACCACAGTGGCTGGGCAAACAAGCGGAACAGGAGGCAAAAGGGGCACGAAAACAGGGAAAAACTAAGTGGGGCAGACGGCAGAAGGGCACCAAAAGCGAGTGGGGCAGACGGCAGAAGGGCTCCAAAAACGAGTGGGACAGAGGGCAGGAGGGCACCAAAAACGAGTGGGGCAGAGGGCAGAAGGGCACCAAAAACGAGTGGGGCAGAGGGCAGAAGTGCACCAAAAACGAGTGGGGCAGAGGGAAGAAGGGCACCAAAAATGAGTGGGGCAGAGGGCAGAAGGGCACAAAAAGCGAGTGGGACAGAGGGCAGAAAGGCACAAAAAACGAGTGGGACAGAGGGCAGAAGGGCACCAAAAACGAAGTGGGACGTTGATGTAGTCCAAAAGGAAGTTCTGCAGCACGTTCAATTTTGCCCCGCTCGTCCTCTCTAGTGTTTTTGTCTTCGAATTTTTGGCTTTGATATAGTTGATTGGCTTGCTCTGTTGGTAGTGGTGTTGTGTAGTTATAACCAATACAGGATTTGCGCATTTGGATAACATAAACTGTGGGATTGGTGGCATACTGATTTCGTGCACCCCCACTGGGCATGTTAGCCTGTCTGTATTAGCTATCTCACAGTGCCACTATAATCTCCTCTTATCAGGGAGAGAATAGTTATTGGCAACCTCAGAACATGACAACCCTGATCCCTCAGAATCTTGGAAACAATATACTACCTTTCTCTCTGTTACTCATGCTCACTTAGTTTGTCACAGGGAGATACACGGAATAAACAGGCTGGGCGTTTTCAATAAGGATGTATTGAACAGTTGTTATCCTAGTGTAGATTAGATGAGCTGCAACAACCATTAGACATTAGCAGAGATATATGATTAGAAGAACTACAAAAGTAAAGGGATGGTACAGTTCTACTATCTTGCAATAATCATGATTACATACAAGCATATAAAACACATGATAAAAAGTGCGTACCCCTACGATGCCTCCCTAAAAGAATGTACCTAAATGTGCCTAGCATCTGTGTAGGAGTTATGCAAGAATCCCTCTAGGATCTAGTCAACCCCTTTATACAGCGATATTATGCAGGAGATGGGAGTCCTGCTGTGCTTCCAAGAAACCTCATGTATAATGTATGAGATTCAAACTAGGGAAAAACCAGCATTCTGAATGCAGTGTCGTATCTAGGTAAAAGGCCAGTCCCTAAGAACTGTTATGTATGTAATGTAGGGAGAAATATGGGTGAAAGGTTGCAATGTTACCTGCGCCTATATAGGGTACCTATATGGAATATAACAGTGGGGGATGTAGCTGAGGTTCAAAACGCAGCGCCTCCCAAACGCCGACATATGCCCCCTGATCGCCGCCATTGACGGCGTGCAAGCGAGGCCACGCCCCCTTTTGGCCACGCCCCTCAATCACCATAAAATGCACCACTGGAGGAAGCGCAGCGGACGAGCGCAGCGGGAGCGCCGTTTGCGTGCCGAAGGCGCGCCTAAGGCAAGCCCGTCTGCGCCCGTCCGCGCACGACCGGGCCTAGGGCCAGAACCTCTGTCAGACGGGCCCACCAAGAGGGTGAGTTACTCCAGGCGTGACTTACTTAGTCTCAGACCCACCAAAAGCACACACTGTAATTATGTCCATGATTCAGGTGGAACTTTTACAAACTGTGCCATCTGCCCCCCGGTCAAAATACAACTGACTCAGAGGCCACGTACACAGTCCGGCCTGAAACTAGCAGTACTAAATTGTAGGTCGCTCCCTATGCATGCCTTGCTCATTAACCATCTGCTCGAAGACCATGAACTTGACATTCTGTTCTTGACAGAAACATGGCTCACACCACACTCTGACTCGGATGTAGTTATAGCTCTGCCCCCGGGCTTCCTCATCCACTCTCAGCCATGCCCCGGTGGCAGAGGAGGCGGACTGGCAATTCTGCACCGAGAGTATCTCCTATGCAGAATTAGTGATGCCCTCATCAAGGACTCAGAGAGCTGCCATTTTAACATCCGCCTGTCCCCGGTAACCTCTTTGACAGGCATCCTGGTGTACCGCCCCCCCCCCGGTCACTCTGGCCCCTTTGCTAGCGCCCTATTGGACTCCATAGCTGCTCTCGCCCACTCCACTTCCAACTTTACTGTGCTAGGGGATCTCAATATTCATTTTGACGATCCCTTAGACACAGGGGCGGCCGATCTGGCACGAGATCTTGCTGCTTATGGTCTCCGACTAGCAAACACCGGACCTACACACATTAAGGGCCATTTGCTAGACCCAGTCTTCACCAATGTTCATACCCTCCTGGCCAAACCTGCATGC
This sequence comes from Lissotriton helveticus, assembly GCF_964261635.1. Classification (NCBI taxonomy): domain Eukaryota; kingdom Metazoa; phylum Chordata; class Amphibia; order Caudata; family Salamandridae; genus Lissotriton; species Lissotriton helveticus. The sequence goes on from NC_136067.1 coordinate 1,867,829,329, forward strand.
CCTCCCCCCTGGACTGACCACTTTTTGGTCCCCCTCGTATTTCCAGGAGAACTGAGGAAGCCACCCAAGCCCATTACGTACACTCGAGATAGGGCTTGGTCCAGACTCTCTATCAAGGACTGGGCTACTGCTTTAGAAGCTTCAACTCCCAACCTTACCGGGAACCCGGTTACAGCTGACAATAACTTCAGGAAGTGGATCTCCGATTCACTTGATACGACTATCCCCATGAAAACCCGGGAAGATAAAAGCGGAAAGCTAGGTTCGGCCCCTTGGTTTAACTTAGAACTTAGAGTTCTCCACAAAAATTGCAAAAAAGCTGAACGACTATGGAGGAAGGACTGGCTTCTCTCCAATAAAGACGCGTACCGGAGGGCCGTCAGATCATACAAAGCCGCCCTGAAAACCTCTAAAGCCTCCTACTATGATGACAGAATAAAAAATGCCTCCAATTCCGCTAAAGAATCTTATCTCATAGTAAAAGAACTCCTAAAGATCCCTGAACCTCCATTACTGTCCAGCATATCCCCAGATAGGAGTAAAGAACTTGCTAAATTCTTTGACTCCAAAATCACCACCATCCTGGAGTCACTTCCACAGCCCAGTCAGCTAACCTGCCAGGACGCGATCACACCTATCACCAGCGCAGGAAGCTCCCCCGGTCCGTCTCTTAACACCTTTAGAGCAGTCACACTGGATGAAGTCGAAAAAACCCTGGCCAAAATGAAAAGTGGCTCCCCCCTAGATCCCGCACCCATGAGATTTCTTAAAGCAGTCGCCCCAGTAATCGCTCCTTCAGTCACAGAGCTGATCAATGCCTCTTTGTCTCAAGGCTTGGTCCCTCCTGGCTGGAAGGGAGCGGTTGTCAAAGCTCTGCTAAAGAAACCCCAACTAGACCCCTCTGACCTAGCCAATTACAGACCAATCTCGCTCCTCCCTGGCATCAGCAAAATCGCCGAAAAATTGGTCAACGCGCAGCTGTCCCAGTTCCTAGAATCAAATAAACTGCTGCGTCAGTCCCAAACTGGGTTTCGCCCTGGCCAGGGCACGGACACCGCCCTCCTCGCTGTCATCGAGGAGGCTAGGTGCATTTTGGATTCAGGGGGATCAGTGGCAGTGATCCTCCTGGACCTTAGTGCAGCCTTTGATACGGTGGACCACCATGTCCTGCTCCACCGGCTGGCGAAGGCGGGACTCGGGGGGACAGCGCTGGCCTGGCTAGAGTCTTTTCTCTCAGGCCGCTCTTTTCAGGTCTGGGATGGCTGCTCTCGGTCTGACTCTCTTCCTCTGATAAATGGGGTCCCCCAGGGCTCTTCATTGAGCCCTACCCTCTTTAACACCTACATGGCCCCTCTGGAGGATGTAGTTGCCCCCTTCGAATTTAAGATCGTGAGCTACGCGGACGACACACAACTGGTCGTCTCACTGTCACACTTAGACCAGCGCCCAGATAGTCTTCTGCACTGCCTCCAGGAGATCCATCACTGGATGTGCGAATCTTCGCTCAAGCTAAATGGGTCAAAAACAGAGGTCATGCTGATGGGCAAGAAATGGACAACTATTCCACCTTCTGTTTGGCCCAACACCCTAGGTGAGGTGCCCTCCCCCAAGAAAGAACTTAAGAGCCTGGGGGTCTGGCTGGAACCAGACCTAACCATGAGAACCCAGGCTACTAAAACAGCTGGTACCTGCTTTGGACTCATGCGGTCTGTCCGCAAGATTCTTCCACTACTCCCCCCCTCCTCCAGGAAATTGCTGATTCAAGGACTAGTTCTTGCCCGACTGGATTACAGTAATGCTGTCTATTTAGGAGCCCCTGAATCCACCCTGGCCAAGCTGCAACAAACTCAAAATGCAGCTGCCCGGATGCTGCTCGGCCTCCCCACTAGATCCTCCGCAAGACCGGCCCTCAAGGCACTCCATTGGTTACCAGTACGAGAGAGGATCGAGTTCAAGGCTATGTGCATTTCCCACAAGCTCCTAAACGGACAAGGCCCTTCCATCTTGAAAGAAATGGTTACCCCGTACAAAGCCTTGAGGTCTCTATGATCGGACAACGAGCGACTGGCGAATGTCCCCAAGTATAGGAGGGCACGCACCGGAGGCCGTCGTTTCTCCGTAAAGGCAGCCTCTCGTTGGAACCAGCTTCCCCGCAGCCTGCGACTGGAACCCTGCTACCTTCGCTTTCGCAAACAACTTAAAACGCTGCTTTTTCCCAAGTAAATAGTTCTGTTCCTCCTTTTTCCCCCTCTTGGCCTTTTTACAGTTTATAGCGCGGGGATGCCCTCGGGTCACCAGGCGCTCTACAAATCCTTAAATAAAAATTGTCACGCAGGAGAGGTGGCGGAAAAGCATAGAGGTCAGGCAGTGGCGTAGCTAGACATTTTGCCACCTGTGGCAGTCCCTGCACTTGTTGCCCCGCGACGGCCACAGGCAAGAGCGGGGGTGGCAGTGGGGAGACAGACGACAATGAGGGTAAGGGTAAAAGTGCTGCCCCCAAAACTCATGCCGCCCGGGGCAGACCTCCTCGCACCCTCTTGCTAAATCACTGGGGTGAGGAAATTAGACGCAAGTGTCGGGCAAGACAAAGCAGACCTTGGCACCGGCTGTACAGGGGAGTGATAGTTGAGGCATGTGTGAAGGCATGTCGAAAGAAATTAAAGGGGGGTGGTGAGAAAGATTTGGATGGTTTGTTTGTGTTCGGAGGGAGGATTATGGGTGGGAGGAGACTTTGAACATTGTATTAGTGAGGTGGGGCAAAGTTAACATATGTTGCAATGTATATAAGTTTCAGCTACACACCTGTCATAATAAAGCGGCCTTTTACGCTCATGTTGGTTGGGTTATTTTACACTGTCTTGCCCGATGGTGCTCTCTGAAAAAACAGACTTGGAGCACTGTGGCATGTGAAGGGAAGTTGAAACCTTTTGTAGCAGTAGAATGATAAAGGCAAGACCCGCCCGAAATCACTTTGACCTTGGCTGGCGGTGGAGTAGACCTTTGGGTGGGGACTAGCCCTCTGGACATGGAAATGACACTGGATGGGGTGTCACAGAAACTGAAAGCAGCGCAAGAGGTCTGACATTCAGCAGCACAATGCAGTGGGTCTGTAAATAGGGATGGAGCAAGGGTGATTGGACAGAGGAATGACAGAGATTATCGTACAGTGTTGCACAACTTAGCTCCTTGTATGGAGCACCCAAGCAGAATACTCGAGGAGACAGGAAAGAACATTCCTCAGACAGGCAGATTAGAATCTTTAAGTAAGAGAATTCAGCAATTCCACACAGTTCCTCATCAATTTCGGTGTTATAAATGACACATACCAGGGGCGTAGCTTCAGGAGAGGTGTTTGGGGTGTTACACCTGTGTTATCGGTTAGAACACAAGCTCCCATTGAAGTCAATGGGACACTTTGCGAACAGTGTTCGGAAGCATCATAATTGATCGGTGGGAACGTTCGACCGCCAGTCTGTCGAAACCGTTTCCGACAAGGAGTCGGTTGGAAAACTTTCCGACCCACATCGTAAAGAGGCCCATGGTTATTTTATAAAATACTGAGGGGCAGATTTACAAGCCCCTTGCGACATTTTTACGACACTGTTGCATCACTTCTGTGACGCAGCGGTGTCATAAACCATGCACCACTATGCGACAGATTTACAACTTGATGCATCTAGTGAGATGCGTCATGTTGTAAAGCTCTGCGCTACATTATACCTGCATCAGTTATAATGTATGCTGGGTGGGCATTCCGTCTCAAGGAAGCCCCGTAACAGTGATGCAGTGAAATCTACAACATTTCACGGAGTCACTTTTACATCTCTGCTGAGTCAAAACCTTATGCCTGCTTGTAACAGGCGTAAGGGGTGACGCAGCACAGCAAGTATAGGCTGGCCCTGAGCAGTGCTGGAGTTGTGGCACGCTTGTGACATGACTCCAGCACTGCGTCACCTACACGCTGACAGATGCGTCACGCATCTGTCTCTCCTTGCGCCACGGTGCACCGCATTGTAAATGTGCCGCATCCATGGTGGAGAAAGGGATTCCTAACGTCACACAAAATAGCTGGCGCATCCCTGCTGATCTGCAGGGATGCGCCAGTTATTGTAAATATGCCCCTCAGTTTTAAGTACCCTTCATAATCATCACTCTTTTCCCTTTCGACTGGCCCATAAACTCCCATCATGGGCTGCTTCTTATATAACGATAGACATAATATGCCAGCGTGATTCTGGGAACATTTGTAGCCCTACCCCCCCCCCCCCCCCCCCCTCACCCATGGCGTTGGAAACCGTGTGATTTTGTGAATCGCAGGATTTGAAATCGCAAAACGGCCTTGTAATCTGGCTCGACGTGCATGCAGCTTTGCAACAACACACACATTCACTTCAGTTGAAGTGATGAGACTAAGTATTTCCCAAGTATGACCACTGGAGGGCAGGAGAAGATAAATAACTAGAAAAAAGCTCAAGCACGGTGAACAGTTACAGACAGTTCATATGTGTGGTTCTTGTCTTTCTCATATTTCCCCGCTCTTAAGAGAAGTTGCAAGCATGGAACAAGCAAATAGGTACATTATGAACAAAACTCCATTGGTAAAGCGTAAAAAAATCGGAAGCGAGATGTTTGCTGAATGTCAGCACAAACCGGGTCCCCTAAGGGTAGCCAACGCCCACCATATGGGCCAGATTTTATATTTCTCTGTGGTCTGCCCATCCAAATGTGACAGAACCGCTTAATATTATAAAGCAAAACAGCACAAACACACACTCGTCACAATGTAGTGTATTAAACTATATTAGTGACCAATTCTTTATGCAGGGGCGCAGGGGCGGCTGGTGACATTTGAAAGTGGTGGGCGTAAACTAATTTGCATATTGCACCGCAGCGAGCGCAGCGAGCGAGCGAGCCCGAACCACCTTGCAACCATCCATACATCATTCATGCATCCACCCATCCATCCATCCACCCACCCACCCATCCATCCACCAATTCTGCATCCATCCTGCATCCATCATTCATTCATGCATCCACCCATCCATCCAGCATCCATCATTCATTCATGCATCCACCCATCCATCCATCCACCCATCCATCCTGCATCCATCATCCATTCCTGCATCCATTCATGCATCCACCCATCCTGCATCCATCATTCATTCATCCACCCATCCATCCACCCATCCACCCATCCAGCATCCATCATTCATTCATTCATGCATCCATCCACCCATCCATCCACCCATCCATCATCCATCCTGCATCCATTCCTGCATCCATCCATCCATCATTCATTCATGCACCCATCCATCCACCCTGCATCCATCCTGCATCCATCATTCATTCATCCACCCATCCTGCATCCATCCTGCATCCATCATTCATTCATGCATCCACCCATCCATTCATCCACCCATCATTCATCCATCATCCATCCATCCATCCACCCATCCTGCATCCATCATTCATTCATGCACCCATCCATCCACCCTGCATCCATCCTGCATCCATCATTCATTCATCTACCCATCCACCCATCCTGCATCCATCCTGCATCCATCATTCATTCATGCATCCACCCATCCATTCATCCATTCATCCACCCATCACTCATCCTGCATCCATTCATGCATTCACCCATCCTGCATCCATCATTCATGTATTTTTATGACCATATAACTTGCACACAGCTTGTCAGTGTTTAATACCAGTCTCGAACCTTGTACTCCAGCACCAATGATACATGATTAATATTAATTGTTTTTAAAAACATGTATTTATTCGACACCAATTTCACACCTTAGTCGGAACATCATTTTTATTTGTTTTTTAAAATATCTATTTATTTAACACCAAAGTAAGTCATGTATACATTTTTATGGTTCGATAAGAGGCTCGAACCTGGTTTCCCAGCACCAAAGTCGGCCGTGCTATCCGTCAGGGGTTATGTAACCCGGCTATGTATTGACCAGCCAATCCTGCGCCAGGATTGGCTGGGGGGGCACCATGACTCCTCGCCCAGTCGCCCTGTGTAACCCCGGGGGCTGCGGCCCGCCCCCTGGTCCTCTCTCTAAGGGGGAATTCACAAGAAAACGATCTGCGCATGCGCGGGCATGTTTGTGCCCAAAAATACACTTGCGCAGCTGCAGCAGCCCGATCCTTCCCCCCCCCCCCTTGCGCACTCCGGGAAGGTCGGGTGTCTCCCGGTTTCCCGGCCGGCAGATAGCGCGATTTTTTAAAATAATTGTGTTTGGCTTCTAGTGACGACGTGGTGGGTCCATGGGGCTTAGTGGGGCTTCGCCCCTACGCCCCAATGGACGCACCGCGCCTGCAGGGGCGGCCTTAGGTATGTGCAAGCTGTGCACCTGCACAGGGCCACCAAACCCCAGGGGCCACCACGCCAATATATATCCTTAATATAATCCTCTGAGGATGGATACATATTTGCGTGGCGGCCCCTGGCAGGGATTTGGCGGCCTCCGGCTCCTTTCCACTTCCAAACTCCCTGACCCCCCCGCCCCCTTCACCGGCCTCCGTGCTCCGCTCCGCCCGGACCCCCTCCTCTGGGGCCCCCTACCTACGCTCCCTGCCCAGGGCCGCCATGAGCCTAGAGCCGCCCCTGCTTTATGTACCATTTTACAAATTTCAAACGTTCTCACAGTAGAGGGAACTGCACCAACAATACCGCTTCTTTGAATTCTGACAATTCCTCTGTCGTGTATCAAATCACTCTTCCATTTACAAATATGCCATTTACTTATCTCAGAAGAAATTTGTTCTTGCAATTCCCATGATAAAGCTCGGTCCTCTTCTGAAAGGGATAGCTCTCCAAGACATTACCTGTCAATAGTGGAATCTAGAGAAAAGGCACTCAACATTTTTTTGGTCCGGTTCCTTAAGCTGGGCCCTAGAGCAAGAGAGGAAATGGACCCCTGGCCACTGTGTGGACTTTTAAATAAGGCAATAATTAGGTTTTAGTGGGTCCTAGAGGCCTCCGGGCCCGGTTCCACTGCACCTGCTGCACTAATGGAACCTAGATCCCTATTCTGGTTACCACATGAATTGTGACAGAATTTCACGATTATGTTGGGGTGGACATTTCACTTGTTTCTTTGTTTTTCTCTTTCCTTCTTTGTTTCTCTCTTTCCTTCTTTCTTTCATTGATTCTATATCACAAACTCCGCACATGAGTATTTTAGAGCACAATAACAAGATTTTGTAATAACACGAGTAGAAAAAGCAAATGGTTAAATCATTTCTGAGCTCTGTGCAGCTTTTGCAATTATAAGGGTATGAGAAGCATTGAGAGAAAACACTGAGAGCAAAAGCGTTTGCTTTAACAGTAGAGGAAGAGGTATTGAACAGAAGCTATTAGAAGAGTAACTTAGGGCCATATATAGCTGGCCAAATACCGGTCGGTAAAGCCGAAATTCAGTCAATTTTGGCTTTACCGACCGGTATTTGGCCCTGTGCGATGTACGTATTACCGAATGCCATTGGTAATAACGAATCGGTTAATATTTACCGATTCCTTATTTACCGATCGGTGAACACCGAAACAAACAATACCGAATCGGTAAATACCCAATCGGTAAAAATCCCAAAATGCGATGTAGCAAAAATCGGTAATACCGAATTTGACCAAAATCGGTATTAACGATTCGTTAATTACCACTGATCCAGAGCAGGTGGTAATCAGGTGCAGTGCTTAAAAACAGCCCCAAAATGCAACAGTGTGAACACAATGGCGGGCCTCTACCTAATAGCAAGGCGGCTACGTTTGAGAGCAGCAGGAGTGAGGATTTGGAGACGGGAAGAGCGGGTGTACAGACTGCGCGTCACATTGTTCCAATTGACTGAACCAGAAATCCATGAGAAGTACAGGCTGCACCCACACACCATCCTTGACCTCATATGGGACCTGAAACCATATCTTGAGCATCAGACACCAAGGGCGCACGCAATACCCACCCATGTACAGGTGCTCTGTTGCCTGCACCTCCTGGCCTCAGGAAGTTACCAGGGTGTGATAGCCGCAGTAGGTGATGTGTCACAGAGCTGCCTATCCAGATTTTTCAACACCTTCCTGGACGCCATGATGGACCGAATGCATCATTACATAACCTTCCCCAGTACACAGGCGGAGCTGCAGAAGACCAAGCTGGATTTCTACCAAATGGCGCAGTTCCCACATGTCATTGGCTGCTTCGACGGGACCCACACACCAATCTGCCCACCTGCAGCAACAGAATACATTTATCGCAACCGCAAATCCACTCACTCCATAAATGTGCAGGTGCTATGTGATGCAAAATTCATCATAACTGACATTGTGGCAAAATTCCCAGGGAGTACCCACGACTCGTACATATTCAGGAACAGTGGTATCCATACACGTCTGGCTGCTGGTGAATTTGGCGAAGGATACCTACTAGGTAAATCAATGTCACACACCCTGATGTATTCCTTGGCTCAACCTATTGGTGACACAAATTAATGGCACTTTCATTTGCATTTAGGTGACAGCGCATATGCCCTCCGGTCCTACCTACTCACACCATACCTCAACCCAACCACACCAAGGGAGAGGAGATACAATGTGGCACATAAGAGCACACGCAATGTGGTGGAGCACACCTTTGGACTGTTTAAAAGCAGATTCCGTTGCCTCCACAAAAGTGGAGGTGCACGTCAGTACTGCCCCATCAAATGCTGCAAAATAATTGCAACATGTGCAATGCTCCATAATCTAGCCACCAAAAAAGGAACAGCAGTGGAACTAACTGACTCTGAGGACGAGGGCGAGGACAATCCCCAGCCAGAGCCCTGCGCAGCTGGTGTTGCAGTAGAACAGGATGGGAGACACAGACGGGCAGAGATAAGTGTCCAACTATTTCTGAGTGAGTAACGACACAAAGCCAGGAACAGTTTTAGTGCAATGGTGTTTAATCAGCACACCACCAGGATTGGAAGCAGTGTCCATAAAGACATGGGTTACATCACCCATCTAATGTTTGCCAAATAGCAGTTGGCCCGATTTTCTGCGCCCACGCGCTGCATGTGCACGTTTCCTGGCCACACTGTCTGTGGTGTCAGATTGTTTCTGGGCAGCGCTGTGGCGTTTGCTGCACCTCCTGCCCTCGGTGGGAGAGGGCGTAATGCTACCACGGCTGGTAGCCTCCTCACTGTCCCCCCCTTCCATTGTGGCCGCCTTCACGTTCTGTAGCAGTTCTAATGCAGAGGTCATCGAGACCATGCCCCTGGCCACGTCCCTGCTACAATGCGCCATCTCCTCCTGCATGGCGATAGACCTGCGACACATGAGGGAGGTAGCAGTGGCCAGCCGGTTCACTGCCTTGGTATAGGCCTGGAGTCTCTGTCTCTCCCTGCGCCTACAATGACGGTCCTGCTCCAACTGGCTGCATAGGTTGTCTACAGAGGTTGCAATTTCCCTCATTCCCTCACACATGTTGTCGCCCAATAAACTAATGCCCTTTTCAATCCTGTACATGTGTTTGTTCATGTGGGCCACCTCTCTGTTCAATGTACCCATCTCCCTCCATTGCAGGCGCTGGACCTTGAGCATGTTGCCTTCCAGTCCAGCGAAGACACTTTCTTCCTGTTCCGGAGCCTTGAGGACTGTCTGGCCTTGCCCTGTGGCGTCTTGATGAAGTGTGGGCGCCCTGAGATGGAGTACCAGCCCTCACTATGTTGCCCTCCTCATGGACCGGGGACTGTTGCCCCCTGTGCCCTCCTCCGACGACTCCTCCATCTGCTGGAGGGTGGCCACGGTATGCCTCCTGCCTGACTGTGGTGGTGGTGGTAGTGGTGATTGTTGCAGTGGTGATTGTGCATGAGGAGATGGAGGCGTTCCCTGGCGCTGTGGTGATGTCGGTGAAGGAGTATTTGGTGGTGGTGGTGGTTGTGCGGAGCTTGTGTGCCCTGCACGCAATCTCTCTTCATCATGTTGCCTCCCTTCTGGCCTGGCTGTCTTTGTTCTGCTCCCCTCTGCAGCACTGCGAGATGTCTCGCCTGTAATGACAGAATGTAGATGTACTCACTTATCTGGCTGCATTTGCATTGCATTAAACATCATGCCTGAAAATCACAGCGACTGTCCTGAGCTTGCCAATTACTTTCACATGCTATTGTTTTCCCTATGACTACATCTCCCACAATGAATAGCAGGTAATGAGTAAGACATGAAGTGGAGTGGGAGCCCCTATGCCACTATGGGGATTGGGGTTGGGGAGGGGGTAGCAAAGCATGCTGGGCATGCATCTTACTTTGTTTCCTTGCTGCTCTGGCAGAGCTGTCTGCGTCTCCCACGCCACTCACACTCTCCGGCTGGAGGGTGGACTCTACCATCAGTTCCAGTGTTGTTGGTGCTGGTGCTTTGTTCTTCCCTCCACCAGTTTTGCCAGCCTGCCTCTGCCTCTGAGCCATCCTTGCCTTCGCCGTCTTCCTGAGGTCGTACCACCTCTTCTTGATGTCCTCAATGGAACGCTGGGTGACACCAATTGCATTGATCTTGCTCTGTATCCCACTCCAGATCTGTCTCTTCTGAGACTCGGGCACATGGAGGGACTGCTTCCCAAACAGCTTGTCGTGGTCCTGACTCACATCCTGTATTAGCACCTCCAGCTCCTTCTCACTGAACTTCATCTTCCTTTTCCTTTCAGTTGCCTCCTTCTCTCCCTCCTGGCTTGCCATTTCAAATGTTTTTTTGTTTTTTTCTGTAGCTGTGAGGATATGTAGCTCCTGGCTCCTCAGCTCACCTGCCTGCCTCACAGTCAGCTCCAGGTTCAGTGCAGCTGCCTGGGTGTGGCCACTTCCTGTTTGGGAGGTATTTGGATGACACAGGATTGGCTGATTCATCAAATTACGAATTTTTGAATTACCGAATCGGTATTTACCGATTCGGTAATGGATTTGGTCATTCGGAATCGGTATTGCTGTTTCGTTTTTTTTTTGTTTACCGAATCGGTATTTTTTACCGATTGTTAGCGAATCGGTAAATGTTAACGATTTTTTACGTACATCGCTTTTTCCGATTCCTTAATACCGAATCGGTAATATTCGGTATTAAGGAATCGGTATTCATGGTTTACCTACATATGGCCCCGAGTGGTGTAATGCAAAATGATAGGACACTCCCCCCCCTCCCGCCTATTGCAGAATGTGAGCAAGGGTCCCGTGAGTCTCCCATGTCTCATAAATATACATGGGATTGGCCTGAATGGGTCCCCACTGAAGAATTGGGGGCTCCTTGCCTTGCAATGGCTGCTGCAGCTTGCATTTCACCCTGTACTAAGTGTTGCATACATCAGAGTAAATATTGTTTGAGCAGGGCATAGTATGTTGTGTCGACAAAGGTGCATATTAAGTCAGAGATATTTGTCTGCTAATTGCTAGCTGATTTCTATCAAAGTATGTGTAATATAAATAAGTGTACTCACCATCCAGAGTGGGAACAATTCAATCTAGAAGCTTGCCAACAAGACATATCCAAGTGGGCGTGGCTTCAAGCACTGACAAGATGGTGGCAGATCAGTGAGCTCCGTCCCGGCACAGAGCTTCTTCAAATAAAGCTGCTCACTGAGACTTCTTGGTGCGTCTTTTCTTTCCAATATATGCTTTGATCACTCTGCACCAGGTAGTTGAGTTTTTTTTATCATTATTGAGGAGTTTTCTCGTCTTTTGCTTCATTTCTGTTGTCTGGTGCAAGCGGCCACCATTTTAAATGGTGCACTCAATTTTTCTCTCAGAATGCTTCTGAGATATCCATTTGCTCGCTTTCCTGGCCCCTTATTTCAAGCACCTATTAACTTTTTTCCATGGGATGAAAGTACTATCTCTTGTTTCTTCATCTGGTACGACATTGATAGATAATGACAGTGTGAGAAAGTGCCATCTTTCTTGCCTTGGTATGCCCCCACTTTTTTTTTAACTGCTGATGTGCTTTGACTGAGTGTGCCCTGGGTCCCTGCCAATCAGGCACCCAGGGCCTGTGTTCCTTCCCTAAAAACTATGCTGAAACAAAATACCCAATTGGCATCTCTGGCCCCCTGTTAGCCCCTAGTAAATGGTACTCTAGGTACCCAGGGCATGGCGACCAGAGAAGACCACCGAGGGCTGCAGCACTGATTGTGCCACCCACAGGGGCCCTGTACCCTGGTACCCACACACTGCCTCTGCAGGCTGAGTGCCTAAATGCAGAACTAAAACAAGAGTCGACATGGCACACTTCCCTGTGTATGAATGTGGGTGAATGTCGCACACGTTTTATACAGATTACTTATTAATACTACGATATGTGTGCTGCTCTGTATTAATGCCTGCCAAGCATTTAACTATAAATTTTGAAATAAGGCCTAACCCCACAAGGGCTGCTAGGGCTACAGTGCGCACTACTAACTCTGAATTATAAGCATTCAAACAAAACTTTTCAATTTGATCAACTATGTATTTAATACATGTTCATATGCTTAGGCCATCAATGAAATTAAATATTCAATACATCAATTCATGTTGAACTTTCAATGTTGCTTTTTTTGAATTATTTCATGAACCACCACCCAATGCATTTCGGACATTCTTGTCCCTTCGTCAGGGGTTCCAGTTGACAACTAAAAAGAACAAGGAAACAAAGTAAAACAATGCCATACTGCATATTTACAAAGAATCAACAGTTATACAACGTTTTTAAATAGTAGGCAGTGTGTTATTGCCACTCAAACTTCAGAACTTCGTGATGATTCACAATAAATACAGGCGTCATCACAATCTTTAGAAAAAACAATAGTATGTGACAAATACATAATCATATGGCTGGAATCACTATTAGACTGATAACAACAGAACATACCTCGTCAAGATGTGAGGAACGCTATCTGAGAGAAGGACGTACCAAAAATAAACAATCTCAATCATTAATAGATGTAGAGAAAACAAACCTACTACTACACATTAGCTCAACACGTGCTCACCTTAATCAAGAAAAAGAACGAGTGTTGTGGTTCAGCAACCATGAAAATATAGTATGTAGACGACTCTGTTAGAGAAACAAGTACCTATCGTAAATACCAATGCGATTACAATAGAGACATAGCGTGTGGCCAATACTTTAAAAGCTCACCTCTCTCTAGACGAACATATGTAACCCGTCTGTATGAGATTAAATATTCATCTGTGCCTGCGGGAATAACGGTAACATCAGTACCTTTAAAAGCGATATACCTAGCGAATAAACGCGAACCAACTCACACACACGTTTACCTATTCTCAATCCAAGCAGCTCTGAATTGACCCGCCTTGCTGTTTCAACGATGCACTTCCGTGTCATCGTACTAAGGCTATATACAATGTTTCCGGGTGATTCCTCGCAATCGACAACAGACTACATCTGAATCAAAAAATATCGCCTCTAAATATCAGTGTATTTACACGCAAATATAATCACGTCTCACTATTACGCGGATGATGTTTCAACTCCCACATGTATAACTATTTTCTTGATAGGGAAAAGCCGGTACTACACAAGAAACCGAGCGTCGTGAATCAACAGAAAATAACTTTATGCAACGAACAACATCCTAAAGGGACACTGTGATTCTCACAGTTATATAACCAGAGGTATTAGTAAATACAGGAACCGTGAACATACTATTAGACTGTGTTTAAACTCAATAAATCATAATTCTAAACTGCCTGCCTGCTATTTACACCTTATCATTCATTGTGAAAACATCAAAATAATTGTGAATTGCCTGCCTGCTATTTACACCTTCTGTATGTACAGAAATAAACTTTCACAGGTATTACTAAAAACCCTATTTATTGTGGTATGAACAACTAGTATGTACTAGTGTATTAAAAAGGATTCATAGAGGTTTATTGACACTGTCATCAGAGCCAGCTGAAATATGTTTATAAGAAACATCTAATTTCAAATTTATCATTTAACCCTGATGGGGTCAAAGTCTGTAGTTTTTTGATCCAGAAAGCCTCTCTACGGAGAAGGGTCTGATCGTTATCTCTGCCTTCATACCGGGGTACTACTTCAATGATCTGACATTTCATTTGCGCCACCGTATGTTTTTTGTCACTCCAATGTACTGCCAATGGTGATGTACAATTTTGATTTCGTATGCGACTTTTATGTTCAGATAGTCTTGTTTTGAATTTTCTTGTAGTTTTACCTACATACAAAGTCCACACGGACATTTGATTGAGTAAACAATAAACTCAGTATTGCAATCTGACGTATGATATAGTGGTATTTTTTCTCCTGTCCTAGGATGTGATAATGTATTCCCCAATATCATGTTATTGCAATTATTGCAATTCCAACATTTAGTAGTGCCACGAAAAGATCCTCCTTTTAGTTTTACCCTTGAGGGCTTTGATAGAAATTCTTTGAGATTTTGAGCTCTTGTATACGCACATAGTGGTTTGTCTATGAACACGTTCCCAAAGTCAGGTTCCACTTCCAATAATTCCCATCTGCGTAAGATAATTTTTTTTATATCTCTAGATGCGGAAGAGTATTTGGATACAAATATCATTCTGTTGGTGTTGGTTTTTTCTTTTTTTGTCAGCAAAATACTTCTTTCCATATTGTTGACCTTGGTGATTTGTCTATTAAGTATAGATTCAGGATATCCCCTTTGCATATATCTAGACTTTTGTTCAGACAATGCTTCTGTGCAGTCAATTGCATTGGAAGAGATGCGTTTGATTCTCATGAATTGGGATGTTGACAAATTATCAATGAGATTTTTGGGATGAAAACTACTGTATGGTAGTGCATTGTTTCTATCTGTTGCTTTTTTGAATAGCCTAGTTTCAATGACCTGGTTTTTCAATTGTACCATGACATCCAAAAAGGAAATTTCATCATGACTGATCGAAAATGTGAACTGTATCCTTGGATTCTTTTGATTCAGACGCTTGATATTATTCAACAAAGAACCTTCGGATTGTCCCCAAATGACAAAGATGTCGTCTATGTAGCGTCGAAAAAACACGAGGCCTTCTTTCCAAATTGGGTCAGTCAGTATATTATCATGTTCAAATTTCGCCATGAATGTATTTGCATACATGGGTGCTCCTGGAAAACCTATGGATGTACCATTCATTTGGTTGTAAAATACATCTTGCCACTCGAAGTAACTGTTCATTAGGCAGAACTCCAATAATTGTAACACCATACATTTCTGACTTTCTAACCCTTCATCCTGAAGTAGCGCCCATTCAACTGCTTCCAATCCAGATTGGTGTGGGATTGACGTATATAACGCCACAACGTCTATTGTACATAGTATCCAATCCTCTTTGTTGTTTAGTGGGATAGCGGATAGACTCCTCAGGAAATCAGAAGTGTCTTCAATGTAGGTTGGCCACTTACAAACAAAGGATTGTAAGAAATGGTCAATGAATCTGCCTAGAGCTTCAAAAATTGATCCACAACCTGATACAATCGGTCGAAACGGAGGGTTGTTCAAATCCTTATGTATCTTAGGCAGGAAGTAAATCCTGGGGCGTCTGGGATATGCTTGGTATAAATATTTTCTTGTCTTGTCATCGATCCAGCTGAGCTTTTTAGCTTGTTCAAGTATTTTATCAAGAGTTTTTGAAATTTCTGTAGTTGGGTCTTGATCTAATTTTAGATAGGTGTTTTCATCCGTGACATGTTCTGTACCTTTCTTTAGATAAAAGTCTATATCCATCATGACAAGGCCCCCTCCTTTGTCAGCCTTCTGGAAGGTGATTGATTTGTCCTGTGATAGTTTCTGTAAAGTGCTATATTCAGCGCGTGTCAAGTTTCTCAATTGTCTTTTGTATTTCAATTTACCCAGATCTGTTTTCACCAATGTCTCGAAATTGTCCAGAGTTTTGTGGGACACAGGTGCTTGAAATTTACTTTTGGGTTTGAAGATTGTGACGGGTTCTTGTGTTGCAACATTTTGACAAACATTTGTAAATAAATGTCTCAAACGCAAGGTTCTCATAAATTTGAAAAAAGAAACTTCAGTCTCTAATTCCGTTGTATGGTATGTGCTCACAAACGAAGTACCTTTATTTAAGACTTTCTCTTCAAATGCAGTGAGCGTTTTCATTGAAATGTTAATTAGGAGAGTTTCCCTTGGCTCCTCAATCCGGTCTTTTTTTCTATTTCTTTCTCTTTTCCCGCGTCTTGTTTTTTGTCTGAATGTTTTGACGTGGTGGGATCTGGTGGTTTGGTCAGATCCAAGCCTTCCTCTAAAAAAGCCACGGTTGGGATACTTTCAGTGAGTGTATCTTCAATATTTGCTGAGGCCCCTTGTCTAGGTTTACTCAATTTTTGTTTAAGCAAGGAACTTGCAGATGGTCTTGATGTGTCAGTATCCTGGTCAGACACACCACTTTCCTCAGATGATTGAGTTTGTGAATAGGGTTTCCTCTGTGTGTATCTTCTTTGGGCGTAAACCTCTGCCCATGTGTAGGCTTCATTGAGCTTGTAATCGATAGTATCTCTTTTAAACTTCCTGAGTTTAGTTTCTTGGAGCTCTTTCCTGTATTTGTCCAACCTACTTTCCACTTCAGCCAAAAATGTTTCCCACGGTTCTGCTTCCATTCTTGTTGACAATTCTTCCTTAATATTGTAAATTTCCTCCTCAAGATCTTTAATGGTAGTAGATAGTTCTTCAATCAGTAATAAAATGAGGTCTAAAGAGCACTTATTTAAGATACTGTACCATTTGTCCATGAAATTGACATTGCTATTGAGTCTGAACAACATTGGCCTGATGGCCAGTCTCAAGCCTCGTGGAATCCTTTTTACCCGATGATATTGAATTAGAGTAGAAGCATGAAGTCTTTGGTTTAACTCACGACGAGTGAGATATTCAAGTTGACGTAACTGTTGCGTCACTGTTCCACTTTGGGCATCGAATTTTTTTGCTTCCTTGATCAGGTTATATATTTTATCTGCCTCTTCTGAAGTATATGATTTAGTTGGTGCCCTGTTCTCTGTTATCGAAGCGATACTCTCAAACGACATATTAACTTGGTGCTGACACTCAATGTTTTAGCAGAAACAATATGTATGAATGTGGGTGAATGTCGCACACGTTTTATACAGATTACTTATTAATACTACGATATGTGTGCTGCTCTGTATTAATGCCTGCCAAGCATTTAACTATAAATTTTGAAATAAGGCCTAACCCCACAAGGGCTGCTAGGGCTACAGTGCGCACTACTAACTCTGAATTTTAAGCATTCAAACAAAACTTTTCAATTTGATCAACTATGTATTTAATACATGTTCATATGCTTAGGCCATCAATGAAATTAAATATTCAATACATCAATTCATGTTGAACTTTCAATGTTGCTTTTTTTTAATTATTTCATGAACCACCACCCAATGCATTTCGGGACATTCTTGTCCCTTCGTCAGGGGTTCCAGTTGACAACTAAAAAGAACAAGGAAACAAAGTAAAACAATGCCATACTGCATATTTACAAAGAATCAACAGTTATACAACGTTTTTAAATAGTAGGCAGTGTGTTATTGCCATTCAAACTTCAGAACTTCGTGATGATTCACAATAAATACAGGCGTCATCACAATCATTAGAAAAAACAATAGTATGTGACAAATACATAATCATATGGCTGGAATCACTATTAGACTGATAACAACAGAACATACCTCGTCAAGATGTGAGGAACGCTATCTGAGAGAAGGACGTACCAAAAATAATGGATCTCTTCATGGCTTAATGGATCAGATGAACACATGCTATGTCTAATCTCTGATGATAACAAACTGCATACCACCAAGCTTGGAACGATAAGTTTGTAAAGTCCTTCCAATTTTTTGTGATTTGTTGAAAAGCAATTGCCAATAGTAAGTCCACAATCTGAGTGTTAGAAGCATGGTCCTCCCATATAGGAGATAGGCTACCCAGGAAGATATGTGTGATAGAGAAAGACAAATTAGAATTGAAAAAAGAATTGATTTGATTCCAAACAGATGTCCAAAAATTGTGTCGGTGAGGGCAAGTGAAAAGCATGTGTTTTAAACCAGCAAGTGGAGAGGAACATAACCAACAGGTGTCAGGAAATGTGGCATGTCTCTTATGTAATACAGCTGGGTCTAGCAAAAGTCTGTTATAAATAAACAATAATGTTTGCATAACTTTGGCTGCTCTAGACGTTTTCCTAATTTTAGACCATATCTTATTCCATAAGGTAGAGGACCAGTCAATCTCAAGATCCTCTTCCCAAGATAATTCCACTTTGGTCTTTGGTCTAATGGATTTCGAGGATCGTAATCAATATAAATATTGGAAGCTTTAGGTAGATGAAAGTAGAAAAGAACATAAACTGTTAACCGGGGGCGATGTTGGGTACATTTGAATTCGGGTGTACGCCGTTAAAAGTACTTGCGAGAGTAAATTAAATTTGGGGTGGAAAGAAGGCGATAAGTGAAAGACAATATCCTATTTTGAGAAAATAGTTTAGATGTCCAGATGAGGCCCTTATTTCGCCAGGAATTCCTATAAAAATGTTTCCCACCAATTAAAATAGATGTATTATGCCATAAAGGAGAGTTAGGAAAGGATTCTAGATCAGTAGGAGGTGAAGGTGAAGAAATACCCAGGAGTTTGCAGGTAAATTTGGAAACGGGAGTAAATAAAGAAGGAGGTCTATGAGTAAAAGAGAGGAATTCCTTAAAAGAAAAAGGGGAGAGAAAAGAGCATTCAAGCATAGCCCACATAGGACAATCAATTGAAGAGTCAGAAAGCTATCACGAAGCTTGGCAAAGAAGAAATCTGTGGTAAGTGGGAAAATCGGGATAATTAACCTCCCCTTCTCCTTTGGGTTTTATTAGATGGAACAAAGACAGGCGAGGAGGGTTTTTATTCCACAGAAAGGATGATAATATCGAAGTGATTCTTTTAAAAAAAGTAAAGGAATGGGAACAGGGATATTAGAAATAGTGAATAAAACCAAAGGTGCCAGCATCATCTTAATAGTATTTAAACAACCCCACCAAGAGAGGTATAGCGGAGGCCATCTAGTAGTAAGAGAAGATATTTTTGTATGCAATTTTCAAAGCAAATAGACACAGTTGAAGAAATTAAAGGGGTAAAGTGTAGACCCAAATATTTAATGTGTTGTGTGTTCCAAGCAAAATTAGAGGAACTAAAGTAATCTTTGAATGTATATTTGGTTAGTGGCAATATTTCACACTTATTTCGGTTGAGCTTAAAGCCAGAGACAGTAGAAAAAAGTTCTACTTCTTTAAAAAAAAAAGCAGGGACAGAGGATTGAGGTTCAGAGAGAAATAATAAGATATTGTCAGTTTTGGGATCACAGGACACTCTTCCAGCATTTAAAAGTATTTATTGAAGTAAGGTACAACGACCCCCAGAAGCACCCCCTCAGCTCCACAGCCAAGCTTCACTGCTGGTCTCTACAATCCAGATTCCAGCAGTAGAATCTTGTTGCTAGGAGATAGGGAACATCACAGTAAACACAGATTGAATGAAAACATAACACTCAGCATAAGCTGCTAATTTAATTTGGATGTCATTAGTTTCAAATCCTTTTATGTCAACATTTTGACGAAGCCTGGACAAGAAGGGTTCTAAGGCCAAATTAAAAAGAAAAGGAGATAATGGACAGCCTTGACAAACCCCTCTTTTTAACTCAAAATAGGGAGATGAAATACCACTCACTAAGACGGCTGCTTGTGGGTTCGAATACAGATAGAAATAAAAGAAATAATTTTGGGGCCAAAACCAAACCATCTCAGTGTTCACTCGATCAAACGCCTTTTCTGCATCGAAGGCTATTGCAGGTAAGGAGTGAGGTAGGTGTGGGGCTTTTGATAAAATATAGAAGAATAAGCAAGTATTGTCGGAAAGGAGTCTGCCTTTAACAAAACCAGACTGTTCTGCACCCAGCAATTGAGGCAGAAATGATTCAAGCCGAATAGCCAAAGCTATGGAAAAGATTTTATAGTCAATATTTATTTTAAGAGAAGTGGGTCTATAGTTTTTGCAATGTTTCAAGTCCTTTCCATCTTTAGGTATTAGAAAAATAAGGGCTTCTAAGAAGGATCCAAGCGATTTGCCAGATTGTGTAAAGAGATTTAAAAGACTAAGTAATTTAGGAAGAAGGATAGGAGCAAAGTGCTTAAAAAATTCTACTGTAAATCCATCGGGACCTGGGGCTTTGTCTTTCTTAAATGCGTGTAGAGCACTAAGAAGTTCTTGTTGTGATAAGTCAGCTTCTAGTAGGGAAAAATCAATTGGAGTATTAAAAGATTTGTGTATAGCCGAAAGAAAATGTGTATGTGAGGTTCTGAGGGTGTGGTCTCCAATAAGCTCTCCATAAAAACCCAAATAAATCATATTGTTGGTACCTGCTTTGGAATTATACGCAGTTTGCGCAGAGTTTTCAAGTGGATACCAGCTGAAGCACGAAAACCCTTGGTACAGGGCCTTATGATAAATAGGCTGGACTATGGAAACTCGCTATTACTTGCAACAAATGAGTACCACTTGAAAAAACTGCAGGTTCTGCAGAATACTGCGGCGCGCCTTGTTTTAGACCTACCACGAAGATCGTCATCCGCTCCCTGCCTTAGGAGCCTACACTGGCTTCCTGTAAAGAAGCGGATCATGTTCAAAACGTTGTGTCTGGCGCACAAACATATGTATGGGAATGGCCCAAAATATTGGGCCAAGAAACTCACATGGTATGTGCCGAGGAGGCAACTGAGATTAAGCACTGAGTCACTGCTCACCCCGCTGAGAATTCACACCGCCAGGAACGGGGGTCGTGCTTTTTCTTTTATGGCACCGACCCTCTGGAATAAAATGCCCTTGAGCTTGCGGGTGACCTCTGAACACACCAGTTTCCGCAAGAAACTCAAGACCTGGCTTTTTTGCTAAATTCAGCTACCACTCCATTGTCAGAGCCGTCTGCAAGCGCCATGAGACTCTTTGGACGTGATATGTGCGCATTACAAATGTCCTGATTTGATTTGATTTGATTTGGTCTCATGAGAGTATAATCTTATAATGAAAAGGAGGAATTCATTTAATATATCTGAAAACCTTGGTTTGTAGTATATTATGCTCATTAAAGATAGATTCAATATCAAACTTGTGTTTAATTTTTAAATAATTGGCCAATAGCTTGCCTGCCTTGTTTTGACCCCCATAATACTTTGCACTAGATTTCAGAGAAATAGCGAGGCATTCTCTGTATATTCTTTGTTAAATTGAAGTTTTTTTCTCAATAAGTTGTGAGAGACCATTTTTGGAGTTAGAAGTATAGTAAGAATATCTAGCTTCTTAATCTCAGCCAAAATAGCACTGGTAACCTGACGGGCATTTTTACACTTTATTGGAGATGTAGCCAATGATGAAATCTCTGGCAGCAGCTTTAAAAGCATCCTAAACAACAGAAAAGGGAAGATTATCAGTCTGATTAAGTGTAAAATACTCCTTAAAAAAGGAGACAAAAGAGGGATGAACATTCTTATCTAGAAGAAGTGTTATTAAATCTCCATCTTCTAGGTAAGCTGGATTTAGGAATTATATCTAATTGAATGGAGACGGGAGCATGATTGCGATTAACATGGAGCCAATGTCAGAGCTTCCTAAAGATTTTGAAACTTCATGTGAGACAAAAAAATAATCGAATCCGGATTGAGTTTGGTGAGCAGGGGAAAAAAAAGTGAACTCCCTAGTGGTGGAATTGCAAATTGTCCAGGTGTCAATAAGTTTATATTGTTGGATAGTTTGAGCAAAAATGTTATGGGCTTTATGGGGTTTAAAGGAAACCAGAGAATTACGGTCAATGAAAGGGTCCAACACCTGGTTACAATCCCCAACGAGGATAAAATTACCATCAATACAGGAGGAAATTTGCTGAGATAAAAAAGACCAAAACAAAGGATCTCCATTAGTGGGTGCATAAACATTAAACAGAGATAACAGTACACCTATCACTTGTAATTTAGTAAAGAGACATCTACCTTCATCATCAGATTCTTGAGAGAGCTAATTAATCTTTAATGATTTATGGCAAAGAGTAATAACGCCATTACGTTTAACATCTCACGAAGAAAAGAAGAAAAAAAAAAATTCTTTTCAACTTCAAAGATTCAGTAGCATTTAAAAGAGTTTCTTGCAAGCAAACAACATATGCTCCTAACTTGGATAGATGTGTTAAAAATCGTTGTCACTTGATGGGAGAATTCAGACCTCTAACATTCCAAGAAACAATTTTCAGGGACATAAAATCAGCAATAAAATTACCAAAAATAGGAGGTCAATAAAGACCATCAAAGAACAACAGCTAAGGTTAATAACATTTCAACTATATGAACATGTAATGCTATAACAGAGAAACATTAAAAACAGTGGATGTGGAAGTAAGTGAACAGAAGAAAGCCCTGAAAAATAAGATGTGAAAGGCTGGAGTGGGGGGAAAATATGTAATGAGAGGAACAAAGGAGAAAGGGAAGAGAAACAAGAAGAAGACAAAGAAAAGATCTGCAGATAGAAAAGGAAAAATGAGACTACAAAAATAGGAAACATGATGGAAAAAAGGGGAGAGAAAAAAAGAATGACAACAAATCGAAACAACATACCCAAATCAAAACACATCACAAAGGAGTGGAGAGGTGAAGCCACGAAGACGAACGGCGCATCCAGACCATAACAAAGAAGCAGATCGAACAAAATATAATGTCAGAAACACCAAACAAATAATATAAATTGAAATATTAGACATTAAAACCTAGGAACAATAAAACTAGAAAGAAAAAACATTGCAATTTAAGAAAGAACCAAATTAAGATATGCAAGAGGAAGAGGCTCCAGACATGTCCATAGAGTCAGATTTACTAAAATTGATGAAAATTTGCAATTTGACAGGATCTTCAAAGGTCGTTGTTTTGTTGTTGTAGGTAACCTTGAAAAGGCAGGTATGGAAAAGGCCATATCTTGCACCCATGTTGCGTAGAGCAGGTCTCATGTTCAAGAATTCTTTACGCTGATCTGCAGTGGACTTAGCATAATCTTGAGCGAAGAATAATGTAGAACCACACCAAGAAATATGTTAGATGGATTTAGCTGCTGACAATACCTTGAGGAGGTCTGTGTATTCGAAAAAGTACATGATGACCCCCCTTGGTCTCCAAGAAGAGGAGGTATCTGTACGTTGATGGGCAAGTCTATGAGCATGTTGGATATTGAGTGAAGTGTCTTCTGGTAGGTGTAGCAAATTAGGAAGAAAGGATTTGAAGAACACTAAGGAGTCCGACCCCTCTGAACCTTCCGGTAGACCATAAATACGAAGATTATTTCTTCTATTCCTATTTTCCAAATCTTCAACTTGCCGCTGCAGCGATGTAATTTGAGATTGCAGAATATTGACCTTCTCCTGTGTGTTAGTAAAGGAAGAGACACTCTGTTCCACTGTGGTAAGTCGCTCGTTCATCTGAGACCAGTTATCTGTTAAGAATCGCAACTTATTAGAAGTGTCTTCCATAAAGGGGTGAAGAGCCCTTATCTCTTCCAGTAGTACTTCCAAAGATGCACGTGAAGAAGCCTTTGAAGGAGAAGGTGGGTCTTTTTTCAGCCTTTTAGTAGTGACCTTGCCATTTGTAGAAGTACTTGCAGTAAAAGAAGATGGTGTTTTTGTAGCATCTACCATCGAGTCTTCCATCTTGGAGAATTCAGAGAAGATTCTAGAGTTCTTAATAAATGTATGCGTGGTACGTGGCGCAGAGGAACCATGTTTTTTCAATCTTCCCATAAGAGAGATGCAGAGGTGAGATGTTGAGGCTCAATAAAACAATATATCAGCGAAACCAGAGTCACACAAGGTAATGAGGACTTTATGAGTGAATACTGTGAGTAGTCAGCTCCAGATGCGTAAGCAATGGAAGAATGACAGGAATTGAGGAGATGACTATAGAGAGACTGTCCCAATAGCTTCCAGCATGCAGATAACTGAAGTTGAAACTGCTCCATTGATGAACCTCGGTATTTAATATATATCTGCTGATAGGAAAGGACCTCGCAATGATAGTACGCATAATACAGGAGGGTGTTTTAGTTTATTTATCATTTAGTGTAGTGAGCCTGTAAGGAACTTGAAAACCCAGCAGGTGTGCATACTGCGCCTCAGGCTATCAACAAAAGCTGTTAATACTCTCCGGTACAACAGCAAAAGTATGAAGCAAGGAAAGAAAAAACATTGTTCAATCAAAATGTGCCGCAAAAAGCATTGTCTCCAAGTCAAAACATTTTAGATGCTCCATTGTATAATGTAGGCTGCTGATTAAAACAACTTCTGACTGAAAAAAGGCTGATATATAAGTAAAAGCAGCATTTTAAAAATAGTCAAAGGTACATACTGGTCACCTGTATTTGCTGCAAGTGTTAAGTCCTCCAAATAAAGGGTCTTTCATGTGTCAAAAACAAAGGAAATACCAGGAGCGGAAGCCATAAAATTCTCTCTGAAGCATTACCTCAGAGGTGAAGCAAAGGAGCCAAAATGGCGGTCGCGCTCAGCATTCCGGAAGCACCGAGATTTACACGCTAATTCTCCGTAATTAATCTTCAGGGAATCGTGGAAAACAGACAACTCAGTTCCGCAGGGCTTCCGACGTCGAAATCCTCGCTCCAGCAGATTGTCATCCTTGTTCTTGTATTCATTCCCTCATGTATCCTTTATGTTTTATTTTGTCTTGTAGAATGTTTGTGGACTTGGAAACTCAGTGAAACAACAAAAGGTACTTTCTCATTCATCTAAGCTTAACTAAAAAATTGCATCTTTTCAAGAGACACATTATATTGCCTCTGAATGTGTTACGCTGAACCAGCAGTTATTGTTTTTCTCCAGCTCATTAATGTAAAGGCAGGTTCACCATTCTTTGTCACAAATCTTCAAATCTCCATGTTGTATCTTCATAGTCTGATGACGTTGGCAGATGGGTATTGATAATGTCCATGTTAATCTGTTTAATGTCTATGTTCTGTTAAGTCTGACCCTGAGTTTTAGCATTCTATTAAAACCAAACTTGCGAACATCCCCAATTATAATGTAATTCTGCAGGAGACTTCAGTTGTTAGACCCCTTTACAGATTGAAAATCAAAACTTAAATTTAAATCTGATTATTCCCATAAAGCATTTAAATCTGCAGATTCCTCTATGCCATTATTTGATGTATGGAGAACATGCAATCCTGATAAACTGGAGGGTTACTTCTTCTTGAATGTTCATAATGCATTGTCTAGGATAGATTAGATTCTTGTTGCTAAGTCATTACTGCCATGTTTACACTAGCTGACATTAGCTTCACTATCATCTCTGACCACGACCAATACTGGCTTCCTTAGACATTTCCACCATCAATTTAAAACCAGGAAGATGGATGTTTAATAACTGTCTGTTGTCAGCTAAATTGTTATGTTTGTAGCTTCAGTTTTTATAAAAAATAATTTCTTTTCAATTTAATAATCCCTCTGATGCTTCTGTGGCGAATTGGCTTATAATTGGGATACTTTCACACCTCTTTTCGAGCATTCAGAATTGATTTTTCAACTAAGAAGAAAAAAAGCTATGAATAATCAATATACCCTTTTAATTAAAGAAATGAAAGCACTTGAACACAGCTACTACACCTCCAAATCAACCATTATGTTACATTATTTAATTAAAGCAATATCTGAATTAAATAAACTTGCCACTACTGATGCATGTAATATCCTGCTTCAAATAAATCCAAGTTTCATGGGGATAAAAATGTATTTATTTATTTATTTATTATTTAAGTTTATTAAGCGCGACAGCTACCCAAAAAGGGTTTCCCGGAGCTGGACAGGCAGGTTGCTTATAGTCCCCATATCAACAGCAACTTAGATTATTTATTGAAAATCCAGGTTTTAATAGCTCTGCGAAATCTAGTTTCAGTTCGAATGTACAAAGGCAGGGAATTCCAAAGAGTGCGGCCTAACTGAGCAAAAGACCTACCACCCATTCTGACAAGTCTAGTTCTGGGCACAACGAAGTAGGCCAAATGGGAGGATCTCAGTTTACGTGAGGGAGTGTGAGTCTGAACAAGCAATTGCAGATAAAGTGGCGCTGAGCCAGCTTTAATTTTAAACATGTAGCTCAGGGTCTTGAATTTAATACGACTCTCGACCCTGAGCCAATGAAGATCACGGAGAGGACCAGAAATGTGACTAGATCTGGGTATTTTGCATAGCAATCTCGCTGCGGCGTTTTGTACTAATTGTAAACGCCTTATCACTGACTTATTTGACCCTAAGAAAAGAACATTCCCGTAGTCCAGGCGGGAGGTTATGAGAGCGTGGACTACGGATTTTTGGGTGTCGCAAGGTAACATCCAGACGATTTTCTTCAGCCAACGCAGTATAGTAAAACAGGTGGCCGAAACCTTGTTTACTTGTTGTTGCATTGTCAGAGCGTTGTCGATGACAAAGCCCAGATTGCGGACGTGATCGGATGGGATAGGAAGGGGTCCATTTCAGACGGCCAGTGCTTGGTGCACCAAAGATCGAGTTGTCAGCCCAATATTAACACCTCTGTTTTGTCGCCGTTTAGTTTTAAAAAATAAAGATTCATCCAGTCAGCAATTTTCCTCAACCCTGACTGCAGGAGAGATGTAGAATCCTGGTCAGCGTTCGAGAGAGAAAATGCGATCTGGGAATTATCGGCGTAGGTGAAGAGTGTAAGGCCTTCTCGTTCTGCTATGTACGATAAAGGTTTAACATAGAGATTGAAGAGAAGCGGGCTTAGTACCGAGCCCTGCGGGACACCATAAGGAGCAGTACAGGTATGAGAAGTTGCAGTATTGGAAAATGTTTGAACCGTGCGCTGAGATCGAAATGAAACCAGCCAGCCTAAGGCAGAACCACCAACACCCATAGAGGCTAGAGTCT
This sequence comes from Lissotriton helveticus, assembly GCF_964261635.1. Lineage (NCBI taxonomy): Eukaryota > Metazoa > Chordata > Amphibia > Caudata > Salamandridae > Lissotriton > Lissotriton helveticus. Next base: position 1,867,856,323 of record NC_136067.1, read on the forward strand.
CTATGAGTATGGAGTGCGAGATGGTATCGAAAGCGGCACTGAGATCTAATAAAATCAGTACCACTGTCTCGCCTCTGTCCAAAAGCTTACGTTAGTTCTCCGTAACCCCTAACAAAGTTGTTTCCATGGAGAATCCAGGACGGAATCCTGATTGTGTGGAATGTAGTGTTTGGTTGTCCTCAGTAAACTGCGCAAGATGGTGATGGGTATGTTTTTTCGAGAATCTTGGAGAAGGCAGGTAATAAAGAAATGGGACGGAAAATAGAAGGAACGTCTGAGTCAGCCGTGGGTTTCTTCATGAGAGGTGATACCATCGCGTGCTTCCAGCTGGCCGGAACAGCAGCGTTTTGTAACGACAGATTTAAGGTTTTACAAATTACGGAGAGCTGGGAAATGCTGAGTTGTTTCAGTATTGGCACAGGAAGAGGATCATTCAGGGATCCTGATTTAAGATTTCCTAGGATGGCCGTTAAACTCTACAGACTAAGAAGTGGCCAGACATTTAGGGAGGGCTTTGTACAGGTCAGTTCAACAGATGTCACGCTATTTGGCCAATTCGGTACTGAAGAATGGGGACCTTGCGATCTGCTTCCCTGATAAGTGGCTATCAGCCTGATTCATGTAGGTAAATTGCACTCGCAAAGGGCCAGATTCTGAGAATCTGGCCCTTTGCGAGTGCGATTTTTGCATTTGGTATTCATGATACCAAATGCAAATATCGCTGTGTAAGAATTCGCATATTTGCGTGGAATGGCATTTAAGGAATCTCTAATAGAGATTCCTCAAATGCTATTCATGACACAAAACAAAATAGCGAATTTGGACTTTTGGGGCCGCTATTTACCGAGAGGTCAAACCTCGTGGTAAATAGCAAAAACTCAGAAAAATGCTTTTAAAAGCATTTTTCTAAGTTGCATGTTGCACACACACATGTCCTTTGGACATGTGTGTGCGCAACACCTGTTCAAATGTGCATTTTAGGGGTGCTACAGGGCGTCCTTTGGACACCCTGGCACCCTTAAAATCGCTATCTCATTTGCGAGTAGCAAATTGCTACTCGCAAATGAGGGATACTCCCCATTCATTCCTATGGGCCTCTTGGCCCATAGGAATAAATGGGGAGTATTTGCGAGTAGCAAATTGCTACTCGCAAATAAAGAACATGTAGGAATCGCTATTTAAGTAGCAATTCCTACATGAATGCCGTTTTGCGTGTCCTCAATAGCGAATCGCTATGATTCGCTATTAGGGCCACGCAAAACGGATTGTACATGAATCAGGCTGTATATCTTTGTGAATATTTTCTATTTTTTGCGTAAAGAAATGGGCTAATTCATTACATTGTTTGCTGCTCAAGGGAGGTGTTATAGCAATGGTTTGTGCGTGCCTTAGCTCTGCGCCCTAAGTAGTCTAGTGGCGTCCAGAAGCTAGAACGCTGACTGAGCCTTCCGCCGGAAGTGGGGTTAAACTTGCCCATGCCAGCCCTTCGAACAAACGGCACAAGCCGCTTCGGGCCGGGGCTGCGGGGGTGAACGTGCTATCAGGTGAGGCTCAGGAATAAAGTGGTCACACAGTTTAAAATATAGCATTCATGTGGGAAGTTTTAAAAATAGTTTCCTCAGAGGAGCTAGTAGCGGCGATTACAGCAGCCTACCTTGTCCAGTTTGCGTGCCTTAGCTCTGCGCCCTAAGTAGTCTAGTGGTGTCCAGAAGCTAGAACGCTGACTCAGCCTTCCGCCGGAAGTGGGGTTAAACTTGCCCGTGCCAGCCCTCCGAACAAACGGCACAAGCCGCGTCGGACCGGGGCTGCGGGGGTGAACGTGCTATCAGGTGAGGCTCAGGAATAAAGTGATCACACAGTTTAAAATATAGCATTCACGTAAAAAGTTTTAAAAATAGTTTCCTCAGAGGAGCTAGTAGCGGCGATTACAGCAGCCTACCTTGTCCCAAAAATAAAGCAGCAGGTCAGATGCTTGTCAATTATTTAAAGATTAATACAGAACAAAATGAGTTATATTCTGAATGAATCCAACAACACTCTGTCAGTTTCTAATACTGCTATTTCTAACTCTTTACAATCCTTCTGCAAAGCTTTATATACTGAAGATAGTTGTTCCTGTGACCCTAATTTTAGAAATTATTTGATGGCATTAATACGCCACCCCCCCCTCATACATTTGTAGACTTGGGGTCTGATATTAGAATTCAGGACCTACTCACTGAAGAAAGCCAAGGCTCCTGGTCCAAATGGAATCTCCATTGAGCGGATTTCTTCCTTCTCATTTTGTGCACGCAAACTATTCAAACTTTTCAATTCTTTTATGTCGAACTAACAAGCTAGAGGCTCCTTTTTCAGATGTACTTCTACTTCCTATAACCAACCAAGATAAAGATCCTACATTTTGTAAAAATGATAGGGGTGCCGCTCGTAGAGGAGTGCTTGCTACTTTGCTTTGGGAGCCCTTGCCTGTGACCCGGGGAAGCGCCGGTGTGGAGAGACGCTGTACTGACTGGAAGTGCGGCTGTAAGGGAGTCGGGACTGCGAGGTCCGACAGGCTGTGCGTTCATCACCCAGCACACCTGCAGCCTCTTCCCGGGACTCCTCCTTCCATCACCGCCCTTTATTACTCCTCGCGGCCCCCGCTCCGCGGGTGCCGCTCGTAGAGGAGTGCTTGCTACTTTGCTTTGGGAGCCCTTGCCTGTGACCCGGGGAAGCGCCGGTGTGGAGAGACGCTGTACTGACTGGAAGTGCGGCTGTAAGGGAGTCGGGACTGCGAGGTCCGACAGGCTGTGCGTTCATCACCCAGCACACCTGCAGCCTCTTCCCGGGACTCCTCCTTCCATCACCGCCCTTTATTACTCCTCGCGGCCCCCGCTCCGCGGGTGCCGCTCGTAGAGGAGTGCTTGCTACTTTGCTTTGGGAGCCCTTGCCTGTGACCCGGGGAAGCGCCGGTGTGGAGAGACGCTGTACTGACTGGAAGTGCGGCTGTAAGGGAGTCGGGACTGCGAGGTCCGACAGGCTGTGCGTTCATCACCCAGCACACCTGCAGCCTCTTCCCGGGACTCCTCCTTCCATCACCGCCCTTTATTACTCCTCGCGGCCCCCGCTCCGCGGGTGCCGCTCGTAGAGGAGTGCTTGCTACTTTGCTTTGGGAGCCCTTGCCTGTGACCCGGGGAAGCGCCGGTGTGGAGAGACGCTGTACTGACTGGAAGTGCGGCTGTAAGGGAGTCGGGACTGCGAGGTCCGACAGGCTGTGCGTTCATCACCCAGCACACCTGCAGCCTCTTCCCGGGACTCCTCCCCTTAATCTCCTCTTGACATTAAAACTGTTTCGGGCACGCGTGAGCGGAACGCGTGTGCGGGACCTATCCCGGGACAAAGCCCGGACTAAGGGCGGATCCTCTGAGATCCTCCGAGAGCCGATGAGACCGGACTGGGCCGGTCCCGTTGTGTGCCAGGTACTGTTAACAGTTAGGCTTGCTCCTTGGCTCTGTTGGCCTTTGCGTTAAAAATGTCAACTGTGATTCCTGATCAAGTAGTGTCCGATGAACAGGGTGTACTGGTAAACAGGACCCTTGATGACTATTTTGCCAAACCTTCCCCTGATGTCTCCAGAGAATCTGTCTTGGCGGAAAGACGCGCGGATCGTCGCCGCTCAATTGAAAGCATAAAGTCTAGGTCTGTGTCATTGACCTCGTTCCCTGCATCCTGCTCCATTGATATCGACAATGAAGCAATAGTTAAAGAACCAAGCAATGATTTAGCCAGTGAACATTTGGACACGAGTGTGGTAGTGCTTATGTCACAAACGGCGCCAAGAACGGAACAGAATGGCCTAGTATTAGCTTTTCAAAGTAGTAGTGAACGTACGGCGGGGGAAAATGTTTTGCCTATTGTGAAACAGCTGTGTAATAGGGTGAAAAAAACCATACCCCAGCAAAAAATTTATGGTCCACCGCCTACTAAGAAAAGGCGGAAAAGGGGGGATCCTATTCAATCGAAACTGAGCTGTTCCGAATTTGGGAAAAAGGTTACTAATAGTTCTATCAAGAAACCCATTATCCTTCAAGCTGACATAGAGGGGTCTCCTGTTACACCTTCTCCCCAAACAAATCTGTTAGTAAATTTTGAGGGAAACGAGGATAATATGGATGTCAATGTGTTCCCTGATGTGTCTACTGAGGCTAAGAAACATGTTATATTACTAAACATAGAGAGTTTAGTTAAATCTTACTCTGCATCCATCCTGGAGAGGCTGATGGAAGTAGAGTGTAGGCTATGCAAAATTGAGCATGCATTGGGTGGTAAAGATGTTACTCATACAGAGATACCAAATAAGGCACCAAATAAGGTATCTAGCTTATTAACCAATAATGTATCATCTAACTTACCAGCACCAGCCCAACCACCCCTAACAATTCCTACTGTTATCCCTACCCCTCTTCCATCAACCTCTAGCTCTATGGGTATTACATCTATAGTACCTACAGTATCCACAGTATCTGCTCAATCTAACTCACCCAAATTACCCCCCTTAACGAACCAAAAAAAGCATGATCAACCCTTAAACAACACTGTAAATAAAACCACCGAGAATATCCCTAGTAAACTTCCTAAGAATCCAACTAGGGAGATGGGGGAAACCAGATATACGGGGGGGGAAGCCAGAAAGACACCGCTTACCGAACTTCCGCCAGAAGCAGTACCCTATGTGGTTGTTTTAACAGGAGTACCTGTCCTGGGACAAAATAAGAAAGAGGGTTTTACACAACTTAAGAACAAGACAATGCATTGGCTGAGTTCCTACAGGCCAATTACAAATGACATAAACAGTGAGATTGTACATGTTCGTCGGCTACAATGGTTAGGGGGCAGACCGAAAGACATCAATGGTGATGTGGTAGTCGTGAATTTTAGGGATCCATCGGCTGTCCATTTTATTCTAAACTGGCAATCGGGTGGTCCAAAGAACACTATAATCCCTAAACCGCTAACATACTTCTACCCAAGATCGGTGGTATTTTCATCCCAGTACCACCCATCTCAAAACCATTTTCTCCAGTACCAACCATTACAACACATAAATCAAAACCAACCAAGTAATTGTTTCATTACACAGAACAATAGTAGTAGTCAATACGCCATGTACCCACTTACACCACAGAATTCATGCAATTCATACTATGCCCCTCCTCCCCTGGCAGCTTCAGATCCTTTGGGATGGAATTATGTATCAGAAAAATCGCGCAATTTTCAGAATAGAAGGATGGACCATCTAAAGCCTTTTACACCACTAGAAACCTTTAACAGGTTTGACATCTTTAGTGGTCTAGATGATTGCGACTGATGGTTGTTGACCAGGGGTGGTGAGGGGCTTGAAACATTGAGTATTGGTGATGGGGGTGTTGTTAACAATTCTGAAGTATTGACTAATTCTGCGTTTTTTCGTGTTGTGGACACTGAAAATGTACTAGCTGTATTGGATAATTCGGTGCCTCTGGGGTTGGATAAGATTGTTCCCCGTGAAGCAAATGTAATACATGATGCGAATATTGTAGAAGAACAGGTACCACTCACAACTACCTTATGTAACAAGAAATTATTTGAGGCTCTACCCATGGAAATACAACCTGTGGTTCCTAATGGCCATGAATTAATGCTAAGGGCTCCCATTGAGAGGTCCGTTGCCCCAGATTTGCCTGTTAAACTGGTCTGTTGGAACATAGCTGGAGTTGCGAAAAACCTGAGGGATCCAGAGTGGGCACTCTTCATAGAGTCATTTGATCTTTGTTTACTTCAAGAAACATGGTCACTGGAGATGCCGCACAGGGTGGGTTACAAGACATACGGTATAGATGCAATACCATCCAATAGAGGTAGGCCGTCGGGGGGTCTCCTGCTGTGGGTGAAAATAACCTTAAGGGTGAAGATTGTGAAGATTGATTTGAACTCTGCCGACTTACTAGCTCTAAACATTACATTGGTAAATGGGAAGAACTTAATTCTAGTAAATGTTTATAATAGGCCTCTACCCTTATCAAGAGAATCCCCAACCATTTCAAATTTGGATTGCTTTTTGAGTGGACTAGACCCCAGAGAAGATTTTGTTATCCTGGCAGGAGATTTTAATTGTAATTTTGAGCCAGTTGTGGGGCTTAGCGAAATCTTTGGAGAAGAGGACCAAGCGAATAATATTCCTACGCTTGAAAATGTTAAATCGGTTAAATGTTCAAAACAGGGTCTTCAAATGATTAGCCTATGCTCGGACCACACTCTTAGGGCCTGCAACGGACGGTTACCGTCCGATAGTGCCAGGAAACCAACTTTCACCAGGAATAACTATAAAAACAACCTAGATTTTGTGATCACCTCTATACCTTTCTGGATGTATCTTATTGATCTTGAAGTTGGGGAACGGTTTGAGAGCGACCATTTCCCCCTGATACTGACCTTGGATGCCCTATTGTTTAGTGATACAGCTCAGCAATTTCCAATTGAGGGCAATAGTGCTGATAATTCTGAGATCCATATTAGCAATAATAGAAGATCTCTGAAATGGCCACTTATACTGGACAATAGCAACATCCTCAGCGAAATATATTTTCTTTTCGCTGAGATTCTCGGACCCCACTTAGCGGCAAAATCTGAGGAGGAATTTAGAGTGTCCTTTATGTCGTTACATCAGAAACTTTTTGCTGACCTAAGATTATTAGTAACTAAAATGCCAAAAAAAAACCAGCAAAAGACCCAGAATCTGTCCCATGGTAAACCATGGTATGACAGATCATGTAGGGAATCAAAGAGGGAAATGCTAATGGCAATAAAAACTAAATCACCAAGAACTGTCAGAAGAGCTAGGAATAAGTACAAGGCAATCCAAAGGGCCTCAAAGTCAAGATGGGATGAAGATAAATGGGCTGATTTGTTGCTAGCCGCCAGATCACGCGACAACGTGGCGTTCTGGAGGCTGGTCGCAAATGGTAATCAAGTAGGTAGGGTGGTGAAGGATGTTTTTTTGGATGAGAAAACCTGGGTTGATCACTTCACGAGCCTGTACAAAAAATACGATGATCCTCAAATGGACACGATTGTGGAGACCCACGATTATCGAACAGATCCTTTGATCTTTACCTTAGGGGAAACTGAGCTGGCAATATCCCAAATTAAATCAGGGAAAGCCCCTGGTCTGGACAAGATCCCGGGGGACTTATACAAGCATGACCTAGGAATATGGGCACCCTATATTAACTATCTGTGCAATACATTATCTTGCTCTTTAGAATTTCCAGAAAGCAGGAAGGGAGCGGAAATTGTCTTAATTTTTAAAAAAGGCGATAGGATGGACCCTTGTAACTATCGGCCAATAAGCTTAATGGACATCCTACAGAAAATGTATTCACGGCACATTTTATTACGTGTGTGTGATTGGTTGGATGAAAATAAAATTTTAACCAAATACCAAGCTGGATTCAGATCAAAAGTCAGCACTATAGACCAAATTTTTAGATTTTGCTGCCTCTATTGGAAGTACGTAGAGATCAAAAGGTGCCACTTATATGTTGCCTTTGTTGATTTAAGGGCAGCGTTTGATCTGGTGCCCCGAAATCTCTTATGGAAAACCTTGAGCGCAGCTGGTATGCCAAACAACCTTGTTACTCAGATTAAAGAGCTGCATGAAGGGAATTTTGCTAGAATTAGATGGGGTCCAAATGGTGAGTTAACACAAAAAATACCCATAGAACGTGGAGTCCGTCAGGGCTGCGTCCTGGCTCCCACGCTTTTTTCACTGTTTGTAAATGATATTCCCTCTTTTTTAAAAGGTTGCAAAAATGACTCACCAAAGCTCAATGGCGAAAAGGTAACTTCCTTACTTTTTGCAGACGATACAATTTTGATATCCCAAACAAAAAATGGATTACAGTCCCTACTGGACACTTTTAATGAATATTGCAGTTCTAAGGGGTTGGAGATTAATGGAACGAAAACTAAATGTATGTCTCTAAACCCTATAAAACGGGAGAAAGGTTGTTTAACATTAAATGGAGCAAAGTTGGATTCAGTTCCCCATTTTTCTTATTTAGGGGTGACACTAGACTCCAAGTTCAATTGGAAAGCGCAAATGGACAAAAGTAAATTAATCTTTGCTCAGAATGTTAGACCAATCCTTAAAGAACACAGTCAAAGTACTAGTAAAGCAGTGTCCCCAGTTATGGAACTATTTAAATTCAAGGTTCAGTCATCAGTCCTTTACGGAGCTGAAATATGGGGCCCCGGAGCCAAAGATACCTTTAGAGTATCAGATAACAACTTTATGCGAAGTTTGGTGAGGGTCCCAAGAGGTACTCCACTTGTACCCTTGGAACTGGACCTGAATTTTAAAAGAACAGATCATCAAGTCCTGATTCGACCCCTAATGCTATGGGTTAGACTATGGCACGTCCCCGAACTCCAAGACTATAGAGACGGGTTAAAAGAAATTATTGCGCTTGACCCCCAAAGTGCTACCCCATGGCTAAGGCATGTTAAGACCTGGTTGAGCTGTATAGGATTAAAACATTTCTGGGAGAATCCCGAGCAACTACCAGATAATCCCAAACTAATTTTAAAAAGGCCATTCTGGACCTTTATAGGGAATAGAACTATAAGCAATTCAACTAGTGGGACCATAATCTCAAAATTCTTAAGTTTTAAGGACGAACCCCTTTATGAAATTTTTATGGATGAAATAGAGCCCCCACTTGCCAAAACATTATTTTTAAAATTTAGGTATGGAAACCTTTTAATCAAAACAACCTTGGCACGCTGGGCTAGGAGTCGTGATACATCGTCTCAAACATTGGACGAAATTTGTCCCATGTGTGAACATGAACAGATTGAAAATGAACAGCATATCCTTTTCTTCTGCCCCTCGTATGTGCAGGCAAGGAAGAGATGGATCAAACCAATATGCCTCTTATTAGGCTTGAGGTCATGTTCACAGGCTCTGAGAATCCTAACTACTAATACGTCACAACAAATAATATTTAGTGTTAGTAGATTTCTACTTTCTATTTTTTATCAAAGGAAAAAGATGGGGCATCAATTGTAACTGATCTGAATTGTTGATCCGATGTAGTGGTCCATCCTATAACATATGAACGTACTGTTCCCCTATTATTGTTTTCCAACATGGATTGTACTTTTCTTTTAATGATTGTACTTTTTATCAATGGGTTTACGTATCAGTGTTTTAATGTAGAGATATGTTTTTATCTGATGTAATGCAAGTAATGTGTGCACTGTTTTTCTTTTATGGCATATATGCCGAAATAAAGATTTTGAAATGAAATGATAGGTCTAGTTCCTTGATTATTATGACTGTAAGATTTCTGCCAAACTTTTAGCAACCTGTTTAGAATCTGTTGTTCCCCTTCTTGGTAACCCTGATCAGTCTGGTTTCATGCAATATATACAAATCCTCTGCACACGTTTAAAAGTAAATACATAAAGTTTCATAAAATATCACAATGATGCTTGTCTTTGTATTATCAGATGTCTTTATTTCAAGATCTTAAGCCTTCTTAGCCAACATGTGTTTTGTCTCTGTTACAGGGGATTATCCTGCGTCTTCTTCAGGGCAGAGGTCAGTTTGAAGTAGTCTCTTAGTAGCAGAGACTGCTGATTTGCACGGCAAACACGCCACAGCCTGGAGATCCCAGGGTTTCTACCTAATACTGCCGGATGGGGTAGTTCTTCTAAAAGAAACTCCCTTACACTTAGAAGCACATTAAGATATTCAGACACAAGACTAAGTAGTCTACCTCTCCAGGTGCAGAAATTATAGGAACCCCTTTCGTGTTGGAATTATCACCGTAACTATGAGACTACTTAAACTGGTGTGGATAACTTTTGTGGAGGTTTCACTGTGTTCGTGTGTGTGTGTACAAATACTTTACACATTGCCTCTACGGATAAGCCTGACCGCTCGGTGCCAAGCTATCAAGGGGGTGAGCACAAGTTCTCTTTGGTGTGTAACTTACTTACCCTGACTAGAGTGTGGGTCCCTACTCGGACAGGGTGCATACCTCTACCAACTAGAGATCCCATTTCTAACAAAAGTGAAAACTCTACACAAGGAAAATTCCAAACCAATTTCAAAATTTGAGAATACTTTTATAAATAAAATGACACCAAATCAAATTAAATCCAATGAGTAGAACTGTAGTTAAGAGTTATCAAAATCTTTAGTGAAAAATGGCTCCTAAAAGATCAAAGCTCCAAATGCGGACATATAGTTGCGCAAGATCAGAGCAAGGTTAAAAGTTATGGCTGACCACGAAGGGACGACGTTCGGATAAAACGTGATTGATTGGGCCCGGTCTCGGTTTACTTCTGGACTTAGAAGAATTTTTTAAGAAAAATGTCTGAGAAGGTAAAGTTCAGTGGGGCAAGGCAGTCAGCCGTGTCCAAAGAGGAGATGTTGTCACCGGGGAGTTTCTGGATAAAGTCAACGTGAAGAATTCTACATTCAGAGTTTGTCACTTTTTTGGAAGTCAAAAATCTCCAGAAGGTTTAAGCTACAGGCTGTGTCCATAAGGGCTCCACGAGGCCATTCGAAGAGGAGCAGCTGAACAGGATTTGCTGTTTTGGAGAAGAATGCAGCAGGTAGTTCCTAGTCTTCAGTCGGTTCTCACGCCACTTTTTGGTGAAAAGTTTTCTACGTCAAAAGTTTTGGATTTTGGCTGTGTGGGCACCTTTAGCACGACTTCACTGGTCCAGGACTGTGTGGGTACCACTTGGAGGGCAGGGCTCTCTGTAGGCAGGGTCTAGGTGTGGGTTCAAAGGGGGTGGAGCTTTTTTGTGTTGTTTCCCTCTAGCTCAGAATGGGAGGCCAACCAACTAGCCCTTGGATTCACTCCTGTAGTCCTGGGATCAATCAGGAAGGCAGGCCTCAAGCAGCATGGCAGCCTTCTGAGGGTATAAGGCAGGCTTCAAGAAGTAGGTCAGTCCTTTGGTAGCAGCAGGGCAGTCCTCTGAGGCACAAAGTAGGCCTTAAGCAACAGGGCTGTCCTCAGAAGTACAAGGTAGACCTTCTTGGTGTCCTTCGCAGATCCAGGAGAGAACGGAAGAGTTGGTGTGAGTGACCAATATTTATTTATACTTGGTGCTAGCTTGCAGTAGGGAAAACGTCTAGTCTAGGCTGGGGTCAAGTCCTTTGTGAGTGTGCTGGTAGCAGCCTCATTGACATGTAAGTGGAGCAGCGAACAGCTCCGCCCCTCACATCCTGGCAGAATGTTTCATCCTACCAACACCTAATCCTCCTTTGTGAACATTCCTCCCAGACATTGAGACCGTTATGTGATCCAGGACACAGGCTGCAGGCACCAAATGGTTAGGACATGGAAATGCAAACCTTCTAAAAGTAGCATTTTCAAAATTGTGACTTCAAACCTGACTCTAACAATAAAGATGATTTTAAATTACAATTTTTTTGAGACTCATCATGACTTTTCTACTTGTTCCCAAACAAAGGTTAGCACTTATTAATTGCAATATGGTAACCCAATGTTATTTCGTGTTACCTACTTAATGACAGCTGCATCACGGGCGCACAGCGGGTTCTGGGTTGGTGAACCATAGGCAATCCCATCTATTTGTGCCTGGACCACACCCAGCGCCAGGAACCCTGGTTCAATCACCACCCAGCGATACTCTGCAGCACTCCTTAGGTCGCTGGATGCTGTTCCCCCAGCTGCTGATGCACCCCACACCACGGTAGGTGCTTTCACCTGTACTCACTGCCGTTTCTCCAACAGCCACCCACTCACAACCCCCACACAAGTACTAACAATGCTATCAATACCCCTTCCCAATACACATACCACACGAGCACCAATACTATCCACCCTAAGACATGCCATAGCAAACCTGCATGTCAACTCCCATTCGCATGCATGCTTCTCAATACACTCAGCAAACAAAGAACTGAAATATGGGAACTTCTGAGCAGCGAGGCATCCAACATCCTCTTTATCACAGAAACATGGCTCAATCCCTCAATGGCTCCCGACGTCGCTATAGCAATCCCAGCGGCCTACAAGATTGCTTGACAGGACCGCCTTCACAAGCCAGGAGGAGAACTCCCTTTCATCTACAAGGAATCCATCAAATGCACAACATCCACAGAGAACCCTCGCCTACCAACCACCAGGACCCCAAGTCACCTTCACAAATCTCATCACTGATATCTCAACAACTACAAAAAGCGTCAGGTGTAATAGCTCGCACCTCCCCCTTTTGTCCCTATAAGTATGTGTGGTGCACACACTATCAGTGTCCGCTGCTCCTGGATACCTCTGCCATGCAGATAACTAAATTTGATGAAGAAAAAAGTATAATAGTGCACCCATAGAAAGAAACAGTAATAAGTAAATAAAGTCCAATCCAATTGCCCAATTTTCTTTGTTTCTCCTTTATTTTGTATTCCGATAACTTTCTATGTTTTCAATATTCATATTCCAATTATTAGAGCCTTAGCTAACACTTTTCGTCCACAACCATGAGCTTCTTCAGGGCATTCCAATTTTACTGATAATGATCCATTGATCATTCCAAAGAAACCAAATTCCAGCCATCTTGTCTTTCTAATCAATCGTTTCAAAAGTGCATATCTTGTGCCTAAATCCTCACATTCAGGAGTTGACCGATCCCATCCTGGACATCCAAATCGGTGTCCCACATGAAAACTGGCACTCAACACATAAATGGCACACAACAAATCACTGTTCCGATTGGAGCAGGCTGCAGAATGATTTGCATATATGTGTGTCCAAACTGAAGTGGCATGGTGTGCAAACGAAAACCAATGGATTGGGATATGGCCCGAGTAATCACTTGTGGCTGAGGTTAATTCAAGCATTCTATCCATCCGTGTTTGCATACTTTGATGTGTTGCAGGGCCTATGGTATGCCTAGACATGGGTCTGATGCACAATTTGTCACATGAACCAAGCTGTAATCGGCTGATGAGGCTATAACTAGGGTGAAACCAGTCCTGTGTTGCTTGTGTTCTGGTTCAGGGAGGACGTGGCTTGGCAGTTTGGGTTTGGCTGTTCTAATTGGAGCATGGTCAAGACTCATTTGCATATAGCTCGGTCCAAACTGAGGTGGCATGGCGTGCAAAATACTAATCAACTGGTATGCTGCCCAGAGTATTTACCAGTGGCTGAGACTATTTCAAGCTGGCTGTGAATAATTTAAGCATTACATCCATTACTTTTTTGTATACTATGATTGGGTTAGGGCCACCTTGGGGTGACATATATATATTTTACTTCAAGACACTACACACTTTAGCACTTTCTTGGCACTAGGGAATAGCATGTTAGAAACGTTACAGAGGATTTATCCTTTATATTTCACAACATGCTGATTTTCCTTGTCTGCGTTTAATTCCTGTCATGTTAATAAGCACGACATATTATATAATCCGTAGATATATTTAATTAGATTTAATTTCCTTCTGAGTTGGACACATAGAGACTTATGTATTATACGTTAATATTTCGACTTTCCATGTATGAATCAAAGATATTTAATTTTGTATTTGCTTATGAGTCTATGACGTTTTAAAACGGATTGCTATATAATGTATAAGCAAATAACGTCTTTTAAGCTATAACGTGCCCAAGTGGAAAAGTTTTGAATATTTCTTTCAAGTCCATGATTCCTTGATGCCATGTGATACTCACTAATTAAGCACTGTCACTTCAAAAATGCCAGACATTTCACTGCACTTTGTCATGTGAAGAAGGCTTGGGGGGGCCGAAACGCATTATGGTGACTAAAGAAGAATAAATAGTATTTGCACTTACCTTGGGTCCGTGTCCGTTTAAGAAAGAATACGATCGAATCCCAGGAAAAAATGGAAGAATATAAATATATATATATATATATATATATATATATATTACCTACTGGCGGTCGCCAGTAGGTATATATAGTTAGGATTTTTTCTCTATGGGATTTTTGAAAATTCTATGTCTAATAACTTTGGCGTTTGTGGACGGAATTGGCTGAAATTGTCAGGAAAATGGAACATTTTGTTTCTGAGCAGCCCCTGACAATTTGGGGGGGTTTCATCAAGGGCGGGCCGAGAAAAAAGGGGGGTCCCAAAACGCGTTTTTCCCATGTTAATTTCCATAGGGCGGTTGGCCTCACTTTTAGCTCGAACGGCTGAATGGATTTGCACGAAACTTGGCAAAATTGTAGGGACTGTTAGCCTGATGTGCCTTTGCTAGGTCTCAATATATGTGCTCCAGTGGATTTTGAGTAATTTAGGTTCAAAAAAAGATATATATCTGGGCGGAGCCTAACCACACATCTGATCTGATTGGCTGTCAGCACTTCATCCAAGAAGTGTTGGCAGCCATCTTGGGACCAATATACATGATAGCACCTCATTAAAAAGCATTGTAGTTAATAGAGGGTTTTAGGACTTTAGTTACATTATAAATCATTTGTTGATGGTACCATACTCGTTTTAGGAATTGTGGTGGGTTCTAAGGTGATTTTACCATGTGAAAAAACCTTCTGCTGTGATATCATGAATATTGTTTGAAAGAAAACTAATATCTCATGATTTTCCCACAGTGGTTTGGAAGGGGATCTATAAGCTAAACTGAAAGCATATTTTCTGTAAATTCACATTATCTTTCTCAGTCATGTGAAAATGAAGTCTGACATTCTCAGTAAAACATGTACATCCAACAAGGACAGAGACTGTCAGTTGATTCCTTTGTGTTCTACTGCAGCCTCCTAGAGTGTTCTAAAGAACAACTAGAGCGCTAACAGTCCTACTTATTACAAAGGTATGGCACACCTGAAGCCATCTTGATTGGAATAAAGTGGTAACTCTTAAAACATTTAATTTAAAAAGAAACAACATGAGGGGGTATATTTTGCCATAGAAAGTATGATTAGTGCTGCAGAATGAAAAATTAGGGCACATTTTGAGTGACTTCTCAAATCCTTTTCTATTTCATTAAAACATTCTGACATGCAGTCTCCCAAAATGGCCACCAGAGACAAAAGAGCCCAAATGTAGCCCAAATATCACCCAGATGTAGCCCAAGTATAGCCCAATGACAGAATGTCCCAGAGTGTTCTAAAGAACAACTAGAGCGCTAACAGTCCTACTTATTACAAAGGTATGGCACACCTGAAGCCATCTTGATTGGAATAAAGTGGTAACTCTTAAAACATTTAATTTAAAAAGAAACAACATGAGGGGGTATATTTTGCCATAGAAAGTATGATTAGTGCTGCAGAATGAAAAATTAGGGCACATTTTGAGTGACTTCTCAAATCCTTTTCTATTTCATTAAAACATTCTGACATGCAGTCTCCCAAAATGGCCACCAGAGACAAAAGAGCCCAAATGTAGCCCAAATAGCACCCAGATGTAGCCCAATTATAGCCCAATGACAGAATGTCCCAGAGTGTTCTAAAGAACAACTAGAGCGCTAACAGTCCTACTTATTACAAAGGTATAGCACACCTGGAGCCATCGTGATGGGAATAAAGTGGTAACTCTTAAAACATTTAATTTAAAAAGGAACAAAATGAGGGGGTATATTATGCAATAGAAGGTATTATTAGTGCTGCAGAAAGAAAAATTAGGGCACATTTTGAGTGACTTTTCAAATCCTCTTCTATTTCATTAAAAAATTCTGACATGCAGTCTCCCAAAATGGCCACCAGAGACAAAAGAGCCCAAATGTAGCCCAAATATCACCCAGATGTAGCCCAAGTATAGCCCAATGACAGAATGTCCCAGAGTGTTCTAAAGAACAACTAGAGCGCTAACAGTCCTACTTATTACAAAGGTATGGCACACCTGAAGCCATCTTGATTGGAATAAAGTGGTAACTCTTAAAACATTTAATTTAAAAAGGAACAAAATGAGGGGGTATATTTTGCCATATGAATTATGATTAGTGCTGCAGAAAGAAAAATTAGGGCACATTTTGAGTGACTTCTCAAACCCTCTTCAATTTCATTAAAAAAATTCTGACATGCAGACTGAAACATGCACTTTGAATACCAGCAGCAGACGTCCCTGGTGAGCAGTAGCTTTACTACAGTGATCTAATGTGCAACTAGAGTGCTAACATTCAGAATTTATGGCAAATGTGTGACACATCTGAATGCCTTCTTGATGGAACCAAAGTAAACAAGCATTGAAAATGCAATAGATCTCGCCCTCGTTTAAGTTAAAGCCATTCTGTTTGTAATGAGGTGGCTTTTTAGCTTTGCTTTTATTAGTGTTTTTTCAACTTTCATGTAAATAACATGCATCTGTATGCATATAAGTATATGTATGCATGCATTTATGTTTGTATTTATATAGATATACAGATGATATATGTTTATATATGTATGTATATATATATATTCACTGAAAAAACCATAGGTTATAGACCATATATAGTTAGGAATTAGCATTTACAAAACCTTGAAAATTCACTGAAAAAACCATAGGTTATAGACCATATATAGTTAGGAATTAGCATTTACAAAACCTTGAAAATTCACTGAAAAAACCATAGGTTATAGACCATATATAGTTAGGAATTCGCATTTACAAAACCTTATTTTACTCACACAAAACCATTGAAATTCCATATATAGTTAGTTGCACTAACTATATATCGCGCACCCGCAATCCACTGCTGATGATGTCACATATTACATCATTCATGACATGGTCAGTGACATCACTGATGACATCACTGATGACATCTCAAATGACATCACTGATGACATCACTGATGACAACATCCAGTGACTGTATGTTTCTGTAAAGTTAAAATATGTCTTACATATTGAAGAATGAGTGGATGTATAAGTGTCTGGATGAAGGATTTAGTAGGTGCATGACTGACTGTATGAGTGAGTGATTAAATGTGTCTCACTGAGTGCATGGGTTAGTGACTAAACTGTCTTAATTTGTGCATCATTATGTCTGTTGTTCTGTAAACTGTTGCATGTGTTGATAAGTAGCTATATGAGTAACTATATGGGTTATTGATTGGTTGCCCAAGTATTGGTATGGGAGACTGAGTGTGTGTGTGGGTGGCTGGGAGGTGTATGACTCTGTGCATAGATGTGTGAGCAGTTGATTCACTAGATGTATGGTTTCAAAAGTGGATGTGGAAACAGCTGTATGGGCGGTTGACTGTGTGCATGAGTGTATTGGTGAGTGAATGGATATCTCAGTGCTACATGTCAAAGTAAGTACATATGTAAAACACAGTACATGTGAGAGTTGACATATATAAATAACTGTGCATAAGAGCCAGTGAATGTGTGAGTGGCGGTATGGATCATTGTGAACTTGTATCAGGGATTGTATAAGAGAGTAAATATGTGTTAGTATATGTTTGAATAAGTAAGGTGTGTATAACTGTATAGTTGAGGAAATGGAGGTGTGATTGATTCTTTGCATGACTGACTAGGTGTGTGAGTAACTCCATGGATGAGTGACAGTCAGTGAGTGTCTGTTTACACTGATTGTATCTAAGGTTATATTAGAGTCTGAAGAGGTTCATCGTATTATCACATGAATGATATCATCAGTGATGTGATCAGTAATGTCAAATGAGATGTCATCAGTGATGTCATCAGTGATGTCATTTGAGATGTCATCAGTGATGTCATTTGAGATGTCATCAGTGATGTCATCAGTGATGTCACTGACCATGTCATGAATGATGTAATATGTGACATCATCAGCAGTGGATTGCGGGTGCGCGATATATAGTTAGTGCAACTAACTATATATGGAATTTCAATGGTTTTGTGTGAGTAAAATAAGGTTTTGTAAATGCGAATTCCTAACTATATATGGTCTATAACCTATGGTTTTTTCAGTGAATATATATATATATATATATATATACGTATATATATATATATATATATATATATATATATATATATATATATATATATATATATATATATTTATATTTATTACCTACTGGCGGTCGCCAGTAGGTATATATAGTTAGGATTTTTTCTCTATGGGATTTTTGAAAATTCTATGTCTAATAACTTTGGCGTTTGTGGACGGAATTGGCTGAAATTTTCAGGAAAATGGCACATTTTGTTTCTGAGCAGCCCTTGAAAATTTGGGGCGGGTTCGTCAAGGGGGGGCCGAGAAAAAAGGGGGGTCCCAAAACGTGTTTTTAACATTGAGTTTTCCATAGGGCGGTTGGCCTCACTTTTAGCCCGAACGGCTGAATGGATTTGCACGAAACTTGGCAAAATTGTAGGGACTGGTAGCCCGATGTGCCTTTTGTAGGTCTCAATATATGTGCTACAGTGGATTTTGAGAAATTAACGTTTAAAAAAAGATATATATCTGTAACAGCGGACCGGGCAGCGCTCCAGGACGCGTACTTTTCGCGCAACGGAGCTTTGTGAAGCGAAGCTGATTGGTTCTCCGGCGTCTGTCAACATTCCAAACAGTCCGTAGCGGCCGCCATCTTGTCTCTCGGTAGGATCGAGAGACAAGAGGAGGCGAAAGCGAAGGGGCAAATGACCATAAGGGGGAATAGTAGATCCTCGCTGACCCCCTAGGTTTGATGTGGAGGTTTTAAAAGGGCCCCGCGGGGCAAAAAAAAAAAATAATAATAATAATCGAACGGCTGAATGGATTTGCACGAAACTTGGTAAAATATTAGGGACTGGTAGCCCGATGTGCCTTTGCTAGGTCTCAATATATGTGCTCCAGTGAATTTTGAGAAATTAACGTTCAAAAAAAGATATATATCTGTAACAGCGCTCCGCTTCGCGTAACGGAGGTTTGCGAAGCTGATTGGTCATTCTGTCACTGGGCTATAGTTGGGCTACATCTGGCTGATATTTGGGCTACATTTGTTTTTTTTCGTCTCTGGCGGCCATCTTTGGGCTACATTGGGCTACATTGGGCTTCATTGGGCTTCATTGGGCTACATTGGGCTACATTTGGGCTCCAACATATATATAGGCCAATGTAGCCCAATATATATTTTTCAAAGTTAATTTTCGTAAAAACCACTGGAGCATATATCTTGAGACATAGCAAAGGCACATCGGGCTACCAGTCCCTACAATTTTGCCAAGTTTCGTGGAAATCCATTCAGCCGTTCGAGCTAAAAGTGAGTCCAACCGCCCTATGGAAATGAAGGAAATGAATGGGTAATTTGTAATTAGCAAATAGCTCATCGCAAACTAGGAATGGTAAAGAATCGCTATTTATTCCTTAAAGTTCGCTATTTAGGAAATGCAAAAAACTTTGATGATACATATGGCGGTTCATCTCTAACAAGATAAGAAGCATAGGGATAGATTTATGATGACTGGCGCATCACCAGGGATGTGTTAGTCATTCTGTGCCGCTGTTCCGTCACCTATGGTGTGCTGCATTTACAATGCGGCGCATCATGGGGCAAAAACAGCACAGATGCGTGATGTATCTGTGCCGTAAAGGTGGCGCATTGCTGGAGTTGTATCGCAAGTGTGATGAAGCTCCAGCAAGGGTCGGGGGTGCCCCTGTCGCAGAGTTTCTGTTCTCACACAGAACTGTGGACAGAGGATTGGAACCTCGGCGAATTAGGGTGTCCCAAAACTCACCTTAGTAATCAAAAACCCCTTAGCAAGCTAGGTACAGTGTCACATTGGATATAACAAACTCTCAATGTTTAGACAATCCAGAATATGAACTTATAGTACCTCAGGATACGTGGAACTCATGAACAGTCGGTCGTTATATATTTCTTAGAAACCAGAACATGGAGTTAAGAAGAACACATGTGTATTTGAAATGTTTATTTACTAATGCCGTCTTCTCAGGCGTAGTATCTTAGATAATACAAATACACATATTATCAGTAGCAAAATTACCAGCATAGTTACTAGTACATAAAAAGCGAATGGTGACAGTATGTTAACATGCTGTAAATGAATAAGAGTTAGCAACACTTATAAGCAGCCGCGGGCCGTGGAGGGAGTTACGGTGGGGCAGGGAGGCGGGGAGGGGGAGGGGCAGGGTGGAGAGGGCTCCACCCTGCTTCTCCCCCTCCCCGCCTCCCTGCCTCACCGTAACTCCCTCCACGGCCCGCGGCTGCTTATATCTCACCCTCCCTAATACACATATTATATTATTTGCTAAGAAGGTCTCTTTGTGTTGGTTTAGGGCGTGCCCATACTTTAGTGTCTTAGATTTGAAGGAATCACATCAGCATACACCAGCTCTCTCTTCATGTGAACCGCATCAAGTGTTGTGTATGTGTGTTCGGCAAAGCAATATAAAACCCGCCTCATGCCCAGAATTGGCAGAAGTTGCACTTATGTTATGAGTATGAAGTCGTGGAGATCAGACCTCATAACAATTCTGTATCGTGTTGTTCTTGAAACTTTAGCACTCGCTGTACAGATATAGTTTAACAAGCAAAGCAGATAGTAGAGCAATAACATATTATTCTCATGTAAACCACGATGAACTACTAGGTTGAAAGCTAAAGCAACAACTAAGTGTCGTGTGCAGAAGTTGCAAAAAAGGAAAAATGGCGTTTAAACCGGTAATGAGCCCATGCTAACTTAACACGGTGTAAAGATATCCAGGACCTAGATGACACCTCCCCATGATCCGGAAACGAACTGAATAAGATAATAGAAGTGCCATCTCATGAGAGCAGATTGCAAGTTTATATGTGGACGGTCCGCAAGGTAAAGCATTAAAAACTAGGAAAATTTAATGCTAAAGAAAAATAAAACAGCCAAGTACTTTATCGAGTCTTAAGCCAATAGGCAAGGTAAATAATAAAAACTTGACAAATAAGTCAATGAATTGTCAATGAAATGCTAGTACTCAGCATATCAAACATGAAAAAGGTCTATGACATAACTGTGTATGCAAAATAAGCTGCAACAGCCTCCAATAGGAAGTCACCGTCTTCATCCGAAAACAGTTCAGCCATCCAATTTAAAAGCGGAAAAGAACAAACGTGCTCTCCTAGCACCGGATCCTCTATCACCATCAGAGGACAGCTCGGTGGGTTTTCAAGAAAGCTCTGTTCCAAGAAAGACTGTGTTGCCGCCAGTAAATTCCAGGGACCAATTAGTCCATGCATCAATGCCACAGCCATAATCCTTTCGCCAGGACAAACCAACTCGTGAGTAATGATAGGAGTCATCAGCTGATTAAAGTCGACGTCAGGAGAAACCGGTCCGCAGAGACACAAATCAATGGCCCAATCGAAATCACAGGTCAGGCAGTGAAATACAGGCTGGACACAGGTGAAGTAGGAGAATCGAAAAGATAATCCATATGCCGTGCTTAATATCGCCAACGGCATTGTGCCATAATATTCTAGCATGCGATTGCGGAACAGTGTCAGCAGCTGCAGGGCGGGAGGTTGCATAGGAGGGACATCCATATTTAAAAATGTAAAAAAGCACAAGAGCGTCCGCTGGTAATGCAAGTAAAAATGGCAATCCACGAAGCAGAGTGGAAAAAATAGAATGAAAGAAAGCAGGTATGACTCCAAAGATTTTCTCAAATGAAGTCACGAGACCACTGGTAACAACTTTAAAAAAGTGCGCCAGGGCCTTTGTGGAGGATGCGTTAAAGATAGTCCGAACCATCTTGCTGAAATGGAAAGGCAAATCTGAATTGAAAAGGGTCTGCACCTCTGTACGGGTGTTCGCTATGTGAAGCACGAAAGTTTCACGGGCCGAACTCAAGGCCACCTCTCTCTGAGACAAAAGAGCTCTTATTCTTGCCATGCCGTTGAAATCTGCTCCCAAGGTTGGTATTTGTGGCGAGATTGAAAACTCCCTATGTTCATGTGTGGGAGGAAATAGAACATTTCTGCAGCAAATAACCCGTTCACTTACTGTTACGATAAAAGGAATACTTTTAATTAACCCAGAACAATCTTCATTATTGAGCATCAAATAACTACCATTTTCCAACAACTTGAACGTGGGGATGATAGCAGGAACTGGCGTGCCTTGCAACACGCAAGCCATATTTGGTCGGTGTTTGTTGCATGAACCGTGTAACTGTATGTGCCTACACATTAGTGAATGATCTGGTGTCTCAGTGCATTCCTCTCCATTCAGATAAACTTCTTGATCATCTTTGAAACATCTGTATGTGTATGGAAGCGACCAGACCTCATGAAGAAAAGCACTACCTAAAGGTTCATAACGACCTATTGGTATATATTTCATACAATTTGAAAACTTATATAAAGCAAAAGGCAGCGTTATTAAACCGTGGATAAGGCACGTTGCCAAAAAACCCGCAATCCTCTGCTGATGATGTCACTGAGCATGTCATGAATGATGTAATATGTGACATCATCAGCAGTGGATTACGGGTAATAGTATCTCTAGTTTACTCCCCTATAGCTGTCTTTCTTTTAACATAAGTGTCTGTTTCCTTCCCTTATACTTACTGTTTTTGGTTCGCTTCCGGTTCGCGTACCGGCGAGCGAACTGGGAAGCGAACTAAGAGAAATAGAGGTTGGCACAGTTCCAAATATTGTACCAATTTTTTAATAACGGGGAGGTAGTTCTGAAAAGAACTTTTTTTTTAATTGTTTTTGTTGTTTTATATTTTTTTTATTATTTTTCGGAACATTTTTTTACTTTTTTTGAATTTTTCTGAACAGTTTTATATTTTTTTGGGTTTTTCTTGGAGGGGGCAATGAAAACGATTCATTGTAAAGGGCTCAACAGGAGCAACAAAACAAAAAAAAAGTATTTATTATTTTGGGCGTTTCGTACAAACTTGCATATGATAGTCAATAGCTCTGTTGATCAGAGTGATGCTTCTTTCTCCGTAGCAAATGAATCCATCGCAAAATACGCAGATGTGTTTTACTTCACCAAATCTCATTTGTATATTTGGCACCATCTCCCTGCCCTCTGGTCCCGTTACTTCCGGTACAACAGATCTTCTGGCCATAATAGGGAGATTATCTAGGTCGTTCCGAAACTGTGCAGCACTGTAGTTGTTAGGATGCCACCTAGTCATATGGCGATGCATTGTGTAGTTTCCGAAACTGTATTTTTTCTCGGTTCCTCTGGACAGTCTATCTTGACATATAAGGCAAGTTACGTATCTTGCATTTACTTTTTTCTGACCTTTGGGAATTTTAAAAAATTGCCAAATGAAGTTTTCTTTCCGGTGAGACGTCCTGGGCTCCTCAGGCAAAAACTGCCTCTCTTCGTGCTCGTCGTTCTGTTCCTCTTCTTCCTCTTCTTGTTGAATTATAACTTGAGCAGGTGGTCCACTCTTCCTTGGATGTGGTGGAGGTGGTGGGGAAGCACCAGCTGAAGCTACTAAAGAAGCCATTGCTCAGTGATCACAAAGGGTCTTTCTCTCACAATGATGAAAGTCAGAGTGAGGAAAGAAGGAGGGATTTTCATCATTTGGGAAAAACAAGAGTTCTCAACCAATGAAAAGTGTTCATTTTAGATTATATGACCTAGTCTTACATCATTAGGAAACCAAAAGTGAAATGAACCAATGAAAAGTGTTATTACCAAGTCA
Organism: Lissotriton helveticus; assembly: GCF_964261635.1. Taxonomy (NCBI): domain Eukaryota; kingdom Metazoa; phylum Chordata; class Amphibia; order Caudata; family Salamandridae; genus Lissotriton; species Lissotriton helveticus. The sequence goes on from NC_136067.1 coordinate 1,867,879,913, forward strand.
CATGACCTGCTGTGTTTACGTTAAGCGCTTTGCAGGGCCTCCCGGTTTGCTTCCAGAAACCTGCGCTTTGCGACTCGCTTCGCGTACCAGTTCGCTAACGTAGCACGTCATATGACGTATCACGCGGCAACGTGAAACGTCATGCGGACGGGAGGCGTCACGATGTTGTTTTCTAACGCGGCAGTTGCGGTAAAGAAACGTTTACCGGCTCGCGGTCTATTTCGCGGCATCAAGGTCAGCTAACGGGAAGCTTCCCGATTCGCGAAGCGGGAACGAAGAAAAAAAAATATTAAAAAAAAAAATTATTCATAAACATATAAAATATATTTTTGGATTTAAAGAAGAATACATTTTACAGCTACAGATATTAGCTGTTAAAAAACCAATGAAATTCACTGAAAAAACCATAGGTTATAGACCATATATAGTTAGGAATTAGCATTTACAAAACCTTGAAAATTCACTGAAAAAACCATAGGTTATAGACCATATATAGTTAGGAATTAGCATTTACAAAACCTTATTTTACTCACACAAAACCATTGAAATTCCATATATAGTTAGTTGCACTAACTATATATCGCGCACCCGCAATCCACTGCTGATGATGTCACATATTACATCATTCATGACATGGTCAGTGACATCACTGATGACATCACTGATGACATCTCAAATGACATCACTGATGACATCACTGATGACATCTCAAATGACATCACTGATGACATCATGACACACCAATACCAGTTACTACATACGCACTCACTGATTCCTATGTCTACACACACATTCACTCATTCACCCATACAATCACTCATACATACAGTCACTCATTATTACAACACTATCATATGCACTCATACACCTATGCAGACACTCACACACTGCCACTCATCCATGGAGTTACTCACACACCTAGTCAGTCCTGTAAAGAATCAATCACACTTCCATTTCCTCATCTATACAGTTAAACACAGAACACCATACTTCAGTGACATCACTGATGACATCACTGATGACACCTCAAATGACATCACTGATGACATCTCAAATGACATCACTGATGACATCATGACACACCAATACCAGTTACTACATACGCACTCACTGATTCCTACGTCTACACACACATTCACTCATTCACCCATACAATCACTCATACATACAGTCACTCATTATTACAACACTATCATATGCACTCATACACCTAGTCAGTCCTGTGAAGAATCAATCACACTTCGATTTCCTCATCTATACAGTTAAACACAGAACACCATACTTTTTCACACATATACTAACACATACTTACTCTCTTATACAATCACTGATACAAGTACACATTGATATGCACAGAGTCACACACCTCCCAGCCAGCCACACACACACTCAGTCTTCCATACATCCACTCATTCTTCAATATGTAAAACATATTTAAACTTTACAAAAACACACAGACACTAGATGATGTCATTTGAGATGTCATCAGTGATGTCATCAGTGATGTCATCAGTGATGTCATTTGAGATGTCATCAGTGATGTCATCAGTGATGTCACTGACCATGTCATGAATGATGTAATATGTGACATCATCAGCAGTGGATTGCGGGTGCGCGATATATAGTTAGTGCAACTAACTATATATGGAATTTCAATGGTTTTGTGTGAGTAAAATAAGGTTTTGTAAATGCTAATTCCTAACTATATATGGTCTATAACCTATGGTTTTTTCAGTGAATATATATATATATATATATATATATATATATATATTTTATTTTTTTAAGAGAGGTTTGGACCTGGTGAAAGGTTTATTTTGCCAGTTCAAAACTGCACTAGAGGCTGCAATAGCAGGCCTGAGACATATTTTATAGACTACTTAAGTGGGTGGTACAATAAGTACTGCAGGTCCACTTGCAGTATTTGAATTATAGACTTTTGAGTACATGTTGTACCACTTTAATAGGAATGGGGTGGTGGGAACAACAGGTGGCTTGGCACATATGTGAACAAAGTCACAAAATGGCTACGTTACATAGACGACCTTTTGATTGTGTGGGATGGTACAGCTGCGGAGTTTCAGGAATACTTCAACATACTAAACTCCACAGATGCAAAGATCAAATTTAAATATATACCACCAACAAAGAGAGGATAGTATTTTTGGATACTGAAATCTATGTGCAGAACATGAACTGCATACTACCCTACATCGTAAGGAAACATCCACAAATTCGACCCTTCATTTCACTAGTTTTCATAAGACCTCAATCATAATCAATCAATCAATCAAGACATTTATAGAGCGCACTACTCACCCGTAGGGTCTCAAGGCGCTAGGGGGGGGGGGGGGCGCTACTGCTCGAACAGCCAGGTCTTGAGCTTCTTCCTGAAGGAAAGGTGGTCTTGGGTCAGGCGCAGGTCGGTCGGGAGGGAGTTCCAGGTCTTGGCGGCCATGTAGGAGAAGGACCTTCCTCCTGTTGTCGCTCTTTGGATGCGGGGGACGGCGGCGAGGGCGTGGCTGGTTGATCTGAGGTGGCGCTTGGCAGCGTAGAAGTTGATTCGGCTGTTGAGGTAGCTCGGGCCTTGGTCGTGTAGGGCTTTGTGTGCGTGGGTGAGGAGACGGAAGGTGATTCTTTTGTTGACGGGGAGCCAGTGCAGGTCTTTCAGATGTCCGGAGATGTGGCTGTTTCGTGGGATGTCGAGGATGAGTCTGGCTGAGGCGTTCTGGATCCGCTGGAGTCTCTTCTGGAGCTTGGCGGTGGTTCCGGCGTAGAGGGCGTTGCCGTAGTCCAGTCGGCTGGTGACGAGGGCCTGGGTGACAGTCTTCCTGGTCTCGGTGGGGATCCACCAGAAGATCTTCCATAGCATGCGTAGGATGTTGAAGCATGACGAGGAGACGGCGTTGACTTGTCTGGTCATGGAGAGGGAGGAGTCCAGGATGAAGCCCAGGTTGCGTGCGTGGTCCGTCGGTTTGGGTGCGTTGCCCAGGGCGGGGGGCCACCAGGAGTCGTCCCAGGCGGAGGGCGAGGAGCCCAGGATGAGGACCTCCGTCTTGTCCGAGTTCAGTTTCAGGCGGCTGGTCGTCATCCACTCGGCTACATCTCTCATCCCTTCGTGCAGGTTGGCTCTGGCGGCGGCGGGGTCGTTGGTCAGGGAGAGGATCAGCTGGGTGTCGTCGGCGTAGGAGATTATGTTGAGGTTGTGTTGGCGTGCGATGGCCGCGAGGGGGCTCATGTAGACGTTGAAGAGGGTGGGACTCAACGAGGATCCTTGAGGGACGCCGCAGATGACTTCGGTGGCCTCTGACTTGTACGGTGGTAGGCGGACTCTCTGTGTTCTTCCGTCGAGGAAGGAGGTGATCCATTCCAGTGCCTTCTCCTGGATTCCGATGTTGCCGAGGGGCTGCACTAGGGTGCGGTGGCAGACAGTGTCGAATGCCGCGGAGAGGTCCAGGAGGATGAGGGCCGCTGTTTCTCCGTTGTCCATCAGGGTTCGGATGTCATCGGTGGCAGCGATGAGGGCGGTCTCGGTGCTGTGGTTGGCTCGGAAGCCAGACTGTGAGGGGTCGAGGGATCCATTCGTCTCGAGGAAGGCGGCCAGCTGTTTGTTGACGGTCTTTTCGATGACTTTGGCCGGGAACGGGAGGAGCGAGATGGGACGGTAGTTCTTGAGTTCGGTGGGGTCCGCTGTAGGTTTCTTGAGTAGAGCGCTGAGTTCTGCGTGCTTCCAGCTCTCCGGGAAGGTGGCGGTGTCGAAGGAGGTGTTGATGATGTCCCGCAGGTGGGGTGCGATGACAGCGTCGGCCTTGTTGAAGACGTGGTGAGGGCAGGGGTCGGTCGGAGATCCGGAGTGGACGGAGTTCATTGTGCGGATGGTGTCTTCGGTGCTGATCGGGTTCCAGGCGCGGAGGGTGGTGGTGGGTGGCGTTGCTGCGGTTGTGGCGTGCGTTGGTTGGATGCTGAAGCTGTTGTGTATGTCCGCGATCTTGTTGTGGAAGTAGGATGCGAGGGAGTTGCAGAGGTCTTGCGATGGGGTGATGTCGTTGTTTCCGGCGTTGGGGTTGGAGAGCTCTTTCACGATGTTGAAGAGTTCCTTGCAGTTGTGTGCGTTGTTGTCCAGCCGGTCCTTGTATGTATTTTTCTTGGTGGCGCGGATCAGTTGGTGGTGTTTCCGGGTGGCAAGCTTGAGGGTGGTCATGTTGTCCATTGTTGGTTCCCTTCTCCATACTTTCTCGAGGGCTCGGCAGTTCTTCTTGGAGCTCTTGAGTTCGTCGGTGAACCATGGGGTTTTTCTGCTGCTGGGTCTGTTGGGCGGGGTCCTCAGAGGGGCGAGTTCGTCCGCGCAGTTGCTGATCTACTTCGTGAGGTTGTCGGCGGCCTGGCTGGGGTTCGCTGAGCCGGCAGGGGGGTGCTGGCTCAGGGAGGCGGTGAGCTGATCGGCTGTGATCTTGTTCCAGCTTCTTCGGGCAACCTGTTGCTGGTGGTGGTGGATCGTCGTTCTTTTGAAGGTGAAGTGGACGCAGCTGTGGTCCGTCCAGTGGAGTCCTGTTGCGTGGCTGAAGGCGATGTCTTTGCTGGATGAGAAGACGGCGTCGAGTGTGTGTCCGGCGAGGTGGGTGGGGGTGGGCACCAGCTGTTTGAGTCCGAGGTTGGCGAGGTTGTCGAGCAGGGTGATGGTGTTGCGGTCGCTGTTGTTCTCCAGGTGGAAGTTGAGGTCCCCCAGGAGGATGTAGTCGGTGGAGGGGAGGGCATGCGGGCTGATGAAGTCGCCGATGTCCTCGCTGAATCGTGTGCGTGGTCCCGGGGGTCGGTAGATCAGGGTGCCTCTGAGGGTGGTCTTCAGGTCGGTGTGGATCTGGAAGTGCAGGTGTTCGGCGGTGGTTAGGGTGTCGTCGGTGTTGGTCGTGATGCGGATGGTGTCTCTGTGGATGATGGCGATGCCTCCTCCCATCTGGTTGGCGGTGCGGTCCCTTCGGGTGATCTTGTAGCCCTCTGGGATGGCGATGGCGATGTCGGGCGCTGAGGAGGCGTTCATCCAGGTCTCCGTGAGGAAGGCGATGTCGGGGGCTGTGGTGTCGAGGAGGTTCCAGAGTTCCACGGCGTGTCTGTGGACGGAGCGGGTGTTGAGCAGGATGCACTTGAGGTGGTTGCTGCTGGTGTTCGGCTTGGTCGGTGCTGGTGTAGTGCAGGTCCGGATGCAGGTGAACTTGCAGGCGTGGCAGCTGAAGGGTCCGTGGGTGTGCTTCGGGGCGGCTCGGTGACATCCCGGGATGCCGCTGGTGTTGAATGCGAGGAGTTCGGCGGCGTTGTAGGTTCGTCGGGTCGGCTTCCGTCGGTGGGGGCCAGGGGTCCTGGCACTGGGCACGGTCCAGGCGCGGACGGGCGCAGACGGGCTTACCTTTGGCGTGCCTTCGGCGCACAATCGGCGCGCCCGCTGCGCGTTCGCACGGTCGCCATATATGGCGAAGTGCTCGGGTGGGCGGAGCAGCTGGGAGGCGGGAGCGGGGAGGGTACAGAAGGCAAAGTGGGCGGGGTTATCGGCGTTGGCGGGAACCGGGGAGCGGGGAGGGGGGACGAAGGAGCTAAGGCACAAGCACAAACAGAAGGCAAAAAAGCAGGTTAAAGGGGGACAGGCTACAAAAAACACTAAACAGCAGCAATGACGACGGGGGCAGGCAGAAAAACACTAAACAGCAGCAATGACGACGGGGGCAGGTCGCGGACCACGCCGCTAGAGGCAGGGGGCGTGGTCACGCGTCCGGAGCTCGGCTAGCGAGGCAGCAGGCAGCAGTCAGGGAACACGCACACAGCAGCTGGTGGCCGTGCGGCGCGGGGGTGTCCTAGGGCTAGGTCACACTCACCTGCGCCGCACGGTCGCCATATATGGCCAAGTGCTCGGGTGGGCGGAGCAGCTGGGAGGCGGGAGCGGGGAGGGTACAGAAGGCAAAGTGGGCGGGGTTATCGGCGTTGGCGGGAACCGGGGAGCGGGGAGGGGGGACGAAGGGGCTAAGGCACAAGCACAAACAGAAGGCAAAAAAGCAGGTTAAAGGGGGACAGGCTACAAAAAACACTAAACAGCAGCAATGACGACGGGGGCAGGCAGAAAAACACTAAACAGCAGCAATGACGACGGGGGCAGGTCGCGGACCACGCCGCTAGAGGCAGGGGGCGTGGTCACGCGTCCGGAGCTCGGCTAGCGAGGCAGCAGGCAGCAGTCAGGGAACACGCACACAGCAGCTGGTGGCCGTGCGGCGCGGGGGTGTCCTAGGGCTAGGACAGAATCATAGAATCATAGAATCATAGAAAATATTCCGTATGGAGAGTTCCTAAGAATTCGTAGAATATGTTCAGAAGAACGGGAGTGGCAAGAACACAGCATGAGAACTGCCTCCAGGTTTAAACATGGTGGCTACAAAGAACATATTATTATGAAAGGATAGATAAAAGCAAATCAAAAAATGCGGCAAGATACACTCAAGATAATACCAAAACTACAAGATATGGCATTATCAAACAAAGAACCCGTGAGATTAATCATGGACTACTGCTGTGAATCAAAACAGATCACGCAGGTACTGTGAAAAAATTGGAAATTGCTACAGCTTGACCGCACAGTAGGGAAGATAATGGGAAATCATCCCAATATAACTTATCGAAGAGCGCAGAACCTGAAGGACAAATTGGTTCACAGTCACCATCAAATCTCAAAGAAATCAAAGGGAATGGAATGGTTAAAAACAAAGGGGTTCAGAAAATGTCATAATTGCAAGGTGTGCCAGATTGCTAAAAACATGAATCAAGTAACATTACCAAACAACAAGATATGGCAAATCAGGGATCTGATAACTTGTAAGAGTCAATTTGTGGTCTATGTGATTGAGTGTCCATGTTCCCTCAAATACATAGGAAGTACTATATGTGAACTGAAAAAGAGAATTTTGGAGCATGTACGGGCAACTGTCAACAAGGATCGCAGTAACGCGATCGCCAAACATATGGAGATGGAACACAAGGGGGACTGGAAACTATTGACTTTCTGGGCCTTGAAATGGTTCCCCCGAGTGATAGAGGGGGGAACAGAGAGAAAAAACTGAGACAAAGAGAGTCAACACAAATTCTCAATTTCAGAACATTTAATGCCTTTGGTCTGAATCAGAGTGAAGAAATAACTGAGACAAAGAGAGTCAAGACAAATTCTAAATTTTAGAACATTTACTCCCTTTGGTCTGAATCAGAGTGAAGAAATGTACATTCATTTGTAAATTGTAAATTGCTTATTTGGGTATAAAGGAGTTTTTTTCAGAGTATCTCGAAAACAATGATGAATTGGGGTAAGAGATAAACAACGTATCAAGTTCATACACACATGCACACACGAAAAATAAGAAATTAAGCCATAAATTCCCATAAGCTGCTAAATTACCCCGAAATGGGTTAAAACGACCTTAAAAATTGAACTGCAATATTGAAATGCAACAGCAACTAAATAGACGTTTAAAAGAATAATTAATGCCCGGCTAAAAAGTATGGACACTTAAGCCAACCGGAGGGCTTGGATTACACAATCACACAACTACATCGCTGTGCACATTGTAAAATCCGGAATTATAGGAATATCCACAATAGAAATGTGTCAGAAAAGGACTACGTTCAGGCTTAGTAATAAAACTGTATAGTGTGTAGCTCAACAACGACAAAACCAAAAAGAAAACAATATGTAAAATTAGGTAGTGTCATAAATAAACCCGAGGCTAATAAACAACATTTATAAACTGAGTGTAGGTAATGGTACACTCGGTTGTAAAAGATCAAACCTTATTCATTTATTTATTTGCAGGTTTGTACCGCGCTGGCTTCACTCCCTGAGGAGTATCTCCGCGCCTTTGGCTTCTACTGTGAATTAAGAGGAAGGGCTTTAAGAGCTGTTCTAGTTTACTGTTTAAACAAGAAGGTCTTCAGCATTTTCCTAAAAGGAAGGTGGTCTACACATAGCCTGAGGGATATTGGGAGGCTATTCCAGAGAGAGGGTCCGGCTATTGAAAGTGCTTTAGCTCCATGTCTAGCCATCTTTGCTCTGGGTACACACAGAAGGCCTAGTTCACTTGATCTGAGTGTCCGGGTGGGAATATAAGGTGTGAATTTGGATGTCAGGTATGCAGGACCCATTCCATTCAGGCTTTTGTGTATGGTACAGCATACCTTGAACTTGGCCCTCTGTCTGACAGATAACCAGTGTAGTTTTGTCAGCAGAGGTTTAGAAGGCGTGTGGGGAGGAGCATTCAGAACCAGGCGAGCAGCCGTGTTCTGGGCCACCTGAAGTCTATTCATAACTCCCTCGTTGGCAGACAGGAGCAAGCCATTGCAGTAGTCCAGGCGACTCAAGACAAGCGCCTGGACCAGCGTCTTCCTAGTAGCATCTGGTAGTAATGGGAAGATTTTCTGCAGCATACCAATTACATGAAAGCATGCTCCCACCACCTGGTTGCCATGTTATTTGAGAGTGAGCTCTTGATCTAATCGGACCCCCAGGTTCTTAACAATTTGTTTAGGCTTAGGCACTGGGCCAAGATCTTGTGGCCACCAGTCTGGGGTCCAGAGCAGATTTGCCTCGCCAAACAACATGACTTCTGTCTTCCCAACATTGCACTGCAAGTAGTTGGAGGACAGCCATCGTGCCACTGCTTTCATGCCCTGGGAGAAGGAGTTTCTGACCTCAGATGTAAAGATCTTAAAGGGAAAGAGGAGTTGCGTATCATCCGCGTAAGATATTGGGATGAATCCGTATCTTCTCATGATGTTAGCCAGGGGTGCCACATATATGTTGAAAAGGGTAGGGCTCAAACAAGAGCCCTGTGGCACCCCCTTGGAGATTCCAACTTCCTCTGACCTGTATGCGCCCATAGCTACTTGCTGGGTGCGATCCGTCAGAAAGCTCCTCAGCCATGCCAAGGCTTCCTGCTTCAGGCCGATGTTAGCTAACCTGGTGATCAAGGTGGAGTGAGATACGGTGTCAAACGCCGCAGACAGATCCAACAGCACCAGGATAACAGAGTGACCCCTATCCTGGTACATGTGTAGGTCGTCTGCGACTGACATCAGAGCAGTCTCTGTACTGTGTCTGGGCCTGAAACCAGATTGGGACTGGTCCAGCACTCCAGTAGATTCAATGTATTTAGACAATTTATTATTTTTCATGTTTTTCAATAATTTTGCCTAAAAACGGGAGCAGGGATATGGGTCTGAGGTTGGCTAGCTCTTCCCACGGAGTAGCAGTGTTTTTTCTGAGCGGTTTTACCAAAGCCTTTTTCCATCCTTTTGGAACCTGTCCTGTGCTCAGTGAGAGGTTAATTAGTCTCTGGATAATAGGTCCCAGAACCCATGCAGGGATAGTATCCGTAGGACATCCACTCTTTATCTGAGAGATGCTTCCTACTACTTCCTCAATAGATATGGGGGGAAAGGCAGAGAGGGAGTGCATAATCGGATTTTCTATTCCCAGATTTGTAATGAGGTCATTATCAATCGTATTATATTGATTCGAGAGCGTAATTTTGCTATAGATTGCATCGATTTTTTTGGTTGAAAAACTGAGAGATGTTGTCACAAAGTTGCTGTGAAGCTATTTCTGGGCTTTCACAGGCTGTGGGTTTAGTAAAGGTCTTAGTGATGCAGTTCACGCAGTAATAAACACTCTCTAACTAATCGGGCGCAAGGAATTGAGCTACAAAGAGTAAATAAGAAATAAAAAAAAAGTAATAAACCAACAAAAATATGGGTTAAAATTGGCAATAATACATGTTATAAGCACTTTTTTATAATTGGGCACTGGAGGATAAATTGCATTATATAAAATAATTGGAAAACCCTGATTAACTGTACACATTAGTTCATATGACATTTGAGTAAACTACATTTCCCACAAAACACTATGTAATTCGAAATGACCACCAATAAGTCACATGATGTTGTGTAATGTTTTTTATTGGTTGAATTTAATGTTTCCAACTTTAACCGTGAACAAGCTATCAGGGATAGCGCAACGCGTCGGTTGTCTCCTCAACCTTTGGATGTGATTGAAATAAATATTTGGGGGGAAAAAAGAAGGCGAGTGCGTTTTTCAAAAAAATTCCGTAAGAATTTGTTGTGGAAATATATATATATATATATAAATATATATGCAAGGAAAGGATTACTTCAAACGAAGAACCGGAGGGGACACAGCAGGGGATTCCATGGAGCCAAAGCTTTATTGCAAGACAGACAGCATCAGCATGACGCGTTTCGGCGGTATAGCCTTAATCATATGCTTGGAGCCAGGTGTCTGCATGGGTCCACTATTCATACAGGAAGTCAACCTCCCATTGGAGGCTTCTCTCAGGTCCAATGCCTCGCTGTAGTAATTAAGTATTGGTTAACTCCTTCCTCAAAATCTCTTGACATAGTAATCAAAGCGTTCACAAATTAAAGATTGTTGCTCCGTGGTAGTCAATATAATGACACAATTTGGCCTCAGTAAGAGGCCAAAAGCTGCTTAATTCCAAAAAATGTCCTCTCTACTCAGTCCCAAATCAAGCTATGTCACGGATTCCTCAAATCAAAAAATATCATTCTAGCTTTGAGCAATCACTTCCATCACCTCGTCTCTCAAAGTCGCAACTTCTCAGTCGCGTGTAGCCCATGTACAGGCCAGCCCTGATGAAGCCGTAGGTCAACCCAACCACGGCGAAACGCGTTGGCACAAAGGGATTGGAGTGTGATGAAAATAAAGAAAAGAACTGCAAGAGCCCCACTGACAATCTGTGTTTATATTTTATGTTACTTCTGAAACTAAGACTTTAATATATGCATGCGTGCTCCAAAAACTATTGTATAAAGTTTTCAATCTTTGATTGAGTATAGGGAGGTAAGGATGTTCTCTTCCCAAATTTTGGATGCACCAGACTAATTTGCCTTGTAAATAGGGATATCTAGTGGAATTTACTATATGAGCTCCCATCTGTCGCATACACCCAAGAGATTTATACTGCTAAACTATGCTAGAGTCTTAAAGGCAACAAAAACTAATATCAGCAAATAGGAGGTGATAAGGCAAAATGTTTGGGGAGAGACCACACCACAGGCTGTCAGGGCTTACAGAAGTATATGCAGAGCGTGCCAGACAATGAATGCAATTATTTGCTTGAGCTCACACTTCAAACTATTTCAAGGATGCTAAATGATCAACTTCAGAAAATGTTTTCCTTGGTTCTTCCAGAGTTCTCAGTTGTAAGCATGTAGAAGAAGAGCTGTTAGATTTGGGGGTCTCTAGTTGGCAGAGGTAGGTACCTTTGTCCAAATAGGGACCCTTGGATCTAGTCGGGGTAAGGGGGTACACTCCTAAAATAACCCCTGCTCACCCACTTGGGAGCTAGGCACGGGCCGACAGGCTTATCTCAGAGGCCGTGTGTAAAGCATTTGTGAACACATACAGTAACAAACACAAGGAATCACAAGAACGTAAGACAGTACATATAAAACCAGTGTCTGTACTCCTCTACCTTTACTCTAAAATATATCGCGACAGATGCACTCACCTGTCCTGTGCGAGGTAATAGCCTTGCCACATATTTTTGTCCATATTTCTGTCTGTGACTGTCTGTGCAGCATTTGTATCTTCTCTTCTTGTAATTCCTTTGACCACCAGATTCCTTGTGTTTGTTAAGAGTATTGGATTGGGGATTGAATCTGTAGTTGGTTGGTAAACTTTTCCCTGCGACCCTCGTTCTCTAGTAGAACTGTGTTTATTAACACATACAGTAACCCAGTGACAACACTACAGATGGACACCACACAAGTTGTAGTACAAAAATAAGTATTTTTTATATAGATTTAACACAAGACCACAAACGACAAAAATCCACAATACTGTACTTCAAAAATGGTAGAATTAGCTTAGTTCTTGGAAGATGTAAAATGTGACACTTTGTGAGTTCAATGTACCTTAGGATGCGCAACGTTATACAACCAAAGTGTTGCAGGGAAGGTGATGCGTTGGTTCCTTACACGTAAGACGGTGATGCGTCGGGTCCCTACTGATGCGTAGGGGATGCGTCGGTTTCTTACTGAGCTTCCGTGGCGATGCGACCAGCAGCGCCGTGATGCGAAGAAGATCCGGTGCAAAGAAACAAAGATGGCCTCTTCTTCTTGATGCGACACGATGCGTGCATGCCTGATGGTGACTCAATGACTCTTTTGAGCTGCGACAGACCCTGCGACACGCTTCCCGGTAATGTGGCGGCATCTGGTGCAACATCGATCCTCATCTCCGGCGATGCGAGGTGCTTCGGCGATGATGCGGCAGCTGCAGCGACACGCTTCTCCGTTGTTGCGGCGGCATCTGATGCGACATTGATTCTCTTCTTCGGCAATGCAACGTCAGCGGCTGCACTGGCGACACGCTTCTTCTTCGTGAGTCGCGCTTCCAACTCCTTGCGACACGCAGTCCCTCAGAAAGCCCAACACAACTGCAGGCACTTCAAAAGAACTCTTAGGCAGCTGGTGGGTGAAGTCTGTTGTCCCTGAGACTTCAGCAGGAGGCAAGCTCTTTCTCAAGCCCTTGGAGATCCTTCACAAGTTGACGAAAGTACACACAAAGTTCCTCTCTCCTCTCTTTGGCAGTTAGGCAACCATTGCAGGCCACCCCCTAAGCAGCACTTCAGCTTCGGGATAGTCTCCGCTTAGTCTCTCTGGTTCTTCTCCTCAGCAAAGGTTTCTACTTGTTTCCCAAAGGAGATCTAAAGTTCTGGGGTCTGGGTCTCCCTTTTTATACACCGTTTCTCTTTGTTTTCTGAAGGCAGAGAGGCCGTTGCCTAGTCCAAACCAGCTGTGGTCAGTCCTGGAGCAATCTGTTTACATGACTCCTTTTTTCCTTGCACAGTGCAGGGCAGAGACATCAGACGCACCGCAGGAGGTAGAGCCAGCATTGTGGAGGGAAGGCACAGCCCTATTCAGGTCCCAGGTGCAACTCCTCCCACCCATCTACAAGCAGATCTCTCTATTCAGCCCTGCGCTGATTCACCCTGTCTCCTGGAATCCCCCAGCCCCTGTCACTCAAACTCCAGAAAAGGAATACAAAACTTAGCCGAGGCAGGCTTGGATGGTTAGACAAGAAAATACCTACTTTCTAAAAGTGGTAGTTTCAAACACAGAATGTTAAAACCAACTTCACTAAAAGATGCATTTTATCACTCTGAGTTCAGGCATACTAAACTCCAATTTCTACATAGTTCCCTGAGTCACTTAAGATTATAAGATGTAATAATCATACTGCCCATTCCGGCCTATGGGTAACAGGTAGCCTTGCAATAGTGAAAAACGAAAATGGCTGTAATTCACTAGTGGGACATGCCACACACATCAGGGCTTGTCCTACCTTTTACCTAAAATGCACCCTGCCCTTGGGCCTACCATAGGGGTGAATCATATCCAGAAAAGGGAAGGTTTAGGGACTGGCAAGTGGGTGCACTAGCCCAGTCAACATGGCAGTACCAGACTGCACCCAGGCTCTGCAATAGCAGACCTGAGACACACTTTACAAGGCTGCTTCTGTGGGTGGCACAACCAGTGCTGCAAGCCCACCAGCAGCATTTGGATTTACAAGCCCTGGGCACACTCAGTACACTGTACTAGGGTCTGACAAGTAAACCAAATCAGCCAATCATGGAGTCACTAATCCATACATCAATTTACAATAGAAAGAGCATATGCACTTTAGCACTGATCAGCAGTGGTAAAGTGCCCAGAGTCATACAACCAACAAAAACAGGTCAGACAAAATACAGGAGGAAGGCAAAAAGTTCAAGGATGACCCTGCAAAAAGGGCCCAGTCTATCAAGAGCGAACACCAACACAAAGGCTTTGAGAAGAAGATTCCTCCACTGGCCGAGGCTGGTGCTCCAGTGAAGTGTGGCAGGCTCACTGAATTGTTGACACACAGTTTTCCCAGTAGGTTTTAAAATAAGTATTTATCTGGCAAATACCTGCTACCTTTCTAGCTTTCAAAAAAATCAAAAGATGATGTTCAGTAGCCACCAACCAGCAGTGAGTTTAGGTGTGCTTCATAGCCACTGTCACTCATTGGCACTGATTATAAATTGCACAATTGTAATGCCTACCTAGAGCCTAATCGAGCTGTTTATTGCTGTGTGTTCTTTATTTGTCCCTTTATTACTGCGCTTGAGGATATTTAATGAATGTGTGGAATAGTCTGCAGTCTCAGAACTAACATAAAACAGCACTCTTGTTGCTTTTGGCTGCAAGCAATAGATTGATCAAGTCACCTGCTCTGGAGGACATTTTCTTTACCGTTACAGGACCCACAGCTCATCACTTACTCTTACAGGATTTTCTAGGAAGAACAATTGGTAAAGGGTGTGGACCTTGGGTGGTGGGGTTTTTTGTATATCTATTTTGGAGGACATCTTTTTTTTTACCCTTTTGGTACTATAAACTCAAGCTCAAGCTATCCAGTGTTGTGCATAAGGGCAGCCAAGGTAAAGTGCTGAGTTTAGTTTCTCTCATCGGTATGCCTTGCCCACATTCTAAGCCCTTCTAAGGAAGAAATTCTCTTGCAAAAGAGTTAAGACCTGAGCATTCCTGAAGATTTCTGAGTCAACCAGAAGCAAGTTCCATACGGTGACAGTGGTCATATGGTCATTGTTGAGATCAATGTAGTGTTTAGCATTAATGCACTACAAAGTTTAGAGTAATATCTCATCTCCAAAATGAGCTGGCATCTTCTGTTTTTTACGTTTATCTCCCCCTAACCTATTCAATTTACCTACCTGTTAATAAGAGGCTATTTTATTTTTTGAAGGCAAAATGATATCGGACGTTGATGTTGTTGACTTTTAGGGTGTCACATTAAATCTGAAGTCCATTAACCATGTCAAGTTCCTCAACCCAAAAGGAGTAACTTGGTTCGTGCTATAGAAGTACCATATATTTACATCTTATTGGAGTGCAGGACAGGGTCTATGACTGACCTTGCACAGTTTTCTGAAGTACATAATATTCTTATTTGCATGTAATAGGAATCTGTGGGCGTGTGGGGAGAGCGAGACAAGGAGGCTGTATGTAGTGAGCCTGTATGTAGTGAGCAATCTTTTATGTATTTTAATGATATACATCAATCAGTCTTTGTTATTCCAAACATTCTTTTAAAAACATGAAGGCTCCTTGGTTCTTTCTCTTGGGGTTCTTCTTCCAGTGGGTTTTCGCGTCTTGGGGTTTCGGCGTGGACCTGATGGTGGTCTTGCGGAGGCTCGCACAAGAGAAAAGAAACAAAGAGGAGCCGTCAGCTACAATGTTCAATTTGGTGGTGAACCTTCACCACACCCGGTATGTCGCAAGGTGCAATGTGAGAATCGGTAGGCACGGGACACGAGGGTAAAATAAAGGTGTTCTCTCTCTGAGGGGTAAGGGCGAGTGGATTGTGGGGGTATGAAGGGTGTGATGGGAAATGGCAAACAATAGTGCAGTGCTCAGGACTTCTGTGCTGTACACCCTCCTACGACACTCCCTTCCCCACCCTGATGAAGCATTCCCCTCACTCCTCCCTCGTTCTCTCATTACCCGTACTTTCCCACTGGGGGAATCACCGGCTCTGCCGCAACTCTCCAGAGTTACGGCCGCTCTCCAGCTTCCTCCGGAGGGCTCCACCAGTCTTCATGCCACTCCTCGACTTCTCCTGGATCGTCTGATTCCTCTGCTGGGCTTACTCTCAGCTCTGGCTCCTCCTGTGGACGATCCGCGTCCTCTGCTGGGCTCGCTCTCAGCTCCGGCTCCTCCTGTAGACGATCCACTTCCTCTGCTGGGCTCGCTCTCAGCTCCGGCTCCTCCTGTAGATGATTTGCTTCCTCTCTCGGCTCGTAGGGCTCGTACGCCTTCCTCTCCAAAACCGTCCCATCGTCTATTCTTTCCTGGGCTCTGTTTACTGGCCTCAGAGTTTTGGTTCCGGGGTCATGTCCGATCCCTTCCTCCGATTCTAGCCTTTCGATTGGGTCCTGTGGAGACACATGACAAGGGGGCGGGGTTAGGGTCGACGGCCTCGGGTGGTTGTCCTGGTGATTTGGCGGGGATTTCGGACGACCTGGCGCGGAGCGGTCGGGATATCGAGGTATTGTTCTGCCAAAGTCCTTACTCCTCTCACAGAAGCCCAGGTAATACCTAATGGTATGCATTGCTTTGTAGTCTACAAATAGTTCTAAAATAATCCATCTAATCCAGTTTATTTAACATAAATTAAAATAAAAGCATGAATATGCTCTTGAAGTTATCATCAAATCTTCCTCAACTCATGATTTGATTTGATTTGATTTATTTCTAGAGCGCGTAGCTACCCTCGGGCGTCCCAGCGCTATCGTGCAAGCTTGACAATACTCCTGGAGATGGATTATTGGGGGAACAACCAGGTTTTCAACAATTTGCGAAATGAGAGAAGATTGTTTTCTTTGCGGATGTTAAGGGGAAGGCTGTTCCAAAGCTTGGAAGCAATATAAGAAAAGCGGCGACCGCCAGCACGAGCTTTCCTTATTCTGGGGACGTTTGCTAGGAACAGGGTGTCCGACCTGAGCTGACGGGATGATTTGTGTGGTTTGATGAGGGGTCTCAGTATTGGAGGCCCCTTGCCTTGTAGGATTTTATGGGAGATGCACAAGGCTTTGAAGGAAATGCGCTCTTGGACGGGAAGCCAGTGAAGAGCCTTGAGGGAGGGTCTGGCTGAGCATCTAGATTTTGTTCCCGTCAGAAGTCTTGCTGCGGCGTTCTGAGTATGCTGTAGTTTTTTTATGACCGCTACTGGTGCCCCTAGGTATAGGGCGTTTCCGTAGTCTAATCTTGATATGATGAGGCCTTGAATCAGAATTTTCCTAGACTGGGGGGGAATGAGCGGAAAGATCTTACGGGCTGCTCGCAGGAGCCCAAAGCAAGTGCCGGCTGTCTTTCTTGCTTGGGCTCTGAAGCTGAGGTCCTGGTCTAGCCAGAAGCCCAGACTTTTGATTTCTTGTTTTGGTATAGGGGGGGTGCCCGTGCTGGCTGGCCAGGCAAGGGTTTTGGGGAGTTTGTTTGGGTTGCCCAGGAGCATGATTTCAGATTTTTCTCCGTTGAGTTTGAGCCTGGAGTCGCCCATCTATATAGATATGTTATGCAGACAGGAGACTAGATTATACATTGATTGATCGGCCTGGTTGATGGAGACGACTAGTTGTGTGTTGTCGGCGTACATGACCACTTTTATGCCGAATGGAGAGACGATGTCATCCAGAGGGGCCATGTAGACATTAAAAAGAGTGGGACTCAGGTAGGAGCCCTGATGGACTCCACAGTTCAAGGGGAGAGATTTAGAATGGCCGGGGCTATCGGCCACTTGGAAGGTCCTGTGTTCTAAGTAGGATTTTAACCATGCCAAAGCGGCCTCTGAGATGCCCGTTTTTTGGAGGCGGTGGAGAAGAATGGTGTGGTCCACCGTGTCGAAGGCTGCACTCAAGTCCAGGAGGATCACTGCCACTGATCCTCCTGCGTCTAGGAAGGACCTTGTTTCCTCAGTAACTGCCAGAAGGGCGGTGTCAGTCCCCTCTCCAGGTTTGAACCCTGTCTGTGCGTGGCGCAGGAGGTTGTTAGATTCTAGGAATGTTGAAAGTTGTTCATTTACGATTCTCTCAGCCACTTTGCTAATGCCTGGGAGGAGGGAGATGGGTCTGAAATTAGAAGGGTCCAATGGATCTAGGTGAGGTTTTTTTATGAGTGCGCGAACTACCGCTCTTTTCGAGCTGGCGGGGACTGTGCCGCGGGAGAGAGAGGCATTTATCAGGCTCGTCAGATGGGGAGCTATAGTGGGGGCTACTAATTTGAGTTTGCTCATGGGGTCAGGGTCATCTGGGGATCCACTCTTCACCCGGTTGAGAGTGTCAAGCAGCCTCTCGATAGACGGGGAGAAAGGTTCTCAGTGTTGGTACGACAGGGTCGATGGGCCCAGATGTGAGGTCAATTGAGGGATAGGTGGGGAAGGTCATTATGATTTTTAAAATTTTGGCTGAGAAGAACTCAGCGAGTTGAGTACACCTTGCACCGGTGGGATCAGCGGCAGGCTGTGGTTCAGGGACTTTCAAGAACTTTTTACTACGCGGTAGGTCTCCCTGGAGTAGTTGGAGGCAGCCATGATTTTCTCTTCGTAGTAGGAGGCTTGTGTCTTTTTGATTAGAGTTTTGTATTGTTTCATAGCCGATTCATAGATTTCTATGTTGTTAGAGGTCCAATCTTTTCTCCAGATACGTTCTAGCTTTTTGCATTTTTTACGGAGATCTCGTACCTCCGAGGTAAACCAGGGGGATTTGTACGAGTTCCTCTTACTAGGGAGTTGTTTAACTGGGAGAACTGCGTCCAGCGACGATTCTATCCAGTCTCGGAATTGGATGTCTGCTAGAGAGGGATCTTGGTTCAAGGTAGGGGTGGAGGCTGTGAGCTGGTGGGTCCAGGCATCCGTGTTTAGTTTATTCCACGGGCGCGAAGGTGCTTGGGGTGGAAGGCTGGGACTGGTTTGACTGGTGATAGGGATACTGAGGAGGATAAGGTGGTGATCTGTCCAGGGGATAGGTAGGGGAGAGGAAGCGGAAAGTTCTTGGATATTTGAGAAGATGGGGTCCAAAAGGTGGCCCTTTTTATGAGTGGACAGGAGGTTTTTCAGGGGGAGGCTGATTGCTGAGAGATCTTCCTTGAGGTCTTCCGCTGTTTTGTTCCCTGGGTCGTCAAAGTGGATATTGAGATCTCCTAGTACTGTAAAGTTGGACGATAAACAGGCTAGGGAGGTGGCAGTCTCTACCAGAGAGTTGGGGAACTGTTCAAGGGGTCCCGGGGGTCTGTATATAAGTATGCCCAACAGAGTTTTTTCCGGGGAGAGATGTAGGGAAAATTGAACATTTTCGCAATTGAGGATTGGGCTGTCCTTAAAATGGCAAATGAGGTGGGCTTTCGTGATTATTGCTAGTCCGCCTCCTAATCCTTGCGGTCTATCCAGATGTTTAATTGTATAACCTGGGGGGAGGGCTTGGATTATATCTGGATCGGATGCGGAATTGATCCACGTTTCCGTGAGGAACAGCACTTCAATGTCATAGTTCAGAATTAGTGAGTTTATTTCAACGCTATGTTTGGGAAGTGATCTACAGTTGAGCAGAGCCATTTTGATTGTCCGTACTTTGGGGGTAGACTGCGGCATGAGTTTGTATGCACAGTGATTGCATTTCTTATGGTATTTTTGTGGAGAAATTGAATGAAGACAGACATCCGGAGCGTTTGTTGCCAGTTTCCGAAGAGTGTCAGCCGAGTAGGTAATGGGGGCTACAGTGAGAGGAACGGGGCAGCTGGGCTCTGGGCTCGTACTGGCGCGGACAGGCACAGAAGGGGTTACCTTTGGCGCGCCTTCGGCGTGCTTACGGCGCGCCCGCAGCGCGCGTCCGCTGCGCCTCCGGCAGAGGCACATCCTTAAGGGATAGTAGAAGGGGGCGTGGCCTAAGGGCGGTGGGCGTGGCCTCACTTCCCTGCAATATGGCGGAAATTAGTTGACAGGTCCGCGGCAGCGTTCAGATCGGCTGCGCGGTATGAGAGCAGCTCTAAGGAGGGGCGAGTGCTCAGGGAAGTGTGACTCAACAGGTGAATATTTTAAAAAACAGCTTTTCAGTTCAGTGCTTTTAAAAGAAAACGGCGATCGTACCTCCCGGCTTTCCGCCTCAGGAGTGTTTGTGTCAGGCTAAATGCGGGCTTGTTAAGCAGCGCGTCTTAAATAGTCTTCCAGGGGGCGTGGCCTAAGGGCGGTGGGCGTGGCCTCACTTCCCTGCAATATGGCGGCAATTAGTTGACAGGTCCGCGGCAGCGTTCAGATCGGCTGCGCGGTATGAGAGCAGCTCTAAGGAGGGGCGAGTGCTCAGGGAAGTGTGACTCAACAGGTGAATATTTTAAAAAACAGCTTTTCAGTTCAGTGCTTTTAAAAGAATACGGCGATCGTACCTCCGGGCTTTCCGCCTCAGGAGTGTTTGTGTCAGGCTAAATGTGGGCTTGTTAAGCAGCGCGTCTTAAATAGTCTTCCGGGGGGGCGTGGCCTAAGGGCGGTGGGCGTGGCCTCACTTCCCTGCAATATGGCGGCAATTAGTTGACAGGTCCGCGGCAGCGTTCAGATCGGCTCCGCGGTATGAGAGCAGCTCTAAGGAGGGGCGAGTGCTCAGGGAAGTGTGACTCAACAGGTGAATATTTTAAAAAACAGCTTTTCAGTTCAGTGCTTTTAAAAGAAAACGGCGATCGTACCTCCCGGCTTTCCGCCTCAGGAGTGTTTGTGTCAGGCTAAATGCGGGCTTGTTAAGCAGCGCGTCTTAAATAGTCTTCCGGGGGGCGTGGCCTAAGGGTGGTGGGCGTGGCCTCACTTCCCTGCAATATGGCGGCAATTAGTTGACAGGTCCGCGGCAGCGTTCAGATCGGCTGCGCGGTATGAGAGCTGCTCTAAGAAGGGGCGAGTGCTCAGGGAAGTGTGACTCAACAGGTGAATATTTTAAAAAACAGCTTTTCAGTTCAGTGCTTTTAAAAGAAAACGGCGATCGTACCTCCCGGCTTTCCGCCTCAGGAGTGTTTGTGTCAGGCTAAATGCGGGCTTGTTAAGCAGCGCGTCTTAAATAGTCTTCCAGGGGGGCGTGGCCTAAGGGCGGTGGGCGTGGCCTCACTTCCCTGCAATATGGCGGCAATTAGTTGACAGGTCCGCGGCAGCGTTCAGATCGGCTGCGCGGTATGAGAGCAGCTCTAAGGAGGGGCGAGTGCTCAGGGAAGTGTGACTCAACAGGTGAATATTTAAAAAAACAGCTTTTCAGTTCAGTGCTTTTAAAAGAAAACGGCGATCGTACCTCCCGGCTTTCCGCCTCATCAGAAACGACTTCATCTTGCTAGTACTACTGAAGTAATCAGATACTCATTTTCAAGTTATCCTCAAATCACCAGGAACCATCTCATTTGAGAAGTAATCAGATAGTCAATTCAATTCAATTCAATTAGTCTTTATTCGATTATAAACAATCATAATAGACACGTTTACAAAACAGCATTAAAACAAATTCCTCTTAATAAAACGTATAAAAATATCAAATAAAACTCATTATTAAAATCCATTTACATATCAAGGTACAATTACATACAAGAGAACTTGTGTCATCGAAAATAGATAAGACCATGCTATACAATGAAACCTCAGTTAATTATAACAAAATTAGACACAAGAATGTAGGCATATAAATAGCATATTTAAGTTGGAGGAACACTAGAGCTTGTAACCACCTATAACAAGGCGGTGAAAAAGGTATCAAAATACATATAAAGTTACATAATGCCATGCATCCTAATCCTTCTTATGGCCCAAGTCCAATTCCAGAATTTTGCCATAGCTACAACTATGACTTCATTGGTGTCAGTCTTTAAGATGCGCAAAGGCAGTTGAGAGAATCTTATTCCCATTTGTGCGCAAACACGCTTAAGCCATTTCCTGCGAGGTACCTTATAAGCAGCGCAGACAAAAAGGATGTGCAGCAAGGTCTCTTCCACCCAGGGGCAAGTATGGCAATATAGATCTAAGCCAGTCTCCCAGTTTTTGGTGAACAATTTTATGGGGAGTCTTCCCACTCTAAATTGGTGGTAGAATTTCCTATCCCCAAAACTGGTGATGGTGTCCCAGTAAGCCTCCAATCTATATTCCACTTTATGATTCATAAAGTGGCCTGTTAAGGAGTCTCCATTCACCTGGGAAAAGGACTTATGCCACACCAACTCTCTGTATAGGGCCTTAAACTCCCGTTTTGAGGGGAAAGAATTCCCTTCAGGGTCCAGCCATAGGTGGTTAAGGGCCATGTCCGTTAGAGTGACCTTAATCTTAAGTAACCATGGTATTTTGCAAGATTTATCGGCATCTTGAATATACTTGAGTGCCTGCGCATAAGGGGCCAGCTCCGGGGTGGTCCAAAGCCGTCACCAATAGGCAAGAGGTCTAAAACCCACTGCCTCTTCAAAAGACATACACCCCAGATCCATCAATAACGGCCTTAATGGAGTGGACTGCGGGAGGCCAGTCAGTGCCCTTAGAAACTTATTCTGTGAATGGACTAGATCTGATACATTTCCGAATCCCCAGAGTTCAGCTCCATGAATTATTGAGGCTTTGACCTTCCCTTGATAAATAGCCATAACTGGAGCAACTGCTTTAGTTAATGATAGACGATGTTCTTTTAGGAGGGTCCCCGCTAATTGATTGTGCTTTACCACCAGTAAGTCCATCTGTGGCTTCCAATTTAGTCTTTTACCTATGGTCACCCCTAAGTATGTGAAAGAATCAGTTTGTTCAAGGGGCACATTATTCATTTCTACTCTGGCTCTGACATTTTTACTTCTGGGCAAGACCATGAACTTGGTCTTGTCAACATTGACAACAAGCTCATGATCATCACAGTAAAGAGTAAATCGGTTGAGTGCTCTTTGCAGACCCATTTGTGTTTTGGACAAGATTAGGGTGTCGTCTGCAAACATTAATATAGGCACCCTCGAACGAGCGAGATTAGGAGCATCCGTGGGATAGTCAGAGTAGTAGGAGACCACTTTGTTGATAAACAGGGAGAAAAGGGTGGGGGCAAGAACGCACCCCTGTCGCACTCCCTTGTTTACTGAAAAACGTTCTGTGGTCTCTCCCTGTTGTCCCCACCTAACTTGGGCATAGGTAGAATCATGAAATTTGAGGATACATAAAAGGATCTCTGCCAGCATCCCAGCTTTGCTAAGGGTGTCCCAGAGTTTATTGCGGGGAACTAAGTTGAATGCAGACTTCAGGTCTATGAATGCTGCATAGAGGGTACCACCAGCCAAAACCATGGTGTTCCAATACAGCATCATAAACCTGAAGACTTGGTCAGTAGTACTGGCGTGGCAGGTGGATAATATCTCATTATCATCAATCCACCCATTAACCTTAATCAATACTAATCTGGCCACCAACTTCTGGATAGTATCAATAAGACTAATTCGCCGGTAATTGGATGGGGAGGCTTGGTCCCCCTTTTTATATATTGGGATTATCTCCGCCCCATGCCATGATTCTGGGATGGGGGCACCTCTAGCTAAACCATTGGCAAGAATAAGGATATATTTTAGCCAATTCTCCCGGTCAGATTTAAATACATCTGCCAGGATACCATCTGGGACCGGGGCTCTACCTGCAGCCACCCCGTCAAGTGCACATTCTACTTCTAAAGGGCCAAAGGTTAATATTGCCTCTGAGTCTGCACACTGAAACTGTCCTGGGTCATATGGACTATAGGAGAATTGTTTCTGAAATTACGCGACCCAAGCTTCTGGTGGAACATTATTGACTGGTTGTGGGCTAGAGTGATCACTTCCCCACTTAATTAGATGCCAAAATCTGCACCAGTTTTTTCCATTGCATGTAGATAACAACTCCTTCCACCTACTCATTTTCAAGTCATCTTCATATCGTCAGGGCACATTTTCTAAGCTTTGCTGAGGACTTCAAGAGCTTGATATCTAATGATGATAAAATTACTTCTAATGTAGTTGGATGATCATCCAATGACTCCGGGATGGCTTCTAAAGTATCCTTTTTGACTAGGGGATGTGTGCTCCAGGAATGAGTGTGAGAGCTTTGGAAGTGGGAAGTCCAAGACATAGCTGTCAAATGGTCCTTCCTTTTTTAACTGACAACTTTAGCCAATATTGCCCAAAAGACCATTTGAAGACCCTACCAAAACAAAAAAGGAGTATATTTTCACATTCCTACTTTATTCTGCTAAGGATAACATGTCACATGAAGTGTCACTCATAATCCCAATAATGCCCTTTAGTGCTGATATGCGCATCACAGCACTAAAATGCCTAATAGCACCCCCATGACCTCAAGTAATGAGGTGCAAAACAAGCCTGGCTGCATTTAAAAATTCTGTCAGAGATTTGACACAACCTGGCTGGGATGAGTGAGCACTGACGTGCACCTGTAGTTTTTTGGGATTTTTTTTTTTTTTTAGGTGCGCTATGGGCAGACTCAAATACGATTAATCAAGCCCACTGCCTGCCTACCTGAGGGGCTCTCTTGGTGGACCACGTAGTCAGCAGGCATGGTCAGGTGAATGAGTACAGCACTTGGATCACTGTCAGCAGCCCTCATCTGGATTCTATTGCATTTTTACATTTCGGCAAGGCACCCCATACAGTGGCTATGGTAGCACAGCAGATGAATCCTGGAGGCTGCAGACAGGTTTGTGGTTTGCTTTAACACAAGTTTAGGGGTCCCTAAGGGGAACCCTAGGACGGTAGAGAGGTCCTCGACGAAGAGGAATGAAGGGATACATCCTCTCAGAAATATACTCAATGACACAAGAGTATCCCCTCTAGAACTAAAATGGCTCCTTTGGAAACAGCAAGGATGGGGAATCGTGGGCACGCCAGGTGACAGCACACCCTTTAGGTGGGAAGAGAAAATAACCCTTTTCTTTATACAACCCTCACCCACTCTAATAGTGGCATGCTTCATCATCGGGTTCACCCCAACAGCTAAAGGTCGGGGTGGGCTCAACCGTATTCCAGGGAGAACTTATAAAGATTGGGTGAGCGGAGGCGTTACCTTAAAGATAAAATTCCTCACCCACTCCGTAGGTATCCTTTATTAGTGGGGTGGGAGGGAAGGTTAAAAATTATGTATATACGTCCTATGACCATAACTCACCAACATGTTTCCGCCCTATACTATCAGCCTGTGCGAGGACCTGGGCTTTCATCAGGGTGGGTAGCGAAGAGGTCACTGCTCCAAAGACGTGATTGAAGTGTGCATGTAAATTGCATGTGGAAAATTAAATAAAGACATATACTTGCTGCAGCATTATAGGGAATTACCTGCAAGAGAGAACATGGTACAAGTGTACTTGCTGCAAATTAGCTGTAAAGCCAGGTTAGGCGTATAATTGCAGTGAAACTCCACAGTGCAGTACCCAAGCATAAAAGTGCCTATTGTGACAATCAATGCAGTTACAACTAGGATTGCGCATTCATTTGGTGATCCCAGTGATGTATCTTTCTCACATATACACTCACTCTTGTATCTTTGGATACATTCTAAACCAGCAATAAGACAAGGTACGTGAGTGGAAATAATGTGTGTTCAGACACATCATATCATTTGCCCATTTTTAAACCTCAATGAGGTCTTATTACACTACTGGCCCTTTGTTCTGTAGACATGGGCACCTCTATATCTTACTCAGCCAATCGAGCGTAATTATCATCTGCTTAAAATCCTCTTCTGGATTTACGATGTCTGAAATTTCACAGCGTCCTACCCTTGCACCTTTTGTTTATTATTTAACCTAGAATCCTTGGCAATCAAACCTCACTCGTGAATCTTTTATTATACTGGATTTAAGTAAACCCTTTACACTCCCTTTACATGCGTATTGTTCCTTCCCCCCCTTGTCTGTTATTAATACCGTATTGCGGGCATCCCTTGCAACTGGGATCCCCTTTTTGTCCGCCTGAGACCACCATACCGGCGTCTCAGGCCGTTGCCTAGCAACGCGCCATCACACGGGCGCGTAACACCGCCCATCCCCGGAAGCCAGCTGTCGTTTTAACTGCTCGCCGGCTCCGGTATCTTTCTAGCGGGGACGGCATTGAGAGGCGCGTAGGTGAACCGCCCATGGCACTCAGCAAAACTGTAAGTAAGGAGTATCGGCTCTGGCACCACTCATTCATATCCACACGAGCGGGCCTCTTAGTTCTACTACGTCAGCCGCAGGCAGTCGTGAATGGGCGTCACCTCGCTCAGCGTTTTTAGTCTGATCCACGTTTTATCTCCTTCAGATTATGTACCCTTGCTGACATAAGCCTTCCCTCTGCCCCCACGAAGCCTTAAGACCCACAATAGGAGTAAGATCTCTATTTGTGGTCTCTTTTTATGTGTGTTTGTCCTGTGTGTTATAATTTGAAATGCATGCATTTCGTTCAGCTCACGCTAATGTCGGTGAGTCATGTTGAGTCACCCACCCATGATTTTGGATTGTGAGTGACCCTTTTAATTACGATTATTTATCACCTAGCACACCTTTATTGATTTGTGTGCCTGAGTGAGCCAAAAAGGGCTATGTTTTAGTATATGCTAGCCTGCTTTTTACAATAAACCAGCACCATATCAACGGAATATAAGCATGGATTTGTTCTAGCACATTGCTGGTTTGTGCATGTTCAGACTGGGATGCACATGAAGTGAGTAGACACGTGAGAGTCGACACTCGGTTACAGGCACGTAATTTGTTTGTTTGTGACTGCTTTCTCCTTTTCCTCCCACAGGTCTTTTGCTTTTTCCTCACCTAATTTAGGTTAGAGGTATCACCTACTACAGATTTTTGTTAGTAGGTTATAGGAATCTAGGACTGGATGCACGTTAGTGTGTGCAGACCACCCATTTTCCTTTCCCTTTTTTTCTGGTCCTGACGAAAACCTGGAAATCACCACTCACAGGTTGAAACATGTAGACCATTCACATAGATACATACGGTCATAAAAACCTTTTTGTATCTTCACACCTTTTTAATATTGTCCAGGAGCTTTTGAATAAAATTGTTTTCACAAAAGTTATACCAGGACAATTTTTAACATCACTTTTTGCACCATTTACACAAAAAACCAGCTCCACTGTAGTTCAGGTGTCGCAGCACACCCTGATGGCACTCGGCCGTCAGGGTGGACCCCGATGATGAAGCATGTCACCAACCAGGTTGGTGAGTGAGGGTTTTTTTACAAAAAGAAAATATTTCTTTTTCATTGACATCCCATTCAGAACCTTTGTTTAGGTCCTTGTGGTAATACTCCTCTTTTGTTATTTCGATATTAAGTCCAGGGGACTGGGAGTATTCTCCATTCACCAATGTGAATAAATCCCTTACTCTCTCTTTTTGTTTATACACACCTAATTACACTTATACCATCAGTCAAAATATCTTGTGTGAACACTATATTTTTGATGACTATTTACAATGTAGTATATGGGGTGATAAAGCCACTCACCCAATTTTAAAAGGGGCAACAGCTCCCACTGAGGTATGAGAGGGAGGCCTTGTAGTCACACTCTATATTTTGGAACGGAGAAAGAAATCGCCAGAATTTTATAAGCAAAATTATGCTTTCTATCTTGTCGGCATGGAGGCAAACTCTGTAGTACAATGTGTGCGGCGAGTGCCCCGGACTCGACAAAGAAGAACCCCACTTACTTCATCCCTGCTGCAAACTTAGTTTCAGCTCAGCTCCCCTGTTTGCGGTAAACGAGAATGGTTTGATACCCGGTTTAAATATCTAAGCTCGGACATGCCGGTTTGATGATCAGGAATGGAGAGGAACTTTGCTTCCATGTATGGCCCCGCCTGCATCTACACGGAAGGAGCTCATTTGTATGCAACATTCCCAGAGAGGTATTTCTGGAAAAAACAAACAAACCTGAGCCAAAAGCTTTGATATTAGTGACCACATACAACTCTGCTTCCAACATGATCAAACGCACCATAAATAAACACTTGCACATTCTAACATCAAACCAGCTCACTTTTGAAAAACCATTGTTTTCGTTCATGAGAAATCAAAGCATCAGAGACAGATTGGTACACAGCAACAGCGCTGCAAACATGGCAAACCAACAGAGTACACTAAGGGAAAACCACCAAAACTCACCAAAAACCCAGCCACTGCCAAAACCAACCTCCACGAAGGAATGAAGGCCATCGCCAGTTGGATGAAGCCCAGCTGCCTGAAACTTAACTCGGACAAGAAAGAGGTCCTCATCCTCGGATTCACTCCCGCCGCATGGGACGACTCTTGGTGGTCTGACACCCTGCGCCCACACCCACTGACCATGCATGCAACCTGGGAGTCATCCTGAACTCATCGCTCTCAATGACCCAGCAAGTCAACGCTGTCTCCTCCTCCTGCTTCAACACACTCCGCATGCTCTGCAAGATCTACAGATGGATCCCCACCGGAACCAGAAGGACGATCACACAGGCCCTCGTCAGCAGCAGGCTGGACTACGGCAACGCCCTCTACGCAGGAACCACGGCCAAACTCAGAAGAGACTCCAACTCATACAGAACGCCTGCGCACACCTCATCCTCAACATACCCCGCCACACCCACATCACTGCCCACCTGAAAGACCTACACTGGCTCCCAGTCAGGAAGATGATCACCTTCAAGCTCCTCACCCACGCCCACATAGCACTACACAACGCCGGACCAGCATACCTCAACAAGCGTCTCACCTTCTACATCCCAAACCACCAGCTTCGCTCCGCCAACGTCGCCAACGTCCCACGCATCCACAGGACCTCCACCGGCGGCAGATCCTTCTCCTACCTCGTGGCCAAGACATGGAACACCCTCCCCACACAGCTGCGACAGATCCAGGACCTGCTGACCTTCAGGAGACTTCTCAATACCAGACTGTTCGAGCAGTAGCTGCACCCCCACCCCGCTCAGCGCCTTGAGACCCTCACGTGTGATTAGTGCGCTCTACAAATAAGTGATTGATTGATTGAAAGGAATTGCCCCCGCTCACGTGGTGTGAGAAAGTGCCCTCTTTCTGCAGTTGCTCCCACTTTTTGCTGAATTGCTGATGTACTTTGAGGGTGCCCTGGGCTCCTGCTAATCAGGGCCTATGTTCTTTCCCTGAAACGGCATTGAAGCCTAAACCCAATTGGCATCTCGGGCCACAGGTCAACCCCTGGTAAATGGCACCACAGGTACCCAGGTCACTGTGACCAGAGAAGGCCTTTAAGGGCTGCAGCACTTATTTTCCACCCTTAGAGGTCCTCTACCCTGACACTCACATGCTGCCTTTGCAGGCTGTGTGTCTTAGTGCAGAACAAAGTGAAGAGTTGACATGGCACACATCTCTGTGTGCCATGCCTACAACCTACTGCCCTGGCATCAATCAGTCTTCCCTCTAGCTGGGTGCACTATACCAGTGGTGAGGGTACAGGTGCATGCGCCCTGTACCCCTACAGTGTGTAAGTCCATTCTTGGACATTGTAAGTGCAGTGCTGCCATTAAGAGTATATGGTGCTGTGAGTTTGTCATTACGAACTCCACAGCACCATACTAGCTACACTGAAAACTGAGAAGTTTGGTATCAAACTTCTCAGCACATTGAACCCACACTGATGCCAGTGATGCCCCCTGAAAATGAACCTACCACCAGTGTCCAGGCTGAGTGACTTCTTTCAGATGCCACCACCAGAAAAGTTTCTGGACCCATGGGTTGAGAGCCTGCTACTCTCTGGGGCCTGAAACAATGCACATCCTGGGACGAGGTGCCAAACTTCCTCCCCCAGGATGCTCAGAGTATAAGAAGGGGAAGATTCAAAGGCTTGGCGCCTTTGTAAGCTTCCCCTGGCCACTTGCTGCTCTCAGCAACTGGTCCCCACTGGGTCTGATCCCCACTTTGGGCGGGAGAACCGGCGGGAAAAATAAGTGAGGAAGAGAGGTGTGCCCACCTCTGCCAACTCCACCCCTCAGCTGGGGAGGCGAGGTGAAGCACAACTCTCAGACCACGACATCTAGAAGATGGAGGGACTCAGCCCACCAGGAACAGGCTCATGCCCCCTCTCTCTGGAGGGTGGCATATTAGGGGGTGTACCCACCCTCGGGAAGCGACCCATTGGTCCTTGCCTTTTACCTACCTGTAACGCCCCTAAATCTAGTATTTAGGGGCACCCCTGAAGCTTGCTTCCTCAGGCAAGAACCTACAACATAAAAAGAAGAAGAAGGACCAAACAGCCGTGCTGAGGCTAAAAAGAGAAAGACGCCCACTGACTTGGCCCCAGCCCTACCGGCTTGTCTCCACCTTGAACCTGCTTCTGCGAAATCCCGATGAGTCCTGCAGCCAGCAACCTCGAAAACCCCAGAGGACCTGCTTGCCTTCAAGCACAAAGACTTTGTTTCCCGTGAACACCGGATTTGTTCACCTGCAACCTCTGGTTCCGGTAGGACACTGCAAATTCACCCCACTCTGCACCCGCCGTCCAAGGCCCGAGCTCGAGTGGGCAAACACTACGAGGAGGTCACCCCGGCGATCATGACCCGAGATCCGGCGACCCCTGACCTGTCTCAAGCCTCCAGCCAACACCTGCAGCCTAAATCCAGAAGGCCCCCCTAACCGCGACCAGGAGCTGGTACGAAGATCGACTCCAAAAGGCACTACTACACCCCGACGCCCCAGGGCCTTTGTGTGCCCAAACCAAAGGTGCCTAACCAACCCTTAACTTCCCAACTTACCTCTTGAATTGGTGGTCACACCTGAAAGACCTTCATCTCCCTGCCTGCTGCGCTTTTGCATACCGGAGGTCCTCCTTTGAAACTAACAGGGTATCTGACGTCGAAACAGCACCCTGCACCCGGCCGCTCTAGTGCCACTGACGTTGCACCTTTGGTGCTAATCTGTTTCCCCATTTGCCCTGAGCTACAGTACAGGAGTTTTGCTCCCACAGCTGAGTGGCCTGCTAGCCAGCAGCCACCAACCGGAGGCCCACTATCCCCCATTGGATAACATTGGGCTTCAGCACTCAGCACCCGGCCGCCCTATTGCCGCTGAGGGTGTAACAAGAGTGCCTCCTTGACCCTGGGGGAACCATTGTTCTAACTCCAGAACCTCACCTACAAAGACCGATTACTTAACTGATAACCGGTAATTCATTTCTCTCCATAGGAATCCATTGACTATTTTCTCTGAAAAATGTTCTAAGTGTGGAGTTGATTGGTATGGAAACCTAAAAATTAACAACTGTGCAAAACTGATTTTACTTACCTTTTCTCTAGGAAATGTCCCAGTGTGATATCTAGGCATATCACACTGAGTAGAAAAAGTAATCTCAAAAGTAAAGTAAACGTAACTTACCTGTAATTTTTCTTGCAAAGTCGATACAACGTATATGTACAGCATTTCACAGTCTTGCATTCCCAGTAATTCAAACTGTAACCATTTTAAAATACATTTACAATTGCATTTCAAACTGTATATTTACTGCAAAGTATGTATCAACTTACCTGTGCCAGGCTTGCTTGGTTCTACAAAATAAAATAACTAAAATAATATTTTTATACAAAAACAATTGGCCTGAAGTTCAGTCTTTGAGTGTTTGAATTCATTTGCTTACTGAGTGTGTACAACAAATGCTTAACACTGTCCTCTGATACTGCCTTACTGCTCGACTTCACTACCACAAATAGAGAATATGGTTCTATCTAATTTTACCTCTACCTACATTTCGGGATCCTCTGGACTCTGTGCACATTATACCTCACTTTGGTATACTATATACAGAGCCAGCTTCCTACACGGGGCATTTCCCATGTGGAAGTTGCTCAATCTGCCCCCCTCACATCTCACATGAAAACCATTGACCTTGGATTGAATACTCCATGGGAACAAAAAAAACATACCGACTGTAACAGCAATAACGTCATCTATGTGATCACCTGACCATGGGACCTGAAGAACATTGGCATGACCACCAGAAAGATCAAATTACGCATCAGTGAGCACAGGAGTACCATCAGATGCAAAAGAGTTACGACCAAGCTCACTGCCCATTTACTGGAGATGCAACACACGGATACTGACCTCAGATGGTCAATTATTGAAAAGCTACCACCCAAAATTGGGATCAGTAGGAAACTCCTCACCAAGGAACAACGCTGGGTGTATCGTTTGCAGACACATACAAAAGGGCTCAACGATGACATCCCCTGGAATCAGTTGAACAACCTATCCTAGACGGGGATCTTTAACGACAATTGCATACACTTACTTGTTAAAGCATGCAGTACAATGTGGCAAGTTCTCCTGTTGCCCAAAAAACAGTTAATAGACATATGACAAGCATACACTTGGGTCTAGACCCGCCAAGCCAAATATATTAATCCACACAAAAAACTTGTATTTCTCTGGATTATACCATACACAATTTCCAGAGCCGGATAGTTTCCAACAAAAAATAGACCCACCATAAGCATGTAAGTCTCTACGCTTCAGTGCATTTTTTTCTCAACAGGGGTGCATTTTCACACCCAAAAACCATCTGCCAATACTATTCATGATACTCCCAGTAACCCACTGCGAACATGTAAAAATAGTAATTGTGGGCGTTTTTCCCAATTGAAATATGCAAAATATCCCATTGGATCCTGCTTACTGTCTCATTTTTATAGTTCCTTCTGAGTTTAAAAATATCAACAGTTATGACTCATGAATACAACATACATGAAAGCAAATGTTGAGCACATTACCCCAATCTGGGTAGTTCTCAAACCAATAACTACATTGCCCATAATTCACTTTATATTGAGATCTACAACCGTTCTTGGAGAACCTTGAATTCACAATTTATTTGCACAAGCAACTCACGTTTATTTTGCACATGTGAAATTGTGGCTACACGCTCTTTACTATGAGCACGCGGCAGCGCCACATCAATATAATGGCGTATCATTGCAACCAGCCAAACTAGGCGTGACGAACCAGGCAAGCCCCCTCATTGTAACAAATGAGCTCCCTCCGCAATAGATGTGGGCGGGCGTGCGGGCCATACACGAAAGAAAATGTCCTCTCCTTTCTCGATCTCCAAACAGCACGTCTGAGCTCAGATACTTAAACCATAAATCGAACCATTCTCATTTACCGCAAGCACGGGGCGCTGAGATGAAACTAGGTTTGGAGCAGGGATGGGACCTTTGATGAAGTAAGTGGGGCTATTCTTTGTCGAGTCCGGGGCACTCGACGCACACATTGTACTATGGGGTTTGCCTCCATGCCGACAAGATAGAAAGTATAATTTTACTAATAAAATTCTGGCAATTACTTTCTCCATTCCTAAATAGAGTGAGACTACAAGGCCTCCCTCTCATGACCCCGTGGGAGCTGTTGCCCCTTTTAAAATTGGGTGAGTGGCTTTATTACTCCATATGCTACATTGTAAATAGTAAAAAATATATGATGTTCACACGAGCTATTTTGACTGATGGTATAAGTGTAATTAGACCTCATTTGAGGTTTAAAAATGGGCAAATTATATGATGTGTCTGATCACATGTTATTTCCACTCAACTACCTTGACTTATCGCTGGATTAGAATGTATCCAAAGATACAAGAGTGAGTGTATATGTCAGAATGATAAATCACTGGGATCACAGAATTAAACCGCAATCCTAGTTGTAACTGCCTTGATTGTCACACTAGGCACTTTTCTACTTGGCGACTGCACTGTGGAGTTTCACTGCAATTATATGCCTAACCTGGCTTTACAGCTAATTTGCAGCAAGTATCCTTGTACCATGTTTTCTCTTACCTTTAATTCCCTATAATACTGCGGCAAGCATATGTCTAATCTTCCACATGCAAATTGCATGCGCAATTCAATCACGTCTTCTGGGCAGTGACCTCTTCGCTACCCACCCTGACGAAAGCCCCGGACCTTGCACAAGCCATTAGTACAGGGCTGAAACATGTTGGTGACTTAGGGTCATAGGACCAATAGATCCTTTCAGCCCGATATACATAATCTTCTCCCGCCCCCCCACTAATTAAGGATACGTTTGGAGTGGGTGAGGAATTTTAACTTTAAGGTTACGCCCCCATACACCCCCCCCTTCATATGTGCTCCCTGGAATACGGTTGAGCCGACCCCAACCTTTAGGAGTTATGGTGAACATGGTGATGAAGCATGACACTATTAGAGTGGGTGAGGGTTGTATAAAGAAAAGGGTCCCTTGCCCTTTCCACCCACAGTAGTGGGAGTGCTGCCACCTTGCTGTTTCCAAAGGAGCCATTTTGTTCCAGAGCGCATACTCTTGTGCCATTGAGGTTTGTGTTTTCTCCTGAGTTGCTGCGCCCCGCCACCCCTCTCCCCCACCTATGTGTGACTGTCGGTGTTGTGTGCTATAGAGGTTGTGCTGGTAGAATTTGTTTTCCACTGTGTCATAAATCCTGTCAACTATGGGCCCTCGTCAGCTGGTGGAGCCCCCGTCAGACATAATTTCGGCCTCCAATGTGATGCTGGAATGTTATTTTTCTTGCTAACAGCCTGGGCAAAACAGTGTGGCTGAGCACCCCCCAATTTCCACCCCAACTGTTCTACATCCAATCCTAAATCAGAGAATGGTACATTAATTTACAGATTATGTCTCACCATGAGCATTCCATCACGTTGGCCCCCGGCAGGTCCCAGGCAGCTGGACCGGCCGCAGAATTACCATCAACAACTTTGGAATAGCAAAGATGGACTCAGGGAGCAGCAGATCGTTGTGCACAAAGGCCAGTCTACTCTGTTGCCAAAACAGCTGGTCCGACACTGTGACCTGAAAGAAGTTGAAGTTCCCCAAACATGCTGAACGATTGCTCAAGAATGACTAACACTATAAAGGTAAACCGTCAGCAATTTCGGCACCTGTTTACATTTCACATGTCTTTCTTCATCTGGCATTCCCAAACAC
The DNA here is from genome assembly GCF_964261635.1 of Lissotriton helveticus. NCBI lineage: Eukaryota > Metazoa > Chordata > Amphibia > Caudata > Salamandridae > Lissotriton > Lissotriton helveticus. Next base: position 1,867,914,509 of record NC_136067.1, read on the forward strand.
TATTTACTTTCACTCAATATTGTGCTTGTGTCGTTTTTTCAAAAGAAGAGACACTGCATTCTTTAAACCAAGTCACCTAGTACACGCAAAATGATAAGGTATGAAGATGAAGAAGGGAGATTACCTATGAGATATGCATATGGACAAATTCAGAAAGATGTGGGGAGGGCAAATAATGAAAGTAGCTAAAAGAATTAGAAAGTGCAGATGACAGTAGGATTGGGAGAACATGACCGATTGAAGCACTCTGAAGACCACTCCCTTTCCACATACCGTAGTAATGTTTAAATGAAAGTCTGATATTTTCAGAATGTAAACATTCTAAATTATAACTCACAACAAAATCTTGTTTTGCTTACCAATTCATTTGTTACGGTTAACAAGCAATGGTATCACTAACAGGTCTTACTTGTTTTAGGGGTATATACACTGTCTGGAGACAGTAATTGTCTGAAAGATCTAAAAAGCTAACCACTTTCATAACACCATATGGGGCGTTCAGGTATGTGAGACTACCTTTCGGTTTGGCATCCTCTTCTGGTGTCTTTCAAAAACTTATGGACATATTGTTTGGGGGAATCAAAGGGGTGGAAGCCTTTCAAGATGACATTCTTTTGCATTCAGAGACAGAACAAGGCCATTTAAAGCTAATAGATAAGGTGTTAGAAGTCATTGAAAAGAAAAGCATGACCGTCTCAAAGGATAAATGCAAATTCATGACTGATAAGGTGGAATATCTGGGGCATGTATTAACAGCGGAAGGTATCTTGCCAAAAAATGATCTTGTACAAGCAATAAGAGAGGCCCCGGAACCCAGAGACAAGGAAACCCTTAAGTCATTTCTTGGCCTCAGTGAATACTATGCAAAGTTCATGCAAAAGTATGCAGAAAAAGTAGAACCTCTCAGAAAACTATTAAGGAAAAATGTTGTGTTTAAATGGACGAATGAGCAGGAACAAGCCTTCAAAGTTGTTAAAGAGGAAATTGCAAATGCACCTGCACTAAAACCCTACGATCCACAGTTAGAAAACATAGTTACTGTAGATGCCAGCAATGAAGGGATTGGTGCAGTGTTCTGTCAAAGGAAAGGAAAAGAGGAAAATACAATTGCTTTCATCTCCAGAAGACTAAATGAGACAGAGGTCAATTACAGTAACATTGAGCGTGAAACTTTAGCATGTGTATGGGCTGTGCATAAACTGAAGGACTATTTATGGGGGAAAAGTTTCACATTGGTTACTGATCATAAGCCTTTAATATACATGTTGGATGGTCAAGGACGAGGCAATGGAAACGCTAGCTCTAGACTGTTAAGATTGATGTCAAAATTGCAGGAATTTAATTTTAAGATAGAGCACATTAAAGGGGGCAAAAACAGTAGAGCGGACTGTTTATCTCGGTTGCCCATGCAAAATCAGCAAGATGAAGCGCATGATGACACAGAATGTGTAGTAGCGCTGATTGATGCTACAATCATGTGTGAAGGATCCATAACAGAGAAGGAATGGCAGGAGGGGATGGCAAAGGATACTGTGTTGGCTAAAGTAACAGGATATGTGCGAAGTAAATGGCCACCTGTGAGGAACCTGCCAAGTGAACTAAGAAATTATCAACAAGTGAGCGATGAATTGACAATGGAAGTGGTTTCCTAAAAAGAGGCGAAGTCTTCGTGCCGCCATATGAACTCAGACAAAAAATTGTGAAACTGGCCCACAGTGGACATCCTGGTATCACTGCCACAAGGAACATTCTAAGGTTGTATTATTGGTGGCCAGGAGTAGACAGTGAAGTAAGGAACTATGTGGATCAATGTGAGCAATGTTTGAAGTCGGATAAGCACTGGAGAGTTGAAAAGAATGAATTGCAAAGCGTAGAAATTCCAGATGGACCATGGGTGAAAATTGCAATTGATTTTGCGGGTCCATATAATTTATTGCCTAACGAAAGTAAATACTTAATAGTGTTAACAGACTACTATTCTAAATGGGTATGCTACAAGTTCGTGAGTGTTGTTACAACAGAAGTAGTCATAACATTTTTGAAAAAAGTCTTTGATAGGGAAGGACAACCAAAGATCCTGGTGTCTGACAATGGGTCACAATTGGTTTCTAAAATGATGAACGAATTTTTGAAGACCTCAGGTATTGCTCAAGAAAAAACTCCATTGTACAGCCCCAAGAGCAATGGCCAGGTAGAGAGACTGAACAAGTTCTTTAAAGAAGGAATTCAAATGGCAATTGCAAATAAAATGGATGTGATGGAATTCATAAAGGTGAAGACAAATGCATACAACGATACACCAAAAGAGGCCACCAAACACACTCCGTTTTTCTTGATGAGAGGAAGATCTTGTAACAATTTCATAACACCTAAAATAGGTGGTTGGAGCAATGTGGTAACTGAGACAAAAGAAATAAATGATGAGGAGCTCAGAGTGAAAGAAAGCATTGAAAAGAAACAGAAAACAGCAAAAACATATTCTGATATGGTAAACAGAGTGAAAGACAAATGTGTGACGCCAGGAGATTGGGTTTTGATGAAGAAGCCTGGTTTGGTGAGTAAGGGAGAATCGAAGTTCAGCAAACCCATGAGAGTTGGCAAGGCTACAAAGGGTGCTGTATTCATAGAAGGTGAAGGTTGGCGAAGTAAAGACGATGTAGTAAAACTTAAGCCAGGGCAAGAGAAAATAATTATGAAAAATGAGGAGGAAGGGGAAGAGAGCCTAAATGATAGTGTGCTAGAATGGGAAGACATACCAAATAACCAATACCAATCGCATGCTAATGACAATCACAGGTTTTCTTCGCAGTTAGTTGAAAGTTCGAGGAATACTCCTGTTAGAAAAGGTGACTCTATTTTAACACAAGATAACTCCGTTGTGAACCCTGGCAATGAAGGAACTGGTGTCCCTGCTATAGGCGTGGAAGGAAACATTCCTGAACCAATAAGGGGAATGACCACAAGAGGGGGTAGAGCCATAAATATGCCAGAGAGATTCAAAGACTATGTGATGGAGTAGAAAACTGTATCTGTCTTGTTCTCTTTTGGGGAAAAAGGGAGATGTCGTACATTCATATTGATCAAGATAGATGGGGCGTGATGGCGCCCCAAATCCAGACGCACTGCTGTAATCATTACATTCCGCACTTATTATGATTTAATCCATTATTCCATTATTTTGCTCCAAAGAATCCAAAATACTCCGTGGATTAGAATGGTATTATTTCCTTTATTTCCGATGTACTGTCAACACATGATTAGCCATTGTTTTTCAATGATACTTCTCCTACCGCGGATATGCCTCAACAGGCCTTTTTCCGGGCACGTATCTAAAACATTGTACATCCTTAATATTCAATGCTGATGTATCCCAATGCATTTCAAACTTTTATAAGTTCTTCCTCAGGGGTTCACTGAAAAATTAAACAAAACATTGCTATAAACATATTACTTAAATTGCTGCGATTGAATACCAATTACACCGAAGTTACATGGCTCTACTGTTCATTTAAATCACCCCATGGTTATACGCGCTGCCCACAGAACACGGAGCTGAACTGTTACCGTAATTGTATTAAAGTGAATCACCTTCCTAACTTAACAATCCCAATGTTAAACCTTCCTGAACCCTACTATCGATCTCCAGTATACCACCCCCGTTGATATCCACCCACTCTCAATCCTAGTTTATCTTCCCGCAATTCCATACCTGTAATATTAAGTACTTCAAACACGCACAGTGGCGGTGTCGGGCTACACGCCATCTTCTCCCGTAAAGTAAACTGCTGAGATGAAATCCCGCCCTTTTTAACTCACCTATCCCGGCATGTCATTGCCTCACTCTATCGAATACTACCTCTCCCATAATGCATTTCAGCCCACAACCGGGTCTCCCTACACCCACGTGATCCACCAGCTGATTTCTTGCTGTTCCCCGCCCACCCTATTGATCGTATCTAATGCGCATAAAAGCAATCTTTCTAACCACGTAATATTTTTACATAAAGATTTTTTACATAACAACAGCGTAAACAACAATAAAAATCGCGCTATGTATGATAAATCATGAAGCTCATATCCTTGCTTAATGAAAGCAAAATGTGTCCAAGCGTATTTCATTAACTTTTTAAAGATGTGCTTTTCATGTTAGTATTCAGTCCATCAGACGTATGTTGATTTGATTTGTTCATTGCTTTCTGTGGGTGCTACTCGCAGGTCGGGCAGATAAATATTCACAAATCTGGTCAAAGTTGCCGTGCACACCTAATTTCACTTTTTAAACCGTTGTACTCCATTTTTTCATTTGAGGCGTTTTTGCGTGCACCCTGGATATACGTGGTCCACCCGTTAGCCACGTAGAAGTTAAACATTAATCAAGATAGATGGGGCGTGATGGCGCCCCAAATCCAGACGCACTGCTGTAATCATTACATTCCGCACTTATTATGATTTAATCCATTATTCCATTATTTTGCTCCAAAGAATCCAAAATACTCCGTGGATTAGAATGGTATTATTTCCTTTATTTCCGATGTACTGTCAACACATGATTAGCCATTGTTTTTCAATGATACTTCTCCTACCGCGGATATGCCTCAACAGGCCTTTTTCCGGGCACGTATCTAAAACATTGTACATCCTTAATATTCAATGCTGATGTATCCCAATGCATTTCAAACTTTTATAAGTTCTTCCTCAGGGCTTCACTGAAAAATTAAACAAAACATTGCTATAAACATATTACTTAAATTGCTGCGATTGAATACCAATTACACCGAAGTTACATGGCTCTACTGTTCATTTAAATCACCCCATGGTTATACGCGCTGCCCACAGAACACGGAGCTGAACTGTTACCGTAATTGTATTAAAGTGAATCACCTTCCTAACTTAACAATCCCAATGTTAAACCTTCCTGAACCCTACTATCGATCTCCAGTATACCACCCCCGTTGATATCCACCCACTCTCAATCCTAGTTTATCTTCCCGCAATTCCATACCTGTAATATTAAGTACTTCAAACACGCACAGTGGCGGTGTCGGGCTACACGCCATCTTCTCCCGTAAAGTAAACTGCTGAGATGAAATCCCGCCCTTTTTAACTCACCTATCCCGGCATGTCATTGCCTCACTCTATCGAATACTACCTCTCCCATAATGCATTTCAGCCCACAACCGGGTCTCCCTACACCCACGTGATCCACCAGCTGATTTCTTGCTGTTCCCCGCCCACCCTATTGATCGTATCTAATGCGCATAAAAGCAATCTTTCTAACCACGTAATATTTTTACATAAAGATTTTTTACATAACAACAGCGTAAACAACAATAAAAATCGCGCTATGTATGATAAATCATGAAGCTCATATCCTTGCTTAATGAAAGCAAAATGTGTCCAAGCGTATTTCATTAACTTTTTAAAGATGTGCTTTTCATGTTAGTATTCAGTCCATCAGACGTATGTTGATTTGATTTGTTCATTGCTTTCTGTGGGTGCTACTCGCAGGTCGGGCAGATAAATATTCACAAATCTGGTCAAAGTTGCCGTGCACACCTAATTTCACTTTTTAAACCGTTGTACTCCATTTTTTCATTTGAGGCGTTTTTGCGTGCACCCTGGATATACGTGGTCCACCCGTTAGCCACGTAGAAGTTAAACATTAATCAAGATAGATGGGGCGTGATGGCGCCCCAAATCCAGACGCACTGCTGTAATCATTACATTCCGCACTTATTATGATTTAATCCATTATTCCATTATTTTGCTCCAAAGAATCCAAAATACTCCGTGGATTAGAATGGTATTATTTCCTTTATTTCCGATGTACTGTCAACACATGATTAGCCATTGTTTTTCAATGATACTTCTCCTACCGCGGATATGCCTCAACAGGCCTTTTTCCGGGCACGTATCTAAAACATTGTACATCCTTAATATTCAATGCTGATGTATCCCAATGCATTTCAAACTTTTATAAGTTCTTCCTCAGGGGTTCACTGAAAAATTAAACAAAACATTGCTATAAACATATTACTTAAATTGCTGCGATTGAATACCAATTACACCGAAGTTACATGGCTCTACTGTTCATTTAAATCACCCCATGGTTATACGCGCTGCCCACAGAACACGGAGCTGAACTGTTACCGTAATTGTATTAAAGTGAATCACCTTCCTAACTTAACAATCCCAATGTTAAACCTTCCTGAACCCTACTATCGATCTCCAGTATACCACCCCCGTTGATATCCACCCACTCTCAATCCTAGTTTATCTTCCCGCAATTCCATACCTGTAATATTAAGTACTTCAAACACGCACAGTGGCGGTGTCGGGCTACACGCCATCTTCTCCCGTAAAGTAAACTGCTGAGATGAAATCCCGCCCTTTTTAACTCACCTATCCCGGCATGTCATTGCCTCACTCTATCGAATACTACCTCTCCCATAATGCATTTCAGCCCACAACCGGGTCTCCCTACACCCACGTGATCCACCAGCTGATTTCTTGCTGTTCCCCGCCCACCCTATTGATCGTATCTAATGCGCATAAAAGCAATCTTTCTAACCACGTAATATTTTTACATAAAGATTTTTTACATAACAACAGCGTAAACAACAATAAAAATCGCGCTATGTATGATAAATCATGAAGCTCATATCCTTGCTTAATGAAAGCAAAATGTGTCCAAGCGTATTTCATTAACTTTTTAAAGATGTGCTTTTCATGTTAGTATTCAGTCCATCAGACGTATGTTGATTTGATTTGTTCATTGCTTTCTGTGGGTGCTACTCGCAGGTCGGGCAGATAAATATTCACAAATCTGGTCAAAGTTGCCGTGAATTGCGGGAAGATAAACTAGGATTGAGAGTGGGTGGATATCAACGGGGGTGGTATACTGGAGATCGATAGTAGGGTTCAGGAAGGTTTAACATTGGGATTGTTAAGTTAGGAAGGTGATTCACTTTAATACAATTACGGTAACAGTTCAGCTCCGTGTTCTGTGGGCAGCGCGTATAACCATGGGGTGATTTAAATGAACAGTAGAGCCATGTAACTTCGGTGTAATTGGTATTCAATCGCAGCAATTTAAGTAATATGTTTATAGCAATGTTTTGTTTAATTTTTCAGTGAACCCCTGAGGAAGAACTTATAAAAGTTTGAAATGCATTGGGATACATCAGCATTGAATATTAAGGATGTACAATGTTTTAGATACGTGCCCGGAAAAAGGCCTGTTGAGGCATATCCGCGGTAGGAGAAGTATCATTGAAAAACAATGGCTAATCATGTGTTGACAGTACATCGGAAATAAAGGAAATAATACCATTCTAATCCACGGAGTATTTTGGATTCTTTGGAGCAAAATAATGGAATAATGGATTAAATCATAATAAGTGCGGAATGTAATGATTACAGCAGTGCGTCTGGATTTGGGGCGCCATCACGCCCCATCTATCTTGATTAATGTTTAACTTCTACGTGGCTAACGGGTGGACCACGTATATCCAGGGTGCACGCAAAAACGCCTCAAATGAAAAAATGGAGTACAACGGTTTAAAAAGTGAAATTAGGTGTGCACGGCAACTTTGACCAGATTTGTGAATATTTATCTGCCCGACCTGCGAGTAGCACCCACAGAAAGCAATGAACAAATCAAATCAACATACGTCTGATGGACTGAATACTAACATGAAAAGCACATCTTTAAAAAGTTAATGAAATACGCTTGGACACATTTTGCTTTCATTAAGCAAGGATATGAGCTTCATGATTTATCATACATAGCGCGATTTTTATTGTTGTTTACGCTGTTGTTATGTAAAAAATCTTTATGTAAAAATATTACGTGGTTAGAAAGATTGCTTTTATGCGCATTAGATACGATCAATAGGGTGGGCGGGGAACAGCAAGAAATCAGCTGGTGGATCACGTGGGTGTAGGGAGACCCGGTTGTGGGCTGAAATGCATTATGGGAGAGGTAGTATTCGATAGAGTGAGGCAATGACATGCCGGGATAGGTGAGTTAAAAAGGGCGGGATTTCATCTCAGCAGTTTACTTTACGGGAGAAGATGGCGTGTAGCCCGACACCGCCACTGTGCGTGTTTGAAGTACTTAATATTACAGGTATGGAATTGCGGGAAGATAAACTAGGATTGAGAGTGGGTGGATATCAACGGGGGTGGTATACTGGAGATCGATAGTAGGGTTCAGGAAGGTTTAACATTGGGATTGTTAAGTTAGGAAGGTGATTCACTTTAATACAATTACGGTAACAGTTCAGCTCCGTGTTCTGTGGGCAGCGCGTATAACCATGGGGTGATTTAAATGAACAGTAGAGCCATGTAACTTCGGTGTAATTGGTATTCAATCGCAGCAATTTAAGTAATATGTTTATAGCAATGTTTTGTTTAATTTTTCAGTGAACCCCTGAGGAAGAACTTATAAAAGTTTGAAATGCATTGGGATACATCAGCATTGAATATTAAGGATGTACAATGTTTTAGATACGTGCCCGGAAAAAGGCCTGTTGAGGCATATCCGCGGTAGGAGAAGTATCATTGAAAAACAATGGCTAATCATGTGTTGACAGTACATCGGAAATAAAGGAAATAATACCATTCTAATCCACGGAGTATTTTGGATTCTTTGGAGCAAAATAATGGAATAATGGATTAAATCATAATAAGTGCGGAATGTAATGATTACAGCAGTGCGTCTGGATTTGGGGCGCCATCACGCCCCATCTATCTTGATTAATGTTTAACTTCTACGTGGCTAACGGGTGGACCACGTATATCCAGGGTGCACGCAAAAACGCCTCAAATGAAAAAATGGAGTACAACGGTTTAAAAAGTGAAATTAGGTGTGCACGGCAACTTTGACCAGATTTGTGAATATTTATCTGCCCGACCTGCGAGTAGCACCCACAGAAAGCAATGAACAAATCAAATCAACATACGTCTGATGGACTGAATACTAACATGAAAAGCACATCTTTAAAAAGTTAATGAAATACGCTTGGACACATTTTGCTTTCATTAAGCAAGGATATGAGCTTCATGATTTATCATACATAGCGCGATTTTTATTGTTGTTTACGCTGTTGTTATGTAAAAAATCTTTATGTAAAAATATTACGTGGTTAGAAAGATTGCTTTTATGCGCATTAGATACGATCAATAGGGTGGGCGGGGAACAGCAAGAAATCAGCTGGTGGATCACGTGGGTGTAGGGAGACCCGGTTGTGGGCTGAAATGCATTATGGGAGAGGTAGTATTCGATAGAGTGAGGCAATGACATGCCGGGATAGGTGAGTTAAAAAGGGCGGGATTTCATCTCAGCAGTTTACTTTACGGGAGAAGATGGCGTGTAGCCCGACACCGCCACTGTGCGTGTTTGAAGTACTTAATATTACAGGTATGGAATTGCGGGAAGATAAACTAGGATTGAGAGTGGGTGGATATCAACGGGGGTGGTATACTGGAGATCGATAGTAGGGTTCAGGAAGGTTTAACATTGGGATTGTTAAGTTAGGAAGGTGATTCACTTTAATACAATTACGGTAACAGTTCAGCTCCGTGTTCTGTGGGCAGCGCGTATAACCATGGGGTGATTTAAATGAACAGTAGAGCCATGTAACTTCGGTGTAATTGGTATTCAATCGCAGCAATTTAAGTAATATGTTTATAGCAATGTTTTGTTTAATTTTTCAGTGAACCCCTGAGGAAGAACTTATAAAAGTTTGAAATGCATTGGGATACATCAGCATTGAATATTAAGGATGTACAATGTTTTAGATACGTGCCCGGAAAAAGGCCTGTTGAGGCATATCCGCGGTAGGAGAAGTATCATTGAAAAACAATGGCTAATCATGTGTTGACAGTACATCGGAAATAAAGGAAATAATACCATTCTAATCCACGGAGTATTTTGGATTCTTTGGAGCAAAATAATGGAATAATGGATTAAATCATAATAAGTGCGGAATGTAATGATTACAGCAGTGCGTCTGGATTTGGGGCGCCATCACGCCCCATCTATCTTGATTAATGTTTAACTTCTACGTGGCTAACGGGTGGACCACGTATATCCAGGGTGCACGCAAAAACGCCTCAAATGAAAAAATGGAGTACAACGGTTTAAAAAGTGAAATTAGGTGTGCACGGCAACTTTGACCAGATTTGTACATTCATATTGGTCATTGTGTGGAGTTATATTCATAGTATGTTTTCATTCTCCATGATCTGACATCACAGTGACAGATCATGGAACGTTCATGAGGTATTTATGTGACGTCAGTGTAACTGTCATCTTAGATGACAGCTGACTGACAGTTGTATGTTGTTTCCGCTCCTTGCGGGCCCTTATATTTATATGAATAAATACTTGTGACATCAACTATCGTGAACGCCTGCTTTGTCACACTACAGTAATATGAAACACACATTCACACAAATGGTAGTCATGGACCGATTTACCCAGGAGGAAGTATCTCTCGAGGCGTCAAACATTCCATAGTAGAATGTCACACGATGAAACCATTGAAATGTCACACCTAAGCAGTTTAAAAACCTGACGGCTATGCATACTACATTTTAATGCACACTATATCCTGGAAATTTGTCCCCAATTAACTTAAAACGTGACTTTTAAGTTGATACATAGGAAAGGGAAAACGCATAGACACAGGCAGGTGCAAGATGGCATATGCTGCCGAGAGGGTGTTTTTTTGGGGGGGGTGGGGAGGCATCTAAATCGCACGCAAGTAGCTGAATCTTGACAGACGTCCCTGCTGCTCAATACAAATGGTACGGCCATTTTTAAGTGGCGTAGTTTCCAACAGATGCTCTACAGCAATACATGTAATGTGGTAAAGAATACATTTACAATTATATTAGAGGTCGCTATATCGTTAGCATTGAACTTTATAAAATCGTTTAAGCTTGTAAAATAAAGACGTTTTAACTATCCTAAAACATATATCGAAAGCAATTTAAACGGCATATATGTATTTTTAACGTACAGGCTATTTTAATAAATTGAACCCTCATTGAACATAACACTCGTTTAGACACAAACCAGCATTTAAGAATATTCTAAAATGGCCGCTACATTCACAGCCCTCCACGGTGTGATTTTTAATACCAGCATGTTAAATCTTTTGACATAGTGTTCCGATATATGTACATGATCTGGATGAAGCATTACTCTCCATAGACGAGTAGCAAAGATTGACTTTGGTATTATTACGCCCCCCACCCCCCTATTAAGTAGCGAGTTTAGTTTGATCAATATATATTTGGTTACAAGTATCACAAACCAACATGTCCGCCAGTGTGGTAGCGACTTCCCCATAAACATAGAAGAAGTACTACTCGGAGGCGCTTCCTGCGTACTCTGTGAAACACCACTACAAGCACACGTGAGCCAGCCAACACTTCCAGGATCTAGTGAGGGATTGTCTCTATTTTAGAGTTCGTAACTGTTACACCTGTAGTAGCGATGATGGCTCTGGAGGTGGACAGCCAACGTCCCATCTCTCCTCAATCAGAGGGTAAGTTGTGGCTATCTATGGACAGGTTAGGCGAAGCGAGAGTAACTCCCGGTGGCCCATGTACGTGGTAGACTGGAAGTGTAGCATCTGTACGGTCACTGGGAAAGGGTACTGTGTGAGGACTCGGGCACACTGAGCCCAGGTCTGCACACTGAGCCCAGTCTTTCAGAACATGTGTAGGCGCGCACCGCAGGGTTACTGAAGCTTAAGCTATAAACGAGTTACATACCTGACAGATAGACCGGATAATATAATGTTTGTGTGCGCATTACGTTCATATTGTATGTGAAACATGTTTTTTCATGCTACTCTACTACATAGTATATTATGGGAATCTATCCAGGATGATTTCGTTCTGTTCACAATCTATTACTCTTTAGCTCGCAGCCTAATCGCCAAAGAATGTTCCCATGGGGCACAGGGTCAAGACTGATTTGCAAATGGCTGGGTTCACACTGGAATGACATGGTGAGCAAAAAAAACGATGGATTAAGGCCCTGATCTCTATACTGGGGTGAATGTATGACATTGTTCTGCATTCTGTCCATCAACTGTTGTTTTTGCATTCCTTTTTTAAGAAGTACCCCCCCCCCCCCCGCTTTTATGAATGCTGACATGTTATGATTAATAGTATCCTCACCATATGTTGATGTTGCTATTGCACACTTCTCTTTGACTGGCTTTTCCCTCTATAGGCACTTAATGTCTCTCCATGGTGTTGATCTTTGACTAGCTTCAGTTTGCAAATTATGTTGTCGGAGTAGTCAGTGCTCTGCTAGTGGCTGATGATTTTTATTGCTTATTATTTCTATATTGATTTTCCTTCAAGTTTATTTGGGGCTGTGGCTGAGAAACATGTCGAGCATCGTGCCTGACACTGGATGGCATGTTAGCAGCACAGATGGGGGAAATACATATCATGGAGTGGAATAAACCAGTCTTTTTCAGAGCAACCTGAAAATTATCAGCTTCATATCTGGTATTTTGTCCTTTGATTGCAGAGTCTTTCTCAGTGTCTTTGTGAATTTCAGTAAAGCCTTTAACCTGCAGCTGTTAACCTGTATTGTATTGCATTGCAAAATGTGCATGTATTTGTACACTTAATACCCTAAAGTGCTTCCTTGCATGGGTAGCTCGCTACACCATTTAGGATATGTGGTCAGAAGCGTGTTGTCTTTGTTTTGATCCTATGTGCGAAGTGTTTCAATGTCATGCGTGATTATCACAAAGGAGCAGTTGTGCTATAGGACACAGTACTTAAGTGTAATGAATGAAGAGGTGTGAGAGAAGGCGCATAGTTGATGATTTTCAGTAAGGTGACAGCTTTTAGCAGCTCTGCAAGTCCCTTTATGGCATTTCTTATGATCCTGTTCCACTTAGCTGGTTATTTAACTAGGTTACCCATTCTGATATATTTTGTTTAAAGTTTATGGTCCTGAGCAGCCTTTGTTTGGAGATAGAAATGGTGGAGAAATCTGCTGGGATGGACTTTGGTAACCTCATCCCATAGCTGATTGTCATTGTGAGCTATAAAAAGTGGTCACAGTTTGTAACATGTTGGAAACTGCAGTGGTGGACTATATTAAAGTCTTCCATTGGCCTGCAGCATCTCTTCAGTTATTCCATGCCTGTTGTGTTGGTGATGGGTGGTTTAATGCTGTGAACTGGTACACTACTGCTCTGTAAAATGTATTCAGTCATTAATATAGATACTCTTCACTGATGCTATAAATTGACGTATACCTCAATATAAAATTCACAACTCTAAGTGTCAACATTTTAGTACGGTTTTAACGGCGTATAAATATTGTGTACTCCAATGTACGAGGCAAATTCCTCATAGTATGCAGCTTAACTGCTTTATCCAGAATTTGTAAAAATGTCAGAAGTTTGCAGTTTAGCTGAGGATCTGTAGGGGCCAGACTTCTCATGATGGCTGTTCTGCACGTACGTATAGGTGTTTTAAGAGTGTGCGGCGTACATTATTCAGCTTGGGACATATGGTGACCAAATGCACAAAATCCTCATTCGGAGCATTACATAGTCAGCACTTTTTTGGTCCTTTGTATCTCCATGCTGGTTTGTCTGACAGAGACGGCAGTTCATCTAAGCGCATGGCCAATAGTTTTTTTCTTAAAATACACCGGATATGAAATGAAATGAAAAAGATACTTGCTAAAGCGCACTGCGGCCAAGCGGCTTCCTGGCGCTGAGGATGGGAACCGGATTCTACAAAGCATACGAGAGGGCTAACAGGGGAAGGCCTGGGAAAAAAGAAGGTTTTCAGGGCTTTACGAAAAGAGGGATAAGTAGGAATAGAACGAATGGACAACGGAAGGCTGTTCCAGAACTGGGGGGCCAGAACCGAAAAACGGGTGACACCAGTTCGGGATTTACGGAAACGGGGTACTTGGAGAAGAGAGAGGGATGAAGAGCGGAGAGTGCGAGCTGGGGTGTAGGGAGTGATTAAGGAGACAATAAAAAGGGGAGCAGAATGGGTATAAGCCCGGAAGGCTAGACAGGCCAATTTAAAAAATGATCTAAAGTGCACAGGGAGCCAATTAAGAGACTTAAGTACAGGCGTGATGTGAGAGGATTTGGGAAGGTGGAAAATGAGGCGGGCTGCCTGATTTTGAATGGCCTGTAACAGTCGTGTTTCAAAGGCCGGAATGCCCACGTAAAGGCCATTCCCATAGTCAAGGCGGGAGGTGATGAGGGCCATGACAATGGATTTGAGGGCGTTCGTGGAAAAAAACCGGGATATTTTTCGGATGAGACGGAGGGATAAAAAACAAGATGAAACGACGGAACTGACTTGGGCATGCATGGAAAGGTCATTGCTGACCTTGATGCCCAGAGTACGGACGGAGGGAACTGGTAGGGGAGGGGGGCCAAAGGAAAGGGGCCAATGAGTCGGGGACCAGGGATTGGAGGGACCACCCGTGAGGACAAGCTCCGTCTTATCCGGGTTCAACTTAAGATGGTTCATGCTCATCCATTCCAAGATAAAAACTAGAGTAGAGCTAAGAAAAAGAGGGGAGTCAGAGGTAGAAAGATCAAAGATGAGCTGGAGATCATCTGCGTAGTTATACACGGAGACACCCTGCTCGCGGAGAGAAAGAATGAGAGGATAGATATAAAGATTGAAAAGAAGGGGAGAAAGAGAGGAACCTTGGGGGACCCCACACACAAGAGGGCGGGAGGGGGCGGAGAATCCTGCAAGATGAACGGCCTGAGACCTGCCTTGAAGGAAGGACGCTAGCCAAGAGAGTGCCACTCCCCTGATGCCGGCTGCGCTGACACGGTCGAGAAGAATGGCATGTTCGACCGTGTCAAACGCAGCCGACAGGTCGAGAAGCACCAGGGCTTGGGGAAGATTAGAGTCCGCTTTCCCCTTGAGTTCGTCCAAGACAGCAGTGATCACGGTCTCAGTGGAGTGGCCCGGACGAAAGCCCGCCTGATGGGAGGCCAAGAGGCAGTGTTCCTCGATGTGTGAGGACAGGCAAGATGTTACGTGGCTTTCCAAAATCTTCCCCAAGGAGGGAGATAGGCCTGAAATTAGGGGGGGAAGAGGGATCCAGACCAGGTTTTTTGATAATGGGGAAAACTATAGCGGTTTTAAAAGAAGAAGGGACGGTACCAAAAACCAGCGAGGAATTGAGCAGGGTGAGAGGGGGTACAGGGCAACTGGTGAAGAGGGTTTTAAGGATCCGGGCCGGCCCGGGCCGGGGATATGTAGTGTAGATAAGTTGCCGGTTGCAATGTGATATAGGTTTGAATTGTCATCTAGGAATGGGAGCGCTGCGAAAATATGCTTTTGTCCTTAACTAGCGAATGTATTTTTGCAGTTTTGATCATGGCTTGGCAAAAAGTGGTATGCAATAGATTCAAGTCCCATAAATCACCCATATTTTTAGTTGTGAAGATGATGACAAGTATTTGTTTTAACTTGAATTCACATCATTATTCACCGATTCCCATAGTGCACTGATTAGAGGGCTAGACTGATTGTTTCGTAATTAATGCATGGATTTGATGAAGTGATATTTTCTTGCTATGATTTGTTGTCAATCCGAATTCCAAAAGAATTTGAGCAGGAGAGGCATTACAGGGCATACCAAAGACCCGTCTGTATGTTTTGACTTGTAATCTATATTACATTTTTGATTCCTGTCCATGCATCCCATTGCTTGCATAAGTAAGAGATGGGAGCAGTTTAGCTTTGATTACAGAGAGCAATGGTTGATAAGAGGGGCCATCTAATTTTTTTAGCAAGTAAACTGAATGAATGTATTAGAGCATTATTTTTCCTAACCATATATTGTTGGTGTGCACGGAAGTTAACATTTTTATCAAAATTGAAACCTAAATATTTATAAACACTGACTTGTTCTATGGTTACATTATCCAACCTGATCTTTAGTGCAGCATGGGGATTATTCCCAATACGCATGGTTTTTGTCTTGGTAATGTTAATTTCCAATTTATTGAGTTTTGTATATGCCGCAGTTTCTTTTATCAATCTTTGAAGTCCAATTTCTGTGTGACTCAGCAGCACAATGTCATCAGCATATAATAGATGGGATATCGTTAGTGAACCTAACCTTGGAGCGTTCGAATTTACTTGATCTAATTGGGTGGATAAAGCTGCCATAAAGAGGTTGAACAGTTGTGTCGCTAGCACACACCCTTGCTTAAGATCCCTTGCTGTTGGTATTTTTCTTGATATTTTGATCCCATCCCCTACCTTAATCTGAATCCATGTTTTCTGTATAGCTATTCAATTGCTCTTAGCATTGTTTCTTGAATACCCCACTGTCTTAATTTGATCCATAGATGTGGTTGGTTAACCCGGTCAAAAGCTGCTTTCAGATCTATAAAGCAGAGTTGCAGTTTCTTCTTTTGGCGTTTGCTCTTTTCCGCAATGGATGCTACTGTTGTCATAATAATTAGTGTACCATACCTTTTCCGAAATCCCCTTTGTTGTGGTGGGATCAAGTTCTTAGAATTAGACCACTCTATTAGATCTTCCAATATTAAGGATGCATAATATTTAGCTTCTGAGTCAATAAGAGCTATTGATCTGTAGTTGGGTGGGTTTGTTTTATCTCCTCCCTTAAAAATAGGATTTATTATTGATCCCCCTCCAGCTGTCTGGAGTTATCTCTGTATTTTCCACCTCTTTGAACAAGACTGTTATCGGATTGGCCCAATATTTTGGGTCCAGTTTGAATATTGCCTGTGGGATGCCATTTGAACCTGGGGCTCAATCACTTCTTCCTGATTTGATCACATTGTCAACTCTTGTGAGCGTGCACGATGGCACGTCTAAAGAATGTACTGGCTCAAATTGTGTTTTGGTCTTGATTATTTGCTTAGTCTCAATGACCTTGTTAGTTTGCTTGTAGGTGGTCTTCATCAGTAAAGAGTTTTGTAAGATGAACTACCCAATCTTGTTCCGTAACGTTTGACGATACTGTTACTGTATTTACCTTGTGTATGCCGTTTATTGTTTTCCAAAATGCTTTGGTATTTGATTTTTTTTACAATTGTAGAGCAACTTTGCCCAAAACTCGTCTGTCATTTTTCTTTTTTCCTGCCAGACATGTTTCTTAAATTCCTTCTTCAGTTGTTTTAACATATCCCATGCGACTGGATGGTAACCTCACTTTTTTTACCTGCCATATTTCTCTTCTCAGTTCTTTTTTCAACTCTTTAATTCTCTGTAGTGATTGGTGTATTTAACTTTTGTGCCGTCCTGATTTTAGATTTGGCTTATGGTTCGTCATTTCGGTCACTAATTTGATCCAGGCATTTAATACTGTGGGGAATGACACTATGCTATTCTCCTTGACTGATGTAGCTTTCCCAGCGAGTTCTGGGAGTCGATGGATTGACCAATTTAATAGTTTATAGGTGGTTAGTGCATTTCCTTCATCGATTGTTGGAGCAGACTGATATCTGTCTGGATGAATATTTATGACTATATGTTGGATTGAGGGATCACTATCTGCTGTGCACTTAATTTTGAATGTACTCAGTTGCTGTATTAATGGCAAGGAAAGAATAGTATAGTCAATTACGGACCCAGTCAGTGGTCCATAAGTAGTAAAATTTGGAAGATTATCGTCCGGTGTCCTCCCATTAATTACTCTCAAACCAAAATATTCTAGAGGTAACCAAGTCCTTGCCTACTTTGGTGGGTTTCCTCCAGGGATGGGCTGTTTGTTGGTTTACTGACCAAATTTCATTTTCTACTGCTAGCTGGTCATCGTACTCCGGCGTGTGAATGAGAAGAGTATTAAAATCACCTGTAATCACAATATCCCAATTCGGGGAGTTACATCTTACTTCAGGCATAAAAGAGCTTAATGCGAGACCGCACACTGCTCCAGAAACCATGTTATATTTTTTTCTCCAGTGGTTATTGGGACTAGTCTTGTGCTCGCAAGGAAACCATTTAATTCATTTACTCCTTTTTCTGTGTGATAAGATCATGCCTAACTCCAATTAATTTAAGTGGGAAAGCGTGTATGTCAATTCATGTACATGGTTGGCGGCATTAGTAAATGAGCAACAGAGATTAATTTATTGTTAGGTTAAAGGGGTTTGACTTTTTAAAGGCTAGGTTGTGATCATTGAAATGAGGTATGGACAATTTGCAGAAATACAATAATAGGAATTTAGACAAAAATACATGTGATATAGAGTAAGCCGTTAATGATAGGTGAGAACAGGGGTACTATCCTCGGATTTAGGGTGTGCACACGGTTTATCACGGACCACTTCTGGTCCTCTTAATCCATCATCAAAGTGTCATGTTGTACGATTGAAACCTGCTAAGAATTGATAAATGAAGTATTCAATGAGGAAATATCATTAGAAATACGAATAAAAATGATATAAAGGAAATTGTGTTTGAAGAATTTTCATTGGAGAGATATATGATGGATTAAGAGGACCAGAAGATAGTACCCCTGTTCTCACCTATCATTCACATTTTGGACAGTGTTCCTAGACAAAACACTCTTCAGGTTGTGGCACCAAACTAACTAGCACTAAAGAAAGATATACTTACAGGAAGTGAGTGCAACTGGTGATTTATACAAATACATAGAGTAAGCCGTTCTCATGCAGAGAGTGGAACTTAAGTAGAGAGTCAATTGAAAGAAAAAGAGGGGCAGTAATTTTAAATTTTGAGGCAAGGTCAATTTTCCTGTCAATACAGAGGAAGCTTTTTTCAGATTGCATGCAATCTGAGAATGCAAAAAATAATAAAAGTAAACAATACTATTTGCATGTTAGTGCTATATTTGGTACTTTTGATAAGCAATAGAATCAGTTATGAAAAAGGGGTAAACCCAAAAGAGTCACTGGGACCTGGGTATCAAGCAATACAGTAGGGAAGGTGGTCCCAGTAGAACAAATTTAAGAAGCACACAAATTTCAAGATCTGTTATACAAAAACACACTAGTAAAACAATGTTTGTCGTACAATGTTATTTAATCACATTGAACATATGCTCTTATATCACCAAGAAATACAAATTTGTACCTAGCAAGTGCCCCACGCAAAAAGGGGGGAGGCACATGAAAAAGTTTGTGTGCTTCAAGTGAGGGTAGGAGAAGTGAGAAGGGAAGGTAGTGACGATACATCCATCACGTTAATATTTACAACAAAACCAGCTTTCCTCAGCCTCGCAGTTAACAGAAACTGAATAACAGGACATTGTTCATAGTATCACAGTTGAAAATCACTGTTGATCAAACTGACAAAACAGGGCAACGTTTCGGCCCCACTATGGAGTAGGCTGTTTAAGTCCTTACGACGGGGTCTTCCTCAGGACTGAATAGGGGCACCATAGACCATCCTCAACTGGATGGTTGGATAGTGTCGGAGGGTCAAATGGCTCCAGGACGAGATAGTGAAAGGATGTCACTTCAATGAATTACGAGGGTTCCACAACACCTCTTAATATTAGGAAAATGGGTAGTAAAAATTCAAACATTCAAATCGGGTATGGCCCAAAAGATTCCAAGGTTCTGAATTAAACTGTAAAGTATAAACACAGTGGCGTCAGTCGTATATTAGGGCCCCACGGGTGGCATCAGTCTGCTGCCATCAGAGGTACGTCCGTCTATGGTAGGGGACTTGCTAGGTACAAATTTGTATTTCTTGGTGATGTAAGAGCATATGTTCAATGTGATTAAATAACATTGGACAACAAACATTCTTTTACTAATGTGTTTTTGTATAAGAGATCTTTTTCAAATTTGTGTGCTTCTTAAATTTGTTCTCCTGGGACCACCTCCCCGACTGTAAAGCAATGGAATCAGGCAAACGTTAAATCCAATGAAAGGATGACGCTACACCACCTCCTCAGCAAGAACTGGAGCAGCTCAATGGCTGGAAGCATACATTAATGGCTGACTGCATTTGTAGAGCCATTTTGAGAAGTTTAGGCAATCAGGTAGCATTAAAACTATCTCTCTTGAATGATGGACAACATCAGGTTTTTTTCCTGGCAAATCCCAATTTTGAGATTACTTCTTCAGGAGTGGTAGTACTAAGCACTTCCACTTGAGGATACCTAAATACAACATTTGACCAAGAGTAGGTGCTGACTATCTGTTACTGATGAAATTTGAGCTGATATTTTCCTTGATGTTTATCTCATTAAAAAAAATATTATGTGATCTTTTATTCTATGGTTATTCAAAGATATATTCGGCAAAATTCGCAAAAAAATACACAGATAAATCATATTAAAAAAGCAGGTATTGTGCAGAAGGCTTCTCACGCCCACCAGATCAAACCTCCTTGCTGGTAGGACTTACACTGCTTCTTCCATACTTGGCCATTAATTCATACTTGGCCAATAATTCAATCAGCCATTGGGTCCAATGGTAATCCCAGATGACATGGTTGTGTTGGAAGCCCAGAAAGTTCTTGTTTGAAATGTTCAGCCTTTGAGAATGTCTAATATATTTGCTAATGTGTTCCATTCCCACAGAGGACAAGAAAGCTCTCTAGTTTGCACTAGGTATTGTGACATAGACTGCTGCATGACTGAGAGTCTTCGCCCAGGCAAGAAAGTGTCTGTGTCCAGGGTATTTTTCAACTCCATTGTTATTGTCAATTTTGACTTATAGAGCGCTTAATACCTGCAGGTCTCTTAAGTGCTGCAAGAAGATCAGCGATAGTCCAGGGTGGGTGTTGTCTCTCAGAGGGGAGTGCTATGCCCGGGCTTTAGTGGATAATAAAGTCTACAGTTTCTTCCTGAATGGAAGGAGGCTGCTCTCGTAGCTAAGCTGACCAGGCAGCCTGTTCCATAATTGCGGGATGAGGACTGAGAAGGCTCGACCACCTTTAGTGGTGTAGTTGAACCGTGGGCATGGCAACTTGAAGATAAGCCTGGCGGCATCGTTCATCACCACCTGGAGTTTGCCCAGCAGTGAGTCTGGCAGTCCAATGTAAAGTGAGTTCCCATAGTCAAGACGGGCCAGGATCAGGGCGGCCACCACTGTCCGCATGGTTGAGAAGGAGAGGATGGGGGGGGAGTTTCCTCAACTGTCTGAGTAAGCCCACACAAGTCCCGAACACAGTAGAAACTTGATTGGTCAATGAGAGTTTGGCATCCATTTTAATGCCTAAACTTTTTACCACCGGAGCTGGAGACTGGGTGTCTCCCAGCTCGTGTGGCCAGTACTGGGGTTCCAAGGGCTGCTAGCACTGGTGACAGCCATGGGGCTCTTAGGAACGTTACAGTCCGTGAGGTAAGAGGATGCCAAAGACAGGCTGCATCACTGCCTGTCCCAAGTGGAAAATGCCTTTCACCATCAGTGGGCAAGGGATGCCAAGGCAGTTCATTGGCTGATGGTTAAATTAAGGATTATCATAAACAACAAAAGAGTCAGGCCAAACGAAGGAATACGGGGAGAGGGCCAGCACGAGGAATCACTCTTGTTTAAAAGAACCCTCACTCACCAACCTAGTTGGTGACATGCTTCATCATTGGGTCCCTACCAAAGAGGCCGAAAGCCTCCCTGGTGTGCTACGACAGAACTGGCAGGTGCAGTGCGGACGCGCACGCTTTTAAATGTTTGATTAGCGGCAAAAGCAGTAACCGGGACCCATGATGTGAAGTCATCCATTACTTCACATTTTACCGGCTTTCGGAAAACCTGAAGGCCCGAACGGATAAACCGTGAGTTTGTTCATTGCATTCCCCACAGGTTAGGGTGCGCCTTAGCGCGCGCATAACGCTGGGGAGGGTCGGTCCTGACGAATGCTTTGCCAATTTGCATTTTTGAAGCAGAAACACCTTGACCAATCTTTTCACTTAGTTTAATAGGATGTGTCTGGTCAATCTAACCAGATAGGAAACATCCGAATCACTTGTTTTTACTGGTACCTGGTTTTCCACCATTAAAAATTCTTTTGGGAATAAACCAAGGTATCTTTTAAACTGTACACTTTCACTTTCGCACTTGATCCATACAAAAACCTGCTCCGCTGTAACCCGGCGTCATAGCACACCAGGGAGGCTTTCGGCCTCTGGTGGGGACCCAATGATGAAGCATGTCACCAACTAGGTTGGTGAGAGGGTTCTTTTAAACGAGTGATTTCTCGTGCTGGCTCTCTCTCCCCTTTTTCCTTGGTTTGCCTCACTCTTTTGTTGTTTATGATATTGATTAGGGGGACCAAGAGTGATACCCTGTGTATCCCTCTCTCTCTTGTTGTTTTTACATAAATTAAGGATTAGACACAGATATATTGGTCAACTGAGCTGGAGTCCACGAAGCTGTGCTCCAATCAACAAACAAGCTCTCACACTGGCCCAAGGGAAAGGCTAATAAACTTGGCACAAATTCCAGCACAACTCCAGGGTATCCAAATGTACTGGGATCCCAGGAAGAGCTGTAAGAAGCCCATGATTATAATTCATTTTGTCTTATTTCAGACAAGAAAAAGCTTAATTAGCATGAATGGGTTCCCTTATAATATCTACTTAAGAGATGTGGATGATGCACAAGTAAATTACATAAAACTGTGCTTGTCTGTATTTCACATGGTGTGTGATTATTTTGCACAAAATTTAGCAGTATGAAACGTGAAATATGGATAGTATTTCCAAGCTCCCTGTGAACTATGGATTTTATCACCAAACGGAGATGTAACCTCTAACAAATAAATGGGAGGGACAAAAACTGTTTATTTTTTGCAGACCTGCACCCACACATTTCTATGTGGCATGCTTCATCATAAACGTAATTGTTTACCAGGTGGGCTCAACCTCTGTCCACTTTGATATTCTTCTAAATAGTATGTAAGGGACCTGGGGGAATGTAAACAGTTAAAATGCCTCTCGGTATCCCCTCTCTAGGGAAACTTCATTACTGGTCACCCACAGGTCAGGTTGAAACCATGAAAGTGGACATCTTAAGAAAATGAATGTCTACCTTGTCCAATAGTCAATATCTGTTGTCCAGCAGTTTTATCTTTTGTTTCTCGAAGAAGCATTTCCCCACTGCTAATATTATATACCCAACTCTTAGTCAGGTGAGCCCAAACCTAAATCAGAACAGTGTTACTTACTATTTAAGAGCTTCCATTTGGCCTTATGGAAAATGTGGGCTGGGGGGGGAGAGAAACAAATGTCCAATTCAGTAATGTTTTTGGAGATCTTCTATTCGAGTGATCTTGGGTCCTCTCTTAGGCATGATGTGTGTTATGTTATTCCTAGAAATACCTCATCACACCGATCCAAAGCCATGTTAGTGGTCTTCACTATTGTGTTACTCATATGTCTATACTGGGAAACAGTCTTTACAGCAAGGTTTTTACCATGTTGTGCATTTACCACGCATTTTTTATCATGCATCTTTTTACAGCGAATATGCATTTACAACGCATGCCAATACCACGCATTTAAAGTAAGTTGGGCGGGGTGGGGGGGGGGGCTCCCCACACACAAATACATTGTTTTAAAATCTAAAAGCAATACATGGTATTGGCATGCGTTGTAAATGCATATTCACGGTAAAAACGTGCGCTAAAAAATGAGTGGCAAAGGCATTCGAAGTAATCATCTGCGTTGTACTGTCGTACAACTGTCTATACCGCCACAGTGCCCCATGGGATCTCATTATTCACTATGGTTGTATTACTGGTCAACATATATACCCATCTTTGTTCCTTTTCCATTAGAACTCTGGGTCCTTGTGTATTTATGTTGGCCACTTGTTCTATTACCGTCCACTTGAAGTCTTCAGTGGTTTGCCCCTCATCTATGTAATGACTAGCCATTTTTGTAGTAGCTTTTCTGCATCTCGTTACTTCGGTTTTCTAATTCTTGATTTAACTTTTCTGCATGTCCACCCTCTATAATGCAGTCCACACAGGCAGATGTTCATATAGATGGCATGTGGAATTGCAATTTATTTATGTTGACGCTATACCCGCTATTTTGTTAGACCCAGATCCAGCGGGTTTTTTCTTTTCTTTTTTTAGGCCTAAGTCAGATGGCAGACATCACAACTACCACACGGTTAGTGTCTGGTAGCTGTTGGTAAATCCCATAATGTGGTCAGGATTACATTTTTTTATCATCTTCATTTGTGATTTTTGTGGTTAATCAACTTAGATTGGCCCATTTTGCAGGAAAAGAAAAACCTTCTTGAGTGATATAATACAAGGCTATTCGTATTATGGACACCACTTTGAATGCATGGGTATGCCGAGAGCAAGGTCCCCTCTCGACTAATCTCCGTATTCTCATGAGTTTTCTACTGTGTGATCAGGGGCTGGTTCTAACTGTGTGACCTGCGTGTCCCCATTCTTCCCAGCCTGTGTTAGCTCTTCCACCATCTCAACTCACAGCTGACAATCTTCCTTTACTTTTTCATTTATCCTTACTTCTCACATATGTAGATCCTCCGCAAGCACCCATTCTTCCTTATCTCTCATCTAGTGTCTCAGCACGGGGCCCACTGGAGATGACCATTTAATGGCAACCCTTCGCAAGCGCCAATCCCAGTAGTGTTATCCTATATTGCATTTTTCTCTTTTTAGGACATGCAAAAAGGTTCAAAAGACAGTGTCTCAGACTGTGTTATAGTGCTGGATGAGTGACTCTTGCACCACTGCTCCCCTAGTGTGCATGTAAGTGCGAGCAATGCCATATCATATGTATAAATCCGCCCCCCTTTTTTTGCAACTAGGGCATCTGTCAGGCCTGTCTGATATACTTCCTTCAATTTCGCAGGTGAGAGGTATGCACAGTGTAGGACATAGAAATAGGCTAGTTTGATGCAAGCATTGCTAAAAACTCTCCTAAGTTCAAGTTCAAGTTCAGGAATTTGTATAGCGCACTACTCACCCAGAGGGTCTCAAGGCGCTTGTGGGAGGGGATGCATTATTTATCGAATAGCCAGGTTTTAAGTTCCTTTCTGAAGGAAAAGTGGTTCTGTGTGAGGCGGAGGTGAGTGGGGAGAGAATTCCAGGTCTTGGCCGCCAAGTAGGAGAAGGATCTCCCTCCCATGGTGGATCTGTGGATGTGCGGAACTGCGGCGAGAGCTTGATTGGAGGATCTTAGTTGGCGGGTGGGTGTGTAGAAGGACAGTCGTGTGTTGAGGCATTCGGGTCCTAGTTTGTAGAGGGCCTTGTGTGCGTGGGTGAGGAGACGGAAGGTTATTCTCTTGTTGACGGGAAGCCAGTGAAGGTCTTTCAGGTGGCCGGTAATGTGAGCTTGGCCCTCTCCCATTCCTTGCCAGTCATGGGTTCTGCTATGTCTTCTTTCCATCATCGCTGCTCTAGTCTTTGTTTGTCCTGTTTGATGGCCTTGTACAGTCGGGATACCAAGTATCTGGGAAAACCCATATCCAGAATTACCTCAAGCATGTGGGACACCTTTGGTGAATTTGGGAAATCCGTACAGATTTCTCTGGCTGTTTTTGTTAATTTGGCAAAATGTAGCAACTGCCCCAGGCCTTTGGCAAAATTTTCTTGAGCTTCCTGGAATGTAATGCACTGATCTCCTGGGTATAGATCTCCCAGCGTATCACACCCTCCCTCTCTGCACTACGCCAAGGGCATATTACTGTCAATGAAGGGCCTAAGCCACCATATCGACAGCTGTGAGAGAAAGGGGGTCTGCACACCATCACCTTAATCGTATTCTCACATACCCTCACTACGAATCGAACCACATGTGGGATCTGTTTACCTATCCGTGGACTTGCCATTAAACAGATCGGCAAATGCTCCACTCCAGGGGCACTCGCCAGCAGATGCTTGTCCCAATTATCACACTGTGTGCACCAGCTGGCTGCATGTTGCAGTTGCGCTGCTAGATAATGTAACTCCAGGTCTGGAAGGCCCAGCCGTTCTCCACCCAAATCTCTCTTCAAGACATGGAGTCCCACTCTACTTCTCTTGCCTGACCAGACCTTAGCAATCAAAAGACTAGCCGCATAAATGTGTTCTGTGTATCTCGCATTGGGCATCTTGCAATGCATACAGGCACTGGGGCACAACCACAATTCTCACAATTGCTATTCTACCCGCACCAACAGCGTGAGCTTGTTCCAAAAAGCCACTTAACCCTGAAGGGTTGAGCTCGCCTGCCCTATGGTATAATTATATTGCTTGTCTGCTGTGTTCACAACTTGTATGCCCAGACAGCGGAACCTGTTAGTTTCCCTACTCAGCCCCAGCACTGCTAGTATTACTCGTAACTTGTCAGCCAAACTGGCCAGTGGGAAGGCTAATGATTTGTACGGGTTCACCTTCAAGACAGAAATTCTTTTAAATTTCCCCAGCTCGTGCAGCATCCACTGCGCCACCACCTCAGGCCGCTGCAGATGCAGAAACCCGTCATCCGTGTGGAGAGAGACTGAGTGCGCCATGGCTCCAATCTGGAGATCCCAATCCCTCAACATAGCGCGTAAATGCTCTGCCAATGGCTCCATGGCCAACGCAAATAGGAGAGACCAGAGGGGGCAGCCCTGTCTGGTATCCCTCTCCGTGCCCGATTGCTCCAAGATCTGTCTGCCTGTTCTAAATAGACGAAAGAACACTACTGGGTTTAGGCTCCCAACAGTAAGGCCAAGCCTTGAACAAGTAAATAACTTACCAAATGCCAGTACTGCTTCCTTATTGAAACATTTTATTTCTGTGTAGACCCATTTACCATCCGACAACATGGACTACAGACTTCTTTTTCTGTTGGAGTAAATTTTGTTTTTTTATTCACTTTTTTAACATATCAAAAGAATTATTAACATTACTTTTTGTTTATCCTATTCTAACATCATACTTCTAAAAGACTCACTTTCATTCTAATCTAGCTTTCTCCCATTCACTCACTCATGTCTTCTCTTCACACACTCGTCCTTTTCATTCATTCGCTGCACATAACCCACACACCCTATAATTTTATAAAACCTTTCAGTCCCTATCTCTATACATAGCCATAATCATCAGTTTGAACATAAGACTTCAAATATTTATAATGAATCAAGCTTTGTTTTTAAACATCTTATGGCTAACAACAAAGACAATAGTCTACGCGTTTCGAACTCTTGCCCTTTCTAGAGTTCTCTTCAGGACTACGCAGCTGAAACACAAAGCCAAAAACAAAACTTAGATTTCCTCTGAGACTTTCCCAATGTCTTTAGTTCCTATATGCCTTTACATCGCACCTTCTCTGTTCGTGTTATCACCAACCTTCGTTAGAAGACCGTGAGCCTAATTAGATAAACAGATGAGTTTGAGTGAATGGTCCTTCTTCCATATTGCAATGAGTGTTGGTTAGATAATGAAATAGACTTACGATAATGATTTGAACTTGCTTGTATGAAAGAAAGTGGAATTTGGATGTCAGACGCCTGAAAAGATCGTCCAGATATAACAAGGTAAGTCAAATGTATCCTTCTAGTAATAACTGGGCTCGCTTGATAAATTCTGAATTAATTGAAGCTTACTTGGGCAGGAATGATGCTGCACTCGGAAAAAGATGCAATGTTCTTACTTCAGTTAGTTCTTTTAATGGTTTTATCCTACAAGTAAAACGGGCAAGGTATTTAGTTCACTTCCTTATATCATGCATCTTACTTATGAAGTGGCCACAGTGTGGGCAGCTCTTACCTCCTGTTGTCACTAAATTTACAATCTTAATGCCGGTATCTCCGATGGCTGTAGGACCGTCCGCCGCTGCGGCGTCTCTCTATCGGCGTGACTCTTTGCGAGTCGGCAGTTTTAGTCTTCACGTTCGTGTATTTTTGATCGAATCTATAGAATACCAATAATGTTGTATGTCACTCTTGTGTTACAAATACTAATTTCAATAATGTCAGCATCTCTATTTTTACAAAATTACCTCTTACTTGTTCTGGATCCTGATCAGCATTCCCGGGTCTTGGCTTCCTGTGAGTTCTCTCCGCACTGAGGCGTGTCTCAGGCGCTGCCTGATTACGTTTTTAACAAGGATGTCTGTTCTAAATGGAGCCACTGGCCCAGTGTATACCAGCTTTACTCACCCTAAAAACTTTGGGCCAAATCCTAACTTGGTGAGAACTGCCTGCATGTAGTCCCAGCTCACCGTATCAAATGCCTTTTCTGTGTCCAAGGTTACCAATGTCACATCTGCCGCAGTACTCTGAACGAGAGTGCATTATATGGGTAAGCCTTCGGATGTTCATAAGGGTACTTCTAGAGGGCATAAACCCACATTGATACTCGTGCACCAATGAGCCAACCACCAATTTCAGTCTTTTCGCCAGGAGCATAACAAACACTTTCATGTCAGTGTTCATCGTAGACAGCGGACAATATGATCCCAGCTGTGTGGAATCCCAATTCAGTTTTGGAATCATCACTGTGGTTGCTTCGCGCATGGACCCCGGGGGTTACCCCACCCCCTCTCTTTAGCCTCTCCAAATACCTCCAAAGATTTCTCTGCCAGCTTCCCCATATAAGTATAATAAAATGAAGATAGCCTCCTGTCTGAGCCCGGTGTTTTACAGCAAGGCATATCTTTCATTACTGCAATCAGTTCTTCCCTCATCAGATCATTTTCCAGGTCCACTAATTGCTCCCCTGTAACACTGGTAAGCTGCAGTGCGCATAAAAAAATCCTCCAGCATCTTGGGTGTAGCCTTCTCTGTGCTACGATACAGATTGGCCAAAAATCACAGGAGTGGGGTGTTTGTCACTGCCTGTATTACTGCTTGCTCCCCCTTCAGCCTTCAGCATCATGATTGTCTTTAGAGGGCGTTCACAGCTCAATGGCCAGGCCAATAACTTACCTGGTTTATCCCCCTCCCTTTAGTGCCGTTGTCTACAGTCCTTGTTAGTACATTTATCAAGCCCTTCCCAGCCCTCTCCCACCCTCAGTCTCATCTCTAACTCGTAAATCCTAGCATGCTCTATCTGATTACTTTGCTGCTAACTTCTCCTCCTGTTCGTGTAGGTCCTTGCATAAAGGTCACGCTATACCGTACATGTTTGTCATGCACTCTCCATGGATCACCACTTTGAATGCTTCCCTGTCAGTGGCTCTTGTGACTGTGGTACCCCAGATTTTGTTCCAGGTAGCACTCGAAAAACTCCTGCACTTCAGCCCAGAAAGTTGGTGCCCTCGGGGCTGAGGTGCCACATGGTTATAGGAGATGGCTCTCTAGCCCAGACTTATTCTATTAGGACCGGTAAGTGGTTCAACAAATAATGGCCCAGATGTGCTACCTTCTTCACAAAGCCGCCTCACAGAGTGGGAACGTATTGTCCTATCAAGTCTGCTTTACATATTGTGAGTAGAGGAGTGGAAGGTATGTTCCTGGCCGGGCGGGTGGCGAGCTCTCAACATGTGAAATGATTTACAAAAGAGGTCTTGGATATAAAACCGCACTGATTTATACCTTGGGAAGTTGTTAACATATGGTGCAAAGATCAAAGGAAACAAGACCTCATAGTTTTTTATTGTGTGAAAACAATTTTCACATCAAACATTTTACAGAATTGATTTAATCCGCACACAATTATAGCAAAAAAGCAGTTCCACCAATTGAAATTGTTCACATGTTTCTTTATTCTTTAAACTTTATTCTTTTTTCTTCACAGATACCCAACGCGTTACGTCCTATTTAAGGACTTCTTCAGGGCTCATCAATAATCAGTTTCATTGGGCGACTATTCTCTCTTTTTGAATTGGGCACACCTTGTGGTACTCCTGTGTGTCTTTTAGATTAGATTCTGAGTAGGACTGGTACTATAAGGTATATTCCCAAAGACGGTGTGGGGTCATTTTTGACCCGTACCTTTCAAATCGTGTTCCTGGCAAGTATTCCTTCTTGCGCGTCTTACACCGCAAAGACTGTGCTATTGTGTGCTGATCAAATCCGCTCTCAACAAGTGTACACAATAACACTTTGCCATGACTTCCGACCTTAGTGTTGGGCTTCGGCGGTGACCTAGCCAACGCCCCGTCCAACATGCAATTAAAATCGCCTGCCCAAATGAGAGGGGTGGTGGCATGTGGTGCAAGTACCTCAAGCACATTAAAATAAAAGTTTATTCATCACAACTGGATGTGTAAACGTTTAGGAGAGACACATCTCTTTTATCTAATTGGCCAGGGACTAGCAGGTTGCGACCCTCAACATCTACATGAGACTCCCTGAACTGAAAGGTAACCCCAGTGCCACCCACAGCACCACACCGAGCATAAGCTGAGAATGTGGAAACGTACAGCTGACCTCTTCACTTCTTTTTAAACTTCTCTGCTTCCCCATCTCTTAGGTGAGTCTCCTGTAGAAATGCTGTGGGCACCCAGTAGTGTTGTATGTATGTACCCTAAATCGATTAGTGTAGTCTGGTAGAACCCTCAGATTCCAGGTTACTATTACTGTTTCCTGGCCATATCCCACGAGTAAACCAAGAGAACCAAACCTGTCCATCCGTTTGTTAGTGGTCCTCCCGGTCCAGAGTCACCAGTCTCCCAGCACCTCCCATACTATGTTCATGTACCCTGCATACATCAGTAGTGCCAATTTAAATAAACATGCAACATAAACTGTCCCACCAAACCATGCCAACCAAGGTAAACACCTCCAAGTGTAAGTGTATGATGTTTCCCCATGTCTTCTGCTACAGTGTCGCCATAAACTCTCTCCTCTTTTTGTACCACCCTCCCTCCCCCGCCAAACCAAGCATCAACTAAATGGCAGAAACCCAACCCCAGCAACAACCTCCAGCAACACGTAAGAGCAAGCTGATTCGTTGCATCTCCGTCCCCAGATGTAATGGGTCCTGAGCATGAAGCCCAGGTATTCCCGGAGTACCTAGGTTTAGGTCTAGTGTGGCACTCAAAGGAAAAACTTCAAACAATTTAAACAATGAAACATAAATAAAATTTGGAGTACCTCCCTCCCTCCCGCCAACATCACGTCCCCCCTCCCCCACTACATTATACGTCCGTGCTGTCATGACATAGCATTTTAGGAGCATCAGCCCCCCCACCCCCCCCCCCACCCCACCCCATTACCATACAGTCCAGAGTACAGCCATGTCATCCTGCAGATTGTTGGGGCGTTAGTAGCCAAATGATGCCCAGTGAGGTGCTTCCCTCTGCAATCATTCCGGCTTCCTTTCATTCAGTGGGAGGCAGATCCCTGGTATCTGCCTGCCGCCCCTTCCATGCCGTCTGAATCAGCAACATGTCATCTGTTTGCACCTTAAAACAGGATCGGCCACTGTGATGCGGGATTCCCCAGTGTCATCTCTGTTGATCCGGTGTGCTGGCTCCTTTTTCTACTTTCCCAGAGTTTGGCTGTGTACCCCCCACCAGCCCCATGCCTGCCATCCCAGGTCAGGCCTCCATCCAGTCCCACACCTCCTCAGGCCTGGCCCCATGCATCACCCTTAGCTTAGCTGAAAAGAGAAGCTTATATTTGTTGTTCAAGTTGCTTCACCCTGCACCTGTAGTCTGGAAAGATTCTGATGTTATGTCCCTGAAACTGAGGGTCTCCATGTTTTCGGCCACACTGTCTCTGTCCTTGTAATTAAGGAGTATTGCAATGAGTGCTCTCAGGAGTGCTCCCAGAGGATGGCCGGGAACCGATGCTTGATGGGCTCTCTTTAGCAAAATGAATGCAATGAAACTCCAGAGCCCATGAAATCTGTGAGATATTTTTCCAAGAAGACTTCTGGCCAATCTCCTTCCTGTCGCTCCGGCAATCGCAGAAAGCTGAGATTGCACCTCCTTGCTTGATCTTCTGTATTCGCTACCCAGGTGTGCAGATACTGTGTCTTCTCTGTCAACATCCGGACTTAGGTCTCTAGATCTCTCACTTCCCTAGTCAGGCCCTCTACCTTCATTGCCATGGAGCTTTCTGCAAATTTCCGCAAATAAGTCTGCAGTAGATTAACATCATCTTAGATGGAATCAATTTTTTGTTCTAGGGCGTATTTGAACTTTCAGTGGCTTGCAGGATCTGGGAACCGGCAGGTGCAAGTGTTGCCGGCTGCGCCTGGCCGCCCACTTGTGCATTCTGGCAAGTACTTCCTCTGGAAGCGCCTGTAAACTGGTCCATACGGGTTTGCTGTCACTGGCTTGCCCTCTTATCGTTCCCCATGGCTATCTTCGTTGCAGCAGTCTTATCTGTAGCACTGAGAGGAGGAAAATGGAGGAGCAGCCTCCTCGTTCTCAAGGCCAGCTGGTCCCCCACTCCTGGCAACTGCGTGGACCCTTTTTAGGGCTCGACCTCTGCCAATGCGCTTGCGCATTGCAGATGTCGAGACATATTGGGGCTTAACCAGAGCTTAACCAAACGGGCGATTTGATGCTGTGCCCGTGAAAAAAGCGCGTGCACAAAGCCACCCTTCTCCCTCCCACAAGCTTCCCCCAGCGTGCGCTCTGGCACTTCTCCTCCCCTAATTATTCACTGCCCACGGCTGGCTGGCACATCAAAGGCTGCTGCTCCCCGTGCGTCTCGTCACCCTTACTCTCCCCTATTCTTCCCTTCTTGCGTCTCACCGCCCCCCTCCCCACCACAGCAATGCCGAGGGCTGTCCCTGAAAATTGTTTTAATGCCTAGGTGATTGCTTGCATGAACCCTTTCCATGCATTAGCTACTGCCTACAGATAACTTTAGCTGCCTGTAGCAAGAGTTCATGTGATCAATACAGGACCACAGCTTTTTGAAGGGTTACACTGTGCCACTGTCTTTACATTATGGTTATTCACATGCAGCAAAACAGTTTATTACTGCAAAAATAGCTAGTGCAAATCCAACAGAAGCAGCTTCTATATACAGGTGAGTCTCACACTGGAGCTTTGCTGCCCTGCCAGCTGCACTCCCCCAGCCTTCTCCTGCTGAAAGCGACTCTCCTCTGGTAACTTTCATTTAGTGCATGTCAGACGTGTTATTGCCATTGTTATTTGTAATATCAATACATCTAAGTCACGTAAATACAAAACATGTTGCATTACAAATGCTATAGGTGTCACATTTGCGAAAGTTATAACTATTGGCATTGTAAATGACAAAGCTATTAATTTAGCTATTTTAAAAAATAACACATAAATAAAAAAAAATTCATTTATAAGACCAATAGCTCAAACCTTCCTAATGCGAGCCCTATTGCATTTCCAATGCTTGTTTAGATCTCTCCTAGCGTTGCAGCGCATGCGCTGCTCGCTTTGCAAGGCATGCAGTATACACTATAGCTTGGAAGCTTCGTGGAAGATCCACCCATCTTTCTGTTTGGTTTAGATCCTAAATGCTGCCTTCTGATTGGTTTTAGGCTTGTTTGTCCCTCCTCCTGACGGCCATGTTATTTGTATCCTTCCCTAGCTATTGGCCCCTTTACTGCAACACTTTTCCTTCCCTGTGTCCCTCCACCCCCTGCCGCAGTGCGTGACTTCTCATCCCCCCCTTACCCACACCCCCAGCCCCAAATTCGCGCCTCCTTGGGCACCCGCACTCCTGTTTTCAATGCAATAGGTCTAGCGTAAATACGAGTCCTATTGCATTGAAAATGCTTGTTTGTCGTGGGATTGGCTCGGTGATTTTGCACTCTTTTTCTCTCGCGCACTGCTGACAGCTTATTTTTCCTGTCCAAAAGATGGCAGTCTCCAGAACACACGCCCAATAAAAGCATGCCATTTTTCCTGCTGTTGCCTGAAAGCGTCTATTAACCCCTTTGGGGCGGATGACGAGCTCAGCTCGTCATGGGCGTAACCTGCGCTACGCGGATGACGAGCTGAACTCGTCACGTAACGCGGGTTTTTTAAAATCGCAGCGGGAAACCCGCTAGCGCGCATGCGGCTAATATCGAAACCGTCTGTTGCTGGCAAAGAGCGCCGTATCCCTCCCACTTTCTTCACATCAAATCCCGTTCTACCCAACCCGTGCCGTGCACCACCACTTTCCCGATTATTTGCCAAAACTGTCATACCGAAAAGCAGAGCCACTGCCGGTATGTTCTCAGTGACGGACACATTAAAATAAAGTAATATGTTACTTTTCTACCAAGGGGAGAAGATAATGGGCAAAACTACCGATTTCACATAAAATATTTCACACAAGAAATCATTTCTTGCCTGGTCATAACATGGCCGCTGGCGTTAATCCTGCCGGGAGGAGCTTTGCCACCTGGTTTTGAAAGCACAAGGAAGTCTAGTCTACCACTGGTTGAAGCCCGTCCCTTTTCCTGTATCTTGTCAATCAAAATAAGTTTCCTCAATTCTTCCCGTTCATCCTAAGCTATTGGTGCCTCCACTTTCCACTGGATGTGGCTGTGCTCCCGCTACTCGGGACGAGCTGTGAGTGTGGTTTGCTTGTCCGGCAGTGCAGAGGGAGCTTCCTCTGCTATCAAGGTATTACACCCCAAAGATTTGTGGTCAGGAGGGGGATATGATCGTAACACCGTTCCCCGGGGGTGCTTGGTGCTGACAACCTGCACTGCAACTTAGAGAGGAGCCAGTCGCTGCTTGAACTAGAGCTGGACAGCTGGTAAGGCGATGCCTTTACTGTCGCTCATTCCTTGCATGTGCAACGGGGTTTGCCTGCGGCTCACAGCTTATAGCTGTATCGTATTCAATAATCTTACCTGCTGGAGTACACAGGGCATGTCTATAGATTGTATTATAAGGGACTTCTACAGCAATCTGAATATCTTGTACTGTTTCATTCAGGGTTAATCAATAAGTGAACTGTCTGATGTACACATAGAATGCCACGGAATCAAATGCCACAGCTGCCTGGTACCCACCATATATACATGTGTATAACATGATGGAGTTCTTGCTTCACGAGGAAAATATGCATTAAATAAAACTGCTGCCTCTGCATGCAATGCATTCCTGGGCAATGTGTGCTGAAGCCGCTTGTTGCACAAGGGACACACCCTACACGTATGACATGCATGTGAACATCTTTTAGCATCTGCGTGCGCTGTTCCTTTAAAGAATGTACTCTGGATGCCTTTTGGGAAGGAAACAAACATGTTGGACTGTGTGCAGTTCATGTTTGGAAAGGACATGGATGTGTTGCAGAAGCTTCGTGCAGCTCACGTTTTGTTGCAGTCTACAAGGTACTGCTGTGTGCTTGGTCTGCCTGAAGCTCCAAAAGTGGCTCTCTTGACCGCCCCCCGGCGCTGCTCCCTATTTGCCCACCCAGGGTGTTGCCGGATGCCTGGGTCTGCCTGGGGCTCCGGGAGTGGCTCTCATAACCAACCCCTGGCTCCGCCCAAGTGCTGTGGGTCTGCGGAGCTTTGCCCCTGGGATGTTTCAATAAAGGGTGTGCCCCTTCTTCCTTCATATGTGGCAATTTTCAGAATCAGGGACATTGGTTACATCCCCACATCGAGCCTGGGGTTACGCTGCTCGCACTCCCAACCCCTCAAGCCTGCGTCCACACAGTGGCTGAATGGCCTGTAGTCTCTCATGGGTAGCTCCTAACGCATCGCTGTACAATGCTGGTGTGTTGCCTATCGAATATGTTTTTAAACCGCAGCACGTTTCACTATTGTATTCTGTTCAGGATTGTTTTTTAACTAGGTTTGTTTTGGAACCTTCACGTAGATATTTATAATTTTAGCCAAACTATTTTAAGCTGTCTTCTCTGTGAATGTCCACTTCTAAATGTTTTTTAAAAAGGTAATTCATTTGTTATCCTGTACATTGATTACTTTAACATTCAAAAAGTGAAATAAATTTGGTCGACCAGACGCGACAGAGAACGATTTAAATTAAATAGCAACGCTGCATATATACTACGCTTATCAGTGGATTTCATGTTCAGTATGTTGGCAAATGTTTTCAACTATAATGATGGGTGCACCCTCACCACTTTAAGTTCCTCTGTATGACAACTTATCACACCACTGCTGTCCCCTTATCACTTTGCAGTCCCTCTTGGCGCAGACCTGACACTGGACCAGCCGGCCCTGTTCATTAAGCAGCTCTTATGCATGCCAGTTAAGTCTCGCCTTTGCAGTCACTCTGTGAGTCACCCTGCCCAGATTATACTGGCACTATGTGTGCCCCACACCACCCTGATTTGCCCCTCCAGGCCATTTATGTGCCCTCACCCCCTATATGACATTGTCCTCCCCTCCTACTGCAGAATCTATGTGCCACTCTGCACACTACAGTCTCTCTGCATGTCACCCACCTGATTCTGCTCTGTCTCTCGCCCCTCTTTAGCACTTTCTGTTTTGCCCGCCTGCACCTCCAGCCTTTCTTTGTGCCTTTACCACTTTGCAATGCCTCTTTCTACCCTACTTCCTGCAGCCCCAGTGATTTCCCTTACTCAACTTTCCTATCCAACAATGTGCATCTTTACCGTCCACAACGCACTGGAGTGCTCCCACAGCATCACTAAATACTTATGAGAACCCAAAGCGAGACTGATTGCATTGCAAATGCTTGTTTTCTTTTTGTGGTCACTGCAGTATGGCAGAAGGGCATGTTTGACTGTTTCAGTTATTTTAGCACTTCACATTGTGACCCCTCTGGACCAGTCTCAGTCCGCCCTTCACTGCTAGGTGGCCGCACTCAGGCTCCACAGTCTCTACTTGTGTGAGCCCCGCGCTTGGGATGCTGTTAGGGCATGCAGGGGAGGGGCCTGCGCATACCGACTGTCTATGGTTCAGATGCATTTGTGTCCCAAGGCCGCAGGGTCCTCAAGCGATGTCTCACTGTATCCAAGACCTCCCTGGATATCAGGCTGCCCTTGGCGCACACCGCAATATGATAGTGGGCTGTAGTAAACTGTTGCAGTTATTGTTGCGATATCCGCTGCTGATAGCATCCCCTTCTGACCATGGTCGGTCCTATATTCAGTGCCTGGTGGCCACACGTAAGCTGCCTAGTCTGATTGTGCCCCCGCAAAGGGATGTTGTTTGGTGATGCAGGGGAATGGTGGGGGGCGTGGCTAGCAGCCGATGTGTGCGGACGAAGCCTAGTGAGGCTCCCGGCCCTCGGCCCCAATATCCGTGAAAATATCCGGAATTAATTGCGGAATCCCCGTGCAACTCGGGTCGATTCCGCAACTATCGTCAGTGCCTGTCCAGGGTGAGTGGCTGGCGCGCAGACCGTCCACGGCCAGCGCTGGAAGCTGTCCGGTTCCCAGGAGGACGGAGAGCAAGATGGCGGCATAGGGGAGGCGGAGGACAACGGACCGTCGCCGGCGAAGGACTGGAGCACAGCTGCCCGAGGCTGGTAGAATTGCCCCCTGCCAGGCGCCCCGGCGGAAGCGAACTGTGAGGGGGCGTGTGTGGAGCTGCGGTGCCCAGTGGAGGCTCCGGTCCTGGAGCACCCGTAAATCGACGCCCCGGCTTGTGGGCCTACAACCCCTCTGGCGCCGGCGCATCGGCGCTTGTGGGCCAACAGTGAGCGGCACCCCCCTCGAGCACCGGGAGAGACGCTGAGCCCGGATCACGGGCGGATCTCCGCTGCAGACCTGCGGCGGTGAGGAGGCGACGGCAGCGGCCGGCGGTTGGGAGCCCCGGTGGGGCGAGTGCGACACCAGCGGGAGGTGAGCGGAGCCTGGCCGGAGCCCAGCCGACCCAGCACATGAGGCCCAGGGGAGACCCGGCGAGCTCCAATTTGGCACTACTGGACTAGGTGAAGGTCCCTAAATCCTGTGACCGTGCCCTGACACTCTGCGGGCCCGCTCCGGTGTGCTGCTCCCGGGGGCGACTGCAGTAGTACTCGGTGCCCTGCGCCCACCCGGGAGTGCTCTCGGCACTACACAGATCGACGGAGCGGCGCTCCGGCAGAGGGGAGGGCTGGTGACCGCGAGATTCGACACCTTCGGGGGAATTGGCGCCCGGCGGGGGCAGTGAGCCTTCCGGACTTCCAGGCAGTGGGGACGTGGCGACTGGCTGGCGACCTTGAGCCGGTCCAGTGTGCGGCCTGGGTGGAGAGTAACGGCGAGGCCTAGCTGCACGGCCACAGGGACGACGACCCGATTCCCCGTCGAGGGAGCCGCCCCGACAGGCGGACAAGAGCACGCGCACGGAGGCCTGGTGCACCAGCTAACAGCGCAGTGGCATACGGTGGGAGAGGGAGCACATGTGCGGCCCCGGGGAGCGGTGTGGGAACCGGTGCTGACCGGTATCTGCGTAATAGACGTCGCAGGGCCGCATCGTGGAGAAGGACGATCACAAACTCCCTCCCCCACGCTGTCACAAGGGGCACGCGAGGGTACAGCGGCGGGGGGCCCTTGGGGCATGACGACTACCACTGCCGGTGAGTGATCCCCGACCACGCGGAACGCAGTTCGCAATCATCCGGCGAGTGACGGATCTAACTGGAGGTGGCGGCCTGGAATCCCGTCGTGTGCCCTGTCTATCACGACTTGCCCAAATCGGGCCGGCTGTTCACCCGTAGGTGGCATGGGGAAACCTAAAGGGCCGAAAGGTGAGGCGGGACCGACCACAGAGGCTCCTGACGCCATGCAACAGCCCCAAACAGAGTTGCAAATGATGCAGGACAAGATCCTAGGAGCTATTACGGCCACGAAAGACGCTCTGCAGCAGGACATAGCCCAGGTGGCATCGAGCCTTGGGCTCCTGAGAGCTGACCATGGGAAGCTGGCCGACAGGGTCAAAGAAGCGGAAACCACCCTGAAAGAAATAGTGCCGGAACATAAAGCCTTGGAAGGAAAACTTACGGACGCCCTGGACCGCATCCAGATACTGGAGAGAAGGGCGGAGGATGCGGAAAACCGAAGCCGGCGGAACAATGTACGCCTGGTGGGCCTGCCAGAGAAAACGGAAGGGGCAGATATGATGGGTTACGTGGACAATTGGCTGCGTACAGTAGTGGCGCCAGAGGGCATGTCCCCGTTCTTTACATTGGAGCGAGCACATCGTGTACCTGCCCGGCCTCCGAAACCGGGGCTCCCCCCGCGACCAGTTGTGATTAAATTGCTCCACTATAGGGACAGAGACTGGCTTCTGCAACGAGCGAGGGAGGCGGGGCCATTCCAAGTTGATAATAGTAAAGTCACGCTGTTCCCGGACTACACCTTCGAAACTCAAAAACAACGAGCTTCGTTCCTATCCATTAAAAAAGAACTACGTACGGAGGGACTGCAATATTCACTATTATTCCCAGCACGGCTCCGAATATCACTGGATGGGAAGGCATTGTTCTTTACGTCATCAGCGGATGCCTGGGCCTGGTGGGACACTTACAAGGCTGGAACGGATGGGGCCCGCTTCAGAGCTGAGGAGGAGTTCCAGCAGGGCTCGGTACGACGATCCAAGCGGCTTCGGAAACGTGGACAACATCGGAAGAAGCCGACGGAATGAGGAAGGAGGTATCGGGCGTGGTGTCGCCGCAGCTGGGGGGGGAATCGATCTCGGAGAGCAGGAAAACTGGGTCGGACACCGACCTGTCGGAGGTGGACAGCACAAGAGGCCCGACAGTAACGCCACAAACAGCGGAGGAAGTTTTTGGCAGCTGAACTGTAGATGATGGGGGGTCTGGCGGCGACAGCCTGGCCGGGATGGCGTGGCTAGCTACGGGAGCAGGCAGACGTACGCCTGAACAATCGTGAGTCTGGTTGCATTTTGTGGGGCGGGGGGGGGGAAATGGGAGGTGAATTCCACAGAGGAAGCTAGTTCACGCGCCCAGAGGCCCATAAGGCCGCCGCAGTACAGACTGTGGAGTAGAAAGTTTTGAGAGCACTTTTGCTCAATTGTTTGGACGGGGGTAACTCTCTTGTAGTTAGGTCCTGTTCTGGGGGGGAGGATGTCTGGAGAGGTTGGGGTATCTCAACACTGGGATGGGGGATGGGGGGGAGGGGCCGTGCAGGGAGGGGATGGAGGGAGGAATGTGAGGGGGGCGGAGCTGTTGGGGATGGACGCAAGAGGGGTCGTTACTGGTGTCTGGCCACTGTTAATCAGGGCTCTTAGCCGACAACACCGAGATGATGGGTAGTGTGGGATTGTTAAACTGTGTGTCCTGGAATGTGCGGGGTCTGAACTCGATGTCTAAAAGACACAAAATACATTCCTACCTGATCCGCAGGGGGGTTCACATTGCCTTCCTATAGGAGACTCATTTAACTAAAAAGGAAGGAGCCGCACTACAAAGGAGGTGGAGGGGTCACCTGTACTACACCACGTATTCAGCGTTTGCCAGGGGAACACTAATCTGGATTCGGGCCGGGGTCCCCTTACAAGTCACTAAGCACACTGTAGACCCGGAAGGGCGATTTGTAGCTCTTGAGGGATTGCTCAGGGGCCGTGATATAGCACTCTGTAGCGTTTATGCGCCCAACACTGAACAAGCGGCATTCTTCACTAAGCTATCCAAGCACTTAGCTGCCTATTTCGCTGGCCCTCTATTGATGGGAGGAGACTTCAACTCTATTGAGAACACCACCTTAGATAGATCTCACCCTCCGCTGCGCGCTTCCCCAGTGCATAGACTGGCGAAACACAGATTGAATTGGCAGGAGCAGTGGGACCTGACTGATGTGTGGCGCATACAACACCCAGTAGAGAGGGACTATTCATTCTATTCCAGCATGCACGACCTACACGTCCGTATAGACAAGTTCCTCTCCTCCCAGCAAGTATTACCGATGGTTGCCCGTACAGAATACCTGACACGCACGATATCAGATCATAACCCCCTACTACTCACACTGGCCTGGATGACTGAGACCGCGCCGATCCCGACGTGGCGGCTCTGGCCAGACACGTTGGATGACCCCCCGTTCAGTGCAGACTTAGAACTTAGAATCACCCAATACTTTACAGAGAACGAGGAGACTACCTCCTCAAGAGCCGCTGAATGGAACGCGTTCAAGGTAGTGGTAAGGGGACACTGTATCGGGAAATTTGCGGTTGCGCGGCGGACGTTGGTGGAGGACGTAGACAGGGCTGAACGGCTATTACGGGACGCTGAGAAATCGCGACCCAATCATCCCGAATTGCAGGATAGGGTATGTGCGGCGCGTGAAGCGGTGGCTGTTGAAGTGGAACGCCTACGCTGCTTTGATTACAAATCCTATTTGTCTAAAGCTCTCGCGGAGGGGGATAAGACAGGGACACTCCTAGCCTGGCTGGCCAACCCCAATCGGGGTACGACCCCGATATTATCCTTACAAGGGTCGGGCGGGGAAGTGTACACCACCCAACTGGACATAGTGGGGTGCTTCAAGGCCTATTCTGGCAAATTATACAGGAGGGGCTTGGAGACTCGACCCGAAGCGACAGAAGCCTTGCTAGCAGAGATCCAGCTCCCTCGGCTAGACCCGGAACATGCCAAAACCATCGGAGGCCCGATCGACCTCGCGGAAATTAGAGGGGCCATAAAGAGGATGGCCCGTAACAAAACACCGGG
Source organism: Lissotriton helveticus (assembly GCF_964261635.1). NCBI lineage: Eukaryota > Metazoa > Chordata > Amphibia > Caudata > Salamandridae > Lissotriton > Lissotriton helveticus. The sequence goes on from NC_136067.1 coordinate 1,867,955,940, forward strand.
GGTGGATGGGCTACCTATTGAGTTCTACGCAAAGTATATGGATTTACTAGCCCCCAGGCTTCGAACGGTGTATAACGAAGCAAAGGAGAGGGGCGAGTTGCCCCAATCGATGCGTGAGGCGATCATGATCCCATTGCTAAAACCGCGCAGGGATAGCGCGGATCCAGCTTCATACCGGCCGTTGTCTATGCTGACGACAGATTACAAAATACTAAGCACGATCCTGGCCACGAGACTGATAGCCCATATGAGGGGTCTGATTCATGGAGACCAATCGGGCTTCATCCCTACTAGAAACACATCACACAACATTCGACGGTTGCTTAGACTAATAGCGGACCCTCCGCGAACTGCAAGAGCCCCTATGGTGCTATCAGTCGACATCGAAAAAGCATTCGATAGCCTGGAATGGGACTACCTCTACACAGTGATGCAGGGGTTTGGGCTGGGGGACGACTACATAAAGTGGACCAAAGTGCTTTATGCATCGGCAGGCGTGAGGGTGAGAGTAGGCGCTTTAATATCGGATCGTTATGAGGTGAACAGTGGTACGAGGCAGGGGTGTGCGCTTTCTCCTCTATTATTTGCTCTGGCGATAGAGCTAATTTGCAACGATGGCTAGAAGGGGCGAGGCATACCAGGGAATTGAGACTAGAGGTACCCACCACCATATCTCGCTGTACGCGGACGATCTTCTGTTGTTCTTAGACAATGCCGGGGAGGCAGTTAAGGGTGCGGAGGACCTACTGATGAGATTCGGAGCACTCTCGGGCTTAAAGGTGAATTGGGCGAAAACTTGCCTCTTTCCGCTCCGGAAGTCGGAGAAATGCCCATCGGACGACATGAACGTGCGATGGGAACCAGACTGTCTACATTACCTTGGGGTTTACATCTACCACGATCCCACCAACTTGTTGGACGGGAACGTCGGACGATGTATCCGTGCATTGAAGGGCAACATGTCCTTCTGGGCTACCCTTCCCCTGTCCATGACGGGACGAGTGTCCCTCCTTAAAAATGATAGCCCTGCCACGTTTACTGTACTTCTTCAGGACCCTCCCGGTATGGGTTCCGGGTGAAGTGTTCAGGCGCCTGAAGTCTAGCATAATATCCTTCCTATGGGGAGACGGTAGGCGGCGCATCGCGTTGGCGACTCTTATGCGCCCGAAAGATCAGGGCGGCCTAGCGGTCCCAGACTTCGAGCTCTATTATTTGGCCGCGCAACTGCAATTCTTCACGCAAGAGGTGGCGAGAGTGTACCGGGGGCCTGATCAAGAGAGGGACGCGGGTACTCCCCGCCATGTCCTGGCATATATAGCCCTACAGCAGAAACTGACAGTCAGTGGGTTGACCTAAGAGGAGAGGACACTGCGGCTGTGCTGGAACCGCATGCAGAAGCGTGCCGGTCCTGGTCACCCATATGCACCAGAGATACCTTTAGGGATGATAACGGCGCTTCCGCATGGAGGGGATTGGTCGAACCTCCAATTGTGGGAAGAAGCGGGACTGCAGATGGTGGGAGACCTGTATACTGACTGGGCACTGACGACATTCCAGACTTTGCGGGAGCAGTATGAACTACCGAGAGGGGACTATTTACTGCATGCGGCGGTAGTGCGGACTATTCAGGCACATTGGGGAGAGGGATTGATTGAACCTGAAACATCACTGGCGTGCCAATACACGATGATGACGGCGGGAACGATCAAAGCGGTCACGTGTCTCTACTCCAGAATGAGCTCGGGAAACATACCACCTTTAACACGCCTCAAAACACAATGGGAGACTGATCTGCAGAAAGAAATCCCTGACACAACATGGTCCCACCTGCTTCAGAGAGCCAAGAAATGCACTAGGAACGCCCGCTTCCAATTAATACAGCTTTACATCCTTCACAGGGCCTACCTCACTCCGAATAAAATAGCACAATACTTTGGAGCAGTAGATGCAGCGTGCCCCAGATGCGCGCTAACAGGAGCTGACTTACTGCACATGTTCAGGGACTGTCCACAATTACAAGAATACTGGGAAGGGGTGGGGGTGGGGATACCCTGAACGAGGTTACAGATAGAGTCCTGCACTATGATAGCGCGGTTGTCCTTCTGCATTGGCTTCCACATACACGCAAAACCAAACTGACGAGTACATTTATAGACATGGGTCTACTTCTCGCAAAGAGGGAGCTCACCAAGGGTTGGAAATCTAAGACAGCACCGACACATCAAAAATGGTTGAGGGAGTTTCTGAAATGGGCTGCGGCAGAGAGCACACTTAGATACTAGCTGGCCAGGCGCAGGACAGATGAGAAGGCTCAGGAAGCGGCGCTAGCGTGGGAGATCCTAGTCCAGGCACTTAGGGACGGCACAGGAACGAGGGACGAAGAGGGGGACGTAGGGAACACGGAGGCCCCGGAGGAGGAGGGATTGGGCCCCGCCCTACCACCGGACACACACACCGAATAATCGACACCTTGATCCTAGAACCACCAACTCAAATATGTTTCTAACATTAACACGGAGGCCCAGACACCAGGGGGACGGGGTGGGGGGGGAAAGTTTAGAGTTGCATTACATCAGACATTATGGACAGTACATATACCACCACTGAACGAGGGGAACGGAATGCATTGCAAATTAAAAGCGGAAGGAGATGTATCGATGAGAACACCTGTAAATGGATATTGCGGCACCTTACACTGTGACATTACGCCACCCAACCTCCGGGATGTGGGTTATGAGGCTGTGTACATATCACTTGGTTGTAGAGACCTTGCTTGCGATACCGAGAACAATCTGGTGTGTATGTTGTATAATTCACGTTACTTCTGCAATAAAAATTGTTTTACAAAAAAAAAAAAATGCAGGGGAATGGTCCGCTCTATCCAATTGTCTATGAGCCATAAGTAGTAATGCCAAGGGCTACAGGATTCCCAAGCACTTCATCTCCGTGTCTCAGTCGAACAGCCTGCGGCCCTAAAGCCAAAGGTCACCTCGGGCTGTCAGGCTGCTCCGTGCAACTGCTGTACAATCCGACTGACCCAAGCCCTTACCTGCATCTTCGCGTGCCTCATCTCATTTGCTTTCCGGCCTCCTGTCTCTCTGATCAGCTAAAAGGCACAATACCTTGCACCAGTGCCAACGTCTTTCTGCATTGTATGCCGCAGGACTCCAGGCATAGCCCATCCTAGTGCCCAGAGCCGCCCGCCATCTTGAGAAGGCTGTGGCTCCTCTCGCTCAGCTGCATGCGGCAGTCTTGTGCCTTTCTCTGTCCTCGACTCTACACTGCCAACAGTCAGGGTGATCCTCTCCACCACACAGTGCCACCAAACGGCAGCAAGGGCTCAGGATGCTGACAGGTGACAGGGGGGACTGCGGAGCTCTTCCTCAGAGCATGCAGTCTGCCATCTTGCTTGGCCACGTCTCCGACCCTCCACACAGAATGGTACTTGTTGTTTGAGAATGTCAATGGGGAATGGATCACTTGTACTTGCAACCAGGGTTCGGGAGTTCTAACCGTCATTACATAATGTGTTAAAATCATTCAAGGCATTTTTCCTGCACGTTGTGGCACGTAACCTTCCTGCAAACAAATATCATGCCTTATAGCCACTAATCGGACCACCTCACACAGGCATTCACAATACCTCGCCTAGTCATGCAAAAGATACGAACATCTATTGTCTATTGTGCTTGAGTTTAACATATCAACATATTTTTATAATCATGCAGGATCTCCCCACCCTGCATTGGATTCTAAAAGAATTGCCATTTTCTTATTTGCTTATTCTTATGACATGTTCAAGTTGAGCAATTGACAAACATCATGAGACTGTTTCAACCATTTTTATTTTTTAGAATCACCTTTTTGTCTCTCTTTGTTTCTTTTACTCCAAACTCTAGGTACTTCTGACTTTTATTCAGATATACGATTTCTGACTCAACACTGGAACGGGAAAATATCCATTTCCAACACTTCTTCTAGGTCCTGATGAAAGCTCCCGACCCTTCTGGGCGCCCAAAGGGGCTGAAACATGTCAAACACCTATCTGAACTATTAAGTGCAGTGGACTCATAAAATGTCCGACTACGCACAACACTGTTTTTAACTCTGCCCATTCTCCAAACTGAATAAAGTTGAAGTTTAGGCAGTATGAGTTTAAAAAAAAAAAATTCAGCTCACTCTAGCACCCGCACCTTTTCCTTTTTTACTGATCACTACTGAAATAACCAGTGGTTCCCTCCAGGTAGAAGAAGCATGTGAAGGATCCCAATGATAATGCTGTCACGTATCTGATTAAGAGGGGGATTCAAGATATACCTCCGAACGACCTGTCTACGTGAATGAGGGTTTTTAAAGTAATGACGGTTAGAACTACTGAACCCTGGTTGCAGGTACAAGTGATCTATTCCCCATTGATATTGACTGATTACTAGGAAGCTGATTGGATCATAGCTCCTTCTTCCTCTCCCATCCTTGATTTCTAGTTGTTTGAGAATGACCATAATGTGGTGATGTTGTACATCTTTTCTGTTTTCCGATCTCTTGTATGCACTAAGATGTCCGTGGGGGTCCTTGTCGTTTGTTTGCAGAGGCTTCTCAAACTGTGTGTTTCCTGTGTTCAGGATCTGCTGAAAATTGTTTATGATTTCTTAATGAGATTAGACATGGAGGAATATGTGGTCACACATACCAGCTGTTGGTTGGCCTTCTTCTCCCGAGTTTACCAATAAGGTTGGCCCTGTTGTCATTCCTTGCCCTCTTAAGTGAGCTTGTGACTATGTGTTCAGGGTATTTTCGTTCTCTCAGTTTCTTACTGAGTAGTTCAGCTTGTTTCTCAAAACCCTTCCTCCAGCTCTAGTGCGACGTATTGTCCAAAAAATGGACCCACCTGCAGATTCTCTTGTAAAGGCCACGGGTGGAAACTGTCCAAACAGATGCCGCTATTCCTGTTTGTGATTTTTATATTTGTTTCGGTTTCAAAGTATTGTCATAAGAAATTTTCACACCAAGGAACATCAGTGTGGCTGTATCTATCATGGAAGTAAACCTCAGGAAATTGCTTTGCACATTAATCAAATCCAGGAACTCCTTGGCCTTCTGATGTTCACATTGTTACATATTATTAATATATCGACAGTGTATTGTTTCCACAACACTGTCTCATCTTCTAAGCTGTTGTCGATCAGGATATTTATGCTTTCAAAGTGGTGGGGAAACAGGCAGGTGATACTGGGAGCAAAGGTACTTTCCATAGAAGTCCCATCCACATCTAAGTACAAGGTTTTCTCGTTTCAAAACAAACAAAAAAGAAAAATCCTCATCAGGTAGTCTTATGCTGGACTGCTCAAACTGTCTAGGAGTGTTGTGGAGCTATTCTCTAGAGAATGAAAGATCTTCCAAAAAGGAAGGCTGGTATAAAAGCATTTAGTGTCCGGTCCAATTAACACATTTTATCGAGGAGTATATTGTGTATCTCTCAACAATAATAATGTTTAAATTTTTATTTTTTACCGTCCACTTACTTGTTTCCTTCTAATCGTTACGCTTCCTCGCCTTCCTTGGTCCAACGCAGCTTTAGCCGATTGAGCAGAGGGAGGGCAGGAAGGCGGAACTATCTTCATCCGTCCCACACTTCTGGCTCGGTTAGCGGGCTTGTCTCTCCCATTGGTGGGCTCATAAAAGAAATGCGCGCCCGACCGGAGACAGGGACCCTTATACTCTTCATTGAGAAACAAGGCCCAGGGGTAAGACTTACATTGCAGCGTTTCTGCTCTTGCTGCAACTAGTGCCTAATAGTTGCTGTCAGGTCATTAACTTTGGGGCTGGTTCTTTCACCTGTAACTGCTGTAAGTTTGCCTGCTGTAACAGCCCTAATGAAAGGGTCACTTATGCGGTCTTGATGGCCTTCATGAGATAAGATCTTATGCTTATTGACACCCTCCTAAAACTTTTCATTTTTTTGTTTGATTTGTCGCTCACTTACTAAACAACAACAACACGTATTCAACTTTCTCTGTGACTACAAACCTGATGCACTAGTTCTTACTGAGACCTGGCTTCATGCAGGCTTATCGCCGGATATTAATGCTGCCCTGCCAGCTAACTTCTCTCTGGTTAGATTAGGCAGACAAAACAAACGTGGTGGAGGAATCACTTATTTTTTAAAAAGGAGTATACTTGCAAAATTGATGAACTTCAAATTCCTGTTTGTGAAGCTTTGACATTTACACTTATTCCTAAATTCACATACTCTGGGGTGCTGATTTACTGACCTCCTGGATACCCTGGAAAATGGTGCACCTCTTTACCTGACCTTTTCGTCCCCCATATCTTGCGTACATATAATTTTACTCTGGTTGGGGCCCTTAATCTTCATCTTGAGGATCTGGACAACATCCGCACTAGATCCTTTATCGAGGACTTGAACGTCTTTGAATTGATGCTGCGCAGTTCCCTACTCGCGCACACCACGTGGCACCTCTTGGATCCCATTTTTTTCGACTATCAAGAGTTTGCTGACAGACCCTCCACTTTGACTGTGTTGCTCACTGCAAGGTATTGGAAGGATGCTGGTAGAAGTCATATGCTGTAGATGCTAAGTCAGAATATAGAGAATCACTTAAAGCTTACCACGCTTCTTGTAAGTCTGCCAGTGCCTCATATTATACAGCTAAAATCACTAAGGCCCAGAATTACCAGAAGACTCTTTAAAGTGGTGAAAGAACATTCGGGTGTTAGTAACACCCTATCCAAGCCTTCTCTTTCCCAACAATAATGTGATGAGCTAGCTCTCTTCTTCCCTCACAAAGTGGAAAATATTCATTCTCAGCTGGCCAAAGATCCGCTGCTGCTAGCTGCATTTAGGGATCTCCCTGATAGACCTAAAGTAATTTCCAATTACTTGGCATCTAAAACAAGATTGTGCTGCTAACTTAAGTGAGTGGTCTCCTCTAGACAGGCCATCCTTTGTTGGTACCCTGTGTTCAATTAAATCTGGCTCTCCACTGGACTATCTTACTCCAGATAAGCTTTACCTGTTTGACCCACCTGTACTAACAACAATTATGGAGGTTCCGAATACATCTCTGAAAGAGGGGCGAGTACCTCAGAGATGGAAGCATGCTCTAGTTCGCCCTCTTTAAAAAAAAAATTTTTAAAACGACTACTGACTGCCTCTAAAACCTCTGCCCCATATCCTTGCTATCTATTTTCTTCAAAGTGCCGGAGAAGCATGTCAACGCCCAACTCTCCTCGTTTGTTGATGCTCACTATCCTCTCCACCCTTCCCAGTCGGGTTTCAGGGCTGGGCACAGCACTGAGTCCTCCCTTTTGGGTGTGACAGAACATCTTGGACAATACCAGGATGAGGGAGGTACTGGCGCACTATTCTTACTGGACTTGACCGTGGCTTTTTACACAAGTGTCCCACTCTATCCTGGAGTCTAGGCATGACTGATTCAGCCCTTGGGTGGCATTTCTCCTTCTTAAAGGATCACATGTTTCAAGTTTCTTTTCCCAACGTGAGGTCCCAAACACAAACCTTGACTTCTGATGTCTTGCAGGGATCCATTTCATGCCCCTTACTGTTCAAAATCTATGTATGTCTTTTGGCGAACCTAACAGAGTTGTGGTCCCACTCTTTTTTTTTTTTTTTTTTTAATTTTTTTTTATGTCGATGATACCCAGAACTGCATCTGGGGATGACGAAAATTGCCGCTTGGTTGAATTAAAATTCATTTAAACCTAACAGTGAAAAGACTGAGGTCCAAGTTCTAGGCAACAAGTGCTCCATTTGGGGTGCCAAACACTGGACAGAATTGCTAGGGACCCCTCCCACTCCGGTATCTAACTCCCACTGGGTTTTCTTATTGATAATAAGCTCTCTATGAAGCTGCAGATAGCTAGGGTAACAGCCACTTGTTTTGCAGTCCTTAAATGGTTGAAAAAGATTTTGTGACTCTTTAGCAGCCAAGAGGACCGTTATTCGGGCACTGGTTATTTTCCGACTGGACTACGTCTATGTGCTGTATTTAGGCGCATATAAATTGTCTATACAGCGACTGCAAATTGTTCAGAACTCCGCTGCCAAGCTGCTTTATCACTTACCCAGATATGTTTCTCATTTGCTTAAAGAACTTCATTAGCTTAAGGTGGCCAAACATTTTGAATTCAAAGCATTGTACTATATTTTCAAGGCCAAATTTGGCCTGGGACCGCTCTACATTCAGGAACTAGTAGCTCCCTATCAGCCCACTTGGCTGTTAAGATCCTCGACCCAAGCCCTGTCGTACCCAGTTTTCGCTTAACCCGTATGAAGGGCCATTCCTTTGCCAGTCTGGGCCATAAGTTCTGGAACTCTTTACCGGGCTACTTTAGGAACAATAAATCATTTCTCACTTTCCGTTAAATGTTGAAAACTGGGCTATTCTGAAATCTGCATTATGGCACAGCATATCTGCGACCGTCTTATGGCCGAAAACCCTTTGGGGTAGCTGTGCGCGCTACAAGTTGCTAATAATGTTTTGTGCCCTTCAGATGTGTTCAAATCCGCTCCACCATTGGACGCAGTAAAATATTACTGAACTTCGATAGAGTTTCTGGGATGGAATTTATCCCAGATACTAATGAACTGCTGGGTACAGGTGTTCTATTCTTTTGGATTTTTGGAAGGTTAAAATGCAGGTACCACTAGGCCGTCTGCTATTAAAAATTCAGCTTTCCTTTTTGATATCCATCTATGGACTTCGCCTTCTTCAACAAAGAAAACCATTTCCCTCAGTAAGGATTCTACTGGGTTGCTCTCCAACGTCTTACAATTCCTTTGATTACCTAAAAATAGGACATTCCCCCATGCAATCCTTTTCCATTTTGTACAAGTATTGCAACACCCTTATCAGCTGTTTTTTCTTTAGCATTACACTCTCGGAGATGTCAATTTGTCTGATTTTGACATATTCTGAAAAGTATGCGGACTCCAAATGTAAATGGATTTCCAAATTGTAGGACAGCCTGTTCAAACAGATATCAGACTTATAGATGGTGTAAACTTCAAACTCTTTTTCAAACCAGAATCCTATTTCTTATCATGGAAGCATCCTTTCAGTTTCAATTTTTGGAAAAACTTCAAACAGATTACTGTGTGATTTTAAATTTGTCCATTTAAGCAGTACGGTCTAAACCCAGACCTTCCTTCATTCCTGATATTTGGTCCTCTGTAAGTGGTTTATCTGACAAATTACAACTAGGTTGACATACGTGTGCCCAGTTGTGTCTTCTTTGTCATGCTTCTAGTATTTACTCTGGACCCCTGGTCTGCCCATTGTACTTTGTGTTATGTTCTTCTCTTTCCTCTGACCTCTCCCAAAGCCACTCCCTAAAAAAATAAAAACTATTTGGTGCATAGGGATGCCCTGACTAGGGTGTGGGATTCCTATACCCGCATGCCCAGGACGTATTGTTTGGGGTCAAGGGCAACACATTTTAATCTTTATTTTGTCCACTGGACATGTAGTCCCAACCCCCTGTAGCACATAACCTTTAGCTGCCAGTTTAAAGTGCCACACTATGGACCTATGAAAGAGAATTCTCTGCAACTAAGGTGAGATTTCTATCAATATGTTTGAACTGTTCAAACTTGTGTACGCATGGTCCATTAATGCAAAGCCGTTAGGTCCCTCAGGAAATGAAGTGAGCTGTGAGTTTGTCTTTACTGACAGTGGTCACAGTACAAAAATGAGTTTACAAAGATTAACAATTTAAGATTACTTGTAATGCCCCCATAATGCTTCCTGATTAGATGCAAATAGGTGCAGAAGCTTGAAACTAGATTGGTGATCGCTTTCAAAACAAAATCGCACATAAAATGAGTCTAGAAAACAAGCATTTGCAATGCAATAGGTCTCGCATTAGGAAAATTTGAGCTATTTGTATTGTAAATTACACATTTTTTATTTGTGTTGGTTTTGTAAATAGCGAAATTAATAGCTTTGTCATTTACAATGCCAATACTGTTAATTTTTGCAAATGTGACACCTATAGCATTTGTAATGCAACATGTTTTGTATTTACGTGACTTGGATGTATTGATATTACAAATAACAATGGCTTTGAATTTTTTTTAAAATAATTAATACTTAAATAAAATGTATTGTAATTTATAATGGCAATAGCTTAAACTTTTGTAAATAACTTTTGTGAAGATTATGTTCAGTGTATTTTATTGTGACGAAAATCCAAGAACAGAAGTGAAATATTAACATCTTTTTATGACATTTGTAATAAAGCTTGAAACATTGAGAGAACATATTTGAACCAGTTGTTGTTGAATGGTTGCACAGATTGATGCTGTGGTGGCGCTGAGTGATGTGGTGGCGACGAGTGATGCTGAGGCGTTCAGTGATGATGTGGTAGCGCATAGTGATGATGTGGTCCCCCTGAGTGATGCTGTGGTGGTGGTGGTGCTGAGTGATAGATATAGTGAGTGCGATAGATAGTGTGAGGGCGGATGTGGTGGTGGGTGTGGTGGTGGGTGTGGTGGTGGTGGACATGGTGGTGGTGGACGTGGGGGTTGTGGACATGGTGAAGGACGTGGTGGTGGAGGAGGTGGTGGTGATGGACATGGTGGTGGAGGTGGACATGGTGGTGGGTGTGGTGGTGGTGGACATGGTGGTGGTGGACATGGTGGTGGTGGACATGGTGGTGGTGGACATGGTGGTGGTGGACATGGTAGTTGTGGACATGGTGATGGACGTAGTGGTGGTGGTGGACATGATGGTGGATGTGATGGTGGTGGATGTGGTGGTGGACGTGGTGGTGGTGGTGGTGGTGGTGGTGGTGGATGTGGTGGTGGTGGTGGACGTGGTGGTGGACGTAGTGGTGGATGTGGTGGTGGACGTGGTGGACATGGTGGTGGTGGATATGGTGGTGGTGGATGTGGTGGTGGTGGATGTGGTGGTGGTGGATGTGGTGGTGACGTGGTGTTGGTGGACGTAGTGGTGGATGTGGTGGTGGTGGACGTGGTGGACATGGTGGTGGTGGACGTGGTGGACGACGTGGTGGTGGTTGGTGTGGGAGGGTTAAAATCTGAAGCACTCCAGAGGCGATGAGAATCGCTTTTACAGAAAGTCAATGAGAGCGGTATAATCTTTCAAAGATATCCGTAGTTTATTTGTGGATTTATTTTTCCTTATTACTTCATATGAAACGTAAATGTTCAATCCTTGTAAATACAGTCCGATTAAATCATAGGACAGTTCATCACATGTGTTGATGCTAATTACACTTTGAAACGAGCAAAAGCTCTTCATCAGGGGGGATTTTCTGGGAAGTTAAACAACTGAAATACGGGTCTGAATCCAAGAAGACAGATTGCGAGCAAGACAAAAACATTCAACTGTAGCAAAATGCTACGTCTGGGGTGAAGGAAACAAAACTACAGCAGTAAAAGACTCTAGGAGAAGGTGCTGAGTAGGGCGCCCCGTTTTGCGCGAAGCGTGTGGGTGAAAATACTGAATCTAAAAATACCCGAGTGAATTCACGTGTTCCGAGGCATTTATGTGCGGAAAACAGGAGAAAAAGAAATGTGCTTAGGACACACAAATGTGAGGGTAAAGAACTTGAATGGATCTGTGACACTAATCAGTGAGTGAGCTCAAAACAAAGAGAAGGAATCGTGCTGAAAAAAGCAAATGTGTCTTTAGATGTGTGACACGGACAAAAAAAAGTGACCTATGGACGTGGAAACAAGCATTATTAAAATGTAGCCTAGCCTAACAAGAAACAGCGCAGCAATCGGTGCAAGTGATGCCGCATATTAAACCTGCTGGTTACCGAGTTAAATACGGGTGACCGAAAGTGATCTGTGAAAACACAGTGCTCTGAACAAGTGAATATGTAAGAGTTAGCGCGGTTAAAAAGTTCAGAGAAATATGGCCGTCGGGCATACCTTAGTGCTTGAAGCTCACATTGCCGAAGCCAACCATGTCGGTGTTCAGTAAACGCCGTTGGGAGTGAAGTTAGCGGTGTGCTGACTACAAGAAGCACTCCAAGACCCGGAATGCAGCCCCGGGGTCACAAGAAGTAGAAAACAGACAACGCGCTGCCGCGGCGTCTAAGAAGAAAGTGAGAGATGTGGGGAAACGTTAAGAGCATAAACGCGGCCGTGAAATGGGAGCCGCGAGCGTGGAAAAAAAATTGACACAAAAGAATGCATGTGCCACGAGCGCTGTGAGGGAGCTAGACAAGGATGCCAGCATTCACGAGCAGATGGTCCTGTTTACCTATGGACGTGGAAACAAGCATTAGTAAAATGTAACCTAGCCTAACAAGAAACAGCGCGGCAATCGGTGCAAGTGATGCCGCATATTAAACCTGCTGGTTACCGAGTTAAATACGGGTGAACGAAAGTGATCGGTGAAAACACAGTGCTCTGAACAAGTGAATATGTAAGAGTTAGCGCGGTTAACAAGTTTTGAAAAGGGCCTTCCACCACGCAGCTGCATTTTTAGTATTGTTGGAACAGTTTGAGCTAGAAACAAAAAATATTGTCGTTAAAATATGCAGACGATGTTGTAAATGCGGAAAATCTATAATTATGCGAAAATCACGCGACCGCACAATGGTATAATTTCCGTAGCCTTGCTTTTAGCCTACATGTATCATTCGGGCAAGCTCAACGGACTTAGGGACACATACTTCACCAGAAAGATACTACGACTCGTGCTAGAAACAAAAACTTAACAGAAATATTGAAAGAATTCTCAGTATATTATACTACAGTATACTAATTATAATGGTATACCACATGAACAGGAGAACAGTAATGGAATTAGTAATACGAATAATGACCATAATAAAACAGTATGCAGCACAGCTCTGTGATGCACACTAATGGCGGCACGGCGCTGTAAACATCTCAACATAGAACTCAATTGTAACTTTGAAAGTAACTCGCATCACGGTGACAGTGACAACAGGAATAACGCTGACACTCACAATAATCACATTAATAGGTATCATACAGTGTGTAGTGATGCGGTGCTTATATTCAATAACCAGTTTAGGCCGAGCCGTGGTGATATGTTATGTGCAAGGGAGTTATTGGGAGGGGGAGGGGGGGCGGGAGTGTGTGCAGGAGGAAAGGGACAACCTGAGAGGAGAGAGGCAAGATAACGGACAGAGCCCGACTGTTGTGCTCAATAATAACACGGAACGTGAAAAACGGGTTTGTGGGAAAGGAGGAAAAGTAGAAGGTTGGAAGGGAAAGGAAAATGCAGCGGGGAGGTGAAAAAAGTAACAAAAGGGAAAGAAGCGAGGAGAGCGAGAGAGTACATATAGAAGGGAAGGAAAACCTCGAAGACTTTGGATAAAAGGTGAACAACAGAGAAGGAAGGAGGTGAGGAAATGCACTGGAAGTGAAGGAAACAGTGGGAGGAAGGAAGGAAACGGCGAAAGACGGAGTCAAGCTAGGGAGGTGAGAAAAGAGAACGAGGTGAAAAGACGAGTGAGAGAATAATCTAGAAATAAGGAAACAACCCAAGACAGAGAGAAGGAAGGGGGTTGAGTAGAGTGGGGAAAAGGGCAAGAAGGGCTGGGGTGAAAGGCCAACGCGAGAGAGGGGCGGGAGGTAAGAGATGAGTGAAGAGAGAAAGTAGGGCTTGCAGAACAGAGGGTGGTAGAAGGAAGTTTCCAGAGGAAAAGATATTAGAAATGGCAGGAGGTGAGAGAAAAGAGACCTTGGTAGAAGGAGGGAATATGGGAAAGAGGAGCTCAGTGGAAGTCGGGGAAATGAGGGTAGATTGGGGTAGATACAACTATGGAAAGACGGAAAAGGATGAGGGAAATGGGGGGCAAGGAATGAGCATGTGAATGAAAGAAGAGTGTGTAAAGAGTTAGCAGGGTGAAGGAGTAGAGATGGGAAGAAAAAGTGATGGAAGTAAATCAGGAAATGAAGGAACCAGTTATGGATTTAATATCACAATTGGATGTATGAATTGAAGCCTATAGTGCTGATGGGGGGGTGGGGTGTAGCGCCTTGATGCCTGGAAAGGGCTTGAACTATCAAAAAGTGAAGAGACAGCTTGTGAAAAGCAAGGGCGTCCGAGAGGTAGAATGCGAGAGCGCCATGGCACGAACTTCAGGATGTTAGGGAAACAAGCTCTCGGCATTGCTGGGTGGGCGGGGGAGCAGCAGCCTGTGGTGTGAGAGACAAATGTTGGTGTGCGAGGCTTCCTTTCAAGTCGGGTGGGGGAGCAGGGGAGCCAGCAAGTGGGTGGGAATAGCTCTCGGCATTGCTGGGTGGGCGGGGGAGCAGCAGCCTGTGGTGTGAGAGACAAATGTTGGAGTGCGAGGCTTCCTTTCAAGTTGGGTGGGGGAGCAGGGGAGCTAGCAAGTGGGAGGGAATGACTGAGGCCAAGCGCGCGCTGGTGAAGCGTCACGCTTCAATACTTAACATGCATTGTGAGAAATCCGCTCGTTTAAGAGAGTTTGGTCACATGTAATAGGTTCAGAGCAATAAATTGCTCGACCTAAAAACGGTGGAGCAGGAGTAAGACTAGCAGGGGTGAGAGAGTTTTGTGAAGTAAAACATTGGAAATGCAAGCCCTCTAATTAACAGAAACAATATAGCTTTTTACACATATGCATGCTATTTGTAAACACCTGTGAAGTACTTACTTGTGGCTCCAAGAAGACTGACGTCAAGCCACGCAGCTACTTTGAAGTTATTGGTTTCTTTGTGCCCGTGAAGCACACGATTTTAAGAATACCTGCAAAGTACTTTGGTGCGACCTTAACACCAAGCCAAGCTGGCACAGCTTTCCTAGCCCCTATCACAGTTACGTTGGAAGATAAAACCTGAACTACATTAATGTCCCTAAGCAGCAGGGAGTCACAGCTACACAGGGAAAAACAGGTACAGCCTCATAATAATAATGATGAAATATAAAATGTGTGCTTACAGTGTGCGCTACAGTACAGTGTGCAGCAGAGAAGTGTGCCACACTGAGGAGAGCGTTCGCTGCTATTGCTCTACCAAGGCTTGTGTGCACTAACATTAACATTTGGGCAAAATACATGGCGTTGCTTTGGGCCTGATAATGGTGTTGCTTTGGGCCTGGTAATGGCAGTGCTTTGGGCCTAATATTTAAAGGCCATTGCGGTTGCCAGGTTTGTCCGTCGTATTGGGCTTTCTGGAAAAAAAGCGAGGAATGCTGGCTCTGCTGGTATCATAGGAAGAGAGCAGCCTCGGCAGGGTCACCAAAGGAGTAAATGAAGGACCATTTACAGCTCCGGGTTGGGAAGGGAAGACTTACCTTGCCGCGCCGGTAAAATATATGGAGCCCACTTAATTACTTTTTGATTCCAGTGGGCTGGTTTTTACTTATCGACCTGGACAAGATGAAAGGCTATACTGGCTCCTTCGGTATTGAATCATGTGACGCTAAGATGCACTAGCATTGTAGCAGCATGTACAGTAACTCTAAAGTATCCTAGCATATAAGATACGGCTAGATGAAGTGTTCGCATCTAACATGGGGCAGCTTCAGATATCTGCACCAATAGCTATTTTATGGGGAAAGATGGGCATTTTACAGCATATGCTAATGAATATTTACAAAATAAAAACAAACAATAAATAAAAGTGTTCAAACCCAAAATAATAGACAATAAAAATATGTGCATTTAAGAGCCCAGGAGTGAGTGACTGCCAAGGGCATTCTTCACACCGCTACCACACAAGAGGGTGGGTGCATTTAAAGGGGAGCTGCATGTTTTGGGACAACTCGAGCACAACCGAGCTAAGGAAGCACAGAGCTATTTGTCGTGCAGCAGTCTCTGCATAACCTTGATCCAAAGCAAAGGGTATTTAGTCACTGTTTTCTGCCGGCTTGCGGCACTGATGTGAGAGTAAATTCACACAATGTTTATACTTTAAAAGCCTGTGAAGTACTTAGCTGCGGCTCCAGAAAGACGGACACAAAGCCATGGAGCTCCTTTGAGGTGATTTGTTTTTGTGTGCATATAAAGCATACAATATCAAGAGCACCTGGGTGCAGCTTTAATACCAAGCAGCAAGTTTAAATGTAATCTCTTAAAAGACGACCAGCACACACTAAACAGCTCTAATTAAAAAAAAGTGTGTTTTTGGCCTAGAATGCAAGTGATCTGCAGGGGCTGTAACTTTTTGTATTTCATGAACATCACCCGCTTAGCAAAATACAAAAAGAGCATAGCATAAAAATAAAATGTAATCCAAAATAATAATACCAAGCGGACCAAAACTAGGCAAAATCTGGAAATATATATAAATGATAACCCGATATTCACACAGTTGGTAGGGGGAAAACCTTTTACAGTCTTTACGCATTGCACTGAACATTAAAACTGATTGCTTTTGCTGGCGAGAAAGTGTTGCTTACAGTTGTTAAATATAAGTTATAATACAATAAAATTAAGAAAAAGACACATATAGCAATCTCAAATTTTAGCAGCTATATGCAGACAATTTTGAACAAAAGCGCCTCCTGAGTTGGGCTTATCTCGAGGAAGCGCATTCCTCAAAGGCTCCGTGAAAACTAGCTGAAACGCGAGAATAAGCCCCCAGTAACAACAGGATGTTTATGGGCTGTTACCAGAGCTTTTATACACATTAAACCAGGAAAAATTAGAAGTTGATCCCAAAGACTATTTAAACCTATGCACAAAACAAAAAAATATATAAAACACACACTGATTTGCAGCAAGCAAAATAAGCTACAAAGTTACATGCAGATTTAATGGTTAAAAAGAAACAACACGATTAAGAGGGCACATCCTTTTTAGCCCCGGTCACAAAGTAATGTTGGAGAATAAAACGTGAATTAGCTGAAAGTTCCCCTTAGCAGCAGACAATCACAGCTACTCGGGGAAATAAGAGGATATATAAAATATGTGCATGGAGCGCACGTTCTACCTAGGTGCTCTAGGCACTTTAGTGCGTTGAGGAAAGATACAAGGTCCTTAAAAAAAGGTACGAAGGTTCTGGTGTTATTGTAAGGTGGATGAGAGTTCTACTTCCCTTACTGCAGCAGCTCTAGTGGAGAGTCTCAGTGGCACCATTAAAGTATAGTGTACACGGGTCAGTTATTAAACCACAAAAAAGCAGAAACTGATCCCAAAGACTGTTCCAACTATAACTACTGTTCTTAAAGTAAAATACCGCACTGGCAGGGTTCAAGGGGCCTGGTGCCACTGCACCAACGGTAGGTACGCCCTTGCTCGGCAGTCCTGGCAGCCGTCTCTTCGGTAGCGTAAATGGTGTCTATTTTAAGAGAACATGGGAATCTTCAGGTCACGCACTTTCAGTAAAACGCAGTCGGTTCTCGAGCTGCTCTGGGCCCGTGGCGGGGTGAGATGCGCCTGGGGCCTACTCGAGGACGGACCTTGCCCTGGCGCTGAAGGAATGCAGCCGGCCTTATAAGGCACTTCGCAGTGAGATTTTTTTCCATTTCTCGCAGAGAACAGGCTGGGCTGGGCAAAGTCTGCAAATAAAGCGCCCTCTCGCATCCCTGTGAATTTCACCTTCCCTGTGTGAGTGGGCCTGGGCACCAAGAGGCGCTCCCCGCTGTCCTCTTTATGCTTTTACTTCCCGAGGCAGGAGACAGCTGCAGGGCTTTCTGTTCCCGCTGTTCAGGTCCACCTTCGGCGCGGCCATGAGTGATTTGCCGACCTCAGTAGAGGAGAGCAGCGCGCCACCAGGAGGTGAGTGTGTGTGCGTGCCCTTGTGCTAGTCCCAGTGAAAAGGTCCGTCAGTGAATGCCGTGACGTCACTACCGTTCTCAAAGCCCACTCTCTGACAGTGTGGAGATCTGTCTGATGTCAGTGGGCGTCGGCTGATGAGGACGTATTGATTGGGTGAAGAGGACAGAATGTGATTATAAATTCAACAGGAGGAACAAGCCGTGAGCGTGCACTCTCCCGAACTTCCGGTGTCGGGATGTGCACGCTCACGGCTGTCGTGGGGCGGGACTTCCGTCTTATGCGCCCATGGAGTGGATGGCCGGCCCAGAGGAGCGGTGGCAGCAGAAGTCAGGAGTGGCGGCTGAGGCTGCTGATGCGGTAAGGTAAGTGGGGCTTAGTCGTGGGGGTGTGTGTCTGTGTGTGCGTGTCTACGTGTGTGTGTGTGTGTGTGTGTGTGCGTGCTTCCGTGAGTGTAGCTGTGTGTGCGCGCGTGAATGAGAGAGGCTGACGCTGTGATTGTGGAATGTAGAGCAAAAGATGTGCACGGCTGGGGGGGGCTGGGCATGCGCGTCCACGAGGTGCAATCGGCGCTCGTGCCCCGGTCTGTGGTCCCTTCAGCGCTAACTAGGCAGCAATAGGTCTTTCGCTGACGCAAGACCTAAAAAGGATATCATTAAGAAGTGTCAGAATAAACAGCATGACGCACAGGATGTCAATTGTCTAACAAATCTAAACGGGGCTACAAATTGTCCATCCTGAGCTCCTGTACTAGGAGGACCTGGCATGGCTTGCAGCAGTCCTTCCAAGTCTGAAACGTTGAGCTGCAAATCCAACTCAAAGTGAAAGTGCTGTTCTTATGGAGGCCACGCTGTGTGTGATTGGATGGTACTCCCCTTGCCTTTTGTGTGAGGGTCTCTAGCACTTGAGGACAATGGCCCATGAGGGCCACAGCTGTCAGTCAACTACCGCTGAGTGTGATTAACATGGCAGCATCTCATGCTTCACTGCCTGCAGTAGGCCTCACATAGCAGGTCCAAGGAGGCAGAAGGGTCCATCTGCCTATTGGGCTCACCTCTTGTTTGGTGCAGAGTCAGATGTAAAGAGGCAAAATACCATCCGTTTTTATGCCTGAGCACTCAATCCCTCACTTCCAGCAAACAGTGGAGCCCACATATCACATTTACCTTTCATGGCACTGGTGCATTTTCTGCACAATCTTCTGGGGAATTACAGGAAAGAACAAGCATTTACAATGCAATGGTTTTGCCTTTGTTAAAGTTAGAGCTATTGGCATTGCTCTTGACATTATTTTTATTTATGTTTTTTTAACATAAATAAATGGCATTGTCATTTACAATGCCACTAGCTTTATCTCTCGCAAATGACACACAGAGCCCCCCCACACACACACCCACACAAAGCTTCCCACACACACAGCCACACAAAGCTTCCCACACACACAGCCACACAAAGCACCCCACACACACCCACAGAGCACTCTACACACATTTACACAGCACAAGCAGGCAACAGGGGCACACGGAGGCACAAGCAGGCAACATTCCAGACGTCACAACTTAAATAGGCGGCTCAGTGAACTGTCTCCCGGGATACATTTCACGACCATTCAGCGCAATGAGTTGTGCAGCACCCCGTTGTTTCTAATTCACGATCACAACACTCAGTGCTTTAAATGGGGAAAAAAAGTGCAGGTACTCATCAGATCGAGCTGGGGGCGTGGCAAGGAGGCGGGGCTAGAGGCGGGACTAAGGGTGGGTCTAATGAAAAACATTTGAATGGCGCAAGAATTTTTTTCGGTTGCGAATGATGACAAATTGCTTCCCTCCGCAATTTATTGTTGATGTCCTTGCATGTATTAAGTTGTACCAGTTGACAGACTGTTGAAAAGTAACTATCAGGTTTCCCTTTTTGTCAAACGCACTACCACCCTCCCCTCGAAATAATTTTTCTATTCAGCTGCTGCCCACGCTTTAGATAACACTTTTTTGGATGCCAGGATACCTCTACCCTCTGATGTCCCTAGCCCTTGCTAATTAGCCCCATGTCCCCTCCGATGTCCCATGTGTCTCTTTTCATTTTCTCTTTTTTCAGGTGGTCACAGCACCTTTCATCTTAAATGTCCCCTCGTTCATCTCCTCAAATTCCTTATCTTGCTTTTTCTAGGATACCCCTCCCCCACTTAAAATACCATTCTGCCAACCCCGACTCTCATCAGATGATCCTCATCTCATCCATCAGCTGTTTTGTTTTAAACCCACTGCCCCGCGCCCGCAGTCTATTCTCTAATATTGTTTGTTTGCCCCTTTCTTCTTCTTCAGATAAACCCTCGTTATCTTTAGCTGACTGTGCTTTTATACAAGCTCTCCTCAGTTGTCCCCTTTCTTACCCGCCAGCTGCTGTGCTATCCTTTCCGTCTTTTATGACTCCCTGCCTTGCAGATCAGAGAGGCTACAGATATGCTGCCCGCTTTTGTTATCACACCTTGGAGGGGTGCTGGGCCTTTATTGCGGCATGTTCTGCACTCTTGTCTCGCCGCTGTAGCCTGCTGCCGTCCTGCCCCGGGCGGGGGGGCGGGGGGGGGGCTGATTTTTCAGGCAAACTGCAGAGTGGAGCAGCAGGCGCTCTGAGAAGGGGTGAAACACTTCAACACCTCATTAACAGGCTAAAGGTCTTACAAAGACCTGTGGTGAAGTACTCGGGTGCTGTGTGTGTGCCCGGGAACTGTCTCGGCCGGGCTGACACACACGGCGGGGGAGGGGGGGGCTGAAGCCCTTTGATCACAATGGGCGTTGCACGCCTGGGCCACACGTTGCTCTGCTTTGGCGACACGGCGTCACTGCCAAACGTGTGTTTATGCAAACATGGAAATGTATGCAAAGAGCATCTTAAAATCGTCTATCTGGACAACATCCGAAATGTGAAAACATGTTTAGCATTTTGTGTGGAAATAAAATATAAAAGTATTGTGTTTTAACCAAGAAGGGATGCGAGGCATGCTAAGGCGCCCATGCTCATAACATGGGGGCTCAAATGAAAGGATAGCAAAAATCGCAGCATTCCTAATAATTCCACAAGGTGGCTATACCAGCACGCTTAAACTGTAAACCTCACCTCTGCTGACGGGAAAACAATGACATGGAAAACCTATCTACACGACGTTCTTGGATGGCACGGTTCCGCCCAGCAATGATTCGTAACTGACCAGCAGCAACCTTTCTAATCAGCAACATTACC
The DNA here is from genome assembly GCF_964261635.1 of Lissotriton helveticus. Lineage (NCBI taxonomy): Eukaryota > Metazoa > Chordata > Amphibia > Caudata > Salamandridae > Lissotriton > Lissotriton helveticus. The sequence continues at coordinate 1,867,976,913 of NC_136067.1, forward strand.
TGGGATTTTTCATTCAGACAACACTTTGGATTATTCAAGGCATGGCACTTCCAAGCCAGCGGTGCCCGGTGAAATGGCGCCTGCTTTGCCTGCTCTGCACTTGCTTCGACCTCGCTCGGGGGTAGATCAGATATTCCGTCCTAGAGGAGCTGGACCCGGGCACCTTCGTGGGAAACCTCGCCAAGGATCTGGGCATTGACGTCATCGGTCTGAACTCCCGCGGGCTGAAGCTGATGTCGAGAGCCAAGAAGCAGCACTTCCAGGTGAATATGAACAAGGGCGTCTTACTGACGAGCGAACGGCACTGACAGGGAAGAGCTGTGCGCAGAGAGCCCTACCTGTAAACTGAATTTAGAGCTGGTTATTGATAACCCATTGGAAATGCATCGCCTTGAAATAGAGATAATTGACGTGAATGACAACGCGCCTTCGTTTAGTGAAAATAAACTCACCCTTAACATCCCCGAGTCGGCGTTGCCGGGCAGCGCGTTTCCAATCGGAAACGCCATGGATCCTGATATTGCTGCAAATGCCCTCCAGGGGTACACACTCAGCCATACGGAATATTTTGACATTAAAACAACTGAAGTATATTCCAAGAAAGAGAAATCTACAGAATTGACTTTAACCCAGCAGCTCGTCTTTAACCCAGCAGCTCGTCTTCCCCGTCAGGTCCCGGGCCGGCAGCCAATCACAGCGCGGCCCGGGAATGACGTCACGGGGGTGTCCCGCAGTTCCGCCCCCGGCCTGCCTGGCTTCCTGGTCGCGGGCCGGGGACTGCAGAAGATTCGGGGGCGTTCCCGGCTTTCGGCTGACGTCGCGTGACGTCGGCAAAAGCCAAAGAATCTCGGGAACGCCCCCGAATCTGGTCCGGCATTGACGGACAGGCCCCTCGTCCAATGGCTAGGCTCCATTTATGGAGCCAGCCAATGAATGACGAGGGCCGACCCAAAGCCACACTACAGTTCTCATCAGGTTTTCGCCTGCGCGAAAAAGATGCGCAGAGCGCATCTTTTCGCCAGGCAAAACCTAAAAACAAATCATATGGGTGAAACCAGTAATAACAGTACCATTTTAAGAGAAGGACACACACACACACACCGTGGAGCTGAATATCAGTGTCACAGTGCACAGATTCATAATACCAGCAAAAAGTGTCCAGAAGAAAAAGGTGAAAAATCTAGGGTTGCCATGCAGAAAAGGTTGTTTTCCTACAATGGCATTATGTGACGTTGCCCTTAACCAGTGATGAAGTGCATCGTTTATCAGCATGGAGTCAAATCACGTTCTCTTAAAAAAGAAACGAAAACACACCTCTTTGCACCTTTTCTAATGTTTGTCCCACTATCTTTAGCTTAATTTTTCTTTCAAAATATACCGCGGTGAATAGTCCCTTTCTACAAATCAGTCTGCATGTGTCCTCCTTTTCAGGTTTGACTTAATAGTGCTTGTGCCTATTCGGGCAAAATATTGTGTAGAATATTTAACAACTGGAGGGCTCTGTGGAATTATTTTGCCACCAGTTAAACCAGAGGTGGTATGCAAACACCAGGGCTCAGGAATGGAGTTTACCCTATTACAGGCTAACTGATTCCCTATTATTTGTGTTATACTATTATACTTTATGATTTGTTTGATTCTCACGCATGTATTACCATTTTTTTTGTCAGACCAAATGTTACACTAGTTCCTGTCTTGTAAAGCGCTCCGATACCCACTAGGGTCACATCTTTCACGCTATACAGAACTTTCTAAATAAAATAAATAAATATTAATTATATTGGGGGCCAACTAGTGCTGGTAGAAACAAAGTGTGTTTGTACAGAGTGGTCTTTCATTTAGGCATTTCTTGAAATAGTTTTGCGACACTTATTAATGAGCGGCTGGCTCTCTTTGTTTACAGAGTCAAACTCTCATGTTACAGGTACTATCTGCTTTCATGCAATTGTCAAAAAAGTAAATTAATGGATGCTGCTAGCTGAGCATAAAAAAGGAATAAAAAGAGGATTAAAAAGAATTAGTGTGGAAAATGTAAATGGAAAACATCGTTTAAGTTCGCCATGAAAATAAAGGGAGAGGGGCAATTTTGTCCAAACAATAATTTACAGAGAGGTAATAATCACAAGCTACCAAATAACCAACACTATGCAAATCTCATAAAATGAAGCAATCCAAATAATAAAGGTTTATGATGCAAAGATGGTTGTTAGGATGTTTGGACAGATTTGTATGTAGATGGGAGCGAGACTGTCTTGTGACAACAACCGAACTGATATTTTGGGAGACAGATGTGGCTCCACCCGGTTGTAATTCTAAACACGGGCATCTCTCTAGCATCTCCATTCACCATTAAAAGGATTCTTCTAGTAGAAGTAGGGGGGCAGTAAGCTTCCACCACAGCCACAACAGATGATGTCGCACTAAGACCCTCATAACAAGGGCCCGACATGATTGCGATACACACAGTAATATCTGTTGATGCAAATATCGCAGTTAAGAGTTTGGTGGCTAATAACTCAGTCCTGCAATTTTCCTCTCATACGTTTTGGCAGGTTGAACCTGACAACATTTATTAATTGGAAAATGCCCCATAATTATCTGTACATACAAATGTAGGTGCAATAAGCACCTAAATCTGCATGTTAGTCCCCTTATTCGGGGACAACTCCTCATTTGGAGTCATTTATTAGAACCAAAAAATCCTGACCTTGTGGAGTTCGAATTTGTTGGGGTGCTAAATATTGGCCCAAAAACTGAACAGCTTGTAATAAGTGCCACAGTATCAGACCCCTAACTGGGTGGAACCAATGGTCTGGGCAGCAAGAAGCTGACTTGTTCTATAGCTTACGTCTAAATAAACCCCTTAAAAAGTTAATGAAACACACAAAATATAACATACAGTGAACAGCGCCCCTTCTGGTCTGTTTACTTCTAGATGCCACCAAACAAACCCCATATCAGAGTAGCTTCTTGAAGAGAGAATCTTGCAATGGTATAACATACAGAGAGCGATTTACTCCTAATTGCTTTTGAAATTATTGAACCCAATCTACATTGTGGGGTATGAACCCCAAAAGAATATCTACAAAGCAATTAGTTATTCCACTTTAATGCAGTTCAGTGGATTAAGCTAGCGATAAACCGCATGAGGCAGTTCAACAATAGCAATCTGTTGGTTAAACGAATGCAGCAATTTTAAAGTTTTAATTAACCAAATTGATTAATTGACTATAAGCAAGTTGATTAATTGACTACCAAGCGCCTTGCCAACATACGATTCAGTCCCTATGGATCACACAAGGACATCATTTACAACTGAAATTAAACACAGAAAACAATTCTTAGAGATCATAAGCAGCTAAAGTAAAAAGGCATAAATTGAGAATCTGAATCACTATTACTCTGCAGCCTTTCTGGACATTCATTCATTTAACCTGGACTTTCGCATGCATTTAAAAAAAGCCCACACCACAGAGAAATTAGCCCCCAGCTTGGCAGCACACACAACTGCCCGGTAGCCAGTCCGGCCCTGATCCCTTAGTTTCATTTGGAACTAATAGCATAGCTATCATGGACGTTATTTAGGGGTCGCCAGTGGTCGCAGCATGCCCCTTGTGACCCCTGGCACTGCTTTTGCGACCCCTGCCTCAGCAGCGGCAAAATCCGTGGCAGGAACAGAAGCAGCTCCTCCTAACGGATGTCGGTGGGGGCTTCACTCACGTCGTTTTTTTTGTCACATTTTCATTATATTAATAGTGAATAATATTACATTATTTGCTATTAGTGTAATAAAAATATTGATCATAAATAGCTGGAATATGACTTTCCCTGGCAGCTGAGGTAAGTAAAAAAATGCTCTTAAATTAATGTAATGTTGTGTGTGTGTGTCTGTCTGTCTGTCTCTTCCGCTACCCCAGGCATTTTGGTGAATTGATGGCATGCTTGCTATAATACTTAAATTATCATAATTTAGACTCATTTGAGGTTCGAGTAATTTGCACAATTAATTGGGTTAGGTTGGAGTTCACATTTCTCACACTTTAAAGAATAATGATTAAAGAAACCGACCCGATTACAACAAAAGAAAAACAGGCGTGAGACTCCGCCTTTTATCGAGACACACTTGCCCCATGTGGGTATCACAGTTTGTGGGTCTCACTTTTCAGTTCTTCAGCTCAAAAACGGACTGTGTTAAGCAAGTTGGCTCGTGTGTGGTTTCGTGGTCTATGCAATTTATAAAATTAGCATTAAGCAAAACTAAACGCACGCTGTAACTCACCTGCTCTTCGTGAAGTGTCCTGGTTTCACCTGGACACATTTTACATGTGCTTCGAGAGTGTGGAAAAAATGATGCAATTGCACGTGCACTAATTCTATTTTTGAAAGTTACAAAACTGCCTTTCTGATAGCAACTTTTTCCATTCATCGTGATCAAGACTAAATATAATCTAGTGACCAATGAAACCACATTTCATTTATTTCTATTTAATTGCAATAGTGCTGGAATCTGAATTACCAACATTGAATTAAGCTAAACTCGTCCCTGAATTTGCCTGCAATAAAAGTCATTTAGTAATGCTAGAGTTTAGAACTACAATGAAAGTTCATTCAAAACAACGTCAGTACAAAGCAGTATTTCTGTGCAGCACACCCGGTATATAAAACAGATTATTTCCCAGCTGAAATTGTCCAGATAAATAGTCATGTTTTTCTTCTATATGCATTACTCGCATTTCTCACATTTTTAGGATTTTGTCTCGAAAGAAACCACAGTGGAAAGGACTTGCTAAAAACATTTTCTCTGCTCCAGGAAACCGCTTCGCAAGACGCGTTTATAAGATTTCAAAGTAGGAAACTATTTCGGAACATGAATGTATTTTTGGGGATAGCTGTACCTGCTTTCCAGGGGAACCCATAGTTTTCAGCGGTTTTCCATAGAAGAATGAAGGTGAGAAGCGGCAGTCCTGGGGTCTCCCGAGGTTCAGCGCGAGCACAGCAGTCCCTAAGCATGTGGCGTTTCAGCTCGCGCACTGCGCAGGAACTATGTCAACAGAGGTATGTGTGAGGAGAGTCCCCTCGGGCAACAGCAGCCTCCTGCAAAGCACCGGCCAGATAGGGAGAAGACCGGGCGGGAGAAGCGGCGAAGAAGAAAAGCAAAAGTCTGCTAAAAATACAACGTGAGATCACGCTCCTCTCAAAGACAGACGGGATGTGCACGCTCACGGCTGTCGTGGGGCGGGACTTCCGTCTTATGCGCCCACGGAGTGGATGGCCGGCCCAGAGGAGCGGTGGCAGCAGAAGTCAGGAGTTGCGGCTGAGGCTGCTGATGCGGTAAGGTAAGTGGGGCCTAGTCGTGGGGGTGTGTGTCTGTGTGTGCGTGTCTACCTGTGTGTGTGTGTGCGTGCTTCCGTGAGTGTAGCTGTGTGCGCGCGCGTGAATGAGAGAGGCTGACGCTGTGATTGTGGAATGTAGAGCAAAAGATGTGCACGGCTGGGGGTGGGGGGGCTGGGCATGCGCGTCCACGAGGTGCAATCGGCGCTCCTGCCCCGGCCTGTGGTCCCTTCAGCGCTAACTAGGCAGCAATAGGTCTTTCGCTGACGCGAGACCGAAAAAACTTTTGCTGAACTAATGTGCAATTAAAAGTACAATTTCTTTGAAGCGTCGTTTGGTGAAACCGGTTTGTTGAATGCCAATTACTCCAGTAAAGTTTCCCAATGGAGAATCCGTGTAAGACCAATTTAAGCAAAATTATGGGAAACCTGCAAATAAACAACCATTGCCAAAGTCTATACGTCTTGCTTAGATTACCACCCTGATAGCTTTGCGAGTGTGTGTTTTTTTTAGACCTGGTTTTTGCAAAATGTTATTTTTGGGGAGTGTGTGTGTGTATATAGCTAAATGATGTAATTTTTTAATTCATGAGTGATGTAACATGTGAGTTCATAAGCACTGCATGGCTGGGGACAAGGTATAGTTATCTTAGTAAACCAGAACGGGTGAATTTCCGTGTTTATTTATTTTTTTTGCTTCAAAACAATACTTTCTAATACTTTTTATCGCCTGCACAGCGCGAATTTTCACGATGTGTGGACGAACTGAAGAGTGGGCAGGGTTCGGACGGCCTCCGACCGTCCTCCACACACGCCCACTGTGACGGCCAGGGGCCATCCGCAGCACGCAAAGGGTTAATACAAGGCCTAAACATGACATCACTTTAACCTTGGTGTTGTTTTCCCCATGACTTTTTTTTAGTTAAAAAAAAAATGTATGTAAAGTTAGATAGTGAGTGTGTGTGTGTATGTATGTATGTATGTGTGTGTATATATATATATATATATATATGTGTGTGTGTGTGTATATATATCCCCAATAAAGATGACACTGCGGTTCAAAACGTTTATTTCAACAATACAGACTAGGCCTTTCCAATAGAATGCGTAGGATCAGGGGAAAATACACCTGTAAGACAAGTTTGCTGTGTATGTAGGTAGTAGTAAGCGCTTTATAAATGCAATTACAATACAATACTATAAGAAAGAATGTGTAATATTGAATTTTAAGTGTAAATAGTGGTATAGTTTTTAAGCAGACTCCACGAAGGATGATGATTATTGAGAGGTTGTTAGTCACGACGTTTAGACCGGTAAATCAATTAATGGATTTGCAATGGATTAACCATGTAGGCCCACTTGGGCGCAATTATGAAATTATCTCTGAAGGAAAATTGAATTTATGTAAAGTAAGTGTGACATTTAGCTCACTTGAGCTAAATTAACTATGTGGTGTATAGCGAACGTTTGGAATGTAACGCTCATCTACTGAAGCATGTTGTCACAACAGACTGTAAATAATGCGAAGACCGCAATGACTAGTAATGTATATGAGTGTTCTACAAAAAAAATGTAGATACTTTATATGTATGGCTTTCCTTTTACAATTAATTATGGAGAGAATAATTTACGTTTTCTATAAATTGCGATAGAAAGTATATATTGGTTTATCTGTGTACTACGACGGTGTATTGAAAAACTACGAGTCTGTCTTCACATTAATCACGTTTATAGTTTGGTCATGTGACTTGGTTTTGGAGCACGTAATGCACTTTAAAAATGGGCGCGTTCAATGTTCTCGCTATCAGTGAACAAGACTGTTTTACAGGCGAAAAGCGTTTGATGGCGGCAGTTTGAAATAAAACTGAACCGTACATGGTGTTGTCTTTATTGGATGGATTTATAGGACCTGTTCCCGAAAGGGCACAGCGACAACACAACTTCTGTTCAGGTGTGGCAAGGAAATACTCTAGAGAAGCGAGAGGATGGATATATATATATATATATATATATATATATATATATCATATGTGTATACAATTCTAATAAAATCAAGCTGTGAATAACGCTAAATTATGGGCCCACTTTTGAAAGAAAGTCACAAAAGTGCATCCCTGGTGTATATCTTTGCATTAGTGCCAATTTACAACTTTCACGATTTCCGAAGAATTTACAGAACTATGCCTTAAAACTTTACTCCTCGAAAAAGATTTAGTGAATTGCATTTTCACATGCCCTAGTGTACACACACATAATTTCTCCCTCAAAATAATCTGCTGAAAATTTGCAAGTTTACTTTCCATACAACCCTTTTTTTCTCCACCTTGTAAAAAGCTTTACTTCTGCCCTTGTCAGGAGTAAATTACTAGCCTTTCCCAGTGTAAAAATAAATCCGAGAAGAGTTGTTGAAAACACTTACACCAGTGGCAGCTCCTCCGCTAAGGCAGAGAAGCGTCGCCCCTCTGCCAGGAAGCAGCAAAAGAAAGGAAAAAATAAAATGATAATAAATAATGTTATTATTATTATTATTTTTTAACCTCCTGCTGCGGCAGCATGCTTGAGGGGGCGGGGCTGCAGAGCAGGAAAGGAGTTGTAGAACACTCCTAAGTGTGCAATTACTGTTTGACCGGCCCTCTCGGGCCGCCCAAAACAGTCATGCGTACTTTCCTTGTTCTCCATAAAGACTGCATTACAGTCTGCATGGAGAACATGCCCACCCCTCTAGCCCCTGGCTGAGCGCCTTCTCACGCCACTCAGACGAATCACAACGCTGTATTGCAGCGTTGTGTTTGAATGCGAGGAGCATTGGAGCCCTGGTGCTTCCTGCTTCCTGTTTCTCACAAGATGCCAGGAAGAGTATGGGACACAGGAGACGCTCTGGTGGCCTGCCAGCCGTCTGGCTGGGAGGTAAGTGATTATTTTCTTTTTTTTCCCCGAATTCCCCCACCCCGCCTCTTCGCCCCCACCTACCCCACTGCTGCTTCTAGGCAGCAGCCGCGACTGCAAGTTACTTCCAACCCCATTATGTAGATTTGCAGTCAGAGGACCATCTTTAACCCGAGGACCCTTCCTCTGAGGTGTTGAAAGTTTTATTTAATCTTTAGAAATTGGATTTGCTAATGGCTAAAAAACATTCGCAAATCCATTAGATCCCGAACTGTAGACCTACTGATACCTATTCTTTAAAATATACCTACAGTAGGCTTTGGCTTCACCCTGTGACGTAAACTCTCAACTCATCCTTTTAGCTGTTAGGTGTGATTTTCTGAACTCTTGTGAGTGCATCCTTAGGAATGCACGAGGAACTACTCTGTAATATACCCCGAATTATCATACCATTTACTTTCTGTACTTAATCTCCTATATACATTTTATTCAAAAAGCAGTCCTTTTTGGCACTCTTTCCTCCGCACTGGCAAAGTTAGTCTAGCATTAACGTGCTAAACAGCATTTGTGCATGCACCACATGCAAATAGCACTGTTTGCATTGGCACTTAAAATGCATACATATTATGTCAATGATTTTTCCGGATTGGAGAACAGTCCTGAACCCAACAAGAGCAGCACGAAGAAAAGTAAAACGCAAGTCCACGCTTTAAACTCCAGATGGCAGCAGACCATTAAACATGCATTTCCTTCCATCCAATGAAAATCATAATACAAGTTTATACGAAAAGGCAGCTAAAACATAGAAATATGTTCTGCCTGAGCCTCATCTCTGGTGGTCTAGTGGTAGAGCGTCACTGCTCTGCTGCTGGACTGCCCTTCTGTCTCTCTTTTGTCTGCTTTTCTCTACTTCTTTTGCCTTCCTTCTGCTTTTTGCACATTTGCACTTTTGCACTTTTTTACGCTTCTCGCAACCTTTGATTCTGTGATCCCCCATGGCCACAACCCCCTCCAAGGACCCTTCCCGCCTCCCAGCTGTTCAGCCATTCCCCCACACATTACTTGATGTTGGCCACTGCACAGCTGTGCTGAATACCTCCCAAATGCAAGCCAGTCGCTTCCTATCCGTGCCTGGATCCCACCCATCTCCGGGGACCCTGGTTCAAGGACCTTCCACCGATACGACACCAGCCCCCTCTGCAACCTCAACACAGGACACCGCCTGCCACCTTGTGTCACTGAAGGACCCAAGGACCCTTCTCCTGCCTGAACCAAGGACCCTTCTCCTGCCTGAATTGCAGCCAAAACCTCACCCACCCCAACACACCAGCTCCTCTTGTCACCCAGCTGACAAACAGCGCACCCGACCAGCTCAACTGCATCCTCCTCAACACGCGCTCACTCAACAAACATGCCACAGAAATCTGGTACCTCCTCGACGCTGCCTTCTTCACGGAAACCCAGACCAACCCCTGCTCTTGTCGGGACATCGCCACCGCCATCCATGATGGCTACAAAATAACCTGCAAGAACTACGCCAACCGAGCAGGAGGAGGCATCACCATCTTTCACAAGAACACCCTCTGTCTGACCACTCACTCGAACGACATAACGACAGCCATGGGACACTTCCATTTCCAGATCCAGACCAACCCAAACTTCACCCACCATGGCACCCTCCTCTACAGGCCTCCTGACCCCCTGCCCTCCTTTCACCAAAGCCATCATAGACCTCATCGTACCCCAGGCTCTCGCATCCACCGATTACATCCTACTCGGCAACCTCTGCTTCCTCCTGGACAATGCCAGTGGCCAGAACACTACATCCCTTCTGGAGAACCTCGCTAACATCGGACTCAAGCAGCTAGTCACCGTTCCCACCCACACAGCTAGACACCCGCTCATCCCCGTCTTTTCTGTCAGCGGGAACATCACCCATGGCCACACCATCAAACTCCTTTGTACCAACCACCGCTGAGTGCACTACACCTTCGCCAATCCCACCATTCACCACTGCTCTCACAGCCCTCCCGTCGTATTTGGAACAAGGCCACCAAAGAACAGCTCATCGCCTTCCTCAACACTACCACACTGCCGAAATCAACAGACGCCAGCACCTCCGCACGCAACCTTCACGGATAGATCTCCAACTGCTCCGACACTCTGGCACCCTTCAAGAAGGAACAGCGCAATCAACACTCCAAGAAAGCCAGCTGGTTCACCCCCACCCTCCTGTAGTCCAGACGCACCTGTAAATGACTCGAGAAGAGATGGAGTTACAAGAAAACCCCAGAAACCTATGCAACCTATAAAACCGCCATCAACTCTCACCATCTCCTCCTCAAAACCACAAAGTAAATGACCCTCCAAGACCGAATCAACGCCAATGCACACAACAGCTAAGAACTCTTTGACAACGTTGAAGAGCTTGCCAGGACCAACAGCGAGACCACAGACATCCCACCCTCCCAAGACCTCTGCAGCAAATTCTGCACCTTCTTCCACCACAAAATGGGGCAAATCTGCGACCCCTTCGACACCAAAGACAGTGCCACAACTCCCATCACCTCTTCACGCAACCATGCAGCACTCCAATAGATCCCTCTCAACTGGACTCTTCTTTCCACAGACAACGCACTTAAGACCATGAAGAGCATCCACTCCGGAACCCTGCCCGTATCACATCTTCCATAGAGCAGCCACCTCCATCACCCCAGAGCTTTGCCGCACCATCAACTGCTCCATTGAAACTGCTACCTTCCCTGACAACTGGAAACATGCAGAGATCAAACCCCTGCCGAAGAAGCCATCTGCCGACCTGACAGGCCTCAAGAATTGTGAACCCATTTCCCACCTCACCCTTCCCTGCAAAGGTCATAGAGAAGGCCATCAATGCCCAACTCTCCGAGTTCATCGAAGAGAACCACGTCCTAGACATCTCTCAGTCCCGCTTGCAAAGTAACCACAGCACCGAGATCGCACTCCTCACCAGAACCGACGACATCCGCTCCCTCCTCAACCACAACAAAACCACAACCCAAATCCTATTGGACCTCTTGGCTGCCTTCGATACCTTCTCCCACTGTACCCTAATCACAATATTCCCCTACGCTGGCATACTGTGGAGAAGTGTGGCTCAGGGGTTAGAGGCAGCAGACCCGGAAGCTGAGATCGGTCCTGGACCAGGGTTCAATTCCCCGCCTCGACGGGGTCTTGGGCTAAAAATTCCACGGACTCGATAATTCTCGCCCCGGTGCCTCCTCGACTCACGGGTTCACACTCTGCGACTCTGGGCAATAGCTTGCTTAATCTCCACAACGGCCCCTCGCGGCGGGATGCCTGACTTTCACCTTGTGGATACCCTGCTATCTCACAGGGGAATACCAGGAAGGGTTCCCTAAGCAAGCGCCGGGAAACCCACTGCGGGTAGCTGTGCGCTATATAAGCTCAACTACATTTACATTTACATTTACTGGACTGGATCCACACCTTCCTTAACGGCCAAACACAGCGAGTTAGACTACCTCTGTTCCTCCTCAGAACCTACAGACATCAGCTGCAGAGTGCCCCTCCCTGAGCCCCACCCTCTTTAACGCCTACATGGCCCCCCTCGTGGCCATCGTAAGACCTCACGGGCTCAACATCGTCTCCTATGCATTCAACACCCAGCTGATCCTCTCCCTCACCAACAAATTCTTAGCCGCCAGAACCAACTTTCCCAGCTTAATGAAGGCCGTTGCCACCTAGATGAAAGATAGCTGTCTCAAGCTCAACTCGGACAAGACCGAAGTACTCATCCTGGGATCCACCCCTTCAGCTTGGGACGACTCCTGGTCGTCCCAGGCTGAACATCGCACAACACCTCCGACAACTCCACTAGCTCACAGTCAACTAGTGAATCCCCTTCAAGCTCCTCACATATGCCTACAAGGCGCTCCACGATGATGAACCAGCATTTCTGAACCACCCCCTCTCATTCTACATACCTGCCACACAACTTTGCTCCGCCCAAATTGCACTGGCCACCATCCCGTGTATTCACAACACCAGATCTGGAGGAAGATCCTTTTCTTACCTCGCCGCTAAGACTTGGAACACCCTAACCCTCCACCTCAGGCAATCCCCGTCGCTGACACAATTCAGGAAGGATCACAAGACCTGGCTCTGTGACTCAACCTCTACTCCCAGACGGGCCTTTGACATCTATGAAACTTACACTATTTGTGGCAAACATATTGGGACCTAGTCACAAACTGCATTTAGTAGTTTGTAAAGTTGTACTGCTCATGTACTACAAAATGCTATTAGCAAACTTACGTGTAAAGACCTTTGCTGCCTCCTCTTTTGATTTTTGGCGGAGTTCTCAGTTTTAGTGGTGAATGGGGGAGTGGCTGTAAAATGGGTAGCTCTTCTAAACAGGAGGTGGTCAGGGAAATTTAAAGAGGAGCGTAGGTAGGGATATGCTAAAAGAAGTCAACATTTGTATCTATAGCATCCATTTTCCAGTTGCTTTTGTCTCTTTTCACTCTTAAGTTCGTTAACAAACACTTGCAAAACCATCAGAAGCCAGTGCAAAAGTCGAACCTATTTGCTTTGACGTTGCTTGTATTAAACTATTGTAATGAGCATAACATGGTTTAATGTAGTCTCTCCTCGTTTCAGATTCTGACGGTGGTTCAGATCTTGCAGAAGACTTTTCATCAGATGTGGAATCTGCGGACATTGAAAACGCTGCTAGTGATGAAGAGAGCCATCATGAAGCCGAAAACAATGAATGCCCTGGTTCAGGCTGGGCTGATGCTATGGCAAAAATTCTAAATAAGAAGACCCCTGTCAGCCAACCCATCATATTGCTTAAAAACAAAAAACTGCAGCAGGAGAAAGAGAAAGAACGACAAGAAAAGTTGGAGAAAAGGAAGCAGGTGTGTGAATATAGATGCATGATGTTATTTTAAGTGGTCTTCTTAACGATTGAAAAGCAGAGCTCATGCAGACCTGTAGACAACTATGCAGGAGTGAATGTTTAGTCTTTTATATTGTTTCTGATCTAGTTTTTACACATCTGAGAGAAACGTGATGCGAGTCTGTATCAGCTTAATTGGTCACTCACACAAATAGATAAAAATATGCACATATCATATGAATTCTACTGTGATTAATGGTCATGTTTTTGTCAAATAAAACGTATTTGCTGTGCGTTGACTCCTTGAGGAAGGCAAGAATGTTTAAAAAACAAACAGCTCATCAAATTGTGCTTTTTCTTTTTCTTTTTAAAAGATGTTTCCATTTAAGTATTTTTTGTTTGCCTGGTAACAACTTTTGACTTGAAAGATGGGAGTTTTCTCTCTTAATGAAAGGCTATTGAGCAACCAAAAGGGAGGGTCCCTCCTCTGGCATTGACCAGCGGGATTAACACACAATGGTGTAAAGAGGTGGTATAGATTAGGAGTGGGGTACTGTTAGCTGTCAGCCAGGTGAAGAAGCTGTAGGTGGTATAGCTTGGTTTCATGGTTCTCTGCTACACAGTGGAAGCAGTTTGGAAACTAGCATTTCCTCTACTCGCTCTCACACCTCTGCGCTTGCACACATTGGTTACCTGTATGGAAACATCATCTCACCCGGGCCCTCCTCTCCAGCTGACTGGACTACGGCAACGCTCTGTATGCAGGGGTCGCAGTTCTCCTCCTCTGACGACTACATGCCATACAGAACGCCATTTGCCATACTCGTCATGGATCTCCCTAGACAAACCCACATCACCCCCCTACCGCAAGGAACTCCACTGGCTCCCTGTACAGAAAAGATGCCAGTTCAACCTCCTGACCCATGCAAACAGGGCCCAACACAACTGTGGACACGCGTACTTGAACCACCGCCTGAAATTCCATCAGCCCACCAGACACCTTTGCTCTGCATCTCTCTCCCTCTCCCCCTAACTATCCGTCACATGTCTTTTTCTTTGGAAGATTTAGGAGATTTTTACTTATCCATCTGCACTCCAACTTTTGCCTTGCAGCCTTGTTCTAAAGTTGCACGCAGTAAAAGACAGAGTAGCAACTGCATGGTGTGAAGCTGCTTTTTTCCTCACTTACCTTTCATGGCCTATTGTCACTGTTTGGAACTACAAACACCTCGGTCACACCTTCCAGCTGAGATGCTGTCTTCGAGGGCACTGAATGTATCCGGTGTCTTGAACCATGAATCAATTTCAGTACTTTGCAAGTCTGGTTGTGTTCACAAGAGTTTTCGTAACTCAACTTATCTGACACTGCTGTGTAGAGCAGAAGGGTTGGATAGGAGTGGTGTGGGGATCTGACTAGGGAGATAAGTAGGCTTGATTGGGGAAAAGAAGGGTAGTCGTGCAGGAAGCCCTGCATAACTCAAAGAACTACTTCAAATATTGAGCAACTTTGCTGCTTTTTTTTTTGTTTGAGACTCCTTTGTGTTACCCATAGGTGAGTTTTCTAGGCGTTATTATAACCCCTTTTGGTGGTTAGTATGAAAGGGATTATATCTACCTTTCCTTACTTTGAAGCAAAAATAAATTCATTATCAACTTGAAACCCTGTACCATAGGTAAACTCCGTTGTTTTTCTGACTCTTGCAGTATCACCTCCAATAACTGCCACCGACATCCCATTTGAATCCCTCCACAAATGACGATGACCCCATCACCGGCGCCTGCACTCTACACAACTGGATCACCGATTGCGCCAACACCCTCGCCCCCCCCCCCTCAAGAAAGCCTTCAAGCACCACGCAAAGAAAGCCAGCTGGTTTTCCACGGAACCTAGAGACTCCATGCGCACCTGCAGACGACCCGATAAACTGTGGAGGAACGCCAAAACCCCGACTGACCTCGACAACTTCAAAACAGCTACCGCGGCCCACCACAAGCTCATCAAACTATCCAGGAAGAAAGCACTGCAGGACACAATCTCCACCAACGCTCACAACAGCAAGGAACTCTTCGGCATCATCAAAGAGTTCACACAACCCAACAGCGCGTCAACAGACATCACTCCGTCCCAGTACCTCTGTGACAGACTCAGCAATTGCTTCCATCACAAAATTAAGACCATCTACGACAACTTCAACGGCAACAACCCCCACGAGCACGCAGCCTACACTTGACCGGCCTCAGCATCGAAGACACTCTGAGGATAATGAAGACCACCCACTCCAGGGCCCCCAGGGACGCCTGCCCCCATCATATCTACTGCAAAGCAGCAGGCATCATTGCCCTGAACTTCAACGTATCATCAACCGCTCCTTCGAGACCGCCTTCTTCCCCAACGACTGGAAACACGCCGAGATCAACCCTCTCCTGAAAAAACCTTCAGCGGACTCCACCGACCTCAAGAATTTCAGACCGGTCTCCCAACGCCCTTATCCGGCCAAAGTCATGGAAAAGGCCATCAACATCGAAGTAAATAACATCCTCGACTCCTCCCAATCAGTAATTCAGGAGGAACCACCGCACCGAAACCACACTCCTCGCCCTCCTTGACAGAGGAGAGACCGTGGCCCTCCTCCTTCTTGACCTCTCCATGGCCTTTGACACTGTCTCTCACCGCACCCTAGCCCGCAGACTCCGTGACACAGGAATCTGGAACAAGGCCCTCGCCTGGATCCTCTCCTTCATCTCCGGCAGAACGCAACGAGTCGGACTCCCTCAATTCCTCTCAGAACCGACTCCTACCACCTGCGGAGTCCCACAAGGATCCTCCATCAGCATGACCCTGTAGACATCTACATGGCCCGCTCGCATCCTTCATCAGAGCACACGGACCCAACATCTCCTCGTACGCAGGCGACCCCCCTACTCATCCTCTCCCTATCCAACGAACCCAACATCACCAAACGCAACATTCATGATGGAATGGAAGCTGTCGCCAGATGGATGAAGAACAGCTGCCTACAACTCAACACGTACAAACCCGAGATACACATCATGGCCCTCACCCCGACGCCTGGAATGACAACTGGTGGCCTCCCGCCCTCGGAGACCCCCCGACCCCCAAAGACCACGCACGCAACCTCGGAATCATCCTGGACTCTGAACTCAAAATGGACAGCCAGGTCAAAGTCATCACTTCCTCCTGCTACCACACCCTTAGCCTACTCCGCAAGACCTTCAAGTGGATTCCCCACGAACACATAAACTGTCACACACCCTCATCAGCAGCAGACTGGACTACGGCAATGCACTATACACCGGGATCAACAAGAACCTCACCCGCAAACTCCAGAACGCCGCCACCAGACTAGTCCTCAACATACCGCTCCACTGCCACATCAGCCAACACCTACGGTCCCTACACTGGCTCCCCATTAAGAAGAGAATCACCTTCAAGCTTTTCACCCATGCACACAAGGCCCTCCACAACACCCGACCCACCAACTTTAACCACCGCCTCGTGTTCCATGCTCCACGGCGCTCTCTCCACTCAGCCCAGCTCTCCCTCGCAACGGTACCTCGGATCAAGAAAAGCAGACTAGGAGGGCGCTCCTTCTCCCTTCATGCGGCCAAGGCATGCAACTCCCTCCCTCTCTACCTCTGACTGACTGCCTCGCTCCCTACGTTCCTAAAGAACCTCAAGACCTGGCTCTTCGATGGAACCCAGTGATCCTCCAGACACTGCAGTACTCCCCCTCCGCCTCCCCCCAGACCCTTGAAACCCATTTGCGGGTGAGTAGCTTGCGCTTTAGAAACCTTGATTGATTGATAGATCAGAATCTAGACATTCAGATACCCGATTCATTGCCTTAGGAGCCTCATACATCCCCTGCTTTTCTCTTTTCTGTACATGCAGTCTACATCCAAGTCTATAGTAGCGGACCTTTAACTGAGTAGGCAGGGGAAATGTCAGAGCTTGTCAGCTCCCATTAGAAACTAGCACATCCCCACTGCCACGAGTTGTATCTAGAACAATAACCCCCAATGGACATTATCCTGCAGTGCATACTGCCTTTTCATGCTCATCTACTGGTCTCTTCTCCTACAGCAAGGGCTGATCTTCTCAAGGGATGAACACTCTGCTAAACTGTTACAAAGCAGAGTACAACTGTAATCCAAGGTGTGTATTTGCAAGTGCTTTGAGAGTAAAGCGTATTATACTGCACAAATCAATAAAATGTATTTTGAGCCAGTCTCTAGGTCTGCTTGTCTCCTGAGAATATCTGGCCCTAGAAATAACTTCTGCAATGTCCGTAGCTCATTAGCATCAGTATGTTCCACTGGCTCAAAGTTTTAGGTCTGACGTAATCCAGGACATTTTGATTTTACTAAATTTATATGTGTAATATACTTACATGGGCTCTTATCCAGCCTACGTATTCTATTGGTATTTTATTGTATAATTTACATTTTTAATCTGCCAAGTATAACATATAAGCATAGTTTAGTAGGTCAGCCCACTTCAGCCACTGGCTAACTTTACTATGAGTGATGGCATTATACCCTTTCACAAGTAGCACATACACACACAGAGGTTCCCGTAATTCCCATGAGCTACTATGGTAATGTGCCTTTTTGAAACCATAAAATACTTTTGCTTTTAGCCACTGTTTTTTTTTAAGATGGATGAAGGCCCGGCAGCTTCCTCAACAAAGTTTTGCAAAAACCATGCTAAACAAGTACTGCTAAAGCTAAAAGTCTGATGGTCAACACCAGCCCCATTGGCTTTGTCAGTGCTTATTTTGTCAAGATCCCTCTAGTCATTTAAAAAATATATATTTTATCAATGTCACAAAAGTGGAATAAAACAACATATTCACTGACCAATATTTTTTTAATTTCTCTTTAAAACGTTGAATGTGAAAAGTGCACCTTTTGTGCATCCTCCTACTGTGCCAGGCTCTGCTCTTTCAATGCATAGACTGCTCAGTTCTACCCCTCTGCCAGAAAACCCTTAGACTGGAACTGCTGTACTGTGGTGATTTTAAAAAAACATTTTTTTAGGGTTTATGCTTGACTTTAGTTTGGTGTATCTGTGTGTTTTTTCATGGATAATCCTCTACTTGGAAAGGTTTTTCTTTTTTTTTTTTAAAGTGTGTGCTTTGCACACGCCGCTACAGACCAGCATTAAAATATGCCTTATTTGTCCTAAACCGGTATTGGTGGCTAGTCCCCATTGTAACTGTTTATATTTGCTGTTGGAATCATTTGGGCATGGTGTAGTAGGGATAGATCTGAGATTTCTTACAGGCTCTTTGCTCTTAATAAAGACAATTGTCGGAGATCTTGTATGAAGACTACAGTTGACTTAAACTGCAGAAAGGATGCACTAGTATGAAGAAATGTCTGCCTGGCAGTGTTAAGTGAACAAAGCCTTTCGTTACAGATGTAAAGACGTCTCTCCTAGTCTAGGCCCTTTCAGCTCTAGTCCTCAGTTTAGTCCCTCTTGCATTGCACAAAGAACCATTTGAAGGAAAATGGCAACATTGAGAATTTAGATGTACTGTAACTCCTCATCTCCTCTGACAAAAGATATTGTTGTACTGGAGAAGCCTCTCAACCACTGTTTGCATTTAAACGGAACTTGAACATCATGGGTTTGATCAGTGTTTGGGCCGGTGGTGTACAATGGATTAGTGGGGCTGTTGCAAATGCCCTTCATTTTCAGATAGAGCTCCGCTCCTTCCAGGATTCTGCAATGTGTAATGTGCTAATTTTACCTGGATTGCTATCCTCTAGCCAAATGTTGCAAAATACTCTTGATCTTAACCCATTTGCTGCGGCAGAAATTTCCTTGCTGTGCGGGCGGATTTTACGCGTGCGGAAATCGGACGGCCCCCAGCCGTCCGATGCACACGCCCACCGGGGGCGTTAAGCTCAACTAGTCCAATAGTGAAGGAGTGGAAAATTGTCTCCATTACCTAATCATGCCTAGCATAACTGACGGTGTTCATGTTTTTGTAGAATTTGATCAATAAACTTACAGAAGGGTGGCTTGGAATCCTTTACCTTCAGCATGCACCCAGCAGGCTGTAGGAGTGACCATGGCTGTGGGTTTCCTTGTTACCATGTGAATATGATACTTGTTTTGCTTAATTATTTCACAGCTGATGTTTTCTGTTGGCGAGCACGACGGTAACGCCACAATGTGCAAACGTGTGTTCACTTTAAGCAACCTTTAGTGTGTGACATTTCATGTTTTAATAAGTTGTCTGTAGAGTGCACTTCTACCCTCGAATCAAGCTGTGCTATTTCCTTCTATATTTTATACACTATCTTAAATAAAATTACTATGTACAATTATGTATGGATCAAAAATAAAGTATTTTATAGAATGGTAAAACCAGTTGGCTGAATAGGTGATGACGTTTTTTTCGAGGAGTGTGGTCATAGTCTCATAAATTTAACGTGGAGTTTAGAGATGTGGATCATGAAAGGCATTGAGGCCCAACTGTAACACCATTGCCATGGGTACAGGCATGCAAATATAAACAGTTGTGGTAGCATTTTCCTAGTGATAAAAGAATATGCATCAGTGCTTTAGAAGTAGAAACAACACTACAGCTGTGCGTGAAGAGTTGGTGAACGAAGGCCAGCTGTGTTAAATTCAAAGCTGGCGAGTTGCATACAGAATGAATAGTTACATTACATATAATGTATGAAAGAATGACCATCAGAAAGAAAATGCATTGGGTGCCTCCTGTGGCCCCGTTATGTTGTTCTTGCCTGCCTTTGAGATACCTTACTTGTGTATTAACGGTTTTCATTCTGTAGTACAGGGGTCTCCAACCTTTCCATTAATAGGAGCAATGTTCAATGAAAACCTCATTTACTAACATTATTAGAGTTTTAATAGTAACCACTTCAGACAAGATTACATTATTGGGCACCACAAGATCACCAGCATTGATCACCTCCGTGCAGCAAGAACAGTTGCCAACAGTAATGTGAAAAATACTTTGTCAATGTGGCATGTCTTTATATTGGCCCCAAGTTATTAATGATACTAGTAATATGTCTCCCCAGTGCTGCCTGATTTATCACCAAAATAGCTTTAAATGCATTTTTAAAGTCACCAAACACCTGGTTTTGAGTTCTGAGAGCATTCACTTTTTGTCTTGAATACACACTTTTAAATTTTGGTATAAATGTATTAATTCAACCAAGTAAAAAATTCTAATTTAGTAGGCTGGGATGCACAGGGGAGAGCTACTTGCAGGTAGCTGGAGAGCTACCAGCACCTTATGAGCTACACGTGTGAGAAGCCTGCTGTAATATTTTCTCCTTTCTAATATCAATGATGGAAGTCTGCTTATTTGCATGTACGTATACCTTTCATTTTGTTCTATCTTCTCCCTGTTGCACTAAGTCTCATAACTGTCGTGTGTACTTCGTCCAGTTAGTACTGAAAGGGAAACCAAAATCGCACTGGGAATGAGCAACAGTGTAACATCCATCGTGCTGGAAATGGGATCTACATGTGGAAACTTGCAAGCAATATACACATTACTTCTTGGTCATGTCCTTGTCGCATATGTCTGTGTTCTAAGTGGCCATGGTAAAAAGCTGCACTTAACAAGAACTATTGTAATTCATTCTGTTTAAATATTGAAGAAGAACCCAATTCTACTGGAAAATTCCTTTATATTTTAGGATGAAGATAATAGTGTGTCCTCATCTTTTGACGCTACAGCCTTCAATCACTCCACAAAAGGCTCTTATAAATAATACTCTCTAAATGTTACTGTCCTCATACCTATACTATTGTATCACCGTGGCCTGTAAATGCTGTCTAATACTGTGCATAGGATTCTCTATCTCTTTAATACATCTCCATGTTATTTTTGATCTTATACTACACACTTTACTACATCTTTCTGTTTGATTTTTCTTTTCCTTTACCGTGCCACTGCCTTTATTTGAATTTCTGTCTCCTGGAAGTTAGTCAGCTTGTGTTCAGCCGTATTTGCTCTTTATCTGTTGACTTTTAATTTCCTGTACCACACCATTTTTTTTTTTTTTATAAACATTTTTATTTGCATTTTATAAATCCATAACAATATAGTCATGTAGATAATGGTACACACACTCACGTTCCCTATCTCCCCACCCCTGACCCACCCATGCTTCATGCTTGACATAAGTAATATACATATGACCTGTAAGCAGAATCGGTAATCCATAGTTGCATAGTAACACCCTAATCACATTCTTCCCGATGTGCTCATATAGGTACTCAAACTATAACTGTATCCCCCCCTCACAACCCCCCATCCAAACCATGATAAGCGCGCCATTTGGACCAAACTCTACGGAACTTTTTCGGGCACCCCCTCGCTTTATACGTCACTCTCTCCGCCGCCATGTACATGTCCAGCCCTCTCCTCCATTCCTCCGGTACCAGGGCGTCCGGTGATCCCCAGTGTTTCGCTATGTCTCTCTTTGTCACCACCAGGACCAAAACCAGGAAGATCAATTGGGGTCTGGGGAGGTCCACGTCGTTCGTCATCCCCAGCAGGGCCAACCTAGGATCTGGGTTTAGCGGGGCCTCCATAACCTCACTTAACTCCCTGAAAACGTCCACCCAGTATCGTTGTATCACAGTGCAAGTCCACATAATGTGATAGAAGTCCCCCTCCTCCCGGTGACACCTGAGGCAGCCCGTATCTGTCACCTTTCCCATCTTGTAGTGACGTACTCTGTCGTAGTAGGTTCTATGAAGCACATTAAATTGGATAAGGCGCAGTCTGGATTGGATTGCTACCTCTCTAGGATGCATTAATACTATGTCCCAGTCAAGGGTACCACACCATTTTTTGAGCCGGCTTGCTGCGCCACTTGTTTCCTGCATGTTTGCCACTTTGCCATTCAGCACCCTGCCCCTTCCCAGTATCTACTTAATGGAGGACTCAGCACGGGGGCACCAGAGGCATGCCGGCTGCACCCATCCGCATCTAGACTGCGCCCTCCGCCGACCCCAAAGAATTCGAACTACCGCCCCATCTTGCTACTTCTCTTCCCCGCCAAAGCCCTCAAGAAGGCCATCAACTGACAACTCACCGAACACCTAGATAACTTGCTGGACACCTCCCAGACCGGCTTCTGCGTCAACCACACCGAGACAGCCCTGATCGCTGCCACCGACTACTTCAGAACCATCCTCGACCGTGGAGACACAGCGGCCCTGATCCTCCTCAACCTCTCAGCAGCACTCAAAACCGTATCCCACTACACCCTTAAAAAGAGACTCCGTCACATCCGGATCCAGGGGAATGCCGCCAGATGTATCATATTCTTCCTCACAGGACAAACCCAGAGAATTCCCCTACCACCCTTCATGTCGGAACCCAAGAGCATCATTTGTAGCATCCTGCAAGGTTCATCTTGGCCCATATTGTCAGAACCCATTACCTCAACATCTTATTCTACGCGGACGACACCCAGCTCCTTCTCTTGCTCTCAGAAGACCCCTCCACCACCAGGACCAACTTCCACAACTGCATGACATGCGTCACTGACTGGATGAAGACTAAACTGCCTGAAGCTCAACACAGACAAGATTGAAGTCCTGATCTTTGGAAACAACACCTCCCCGTGGAACAACACTTGGTGGCCTTGCAGACTTGTACCCATAGACCAAGCCCACAACCATTGGGCTCATTTTGGACATCAAACTCACCATGAAATACCAGATCAACGCTGTTGCCTCCGCCTACTTCCACACCCTTCGCATGCTCCGAAAGGTCTTCAGATGGCTCTCTTTCGACCCTAGGAAAACTTTATCTCAAGCCCTAGTCACCAGCCGACTTCATCACTGCAACGCAATCTATGCAGGAATCACCACCCAACTCCTAAAGAGACTCCAGGCGATATAGAACTCAGCTGCCAGACTCATCCTCCACCTCCCCAAACGGTCCCACCTCAACCCCCACCTCAGGAACCTCCACTGGCTCCCCATCCAGAAAAGATGCCAATTCAAGATGCTGATTCACGCCTACAAGGCCCTCCAGGTCCAGCAACCACCGCCTGAACTACCACCAACTCTCCAGATACCTGCACTCCGCCTCCCTGGCCGACACTCCCTGCATACTTACAAGCAATAGCAGAGAACGCTCCTTCTCCTGCCTTACTGCCGAGTCCTGGAACGGCCTTCCCCCTCCACCTCTGAACGTCATCCTTTTTCACAGAATTCGGAAGGGGACTCAAGACATGGCTGTTTGACTGATTGTTCTAAGAACCTAGTGCCTGGATACCCTTGCAGGTGATTAACCGTGCTGTAGAAATCCTGATAGAGTTCATGAACTGGTCTCCTCCAGAAACAACGCCTGAACTTCTCAGTGTAAACGGTGAATCATCCCAGTCAGTTGCCCATTATGTCTTGGAATGTGGCTGGGATTGTTGGGTGTTTGGAAGACATGGGCGGTAGAGGGACTTTAGAACAGTACTGATGTAAGGTGTTTGCAGTAGATTTGATGCCTACTTGAATTAGGGTTTATTGATCTTTTACTTTGTAACCAGAATACACAAGGGACCCCCTGGGTAGGCAGCAGGGAGGGTACACTACACTGCTCTAGATTGCCAGCAGATGTACATGCAAAATTGTTTTAGAGAAAAGGGATATCACGTTGGCAGTTGTAGTCTCTAGATGCTCACCATAAAAAAATAACTCTGTGATCATCAACATGTACATCCCATGAGAAAAGTTAGAAATGATTAGTTGTTTAGTAGTTTGTTTTCTTCACTACACTTATTAATAAAACAATGCTGTAAAATTCCCATTGTGGTCATGGGAGATTTTAAGTTCTGGCTTTTTGGAAATGATAATGTGTGTTCTGATCCCTTGGAGATTCCTGTAGGTCTCTTTACTGGTGGAAGAGGTACTCGGTTTTATGAACATCTAATGAGCATACAATTTTGGCTTGGATAAACAAATTGATGTTTTTGGGCTATTGACCATCTAAAAAATGTTAACTGCCATTTCAGCAGTGTTGTGACAGCTGCCCCGGGAGAGTAGGCTATTTAGGGCCAGATGTAGGTGGCCAATTACCGGTCGGTAACGGCCGAATTCGGCCGTTACCGACCGGTAATTGGAATTTGAGATGTAGGTCACTCAATTTTACAGAATCGGTAGATTTACCGATCGGTAAATTTACCGATTCTGTAAAATACCGAGTCGGTATTTTTACCGAATCGGTAAAATTGAGATGTAGGTGGGACTCTTCTGAGTCCCACAAGCCTTACCGAATCGGTATTTTACCATCAAATCCTATTTGATGGTAAAATACCGATTCCGGTGTGCATGCACATGTGTGCATGCACATCTGTGCCATATGACAGGCAGACCTGCCACATGGCACCCGAACCTGTTTTGGGGGTGCTAGAGGGTGTCAAAGTGACACCCCCTGCACCCTTGTGAAATTCGGTATTTACCGATTCGGTAAATACTGAATCGGTAATGCCCATTCATTCCTATGGGCTTCAAAGCCCATCGGAATGAATGGGCATTACCGGTCGGTATTTACCGAATCGGTAAATACCGAATATTTCCGATTCGGTAAATGCACATCTGGATTTACCTACATCTCCCTCCTTCTATTTTACCACTTCTTATTCGCTATTTAAGAGGTGGTAAAATAAAATTACCTACATCTGGCCCTTAGTTTATACAGAGCCAAATTTAGGAACATTGTTTTCAATGGATAGCCTGTCGAAATTGAACTCTGGTATTGCTCAACCATCCCATATACACTGCTTGACTCTCCTTGGGAAATTGTGTAGGTTTGGGAGGACATGTGCAGGTTTGGGAGGACATGTGCAGAAGAATTTGTGATTGGAGTAATGTTTCTAACCTGTATAATTTTTCTAATTTAGTTAATCTATTACGGTTAGACAGAACTAATGGTGAGTGGAGCTTGATAACTACTGAATAAGTAGATACCTCATTTTTTTTATTTTGTATTTGCCCGGTTCTACTTGGTCTGAGAACACTCTACCTGAAACGGATATCTACATCCTTTATGTTATGTTATGTTATATTATGTGTATTTGTAAAGCGCACTATTACCGGCAATGGTATCCTGGCGCCGAGTAGGGGTGTGTGTGTGTGTGTGTGTGTGTGTGTGTACCTACTCCTACCTTTGGTAGGTTGGTTAATTAAAAAGCCAGGTCTCCAGATTGTTGCAGAATTCAAGAAGAGAGAGGGAGGCTCTGATGTGGAGTAGGAGAAATGTAAGAGAACACCCATCCTCCTGATCTGGTTCTGTGTATGTGTTCAAGTAGTAGTCCTGTGGAGCGGAGGTGTGTGGGTGGTTGATGAATGGAGAAGCAACTGTTCAGATGGATGAGGCCTGAGTTGTGTGGTGCCTTGAATGTGTGTGTGATGAGTTTGAAATGAGCATGTTTGTTTATCGGGAGCCAGTTGAACTCCCTAAGGTGTTGGGGTGAGGCAAGTTCGTGTGGGGGTGGTTTGTAATCTTTTAGTGAGCTACTTGGTGGTCACAGCATAGAGGGTGTTCCCATATTCTAACTTGCTGATAACTAGGATGTGAGTGACAGTTTTTCTAGTGTTTCCTGGGAGCCATTTAAAGATCTTCCTCCACAAATTCTGGGTGTGAAAGCAGGAATCAGTGACTGTGTTGACTTGTGTGGTAATGTCCAGTTTGCTGTTACCAAAGCTAGGAAATGTTCTATTCTGTGTCAGGACTGGAGGCAAGGATTATGCTAGTTCAAAGCGTATCTACAATGGGAGCTGTCAGACTAGGAAGTGGCTTAAAGTAGAAATGCTTAAACATAGAGTCCGAAGACCAATCCACAGCATTCATAATATCTTCCAGCATGCCTGCAGAGAGAATGCTTTAGAAGCCCTTGCTCCTCTGGCAGAATGTGTCCCAAACATCTTTGTGCCAATGCCAGCTTCCTGCATTTCCCACTGTACCCATCTGGTGATGGTGGAAGGCGACACACCTTTGTGTGGTTTCCTGAGAGCAATAAGGAGTTGACTCTTTCCCTGGGAACAAAAATCTTCTGTCATAGCTTCGTAAGCCTTAATACATCTCATTACACAAAACTTCAGGGAATCTGGAAAACCCAGATATGGGACTATACAAGAGTTGTTTTTTGTTTGTCACAAAATGTGGAATGTAACTCCTTTCGTTGGAAACCCTTTTACAGTGATGCCCAATGACCTGACATCGTATACCCTTCTGCAAGAGATCAGAGATGGGAGTGATGACAATTTGGCTAATAGTTGTATTCGAGAAAGATATTTGTTTTGGGGCCATGAGATGAACGAATTGAGCACCACATTTACATCCTATAAGCCAGAATATCTGGCTTCAGGGGGGAGTGATAAGCAGATGCCTTTGAGTTATTTCTGGGCCAGTGGATGTTCTTCCATGGGATGGCACTCAATTGAGATATGTCCTGCCTTGATTGCCGAATAGAAGGTATTCACTGACTTATAAGCCAAACTTTTGGTTGCAAAGGAGGCTAACAAATTCAAGTTATTGACAAGTCCTGTCCCACGGGATCCAAGTGTCTCTGGTGACACCAACCAACCCATCCATCTGGACCAAGCCAATCTATAGCTCTTGACTGTGCTGTCTTCCCGTGTCTTGGAGAGGAAGTCTTCAGCCGGGTGCGAAAGTCCTGTGATTTGCCATCGTCCCGGTAATCCTCCGAGAACCTTTCAGAATTAAGATGGTAGGGATACCCTGTAGTAGGTTTGAGAGGAGTTGGAAACAGGTAGACGGTTTGGAAAATCCCAAGCAAGTCCCATCAGAACTGGAAACCAGACTTGAGATCTCCAAAAGGGGGTTATCTCCTGACTTGGGTTGAGAGCTGCGGTCTCATGAAAAATGGGAGAAAGGCATATCCCGTCTCCATTGCCCAATTGTGCTGGAAGGCATTCATCGCGGCTGCCATTGCATCTGGCCTCCAACTGAAATATCTGGTCCCTTAGTGCTCTAACCAGGATCCAAACAGGTCCACTGAGAACGGGCCCCATCTGGATTCTATCACTTTGAACACCTAAGGGTCAATTTTCCATCGGCTGAGTTCCCACATGTATCTTGACTGCCAATCCCCTACTTAGTTGGCCGAGCCCGAAAGATGTTCCGCCGTGACAAAGATTTATTTTTTGAGGCAGTACTCCCAGAAGCTCTGAGCTAATGCCAGAAGGAGTTTGGACGGTGTCCCTGCTAGATGGTTAATGTATCAAATTGCTGTCACATTGTTTTTTTTTTTTTTAGAATGACGCATCATTGACCTTTCTCTCTGGTCCAACAGTTCACTGCTAGTGAGCTGTCCATGGACTCTAGACAGTCAATATGCAGAGCACGCTCTCGTTTGGACCATTTCCCTCCACATGATGCCCCCAACCAATGCCACTAGCATCCGATTTTATCACTAGGTCCGGTTGGGATCTGAAGATGGTGCAGCTCTTCCATGCCTCCATGTGGGCTAGCCACCATTGGAGCTCTGCTTTCACCTAGTCTGAGCGGGGTACACTCTGAAAGTATGTGACACTCTTTCAGAGGTGGACTATCTTTAACTATTGTAGGGCTCGATAATGAAGGGAGCCAGGGAAGCTAGCCTGAAAGGATGATGAGAGGAGGCCTACCACCCTGGCTATCTGTCTCAGGGAAGTATAACTGCTGGCCACCATGCAT
Organism: Lissotriton helveticus; assembly: GCF_964261635.1. NCBI lineage: Eukaryota > Metazoa > Chordata > Amphibia > Caudata > Salamandridae > Lissotriton > Lissotriton helveticus. The sequence goes on from NC_136067.1 coordinate 1,868,004,758, forward strand.
ATATAGCTCATGTCTGATCTAGCTATCTTCCGTGATGGTAGACTCAGAGTGGCTCTGACCAAATCCACTACAAAGCCCAGAAAAACAAGGGATTGCGTTGGGGATGAGATTTCTCGTTGATGAGGAACCACAAGGATTGGAGTAGGAAAACTGTCAACTGGAAGTGCGCTGTCCTTGTCTACGGCATTGGTCCATGAGAAGTTTATCATCCAAGTAGACAATGAGTCGGATGCCCCTTGCCATGAGATTTTCCAAGGCGTGTTTGACAAAGCGCAGAAGATAGCCTGAATGGACGTATTGTGAAGTTGAATGTTTGTTGACACCAGTGGAACTGCAGGAAGCTCTGGTAAGGCGGGAAGACTGGAACCGTGAGATACAGACTCTTAAGGTCCAGGCGCACCAGCCAGTCGTTGGGGAGGAGCTCTCAGAGAAGATGAATACCCTCCATTTTGAAGTGGAGGAAAACAACCACTCATTGAATTGCTTGAGGTTTTTGATGGGTCTTTGACCTCCATTGCGCTTATCCTCCACAAACAAGTTGCTGATAAACCCGTAAGGATGATTGTGTTTGGACCTATGGCACCTTTTGGAGATGAGGCTCTGAAATAACCAGGGAGGCCTTCTCGTCGGAGAATCCTAATGGGGAGGGAGATGTGGTTGGACAGGGGATCCGTAAAATTCCATCCTGGACCCTTGGATAGTGTGCACGACCCAAGTTTTGGATGCTAGGGATCTTCAGTTGTGGGCAAACTCTGCCAACCAGCCCCCCAGTCTTACATGGGGAAAACGGGATTACACTTGCTATGAGGGGAGCCCTGGGAATGGCCACCCCTGAGCCACGGATATCCTCGGGCTGGGTAGTAGACCAGAGTATGATCTTGTCATTGTCTGCGTTTAGAGGCTTGGCCCCAGAATGAAGCCTAGTGTTAAAAGCGTGTGGCCAAGTGCCCTCTCCCACAACCGGCCCGCTTGAAAACCTGGGGGTTAAATATTTTTTTGATGGATGACTGGGCCTTATTGAAGGAATTTAATGTAGCCATAAATTAGATCAGTTTCTTAACAAAAGGTTCACCAAAGAGTCCTCCTGGAGCCACTGGGCCTGTCTCAAAAGTGTCTAGATCCCCCAGTTTTGAGTAGATTCATTTGAGCAGAGATCTCCACTGCTCAGTGGAAAGGGCACAATTGATGCCTAGGAATAAAAAAAATAAAAAAAATGATTGTCCTTTGAGCCCATCCCAAAAAGATATCTGGGTAAATGAGGGACCCGGAGGTTTATAGCGTCCTCGGGGGCCTGCTATGTCAAGGAGCTTGTCTCGACAGACTTGCCAAGAGCGGTCAGTGCCCTTCTTAGGGTCCCATATGTACTTGCCCAGGAATGTTGTCATTCAAGGACTTATTTTGGGAGTTAAGGCTACTTTGCCCTCCAGTGATGGACAAGGGCACTTTGAGCTAAGACATTAATGGATCTCCTTGTCATGGGATTTGCTCAGCCTTCCCATCACATATGTGGTACTTTATCCTCAGGCGCCCAGTCAGACGACCATGGATACATTAAGTCCTCTAGGTTGAGCAAGTCGGAGTCTATGTCTAGTGTGCTCTTGCTGCCGTTGGACGGCTTAGAATCTGAAGAGGGATTCCGAGGTCTGTCTGGCTCTGCATCCCCATCTGAGCCAGTCGGGGAGATGCTGCCTGACTTTGGGGGTGGGTGGTCCACCAGGATGCTTTACTGGCAGTGCGTGTAATTTACACACTCCAGGCGAGCTGTGGTAAGTGGTCGGCGGATTGTGTTGAGTTTGATCGATGCACTAAGAGTGGAATAGCTTATACCATAAATCATTGGCTCTTAAAGTTTTGACTTCTGTGGACCACCACTTAATCTTTATTTGAACCCAGGGATCCCCATTAATTCTTTATTGGAATCCGGGGACCCCTAATTAGTAATAACTGAAAGCCGACAAACCCCAGTGAGTGATTACTGAAAGCCTGTGACCACGTCCTAGCCGTTTTCAATGATTCAAGCCTTAAAACAATGCACTAAAAAACAAGAAACAAGCATTCATCAAACAAATACACATTTGATATATTCACAAACAAATATTAAAAAATAAAATTGAAATGGGTAGGTTGGAGCCTTTATAAATTCATTTGAGGGCACGCATCATCTGTACTGTATTCTGTTTGATGCACTGTCCCCAGGAATCAGACTGAGGATACTCACTTAATTTTTAGCCTCCAATTTCAAATTCCTTCACATTTACAGAAAGTTGTAATTGATTTTTTTACATTTTACTTCTTTATTTATATACAATTTATTAATGTGCTAGCATTATTCAATTTCCTTAGCAGTCACTGACCACCTGAGTAGTTTGTGTGGACCCCCAGGGGTCCCCAGACCTCACGTTAAGGACCACTGCCCTAAATACAATGAGGTTTAGAGCTCAGATGCCTACTGGAAATGTGGCAGCCCGTTTAAAATGAAAATCTATAGTATAAATAAAAAAGGTTAGTGGAACTCTCCTACCATATTACTCTCCTACCATATTGCGTTTTGTAGAATACCACTTATGATGCATTGAGTTGATTACAAGACACAACATTGAATGGCTGTAAAGTATCGGCTCTTCGCTCCTTTCAGTTCACAGTGCTGATGGGCAAGGAAGCATGCAGTTCAATTAGAAATATGAAGACCCTCAAACTATGGAAATCACCTTCTTTCACCAGAGTGTTTTAGTGGGAGGGCATGATGTCCCACCACAGGCAGAACCAAGAAAGCAAACGAGGAAGACATGACCACCTGACATTTACACTGTTTATTTATTTTCCTTCCATTTTCATAATATTAACAAGAGATTCATTTGCAATTGTATATATGATTTTTTTGCTCGTTTCCTTCTAAATGGTTAAATACTGAGGTAATGCACCTCATTCCTTAGGTACATTGCGTGGGCTCAGGAAAACCTTGTGGTCATTCCCTGGCAGTACTTATTCAGCTTATGTGACTCATTCTACTATTTATTCCAGGCCCTGGAGTTAAATTGAGCTGGAAGAAATGAAGTAACTCCACTCAGAGACACCCTTCTATTAGCCCCCACATTCTCTTTCAAGTTCTGTTTCACGGCCCAAAGAAGAGAATCGCTAACTCATTCCACATTTATACTTTCAGATGTTTTGGGCGGGCTAAAATTCAATTTGCCTGAAAAGATGCTAATTACCAAGACAACTTTGGAAAATACTTGTCTGCCCAGGAGCGGACTAGCTCATTTATTGGTGACAGAAATTTTGAGACACCTTTGCCTGAGGTTTGTATCGAGTTAGAACCTTTTCTGGACAGCTTCGGCAGACTACCTAATACCCACATGCAGCTTCTCCGGATATCTAGAGTCAGTTGTCTCCTGCAGCAAGGGCTCCCTTCTATGGAGAAGTATGGGAGCTTGTGGTTGCTCTGCCAAAGACTGGTTGGCTAGTTTACTCGTCTTTTGCATTGCAACAAAAGTGGTTTGAAGCTGCATCTTTTTTGAAAGCTTGGATTTGAGCTGCAATTTTGTCTTGTATTGCAGGCATTTATCAATGCCGTACTACGAGCTATGTTGCAATCTCTGATGTAATAAAGTAGGAGGGCTGATTAACTGTTCTCTGCTTTGTACTTGGCCAAAAAGATAAAAATGGCATGTTTTTTTATTAATTTCTTAAATTATGTTTTATTTATAATGCAGCTTGAAAAAAAGCGAGAATGGGAAATGATGTGCAGAGTTAAACCAGATGCTGTCAAAGATAGAGAAAATGAAAGAAATCTTCAGAAAGTTGCCACGAGGTAAGGTGAAGTGTGTGTTTATATCCTCCTGACCACCACATCAACCATCCGCCCCACACACATACATACAAGAGTGAGGTATTTATACATGCTGACTGTTTTTCCTAGTTTTTAGTTTAAAGGGTGATTGAAATGTATACTTAGATGGTGGATGATTGGGCTAAATGCAGTGTTTTACAAACACATGCCCTCATTTGTAGTGCTGCAGATATCCCATGTGTTAATATCGTCCCAGACTAAATCCATTAACCAACTTAGCGGTTTCGCCTCTTTCAGCTTTCCAGTTTGGAATGGGGGATAACATGCAGAACTGGTGTCCCTGCACTTTAATTCTGCATTTGTTTTGACTTGCATGCCTGTCACCAGTTATTACTTGGCAAAAGATTCACTGGGTAAAAAAAATCAGATGTGTACAGCATGACTCCAAATACAGGATTGGAGGGGCGTTGCGGCAAAAGATCTGTGTTCCCAATCAAAGTGTCTCTTTGTAACTTGGAATGTATGTCGTATAATTAATATAGTAAGAAGTAAGATCAAGTATGCACTGAATTCCAGCCCTTCTTTGAGACCACTGCTGCAACAAATGAATACATGAATAAATGAAGGGACGTGTATAGGACAACTGTACTATCGTAATTGCCTCAAAGATCTTTATTTCTGAAAGAAGAATAGATTCGGAAATTAGTTCTCTGGTTAAGGAGGTTGGTTGTTCGACCTAATGTGAAGGATCAGATGTTGAGATAAGACAGATAAAAGATAAGGTGAAATTATAAAAAGTACAATAAGAAAAAGGATAGCTTCTTTTATAGTTCTAAGTAAATTTGAGTCTCGCATCAATTCTCCATTTATTCTCCAAATCTTCTGATAGTGTTGTTGAATTGCAAAAGTATAATTAACTGAGGCACGAGGCATAGTTGGCAACCACTATCAGTTCAGTCATGGCCCCCTCTATTAAACATTTGGTAGGACTTTGCTAGAATATAATCAATTCTATAATGGCTTTGATAAGGAAATATATAGAATGTAAATTCTGTGCTGCGCAAAATTGGTTTACTTATTGACCGGTGTGCGAGCCCTGGTCAAACAGCAACTACAATCCTTGTCAGTGTAAGGCACAAGCAAACCCCAAATTAACCTGTGCTCATTCCCCTGGTAGCTTGTCACAGAACAGTCCAGCTTAACTTTGAGACAATAGCTAAAGTATTTGTGCAACACGTCAAACAGTTAAACAGTGAAAACACTACACAAAAAACCTCACATCAAGTTAGACAAATAGAGCAAAATTTGATAAATAAAACGAGACAGACCAAAACGACAAATATCCAATCAGTAGAACCGAAGATATGAATTAATAAAGAATTTAGTGAAAACAGCGCCATAAAGCATTAAACGCCAGCGTGAGATATCTGGTCCTGCTGGACCTGGTCAAAGTCACACTTTCAAGCCAACTGTGATGAAGACCACGTCAGATACAGTCACCAGGTTCGGCCGGCTGAGGTTTTACCATATCATGTTCATGCCAAGAGTCCTGTTGGTTTTGCAGAGAGCTGCGGGGGAGAGCGACGCAGGAGGCTGTTAACAAAGCACGAGGAACCAGCTTCACGGGCGGGCGTTGCTTGAACTTCGCGGTGCTGGTCCCCGAAAGTGGACAGTGCTGCAGTGAGAAGAGTCGGCAGATGGAGCTTCACTCTGATCTGCGATGCGAGCGCCAAGGTCTCAGTAGAAACAAACCAATTTGTGATGGCAAAGAGCCCAAAAGCTTGATTTCAGCGATTGTAAGCCATACTAGGGGCCTCGACTTGAGATGCACCACTTGGGGGGTGGGGGGGTCAGGAACTTGCTGCAGCTGGGTCCATGGGCTGGTGTAGGGTGTTGGGGAGTCTTTTATGTCCCTGAGGCTTAGATCAGGTGGCCAGCAGACTAGCCCTTGGAATCATTCTTAAGTCCTGGGTTCAAGTTGTAGTTGCCGGTCCAGTTCTTCTTCTACAAGCAAAAAGGCAGCAGGGCAGCACAGAAGGATAGCAGTTCATTTGTACCAGCAGAGAGCCAGTCGTTGTAGCAGCACAGAAGCCCTTCTTCCTGGCAGAGTATCCACAGGTCCAGAAGTGTACTGAGGAGTTGGTGTCTGAGGTTCAGTATTTATACACAGTTGTGCCTTTCAGTGGGATGAAGCTTCTAGAGGTATGCCTTTGAAGCACACAAGTGCTCTGCCCTGGCTCCAGACTATCTGTAGGGGGAGCGCAGCCCTTTGTATGGAGACAGGACACAGTCTATTCAAGTGTAATTCGGGCTGTCGTGTGGTTCCCAATAATCCGTGGGACCTGTACGTTTGTGGACAACATATGCTTAGGATGTGGTGCTTAGACTGATTCCATGCACCCCGTAGTATATGTTGGCCTAGAGACCAGCTAGCTCACATTGCAACCATAAGCCCCCTATCCCAAACAAGGAGTAAATTGTTGTCAACTACTGAACATGAGAACCATTGTCCCCGCCGGGACCATGGTAACCGATCTAGAACCCTTTTTCTCAGTCACTCGTGCACTCTTGCACTCCGAGAAGTATATAGAGAATACACAATGAGATGTTTTCAATATATTTTTTGAACCAATGTTATTCTTATACAAAATACATGTGCTGCGATTATCAGTAGACTGAAGCAGATGAAAGTGATTACAAGCACCAAAAGAGTAAATAGCAGATACAGTTTTACCTTGGTGCTAAGACAGTGTATATATGCAGGCATATAATACAAGGTAGTAATCAGGCATACTCCTACTATGCAACCTCTACTCTACTCTATGTACGTCTAGAGTGTATGTAGGTCTATAGCCAAGACCCCCCCCCCCCTCACGGGATGATCCAACCCCATTACCTGGCGGGAAAGAATGTAGGACCCCGTCTTGGTCACGAATTGAACACCCCTCACGGAGATGTCAGGCAGCTGCTTGGCGAAGCCTCAGCATGCAGGATCTTTCGATGTGAGGAAAAGTGTTTCCTCTACTAACCCCCGGGAATTAAAAAGCATCCTTGTGATGTATAAGCAGATTAGCATTGTTATGGATATGTAGATATCTGTCACCCCGTAGCTGAAGATAGAACAGCATTTGTACATCATACGTAAAGGCCTTGTACTCAGTTTTTGAGGCATCATGATAATGTTGCGCGAAGCCAGATGCATAAGCAAAGCAGTTTCAGAGAAACTAATCTAACATTGTCAGGCACTGGAATATGTGCAAAAGGTCACAGAAAAAATGTTACTGTGCAGAAAGAGGACAATGTAATAAAATGTGCAGTATTGCTACATGGGTCTAACTTGGGCACATAACAGCAATGTCCAGCTCCTCCCACCTGTCTTGCCCGTGATGGCCCACTCAGTCACACTTAAGCTAGTTTAAAACTGCACACCCACAGGCTGCAATGGCATCAGTCTACTTAAGTGGGTGGTCCAACCAGCGCTGCAGGCCCACTAGTAGCATTTAATTTACAGGCCCTAGTCATATGGTATAGCACTGCACAAGGGGTTTAAAAGCAAATTAAATGTGCCAAGCACTTAAGCACTGGGTAGCAGTGGTAAAGTGTACCGAGTCCTAAAGCCAACAAAAACGAATTCAGCAGAAATTGCAGGGCAAAGGCAAAACATTTGGGGATGGCCCTGCAGAAGGGGCTAAGTCCAACACATGCCATTCGAGCAGGGGCTAAGTCCAACACATGCCATTAGATTTATGTTCTCCTATCACACCTTTAATGTTCGATGGACAGAATAGTGTCTGCATCTGGTTTTGTGCCTTTGAAGGCCAAAATAGACACTTGAAATGTTTATCTAGCAGTCCATCCATGGGCAGATTAAAAACCTCATCCAAAAGTTATCTTAGAATCTAGTAAGTCATGGTTCACATAATTAGGTCCACATACATTTTTAGGTTTCGCCCTGGCCGTAGCACTGCGTAAGCAGTCCTCCGCCCAGGGTGAAATGTTATGTCCTACATATGGGGCTTTGGTCCCGCCTCTGTCTTCCATTGGCTAGCTCCATAAATGGAGGCTAGCCATTGGAAGACATCAGTGTCAATCACTTTTTCCCCGGTCAGAACGCGAATCGTGGGCGTTTCTGACTCTTTTTTTAAGTCCCGCCCCTTGTTGCCGTGTGTCCCGAGCCGCGCTGTGATAGGCTGCCGGCCCGGAACACCCCCGTGAGGTCATTCCCCGGCCCGCGCTGTGATTGGCTGCTGGCCCGGGACACCCCCGTGACGTCATTTCCCGGGCCGCGCTGTGATTGGCTGCCGGCCCGGGACCTGACTTGTTTAAAGTGTGTATTGAGTCAAAGGAAATGTATGTCTTTTTAATTCTCTTTTATTAGAAACTGGAACTATGATGATTCTATTATGTTTAAAATTGAATAATGAACTATGGATACTATTTTTTATTTGTATGGTATTTTAACTTATGAAATGATTGAGGTGTTTATTTGTATGTGCTTTTATGACTGTTTGATAAAGCAATTGAATAAAGGCTTTCTTTGACTTGATCGGCAAAACGTCATAACTTTCACATTTACGTATGGAATACTTTAGAGCCGATCATATTTGCTCAGACGCTTGTATCATCGTTTCCAATATATTGTTTGAAACTGTTAAAACAATGCTTTTCCTGATCTTAACATTGACAGCTTAGAGACACTCCCATTTGAGCCGTCAAACTTCAACATCCCATTTGTATTCGCTGTTTTGTTATTGGTTAGTTTATTAGCGAATAGAATTGCGTGGTGGCGCAGTCTGTCGGGTCACAAAAAAAATCTAACCATTCAATCACATCCTGGTTCAAAGTCACCCGGGCGCATGCGTAGGAACGACGATGAAACTATGCGCCGAACTCAGAAAATGAAAACCCTGACGTCACGGTGGACATTGTCACGTGAACAGAGGAAACAGCGGTTGACAGGTCGGCGGAAGGGTGGGGGCTTATTCGGTTGAGGTCAGGGTTCGAAACCAACATGGCTCCAGGAGACGGGTGCTGAGTAGCCCTAACAGGACCACGGGACCCTGACCCGTTATGGCGCAGTGCGTACAGTCCGTGCACGAGTTCCTGCAGGATGCCTTCGTCCCTGCTGTGGCGGCTCTGTGCAGCGAGGAAGCGGAACGACTCACTCGCAAGAACAACCTGAGCTTCTGTGAGCTGGTGCGGCCCTTCTGCCGCTTGACAAGTGAAGGTGCGTGTCCTGTGGGATGAAGGGGGTACCGGGGTATCTATTGGAGGGGCAGGTCCACATCACTGGGCATTGAGAGAGTCAGGAGGGCGAAAAGTTGCGAAGGTTTGTTTACTGTTTGAAAGCAATGTCCACACCTGACCGAAGCAGAGAATTGCCTAAGACCACGGATTGTGAAACCTCCCCCTTTTTAACAACGATGGGGAGCTCGAGTCCTGGATTGTCACATAAATACTGGGTGAGGCTTCTGAACACAGCGTTAAACGTTTCCACGAAAGTGGTGCACGCCGAAGCTCACTGTTCCTGCCTTAGATACCAAGTTTGTTTGGGCATACGGTTACACTGGAATTTTCCCTACTTGGCTGATTTTTTGCCGGCGAAGTTTAATTTCTACGGTTGCAGGGGCCAGTTTATATGCTGTTACAGCTCGGATTTGTTGCTTTCGAAATTGCAGAGCTGTGCGTATTTCTTTGTCTCTTATGTCCAGGCTAATTTGTTGGCAGGTTGTGTTCTTAACTTCGCTGGGTGGTATTTGAATTGTTAACACCGGTAACGCGGACCTGGAGTCCTTGGCATTGGACTGATATGCTTTGTAGACACATACCGGGGCATGTGAGATACTCTCTATGTGCAGAGCTTTTAATTGAATTGGTGAGGAAGCTACCACTTGTAAAAAGCATTTCTCATGGGAAACTAACGCGTGTTTTTGGCTCTTGTATACTTTTGTTTTTATTCTCTGGTACCTTAACTTGCTTCCATTTCCTGGTGGCCCTTTCGAGGAGCACCCGCAGCAAGTGCTGCTCTTTTTCAATGCAGGGCACATCAACCCTGTGCCGGCTTTAGCGTTGTTGGCACCAGGTGCGACAGTCTTTGTTGGCTCCCCCCTCAATTCAATTATTTTTATTATGATTTGGAGCTCCGAAGAGTTCCACATAAAAAACGTATACTAACAACTCCAGTTTACCAGATCACCGACACTTAGAAACAAGCTGCTAAAAACACAAAGCATCTGGAATTACAGTTTTTCATGAAATAGTACAACATTCATAGTTACATGTGAATTTCAAGGAGGTGCAATGTGAGCACAAATTCAATTTCGGAGTCCTTTCAAACACAAAGCTAACAGAGCCGGGCAAAGCAAGGTATATCATTAGATTCTTAAACTACTTCAGCTGTGCATTTACAATGATGCTAAATATATATTTATAAAAATACATTTAGTTCAACAAGAATTAAGATGCAAAAGGATACAAAAAAATCTAAATTTCAGTACACACTAACTAGCGGCATAAAGGGCGAGTGCTCAAGCAAGGTAACAAATGCAAAAATCCTTAAAACAATTCTGATTTTTATTCAGTCTACATGAACAAAGCCTAACAGATACAATTGTCCTGGCTAATAGATATTCAATTGTACATGACGGTTTTCATAGCAGCATACCAGGAGATGAAATGGCAAGAGCACCAATTAAAAAAACCCTTAAAAGTGCAACCATAACGTAGTCAATCAAAAACATATCATACCATTACACACTCTAACAATTACAACCGTCTGATAAAAACAAACCGAAAGTACTACCTATCAGATTCATTACATTTTACTCCGAAGGAAACCTGTGCGGCCAACTACAACTAAACAGGGCAACATAGTCCTTCTCTGAAATATATTTAAAAAGCTAAAAGAATTTAAGCAAATTGGTTCGGGGGGCGGGGCAGAAGACCGTTTCAGGCCTTCTCAGCTCAAGCAATGTTATACTTAAGAAAAAAAGGTGTTGGATATCGATGTAGTGAAGGTTTTAGTAGACAAATAAGATGTGATTCAAGTCCTGCACACAAGTACCACATAGATGACTAAGACTATCCTGCCTAGGAAGACCCTCCTAAGCTCCTGTTAATTTTCGCAAGAGAAGCTAATTCAGCCGAGCAACAAGCTAGTTCTGTGCACTCCATGGGGGAGGTTCCATATCACATAGGGTTGGGGCTGTTTATAAATACCCTGCCTCTTCAAAAAACTTTCTTGCCAGGTTTCATCACTTCAGCTGTCTAACCGTGACTTACCTCTCTCGCGCGTATTATAAATACGTGTGTAAATTAGTGTACAGGACATGTTAGATAAGACAAAGAGGACTACAAGGTGTAGGAGCCAAATGTCATCCATACTGGTAGGCTGTATATTGTAAGAGTGCAATGGTCTGGAGCAGCACAAACAAAGGATTTAAAACGTAGCACATTGTTTGGGGTTTGCTTTACTAATAAGAATGTATTTCTACCCAACCAAACCCCTTTTAGCAACATCAGGAAAATAAAAGACTGGGAAAGAAACAAAGTTCGCACCTATTCCGTCTGTTTGCATGCAGCTCTTTACCCGCTCATAGCTCACTGTGCTATATTAGGATTGTTAGTCATAAACTGCTTGTAGCAACAGGCGCTCTGTGACAAAAAACAGTAATCCATCGAGCGAACTGTATAAAATGCAATTCTGCCATCTGTGTGGTACACATTCTTTACAGTTACACATTCTTTACAATTCTTTAATTCACTTGGAGTGAGAATTTGCTGTCGTGCTGCTATAGCATGTTTCAATAAGGGCAATACAAGATGAAGATATTTGTCACAAGTTGTAAACAAAATGCAACAAAAGCAACTTAAATGAATTTGAAGCCCACCATGTACTTTGCTGCCTGTACCAGTACTGAGAAATATTTTACGTGTAAAATTGTCGCTGGCACTGGTATTAAGATATCTCTCAATGACTTCCCAAGATACCTTTTACTTGTAATATTATGATAATTTTTAACTGTGCTCTTTTTAAATGCATTGGTTTTTAGTAACTATGCATTTCTGCTAAGTTTGAATTTGAAAATAAAAATGTATGTACAGCAGACACATTAACCCTCTGTGCAAATTTATTATGAGTTAAAACTGCCACAAGACAGAACTCCATCTCTCTCTCTCTCTCTCTCTCTCTAAAATTGCTGGACACACAAGAAACTCTGCAACATGTGCTTTTAAAGAAATAAAAGATTTAAAAGGCATCAGCCCCAGGCCGGCGCCCAGTGTGGTGGCGCCGGTCTCACCGCTCTAAAGCCTGCCCTGCATCATTCACAGTGGTGTAGGTGCTCCACCTTCTAGGCCGAGGATGTGTTTGGGGGAATAGGGGTGACAGGTCATTAATTTTCCTATCTCTGTGTTTCTAGAGATGTCTGACTGCTGCTGCTCTGCTCTTGTGCTGGTTTTCCAAGTAGTGTTAATGTTAGCCCAATAGCATTGAGATGCTCGCGTTTGCGTCTGAAGGGCTCTCTCTTAGGCTTTTCTACTCACAGTTGTTAAATCCTTGATCGCATACAAAGGGGAAAAAAGGCAGAAAGACGGGAGCTAAATTTTATTGCACATTGCACAACTCTGTGCTTTGGCATTATGATACTGGATGCCATTATCTATTTTTGTTTGCCAACTGCATTCTGCATTGGGAGGCTTGTAGTTTTGCGTTTAATAGTTTCACTATTGACTCAAAACCACAGACCAAGCACTGTTGACTAATAACAGAATTGGCTGATGGTGTCCTACATAACTTTAAGACTCTTGTACGATATTTTTTGAAATTTTACAAAGTCGCATACCCCATTTCAAAAGCTGCTTTTTTCACATATTTTGCATGGGGTTCGCTCTTATAATGCCCTAACACAGGCATTGTGCATCGTCTTTTCTTGTGTAGTGGAAAGTTTTCTACCAAGCTTCACAATGCAATACAACAAAGGTACAATATGGAGCAAGTAAAATGTTATTGTATGATTAATTAAAATTTTACAACTACAACGCTCTTTAATACACACCCTTTAAAACATAGCAAATGAGTCTAAAATTCATAATAGTCGATTCATGCAATTTCCTCAAATACTAACACAGAAAAATACATCATAAACATCAATACAGTCCAAAGTTTTAATAAAACATTTAAGTTTAACGTAATATTTTTACTAGCCTTTAAAACTGTGTTACTTATGTGCAAATTCATCTGTATAGTGCAACATTTTTATCCCTAGCTATTTAATACTTCCAAATATTACTGGGCTTAACTCACAGGCATCCAGTTTCTTTTTTACAAGTATCACACATTTGGTAAAGTTAGAGTTCATTATCATGTCCATTGGCCTAAAACAAACTACCATTGCATGTCTACATGTGCGAAAACCTCTGTCAATGAAGTAATTTTTCCGATATTGGTTTCCTTCTGCCGCCATTGCTGCACATATGGTATGCAAACCAAATAAATAGTGTTTTCCTCCCCTAAATTGCATAATCTGCAGGGGGCCGGCATAAACAATATGGAGAACAGCGGGGGAGCCTTCCATATCACAAACAATAAGTTAAGGATATGTGGCAGTATTAGAGATCACAAGCATGTAATTTGTCTTGTTTCTCCTTTTCAGCCTTTAAGTATATGGATGAAGCAACATTGTGGTCTGTTAAACCAAACACGAGACATTATTGTACAGTGTGTATCCGGAACTACATTTTTTCCAGGTTCTCTCAAATGTAATGATCATGGAAGAAGAGACACAGGGAAGAAAAGTAATCACTTAGGGTCATACATTTTGGTCAAGCCTGGAAGCTGGGATTGAAACCAAGTATCTTGATAAGACATTGTGCAAAACAGATCCTGAATGGCTTGCAAATTCTAGGCACAGCCCATTCCCTTTTTATGACAACGAATTAGTTACCCCATTGTCACCACTCACCCTACGTTTTGTATCCTCCCCAGCCCTGATGAGTCACAGAACTTTTCCTAATGACGTAACACGTGTCGGCTGGTTTTGTTTGTGATCAACAAAGTCGTTGCTTCAATATAAAGAACTCTTCGAAATCATACTGGTGTCGACCACTGCATTTATATGAACATTTTAAGACTCCAGTCAACCTTGTAAATATCCTCACCACGTGTGCCCAGGACTGTGCCTACTTTACAGTGTTGATCTTGTGATTCACACACTCCCGGGGGTTATCGTGTTATTTCCCCGACATGGCAGCACCGTACCCACACAGGTTCACAGATAATACACGCAATAACCTGAGCGCCATTTCTTCCTGGCTGAACTAAAAACCCCACCTCTTACTCTGGCTATCACATTCTTTTACCCTTCTTCCCCAATGATGATTTTATTAGTGGGCCAACAGGCAAGTCAGTTGTTTTGTGCATCCTATACAAGTGGTTTTATAGATGGAGCAACATTATGGTGCATTAACCGCTTCACTGTGGCTGGAAACCCCCCCCCCACCCTTCCCCGGTGAAGAGGAATTCTAAGCGTGCGCGGTTCGGACCGCCCCCGGCCGTCCTCCGCACATGCCCACCATGACGTCAGAAGGCCATCCGACGCACGGAAGAGGTTATACCATATGCAAGAGAGATTTTTGTACAGTTCACATCCTTAACTGAATTATTTCAAGGTGCTCTGAAATTTGATGATCACTAAAAAGAAGTCGGAGGGAAAAATTTGGTTTCCCAGGTTCACACAGTTTGGTCAAGCAGGGTAGCTGTGATTGCAGGGCCCTGGCCCAGAGAGCCTGGTTTCAATTATTTTTTCCCTGGGTCCAACTAAAGCTTTTGACTGACCTGGATATTTTAAGCAAGTGCATTTTAAATTGCCTTAGTTTTTAGGTTTTGCCTGGCGTTCGCGCAGGCGAAATCTTTTGAGAAGCAGTATGGGGCTTTGTCCCGCCTCTCTGTTTCATTGGCTAGCTCCATAAATGGAGGCTAGCCATTTGAAGAGAGATCTGTCAGTCATTGCCCGAGCAGATTCGTGGGCGTTCTGGCGATTTTTACTCATCCCGCCCCTTTTAGTACGTCATGCGGCGGTGGGCGTTTTTTTTTTGTTTTTTGCCTCGGCATTTCCAACGTGTGCTTTGCAGGGATGGGCTGTGCGATTTCACTTTCCTTGATTTGCAGGTAAGCGGCATTTTTTACTACTTTTTTTATCCCGTTCCCGCCCCCCTCCCGCTGTCTGTGTGCTCGTTCCCGCCCCCCCTCCCGCTGTCCGTGTGCCCGTTCCCGCCCCACCTCCCGCTGTCTGTGTGTTTGTTCCCCCCCCCCTCCCGCTGTCCGTGTCTCAGCACCAGTGACGGTGAAAGGGATTGTTTCTGGAGCTTTGCTGGAACTGTAATCAACGCTCTGCAGCTCGTTCACTGTATTTCTGGAAGCGCAACCTCTACTCCACTTGCTGTATCAACATTCGAGAGAGCTGTTCCGAGCTTGAGTCGAGGAGGGGATGGGGGGGCTCGGGAGGGAGGGAGGGATGCTTTTGCGACTGTTACTGGGTGAGTGTCTTTGGCAGTGCGATGGCACTTATTGGCAGGGCTGCCTGCCCAACGTTAATGGGACCTCGGAATGAAACTGGCATATCATACCATGGCCGAGTTGTGCCATAGGAGTTAATGCCATCGACTGCGCCCCTCTGAGAGACCCCCAGTTTTTTCATCCCACTTAACCCCTGCCCCTCCCTTCCTCTGCGGGCGGAGGGGAGGGAGCGAAACCCAAGAATTCAGGAATAGGCAGGTAACCGAAAAAGAACCCATCATTCCCCAAAAGCGGACATTGCATTTAATGCATCTAAAAACATGTTTACAGTGAAAACCGCTCTACAAATGCACAACATCATTCCGCCAGCAAACCCCCCCCCCCTGGAGCGCTCACCTCCAACACCCTAGACTATCTCAAATAAAGTATTTTGTAAAGCCGCTCGGAGCACAGATCCTCGCACAGGCCGACTCACGGGTTCAACGCTGGCTGCTGACACGTGCAGTGGTCAGCATGTGCCGAGACTGGGCAGGAGTTGGGGGGCCTTGCGGGTAGACGGCCGATGACCCCCTCAGAGGCGCTACTTACGAAGGAAAGAATTCCGAGCAGGGATTCTGGGCACTGAGGCTCCGTGCAGGGCTTCTGGGCGCTCTGTTACTGAGGGATCAAACCCGAGCGCCGCCGAGCCGCCACCTATGTACCTGCCTCATTTGCATAATTAATGCCAGGTGAGTTTGGAAAAGGCGGCCAGTTTGAATTCTTTCTTGGGGCTTCCATTGGCTGGGCCTTCACTGTCATCACTTCCTGCACTGAAGGATTGTGGTTTTTAGGTTTCGCCTGGCGTTCGCCACACACACCACACCACACACAGCTCACCACCATACATGCCAACATTTCAGAAGAGCAAAGTGGGTGTGTGTGACTCTGGGTGGGTGTGTGTGACTCTGGGTGGGTGTGTGTGTGTGACTCTGGGTGGGTGTGTGTGTGTGGCTCTGGGTGGGTGTGTGTGTGGCTCTGGGTGGGTGTGTGTGGCTCTGGGTGGGTGTGTGTGGCTCTGGGTGGGTGTGTGTGGCTCTGGCTCTGGGTGTGTGGGTGTGTGTGGCTCTGGGTGGGTGTGTGTGGCTCTGGGTGGGTGTGTGTGTGTGGCTCTGGGTGGGTGTGTGGCTCTGGGTGGGTGTGTGGCTCCGGGTGGGTGTGTGTGGCTCCGGGTGGGTGTGTGTGGCTCTGGGTGGGTGTGTGTGGCTCTGGGTGGGTGTGTGTGGCTCTGGGTGGGTGTGTGTGGCTCTGGGTGGGTGTGTGTGGCTCTGGGTGGGTGTGTGTGGCTCTGGGTGGGTGTGTGTGGCTCTGGGTGGGTGTGTGTGGCTCTGGGTGGGTGTGTGTGGCTCTGGCTCTGGGTGTGTGGGTGTGTGTGGCTCTGGGTGTGTGTGTGTGTGTGGCTCTGGGGGTGTGTGTGTGTGTGTGGCTCTGGGGGTGTGTGTGGCTCTGTGTGTGTGGCTCTGTGTGTGGCTCTGGGTGGGTGTGTGTGTGTGTGTGGCTCTGGGTGGGTGTGTGTGGCTCTGGGTGGGTGTGTGTGTGGCGCTCTGGGTGTGTGTGTGTGTGTGTGGCTCTGGGTGTGTGTGTGTGTGTGTGTTTGGTTCTGGGTGTGTGTGTGTGTGTGTGTGTGGTTCTGTGTGTGTGTGGCTCTGGGTGTGTGTGTGTGTGTGGCTGGCTCTGGGTGTGTGTGTGTGGCTCTGGGGGTGTGTGTGGTAGTAATTGCTGTCTGCTGAGCTCGTCCGTAGGGTACAATAGGTCTCACATTTGCGAGAGGTTAAGCTAATGGCAATGTAAATGACAATGCCATTTATTTATCTGTTTTCAAAACCAACACATAAATACAAAATTTGTCATTTACAATGCCAATAGCTCTAACTTTTCCAAAGGCGAAACCATTGCATTGTAAATGCTTGTTTATAACATGCATTTTTCTCTGATGGCTGGTGACAAACCTTCTTCGTTCATCATCTGAGCCTGACATGATAACATTCAATTTCAACTTTTTTGAAACTGGAGTACTTGCTCACTTTTATTTCTTAGATAACAGCAGTTACTTTCCCCCCATACTCCACTCGGGGCAATAGGCTATTTCAACTGTATTTTAGTTTCTTGTAACAAGGTAACATTACCCTTTAACCTAGCACAATTTGTCTTTTCTTAACCTGGAATTTTAAACCTTTGCAATAAGTAGCTTTTTCTTCAGGTTATACATATTGTTAGAAATGGAGGTCTCTAGTTGGCAGAGACGTACCTTTGTCCAAAAAGGGACCCCTGTGGTAAGGGCTAAACACACTTTAGATAACCCATGGTCACCACCTCGGTAGCTTGGCACGAGTAGACAGGCTTATCCCAAAGGCAATGTGTAAAGTATTTGTACCAACACACACAGTAACGCAGTGAAAACACCACAAAAGGACACCACACCAGTTTAGAAAAATAAAATATCTTTATCTAAACTAAATAAAATTGACTTTCAAAAGGATTCAAGAACTTTGTACCATAGAAAACAATAGATGCATGACTTTTACACAAAGTACCTGAGGTTGAGTCAAAATTCACAAAACAAACAGTTGCAGAGTCGGAAACTAAGAGATGCGTGCACTCCTGAGACCTTGGGGAGTCGATGCGACAGTCCTGCTGCACGTAGAGGAAAAGTTGCGCCGAATGCGGTCTGTATGGGGAGTGATGCATCAATTCTTCGTGATGGTTCCGGTCTGCCGGCGATGCTTCTGGAATACTTGCTGCACAGGTGCGATGCTTAGAAATCTGGGATGCTTCGGTGATCAATGTCGCGGTGTTGCGTCGGTTTTCTTCAGCCACGAACCCTCAATGCGTCGATGCTGGTTCCAGTCCAGGGAGGACCTGGCCTGGCAGTTCGGGCTGGACTGTTCCCATCGTGCATATGGTCAAAACTGATTTGCATGTAGCTGGGATCAAACTGGAATGGCATGGTGAGCAAAAAAACAATGGATTTAGGCCCAGATCTCTGTAGTGGGGTGAATGTATGACATTGTCCTGCTTTCTGTCCATCAATTGTTCTTTTTGCATCAGTTTTTGCTGCGGTACGGCAATGAGTGGAAATTCTTCTTGCACCGCTTAGATGTGTAGGAAAAACAGCCGTAAGAGGAGCGATGCATCGATTTTTGCAGTTCAATTTTCTTCTTTCTTCCAGCTCCCAAACAGCAGCAGCAAATTCTATTAGTCAAAAACTGTCACAGGCACCTCTTGGTAGGTCACAACGCACAGCAGCAGAGTGCAGGGGAACTGGGGGTGAAGTGTTTGTGTCCCTGGGACTTAAGAACAGGAGGCCAGCACACACAGGCCCATGGAGATCTCCACCAAGCAGGGGACACAGCACACAGCAACATCTTTCTCTTTTACTTGGCAGAAACAGCCACTGCAGGCCAACCCCACACAGCAAAGGGGCAGTACTTCTCCTCAGTCTCTCCATCGCTTCTCCTTGGCAAAGGGTCCTCTTGATTTCCAGGGATGATCTAAATTTCTGGGGTCTAGACCCCAATATTTATGCTATAAAATACTTTGTTCTCTGGTGGCAGAGAAATCTTGTGCTCAGTCAAAACCAGTGTTGTCCTCTCTGGTGCAGCTTCCTGGCAGGAGGTGCAGACAGCATTGTGGAAGGCAGACCAGGCCCATTCAGGTGAAAGGAAATCTCCTCCCCCTGCTCTAAATGCAGCCTGGGTCTATTCAGCCCAGCCCCAACTCATCCAGACTCTGGAGCCACTGCACATCCCCAGACCCTGTCATTCCTAAGCCAGACAGTCTATACACATACTAGCAGAGGAACAGTGGATGGCTAAGCAAGAAAATACCTACTTTCTAAAAGTGGTATTTTCAAACACAGAATGTAAAAATCACCCTTACTAAAAGGTGCATTTTAACATTGAGTTCAGGCATACTAAACTTTATGTTCTAGGCATATGAGCTGCAGATTACACACTGTTGAATTGATCGCCATCTAGTGTTGGGCCCGGATGTTTGCACTTGTTTTTGTCCTGAAAAGTCTTTGGAAGTCACGAGATAGGTGACTCCTCCTTTGGATCAGATTGCGCATGGGCATCGGCTCCATCCTTGGATTGTTTTTTTTCCGCCATCGGGCTCGGATGTGTTTCCTGCCCTCCGGTTTGGAATAGATTCTTCTTTGGCACGCAATCCTCACCCTTTTCGGCAGTATTGTCTCGAAAGCGTTCCCCAATCGACACCAGTCTTAACAACTTTGAAGTCTTCGATTCCGGTCGTCGACGAAGGCCTTCGGGCCTACCTGGGCCTTATCTTCTGGCTCATGGAAAGGACGCCATTCAAAAAGTGTCCTCAGTGTGGGTCGAAGTTTCCCTACACAGATCTCCATGAGGTGTGCAACCTCTGCCTCTCACCGGAGCACGAGGCCAGAGACTGTTCAGCTTGCGCCTGCTTCCGCTCCAAAAAGACAATTCGGGACCGATGAGCTCGAAGGACCATGGCTCGCTCGTCAACTTCGATCCCCGACGACATCTTCCAAAAAGTCGTCGACATGCCAGAACAGGAGCGGGTCGAACACGGCATTGTCAGCGACTCCGAGGACTCAGACGTCGAGGACATCACTCCGGCACAACGGGTCGTAAGTACACACATCGACCCCGACCCTCCCTCGACACCCTCGAAAAAGGCTTCGGTCACACCTTGACCTTCGGGCCCAGGAGCACACCGAGAGACTGCTTCCCGGAGCCGACCAAAAAACTGCCATCAAAGGGCCCTGACTCCCATGCCTCGGAGCCGAAAAAGGCCTTGGAACCGAAAAAACACGTTCCATCGGCCAAAGACATTCCAAAAGGTCATGGTTCAAAGCCAAAAGAACATAAAACCGCTACCGAGTCGGTGCCGAAAAAGCCTACGGAACCAAAGACCTCGGCACCGAAGGATCTACCTTCCACAGAAGAACTATTTCGACCAGATCCTGCCCAAAAAACTCTTTGAAGGATCCCAAAACTGGTCACTTGACTCTTAGCTCCAAGAAAGGACCACTAGATACGCCTGCACCAGCTCTTCCACCTATAAAGAAGGATATTGCAAGCTCTCCATTATGATTCCTTCTTCTCCTCCTCCTCCTCCTCCTCCTCCACCACATCACTCTCCTCCACCATCACCTACTCCCGTAGAAGATGATGATGATGATACAGGGGAAGGTGCGGACAATGAACCACTAGGGAATCCTAGTCTTCCTGGCTCCACTGACCCCTGGGATGATTATAGCACCCCAGACATCCCTAACATGCCACAAGATGACATATATCCCTCCAGGCCGGGGATTGTCTGGGACTGACTGCCTTACATACGCCGTCCCAGTGCTGCAACCGGGCACGAAGTAGTGGTGGCAGGACCCTGTTTCTCCCTTCATTGCTAAGCTACATCTGCTCGTCAAAGGGGTCCCTCCCCCCCCTCGCATCTTGCCCGGATCTCGGCGGGGTGTGCTCCACCCTGGGACATGGGCCGCAATAGACTGGAGGGCCAGGGCCAGACCAACCAGGTAATGAGCTTCGGGTCCGGAGAGAAGGCACAGGGAATGTGAATGAGGCTTGGATCTGGGCTGCCGCTATCTATGTACAGTGCTGTAGAATGGGCAAAAGAAAGCTGGGCTGCCTGTCCCGGTGTGTAATTTGCTAAAAATCGGGCTACTCTGAAATCCAGTGCTGAAGGAGAAGGGGCAAATTTGAGGCTGTGCATGGCGGCTCAGTGCAGACCATAACTGCCAAAGGTGAGCTGTGCGAGAGACTTGGGGAGTGTGCAAGACCTGCTGCAACATCAGGGGGTGCAGCACAGCAGTTTCTTGGGGTTGCTACTGTTAATATACCAAATGCCAGGGCTCACTTCACTGGGATTGACAGAGATCACCAATGTCTAAGGAACATCAACATAGTCAGTCTGGCAGGTTCTGTGCCCCCAAACCCATACCAACGGTTACCCTGACACTTCTTTCTGCCGTTGTTACCCTGCCTCTCTCGGTGAGACTGCACCTGATAGCCTGGAGAGGTGCCAGACTAGGTGTCATTGCTGGTTGTGCCCTACATGCAAGAGGGGTGAGTGTGGTAGAAGTAGTCTGTGCAACGGGAGATCGAGGCCAAATTGAAAGATAACGTAGCGCATTGGTATGTCGACAGTATTGGGGGCTCAATACTGGCACAGACCTATATCAATTTGGCTAGGTGATGCACCGTTACATCGCAACTTTTACAACGGGAGGCTTTTACAACGGAACTTTTACAACGCAGGATCCATTACATCGGATGCCATTACAACGCATGGCATTACATAGCAGATGCTATTACAGCGCATGGCATTACATCGTAAGTATAGGTAAGTATTTAATTTTTTTTAATTTTATTAATATTAATTATAATTAAATAGATTTATTTGTTTTTTAATATTATTAATTTATTATTTATTATATTAATTAAAGTAATTTTTAAAATAAGTACAGGTGTACAGGGGTGTTTTTAGGTTTCAGGGTAGGGTTTGGGTTTTGGGGTACAGGGGTGTTTTTAGGTTTCAGGGTAGGGTTTGGGTTTTGGGATACAGGGGTGTTTTTAGGTTTCAGGGTAGGGTTTGGGTTTTGGGGTACAGGGGTGTTTTTAGGTTTCAGGGTAGGGTTTGGGTTTTGGGGTACAGGGGTGTTTTTAGGTTTCAGGGTAGGGTTTGGGTTTTGGGGTACAGGGGTGTTTTTAGGTTTCAGGGTAGGGTTTGGGTTTTGGGGTACAGGGGTGTTTTAGGGTTCAGGGTTGGGTTTGTGCTTAGGGCTAATTAAATTATATTTACCATTTATAAATTAATTAAAATATATTTATTAAATTAAATTAATTATATTATATTAATTACATTTTTTAATTAAATTAATTAAATTAAATAAAATATTTTAATTAATTTATTTTAATTATAATGTTTAAAAATATTTAAATTAAATTAATTTCATTATATTAATTAATTAAAATTAATTACAATTTTTATTAAAATTAAATTAAATAAATAGATTTAAATTTATTAAATTAAATTAATTACTATTTTAAAATGTATTTTAATTAAATTAATTAAATTAAATTAATTAAATTAACTTAATTAAATTTTTTTTAAAAAGATATACTTACCTATACTTACGATGTAATGCCATGCGTTGTAATAGCATCTGCTATGTAATGCCATGCGTTGTAATGGCATCCGATGTAATGGATCCTGCGTTGTAAAAATTCCGATGTAACGGAATGCGTTGTAAAAAACCGCGTTGTAGTGACACCAATCCATTTGGCTAATATGAAGTATGGTAGCTAAAAGAGAACAGAGGCTGAGTTTACTCACATATCTATAGTGTACAGTATAGATATGTGAGTAAACTCAGCATCTTGTCTGGTAAGCAAGTGACCAACCACCAGACAAAAGAGGAGAAAAATGGAAGTACTTCAGAGGCCAGGCTTAGATCCCTGCACCCGTAAAATAAAATGACATAATGGGGAGCCGCGGACAACTGCCAATAGATAAAGGGAGCCACGGGTCGAAAAAGTTTGGGAACCACTGCTTTAGGGGGTCATTAAGTATGCACCAGAGGTATTCAAAGATCCAGTCAGGGCTCGAGTCATCAACCCCCGAATTGAGAAAAAGTATAAGGCTGCCCCCACAGATCCAGTCTACATTAAAGGCCCTGCACCACTAGACTCCCTTGTAGTCTTCAATGCGCGAAACAGGGCAAATTCCCAAACATCAGGTGAGGCCCCCCCACCAGATAAGGAGTCTAAACTCCTGGACGCCTCTGGCAAACGAACGTTGTCACAGGCAGCAAACATATTGCGCATCGCCAATACTCATCCACAATTAGCGAGGTACGACAGGGCACATTATGATGAGCTGGAATCCATAATGCAGCATCTCTCAGGCAAATATAAAAACCGGGCCAATGAACTCATACAAGAAGGTAAAACTATCACCAATGCCCTAGATGCGGCAGATACTGCTTCAAGGGCAATTAATCCCAGTGTCCTTTTACGTAGGCATGCCTGGCTACGCATTTCAGGTTTCAAACCTGTAGTCCAGAGTTCTATCCTCAATCAACCATTTGATGAGCAACACCTATTTGGCCCTAATGTTGACGTATACCTTGAAAAAATGAAAAAGGATACAGACACCGCTAAATCTATGGGAGCTTTGCAGTCACAAACTCCCAGACGCTCTTTTGTCGCTCATCCTACAGAAGTACCACCAGAGGCTACTCCTCAAATAGCCCCTCCACTTCTTACAAAACCCAATCCACCTTCACTAGAGGCTACCTAAGAGGTGGTTACAGGGGTAACAATAACAAAGGCAGAGGCGAAACTAACAACTCCCGCTGTGCGTCCACCCCTACCCAATGACTTCCCTCCACTTCCCCCATACCATTCCACTCCAGTCGGGGGAAGACTGCAACAATTCCTTCCTGTCTGGACCAACATCACATCAGACAGGTGGGTGCGACAAATAATTCAATCGGGTTACTGTCTCGAACTAACATCTACCCCCCAGACATACCACCCAAACAGCATCCAATGTCACAAGAACATTTGTTACTGCTAAAGCAGGAGGTAATATCAAAAAGTGCGATAGCACCAGTTCCCCTGCACCAACAAAACAAGGGAGTTTATTCCCTGTACTTTCTTATCCCAAAGAAGGACGGCTCTCAAAGGCCTATTCTAGACCTAAGACCCCTAAACCTATACATACAATCAGACTCACTCCAGCAGGTCCTTCGCTTCTTTCACAAAACTACTTCCTTGCTACCATAGCTCTGCAGGACGCCTATTTCCACATTCCCGTTCACAGAGACACCTATTTCCACATTCCCATTCACATCGCTCACAGAAAGTATCTCAGATTTGTACTGGACGGTCAGCACTACCAATTCAAGGTACTCCCATTCGGAGTCACAACAGCACCACAAGTGTTTACCAAGTGCCTAGCGGTGGTGACAGCACACTTAAGAAGACAACTCATTCACGTCTTCCCATATCTCGACGACTGGCTGCTAAAAGCCAGCTCATACAGCCAATGTGTTCAACACACTCACACCACCATCCAACTACTCCACATCCTGGGGTTCACAGTAAACCACACCAAGTCCCATCTGCAACCGTCCAACATACAACAATACCTCGGTGCCACAATAAACACCTCAAAAGCGCTAGCTTATCCCTCTCCTGCCAGAATAGCAAACATGCAAGCTCTTCTAACAAAATTTCAATCGGAACACTCTCTTCCAGCTAGAGTGTTCATGCAACTCGTAGGGATGATGGCCTCTTGCATATTTATAGTACCTTATGCAAGACTCCAGATGCGTCCTCTTCAAGAGTGCTTAGCACGCCAATGGAACCAGGCTCAAGGTCAATTAACAGATCTAATGTTGGTGGGCAGTCGTACTCCCCGCTCTCTGCAATGGTGAAACACCAAAAACCTTTCCAAAGGGCGACCGTTCCTAGAGCCAATTCATCAAATAGTCATGACAGCAGGCGCATCCCTCTCCGGCTGGGGAGCTCCCTACTGCAACACACCATGCAGGGCAGGTGGATACCACAACAAAAGTTACTCCACGTCAACCACCTGGAGTTACTAGCCATATTCCTAAAAGCATTCCAAAAGCAAATATCAAACAAGGCTGTCTTAGCCAACACGGACAACATGACAGCCTTGTACTACATAAACAAACAAGGCGGGACACACACTCTGCAACTTTCAGCTAGTAGAGAACATATGGAGGTGGGCTATACCTCAAAACATATTCTTCTTAGCACAACATGTTCCAGGGGTACAAAACCCCATGGCCGATCTGTTGAGCCGCCAAACATAACAGATCCATGAGTGGGAACTTCATCCACAACCATTCAACCGTTCTTTCAGATGTGAGGACAACTTCAGATAGACCTCTTCGCCACCCACGAAACATCAAATGCCCACGCTTCGCCGGCAGATATCCACACCCACTGTCCAAAGGCAATGCGATATGGATGAACTGGTCAGGCAAATTTGCGTATGCTTTTCCATCTCTCCCACTCATTCCACTAGTGGTGCGCAAACTACAGCAACATTCCCTAACTCTCATTCTAGTTGCGCCAACTTGGGCCAGATAACGTGGTGCACCACATTGCTACAACTTTCCATGGTACCGCACCAAAAGCTATACCTATATCCATGCTTCTTAACCCAGAACCATGGAGAGATCAGACATCCGGACCCAGCTCAGCTCAACCTTGCGATCTGCCTCCTGATGTCCTAGAATTTGGTTATCTTAACCTTCCCCCTGACTGTATGAATGTTATTAAAGAAGCTAGACGTCCCACCACTAGGGCATGCTATGCAGCCAAGTGGAACGTTTTGTAATATATTGTCATAACAACATCATCTATCCCCTAGATGTGTCTATTCAACATATCATAGGCTACTTACTACACCTACAAAGATGTAACTTAGCATACACATCTATTAGACTGCATCTTGCTGCCATGGCAGCATATCTACAAAATAGACAGCATCTTTCACATTTCAGAGTACCTGCCATGACCGCTTTTATTGAAGGCCTCAAAAGAATAATTCCTCCCAGAGCACCACCTTCACCTGTGTGGAATTTAAACATTGTTCTCACATGGCTAATGGGACCTCCCTTTGAACTTTTACATAAATGTGAGCTACAATTCATTAACATGGAAAGTTGCTTACCTAGTAGCTATTACTTCTCTACGAAGAGTTAGTGAACTACAAGCAATCAGGAACCTTTTCTGCAGATGCATCATAATAAGGTTGTTCTCCGAACTAATCCTAAATTCCTTCCTAAAGTCATTTCTCCCTTCCACCTCAATCAATCTGTAGAGCAGCCCACAACCACAAACAGTCGCAGAAAGAGCTCTTCATACCTTAGATGTCAAAAGCCCTTAGGGGTTTCAATGGCATTTTTAGGGAACATTCCCTTAGATTATATCTGTAAAGCAGCTACATGGTCTATACCGCACACATTCACAAAACACTATTGTATAGATATGCAAACTAAACAACAAGCTATTGTGGGCCAGGCTGTACTCAAAACACTATTTCAAACCACTGCAACAGATATTGGTGGTCGCCGCTAGGAGGGGGTACTGCTGTATAATCTATGCAACAGTGTGTAATCTGCACCTCATATACCTCGAACGGAAAATGCTACTTACCAGTATGCATCTGTTCTTGGCATGTAGAGCAGCAGAGTTACAGACGCCCACCCGCATCCCCGGCTACCTTTATCTGTTCCAGTATTATTTTAATTAGATACAGCCATGAGCATCCTTCCTGTTTCTTACAAAGCTCCATCATTTCCCTGCTGGCTAAAAACAATCTTAAGGATGGAGCCGATGCCCATGCTCAATCTAATCCAAAGGAGGAGTCCCATCATCTGGGCCCAACACTAGATGGCGATCTATGCAACAGTGTGTAACTCTGCAGCTCTACATGCCAAGAACAGATGCATACTGGTAAGTAACATTTTCCTTTCTTATCTTGTTCCCAGGGGTAGTTAATTTTATAAGATGTTATAAGCAACCTCCCCATTCTATCCTATGGGAAGAGGTAGCTTTGCAATAGTGTAAAACAAAATTGACAGTAGTTCACTATCAGGACATGCCACACACACACCAGGGCATGTCCTACCTTTCACATACACTGCACCCTGCCCACAGGGGAACCTAGAGCCTACTTTAGGGGTGACTAATATGTAAGGGGAAAGTTAGGGCCTGCCAAGTGGGTGCACTTGCCAGGTCGACATGGTGGTTAATAAACCGCGAGCAGGTACTGCAGTGGCAGGCCTGAGACATCTTTTCAGGGCTACTCATGTGGGTGACACAATCAGTGCTGCAGGCCTTTAATTTAGTAGCATTAGATTTACCAGCCCTGGCACACTTAGTGCACTTTACTAGGGTCCTACTACTAAATCAAATATGCTAATCAGGGATAACCAATCATAATATCAATTTACACAGAGAGCACTTGCATTTTGACACTGATCAGCAGTGGCAAAGTACCCAAAGTATCCAAGCCAACAAAAACGAATGCATCAAAAATACCGGAGGTAGAGGCAAAAAGTCAGGGGAAACCACGCCAAGGATGCTAGGTCTAACTCGTGTCCCCTCCATCTGAAAGTGGGGAGAACCACCTACCCTCTTGGGAGTTCTCATAACTAAGGCGGATGAACCTGGACAGACCATCAGCATTGGCATGTTCTGTACCAGGGCGGTATTCCCCCGCAAAGCCCATTCCCTGTAGGGAGATGGGCCCCCTCAGCAGTTTCAGATTCTCACCCCTCATCTCCATCAACTATCTGAGGGGCCTGTGGTCTGTCTGAACCCGGAACTGAGTCCCAAATAAGTAGGGTCTTAGCTTCTTCAGCGCCCAGACCACAGCAAAAGCTTTCCCTTTCAATTGCCCTCCACCTCTGAACCCTGTGAAGTAGCATCCTACTGATGAAAGCTACAGATTGGTCCAAGCCCTCTTCATTCAATTGTGAGAGTACTGCTACCACACCATGCTCTGAAGCATCTGTCGACACAACAAATTCTTTGGAGAAGTCTGGTGCCTTAAGCACGGGCGCCGTGCACATGGCAGATATCAGGGCATCAAAAGCGGTCTGGCAGGCATCAGTCCAGATCACCTTCCTGGGCAGCTTCTTTTAAGTCAGCTCTGTCAAGGGCGCAACAATGGTGCCATACCCCTTGACAAACCGTCTGCAGTACCCGGTGAGACCTAAAAAGGCTCCCAAGCCAGAATGATGTCAATCTTCGGTTGTAGAGGCGCCACCTGGCCGTTCCCTACCTGGTGCCTTACGAACACCACAGACCTCTGCTCTATCTGGCACTTACTGGCCTTGATACTGAGGCCTGTCTTTCCAGCAGAGCCTTCAACACTTCGCATAGGTTTCATCCAACTTGAGCTAAACACAGCGATGTCATCCAGGTAAGTGGCGCTGAATTCCTCCAGCCCAGACAACACCTGGTTGACCAGTCTCTGGAACGTGGCATGGCTCTTCTTCAACCCAAAGGGCATGACCCAGAACTGGTAGTGTCCCTCTGGCGTTGAAAACACAGACCTCTCTTTTTATCCCATCAGTTTGTTTTAAAAAATATATATATATATCATTTCAAAAACAGTCGATATTCATATACAGGCATTTATCACACATGTAACACTGTAGGTCTATTATCTTAATACTGAAAGAAACTACTTTTGTTACAAGTTATCCCTCCAAAGTTTCAGTTTTTGCGCTTAAATATATTGACTGACAACTTATCAACCCACCCAACCCCCCCCCCCCTTCTTGGATCCCCTACCCACTTTACTGGATCCTGCCAATTCAAAGTCCTAAGTCTATATCTGAGTTGGTCATTAGGTGTCTCTTCCTTCTGCTTCCTGACTATTAGTAGCAATCATGTTGTGGTGTTCCCCATCCTGCGACTCACGCTGAGCTTGCGGGCAGGCTCTATAAATCTCTTAGACCATTGCCCCCCCATGCAATCAGTATCTCTGGGAGCATATCATCTCTACTAGTTTTCCTCGTATGTTCCTCTTCAGCCAGTGCCCATTCTTTTAAGTCTTTCCTCCATTTATCTAACTGCGGGGTTAGCCAATGGATCGCTGTTCTCTTAGGAATTATAAGCCCCAAAATCAGGAATCGTCTTCTCGTTTTACATTTGGGATCCTTGGGAACCAAACCTTCAAGACAGGTTCTTACCTCCAAGGCTGTCGTCTACCCTGCCTTTCTGTTCAGTTGCTCCAGAACGTCAGCCCAGTAAGTTTGTATTATTTGGCAAAGCCATACCATATGTACGAAGTCTGCCTGTGTATGCTGAAATCTGAGGCCTTTCGGGTCTCTAGATTTGTTTATGGCATGTAGCCACCTAGGTGAGAGGTAGGTCATGTGAACTATATTGTATTGCATTTGCTTAAAGCTACTACATGCAGACACTTTTCAAACTCTTTTGTGGATTCTTTCCCAATCTTTTGCCGTTATCATGTGCTCACTTACCTCTTGCCATTTCTCTTCTACCTTCAGGGCCTGATCTTGTTATCTTCTCTCAGAGCCCTGAATAAGTGAGTTGCAAACCTCCGGCCGCCCGCTATTGAAATAATGGTGACCAATGTAGGTGGTGGGTGCTCTGGGGCTTCTGGGAATGTTGTCCAAAGTTTTCGGGGCGTAGCAGCTATCTTGGCATACAAATATGCCAATCAGGGAGAACATATCATAATACCAATTTTACACAGGGAGCACTTGCATTTTGACACTGATCAGCAGTGGCAAACTGCCCACAGCATCTAAGCCAGCAAAAAATGAAATCCAGCATAGCATCAAAAATACAGATGGTAGCGGCAGACAGTCAGGGGAAACCACACCAAGGATGCCAGGCCTAACACATATGTTTGCGAAAATCAATGTAATCTCATATACTTCTGGAAATCCCGTTGGACCACATAAGTTTCAGTAGTATATTGAAACTCCCAAACTAATCATACCTCATTCTTATTAATATCAACTTAGTAATTGAGGGGAAATGTGTGTTTGTACAGTAGAGGTAGCAGATTAACATAAGGCTTTTCTTAGACCAGGTTCACCAGCCAGTCATATCAATACACAGCCTTGTACAACAAATGGAAACATTAACAAGTATTAAAACAACAAAAGAAAAGAGCACTGACACCCCTATACCACCCACCGGTATCCTTTCCCATGCCCTTGCCCACACTCTGGTCGGGACTATGTTGTCCAAAAGAAGACCGTACTTGCGTGGTTTGTCTCTCGTTTGTGAAAGCTACACCAGGCAAGCAGACGAAATTGTAACAAGGAGCAGCTTGGAGGGACTTTGTGGCGTTTCAGATTATGTACTCTTAGTGCACATGTAAATGTATATGTAAATGTAAATGTCCACAATGCATTAAAGCGACTCTGCAAACCGGACATAAGGCTCCGTCCGGAAGGGCTGAAGCGGAATTAAAATAGTAAACAAGACGCAAAGTAAAACAAGACGCATGGCCGCGAGATGTGCTATGTGGTGGGGGAGGGGCGACAATCGCTGCAGTCGACTCCCTGGGATAAATGCTGATTGGGGTATGGGGGAATAACAGGCTACTGTGTGTGTTCGAGAAAGAAATTAAAATAAAGGTGGCGCCATACATAAACAATTAAAGGCGCGCTTAAAGTGAATGTGGTGCCATTCATATACAAATGAAGGTGCTACACCATGCTATATGTTAAACTGCATCCCTCACGTCTTTAAAGATACAGCGGAAATCTGTGTGCGTTCGGGAAAGAAATGAAAATAAAAGCGGCGCCATACTTAAACAGTTAAAGGCGCGCTTAAAGTGAATGAACAGGCTGCACGCACTCTGTGGTGTGGGAGGAGCGTTAAAGCACGACAAAGACGGAGAGGCGGAGCGAGGCGCGCTCGCTTATGCGCATAACCGCACGGTCTATGCTTCACAAAAAGCTGTGGTCTGCTTTTTGAAGCCCAGTAACTAAAAGTCTCGCCAGAACAGCGCATGCGGTGGCTCAGGCGAGACCTAAAAAACTAGTACAGTTCAGATATGCTCATTTATTGTTATTCTTGCATTGACTGCAAAATCTTCATTTCAGCCTTCATAAAGTTGTTAAAAGTTTTACTGATTTCAACAGATTTCAAGAGGTGTAGTAAATAAACTATTGCTCTGCCTCACTATGGCGATTTAATGATTTGCAACGTGTGGGACAACCTGGAGCAGTAATAATGTATAAACATGCTGCACCTTCCTGCCATCAACATTAGATGGTGCTAAGGCGTTCAGCTGAGACATTTCGGGGAGGGGGAGGGGTTGTGGGGGGCAGGGGTGGTGGGGATCAGAAATATTGGGCTGGTTTGGCCAGGCTGTGATATTCCTGTGGCGACTGGGAGCAGGTCTTGGTCAGTTGACAACCATTGCTTGGATGATGGAATTGTCTGAGTGGGGCTAGTTGGGCACCGCAGTAGACGCTGACCGGTGCTCCTCCCTTTTTTGATGTGCGCAGCCCGAACAGATTCCTGCTGCTACAAAGGGCTGTTCCTCCTCATTTTGTTTCTAAGCTTAGGGAGCGTAGTATTTTGCAAAGCTTGTGTAGTTAAAAAAAATATATATATATATGTGTGTGGAGCTGCGAGCACATTGACTTTTCAACTTGGTTCACTCGGGTGTTAACCTCCATTTCTCTGTATACTGCATGTTTAAAAGCACCCTGCATACTAACCCTGGGCGTAGTTTGCCTAGTAGCGCTACGTGTAGCTACGCAAAGTGCACTACGCAAGCTACGCGAACTGCATAGTGCACTGTGCAAAATGCTGTTTGCACTGATTGCACAGTGCCAGATGGTTTTCTGCACTTTGCAATCCGTGCAAGCAGTCGTTTTCTGCCGCTCGAGTAGATTACTACTCGAGCGGCAGCTTTCTCAACACAGACTGGTAGTTTCTCATCGCGAGCATACGCGACCACTCGCAATGAGAAATCTGACTTGCCTGCGTTGAGAATCTCGCCGGTAGGTTTATTTTCCACGCTCGGCAACTTTATGTTGCTGATCGCGAAAGAGGAAAAAGTCTCGCCGAGATGTCATCTTGCTCGCTCGCGGTCGCCATTTTGACGTTGAGGACCGCGAGCAAGCAAAAAATGACCGCTATGCATTTGCACTGTGCTACGTGCAATTCGTGTAGTGCGAAGTAGCGCAAACTACGCGAGCGTAGCGTAGTACTTCGCCCAGGGTTACTGCATACACACTCAGGACTACATACAGGCACATGATCGAGAATGCCAAAAACGTATTATCCGTCATCAGAAATAAACGGAAAATAATTTGATAAGTTCTATAAATCCAAAGTTTGTGATAGTTGACCCAAGTTTTGTGGAATGCTTTATTATTGAACAGCGCACTCTCGAGTAACTCTTCTTTCTGGATGCTGTTTTATGCACTGTAAATGGCTGAAAAATAATAGTTATGTATTTTTATTCATAGAGGTGTTGTGCAGTTATTCAATGCAGTTCGCAAGCACCAAAGCAATATAAATGAAAAGGTGAAGGAAGCGGGAAGTTCTGAAAGGAAACGAGCAAAGCTGATGTCATCCGTCTCCAAAAAAGATTTTATAAATGTTCTCAGAGGACAGGAAGAGACGAAAGCAGTGCAAAGTAACATAAACAGGACACCCAGAAGTAAAAAGGTATTGTGTTTGTTGCAAGAATGTACATTTTTGTAAAATAATCAAATAATGCACACTGTAGTTTCAGGACATTACACACTTGGCGTTCATATTCGCAGAGTATAGTGGCCAGTCTTTTCTACCAAACATGGCACAGTTCTGCTGTGATCTGTTTCCCATTCGGTCTGATCCTGTCCCTGTTGTAGGTCGATATCCTGGCCATGCATTGGCTTCTGCAGAAGCACTTAATGCGATGACCAGGCTCCTTGCTTTAAGGGGTCTTGATTTTGGAAGTTTATTGGAGTGGGCTTACCCACTCATTTAGCTCTAGTCTGGAGTGTGAAGGGGGGAAATTGAGATGCTGACTAGCGTTCTGACAAGATTTTCAAGACACGTGGCCTGACATATGTATTCCATGTAAAGTGTCAAGATCACAAACACAAGGGTAAGCTAAACTGGGCTGGCTATAGCCCACAAGCTTTTAGTATAGGAATGTTGCAGCGCACAGAGCACATGAAAGAGGAGAGGTGAAATACAGCATGACACTAATTTCTCAAAAGTGTCATTTTCGTATTGACAATCCGTTAAGCCTAAAATCTGTCAGCCGATGGTCACACTTGTTCATAATTCGCCATGCTACAATGACCTCTACTACGTTTTCTAGCCTACTCATCGTGATCGAGGTGAAGGACTGGAAAAACAGTGAAATGCAGCATTTAGCAATTTAAAGGGTGAACTTATCGAGCTTGGAAGTGCTAAAGAGAAAGTGCACTGTAAGCGCAAATACTGTCCATGTACCACAGAGCCAAAGAATAGATTCCCAGCGCTAAAACAGATTAAGGCATTGAAAAACAAACCTATCTCAATAGGGCAATTCTTGGCACGGCCTCTACTTTATGTAGATTTATTATCGGGGATCGAGTCTGGGTACCACGCGGGTGGACGGCGTCCCCCCACTTATTTTACCGGGAGCTCTATAACTAGAGCAAATGAAGCCAGGGTCCAGAACACAGCGGCAAGACTGGTGCTCAATGTTTTGCCTGGGACTCCCTCCGCCCGCTTCTGGACAGCCTTCATTGGCTGCCTGTTCGGCAGCGGGTTAAATACAAAATCTGCTGTACCATACACAAATGCCTTTTTGGGGCAGGCCCCAAGTACTTAATGGATAAGTTCATCCATTATAGTCCTGGACGTTCCTTGCGTTCAAGTAACCAGCAACTGCTTCAGGTCCCTAGGATTAAGAGGGTAAGACAGGGAGGGCGCGCCCTCTACTATAAAGGTCCTATTCTCTGGAATTCACTTCCACTTGCCCTAAAGACTAACTCAAATTTCCAATCCTTCAGGAAGCTCCTTAAAACCCATCTTTACTCGACCTCATAATTTGCTGGTAGTTTAATTATTCAGTTATCTGTCTAACACCTGTACCAATGCGCAAGCGCGGAGATACCCCTCCGGTGGTCGAATCCTGCGCTATATAAGAAAATAAATAAATAAAAAATAAAACTCTTTGGCCTCTCTGGGGCCAGATCGGAGCCCATTCAGAAAGCTGCTCATGCGCTGGCTACTGTGATGCAATCACATCTAAGAGGTGAGCGAGGGGAGGCAATGAGTCTGATGGTGCAAGCCACCTTTCGTGACGTCACTTCCTGTCGTGACATCCGCGTCCCCCCACTTCTTTTTTTAGGACTTGTGCCCTGTTTATTATTGTGCCCCTGGTTTGTTCTCCACGTTAATACGCCCTCCAGTCTGATACTGAATGTGATGCTGATAATGGCCCTGAGCTTTTACTTCTGAATGTGGCTGCTACGCTCAAACTCAGGGATGCTCGACAAAAGGTGATTTTGACAAGGACTGTGCCTCCGACTCTGTACTCTGTCCACAAGGCCTTTTAAAATCGTCTGTCAAAGCAATCGTGAAATATTCTGTTTCAAAACAAACTGTTCCTAAAAAACTTTCAAATACAGTGATAAGTATCTTTAAGTAGAACATTGTTACTTTGTACAGTAGTGTTTCAGTTCCTCTGAGCTTGGCTAGTTCAAGATGTAATCCGTCATGGCATAGGTGACGAAGAGTCAAGTCAAAAAACAGTTTTAGACTCCTGGGTCATTAAAAAAATGCATTTAAAGTACATTTAAGTGATGAACCTTACTCTGTAAAAAAAAAAATCTATAAAATGGCTCTTCAAATTGCATAAAATATAAAAGGTGCAAAGAAATGTAAGCTCGGTCAGTACTGG
Organism: Lissotriton helveticus; assembly: GCF_964261635.1. Classification (NCBI taxonomy): domain Eukaryota; kingdom Metazoa; phylum Chordata; class Amphibia; order Caudata; family Salamandridae; genus Lissotriton; species Lissotriton helveticus. The sequence goes on from NC_136067.1 coordinate 1,868,039,542, forward strand.
AATTTTACAGCACCTATTAAAAATGTTCCAGTGACTAAAATGTTAACAGTGGGATTCCTTGTTGGCCGACGTACGTACCCAGACCAGGCAGGAACCACCAGTCTGATCAGGGTAAGCTAAGTACACACTAAAAGATAGCCTGTGCTCACCCTCTGGTAGCTTGACACAGAACAGTCCGGGTTATTTAAAGAGGCAATGTGTAAAGTATTTGTGCAACACACACATAGTAACACAATGAATATGCCACACATAGATTCCACACAGGGTTAGAACAATAGATTATTATATTCGTAACAAAACCAGACCAAAACAACAAAAATCCAATGTATAGAAGTTGATATATTACATTTCAAAAGAGTAAGTGAAAAATAGTACTTGGAAGCAAATAGCACATTAAGGATTTTTTGGGGTCGTGCTGGACCAGGGCAAAGTCAACGTTTGGGCCACTCGCGATGGAGTGCCACCTGGCTTCTGAACCCACGCAGGACCCGGTGAACAAAGTACCTTTCCTGGTCACAACTGCAAAACGCATCGTGAGTTAAGTGGATCCTGCGGGTCGAGGATGCTTTAGATTCTTCTCCACACAGTGATGGCGATGCGTCGGTTCCAAAGGTGAGACACCGTGCCGAGATGCAATGGCTCCATAGAGCGATGCACCAGGTTTCTGCATGCAGTAGAGGGGTGTGTTGATCTCTCTGAGCTGCTGCGACAAGGTTCCGATGCGACGGGCTCTCGGGGCGCTGTGCTGATTCTGTGAGCAAAGCATTTTCTTCTCTCCTGCAACTGTTTTGATGTGTCCATTCTGCTACATTCACAAAGATGTGTCAATGTCTGTGTTGCAAGTATGTGGCTCCACTTCCAGTTTCTATAAATACCAAAGGAGGGAGTGGAAGAGAGTGTGTCCTAATGGATACCGGGAGTGGATTCGACCTCCCTTCACTATAGTTAATAAACAAATTGAATCCACCCACAAGAGATTGGCGATAGAAGATGGATGGTCGTGAGTTGGATGTGTTTCCTACTTGGGTGGGAAGCACATTGTGTTTCTTAAATACCCCTCACACACAACGAAAGGGCCCTTGGTGTCATGCTTCATCATAGGGGTCTTCGCGCCCCTCTACGGAACGCGGCGCGCTACTAACCAGCGGATACGGGGGAGCACTGATGTAACCATTATGTGTAGTGTGAGAGGGGGTGAGTGGTAGGGTCAGGAGTGGATAGTGAGTGTTAAAAAATACCTATCATGGGAGGAGTAAAAAGAATTTTAATATGTCTCGGTGCCGGTATTGTTAAAAAAGGTGAGGTGGAGGTGTGGTGTATTAATGTACAAAACGTCCTGTTTCGAACCGTGCTGCTGCTTCTTCAGGACGGGTACACAGATCCCCACCCTACTCACATAGACCGTGTGATACCATCTGTACATAAGAAATACTATGTGTAGGATTAATGAATAAATGTTGCAAAATATGCCTATTGTCAAATTGTACTGCGAAAATGTATTACCTTTGTATCAATTTGCTGCCCAGAAGCCAAAGGCGTCATGAGCCTTAAGAACAGTGGAGACCCCGTGCTGTTTTCATTGTCCTCTCCGTTCCCGGAGCCACGAAGGGGACGATCAAGCCAGGTAGTATCCTGACTGACCACCCCACCAAGTAAGACTCTGAGAGATCGTGAAGGACGCCTTTTGATATGGCTTCAAAAACTAATGGCCAGAAAAGAGGTTAAGAAGGGTAGGGATTGGTGTACCCGTCCTGAAGAAGAAGCAGCATGCTTAGAAACATGTTGACACACGCAGGAGGTTTTGTACATTAATATATCACTCCTCCACCTCACCTTTTTTAACAATACCGGCACCGAGACATATTAAAATTCTTTTTACTCCTCACATGCGAAGTATTTTTTAACACTCACTCACTATCCACTGCTGACCCTACCACTCACCCCCTCTCACACTACACATAGTGGTTACATTAGTGCTCCCGCATATCCGCTGGTTAGTAGCACACCACGTTCCGTAGAGGGGCATGAAAACCCCTATGATGAAGCATGACACCAAGGGCCCTTTTGGTGTGTGAGTGGTATTTAAGAAACGCAATGTGCTTCCTACCCATGTAGGAAACACATCCATCTCAAGACCATCCATCTTCTATCGCCAATCTCTTGTGGGTAGATTTACTCCACTTCCAGTTAACCAGGCACAGATAGAGATTTTGATATCCTTGAGTCTCAAGCAACACGAAGCAAACCGACAAGCCCTTGTAGCACACTTGAAGAACTGCACAATGTAGCTCTCCTTCAGCAAAGTCAGAGAGCACCAGGCAGCAGGGCAACAAACAGAAAAGCAGTCCTTCCAGATCAGCAGTCCAGTTAAGGTCTTTAAGCATCACCGCAGTTCTTCTGGCAGAGCTTCAGGTACACATTCCAGTAGTGTCAGATTTTAGGGGGTTAGAGACCCACAGGGCTTTTACACAAACTGGGACATGTCTAGACTGTTGCCGTTGGCTAGTCTATGAGCACTAAATAAAATGACTATCCGGAAGTAGCTATTAGATGAGAAAATGTGAGCTTTCGTTACTTGGACATTGAGGAGTCTCATGACACCTGAATATCCAATGCTTGCTAAACCTTGATAGAGTACTTTAAAGACTGAAATAATTGGTTATGTTTTTGGAATACACAACCTCTCACAGTGATGGGCAAGAATAGCTCTAGCCAAGATGATTTTTCTGATTTTCTGTTTGTATGGTCTGCAGGTTTCCATGTCCCTATGCTGTGGAAGCTGTTCCAAGAGTTAGACCAACTCCTGGTCACATTTGTGTGGGCTGGTAAAAGGAATAGAGTGAAGCTATAAAATATGAAGCTATTCTTGTAACATGGGGGCCAGAGCTCCAGATATTGAGCTGTACTGCATGGCATCCCAGCTTCAACATGTGGTTAAGTGACTGGGTGAAGCAAACAACTGGGAGACGCACCTATTACCGGGCATGAATAGACAGAACACTCTGTCTGACCCTCTCATGATGGCAAGGCATATACCATATACCCCTATATTGTCAATCTATTTTTGTGTGACTTGCTTATGGGTTTGATTTATATTTTGCACTTGTTTATGTTGAAAAACAACGTTATAAGATGGCTGCCATCTAATTTGGTAATCAACTGACTAAAAGACCATCTTCTCTTTTTATGATTTGCACATGACACCTTGTTTGATTAAGATGTCTCCGTGAAACAACAGAAACTGACATAGAGGAAGGCGTAAAGCCGAAACACTTCTCAGTGCAGGGGGCCTGCACATTAAAATCCTTGCATTGGATTAGCATGAGGGTATGAAGGGAAAGGCTATTGAGCGGTATTTCCTACGTGAAGAATAGCAGCAGTATAATGTTTTATATCGATGAATTCATAATTACGAATCCTTTCCTGACGTGCTAGTTGATGCAACATTACGTATGTGGAAATGTCACTTTGGGAAAGAGCAAGTGTTTGTCCCACTTGCACACTCTGTTTTCTCTTATTTTATCAATTCCAGCGTGCTCTAGGGTGCGCCTCCGTGCTGGGGTGCGTCCAAAACAAAATTCAACAGCGTGTCCCGTCTGGGAGACGTCCCCTAGTCACAGCTCTTTCATCCCAAAGGGGTAACTCAATTATTATTAGATTCCAATTAGTCGCAACGTTTTTAAGTTCACATTCATTTATTTTTTCATTGTTTTCAAGAATTCCTTCATTCTTTTATAAGCATTTGATTTTCAAATCCAATTGAATTGTATTCAATCACATTCTTCAAACTTATCCATCCAATGCATTTCGGCTATTGTTAAGCCTTCATCAGGGATATCAATCTACAATTAAGAGAATATGATACATGAAGAAACAGAAACTCTTATTCCACATATAGTGACTTTCTCAAAAAGGAAGGTGAGATGGTGAGAAAGCCAACGCCCCAGATGTAGATTATTCAAAATAGATAGTAGAACTAAATAAAATCACCCGTGACTGTTTTTAAAAAAATGAATGAATTTACACAAATCAAATGTATTCACATAATCGTGAGCAATAGGCAATCGTTGAGAAAACATAATGGTCACTACAAATATCTTCAAGTTCGAGATTATACACTCATCATCTCTACATGTAGTTAAAAAGCACTAGGACAATTATCATGTAACTTTCGAAAATGACCAATTCTCGGACTTCGCGCATACCCTCTGTTTAGGTAATGGTTCAAACTAGTCAATTACGCGCCATTGTTGTTGCCGCACACATTTCGAGAGCCAACCGTAATTTAGACAAATTAACATGACATGCAACATTTGAAGGAACCAAATGTTCCTATCGTCCTAGTAATGAGTTCCTGTTGATAAACTTACTTGGATACAGAATACTGCAGCTTCGAGTGTTCACTCGATAAGTTGCTCGCGTTTAAAGTCCGTGAGCGTTTCTGCTCCAGTTAAGCTATTGTTCATAGAGATAGAGAGAGGACTAACCTTCTAGTGAAAAGAGTGAGTGCCATATTGAAACAATGTAAACGATTTACGGAGAACATTCTCAGAATGCATACGTGAATCTGAATAACAAACAAATTAGCTAGTTGGAAAAAATGGAAAAACAAACTATTAAAAGAACAGATGTAAAAGACTAAATAACAGAGAAAAATCTAATTTTGGTCAATCAATGGCATACATGGCAAGTCCAATGTCAATAAAGTTAATTCAAACTTAATTCAATCTTCCTGATGACTGGACAAAAGCGGCCATCTAGTCCTTTTCTTCTATCCCTCTGCAACCTGGTTCAAGGACTGACAGCGCCATGATGCTCCTTCCGGAGCGAACGCCGCGCTCTATAAATACCCCTCCAAACTCCAAATTCCAAACTCCAAACTTCTGATTCTATAGGTAACAGCTAAATTCAACCCTATCATTCATCCCATTGGGCTTTAAAGTATCGAGTTTATAGATCCAAAAGTTTTCACGTTTCAAGAGTAGTTTGTTGTTATCGACTCCTTCTTGTTTTGAGATTGACTCCAAAATTAAAAACCTTAATTGACTGATGTTGTGAGAAGCTTCCTGAAAATGGGTAGCAACTGAGGATTTTGTGGATTTATTACGAATGTTAGACTTATGTTCATTTAGGCGAACCTTCATTTTGCGTTCAGTTTTACCCACATATCCTTGCCCGCAAGGACTTTTTAGGAGATAAATGATGTTAGAACTGTCGCAAGTTGCGGTCACTCTCAATTTAATGTTATATCCCTTGCTTGGATGAGTCATGGTGTTTCCTTTTATTATGCAGTTGCAGTGACTGCAGTTGTGGCAGGGCAATGTTCCTCTGAAATTTTGAATTTTGCTTGGTTCCTTGGCTTTAATCAAACTACCTAAATTGGGAGCTCTTTGATAAGCGAAAAGTGGAAGTTCATTGAATATGTTGTTAAAATCTGGTTCTTGAGATAGCAAAATCCAATGTTTATTTACAATTTTTTTTGAAGATGTTACTCTTGGTAGTGTATTTCGACACCACTACCATCCTGGTAGTTTCTTTTCTCTTGTGAGTTTTTTGTAGAAGTTCTGTCCTACTTTTAACTGCACATCGTATTCGAGCTTCCTCCAAAACTTTCATGGGATATTCTCTTTCCTTAAATCTTGTGGCCATTTCTTGGATTCTAGTTTCAGACTTCTTCACAGGGGAAACAATTCGCTTAACTCTAAGCATTTGAGAATACGGCAAGTGTTTTTTGAGAGAATCTGGGTGGAAACTCTTATGATGAAGAAGGTTATTTCGATCAGTAGCTTTCCTGTAGATGTCAGTTTCAAACCCAGAGTGTGTTCTAGATATCTGCACATTGGGAAAGAGAGCATTTCAATGCTGGTGGGTTTGTGTGCCTGTCTCCAATTCACATCTGGGTGCTGGGGGGGACAGCTACATTGTGCATTATTTCTAGAAGGCCATAAACTATGGGCTCAAGGAAAGCTGCGAACCTCTGACTCTGAGGGGCCTTTCGGGGACGGTTACGTGGGGGTGGAATTGGGACTTGCATTTCAAGGGCCCTACTAAAGATGGTGATCAAACCTCCCAGGGTAGGTTGGCAGTCAAGAAAGAATTTAGAGTGGGCCTGTGCGTTTCAAAGGTGGCCTTTTGAACTGATCATATATTCAAAGGCCATTGTGGGTAGAACTACTCGGGCTCTGGCTTCTGAGGTTAGAGACCCTTTTGAATTTGGAACCATACAGCGTTGGTTCAACACCGGGACATCGACATGAGGAATCATTAGGGCAGGAAGGACTGCAACTGGGTTATCCACAGACTTGTGGTGGACTGGTGCTTTGTGTGCTGCAGTAAGGGGACTATCACTTGGTGGATTTTACCTAGACGTTGCTGGCCTGCAGCTAAGTGCCAACTGTTGTATCGTGGGGTCCCTAGGTACTCTCCAAGGGCTGATTGGTTTGCCTCCTGTCCATGACATCCCAGGGACCAAAAAGATCTCCCCATTTCCATGAGATTGTAAGCACTGCGCTGGGTGCTGCGAAAAAGGGTGATAGAGATCATTGGTTGGGACAAGGACCATTCTGACGGTCACTGTCACCCCACTGTGCAGAGTAGTGTGCTTGTAAATATTAGAAGCCCACCTGAGGTGCCGGGACTTGAGGAGTGCGGGGAAGGTTGCAGAGTCTGAGATACTTGTGCTTGCAACCAGGGGACCTGTTCTAGCTTGCGCTCTGGAATGTGGGGTGTCCGAGGGGTTTTGGGGGATCTGAGCTGGGAGCTGAGATTGTCTTTGCCCTCCAGATCGGAAGGATGCCAGTGCCTGACACTGTAGTCTGTATCCAAGGTCACTGGCTCTCTCTCCCTGGACTCATGCCACAAGCTGCTTTGTTGTGGAGACCATTGTGACTGGGCCCAGGGGGTTTCATTCTTTCTTGTGAGCATTGTAAGCACCTACGGCTGGCTGCCGGGTTCTACGACAGATCGCACCTTTGCTTGAGGGGAAACTTATCTCCAGACTGGGAAGCACACTGACTTACTGGGTCATAACCGTTCGTCTAAGGGGGATAGCGATCCTGCCCTCATGCAGGGGACGCCGGGCGCCTGGAGGTCTAATCTGGATGAACAAAACTAAGTAACTGTCTCTTTCTGCGTTAGGTAGTTCGAACAGTCTAAACAACGTGGCGCTAGCTGGGGCAGCATGTATCGTTGACTAGTGTAGTTGAGTGACACTGGCGCTGGGTCACGAGGCATAGCCAAAGACTTGTGATTGCTTTGCCATTGCAACTGTTGAGTTATGCGATATTGGTGAATGTCGTGATCGATGAATACCTCGGAATATGGTATGTATGTCCATGCAGTTCTACTGTAAATGGGAAAGTGGACAATTGCATAGAACTGCAAAGTGTATATTTAAAGTATATATTGTTTTTGAATTCAGTGTGTCTGTAATTCAAAGACCAGTGTGTTGTACTTACGGTGTGGAGCCTGTAACGTACGCAGTATGTTGCGAGGGTGGTGTTGTGTCAACACTTTGCACTTCAGCGCTGAGGATAAGCTTGATTGCTCAGTGCCAAGCTACCTGAGGCTGAGCACAGGTTTCGTACACGTACATTGTACTCATCCTGTCCAGGACCGTGGATTCTGGCTAGTTTCAATGCCTCCCAGCCAGCCAGAAAAAGCTGGCTCTAACACTCGCCCAAAGTCCTTCACCCAGCCACTCAGTCACCCATACACACAGACACACACACATTCACACACACTCTCACCCATAGAACCACTCACACAGCTGTTCAGTCACCAATATAGCCACTCATCCACCCATACAGCCACTCACACACCCATCTCACCCACCCTTACAGCCACTCAGTCACCCATACTGCTGCTCACACACCACTTATTCATCCCTACAGCGACTCACACCCCCCCTCCCACAGTGATGGTCACAGTGCCACTCAGATTACATTTATTAGAAACCGTATCACTCAGTAGTACAAAAAAAAATAGTAATACAACTTATGCCGTAGCTTAGTATATATCTTGAAGTCTTGGAAACTTTACGAAACACACTCACTGGATGATGTCATCAGTTATGTCATTTGAGATATCATCAGTGATATCACTGACCATGTCATGAGTGATGGTAATATGTGCAGTTTTAAGCAGTGCATTGCTGGGCATGAGTTACAGTTATCTCAGGCAACTATACTTGTTGAATTTCAGTGGCTTTCTATGTGTGAAATCTGAGCCTAACTAGAACATCCTTGTAACCTTCGGGCTTTTTCTGTGAATTTCAAATCTTTTTCAAATTCTATTTCCTAACTTTAACATCCCAGTAACCTTTGTTTTTTTAAGTACATTTCTAATGTTTAAAAAAAAAATGTTCCTAACTGTAACCTTTGCGAGTGAGTGCATGAGTATCTCAGTGGATGTGTGACATATGCGAGTGTATGAATGGGTGTGCGAGTGCGTGCGTGTCTTAGTGGGTCTGTGAGTAGCTGTGAGAGTGTTAGAGTGGGTTTACGAGTGCCCCCATGAGTCTGTGAGTGAGTGCACGAATGTCCGAGTGGATCTGTAAGTGGGTGTATATGTCTGAGTGTGTCTTTGAGTGCATGAATGCCTATGGGTCGGTGGGTGCATGAGCCTCTGAGTGGGACTGTGATTAGGTGTATGAGGCTGAGTGATTTTGTGACTGGGTGCATGAGTGTGTTTTACAAGTGTCTGAGTGGGTTTGTGAGTGGGCACTTGAGTCTTTGAGTGGATCTGTGAGGGGATGCATCAGTGTCTGTGTAAGTGAGTGTGTGAGTCCCTCTGTGGGGGTGTTCGAGCCTCACTGGATCTGTGACTGGGTGCATGGCTAAGTGGATCTGTGAGTCAGTGTGCGAAGGAGTGCAGTCTAATGTAATTGCCTCATGATCAGTTTCTCAGATTGTATTGTAAGACAAATGTAGAATTTTCTTTAACGAATGTCGTGTGTGCTTTTTCTCTGTGATACTTATGCAAAGGCAATGCACCCTCACTCTCCCTAAGTAAGCTTTCTATCCCTGTGCCCTGCCTCTTCAAACTAGAGTAGTTGGGCAGCAAACCGCCTGTAACACCGTATTCTGTCATCAAACTAAGCCTGGGTACCACAACATCATCATAACGCTGATATCGTGTATAACAGATAACCAATGCAGAAGCATTTCACAACTACTTTGTGCACTACTCGGGACAGTATTACAATGACAAACCGAAGGCCCGGTTGTATTTCTTTTGTCTCTTTTTTAACCTTTTAGGTCTTTCTGTTTCTCTTACCAGGCCTGGTTAAATTTCAATAAACAGTATATAAAGATTTCTGAACAACTATTACACAGAACATAGTTATTTTTATCAAAATCATTTTTCAGAACTGCAAATGCATTATATGATGCACATTGCCATGCAGGATTTAAAAAACATTGATTCCGATTTTTGTGCATTTGGCACTTTATGTTCGAGAGGCTTCAGAACGGAATTGAAAGCAAGGTTGTTGTCATTAATATAATGTTTAGTAAAATAGCACTGTTTCTATTGCAGTAACCTCTTGGCAGGGCATTGGCCATCCGCTAACCAATCTATTTGTTCTGGATCTTACAGGAATATTTGTATCTTTTGCATTTATTCCAGGACAACTTCCTTTTCTGGCAGTTATTTAAACATGGTGGCTTGTTGCTTGGATGCAACTCTGTCATCTCATAACAAAGTGCTCAAAATGAGTTGCTATCAACGATTTAGTTGTGTCGATACCTGCATGCGAAAATAGCAAGCTGTAATATTGCCAACTGAAGAAGAATCGCTTATTCCATCGCGGAATGGCCGCAAGATGTTTTTTTAGGAAATCAAACTTGCCAGCCACACATCCTGAACTCGTGTGTGTTATCCACTATGTAAAATATTCTCAGACAATACACATGTGCGGCCTCAAACAAGCTGCAAAATCCGGATGAGCAGACTGAAAACATACTTTTGGTCAGCAGTCGTAATGAGCGTCTTTCTGAGAATGGAATAAAAAATATTTCAAGAGCTCATCGTCATGTAACATAAGGACTTGGGGAGTATTTTAATAAAGCGTTGTCGTCTTGCAATAAAACTTTCGGAAAACTGGTTCTGGAGTGCCTTGTATTGAAATCTGTATAAGCGGCAATTTTGTTGTCATATCACTTACTCCCCCTTTTAAAGATGTCAGTATCCACTAACATGTTTGTTACAATCGTATTGGGTCTGACCAAAGTTTAAAATGCTCAATTTACCAATCTATTATCTTGTATTGGCTGTAAGGATAGCTCCGTCCTATTGTTTTAAGTGTGAGCCCCGACACCATTGGTTGACCTGCAAGCCCTCGCCCTCACTCCCACAAATGTTTGAGTCTAGTTGCTCCCCTTTATTTGGTAAATTCCCAATCTTTCTCCTTAATCTGCTTTTTGTCCGACGCACGAGAACTGGGAATTAGTTTTAGGTTCCTAATTGAGTTGCCTTGGTTTCTACTCCCACCTAGTGTTCTTTGGAAGAATTACACTTTCCCATAAAGGTTTATAGGGTGTCACTATAATCGGTAATTAGTGCTTTCTGGTGATCTGGCTATTAATCCTAACCATAAAATTTCCGCTCATGAGGAGCGCATCACATCTAAATACATTTCTTCGTTTCTGGATTGCACTGTGCAGTTGTTATATTAATTCATTATTTCATCACTCCTACAGTTTACATTTTGAGACTGGCTTGTGTGTGTATGGCGTAAACCTTTTATCCAGATTTTGACATAAAATCTTAAAAAGGCCCTGCTCGGGATTTTCATTGCTACACCACCGTTTGTGTCTCTTACTGTGTATAATTAATTTAAATATAATAATGAAATAATAGGGGAGAGGGGTTGGCCTAACGGCTAAGGCGCTCGACCTCGGACCTGGGGATCTGGGTTCGAGTCTCGGTAACGACGCCAAAACCCCCTGTGATTCTGGGCAAATCACTTAATCTCCCCGTGCCTAAAATGAAAGTGTGTCCTCATGTAACGTAACTGGTGAAATTCCCTATGTAAAGCGCTCTGATAACTGATTCAGTTCGGTTCTAGTTCGCGCTATATAAAACTCTGCAACAAAAAAAAAAATCAAGTGCTGAATGTCCCACTGTTTGTGGCTTGGTTTCACATTGCTTCTTTGTGTCCTTGCACAAATTACTGCATTATGGTGACATCACCAGAGGCAACCCAGTTCTTGACACTTCACAATTTGAAATGACTGCAGACGACGCATAGCACAAAAAAGAGAGAACTAACAGGAGAATTCCCAACCACTAGATTGCAGAATTATGCACAGCATGTGAATCCAGACAATTCTTCAAGCTGCCAAACTGCTCCTACAGGTAAGTAACCATTTTGTTCTTATTGGTAAATATTTTCTTGTATCCCTGAGAAAGATGCCTTTTACGAAAACTACAAGGCACATGAGTCACAGATAACTCACAGTTGTTAGTTGATGTTTACATCCGGTTGCTGTGCCAGTGGTTTGTCTAGCCACCCTTCTGTGACTGAGGCCCACAAACTTGAGAAGACCCAATCTTAAACCTTTGTGTTCAGGGAGTCTCGCCTCCATTGTAATGGTGGGCTAAAAGCCTGAGTTTGAGAGATAATTCTTATTACATTTGTTGGAGTCCTGTTTGTATTCAAATTCTCGAATATGGGGTCAATCGTCTGAGCAAAGGGGGTGACAGTGTCACCTAAAAGCTAAGAAGTGAACTTTAGATTTAATTGTCATGCCTCAGCATCCCAGCCAGCTTCTGCACATAACATACAGATTTTACAGTGCTCTAATAATCTGCTAGGCATCTAAACCTAGACCACAGTTATCAGTGTACTGCTAAAATAGTGAATGCTTATGTGAAGTTATGAACATTCTACAAAGCCAGCAGTGTCACCTAGACACAAACCATTAGTTATCTTTTGCCTCATGGATGCATTATTTAATGCTTAGTCTGAATGAGGCGGAGGCGACATCACATTATGTGCTTTGCTTCTTTTGGGTGTTGCAAATTGAGAGTATGATCACTCTACTCACTATTGCAATAGCTCTTTGTGTGTTTTATACATTCTACATTAATATCATCAGTCCAAATAAATTGCACATGCCTATGAATTATGAGTTGGCCTGTCCAACAATGAGGAACAAGTTCTTGTTGCCAGCAGTTCCATTTCATAGCACTGTAAACCAGGGCCGGACTGGCTGTAGCGGCCACCGGGTGTTTCCCCAGCGGGCCGCCAGGGTGGGGGCCGGTTTTGAGCCCCTGGGGGGTCCGTTTTTGTTACAGGGCCGTTTTTGCAGCATAGCTGCAATATCAGCCCCTGTAACAAAATCAGCCGAAACCGACCCTGGCAAACAGCTCGGCCGCACCCCCAACTTCTCGGAGGGCTGGCCGAGCACTTTGCCAGTGCCGGTTTTGTTCCCAGTCCGGCCCTTCTGTAAACGTCAGCTGTCACTGTCACCCAACTTGGTGGCACTTGCTTTATTAACTTTGTGATGAAAGACTAATTCACCATAGTGCAGGGGCAAACCTGGAGTCAGTAAGGTGTCTATACTATAGACCTCTTATGCAGGTGCGTTAACCGTGCAGTGATAAGACCAACTGTGTCTGATCTCTCTGACAGATCAGTATTGTATACATTTATTGAGCACTCTCTGAGGTAAAGAGTTATAGACACCAGGTGGGAACTTTATAGTAATTGATTTATTTTCCCATTGGTGAGCAGTGCACTCTCTGGCTGGGGCACAGGATTCTTGCTCATTGAACAACTGATCTATTTACTCCACAGATGATTAATCTGTAGTTGGTGGCAAGGGAAAAAGACTTTCAGGCTCAAAGATTTGCTTCGTTTTTCTGTCAAGGAAACTAATTTCATGGGTCAGAGTATGTTGAAGCCTAAGTTTGTCTTTGTCTTAAAAAATACACCAACCACCTGTCCATTTCTCTATGGAAAGTTCAGTTTGTACGTTTCTCCTGCCTATTACTTACCTTTACTTACCATTGTCTCGCTCTCGCACCACTTTACTTAATATTGGCTGGCTCCAATGTAACTCTTGTTTCCTTGCTTTCTATTGGTCAGCATCTCCTCCTTGCCTTCATCTTCGTCCTGGTCCCCTGCCGTTGAGCCTGGACTAAGTACCGCTTCTGGTGCTCAGTTTCCTACCACTGCAGGCTCCTGTAGTGCAGGTGTCTTCTTTTTTTTTTTTTTTTACTTTTATAAAAAGAATTGCATGTACTCTAAGAGTGCATGTCTCTGCAGTCCCTCTCCTTCACCCCCGCTTAAAGAAAAGGGGGGGGGGGGGGGAACGCTGGGACGCTGCCAGCATTTACAGCGCCAACGCGCTTTTTTAGTCAGGGGGCTTGCAGTCCGCCTCCAGCTTCTGCTTGGCTTTTGTCAGTGTCTTTTAAAAAGCTTTGCTTCTAATTGGATAAAGGTTCCTGCTTGTCCCACCTTGTTTCTCAATTGTTGACTTCTTTAGATCGCCCCCAGGACTTGTCCTCTTCCACTTGTTTGTACTTACTTCCTGCTCATGGACTTTTCTTTCTAAATCAGAGCAGATCTTCTCAGCTCTCAACACATGTCCGTGCGTTTCCCTTCATCCGCAGGCTCCTGCTTCACGGCCGCCCACTTCATCTTTAACCATGGCAGTCAAATCACGTGTGAATTGATTTACCAAACGGTGCATTAATTTAATTTGCTTTGCCAAAGATCTTGGATAACTGGACACATTGCGCTCCTTTTTCATTCTCAGCTATGTACATTACTAAACTCTGTTACTTGGCTCCAAACAGCAGAACCAGATTTGGTGCACAGTCAGCAGCCCAGTCAGATGGACATGCATACACAAGGTCCCGGCTTCATCTACCTCGTGCTGCTTTTCATACTGGCTAATGAGGGAAGCATTACAAAACCAGCTGAGGCTCTACAATAAACGTCTTTAGTGTGCTATCACACGAGATAGGATATAGCAGTAGTTACAATATTGGTTTGCACTATTCTGAGGATATTCAGGCTTTACGACCCTGCTGGTGTCATAATGCTCTGTTGTTACTTTTTTCATCATAAAAATTTGTGGGTGACTGCTAACTACATTGGGCAGCCTTCCTGCCTCAAGTACTCTATCTTTAACTTCTTTCCCCGTACGTGTAATGCGCACACTGTGACCTTCACACAGCTTAGCCTTTAATGAGAAAATCCTCCCTATGATGTGGTAAGACCCTGGCGCTCCTCTGCGCCCTGTCGTGTTGTACATTTGCTTCTATTAAAAATACCAGAGCATTACAAATCGAGAGGAGGCAGCCCAACGCGCCCCCCCCCCCCCTGCGAGTGAGGCATGCCTATGTACTGCACAAATGGGAGCGAGCATAAGAAAACCTTCACAGAAGAAAGAGCGCGATGACTGCAGCGTTTCATTTTTAACCATTGTGGCCATGCCCCACACTCTATTTGTCAGAGGTATTCATCTTTTTTGTACATCTAAAAAAGACTGATACATCCAATTCCTGTGTTGCATAGTAATCCCTCTAAGAAAAAGGAGACCACTTTCTATGGTTTCGATAGGTAGGGTTTAAAATGGAAACAATATGATGATTGATACTAACGCTATTGGCGTAACGCACACTGGGTTGTCTGCTTTTCCCGGTGAGTTATACCCATTGCAATGGCACTGTGCCAGTGAGATAGTGTGTCCGAACATACCTTTTTTTGTTTGTTTCTTTTGTATCTGCTGTGTTCGTGAAGTTTATAGAAAATACCGATGTGGGTTCTTAATAGATGCTTTCATGCACTTCGATATTACATGGTTTGCTGACATAGGGACGGCCGACCCACATTTTCCAGGAGCACTGTCTCCACAACATGCAGAATTTTACAGGACGCAACAAACAACAATGTCTCAACTGGAGATCCTTTAAAACGGAGCAGTAAAAACAGTGATATAAATCACAATAGGGGTGGGGAACAAAGGAAGAGAGACTACAACGATAATTAAAGGGTGAAGGAATTGAACTGTTATTTTTGTAAGTAGTTAAACAGCACTACAGTACACATAAATATACAATGACCATAACACACAAAGTGAGCACTGGGGGTGCTAGTGAAGGTGGGCGGCAATTGCAAAATATATACAGTGTTGATGTGCAGGATTTCAGATAAATAACTTGACCACAACAGCGCCCTAGTTCTAGACTGGGTAGTCGACGGCGTTACAACCTGAATGATTGCAGGACAATGGCCATTAGTTTGAGGGTGGTGCTAAATAGGACAAATGCAACAATTAATCGTCCGGGTCTGAGCCAGCAGGGAGTGGTGAAGACAACGAGGCATCAGGGATCCGATAATCGAATTCGGACCTAAAGCGTAATTGATTAATCAAGGTAATGGAATCCAGTGGAAGCCGTGTGTGGATCCAGAGGCACTCTGGGTAGTTTGAGGTGGCAGTGGGTTTCAAGGTAATGTGTGGATGAAATCCAGGGCCGGTCATGCTCAATGGCGGGCAATGAATTCACAAGCTGAATTAGTTGCCCATTGATGGACGGAATGCAGAACAGATCAAAACATTCACCCCCGTAAAGAGATCTGGGTTAAATCCATCATTCTTTTGCTCTCTATGCCACCCCAGTTTAGACCTGTCCATATGCATATCAGTCTTGACCATGTGCTTCATGGGGAAAGGTCCAGCCTGAACCGTCAAGCCAGGTCCTCCCTGGACCGGAAACAAGCATCCTAGGACCAGTTTCGGGGTTTCACCCCGCATCAGCCAAGATAGCTTGATTCCAATGTCACAGTGAGCCCGGGACCCCCGTCTGGGCATACCCTGTGCACTTAGGGCAAGAAAGCAAAAGACACAATTGATGGGCGGAATGCAGAACAAATCAAAACTTTCACCCCCAGTCAGGAGATCTAGGTTAAGTCCATTGTTCTTGTGCTCACCATGCCACCCCAGTTTAGACCTGGCCATATGCAAATCAGTCTTGACCCTGTGCCTTATGCGAACAGTCCAGCCGGGACTGCCAAACCAACCCCAAAACTGGTCCTAGGATGCTTGTTTCAAGTCCAGGGAGGACTTGGCTGTCATGACTCTTTTCTGGACCTGTGCTACCCATCTTTGGGAGTCTTCTAGTCTGGTGCCCAAATAGTCAAATTCACGGGCCCTGTCTAGCGCCTCCCCCCCCCTAGAAATACTTTACTTTACTCTTGGGAATTATCCTCCTGTTACCAAAGACCATGTACTTAGTTTTGGTTTTGATTAATTTCCAGGCTGTGGTCCTGGCAGAAATTAGGAAAATGTATCCAAGAGAATAGATAGACCATGAGGGGACTTTGATAGTAACGACATGTCATCTGCGAAAAGGACATGCGGTATTTTATAATCCTTGACCTTCGCGGAGTCGTTTTAACAGTTTAAAATGTAGGGAATGCAGCCATTCATGTACAAGAGAAAAAATGTAGGGGGCAAAATACACCCTTGTCTAACACCTCTCCTGATTGGAATGTCTTCCGTCAATTCCCCTGCTGGGCCCGACCTGACCTTCGCAAAGGTTTCCGTATTTAATGCCTGGATATGGGACAGTAGTCTGCATGGGATCCCGATCTTGTGCAGGGCCACCCAAAAGTGTTGCCCTAGGGGCAAGATTGAATGCTGCACGCAGGTCCACAAAAGCAACATACAGCAACCCCCTCGGTCTAATCCCAGAGTAGATCCAACTCCACCCTCACCTCCATCTCCTTCAGTTGTGGAATCTGGGAAAGACAAGATGAGCATTGTTTTTGCGGAAGCCACTGCCATTACCCAAGGACCAACTAGCATTTTGAATATATGGGATATAGGTGACCCAAGAATGAAGGGTCACTATCTATAGCATGAGGCATGTAAACGTGAGTGGAGCACCAGAATGCGCATGAGACGACACTGACCACACCATCTTGTGATGTATTCCTATAGGTACTGTATCGATTCCCCTATTCCTGACCCTGGTTTGGTTAATAATTAACTAGCAGCCATCCAACGGTGCAAAAACCGTTATCTGATTAAGCCACACCACGGCACAGAAGCGCGTTATCTGATTAGGTCATAACGCATGCCATCTAATTAGACAAGCGATATTCCTCCAGCCCCTGATAAGGCATACGGAGTTCTCAAAACAAATCAAACCTACAGCGACCTGGGAAATTCCCATAGCCATTGTTTTGATTTCACCGAGAACTTCAGCAAAAGAATGTGCGAACGAGCCCGTTCATATGACATCCTTATTGACGTATATATGTCCATCCTTACGTCAATCTCGGCACCTTTCAGGTATAAATATTACCGACATTGCCTTAAGCAAACACATGCGGTGGTGACGAGATTGGAGCAGCGAGACGTGCCGAGGAGCCCAGCAGAGAGCGAAGCCCACAGTCGCTGCCCCGCCTTCCTGACGCGCTGAGAACGAGACGCTGCCTTTCTCCTGCTGAGAAATCCAGCTCCGGCGCTTCCAAGCAGCCCTCGCAGGCAGCTGGAATATCAAGACCTGGGATAAGAGATACCAGCCCTCCACCATTCTAGATCTCAGGTACAGAACTGAATAAACCCTTTGCAGAGAATTCTCGAGTCAGTCCCTTGGCAAAACAAACTTAACTTAAACTGCTACTTATCTACTCCCGCCCACATATTAGGCTTAGGTCAGGTACACTGGGGTAGGCGTGGTGAGAAGCACCAGTTGAGTATGATTAGTCAAATGTATATATGTATGTATCTATTTTATCCATTTTAAGTATCATATGGCTCAGAAACCATATCAATGCTTTTACAGTATTATTTTATAATTCTGTCTTTACTGTATGCACTTTACTTAACTATAAGTATTACAATAATAGCGATTCATTTCTCTTGTATGAGAAAGGAGACTGATCAATAAATAACATCTTTTATTGAACACGCCCGTCTCTTCCTTTTCTCTACAATCTGGTGAAACTAAGAATGCACTGAACTGACTGAGTAAAATAAGTTGTCTTTTGTTTTCACACGACTCTAGAGATACACTCTTGATTAGGGGAGAGCAAAGTTGTCATGTTCTATGGTTGTCAGAAACTAAATCCCTTCTTGTCTATCCAGGGAGGTTGAAATCCTCCTTGCCTATTCAAGAAAGTTTCTAGTGAACTCTGAGCTAGCTGGCAAACACAAAACTTTAAGTCTAATATCGTCGGTAGAAGACCTAGTTCACCTCTGCCCTAGGTCTATACTATTGAAGATATTATTCCAATGCGCAGAGCCTATTGGGATAATAGGAACTACACTACATGGCGCCCAACGTTTGGATAGGCGATAAAACTAACGCAAGACATTAGAGTAACTCAGTCGTGCTTTTTCACACAGAACCCCTTTTTTCCCATAATACTCCAAAGACGTCTGGAGTGGGTGAAAGGTCATATCCGCCAAACCTCGCAGGAGGAGACTCCTATGTATGGTTCTTGGTTTATTCAACGTTGAAGGATACACTGTTCCAAAATATTGTGCATCTAATCTTTGTTTCCATAGAAACCTGATCTGCAAACAAACAGAATAACCTTCCTGTCAGTAAAATGACAGAAAGTGAAGAAGAAAGGGAGACAGTTAGAATAGCAGCTGAACTCCTAGTAGCAGACAATACTCTGCTGCAAAATGACCCGGAGGCAATACTCATCCCGGTCAACATAAGGAAATCTATAACTTTAAAACTTATAGAAAATGGGCTGACACCGAGAGGTGGTACAGTCATATTCGTAATCGAGGCACACGAATATCGGCAGACAGAGGTATTCTATTCATGGATAAACTTTCCAGCAGCAAACGCTGTAACAAAGGACTCCCACTATTACAAAATAGAGGAACCTCCTAATGAGTACATTCCTTTCGAGGAGGTGGAAATACCACTCAAATTCCAAGAGCACCTGCTCTTGTTTCATGGCGTCCTAAAACATAATAATCACATCACCAGGCTCGGTCCACTAGGTAGACCAGGAGCAACGTGGCCGGTCCTAGCCGGATACACACCACATCCAGACATTGAAGAAATGCCTGCACCAGAGCTTTTAGCACAGCTAAAACAATTAATAAAAATACATAGACAATTAGTCCAATATGTAATGCGGACTTCAACAATCCAACCAGCAATTAAAATTCCACAGCTGATCACTCATCAGGGGAACACAAATAAAATTACACCACAGAACATACAGTCCTGTCTAGGTAAAGTACCCACAAAACGGGAACAAATTCCTTTCTGGCTAGCACAAAAAATCACTCAAATAGAGGCGGTGTTTCCAGATACCACCCCTGTTGAGAAACATAGGATTCTGACTATCTGTCTTCCAATGGGAATCGCACCACATGTGGAAGACTGTGACACTTGGGGAACAGTCTTTGCTTCCATTTATACAAAAACACATGGTGTACCATCCATGTCAGTAATACCAGATGTGCTAAAACAGATTCAAGATGAATACGGTCCAGAACCCGCTTTAACTCTCGGTATGAAATTACTGAAAGACTTCAAGCAGGTCTCTGCAATATTATTAGCCAACATAAAGGGAGAAGCAGCAAATGTGGCGATTCGCCAGAGGTTGAAAGAGACAAATATAGCAGACCAACCATCTGAAATTGCCAGAATCATAGAAAAATCCTATGAAGAACTAGGAAGAGATAGTTTGGTTGGAATACCAGTGAAACCCCAACTAGTTGAAAGTCCTGAAAAGGTATTTATTAAAAATAATTTAAACACTCAAAAAAAGAGCAGGGATGGAAATAAACAATCCAATCCTAAAGAAAAAAGATTCCAGTCCAGAGGAAGGTCTCCTCGGCGGAGAGAAAGATCTCCTGACCAAGGACGCAAGTCTCCCCAAAGGGAGCCCTCTGTGAAAAAATACAACCTTAGAAATAGGGATAATATAAAAAAACCTGATAGATATCAAGATATTGATACACGTCCCTCTCAATCTTTTCAGACTTCCTCGCAGAAATCGGAAAGAAGAGGACGATCAGAACACAGGGAAGAGCACGTCAAGTCCAAAGACAAAGAACCTGCTCATCTGAATAAAAAATTACAATTTCCAAAAAAGAAGGTAGCCAGTATTAAAGTAATTAACAATGCCGAGAATACTGAGGACACAGCTGAAAAACGGAGAATGGGCTCAGACAATGCTAGACAGCGCAGCAGAAGTGAGCATAGCTCGCAAAGTCCTTATGAATCATCTGGAGACAGTGGACACAAATGAATACATTCAGGTGGAAACTGCAGACACCAGAGTTAGCAAACCTCATGAAATAACATTGCGTATAGAGGGGGATAAGACTAGAAAAATAAGGGGTCTATTTTGGGATAATCTCTCCAAGGGCTATGACATCCTTCTAGCTGAACGAGACTGGCCTCCAGAGTTTGTCAGGGAGTGCCCACATGGCGAAGAAATAATTATGCCTGCCTTCTCAAACCATATTCCAATTCATAAAAAATATACACTTGCAAGAAAGTGGGCAGTAGCTCAAGCCCCTGCCTTATATAAAAATCATGTGGGATGGGATGAGGACTTTCCTCCTCACAAAATCCAGCTAAAATCACAACCTACTGCACAGAGGCAGTACCCGATTAAGCAAGAAGCTAAAAAACAGGTAAAAGAGATCCTAGATCAACTTGAATACCAGGGGGTGATTGAAACTTGCACCTCACAAATGAACAACCCTTTGTTTCCTGTCTCCAAGCCAGACAATTCATATCGTCTTGTTTTGGACTACAGACACCTTAACTCATGTTGCAAAACATTTGCAGTACGAAACTCGCATAGTGCTGCACTAATGAATAACATAGTGCGCAAAAAATACAAAACAACATTAGACATCTCTAATGGATTCTTCTGTCAAAATATAGCACCAGAGAGCAGATATTTGACGGCGTTCTCAATAAATGGCACGCAAAAAAAAAAATTCTCTCGTTTGCCCCAGGGGTTCAAGAACAGCCCAGGATTATTCTCAGCGAGAGTAACAGAATTACTACAAACATATGATGACGAGGCATTATCTTATGTCGATGACATCTATCTAACAGATGATGACTTGGATACTCACTTGAAGAGAGTGAACACCATAATACTTGGGTTCGCAGCAGAGGGTTATAAATTCAACTTTAAAAAGTCAAGAATTGCCCATCTAACAGTCCTGTTTTTAGGATATGAACTATCAAGTGAAGGCAAAAGCCTGGCTGACAATTTCCTAGAGAAATGTGCTGTAATCCAAGCACCTAGAACACTGAAAAACTTACAATCAATTCTAGGCTTCCTAAATTTCGGAAGAACTTTCATTATAAATTATGCAGAGAGAATTAAACCTCTCTATGATCTTATAAAACCAGATTTTAAAAGAATCAATTGGACTCAAAACACACAGAAATTTTGAGATCTTTACAAACAGATATGTTAATTAAAACAAAATTACAAACACGTGACAATACACGCAACCTTGTGATTCGAGTAATCCCAGGAAGATGCGGATTCACATACCTGACCTCGAATGAGGGAGAGAAGGTACCAATAGCATACAAATCACACTTGTGCACAGAAGCTGAAAAAAGGTTCAGCATTAAGGAAAACATTGTTCATGCGGTTCAAACAGCTGTAGCAAAAGAAAAATGCCAAGCAGACGGTAGACAGGTTACAGTCAGAACAGCAGAATCCGCTTTTGAGGCATTAACAACACCATGTAATTTACCGACAACTGCACTAAATCCAGAATGGATACAATGGGTAAATTCTGTTGCTACAGACAAAGTAAAATACTATTTTGACCCGGAAATGAAAGAATTAAAATATCTAGAATATGAGAGAAAATACCCTCTGCCAATCGACATTCTGCCTTTAAGACAGTACGCCTGTGTAATATATACAGACGGACATGCTCAACCCTCAGTTTGGGGAGAGCTGGCTTACAACGCCACGTGCGAAATTGTAAAAGAAGTGTGGCGCGGAGGTAAATTAAGACCTCTACCTACAAAAACACACTCAGTGGAAAATAATTCAGAACAACAAACTGAAATAATAGCATTGAAAATGGCGCTAGATAATGCCGATCGCGAATTCCCGACACTTATAGTGTGCGATTCGTATTACTGCGTCAAATCATACAATAACGACTTACAGAAATGGAGTAAAAACGGTTACAAAGATGATACAGGTGCAACAATAAAGCAAAAAGTGCTCTGGGAACAAGTAGTTCTTTTACAGAAAGAACTACCAAAAATTCACGTGATACATTCACTGAGTCATCAGCGTGATGGCGTTCACGTTGCAGGGAATTCATTGGCTGAGACAGCCACAGCGGTAGCAAGTAAATCGGCTTCCGTAGCTACAAAAAAGCGTGCAGTAAAACACATTGACGGTGAAACTGTACTGGCGGTGAAAACGTCATCAAAAGGCGACCGCTCAGCGCTACCGATCAATTATCCACTCAATTATACATACATAATCGATGCAAACTCAGTCCCTTTTGCTCGAATCCCTGGAGTGGGGGATAGAGTAATTCCAAACACGGACAGGAGAGGCTTGTTAATAGCAGACGCACATATGGGTGAGGGTCTCAGACACCATAAGCTAAAAGATTCTCTGGAAGAATTACAATCAGTATATTGGTGGCCAGGCAAGAGCCTGCATCATCACATTTTTGTAAAAAACTGCCCAGACTGCAATAGAGATCGCAGTGGCGAGCGAGGAGGACTATTGCCATGGCATTTCGCTCCAGATAAACAACAAAAATAAGAAAGTACCCATCATGAAAAAGCGTCATATTAACATAAAAAAGACTAATTTTCACTTATAATGTAGACCCCAGCGCTCGGCTGACGTCTGGACTGTTGTACAAAGATTTGCGAGTCTATAATGGCATATACGCTAGGAGCATGCTACGTTTTGAATAATGTATTCCCTTTAGCCCCCAAGCTTATAGGGAAGCATGGCCAAATGAGCATTGCATAGCGGGACTCTTCTCACTTCCTTCTTGAGGGATACGGGATGGTGTAAAGAAAAAACCAAAGACATAAAGCAATCTATAACGGAAAAGGTATTAGGTTCAGGAGCTGGGTGGGTCAAACATTTAATAAGTGTCCAACGTAGTCTAAATAACCTGCCAAGGAATTCTCTGAAAGGGTTCAGTCCGTACGAACTATTGTTCGGAACTAGAATGATGATCCAAGATCTTGATAGTCAGACTTCAGTGGTTAAAGACAAAAGCTTTGATATCAAAGATCGTTTGGCTATTTTGCAGGACTTAAATGAAACAAGAAAAGACCTGAGCAACATAAAGTTGAAACAACAGCCAACAACCACTGAAGAGAAACCACCTGTCCCAGCAAGACCTGTCTGGATTCCAAAAGTCGGGGATCTAGTCAGAGAAAAGATCGCGGTAAAGAAGGAATTTGGGCCTTCTTACAGAAAAGCAGTTCCTGTCTTGTCTATCAACGGGACAAGATCAGTAGTACTACCGCCCCTTGCTGGTAAAAAGGAGAACCGAGTCATATCCATCGACCTGGTTAAACCACAATCATGTGGCCGATAACAAATAGTAGGCCAAGTGGACTCCCAAGAAGTAGCAGAACACCAATGTTTGCTACGAATACAGAGGCTCAAACTGGAAGACTGATCACATTTGGAAAATCTACAGTGAATCAACAAGGACTATGTAACAAAGCAATGGAACTTGAACCTCTTAAAACCCAAATCAAAGCTTTTCATCAAGAAACAACAACCTATGATGATGTAACTGCAGACTTTGCTAATGAAACAAAGCAAAATCCAAAAGCAATTGGAACAATTGACAGAACAGCATCCGGCTACTTCATCAACTTCGATGACTCATCTGAAGACCTGAGTGAAGCAAAGAAACAGCCATCAACAAAAACTTTTAAAGATAAAGCTAAGGAACTTCTTCAACAGCTGAAAGAAACCTATCTGATTTCTCCATGGATTGAATTTTGGGTGGCCTTAGGTGCATTTATCCTCATTCTTTGGCTCATCATGGTACTATGCTTGGGACATTTCATTGAAGGAAAATATGCTAAAATGGACACAGCAAGCCAGAAAATCAACTTGGTCCTTAAACCACACACATCGAGAAAAGAGAACTTTCTTCAGTGAACTTCACAGCCAACCCTATACCAGGCGGTGTAGCATGGGACAAAACTGATTATGAAATCTATGGTCCGGTTGAAATCCTGAAGTATCCACACCAATTCAAGATCTAATTGAGTGACTTTGTAAAACCAAGCACATTTGCTGATGATTGGGACTTTGAAAGTATTAATGATATGATGTCTGATCTTGTGATGTCTGCTAAATTTACAGAACATGATTATTTGCAGGGTTCGTCTAATTATGATCAAATGTTCTGCTATAACCACTATGGTAACCATTATCTCCATAAATCTGCACAACCTAGAAATGTTTTAAATTATAACCAATGGGAACATTGTGCTACTCCTCCAAAAGATAGCTCGAAAACATGTTATGATAAATATTCATACTTTTCAGGGTTTAACACAAGTAATGCAGAAACATTTTATTTCAAATTGTCAAATAAGACAGGTATGAAGACCATGCTTACCAACACAAAATTGATATATTCAGATTCATTTTTTGAGCAAATGAATACATTTGGTTTTGATTTCTGGAACAGTAACATTGAAACAAAAACTGTTTGGGGTACAAAAGATTGGCAAGTACAAGGTATAGAATCATTGTTCAGAGCCTGCATGATCCCAGAACAAATTAGATTTTTGAATGACACTATTCAACAAACTACCTGTCTTGGCTTAGCCAAAATCAAAGATTTGAACAAACCGTCTATTCCAAAGCCAACAGTGAGCAGTAATAGCTCTATAGATGATGAGATAGACGTAAACCATATATTAAACCAAAACAGAACACATCCTGAATGGAAACAATGGTTGATCTGGCCCACAGACACAAATAACTTGTCAAGACAGATTCCTCAACAAAATACAGGGGTTCAAATTGACCAGGCCAGACCCTAGATATTTCCAAAGACAACATCCAGGGATAGTAACCACCTACAGCGTGGGCAAGCTCTGCCTTCAATGGCTACAAACGTCCACACTGGCTGAAATTAAGCAACACCTAACTTTACTTACAGAAGGTGCTGACTTGCGTGATTTCATATTGGAACCACGCAAACAGCGTCAAAAACGTTTCATAGCGGCCTCTATATATGCAGCTTATAACGAAGTTTGGAAAGTAACTCAAATTGAGACAGCAGAAAAAATACGAGAAATTGACCGTATTAATTTGGTAAAATCACTTTCTGTGGTGGACAATGGGTTAATGACTCTGTCCTCCAGAATATATTCTCTGGACAGCATTGTCTTCAGCAATCGATATAATATCGCAAGACTTACTGATGTTACAACACGGTCAGTCCCAATTGCGTTCTATTGTACAGCTTGGCTGGACGTTACAAAATCTGCGTTCTGGCTATGTGCCTTGGCGTTTAATCAACACAACGTCGTTATTTAATATCTTTAACCTTACTGATAAACAAATCAGTTTGGCACAGAAGGGTGCTGACTATACAATTCTGAGCATTGAAAGACTTGAGAGATTACCATTGACAATGTCAGAACGACCTGTCATTGAATGGATAATACATGGAATAATAAATATTCCGATAACTACTTTCCAGTTTCAATTCTGCCAAAAATATATACAGGCAGGCCAGTATGAAAGGTTGGGTAAAGGATACATTAAGTCAATATGGAATTTTCCCTATACACACGAATGTGTCAGTAATAAAGGCCAGAAAGTGTTTCTCAGTGGCAATAATTGTGCAAAATCACTAAGCGGTACACTTCTGTGTCAGGGTATTAGCTTGCATGGAGCCTGTGAAGGGACTTCAAATAACCTTTCATGTTACCAGCTAGGCACACCTGCAACACGAATAGAACCATTCTTTAGGAGACTCTCGAACGGGAGTTACATTCTAATAGTAGATCGCAGATGTTGTAGTTTGCTGCCCGAAAAATCTTATCTCATAACCGTGACTAGGAAGGTCATGTGCTGTGAACGAGTATTGTTCCCGAACGATTCTCCAGACAGGGAGGCAAGGTTATGGCCCGATTTGAAAATTGCTTCTATTCGAATAGATACTTTAAGCAGAATGAAGACTGTGCTCCTACAGACGCCGACCAGGCTCACGTCATCGAAAGAAACATATGATCTCCAAGTTGCAAGGACAACAGAAGAGATTCATTCATTATTATCAACTAATTCCCCCATACATTTCGCAGAAATACTGAACGAAATCTTAAATATTTCTGATACCACTGGTGTCTCCAGGGTATTTAAAGCAGTGTTTTCGGGTGCTTTAACTCCATTCAAAGCCATCCTGGGTATTTTTCCGGACTTTGTCCATTCAATTTTTGGCGGACTTCCTCTCCTTTTGGGACTAGTGGCAGGCTTCCTACTTTTTGATCCGGTTATTTCGCTATGGCAAACCATGTCACAGAAAAAACACCTGCGACAAGGGAAGAAATGATCCTAGCCATTGGCTACCGGGACCGCATAACTAAAGTCCTTGGATTAGCACGGCTTCGGGACCTGAACATGACTTGGTCTCTCTCATTTAGACCAATGTGGCAAAGTTGTGTTATGCCTGTATTAAGGTGCTTGCTATGCGGCGAAGAATGCGTGTTGGACACCTGTCTGGCACTACAATCGGATGTGCCAATGGACGCAGATACCTTGTTGGGTCCGGTAACGGCTCATGCATTGTGCTGTCCCCAGCGGCTACCAATCCTGATGACTGCATTCGTGGAGACTTCACCACTACGATTGAGGGGTAGTGAAGTACAAGATGAAAGCAGCATCGATCAGGTACGACCTTCAGTCAGCTATGCTGATCAAAACATCATTGGAGGCAATCATGCTCAGGCTCATGAATGCATGGTAATAACTTTTTCAGAATTAGTGGAACTTACGCAAGAAGCTGTTGACAGTTTTTTCAACAGTCTGAATGATATGATGTTTTCACCAGAGCGATTCAGAAAAGGGGGTGGTGATGAACAGAGTGCCTGAATTAAGCAGACCACTCTTACCCAGTCCAAAGATCAGGGCTTGATCCATCACCGTTTTTTAGCTCACTGCACCATCCCAGCTCAGAACTTGGCTATATGCAAATTAGTCTGTTCCAGTCCCAGTGCATGATGGGAACAGGGCAAACCAAACTACCAAGCCAATTCTTATACTGGGAAGGAAACAAGCTTCCGGGGACCGGTTTCTGCCATTTCAGGCGTCTTCGGCCCGGCTTGCTTGAATCCTGATGGTGCAATGAGCAAGGGACTCACATCTGAGTATACCCTTCCACGCTTATGGTGGACAAAATGATTCAGAAAAGGGGGTGGTGATGAACAGAGTGCCTGAATTAAGCAGACCACTCTTACCCAGTCCAAAGATCAGGGCTTGATCCATCACCGTTTTTTAGCTCACTGCACCATCCCAGCTCAGAACTTGGCTATATGCAAATTAGTCTGTTCCAGTCCCAGTGCATGATGGGAACAGGGCAAACCAAACTACCAAGCCAATTCTTATACTGGGAAGGAAACAAGCTTCCGGGGACCGGTTTCTGCCATTTCAGGCGTCTTCGGCCCGGCTTGCTTGAATCCTGATGGTGCAATGAGCAAGGGACTCACATCTGAGTATACCCTTCCACGCTTATGGTGGACAAAATGATTCAGAAAAGGGGGTGGTGATGAACAGAGTGCCTGAATTAAGCAGACCACTCTTACCCAGTCCAAAGATCAGGGCTTGATCCATCACCGTTTTTTAGCTCACTGCACCATCCCAGCTCAGAACTTGGCTATATGCAAATTAGTCTGTTCCAGTCCCAGTGCATGATGGGAACAGGGCAAACCAAACTACCAAGCCAATTCTTATACTGGGAAGGAAACAAGCTTCCGGGGACCGGTTTCTGCCATTTCAGGCGTCTTCGGCCCGGCTTGCTTGAATCCTGATGGTGCAATGAGCAAGGGACTCACATCTGAGTATACCCTTCCACGCTTATGGTGGACAAAATGATTCAGAAAAGGGGGTGGTGATGAACAGAGTGCCTGAATTAAGCAGACCACTCTTACCCAGTCCAAAGATCAGGGCTTGATCCATCACCGTTTTTTAGCTCACTGCACCATCCCAGCTCAGAACTTGGCTATATGCAAATTAGTCTGTTCCAGTCCCAGTGCATGATGGGAACAGGGCAAACCAAACTACCAAGCCAATTCTTATACTGGGAAGGAAACAAGCTTCCGGGGACCGGTTTCTGCCATTTCAGGCGTCTTCGGCCCGGCTTGCTTGAATCCTGATGGTGCAATGAGCAAGGCCAGGGACAGACTAATTTGCATATAGCCAGGTTCTGAACTGGGATGGTGCAGTGAGCTAAAAAACGGTGATGGATCAAGCCCTGATCTGTTGACTGGGTAGGAGTGTTCTGATTAACTCAGATACTCTGTCCATCACCACCCCCTTTTTGTAATTATTTTGGCCACCATGAGTGTGGAAGGGTATGCTCAGACATGAGTCCCTTGCTCATTGCACCATCAGGATTCAAGCAAGCCGGGCCGAAGACGGCTGTAATGCCAGAAACCGGTCCCCGGAAGCTTGTTTCCTTTCCAGGGAAGAATTGGCTTGGTAGTTTGGTCTGCCCTGTTCCCATGATGCACTGGGCCAGGGACAGACTAATTTGCATATAGCCAGGTTCTGAACTGGGATGGTGCAGTGAGCTAAAAAACGGTGATGGATCAAGCCCTGATCTGTTGACTGGGTAGGAGTGTTCTGATTAACTCAGATACTCTGTCCATCACCACCCCCTTTTTGTAATTATTTTGGCCACCATGAGTGTGGAAGGGTATGCTCAGACATGAGTCCCTTGCTCATTGCACCATCAGGATTCAAGCAAGCCGGGCCGAAGACGGCTGTAATGCCAGAAACCGGTCCCCGGAAGCTTGTTTCCTTTCCAGGGAAGAATTGGCTTGGTAGTTTGGTCTGCCCTGTTCCCATGATGCACTGGGCCAGGGACAGACTAATTTGCATATAGCCAGGTTCTGAACTGGGATGGTGCAGTGAGCTAAAAAACGGTGATGGATCAAGCCCTGATCTGTTGACTGGGTAGGAGTGTTCTGATTAACTCAGATACTCTGTCCATCACCACCCCCTTTTTGTAATTATTTTGGCCACCATGAGTGTGGAAGGGTATGCTCAGACATGAGTCCCTTGCTCATTGCACCATCAGGATTCAAGCAAGCCGGGCCGAAGACGGCTGTAATGCCAGAAACCGGTCCCCGGAAGCTTGTTTCCTTTCCAGGGAAGAATTGGCTTGGTAGTTTGGTCTGCCCTGTTCCCATGATGCACTGGGCCAGGGACAGACTAATTTGCATATAGCCAGGTTCTGAACTGGGATGGTGCAGTGAGCTAAAAAACGGTGATGGATCAAGCCCTGATCTGTTGACTGGGTAGGAGTGTTCTGATTAACTCAGATACTCTGTCCATCACCACCCCCTTTTTGTAATTGTTTTCACCAGAGCAGCAGGAATAACTTTGAGCAAATTGGCACTTGGAGTTCCCTACATCCTGAATTTGGCCTTCAACAAAAAAAAAAAGCGATATGAAAAAGTTTCTCATCAGTTTGTTCAGACTGCAAAGAACCTTTTCCCCAATTCCAAAATATTTACGATTTTTTGGGACACTTATCTTCTGCTTAAAGTAGACATTATTCTTAGAGAACTGAATTTCTATTTTAGGTAGTTACGAGACATTCGCTATCCTCTAGCGCTCTCATACAAAACTTTGATTGTGATGAAATGGTCTCGCACTTTTTTTTTCTGTATTAAGAGCCATTTCATGTGTGGTTTTCGCATTTATTCATGCTGAATTTAAAAAATATGCGTTGTGTTTAGCATTATTAGACTGCTTGTGCATATAGTACACGTGATAGTACATGTGATTGTGTTTCGTATATTTCATAATCCCAATTTTCAGAATACATATGAATGTATTTTGGGGTGGTACGGTATACACAAACGCTACTGGTTTCACTATGCCTAGATTTGTAAATATGGACATAGTCTACGTGGAGTGGGTGTGATGTATTCCTATAGGTACTGTATCGATTCCCCTATTCCTGACCCTGGTTTGGTTAATAATTAACTAGCAGCCATCCAACGGTGCAAAAACCGTTATCTGATTAAGCCACACCACGGCACAGAAGCGCGTTATCTGATTAGGTCATAACGCATGCCATCTAATTAGACAAGCGATATTCCTCCAGCCCCTGATAAGGCATACGGAGTTCTCAAAACAAATCAAACCTACAGCGACCTGGGAAATTCCCATAGCCATTGTTTTGATTTCACCGAGAACTTCAGCAAAAGAATGTGCGAACGAGCCCGTTCATATGACATCCTTATTGACGTATATATGTCCATCCTTACGTCAATCTCGGCACCTTTCAGGTATAAATATTACAGACATTGCCTTAAGCAAACACATGCGGTGGTGACGAGATTGGAGCAGCGAGACGTGCCGAGGAGCCCAGCAGAGAGCGAAGCCCACAGGCGCTGCCCCGCCTTCCTGACGCGCTGAGAACGAGACGCTGCCTTTCTCCTGCTGAGAAATCCAGCTCCGGCGCTTCCAAGCAGCCCTCGCAGGCAGCTGGAATATCAAGACCTGGGATAAGAGATACCAGCCCTCCACCATTCTAGATCTCAGGTACAGAACTGAATAAACCCTTTGCAGAGAATTATCGAGTCAGTCCCTTGGCAAAACAAACTTAACTTAAACTGCTACTTATCTACTCCCGCCCACGTATTAGGCTTAGGTCAGGTACACTGGGGTAGGCGTGGTTAGAAGCACCAGTTGAGTATGATTAGTCAAATGTATATATGTATGTATCTATTTTATCCATTTTAAGTATTGTATGGCTCAGAAACCATATCAATGCTTTTACAGTATTATTTTATAATTCTGTCTTTACTGTATGCACTTTACTTAACTATAAGTATTACAATAATAGCGATTCATTTCTCTTGTATGAGAAAGGAGACTGATCAATAAATAACATCTTTTATTGAACACGCCCGTCTCTTCCTTTTCTCTACAATCTGGTGAAACTAAGAATGCACTGAACTGACTGAGTAAAATAAGTTGTCTTTTGTTTTCACACGACTCTAGAGATACACTCTTGATTAGGGGAGAGCAAAGTTGTCATGTTCTATGGTTGTCAGAAACTAAATCCCTTCTTGTCTATCCAGGGAGGTGGAAATCCTCCTTGCCTATTCGAGAAAGTTTCTAGTGAACTCTGAGCTAGCTGGCAAACACAAAACTTTAAGTCTAATATCGTCGGTAGAAGACCTAGTTAACCTCTGCCCTAGGTCTATACTATTGAAGATATTATTCCAATGCGCAGAGCCTATTGGGATAATAGGAACTACACTACAATCTGCTGCCTTACCGTCTGCTGCGTAACCAGAACTCAGCCCCCTCCAAACGCCCTGCTGCACACTCGTCCCTCTCCACGCGCGAGTCAGGTGCAGTGGCGGTGTGGAGGTAAAGATATGGCACGGCAAGGCACGCCAAGATGGGAGAGACCGAAACAAGGTGGCCATAACAGCAGCAGCTACGGTGCTACAGTACCGAGAAACTTTCAGAGACTGCCCTCAATCCACCGGACCATCCCGTCGGCACACTGTTTTCTATTTTCACTGGGCCCAGGCGGGCAGCTACCAAGCAACCTCTCAAGAAACACGGTCTTGGCTTAACTCTAACCATGATCTTCTTCTGATTCTGGATCTGCAGGTCATGCTGACGAGTGGGCCTGGCACAAGCACAGTGTGGCGTTGCGTCAGGGGAGTATATATATATATATAGATAGATAGATGGATAGATAGATAGATAGATAGATAGATATAGATATATATAGTTAACTAAGCAAAAGCTTCTAATTTAGTTGGCTGGGCTGCATACAGGAGAGCTACTCACAGGTAGCTGGAGAGCTACCAGTGGGTCACAAGCTACACAATGGAGAAGCCTGGTGTGTGTGTGTAAATGTATATTCTATACAAACTACGTTTAACCTACACAAACTGTAAAAATTATTAAGTTATAACTTTAATTTACAATTTATGCACCACCTTCAAATGATTATTCGAAAGAGTGCATAATGAGGTCCACTACTTGTAATAATTGAAGGTGGTAGATAAATTGTGAATGAAAGTTATAACTTGAGACATTTTAAAGGGTGTATAGTTTAAACTTGATTTGTATTAGGGAAAATATGTTTTCCTAACTAATACTAAGCTTCCACCTTTAAAAAAATAAATTTAAAAAAATCAATTTTTTAAAATTGTTTTTAATAAAAATGTGTTTCAAATCTCAGAGCCCAGTGTCACAAGTGGAGAGATATGTGGAGTAATGTATGGTACTGTGGAGGAGAGTATTAAGTCGATTGGAATTGAGTGAAGTGCAGTAGAGTGCAATAGCGTGTTATACAGTGTAGAAAGTGTTAAATAGTGTAGTGACATGGTGTCTCAGATATCTAGTCAAGTATTGTAGACCGGAGCAGCGCGTTGTACATTGGAACGGCGTGTCGAACAGATTGCATGTCAAACAGTAGAGTAGGGTGTCATAGACTCGTAGAGTGGAGTATTTATTTATTATTGATTTATGCGATTTTCTATAGCGCGTACTTTACCCAAAGGTGTCAGAGCGCTTTACATAAGCACCAGTTGAAAAACATAAGGATTTAGGATTACATGCGTTACAAAGAGGATACACACGGAAAAAATTGCAAAAGTACAAGATGTAAAGTCACACAAGGAGGAGATACAAGTGGATATACTCTTAAGAGTCACATATGATTGGTAGATAGTATAAAGGTCTACTGCATATACTAGTGATTAGATTTATCCCTATATACATATATATACACACATAGTAGATTTCCTCAGGCAGAGTTCCCTTAAGTGGGGTCGTGGGGGGGGCGTGGTCACAACACCAAGGGAGGGTGGGAGGGAATCAATGGTAAGGAGAGAAGGCAAAGCAGAAAAGGGAAGAAACATTTGAGGAACATCAAGGGGGAAACGAGGGAAAAGGGTAAAAGACGAAGGAATGTACAAGAAGACAGGCCGGGGACCAGAGAAAAACGGCCGAGAACAGCAGCAAAATGGCGGGCAGGACAGAAGGAAAAGTAAA
Source organism: Lissotriton helveticus (assembly GCF_964261635.1). Taxonomy (NCBI): domain Eukaryota; kingdom Metazoa; phylum Chordata; class Amphibia; order Caudata; family Salamandridae; genus Lissotriton; species Lissotriton helveticus. The sequence continues at coordinate 1,868,072,804 of NC_136067.1, forward strand.
GAAGTCCATGAGAGTCTGTGGTCCACAAATGCAGTGCCTCAAGTGATACCCGTATCTGGGTCTGTAATTATGATCATCCGACTCTCCGATGCGTCTTATAGGAGTGCCCCTGGCCAAAATGAAGGTGCCCTGTCCGGCCTGATTCCTGCTTGTAGATGTGCACTCTGGTGCTACATGGAGTCGAGCTCACCGTGTGTGGTCTCGGCCATTTTGGAATCAGGCAGACCTCGTGTCATCTGCCTTTGAGACTCTGGTGTCCCCCCTTGTAATGCTTTGTCAATCCTCAGGGTGACCACCGGCGCTGGCTTCTTGCTGTGCGTGGCCTCCGCTTCAATCTGTCTGTATTCAGCCCAGTATTCAGCCCAAGGGTGCCTTTGATGCGATGTCTGCCGCCACCCGCCATCTTAAAGTCCGGCACTGTGTGGGGGCACTACTCCGGTGTCCCGGGCCGCCCCGCAACTGCCCTCCAAGACTGGCTCACCGCTACCGCAGGTGTGCGCTCCGTTCCAGCACCCGACGGGCGTTCTCTTCCCAGATCTCAACGGAGGATCGCCGCAGCCCGCCAGTGCACTCCCAGATTGCACGCGCGTCGGGTCCGCTGTGGCCATTCTCTGCCGTTGCTGCCAAGATGGCGGTAAAGTGGAGTGTTGGAGTGTTGTAGCCTTAAGTGGAGTGTCGTAGAGTACAGTGGAGGAGAGTGCTAATCTGGAGTGCCGTGTCATATAGTGGAGTGGCGTATCCTAGCGTGAAGTTGAGTAACATGTCGTAGAATGTCAGAGTTTAGTACAGTGGCGTAGAGTGGTATGGAGTTTAGTACAGTGCTGTATAGTGGAGTTGCATACAGTAGAATAGAATGTCAGGCAGTGGAGCAGATTATAGTACAGTGGTGTAGAGTGGGATAAATAGGAGTACACTGGAGTGGGATAGTGTAGAGTGGAGTAAAGTCTCATAGACTGGAGTGGCGTGGCATAGACTAGTGTTGTGCAGTGCAGTAGAGTAGAGTGGCATACCATACACTCGAATAAAGTGTCATTAATTGGAGTACTGTGTTGTTTAGTTGGGTGTCGTACATTATTTGAAAGTGATGTAGACTACAGTAGGCCTGGAGAGCTGCACAGTACTGTGTTGTAGAGTGTGGTGCAATGGATTGGCATGCGGTGTTATAGAGTACAATGACATTGAATGGCGTAGATTGAAGTGGCATACAGTAGAGTACTGGAGCACTGTCAGAGTAGAGCGGAGTGAAGTGGGATTCAGTGGCATACAAAGAGTTGCATACAGTGTCTTATAATGGACTACAGTATCTTAGAGTGGAGTAGAGTGCTGTACAGTGAAGGGAAGGGGTATAAATGGGAGTAAAGTGTCAGAGTGGCATACAGTGTTGCAGAGTGGAGTTGCAAAGAGTATAATAGTGTGAAACAGTGGAGCTGCATAGAGTTGATTGTTGTATTGTAGCATAGTGAGGTCAAATCTCTTACAGTGGAGTAGAGTCTAGTGGTGTGGTGTAATGTGTGGAGTAGAGTTTATTGGTGTGTCGTAGAGTGTACAGGCATAGCACAGGTAGTAAACTGTTATAAATTGAAGCGGGATCTCGTGGAGTGGAGTGCTGTCGGATACAAAAGTGTTTTATAATGGAATTGAGTGATGTACATTGGAGTGTACAGACATTGAGTGGAGTATAAAGTTGGTGGAGTATACGGGACTAGAGTGGAGTAGAATATCGTGGAGTGTCATTATGTGTAGCAGACTTTTATTGAGTAGCGTTATATTGAATGGAGGAGAGTGTCATACAGTGGAGCGGCCGAGTGGTTACCATACAGTGGAGTAGCATACAGTGTAATAATGTACAGTGGAGTGGCATAGACTGGATTAGCGTGGAGTGGTGTACAGTGGATAGATGTGGAGTAGAGTACAGTGGACATAGTGCAGAGTGGGGGTGGGGTGGCATAGGATAGAGTTGAAGAGACTGTATAAATTTGAGTAGCGTTTCATACAGAGGGGAGCGCTGTGTCGTACCGTTTTGGTAACTCTCATTCAGTGGAGTAGTGTTTTACTATAGAGTGTACCGGCATAGAGTTGTGTTTTGTGGAGTTGATTTTTCTAGAATGGAGGAGAGTACACTAGAGTGGAGTAGCAGAAAGTGAAATGGTGTAGAGTGGCATAGCAGAGACTGGAGTAGCGTACAGTGTAATAGCATACAGTGTAGTGGTTTAGACTGGAGTGGTGTATTGGGGGTAGAGTGTTATAGCATAAAGAGGAGTGGCATACAGGGGAGAGGGGTAGAGTGGAATACCTGACAGTAGAGTGGCGAAGATTGAAACTGTGTGCAGTGTAATAGAGTAGAGAGGTGTACAGTGGAATAGCGTAGAGTGGAGTGGTGTAGACCGGAGTAGTGTATAGTGCAGTGGGTAGAGTGAAATAGTATACAGGGTAGTGGAGTAGAGTGGAGTGGCATCCAATGTACTAGTGTTGAATGGAGTGAGGTACACCGGAGTTGCGAGAGTGGAGTGCATACAGTTGAATAGCGGAGAGTGGGGTGGAGTGGCGTAGACTGGAAGAGTGTATAGTGGAGTAGCGTGACGTGGTGTAGACTGAAATGATGTACACTGGAATGGGATAGTGTGTAATAGCATACAGTGAAGTGGTGTCCAAAGAAATACCGTTGATTAGAGTGGGGTAGAATGTAGTGGCATACACTAGAGGAGCATAGAGTGACATACAGTGGAATTGCATAGAGTGTAATAGCATATACTGGAGTAGCGTACACTGAAGAGGCATAGAGTGTATTTGCATACAGTGTAATAGTGTAGACTCAATTGGCATAGAGAGGAGTAGTGTACAGTGTAATAGCGTTGAGTGGTGTGGCATAGAGCAGAGTGTCGTACAGTGGAGTGGCATAGGGTGTAATAGTGTATAGTGGAGTAGGGTGTAGTGGACTGGTGTGAAATGGAGTGGCGTAAACTGGAGTGGAGTACAGTGGTGTGGGGTTAGATTGTAATAGCATACAGAGGAGTAGGGTCCAATCAAATAGTGTAGAATGTAGTGCCTTACCCTGGAGTGGCAAACAGTTGAATAGCATAGAGCGGAGTGGCACACAGTGGAATGGCGTAGAGTGCAATAGCATATACTGGAGTAGCATATAGCAGTGTGGTATACACCGAAGAAGCATAGAGTGGAGTTGCATACAGTGTAATAGTGTAGAGTGGATTTGTGTACAGTGTAATAGCTTAGAGTTCAGTGGCATTGACCGGAGTGTTGTACAGTGGAGTGGCATAGAGTGTATTAGTGTATAGTGGAGTAGCCTACAGGGGAGTGGTGTAAAGTGTGAAAACATACAATGGAGCGGTGTACATTGGATTGGGGTCCAATCAATTAGTATAGCTTGAAGTGGTGTGGAGTGCCATACACTGGAGTGGCGTTCAGTGAGGTGACATGCAGTGGAATAGAGTGGAGATTGGTACAGTAGAATGACCTAGAGTGGTAGCGTATAGTGGAGTAGCGTACAGTGGAATAACATAGACTGGAGTGGTGTACAGTGTAGTAGTGTAGAGTAAAGTATAGTGGCACAGTGTGGAGTCTCGTACAGTGGAGAGGGTTAGAATGGATGGAATAGCATATAGTGGTGTGGCTGCAGTGGCATATGGATGGATGGAAGTGAAATTTAGACGTAATGCACATTATGGTGTGCAGAGTAATGCAAAACAGCGAATTCCTCTGCCTATCGTTTCTCGAGATTTAAACAGGGCCACGCATGGTCGCCTTGCGTTCCTTTGTAAATCTGACTTAAGTACCACATTGCCCATGCAACACAATGAATAACCATGGGTACCACAATCCAGTAATACAGCTAGGCCTTCTTTATAGGTTTGGTTTCACAGTATATCATCGTACATGACAATGAGAAGCCAGTATATAATTGGTCAATGGCTGTTTTTAGAGAATGAAAAGGCAGCCATATTGTTTTACTACATGTTGTCTGTGTTCGGCTCTTAGATATAGATAAGTGGTAGTCCCCTACCTATTACCACCTTATTAAAGTTGTAATAGGTCAGGAAATGTATTAATATATTTTTGTATAAGTTTACGGCCACGTACTAAACAGTTTCTAAAATTCTGCAAAAAGAACAGCGGTGTTGTATCTCATGAAGTTTAAATGCCAGCTAACCTAAAAACTTCTTACCCTACTACATTTCATGTAACTCGATTCAGCTGTTTTCGTGCTACGTCAAATACAATAGTCTTAAAATGCATTGGTCGAAAAACATGTTTTGGGACCCCCTTTTATCTTTGAGCCCATAACGAGTCACCGCAAAAAAATACATATAATCTCAAAGTTTAAAAAATGCTATAGGTCTTGAAGGTTTTGTGGTGATTTTTTTAAACTGGTGGAAAGTCATTAGGGAGCTAATATCCAAGGAATTCCTATATCTGAGAATACTAACTATAACTACAGAGTGGCAATCGGATTGAATGCAATTTCTTTCTGTTTATCTATTGTACTTCTGTATTTGTTTATTGGTTTACATAATCATGTGCCCATAAATATGTCTTATATTTTGTTCTTGTAGTAAATCTGAAACTATTCATATGCAGTCTAGTTTATTTTGTGGGTTTCCTTACTACTTCTAGTAGGATTTTTCTACATATGAAGCCCAAAATAAATGATTTTTTTCTTCTAATGGCCAATTATCATGTCTTCCATATTGTAGTTTGTGTTGTTTACTGCTTGAGCAATTTTTTATTTTGTTGCACAGGGGTGCATAAGAAAAATGTTTTTTGCTTGGCTTGTGGGGCCACTTTTGCTTAGTGAGCCAGAGAGCATGTAAAGGAAACATATGTAGATTAAGATGTATTCTATTTGTTATGTGTGTGTTGATATATATTTCCATTAGCATGCGACCATTTCATCATCGGCATCAGTTGTTCCTGTAGTAAATCTGAAAATGTACATATGCAGTTTAGTTTATCTTTTGGGCTTCCTTGCTACTTGAAGTAGGATTGTGCTACATATGAAGGCCAACGTGAATGATAGGCAATCATTGTTATTGTTATAAAAATGTAGATTATTTTTTCCTAGAGACCAATTATCATGTCCTCCAAATAGTAGTTTGTGTGGCTAACTGCTAGCTAAGCTTTTCAACTTGTTGCACAGAGGTGCATACAAAAGATGTTTTTTGTTTTGCTTGTTGGGCCACTTTTATTTTGTAAGCCAGAGAGCATGCACAGAAAGCTATTTTGGATTCAGATGTATTCTATTTGTTATGAATTTGTTTAACGGTTCCCATTAGCATGTGAACATAAATGGGTCTTTCAGTTGTTCATGTAGTAAATTTGAAATTTTACTTGTGCAGTTGAGTTTATTTTTTGGACTTTGATACTTTTAGTAGTAATGTGCTACAAGATATTAATTACTAAGTTGAAAAACCTTTTGACTTTAAAAAAAATACTTACCCTAACCTGCAGTGCCCAAAAGAATTATCTGCACAACCTAACATCTAATGCTGCCAAATTTCGGCAAAATCCGATTGGCCATTTTTGTGCTACGTGAAATACAAACGTCTATGTAAAATGCTTTGGATTTCAAGCCCGTTTGGACCCCCCCTGATCAGTGCTAAAGTGCATATGCGGTCTGTATAATTGTGATTATGATTGGTTAACCATGATTGGCCTATTGGATTTACGGTAAGTCCCTAGTAAGGTGGTGTTGTGTGTGCCCAGGGCCTGTAAATCAAATGCTACTAGTTGTCCTGCAGCTCTGACTGCCTCCCACAGAAGTAGCCTTTCAAATGTGTATCAGACCTGCCACTGCAGTGTGTGCATGCTCAGTTTTCAAATGCTATATTGACCTGGCAAGTGCACGCACTTGCCAGGCCCTAACCTTCCTTTTTCTTACATGCAAGTCACCTCTAAAGTAGGCCCAAGGTCCCCTCGTGGGCAGAGTATGGGAAAGGTAGAACATGTACTGGTGTGTTTTACATGTCGTTATAGTGAAATGCTGTGTATTTTTCACAATTTCGTGGGCTAGCTCTCCTATGGGCTATCATTGGAGCTACTTTGTAACAATGTATATGTGTAACTTTCAATTGGGAGCAGCTAGAAATTTAAACTTTGGGCTCTTAGAACTCAGAATTTAATAACACACCTTTCAGTAAAGGTGGTTTTTAAATTGTGTGTTTGAAAATTGCACTTTTATAAAGTGGGCATATTCTTTTTTTAACCAGCATGTGTGCCTCTGCCTGCTTGTGGATTCACCATCTGGTTTTAGACTGACCAGGGCTGTTTGTGCATTGACTTCAGACACTCGCACAAAGGGAGCTGAGGTGTTCCTTGCATATTCTGATGAGTCATCATGTGCTAGAGTGGTGGGAGGAGTTGTCACTAGCACCATAATAGGCTGAAGCTGCCCTGCACAATGCTGTTTCCACCCCCTGCAGTGTGGCTGGACCAGGGATGACAAAACTGATTTTACCGAGAAAGAGAGACCTTCTGAACAAAGACTTTAAAGGGAAAAGGGGGTATATGTAGTAGACCTAAAACCCCATAGCGTTAGATTACATCTGGAATCAAGAGGAACCTCCGCGAAGGAGAAGTGCAGAAGAGCTGTGAGGCGGACACTGCCCCTTTGTTGTGTGTTGCTTTGCTGGTTTGGCTTGCAGTTGCTGCTTCTGCCGAGGAGAGGACAAAGACTGGACTTTGCTATGAAACCTGCTTGAGAAGAATCTCCAAGGGCTTGTGTGTGCTTGCCTCCTGTTCTTAAGTCTCAGGGACATAAAGACTTCACCTACACCCTTTTTGAACTCCACTGCTGGGAGTAATGACCTGCCTGGGGGTGCCTTTTCCAGGTCTGGACTGCTGGAGGTGGTTCCTGCTACAGAAAGCTGTGAAGAACTGAAGAAATGCTGCAAAATCGACACTTTGCCCTTCTTGCGGCTACATTTTCCGATACAGCACCGCCTTGCTGGAGAAATTCCAGCCCCGTGCGGCCGAATAAATCGACATAGTGCCTGCCCGCTACCTGATAATCTGCTGCGAACCGACTCCAACGCAGGCCCCGCTGTGCGGCTACAAAAATCGATGCATCACCATTCTGTGACTATAGAAATCAACGCAGTGCCCGTAGCGCCTTGATCGCACCTGTGCAGCAAGTTTTTCTGGTGAAAGTCCTGCAGACCGGAATTGCCTGGGAAACCGACTCATCACTTCTTCTGCATGAAGTAGGACTATTGCATTGCTTCCCCAAGGACTCAGAAACTGACACATTGCTGTGTTTTATTATGCTTTCCTCTTCCGCGGCTGTTTTGCCTTGTGGATTTTGATGCTTTTGAGGTACTTTGTGTAAAATTCATGCATCGATGGATTTCTATGGACAGAATTGCTGTAAACCTTTTTAAAAGTCATAGTTTGAGTTGTGTATGTTGGATTTTTTGTTTGTTTTGGTCTTGCTTGGCTTAGATAAAGATACTTAATTCTCTAAAACTGGTGTGGTGTCCATTTGTATTGTTTTCACGGTTACTGTGTGTGTTTTTCTACCTAGAAAATAAATCTCAAATGAAAACTCTGTGCTAAATTCCTAAATCATCTCAGTGCCGCACCTCACTCTATAAAAGAACTCTTCTCTCTTTTCTGTCTTGCACTTGATGCTCTTTCTCTCCATATTCTGTCACTTATACTCCTAACTAGTCTGTGGCGCAATGGTGCCAGTAAGTGCCTGAATGCTGGCTCAGTGACTTGAAAGGAGCCTAATGGGTTCATTGATCAGCCTGTCACAAATTATCGAATCGTGGCAAGGTCAATTCAGGCAGTCATCATTCCGATGTTACTAAATTGTGTACCAATAAGATGGTATCAGTAACATCAGTTGCTTATGGTGCTTACAAGTAGCAGAAGTGGGGAAAGAAGCATCACTTACGTAAAACGTCTGACATTTTATAGTCCGCGCCATACAAAAACCTAAATAAAACAAGTTATTTCCATTAAAAGCAAGCTATTATCGTACAGCAATATCCCTCTACCTCTGCTGAACTTTTAGATAAATATTTGCACCCGTGAAAGTAATTATCAGTAGGTTTAGGCAAAATTTTATTTAAGCCTGTGAAATTCCCAAATTACACGTTGTGCGAAATTTGTGAAATTTCTAGGAATTTTGCATTACATGATTTCACAAAATGTATTTTTATCTTAGTGCGCAACTCGTGTAAACAAGAAAAAATATCTCGTGCAATACTAGTGGGAGACTGGCTCGCACAGAAAATGTCTCGTTACAAATCATTTTCTTCTCAAACTAGTCTATTGCTGATATCTTGTGAGCGATATATCTTTTTTTTTCTGGTAACGATGTAAAGATCTGGTAAACCATATTTATCTACAAATGCGTAATTTCAGTGTATTTGCATAACATTTTGCAAAATTTCACAAGTTAACAAATACATGTTAAGCTGTGTGAAGATTGTGTCCAAGTAATACACTGTATATTATTTGGTGTAAGTGTAACTCATGTAATTTGCTGTAGCGTAACTAAAAATTACAGCAAAATTCCATTAGATAACGTGGATTACACAAGGAGCTTAACCCTGCTGCTACTAGCGCAATTTTCTGATCGCAAAATGCATCCTTGCTTCCTAAACTAACCAGAGGATGCATTATGCGCAAAGAGAATATTACTAAATCCAAAGGGAACAGGAACAGCAGCAGCCGCTGGCACTTTATTCCTTTTCTCTTGGGTAGGTATTTATTTATTTATTTTATTTTATTTTAAAGTTTTATAGAGCGCAAACTTGACCCGTGAGGGTATCAAAGCGCTTTACAGGTACAAGAGTAATACAGAAAGATCGGTTGACAAAATGATAGCTGTTACCCAAAATTTCTCCAAATTATGCAAACTGTTGTAATGGCATAATTACGAGTAATTTCGTGCCACGAGAGTAACGTGGAATTACTGTGATTACGCTGGCGTAATTAAAACGTCACCCAGTCCTACATATTATCTGTTGAATCTCACTCCTTGTGTCAGGTCACCTGCGTCTTGTTATTTTTAATAAACTCCAGCACCCTCTAGCGCACTGAAGCCGCTGATACGATTTGAAACTACGTGAAACAACAATAGATAGCTTTGTCGTTGACCTTTATTTGATGTTATAGTGTTACCTTAAACATAGCCTTGGCAGTTCCTGGTGGTGCAAATGTTGCAGTGCAAATGAGAAGTCTCCCATCGCGATGTCATCCGGTGTCTCAGAATATCCTGTTTTACAGCTGTTGTTTCCAGATGAAATGGCTCTCATATGGCTGTTATCAGGAATAGGCAGGCCCTGTCTCTGCAAAGCACCAAACCTTTTACAGTGGGGCGGCGATGGGAGGGTTGAAGGATGCCCTGCAGCTGTTCAACATTTTAACTCTACAGATAACCAACGTTTTGTATGCACTGTACCCGGAAATGCTTTCCCTATTGTTACATAACTTTGTTATCTTTTTTCCTCTCCCTCAAACCTATCTCGGTATAACTTTTCCAGCTGTTGTAAATCTTTCCCTATCAACGGCTTTTAAGACTTCTTAAACGTTATTTTTATTTAGAGGGAAGTTTTCTGGGAATGAATTGAGCCATACTTTTGGATCTAGCTTTTTCTGCCTTGTCTGAACCGCGCAAAAGTATTTGTTTTTGCAGATTTGCACTTTCGACCTTCCCTTTGAGCTGGTGTGTACTTCGGCTCCTAGCACGCCAACAGAAACCATTCCTTCCAGTTAGCACATACACCATCATAATAAACTGAAGAGGGCAGTCTGAGAATGGGCACCCACACTCCACTCACTGGGTGGTCCTCGGCCTGCCCTTAGTTTTGTTGAACCGAGCACCCCCATGAGCAGTGTTTACCCGGCGTTTGTGTTTTTGAAGGGCACAGTACGCTGCACATTCAACAAACAGCTCCTCTAATGGCACTGTACATGGAGTGCTACATCAGGTTGCTCGATTAAAATGCACATAAACACAAAACTGCCAGACGAATGCTTTTAAACATGTTTTCCCTCAGTTTGCGATGGTCTCTATAAAGGATATTTTCAGCTGCAATGCCCATCAAAGAGTTTCACTTGTGATCCTTTTAAGACTATCAACAGCACTTTAATGACGCAGTGCTCGGTTTATTGGGTAGAAGCATGCTGTATTCAAAACATAAAGCTCTTCTCACTCTCCGCACATATTTTTCATTGGCTTGTGTCATTGTCCTTTGGAAACTGGCTTTTCATTCGTTAATGGGCTTAGTAGTCCCTCCTTAGTACAGCCTTGTCTCATTTTGTAACCTCCCATCAGAACACCCTGTTACATGTGCTACTTGGTATACTTTAATTACAGCCTCTGAGCACTATTGGGTTAAATGTTTTTATCCTGCTTGCTGTTGCAGGCAGGACACCTCTTCCATCAACACTTTATTTATTTTTTCATAGCACGGCACGCTGATGCAGTGGTGGCCGTGCCTTTAGTTTACTATTTGCTGCCCGGAAGCGGCCACATATATATATTTTTTTAATATTTTTCCGCTTTCACTTGACAAACCAATGCTTTTTTTTGTAACCGCACCCCATACTGTGCTTTCACTTTAATGGCGACCTCACCACTTTTTTTAGATGCGGCTCATCTTTCAGACACAACTTGCAATGCCAAGTGCTCTAGGTCTGAACGAGGGAGGTTTTTTGTGTTCACGTTAGGAATTTGGAAGTATGAGGATTTATTTATGTCCCCTTTGAGCCTTTGTTGGCAAAGCAACCCCCTCCACCAGTTTTCGTTGCCCAAGAGCAGGATTTTGAAGTTAGTGGTGTTGCGGAATATGTTTGAAGAAGTACTGTAGGTAGAACCAACCTCCTTCCCTAAATCTCTTTGATCAGGGAAATGGGCATTGCATCTTGGACACTTCGGAGAGGTAGCTAGAAAGCACATCCACTCTTCTTATTCTCCTAAAACACCAGGTTCTAGGGAGCCTTTCTTCAGAAAACTTCAACCTCTCTGAAAGCAAGCCCTACAGGGAATATTGCATTTGTGGCCAGACTGAGTCATATGGCACATCCAGGGTCATAACATCACCTTAGAAAATAAGGATCAGCCATTAACCACAAATTCTGCATTTGGGAGATGTATGGACCTCTTCCAGTGCAGAATACAGTGGGGTCCATTCTGACTACTGCAGCAGAACAGGCATTTGCAATGCAATAGGTCTGGAATTTACGAGAGTTTGAGCTATTGGCAATGTAATAGCCTAAACTCTTGCAAATGCGAGTCCTATTGCATTGCAAATATTTAATTATTTAGTAGCGCCCGTGCAGCGCTTTCACATTCAGGGTGCCCCTTTCTTTAGACATGCTGCGTCTAAACAAAGAGGCGTGGACTAAATTAAAGTGAAAGCGCGGCATGAGGTGCTTTGACAAAAAAAAGCATCTGTTAAGTTGACAAAGATATCTTTTTTTTGTCCAAGCGCCTATGCAGCACTTTAACTTTAATAGCGGCGGCGCTCCTTTCTTTAGACGTAGCTTGTATAAAGAACGGGGTAGCGCTGCTTGAGTGCTAGTTAATCAAAAAAAAAACGCTTGCGCTGCTATGCTTAAAGCGGAGCGTGCTGCTAAAATAATTTCAGCTGCTATAGTTAAAGGGAACTGCAATTAATAAATAAAATAAAAGCAGGTGGTGTGCTGTGACATGGTGGGTGGAATAGGGGCTAATCATTAAACTAAATTGCTCACAGCCAAGATAAAGTAGACCGTGCAACAAGACAAGTAAAAAGCCCAGTCGTTATGGGAGGTAACAAATGCAGACAAGGCGGTAGGTACCAAGTAGGGACTAATGAGTCTTGTAACGATTCGTAAGCCAGCGTTTACGAAGGACAATAATAAAGCCAAATAACCATATGGGTGGAGAGTGGGCAGGGCTTCAAAGCCATACTCCAATACTGCATTCCTTGCAGAAGCGCGTGCGCTGCCTAGGCTCGACCTAAAAACCAAGGTGGGAAGCAGAGAAGTTCAGACCATTAAGAAAGACTGAATCCTCATTATTTGGCTGGACATGCCAGAAAGTAGCTGACCAGCTTTTCACCCATCATCTAAGGAGCCTCATTATAATAATAATAACGTTATGTAATGCTTGCTTTCAAAGTTTAGTTGTTTTGTAGCGCTGAACTTTCCATGTTTTGCCAATACTGAACTCATTTTGCCAACCTCTTGGTTTCTCCAAAACCCAGTACTTCTAGAACAAGTTTAACTGGAGTACCACCTGCGAGTATCTGGCCAGGGCACACAGAATGTGGCTCCCATGATGAGATGTTACTGCTCATTTAATTAAGAACCTACCTCACCCAGGCTTTTTATTAGCAGCGACATGCCCACTTTGTTGACAGACTAAACGACGTGCCAGTGTTATTCATTCAATCCTTTCTAAATGCATGGACCTTAAGCTAAAAAGTGGTATCAAACTTGTAAGCACTTTATTAGGTCTCGCTTACGCAGCGCGCATGTGCTGCATAGGAAAAGACCTATAGAAATCGCTTAGGCTTTTCAGCCAAAAACGTGCAAGCATTGCATTGCTTTCAAAGGCAATGCGTACACGTTTGGCGATTCCCTTGCGGGTGCTAGCTTTGGCAGCATTTGTTTGCTGGCTCCAGCAAGGGAATCGCTGTGTGTTCTCTCCCACTCCCCCCACCCCTCCCTCTTGTTAGCCTGTTTCACTTTCGCAGCTGCGAGGCCGCGTTTGTTTCATTTTTTTGTGGCCTGCAATTGGTAGCAGGTTGCCTCACACTATATATGCCACCTGATACTAATTGATTTTGATTACTTCCTAGGTTAAAAAATAACGCATTTGTGAAGAAGTAATGAAAGCAAGCGTCGTGTTTACCGTCATCTGAAAACGTCACGTAGCTGTTTAACTCGTTTGTCTGGAAAGACGAAACCATTTCCTAGGAGAAAAGTGCATGAAAACAGTTATGTGTTTGCACACATGAGAGGAAGAGGTCAGCGCGGCTCCTAAAGATTTCCTTACAAATGCTGCAGGTGATGTCTTGCAGTCTTTCTTTCCAGTACAGTATTATACGCGGCATCGGTGTCTGTGGAACACGTGTCTCCTCCGCCAAGATACAGACTGCTATTAACGCAATCATCATTAATACTAAATTATGGTGGTATTTCTGCGGCCACTATAAACGCAAAGCCCGCAATAAGGAACGAGGTTATGGCGTAAGGGTCAGAGCTGCGGACTTTGGAACTGGGGAACCAGGTTCGAGCCTCCGCATCGGCTCAATATCCTGTGACTCTGGGCAAACTAAATAATCTCCCCATGCCTGCAAAAAATGAATGTGCCCTCGAGTACTGTAACTGGTACTCATTTAAAGCGCTCCAATACCTTCGGGTTTAGTTCGCGCTATATAAAACTGCAAAAAACAAATCAATTCGGAGTCCTATAACATGAGTGTTCATTCATAAGGGAATCCTTATCCCCCACCTGCAACCCTTCATATTGTAATCTGTAAAATCGTGTTTTTGTAATAAAAATCCCCTGCTGTACAACTTTAGTTATAAATCTTTTCACCTGGCTTCTGACCAATGTACTGTGGTCAGTCACTAATCGTTTACGTCGGCGTCATAACAGGAAGAAAGGCAACACACTCCAAGTACAGGACACAATGCACGTTTACATAGACTTCAGTAGCTTTCTGACACTTGTTGATTCCAGGCCCCTTACTGCTCCTGAGGCTACTTTGCAACCCATGGTTTAGGGAAATGTTTTTTTTTCCCCTACAAACTCATTCCCCTCCCAGGAGATGGAAGCGTGCAGCCACATACCACACGCAGAACCCAGGGAAGAACCTAGAAACCAAAACAAGCCTTGGCAAAAATATTCAAACCAGCCCCACGCTGCAGGAGGCCGCGACCAGACTGGGAGTGCGGAGTTTTCACTGCTGCTCTGAAAGCAGTCACTAGCTTGAAGTCCACCAGAAACTGCCGATTAGTCAGTCCAGCCGTGGCAGCTCCCTCCATCCTGGCAGAGCTGTGCACGTGGGAGAAGCAGGACGTCCACGTGTCACTGCAGCACAGTTCCTCATTTTCAATACTGTGACCTCTCTTCAGGACCTCTTGGTGACACTCTGCTCGACCTTTCCAGTCAAAGGTGCATGGATGCTCTCTCATGCCGCTAGACTCCGTTCCGCCTGTCCAGATGCACCGCCCTCAGTAGGGGAAGCCCAAACAGAACGGGGGTGGGGAGGTTACTCGCATCTGGGGAAGAATGGAAGGGCTCAGCCTCGGGCATCAGCGCCGCGTAACTCTTTCTCTAGTGCTTCTTCCCACACCTTGACCTGCCACATTCCCGTCATCTCACACAGTCCAATTTGGCCTGTCACACTCCTCTCCATTCAGCGTCGCTCTCCTATCCAACTTGTACTTTCGTCTCAATAGCCCTAAGCACTCTCCTGCTCGCTGTCCTGTGCCATCACCCACCCTGAGCCAACTCCCACCATGTGCCACCTCCTATCCTATGCCACCTCCTGCCACCTTCCACCCTGTGCCACCTCAATCTGAAATCTTTGTGAACCTCAGAGTCTGCTGCAGCATAATCCTATGCCCAGGCAACTCTCCTTTCAAAAGACAACCTTTCCCTTTGTGAACTTAAAACCGTGCTTTCCTTCGCCAACGTCATTCTGTTAAACAGTGTAATCAGGCTCCTTGCTTTTCATAAGGGGGGAGGTGAAGGGTGCATGGGAAGGTAGCACGCAGCTGGTCCCGAGTAAAGTCCGAGGGGCCTGGCTTGTCCACAGCACACCCTCAAGCCTCACCTGTGCGCCTCTGCATGTTAGTCCGGACCAGGTCCCCCGCTGGAGAGATGCTTGAGACCGAAATGCTTAACGATCCTGTCGGACCCAGTGCCTTTCCCGGAACCCGGCGAACCCATGATCACAGCCCGGTCACACAGTCTGCAGCAGTTGTGTGGCCCTTCAACCCATGGTGGCACAGCACACAGGATAATGTCCTGCATGGCTAAACACTTATAAGGTCCCAAAGGCGAGATCTATTGGCTATGCCAATGCTTGTTTTTGTATTTGTGCTGTTCTGTAACTTTCCTGTGCTCCTTCATTTATCTTTTGCCAGGTTGTACTATTTTAACTCTCGTTGGGTATTTATACTCATTCCGGTCCAGCAACTAACACAGTAGTGTGTTTTTAATCATCTATTCCAGCTTAGCGTTTATCATTGTATATCCTCATTGGCTTCTGTTGTATCTATTACTATCCTTCTCACTTAGCGATCACACCTTTTTATTCTTCAGCGTGATCATTTAAAAAACATGCTGCAATTCAGCCAGCATGTGGCAGATCAGAGCCCACTAGTGGTACCGTTTTGTTTCATGGTAAGTTCCTGAAAAACAAACCTTGGACAAATTATATATGCAAAATGTTGAATGGAACAGGTAATTGTCAAAGGTGATGTGGTAACTAGCTCTGTGTGTGTGTGTGTATATATATATATATATATATATATATACAGCGCAAGGAGGAGGGGAATAAGTGCAGGTGAATATTTCAAACAGGATCAGGACATCAGGGACGTGATCTTTATAGCTGAAGGCGCTGAAAAAGGCTAAATCGCCGAAATGCATCCGCCAGAGCTGGGACTTCGTGAAATAAAGCTGTGTCCACCCTGTTCTCCCCTTGTGGCCTCTGTTCTTTTTCTTCGAAAAGGATTTCCCTCATATATTCTGAGCAAGCCAGCAGCTCAGTCCAGATGGCCCTGCAGCACTAAGCGACCCGAAGATGATCTGGCACAACGCTGCTCGCAGCACTATCGCAACCTGGTAACTTCGGAGTCCGCCAGTACCGACCGGTAGGAGTGAGCGGATCGAGGTATTATACTTCATTAGGGCGCTTTGTCTCGCATTTGACAGCCCCCACTCATCCACCAACCGGGCGCATCTGGCAGCTGCAGCATACAAGGTGACACAGAAAGGACTCATCCTATTTCATTGGCTCCGTGGCCCGTCCAACTCACCTGAAGCCAGCACTTCAAGTATTGAACACTCACTCCTCCACGCCACCATCTCGGGATGCTACCATGAGGCATGCTGGGATTTGGAGTTCGCTCTCACTACACACGAACTCTGATTGGTGCGCAGACAGCGTAAGGAGGAGGGGAATAAGTGCCGGTGAATATTTCAAACAGGATGAGGACATCAGGAACGTGATCTTTATAGCTGAAGGCGCTGAAGAAGGCTAAATCGCCGAAATGCATCCGCCAGAGATGGGACTTCGTGAAATAAAGATGTGTCCTCCCTGTTCTCCCCTTGTGGCCTCTGTTCTTTTTCTCCGAAAAGGATTTCCCTCATATATTCTGAGCAAGCCAGCAGCTCAGTCCAGATGGCCCTGCAGCACTAAGCGACCCGAAGATGATCTGGCACAACGCTGCTCGCAGCACTATCGCAACCTGGTAACTTCGGAGTCCGCCAGTACCGACCGGTAGGAGTGAGCGGATCGAGGTATTATACTTCATTAGGGCGCTTTGTCTCGCATTTGACAGCCCCCACTCATCCACCAACCGGGCGCATCTGGCAGCTGCAGCATACAAGGGGACACAGAAAGGACTCATCCTATTTCATTGGCTCCATGACCCGTCCAACTCACCTGAAGCCAGCACTGCAAGTATTGAACACTTACTCCTCCACGCCACCATCTCGGGATGCTACCATGAGGCATGCTGGGATTTGGAGTTCGCTCTCACTACACAAGAACTCTGATTGGTGCGCAGACAGCGTAAGGAGGAGGGGAATAAGTGCCGGTGAATATTTCAAACAGGATGAGGACATCAGGGATGTGATCTTTATAGCTGAAGGCGCTGAAGAAGGCTAAATCGCCGAAATGCATCCGCCAGAGCTGGGACTTCGTGAAATAAAGCTGTGTCCACCCTGTTCTCCCCTTGTGGCCTCTGTTCTTTTTCTTCGAAAAGGAATTCCCATATATATATATATACATATATATATATATATATATATATATATATATATATATATATATATATATATATATATATATACATTTAAAAAAAATGACAGAAGGGGGACAAATCAGTTACAAGGTTAAACAAGCATTTGCAATGCAATCGGTCTCGCACTTGTGTAAGTTAGAGCTATTGGTGCTGTAAATTACAATGTTTTTTACTTTTGATTTTTGTTTACAGTGGAGTGATTTTATTTGCAGGACCAGAAAATGGGAAATCGGTTAGGAAGGAGGGGAGGTGGAAAATAAATGGCACCAATGGAAAAAGGAATTTATAAGATAGGGAAGGAGTTGCTGTAAAGAGTTGGGGTTAATGCGTGCCTTGAGAGAGTGTGATACCAGAGCAGGATATGTGCATGAGACATAGACAGGGCAAAAGAGAGTTTAGAGAGAAGTGTGCATGAGTGAGTTGGAGAAAGGGATCGTTAGAAAAGAATGGGTATGGGGAGACTGGGAAGCAGAAGGCAGTTGCAAGTGTGCGGAGAGGTTGTGACCTAATGGACTAGGGCGGTCGATCTCCAATCTGGGAAACCAGGTTTGGGTACCAGCAATGACGCTCAACATCCTGTGATTCTGGGCAAATCACTTAATCTCCCATTGCCTAACAAAAATGAATGTGTCCTTGTGTAGCGTAGCTGGCGCTCATGGAAAGCGCTCTGATACCTTCGGGTCAAGTCCCCATTTTATAAAAAGCAGAGAAAAAAAAATTGGGGCGGAGGAGACTAGAGAAGAATGGACAAAAGAGAAAGCTGGGGGATTTGATTTTGGGGCCTGATTACCCAGCTATGGAGGGTCAATAATGAGAAAAGTAGCAGGGTTTATTTAAGCACAGAGAGTAGGGACACCTCCCGATAGGGCAACATCTGAATATAACCCTGCCTCAAAAATAGACCCCCCACAGTGATCCTGTTGAGTGTGCACATAATGGGGAAATAAACAGGTCATCCATTGATGTTTATTTTGCAAGCATCCAAGGATGCAATAGAAGTGCATAAAGTAAACTGTGGGAACTGTAACGCTGTGCCACATACCCTCTATACTCTTGGCATGGTTTTAAAGGTCTGAGGTCATTAATGCTAGCATGTTTCCAAGCAGGTGGCTTAATGCAATAAATGTATAATATACAATATTTTATGTAGGGCTGTTTATGTTATACATAGGTGCTTCCAGAGTCCATTGGGCACAAAGTAAGCTCCGATTCTGGAAACATTTTGTACACCAGAACGTGGAGGGGCAGAATGGGCTGGGCCCATTCACAATTGATGCCTATTTTTGTTTTACCTAAAAAGCATGTTTACACACGGGACTGTGGTGCTGTATAGAATAACCTTTTAAAGACAAATGAAGGCCTGGCTCTATTGCAGTTGATGGCAGCCCTTCTATTTGTTGTTTATAGAATAAATACAAGGCTGAAATGCCTCCTCTATATTTAATGAATGTAAGAAATGATATCAGCTCTCCTCAAAAGCAGCTGTACAAAAATTTACCAAAACTAGGCCACACGGAAGAGTGAGATTTGGCTCTGAAATTAAGTGAATTTTCCTTTAGATCGCTGCAGATATCAGCGACGAGCCACCACTCTGTCATAGTGACTTCACTCGATCTTCACCGCCTTCCTCCCAGTGTAATCTACAGCAAAGCTGTGAAAATAAATGTAGCCTGAATACCACCTCTGGAAGTATCTGGTGGCTGTCTTGCTGGTCTGCAGTAACTTTGCTAAGCTGATAAATCGAAATTTGCCAATGAGAAAATTACCAACCCCATAGGGCCTCACGCACCACTGTCTTGGTTAGATGTTTACCCACCTCGGAATCGCTGATCTCAGTCAAGGAAAGACTAGCTGTGTGCGCAGTGACTGAAGTGATATGGGGAAACATAGCCATTCATTACAGAGGTATGCACAGCGATGTGCAGTGGACACAAACAGGCTTAGCCACTAATAGTACAGGTATGCTCGGAGAGATGTGAAGAGAAGACCGAGTGAGATGGACTTTGAGAGGTGACTGCAGAAAGAGATGTTACATGAAGACAGCGACCAAGCCTTTGATGCGTGGTGTATGTGCAGAGAGATGCGAAATGAACACAGGGAGACTGAATCTCTGAGGAGAAATGTATGTGCAGAGGAATGTGAAGTGAAGACAGAGCTATAATGTTAGGATGAGAGATGAATGTGCAGCGAGATGTCACATGAGCCCAGGATCACGGCATCTGATGAGAGGTGTGCGCACAGAGGGAAGGTCTCTGTTCTCGAGAGACTTGAGTACGGTTTCTGGTGGTCTTCCCTCATAGAACTGTGCACACGGAGGGCTGATCTAGTCTTATTTCATATGCAAAGTGTAGGCAGAGCTGGGAGGCTTCATACTTGGGAAGAAAAGTATGCTCCTTATTATAGGGGGGAAAATGCACTAGACCGAGCGAGAGTCGGCCCCCTCCACAGCCAATGAGCACTTTTTAATTTTGTACTGTGCATTAGGATTGGATAAAGTGCCATCAATGGTCCGATTCCATGCCATTTTACACGTTTTGACTCCTATTGCGGTCACTTTATAGATATGTTTAAACCTGGGATTGGCTTTCATATATCCTAGAATTACTGACAAATGTCATCCCTCTTAGAAGATAAATGACGGAAAACCCCGACATTGGTCTGATTTTACGGACGTTCGGTGTAGCTAGCAATGCAAGTAGACTTTGGAGTCTGCAGAGCTGGAGAGGAGGCAGCGTGCAGAACAAAAGAAAGGCGCGGCCCGTGGGATGCGAAGCTATGGCTCGGCATGCCGCATTGCCACAAGTATAAATCAGTCAATAGGCGGGGCAGCAGTGAGACTGGAGAGGAGGCAGCCATGCAGAACAAAATAAAGGCACAGCCCATGGC
This sequence comes from Lissotriton helveticus, assembly GCF_964261635.1. Taxonomy (NCBI): domain Eukaryota; kingdom Metazoa; phylum Chordata; class Amphibia; order Caudata; family Salamandridae; genus Lissotriton; species Lissotriton helveticus. The sequence goes on from NC_136067.1 coordinate 1,868,092,688, forward strand.
CGCCATATGCACAGCTACAGCTCGGCATGCGGCGCAGCCACAAGTAAAAAAAAAAGAGTTCTTGAAACAACATATGACCATTGGAATTGGAAGATAACTGTAATTGAGCGGTGCTGTTCTATGAAGAACCGTAAGTGACATATCGCAGGATGAACCATTTAGAACCATTTAGAACCATTTAGAAAGCTGGAAATAAGAGTGACATGGGCACTGAACCAATGGGAAGCCAGCAGGTGGGAGGTAAGTCCTTTAACGATTACTACAGGACTTCCAGACAGCGCATGCGGGTTGCCTAGGCTCGACCTAAAAATGAGTTTACCAGTGGCCAGACACTTTTAGGAGCAAAACCCTAATGTAAGCCAGGTAGGTTACATTTCAAATAAATGAGTGTATTCCAGCTCTTCCACACCAACGGATGGTGAACCCTGCTTAAATCAACATGAAGCATTCAAGATAAATAATCAGACACAATGGCACCTAGGCGATTGAACAAGTTTGACAGTCATTGTTTTTTGTTTTTAATCAAACCTGATTTTTCAGTACATTGGGGCATATACATAACTGAAAAAGAGAATGGTATTCATAAAAATAGGACTTGTGGTAAAGTATCAATGTGACCTGGAAATCAGCAGTTTAACTGTGGAACGAAATAGGAAGTGGGCAGAGACTGATTTAATAATGGAAATCATGTATTTATTTATTTTAAAAGTTTTATATAACGCAATTGTGATCCTTGCGGGTATCCGAGCACTTTACAAGTAAATGAGGCAATGACATACAAATCTTTAAGCATAGGGAAAGAACATATGGGATAGGAGAACAATAAGCTCAAGAGGTTGATGATCTATACCAATAATTTGTTTATTAAGAGGAGTTTGACTTTTTCTTGAAGGAGGTAGTGGAGGAAGTCAGTCTTATTTCAGGGGAGAGAGTTCCAGAGGGCGATGCCAGAGAAATCTTTGTTGTAGGTTTTCTTCCTGTTGAAACGTGGCTTTAGCAGAAAGCTGCTGGCACTTCTAGAGGACCTAAAGCCTCCATACAGCTCAAGCTTGTTGGCGAGATAACTTGGTGTCGTGTATTTCTATAGGTTCTGAATCGATCCCCCTATTCCTGACCCTATTCTGGTTAAACTACCTAGCTAGTTAACTAACAGTCAGCCCATGAGGCAAGAAATCCCCCATGATGCAGATACCGTTATCTGACGCAGTCACACTACGGCACAGGAACGTGTTATCTGATTAGGTCATAACGCTTGAGATCTAATTAGACAAGCGACATTCCTCCAGCCCCTGATAAGGCATACGACGTTCTCATAACAAATCAAACCTATGACAACCTGGATAATCCGTGCGGCCATTGTTTTGATTTCACAGAGAACTTTAGTAAAGAATGTGCTAACGAGCAAGTCGTATGACATCTTTATTGACGTACCTATGTCCATCCTTACGTCAATCCCGGCACCTTTAAGGTATAAATATTGCCGACCTTGCCCTATGCAAAACACACGCGTGGTGACAAGACGGAGCAGCCATACTTGCCGAAGCCGAGAGCAGAAGCAGACCCCGCAGGCAGCAGCCCCGCCTTCCTGACGCGCTGAGAGACGCGCTGCTATCTCAAGCCGAGAGACCCAGCACCGGCGCTTCTGGGCAGCCCTCGCAGGCAGCCTGGAATATCGAGAGCAGAGAAAGAGATACCATTCCTCATTCATCCTAAATTCCAGGTACAGAACTGAATAACCCCTCCTAGAGAATTCTTTAGTTATTCACTTGGCAAAAACAAACTTAACTTAAACTGTAACTTTCTATTCCCGCCCACGCATTAGACTTAGGTCAGGTACACGGGGTAGGCGTATTTAGAAACACCAGTTGAGTACGTTTAGTCAAATGTATATGTGTATGTAAATATATTTTAATCATTTTAAACATCATATGGCTCAGAAACCATATCAATGTTTTTACAGTATTATTTTATACTATTGCTTCTAATGTATGCACTTTACTTAACAATAAGTATTGCAATAATATCGATCCATTTCTCTTGTACGAGAAAAGAGACTGATCAATAAATAACACCTTTTATTGAACACGCCCGTCTCTTCCTTTTCTCTACATTCTGATGAGACTAAGAATGCACGTACTGACTGAGTAAAATAATTGCCTTGTGCTCACACGACTCTCGAGATTGACTCTTGATTAGGGGAGAGCAAAGTTGTCATGTTCTATGGTTGTCAGAAACTAAATCCCTTCTTGTCTAATCAGGGGAGTTAATCCTTCCTTGAACATTCGAGAAAGTTTCTAGCGAACTCTGAGCTTAGCTGGCAAACCCAAAAATTAAGTCTAGTATCGACAGTAGTAGACCTAGTTAACGTCTGGCCTAGGCCTTTACTGCTGTAGGTACTATTCCAATGCGCAGAGCCTATTGGGAAAATAGGAGCTACACTACATGGCGCCCAACGTGTTTGGAAAGGGCGATAAAACTAACGTAAGACATTTAGAGTAACTCAGTCGTGCTTTCTCACTCAGACCCCTTTTCCCAAATACTCCAAAGACGTCTGGAGTGGGTGAAAGGTTATTATATCCTCCAAAACCTCGCAGGAGGGAACTCCTATGTATGGTTCTTGGTCTAGTCAACGTTGAAGGATAAAACAGTTCCAAAATATTGTGCATCTAATCTCTGTTTCCATAAAGAAACCTGATCTGCAAATAAACATAATACCATCCTGTCAGCAAAATGGACAGCGATGAAGAACGAGAGGTTACTAGATTAGCTACTGAAATAGCAGATGCTGATGCTACCATGCAAACAGCAGACCCGGATATAATACTCATCCAGGTCGCCAAAAGGAGATCTATAACCTTAAAACTTATAGAAAATGGACTGACACCTAGAGGTGGCACAGTCATATTCGTAATCGAGGCACACGAATATCGGCAGACAGAGGTATACTATACATGGATACATTTTCCAGCAGCTAATACTGTAACAAAGTACTTCCACTATTACAAAGTAGAGGAACCTCCTAATGAGTACACTCCTTTTGAGGAGGTGGAAGTACCACTCAAATTCCAAGAGCATTTGCTCTTATTTGATGGCGCCCTAATACATAACAATCACATTACAAGGCTCGGTCCTTTAGGAAGACCAGGAGCAACGTGGCCGGTCCTAGCCGGATACACACCACATCCAGACATCGAAAGAATGCCTGCAGCAGAGCTGTTAATACAGCTGAAACAACTACTAAAAATTCACAGACAATTAGTTCAGTATGTAATGCGGACTTCAACAATTCAGCCAGCGATTAAACTTCCACAGCTGACCCCTCACCAGGGGAACACAAATAAAATTACACCACAGAACATCCAATCCTGCCTAGGTAAAGTCCCAGCAAAACGGGAACAAATACCATTCTGGTTGGCACAGAAAATTACCCAAATAGAGGCGGTGTTTCCTGACACCACCCCATTAGAAAAACACAGGATTCTGACTATATGTCTCCCAATGGGAATCGCACCACACATTGAGGACTGTGACACTTGGGGTACAGTCTTTGCTTCCATCTACACAAAAACGCACGGTGTTCCATCCATTTCGGTAATACCAGATGTGCTAAAACAAATTCAAGATGAATACGGTCCAGAACCTGCTTTAACTCTTGGTATGAAATTACTAAAAGACTTCAAGCAGGTCTCGGCTATATTACTAGCCAACATAAAGGGTGAAGCAGCAAACGTGGCGATCCGCCAGAGGTTAAAAGAGACAGATATAGCAGACCAACCAGCTGAAATTGCCAGAATCATAGAAAAATCCTATGAAGAACTAGGCAGAGATAGTCTAGGTGGAATACCAGTAAAACCGCAACTGACTACAAGTCCAGAAAAAATGTTTTTTAATAATAATAATAATTCACCAAAAAAGAACTGGGATGGGAACAAACAATCCAATCCTAAAGAAAAGAAATTCCAGTCCAGAGGAAGGTCTCCTAGGCGAAGAGAGAAATCTCCAAACCCGAGACAAAGGTCACCCCAGAGTGAACCCTCTGGGAATAGATATAACCTTAGAAATAGGGATAATATTAAAAAACCTGATAGATATCAAGACATTGATACACGTCCCTCTCAATCTTTTCAGAATTCCTCGCAGAAATCGGAAAGAAGAGGACGATCAGAAGAGCACGCCAAGTCCAAAGACAAGGAACCTGCTCAACTGAAAAAGAAATCACAATTTCCAAAAAAGAAGGTAGCCAGTATCAAGGTAGTTAACAATGCCGAGAATACTGAGGACACAACTGAAAAACGGAGAGTGGGCTCAGACAATGCTAGACAGCGCAGCAGAGGTGAGCATAGCTCGCAAAGTCCTTATGAATCATCTGGAGACAGTGGACACGAATGAATACCTTCAAGTGGAAACTGCAGATACCAGAGTTAGCAAGCCCCACAAAATATACGAGATAACATTACGTATAGAGGGAGATAAGACTAGGAAAATTAGGGGACTATTTTGGGATAACCTCTCCAAAGGCTATGACATCCTTCTAGCTGAAAAAGACTGGCCACCAGAGTTTGTCAGGGAGTGCCCTCATGGCGAAGAAGTAATTATGCCTGCCTTCTCGAATCAAATACCGATTCATAAAAAATACACACTTGCTAGAAAGTGGGCAGTGGCCTTAGCACCTGCTTTATACAAAAATCATGTAGGATGGGATGAGGATTCTCCTCCTCACAAAATCCAGTTAAAATCACAACCTACTGCACAAAGGCAGTACCCAGTTAAGCAAGAAGCTAAAAAACAAGTAAATGAAATACTAGACCAGCTAGAATACCAGGGGGTGATTGAAACTTGCACCTCGCAAATGAACAATCCTTTGTTTCCGGTCTCCAAACCAGACAATTCATACCGTCTAGTTTTGGATTACCGACACCTTAACACATGTTGCAAAACTTTTGCAGTGCAAAATTCACACAGTGCTGCACTAATGAATAACATAGTGCGCAAAAAATACAAAACTACCTTGGACATCTCCAACGGATTCTTTTGTCAAAACATAGCACCAGAGAGCAGATATTTAACAGCTTTCTCAGTAAATGGCACTCAAAAACAATTCTGTCGGTTAGCCCAGGGGTACAAGAATAGCCCGGGGGTATTCTCAGCGAGAGTAACAGAATTACTACAACAATATGATGATGAAGCATTATCTTATGTCGATGACATTTACTTAACAGATGATGACTTGGAAACTCACTTGAAAAGAGTGAACACCATAATACTTGGTTTCGCTACAGAGGGTTACAAATTCAACTTTAAAAAATCCAGAATTGCCCATCTGAAAATCCAGTACGGAGGATATGAATTATCAAGTATTGCCTGGTTGACAGTCTTTTAAGAACTAGAAGAATTAAAAAATCTAAAATATGAAAAAACGTATCCTCTGCCAATCGACATTCTGCCTCTACGACATTACGCCTGTGTAATCTATACAGACGGACATGCTCAACGCTCCGTTTGGGGAGAACATGCATACAATCCCACATGTGAGATCACAAAAGAAGTGTGGCGCGGAGGTAAACTAAGACCTCTATTAACAAAATCACACTCAGTAGAAACTAATTCAGAACTGCAAACTGAAATAATAGCTTTGAAAATGGCGCTAGATAATGCGGATCGCGAATTCCCGACACTTATAGTGTCAGATTCATATTTCTGCGTCAAAGCATATAACAAGGATTTGCAGACATGGATTCAGAACGGTTACAAAGATGACACAGATGCACCAATAAAGCAGAGACTTCTCTGGGAACAAGTAGCTCTTTTGAAGAAAGAACTACCAAAGACTCACGTGACTCACTCACTGAGTCATCAACGTGATGGCGTTCACGTTGTAGGGAATTCATTGGCTGAGACAGCCGCAGCGGCAGCCACTAAATCGGCTCCCGTAGATCGGAAAAAGCGTACATTAAAATACATTGACGGTGAAACATTGCTGGCGGTGAAAACGTCATCAAAAGGCGACTGCTCAGCGTTACCGATCAACTATCCACTCAATTATACATACATAATCGATGCAAACTCCGTCCCTTTTGCTCGAATCCCTGGAGTGGGGGATAGAGTGATTCCAAACATGGACAGGAGAAACTTGTTAATCGCAGACGCACACATGGGCGAGGGTCACAGACACCTTAAATTAAAAGATTCTCTGGAAGATTTACAATCACGGTACTGGTGGCCAGGCATGAGCCTCCATCTTACCATCTTTGTAAAAAACTGCCCAAACTGCAACAGAGATCGCAGTGGGGAGAGAAGCAGTTTAATACCTCGTCGTATCAAGGCAGATAATATTACCAGCAAAAAGAATGGCTTGCGATTAACACATACAGGCTAGTTCCCACTTATAATGTAGATCCACAGCACTCGGCTGACGTCCGGACTATTATACAAGATTTGCGAGTCTAAATGGCATATACGCTAAGAGCATGCTACGTTCGACCATTTTTTTTCTTTTTCTCAGGCAATCCAGCCTGGGGGGGGAAAGAATGGCCAAATGAGCACAGCCCAGCGGGAATCTTCTCACTTCCTTCCTGAGGGTATGGGATGGTGTAAAGAAAAAACCAAGACAGAAAGCAATCTATAATAGAAAGGATATTAGGTTCGGGAGCTGGGTGTGTCAAACATCTAATAAGTGTCCAACGTAGTCTAAATAACTTGCCAAGAAATTCTCTGAAGGGATTCAGTCCGTACGAATTATTATTCGGAACTAGGATGTTGATCTCTGACCTTGATAGTCAGACTTCAGTGGTAATAGAAAAAAGCTTTGATGTCAAAGACCGTTTGGCTATTTTGCAGGACTTAAACAAAACAAGAAAAGACCTGAGCAACATACAGTTGAAACAACAGCCAACAACCACTGAAGAATCACCACCTGTCCCAGCAAGACCTGTCTGGATTCCAAAAGTCGGGGATCTAGTCAGGGAGAAGATCGCGGTAAAGAAGGAATTTGGGCCTTCTTACAGAAAAGCAGTTCCTGTCTTGTCTGTCAACGGGACAAGATCAGTTGTACTACCGCCACTTGCTGGAAAAAAGGAGAACCGAGTTGTATCCATCGACCTGGTAAAACCACAACATGTGGCCGATAACAAACAGTAGGCCAAGTGGACTCCCAATAAGTAGCAGAACACCAAGGTTTGCTACCAGTACAGAGGTCCTAACAAAGAGGCTCATCACATTCGAAACGCCTACAGAAGAACAACAAGGACTATGCAACAATGCAATAGAACTTAGACCTCTGAAAACCCAAATAAAGACATTTAGCAGAGACACACCAATCTATACTGAAGTACCAAGTGAAAATGCAAGAAACAAAAATCCTGAACCAATTGGAACAATTGACAGAACTGCATCCGGTTACTTCATCAACTTCGATGATTCCTCTGAAGGTTTCAGCGAACAAAAGACACAGCCATCATCAAAATCCTTTAAAGAAAAAGCGAAGGAACTTTTGAAACAACTAAAAGAAACATATCTGATTTCTCCATGGATTGAATTTTGGGTGGGTTTTGGTGCATTTATCCTCATACTTTGGCTCATCATGGTATTTACTTTGGGACGCTTCATTGAGGGAAAATATGCTAAAATGGACACAGCAAGTCAGAACATCAACTTGGTCCTCAAACCACACACATCTTCACACGTCGAGAAAAGAGAACTTTCTTCAGAACTTTCTTCAGCCAACTTCACAGCAATTCCAATACCTGGTGGGGTAGCCTGGGACAACACTGACTATGAAATTTATGGTCCGGTCGAGATCCTGAAATATCCACACCAAATTAAGATCTCTTTGAGTGACTTTGCAAAACCAAACTCATTTGCTGATGATTGGGACTTTGAAAGTATAAACAATATGATGTCTGACTTAGTAATGTCTGCTAAATTTACAAAACATGATTATTTGCAAGGTTCTACAAATTATGATAGTATGTATTGCTATAACCACTATGGTAACCATTTCTTGCATAAATCTGCACAACCTAGAAATGTTTTAAATTATAATCAATGGGAACATTGTGCTACACCTCCAAAAGGGAGCTCTAGAACCGTTTATGACAAATATTCATACTTTCAAGGTTTTAACACTAGTAATGCTGAAACATTTTATTATAAATTGTCAAACAAGACAGGGACCAAAACCATGATAACCAACACAAAATTGATTTATTCTGATTCATTCTTTGAAAAAATGAATACTTTTGGATTCGATTATTGGGACAAAAATGTTGATTTGAAAAGTGTTTGGGGTACAAAAGAATGGCAAGTACAGGGTATAGAAGCTTTGTTTAGAGCCTGCATGATCCCAGAACAAATGATATTTTTAAATGACACTGTTCAACAAACCACCTGTCTTGGCTTAGCCAAAATCAAAGATTTAAATAACCCGTCTATTCCAAAGCCAACAATGTTTAGCAATAACTCTGATACAGATGAAGAAATAGACATAAACCATATACTTAACCAAAACAGAACACATCCTGATTGGAAACAATGGTTGATCTGGCCCACAGATACAAATAACTGTCAAGATAGATTCCTGAATAAAACACAGGGTTTCAAAATGACCAGGCCAGACCCTAGATATCCCCAAAGACATCACCCAGGGATAATAACAACCTACAGTGTGGGCAAATTATGCCTTCAATGGCTACAAACTTCCACACTGCCTGAAATTAAGCAACACCTAACTTTACTTACTGATGGTGCTGACTTGCGTGATTTCATAATGGGACCACGCAAACAGCGTCAAAAGCGTTTCATAGCAGCCTCTGTATATGCAGCATACAATGAGGCCTGGAAGGTTACTCAAATTGAAACAGCAGAGAGAATACGTGAAATTGATCGTATTAATTTGGAAAAATCACTTTCGGTAGTGGACAATGGGTTAATGACTCTGTCCTCCAGAATTTTTTCATTGGACAGCATTGTGTCTTCAGCAATCGATATATTATCGCAAGACTTACTGTTATTACAACATGGTCAGTCACAATTGCGTTCTATTGTACAGCTTGGCTGGACGTTACAAAATCTGCGTTCTGGCTATGTGCCTTGGCGTTTAATCAACACAACGTCACTATTCCAAATCTTTAACCTTACTGATAGACAAATCGGTATGGCGCAGAAGGGTGCTGATTATACAATCTTGAGCATTGAAAAACTAGAAAGATTACCGTTGACAATGTCAGAACGACCTGTCAGTGAATGGATAATCCACGGAATCATAAATATTCCAATCTCAACCTTCAGGTTTCAATACTGCCAAAAATATATACAGGCTGGCATGTACGAGAAATTGGGAAAGGGGTACCTTAAAACAACTTGGAACCTGCCCTATTCACATGCATGTGTCAGTAACAAAGGACAGAAAGTGTTTCTTAGTGGCAACAATTGTGCTATGTCACTAAGCGGCACACTTCTGTGTAACGGTATTAGTTTGCACGGAGCCTGTGAAGGGAATTCATACAACATTTCATGTCACCAGCAAGGCGCACCTGCAACTGAAATAGAACCATTCTTTCAAAGACTCTATAATGGGAGTTACATTCTTATTGTAGACCGCAGATGTTGTAGTCTTATGCCCGGGACTCCTTATCTCGTCACTACGACGGCGAAGGTCAAGTGCTGTGGACGTTCTTTGTTCCCCAGCTCCTTTCCAGACAGGGAGGCAAGGGCATGGCCCGGTTTGAAAATTACTTCTATTCGAATAGACACTTTAAGCAGAATGAAAACAGTGCTTCTTCAGACGCCTACAAGGCTCACGTCATCTAAAGAAACGTATGATCTACAAGTCGCAAGGACGACTGCAGAGATACATACATTATTATCAACTAATTCCCCCGTACATTTCGCAGAAATCCTGAGCGAAATCTTAAATATTTCTGATACCACTGGGGTCTCAAAGGTATTTAAGACAGTATTTTCGATGGCATTAACACCATTCAAAGCCATACTGGGTATTTTTCCAGATTTCGTCCATTCGATTTTTGGCGGACTTCCCTTGATCCTGGGACTAATTGCAGGAATCCTATTCCTAGTCCTTATTTTTCGTTATGGCAACCCATGTCACAGAACAAACTCTCACGACAATGGAAGATACGATCCTAGCCATTGGATACCGGGACCGGATATCAAAAATCCTGGGACTCTCCCGGCTTAGAGACCTAAACATGACTTGGTTTCTATAATTTCGACCAATGTGGCAAAGGTGTGTTTTACCTGTACTAAGGTGTCTGCTATGCGGAGAAGAATGCGTGTTAGACACCTGTCTGACGCTACAATCGGATGCGCCGGTGGATGCAGATACACTGTTGGTTCCTACCAAGGTTCACGCACTGTGCTGCCCTCAAAGGCTGCCAATTCTGATGACGGCATTCCTGGAATCTTCACCACCGCGATTGAAGGGTAGTGAAGTTCAAGATGAAAGCAGCATCGAACAGGTACGACCTTCTGTCAGCAATGCAAATCAGAATGTCAATGGAGACAATCATGCGCACGAATGCATGGTTACCCCTATTTCCGACTTAGTGGAACTTTTCCCATGAAGCTGTTGACAGTTTTTTCGAAAGCCTGAATGATATGATGTTCTCTCCGGAACAGAAATAGAGACTTTTGAGTAAACTCGCACACGGCGTTCCCTGAATTCGGCCTTCAACCTTTAAAAAATAAAGTCACATGAACAATTACAATCCAGTTCACGGACAGCAACTTTTTTCAGCAAGCCCTTAAAATATTTTTCTATATATTTTTTCCCCGGGACACTGATCTTCTGCTTAAAGTAAGAAACTATTCCTAGAGAACTAAGAGTTCTATTTTTTTAGATACTTTATAGACTTTATATAGACTTTAGCTGCCCGCTGGTATGTTCACAATATATTTTATGTGATGAAATGGTTTCGACCTTTTTTCTGTATAGCCATATTAAGAGCCATTTCATGTGTATTTCTCATATACCAACAAGCAATAATGCATAACAATGCGTGTTTACTTTTGCATTTAATTCATAGCTTAAGTGCATACAATATATATGACTGCAATTTTTCAGTATATTTGAAAATTTCAAAATGCATTTATGTATTTTGGGGTGGTAAGGTATACACTATACTCTATAGTATGTTGTACTATGTTATACTATGCATAGATTAGTAGATATGACCATAGTTAGCGTGGAGTGGGTGTCGTGTATTTCTATAGGTTCTGAATCGATCCCCCTATTCCTGACCCTATTCTGGTTAAACTACCTAGCTAGTTAACTAACAGTCAGCCCATGAGGCAAGAAATCCCCCATGATGCAGATACCGTTATCTGACGCAGTCACACTACGGCACAGGAACGTGTTATCTGATTAGGTCATAACGCTTGAGATCTAATTAGACAAGCGACATTCCTCCAGCCCCTGATAAGGCATACGACGTTCTCATAACAAATCAAACCTATGACAACCTGGATAATCCGTGCGGCCATTGTTTTGATTTCACAGAGAACTTTAGTAAAGAATGTGCTAACGAGCAAGTCGTATGACATCTTTATTGACGTACCTATGTCCATCCTTACGTCAATCCCGGCACCTTTAAGGTATAAATATTGCCGACCTTGCCCTATGCAAAACACACGCGTGGTGACAAGACGGAGCAGCCATACTTGCCGAAGCCGAGAGCAGAAGCAGACCCCGCAGGCAGCAGCCCCGCCTTCCTGACGCGCTGAGAGACGCGCTGCTATCTCAAGCCGAGAGACCCAGCACCGGCGCTTCTGGGCAGCCCTCGCAGGCAGCCTGGAATATCGAGAGCAGAGAAAGAGATACCATTCCTCATTCATCCTAAATTCCAGGTACAGAACTGAATAACCCCTCCTAGAGAATTCTTTAGTTATTCACTTGGCAAAAACAAACTTAACTTAAACTGTAACTTTCTATTCCCGCCCACGCATTAGACTTAGGTCAGGTACACGGGGTAGGCGTATTTAGAAACACCAGTTGAGTACGTTTAGTCAAATGTATATGTGTATGTAAATATATTTTAATCATTTTAAACATCATATGGCTCAGAAACCATATCAATGTTTTTACAGTATTATTTTATACTATTGCTTCTAATGTATGCACTTTACTTAACAATAAGTATTGCAATAATATCGATCCATTTCTCTTGTACGAGAAAAGAGACTGATCAATAAATAACACCTTTTATTGAACACGCCCGTCTCTTCCTTTTCTCTACATTCTGATGAGACTAAGAATGCACGTACTGACTGAGTAAAATAATTGCCTTGTGCTCACACGACTCTCGAGATTGACTCTTGATTAGGGGAGAGCAAAGTTGTCATGTTCTATGGTTGTCAGAAACTAAATCCCTTCTTGTCTAATCAGGGGAGTTAATCCTTCCTTGAACATTCGAGAAAGTTTCTAGCGAACTCTGAGCTTAGCTGGCAAACCCAAAAATTAAGTCTAGTATCGACAGTAGTAGACCTAGTTAACGTCTGGCCTAGGCCTTTACTGCTGTAGGTACTATTCCAATGCGCAGAGCCTATTGGGAAAATAGGAGCTACACTACATTGGGTTGTTGAAATGTAGAGCTTTGTGCGTCATATCTGCAATTTTTAGTTGAGTTCTTGCTTCGGAAGAGAGTTAGTTGAGGGATTTCAGTTCAGGGAAGAGGTGATTGAACCATTTTGACCCCGTGATGAGTCTTGCCGCCGAGTTGAGTGAGGCTGCTGTGGCTCTAGGAAGGCCTGAGAGAGTAGCTTTTCCATATTCCAGTCTAGTGATAACGAGTGCTTGCACGGCCGACTTGAAGTCATTTTGAGGGAGGAAAGGTTTTAGGTTTTTGAAGTATGCTTATTTGTAGGTTTACTCCTTTTGTGGTGACACTTGTACGCTCCCGCATATTAAGGTTTTGTCAAGTATTATTCCTAGCGAACTTCCTGACTCAATGATTTGTTCGGTGCAATTGAATGCTGTTAATTGCTTCATCCAGTCGCTCTTAGAGTGCATCTGGTTGGGTGGGGCGATTAGGAGGAATTCGATTTTTTTGTGTGTCAAGTTTGAGGTGGGTGCATGAGAGCTAATTTGGGTATTTTGAAGACTAGGAGTAATGGAGCGGATGTCTTCGGGAGAGGAGATTTTCAAGTACAATTGGATGCCATCCGCGTAAAGATGTAAGTGAATGTTGGATGCCTTTACCATTTATGTTAGTGGTTCCATGAATAGGTTGAAGATAGTGGGGGAAAGAGAGGAGCCTTGTTGGACCCCACGTGTGACAAGGCTCAGTGTTAGAAAAAGATTGATTTACCTTGACTTTTCGTTCTGTTTTGCAGAAATGAAGGGGACCAATTTAAGACAGACCCTGATATTCCCATCTTGTGCTTTAGTAAATCGAGTAAGTAATCATGCTTTACCAAGTCAAAGATCCAAGAGAGGTCCAAGCGGACCTGATCTCTTCTGATTCCAGGTTAAAAGAAGATGCAGGTAGTGCTATTAGTTTCAAAGACCATGTTGGCTAGAATCCTGCTTTCCACAGGGAGTGGAAATGTAGTGATCCTAATGACGAAGTAAGAGGTGATTAAAGATAGTGAATGAATGGGTCTTGCACCGTGCTTTACTCTTGGCCCTTAATTTATTGAACTAATAATGTTGTAGAATGAAGAATTGATGTACTAATTACTCTGCATTTACAGAAAAAAATTGATTGTTCCCTTATGGAGGGAGACTGTCCCTAAAGAAGTCCAATTTTAACCTGTTGGGTCCCATAATTGTCTCAAAAGTCAATCCCATTTTAAAAAGAAAGTTGGGGAGAGGAGTTGGCTTAACGGCTAAGGCGCTCGACCTCGGACCTGGGGATCTGGGTTCGAGTCTCGGTAACGACGCCATAACCTCCTGTGATTCTGGGCAAATCACTTAATCTCCCCGTGCCTAAAAATGAAAGTGTGTGTCCTCATGTAAAACGTAACTTGTGCTATGTAAAGCGCTCTGATACCTGATTCGGGTCTAGTTCGCGCTATATAAAACTAAAAAAAAAAAAAAAAGTAAAGTAACGAGTATGTGTTTTAAGTGACTAAATGTAGATCACAAGAGGTATCAAACCAAATAATGTGTTGATAATAAATGAGAATGATGCTGCTGTAAATAATGGTTGTGTAATGGCAATTACTGGAATTAACATATAGGTATCGAATCATTTGGGGGAGCGCCATCTCAAGATAAAGTCTCCAACCAGATGGTAGGTATCACCATAATATGTGCACGCATTCACCCCACCACATACACGTGTGCATATCAGTCCTTAATTTGTAGGAAAATAATAACTAGGGTCTAATGTATTCTTCTTGAGGCCACTTCCACTTTCACCTCCCGCTACCGAACGCCATCATACTTTTTCATGTTTGACCATTAGGACTATTCCAGATCACACAAAGTTTTAAGAATGTCTTGGGGGCACTGGCATTATTCATATTTTTTAACTGTATATTAAATTGATAAATGCTCTGCCAACTTGCTTGTTTAAAAAAAAAAATCCAGCAGCGCCACTTTGTGGTGGACTACCACAAACAAGTGCTGGTGTTGAGAATTACGTGCTGGTGCTGAGCACCGGCACAAATTAAGCACTGGTGCATGCCCAATTCTAAAGGTATGTACAGCAACAGTTAGGCTTGCTCTCTGTGCAGCCCACCTTCCCATTCCTCACTTACCTATGGCTGACTGCTTTCTGCCCTATCTCTTTATTTGGATGTCTTGCTCCTAGGGGAGTGGACTTTGTGGGGGAGAACCTACATTAAGACCCTGGTAAAGTGGGATCCTAGTTCAGCGAGTGCTAAGCATCTACATTTCCTGCAGTCCATAACCAGTCCAACACTAACCAACACCAGACAAGAGCAAGCAGTGCAGGTGGTAAGGCAAGTGTCCGTTTCAGTGCAAGTGCTGCAGCAGAGTCATGTTTTCTTAAGTCCTAGCCTACAGAAACTGCCCAGCATGATTATATTATTCTTATGTGCCACTTAGAAAGGCAACTTGTGTTTAGGTGAAAGAAGCAAGTGCACTCCTCTGCTTCCCAGTGCTGCCCTGCAGCTCAACATCTTGTATTTTTATGTTCTGTTATGTTATGGGGTATTTGTAGGGTGCACGACTACTCCAGGGAGTGTCCCGGCGCTGTCTTGACCACAAGACAGAGCATATGAGAGACCTAGCAGCTAGATAGTTTGTCTACTGTTGGAAGAGCCAGGTTTTTAAGGTTTGCTGAAAGCTGAGGAGATCTCGTTCTTGTCTAAGCGAGAGTGGCAGACTGTTCATAATTTCACGGCTGCTACCTGAAACGAGCGTCGTCCTGTTCGTGCACGAGAGAACTTTGGCACGATTGTCAGTAGCTGGGTCAATGACCGCAGGGTTCTGGACGGTTTATAGGTGTACATTTTATTCCTGATGTACGGGGCCCGATGTTATTTAGGGCCTGAAAAGTCAGCACCAGGGCTTTAAAACTGACCATTTTTTTCACTGAAAGCCTGTGCAGGGACTTTAGGTGAGGAGACATGTGTGACCTGGGTCCGACCATAAGCACGGCCCTTGCTGCCGCATTTTGAACTACTTGGAGGCGGTTTAATGAGTAGTCCGGAAAGCCCAGATACAACACATTTACGTAGTCCAGCCTTGACGTAATCAGTGCTTGTACCACAGTTTTCCTATGTGAAATAGGAAGCAGGGGGAGGAAATTCCTCATCATTTTTAGTAACCCAAAACAGGTGCCAGCTACCGATTGGGACTTCATGGACATGTCAGAGTCAAATTTCACCCCTAGGTTTTTTACGGTGGAAACTGATCTTACTGGAGGGGCTAGATTTTGTGGCCACCATTGGTGCAATTCGTCACCTGGAGTATGTCCAAAGAAAATGATTTCAGACTTGTTGGAGTTGCAAAGTAATTGATTTTGCCTGAACCAGTCAAACACCTTGGTTAGGCAAGCATTAACGTCATTTCAGTTGCGCACCTCATCCTTCTCACAGGTAAACACCAACTGAGTGTGATTGGCATACGATATCATTTTTGCCCCATATTGTTCAGCTAATGGAGCAAGAGGGGCCATGTATATATTAAACAGGGTAAAGCTTAAAACAGTGCCCTGTGGAACTCCTACATTCAGCGGAGGAATGAGGGCTGAGAATGGCGGAGACCAGACTGTTTGCTGTTGGCTTTCCAGGAAGGAGGAGAACCCTCTGAGCACCTTGCCCCCATTACCACTTTCCTTCAATCTACGAAGGAGTCGTTCGTGGGGCACGGTATCGAAAGCCGCCGAGAGGTCTAATAGTATCAGCACGGCCTTTCCACCTCTATCAAGACTGGTCTTATTCGTCTCTGAAACTTCTAGCAGGGCCGTCTCTGTGCAGAAGTTTGCTCTAAATCCTGATTGACTCGGTTGAAGCACCCAACTTGCCTTAATAAAATCAGTAATGGTGACATTCACGTATTTCTCCAATGCCTTGGAGAAATAAGGCAGAAGCGATATAGGTCTGTAATTACTGACTACCAAGGGATCCGCTGAAGGTTTTTCTTAAAGCAGGAGAATTTTTCTGTGCTTCCAATTATCCGGCATCGAATGGTTAGGAGACCAGGCTTGCTGGATTCGCTAAGACAGTCCCAGTCTTCCACAATCGGTCCTGACAGATGTCAGTGAATTTAGAGGTTTTCAAAGAGGGCCGACTGAACACAGAGGGGAGGGCTAGTGTTCATGTTATTTTAGCGCAGGGTTAGTTAGCAGTCATTATCGGAAAGAAATGTAATTAACACAGCAGATTCTCTGTTTAAAGTGTGCCTTTAAGTACCTGCAGGTGAGCTGTTGTCATTGTTTTCTATGTTGATGGGTTTGGTCATTTGAATCCGCTAGAGACTTCTAGCTGCAGATTCCTTACCTAAGAATTATCCCTGGGCGTTAGACTGGTTCCGGAAATTTTTCATGAGTAGTACCCCTGCGTGCTAGTAGATGGTGTTGTTTGACTCAGAGTGGCATAGTCTGAGCTGGAAGTGACCTTCGCGGTGCTTATATAGGAGCCAGCAAGGCACGCTGACATCAGTTCTTTCATTTCCTAACTAGCTAGAGCAGATCCCGGAACGGTTACTCCCCAGTCACTTTTTGACTAGGTTTTTTAGACGTTTTGTCTCTTTTTTTAGGTTTACCTCAAGATGTGGCAGGAATCTCTTTGAAGAAGGCCAGCTTCAAGCCCTGCGGCACCTGTCAGTGACAGATGCTGGTGACTGACCCACACCTTGTATGATTCTGGTGCCTTGAGTAGGACCACGACTCAAGGCATGCCGTAACTGCCGCGCCAATGCACTCAAAGACCTTGACTCCGCAGCAATAGAGGTTGCAGAGCTCAAGGTCGTCTTTGCACTCCAAGTTGTCGAGCCATTCGGGTAAGTCGAAGTACCACAAGAAAAATAATTCATTGTAGCATGCTTCGACTTCACCTCGTCAGTCAGCCAACTAGACTTGGGAGCCTCAGCACTGAATGCCTGACTCTGCGGTTGAGCAAGTTCCTTGGTTGGCTCCAGCCCCCCCCCCCCCCCCCCCCCGATTTTGCAGGAGCTGATGCGATTGCCACCCAATTGAGAGAATTTTATGAGTCCATGCACCTCCTATTTGTGGGGGTTCATTTCCTCCAGTGCATGTTCGGGCCCCTCTGGTTTGGGAGGGGCCTCTACTGGATCCATGCCTTCCAGGCCAGAGCCCCATTCTTATGGGCTAGGATTTGAGGAGGAATCCTTGTGAAGTTCAAATGGACCGGTGTGAGGTTATGGATGAAGCCAGTGGACTGGATACTTCTTCGGATAGTGTCATGCTTTTTCCCCCTATCGGGGCTACGGAGAAGGAAGCTGGATTTGCAATAGCGGTGTGGGTGGCAGGCTGAGGTCCTGGACCTTAGCTTGGCTTCGATGGCTGTCAAGACTAATGTCTTGACGAAAATGCTTTAGCCGGAAGTGACCCCATCAGAACCGCTTCTCCCTTTCAGTGAGTTTAAAAGTAAATGTTGGTTGTTATGCACTCAGATCAGTACTGTGGGATTTATAGCGATCTTTAACGAACTTGTGAAACTTAGTATGCACTCAGTGAAGGGGCTACACCCCGTCCCCTAACATACAGATTATACAATTCAATTCAATTCAATTTAGCTTTATTCGATTTTAGTGCAAAAAATCATAAAAGCATACAGATTAAAAAGCAGTTATTAAATAAAACATACATACAATAATACATAATATCTGCATATTAAAAAGAGAAACTTTTGCCAGCCCATGCGAGTAAGTGTCTTAATTGTAATATACCATGCACAGTTCAGAATTTGATCAACCATCAATTTAAATAGGGGTTCCAGTACTTAGAGCTGTGGAGAAATAAGTCTTGACGGGTATAAGTAGGAAAACTTCTGTCTGTCAACATGTTACACCCTGCCTTTAGAGTGGATGTGGGGGACCGAGACATTCTAGGATAAAAGTCATGCAAATCCCAAACGGAGATTGGACTGTCTCCCACTTGAGGTGCGCAAGTGCGCAGGTACGGGACAATATATCTTTGCCTAAATCTTACAAGCACCAAATCGCCAGCGATATCTTTATGGAGGGAACCCAGCCAACTCACCCTTCTTACACTCATTATTGTACCCACAAGATTGGGTGGCAGGGGTCTATTGTTGGTCAACCAAAATTTGACTTTGTTCAACAAGTCATGTTGTCTCTCAGTTTTCCCTAAAGGAAGTGCTGGTACTCCCGCGAGGACACACACGAAAGGAGCTGCCTCCGGGGGAAGTTGGATGGGAGTGACTTTGTTATAGTGTTCTCTAGGAACTTCAAGGTGCGAGAAGGTAGGTGTAGGGGGGGTTCTGCGAAGTATTTGGACTGGAACATTGGGGACTATTGGTTGGGTTAAGACCCTTTTACCATGAATAGTTGGCTTTGGGTACTTCGAAAGGGAAGATGGATCGGAACATTTGGATGCTACAGTATTTGAACTAGCTGGCAAGGTGGGCTTGGTGGACTTTATGGTTTCTTCTAAACCCTTCAGCCTGTCCCCTAGTAAAGTAATTTTATCTAGCAGTGGTGTTATGATAGAAGTGACCAATTGTTCGATAAAAGATAATAGCTCTACCTGTGTAGAGGATGGTAGGACAACTTGTTTGTCAGCAAACTCAGATATCGAAGAGGGGTTGCTGACAGGAAGTGTAGGGCTTAGGCACAGTGTTTGAGGTTTAGGTAGATTCCCTATGTTGTTAACCTGGTTACATTTCCTTATAACGATTGAGGGATCAGGATTGGCGAGCCTTTGGGTATTTTGGATAACATCTTGTTTAGATGGTGGGAGGGGTTGCAGAGAACTGGGAGTGTCGGATAATGCGCAGAAGCTTACAACAGGAAGCGGTGAATCCACTAAAACGTGTGAGGTTTTACATAGAAAATTTAGCTCTTCTAACCATGAGAATGCTTGGTCAGCGTCTACTGATTGTGAGGTCTCAGATGGCATTGTAGTAATTTAAAGGCCTGGGTCAGAGTCAAGATCGGTAGATAAAACACCACGTAGGTGCTCTTTACCTCATCCAAGCATATAGTCACGAAATCAGGGGGGGGCCCCGTCCCGTCCTCCTCAGGTCTGCCGAGGGCCACAGAGGGCCCGCCCTTTGCCCGGGCTTCGCCCCGGGCGCTCCCGCGCGCTACCGCGCAGCGGTCTCCCCAAACAGTTAAATAGAGGTAGGGCGGGGGGCGTGACCGGCAGGGAGAGCGGCCTCAGCTGTTACGAGCAGGGACTCCTGGTCAATTGAGTCCCTGCCAAGCTGCTCGCAGCCCTGCCGGTGTAAAGAAGCACAGTTTTGGTGAATCACAAAGAGCCCCACAGAGGCAAGGAGTTCGATTTTCAAAGGTCCCACGAGGTCCCACGGAGATCAGCAGCAACAGGTAGGGGCCTCAGACAGTCCGTAGGGCGCTCCCCTCCACAGAGTTTCCCGTAGTCAAAGCAGGCAGGGCAGATTATAACAGGGCGGGGGCGTGACCGGCAGGGAGAGCGGCCTCAGCTGTTACGAGCAGGGACTCCTGGTCAATTGAGTCCCTGCCAAGCTGCTCGCAGCCCTGCCGGTGTAAAGAAGCACAGTTTTGGTGAATCACAAAGAGCCCCACAGAGGCAAGGAGTTCGATTTTCAAAGGTCCCACGAGGTCCCACGGAGATCAGCAGCAACAGGTAGGGGCCTCAGACAGTCCGTAGGGCGCTCCCCTCCACAGAGTTTCAGATTATACATTTCTAGAACTTATGATCTAGACAGTGTGTGCACTACTGCGTCCCCAATTGGGGTTTCTTCCTGATGCTACTCCCATGAACGTCATCAACTGTAGCAAAAGTCAAAAATACACTGAAAAAATACTCTGAAAAACTGTGGGACATCCTGATAATTGTACAAATCGAATGTCTGTAGTCCAAAGAATGATAATGCGAAGGTGAAATGCTTGTTCATGATTCACCCATGTGAATGATGATCTTTTATTTTCTTGCATCAGCAAATCAATTCACCCAAAGCATTTCGGGATATTTCAAAAGCCTTTCATCAGGAGTATCTACAAACAAAAATATATAATTTTTAGCTATTTAACTAAAAGAAGTTCACTGCTACTTGAATGTAGCCTCATATAGTGTGGAACATCTGATAATCAATAGTGATTAGCTCCAACCAAATGAAATAGTTGATGCAGAAAAATGAAAAACAAATAAATCCAGAAAAATTAAGGTGCTTGCCCCATGCTAACCTTATGTGAGGGTCTAAGACCACTTGATCAGTTGGCACCAATGAAAAGTGAAATTGCAAGACTAGAAATGAGGGTGAAGTTACAAGTGCCGAAAATAGTGTATACCATGATTGGTATTTAGAGCATAGTACACATGCTTATGCGTGAAACAATGTGAACACGTGTGAATCAACTGCTGATAGGGAAGCATGCCTCTATCTGTTGTGGTTGTGAGACTTTGTACGTGCAAAAACTAAAACCGGGCTCAAACCTTTCGACAGTCGGCAACCGACCAGTGCGATGATCGTAAACCGTACTTCAACCTGTGGTGTATAAATGGACACTGGGTTCCTAACAGGTAAAAAGAAACAAAGAAAAAATAGAGTCCAAAACGCGGCCAAATAGTGGCATGATGAGGCTCAATGTTTGAAATCTACATCGTGATGTGCTTGTGGAGCCAATAAACGGTCAAACAGTACTAACCTCATAGTTCCCGATACAGGAAACTTGCGCGATTGTATTGCATGCAAGTGCCTCAATACTACGGATGCGGGTGCATCATGTTGTAACATTAATGTAAGTTCGCGATGGGTAAAAATACATGCCTCTGTGTGAGCGAATATGAGTGAGGCATTTACTTTCGCCCTATTTGGGAGTTAGGCCCGTGCCCAACACAGGCTCCTGTGAACAGGACGATTGCCTGCTGCCCCCAGTCTGCTCCAGGGTATCCAAATTTCCTCACCCAACACCCTACCCCAGAGAGCTTGGTGGTCCAAGCGTCAACGACTCAAGTAAATCCTGGCACATTCCCTACCGCATCCACGGACAGGAAATCCAAGAGGCCGGACAATCTTAGGAAGAAGATGTTTTCTTCCGCCAGCCTGGCACTGTAGTCTATTAACATTGTGTCCCTTTTGGACCGCTATTCCCATGCCCCACCGACTCACTAGGCATAGTTGTTTTGTCAACAGTGGCCCGCGATGCCACACCTGGTTGAGGACGACTGGCTTTTCTGGGCATGTCCAGTCCTCACTCATGGAAATGCCCTTTGATGGCTTCCGTCACTTCGGGGACCAGATGGATTCGGCACTGGAGCGTTTTAAGGACCGCAGGGCTGCGGCCAGCTCCTTGGGCCTTTCTATGGTCCCTTATCACCCTTAATCCACTTTCCTCTCCTGTCGTGGCCACGGAAAGGGTGTAAAACCGCATCTTCACCCACTTAGCCACAGCCGTGCGCACGCTTTCCAGACTCTGTGTGGGCGTGGACATGGTTACTAACGGTCCTATGGATCTGGTGGCCAGCGGTCAGGTCAGTCGGCAAACACCCCAGCAGTTGCAGCCTCCAACCCTTTCCACCCTGCCTGTTTACTATAATGGGCACCCAGTGTGAAGCAAGATTCGTCATTACCTTCCCCGCTGGAAGTCCAAAACATTGGACAGGTGAGTTTTGCAGATTGTATGGTGGGGCTTTTCCCTCTCTTTTAAGACTACCCCTTCCTCCATGCCACCTTCTTATGACTGGCTGACGGTAGACCACCTTTCACTTCTCCGCCAGGAAGTGACAGCTCTTTAGTCCAAACGAGCCATGGAGAGAGTGCCAAAGCCAGAAGTGGGTTGTGGTTGTTATTCCTGCCACTTTCTGCTGCCCAAGAAGGACAAAGGCCTTCGTCCTATCCTTGACCTACGCTCTCTCAATCTTTCTCAAGTAGGAGAAATTCAAGAAGCTCACTTTTCCTCAGGTCCTGTCTGCCTTGGACCCTGTAGACTGGATGGTGGCGTTGGACTTGCAGGACAAATACTTCCATATTCCCGTCCTACCTGCCCACATGCGTTACCTGCAGTTCAGGGTAGGCCACAAGCATTTTCCGTTTGCTGAGCTCCCTTTTTGCCTAACCAGCACCCCTCGGGTATTCACCAAGAAGATGGTGGGGGTTGAAGCTCACCTACGAAAATCAAGGCTGACAGTCTTCTTCCTATCTCTGCAACTGGCTGCTGAGGGCGCGCTCGTCCCAGGCGTTCGTTTCCCACCTCCAGACTACGACGGACCTCCTGCATTAGCTGGGGTTCACTATCAACATGCTGAAGTCACACCGGACTCCTTTCAGACGCCCCCTACTTTTGTAGCTGTTCTGGACATGGTGCTGTTTCTGGCCTCTCTTCCCGAACAGCGAGTGCAGGGTATTCAGACTACGATGCTGATGTTTCAGCCTCTAGATACTGATGTTTCAGCCTCTATCCTGGATTTCGGTGAGACTGACTCTGAGGCTGCTGGACGCATAGCCTCCTGCATCCTGCTTGTGACACATTCCTTTTGGCATATGTGGGCTCTGCAGTGGGACTTGCAGCTCCAGTGGGTGCAGCATCAGGGAAATCTCTCCGACATAGTCCCGATCTCAGAGGGAACTGCAAAGGGGCTACAATATTGGCTTAAGAAACCACGATTGGGTCAGTGGCAGACCTCTTTTTCTTCCCCAACCAGATCTGACAGTAGTGACATATGCCTGACTCCTGGGATGGGGCGGCCATCTGGGAGAGGTGGGATCGTGGACCCTTTGTCTAGGGGTCCTGCATCTCTGGACATGGCTGGAACAGCAAGGCATATCTGTGGTGGTTTAACATCTGGCAGGTTCTCTGAATGACAGAGCGGACAAACTTAGCTGAAGATGCCTAGCAGACCACAAATGGCATTGTCATTCGGATACGGCGCCAAGTCTCTCATCATTGGGGAGAGCCTTGGTTAGATCTGTTTGCCACCGACGAGAACACACAATGTCAGCAGTTCTGCACGCTAGAGTTACAAGGCGGCTCTTGCTCTGAGACGCTTTCCATCTCGAGTGGAGCTCTGGCCTCCTGTGGGCCTTTCCACCCGTACCACTCCAGTCCAGAGTTCTCAAGAAGATCAGGAACAAACGGGCCCAAGTCATCCTTGTGAGACCGAATGGGGCGCAGAGAGTCTAGAATTCCGAGCTGTTAAGCAGGGATATTGATCCTTCGATCAGGCTAACCATTCGGAAGCATCTTCTATCCAATCAGCAGGGGAGGGGTCTCCACCCGAACCTGTCAACGTTCCGCCTTCTTGCATGGAGATTGAGCTGCGACAGTTGACCGCTTTCGCCCTTCCACCTAAAGTCTGTAACATTTTCTTAGCAGCCAGGCGTCCCTCTAACAAGATGGTTTACACTTGCCATTGGGCATGGTGTACAGAAAGAAGTATTGATCCCCTTTTTGCCCCTCTCTCTCTCAGGTTTTCCTGTTTGTTCGTTCCCTTGCGCAGCAGGGCTGTGCTCTGGGAACTGTGAGGGGATATCTTTCTGTAATCTCTGCTTTTCTTCAGTTGCCTGACCAACCTTCCCTTTTCCAATCCTCTATTGTACTTATGTTGCAAACCTTTCAAAAGCCTTTGTTTTCTCCCACTCCTTTCGTTATACTCTAGTGGGACCTCAATCTTGTCCTCACATTCCTTATGTGCACTGCCTTTGAGCCTCTGCACAATTGTCCACCTGGCTACTTCCCATCAAGACTCCCTTTTTGTGGCGACAACATCTGCCCGGAGGGTCAGTGAGCTTCATGCCTTGTCATCCAAGCCTCCTCATCCTAACATCTACCCAGACAAACTGGTGCTTTGTACAAGAGCTTCCTTTCTTCCTAAGCTGGTATCTCTGTTTCACATAGGCCAAACCATCACTCTGCCTTCTTTTTACGCTCCATCTCATCCCTCCAAGGAAGAGGAGCAACTTCACTATCTGGACCCAAAAGAACATTTTTGTTCCACTTTGACTGCATGAAAGAGTTCTGGGTGGACAACAAACTCTCCGTGGGATATGTCGGAGCGAAGAAAAGGCAGATGGGGCAGAAGAGGACCATCTCACAATGGATAATACTCTTTATTAAAATTAGAAGCGTATTGGCTGAAAAGCAACCCACGTAAGCGTGTGTGCTCATTCCACCAGAGCTAAAACTGCAATCACTGCGTAAGCTCGCACAGTTTCAGTTCTGTACTTCTGCCAGGTAGCAACGTGGTCTTCCGTTCACGCATTTACCCAACACTACTGTCTGGACAGTCCGGTGTATAGGGAAAAGCACTTTACCCATTTGTTCCTGCAGGACTTCCTTATGTGAAATTGGTCTGCAGGCCCACCGCAGGGGCGGTAATGCTTGGGTATTTATTCTAGGTAAGCAATCTACAGCTAAAAGTGCCTAGCATATAAACAGGTTAATAGGTTTCTTACCTTTGGTAATGCCTTACCTGGTAGAGACTCTTATCTAGCTGCAGATTCCTTGCTGACCCACCCATCGTCCCCGCTTTGCAAACGGATTTCTAGGGACAGGGTTTCCCTGCTCAGGGCCCTAGTTTTCCACAACAGTGGTCAGTGTACTTCATGCCTCTGCGATTCTGGAGTAGAAAGTCGCAAAAAGTAACTGACATCCGTGTGCATGGCTGGCACCTATATAGGCATTGCAAACATCACCAACAACGACGCCATGTGGAGTCAAACGATGCCACCTACCGGCATTCAGAGGTACTGCTCATGGAAAATTTCTGGATCCAGTATGATGCCTGGGGATAGAAATCTGCGGCTAGATAGTCTCTACCAGATAAGGCATTAATGAAGGAATGTAAGTTATTCATCATTCTGTCCTTTGAGGGTGGAAGCAAGATTGTAGTCCTACTTCTGTGTTTGTGGAATATCCCATAGTTTGCTTGTCAAAATCTAGTCACTCAGTTGACTGGCAGAATGGAGTTCCATGATCGCTGACAATACAGGAAGCAGCAGTAATCCTGCCCTATCAGTGTACTGAAAAATACCACTGCTCGTGTGTTTTGTACGGCCTCCCTTTAAGCCCGCCAGCGTACCAGTGCTTGTAGGCATCACCTCTTCATCCATAGAATGGGATTGAGGAATATCCGTGGCCGATTGACCCCAGTGACCCACCCACCTCCGTGTAGGTGATAGTCGTCCTTATATATATATTGCACATAATTGCCATATTTTCAGATCCAAACAAAATATCTAAATTTGTAACTACTTTTTTGCAGTGTACATATTTGTAAACCCTATAAAATTTGGAGGTAGTGATTACTTTTTGTAGAATAAGTAATCTGGTAAATTTCCACCTTATATATTCCAACAGCGCAAGGTATGGCCGCACAGTCGGTAACAGGCCTGAGTGCTCGTAACCGTGGCCTCCTTCCAGCTGGTTCCCTCCCGAGACATTGCGCCGTGTTGTAATTTGAGCTGTTAAACACAGAATAACATTATCTTAACATATGTAGTTCATTGCTAAAATACATGATTCATTTCTTGTAAATTCTGGACTGCGCTGCTATCTAGATTTTTATCGGCAGCATAAAAGCTTTCAGGAAAGTGCACCGCCATGTTGAAGTGGGGAACGAATTTTACAGCAATTCTTGGTTTTAAAGCATGAAACTTTTTTTCTGGTGAATATTAAAGGACTCCGAGTCACTCATTGTTTATTGGTGAGGGTGTTACAAGGAGGCGCAAGTGTGTGAGCCAGAGCGAGTAGTTGATTGTGGACAACAGTGGAGAGTCCAGGACATCCCACATTGTCGTGATAATGCACTTTGACAGTGTTTACTGTTATTAACTTAAAAAAGTTATATGCTCGCCCCGGTGATGTTGACTGCTTTGTTTCCGTTTACATTCTTCAGATCACATTCCTTCCTCTGTAAACTGATTATGGGGCCCACGTGAATGAAAGATTTTAAATTGCAATTAGCAGAATAACGGACAAAGAAAGGAGTGTAAACTTGTAAACTTGTGAATTTATAAAGCGCGAATTGTTGCCCGGAGGCGTCCAAGCGCTAGGATAGCCAGAGCCTACTAAGGACAGGGAGGGGAGGCAGACAGTTAATAAGAGGATGCAAACAAAAAGGTCTTTAGTTGCTTGCGGAACTCCGTGAGGTTAGGGTTCGCTCTGAGGTGGAGTGGGAGGGTGTTCCAGGTCTTGGATGCGTTGTATGTGAACGTCCTTAAGGCCGCAAAAGTAAGGTATAGCTTTTAGATAATAAATGCAGAAGAATCAAATCGGTGGGTGGGCGTTGTCTTCTCTGGCCTTTGTGTTTTGCCGCACGTATCATTTTGTATGATGCATGCTATGCTATGTTAACGATGTTTTTATAGCTCACTATTATTCAGGCGCTATGTAGCAAGTGTGTGAGGTCATCTCTAAGAGAGCTTACTCGAAAAGCCAGGTCCTAAGCTGCTTGAAAAAGTACAGCAGTTTTTTCTTTTTTACACGTGCTTGATCGTTGGAGGTTTTTCATATTTCTTTCTCATTTTTATTCCAAAATATCAACCAAAAATCTTCACAGCAGTGGGGCAAGCACTGGTCCTATGTCCACTAGATGCAAGCAACGCCTCACGGGGTCCCACAAGTACCACTCACCCACCGTGTAGAGCAATGTCCATGCTGTGACCCATCCAATCAAGGTTTTGAATATGTTTGACTTGATAGTTTTCACTTATACAGAATTATAAATGCAATACCTTGGTGGTTTTATTGCACAAAATGCAGTGGTTTAAAAAGTCATATTTCAAAGTGAACCCTGAAACGTGAAATATATCATCGTTCCCTGTGAACTATAGATTTCATGATCACCCATGTCACTCTGCAAAGATTACAAGAGCTGTGCAGCATGGAGGGCTCAATTATTCAGCAAGGTTATCTAAATTATGCTGCAAAAAAATGCAAGTTATATAGCACATTATCTGGTGGGTCCTTGCATCCATTTGAGCCAGAAACTATTTTTCTTTTGTGAAATTTGAAATTATTTGACAAATTTGGTTAAGTCTGAAGCCATTGAATTGCACAAATCCACTGTCTGGCTCCACTCAAATTGAATTATTCTAATTCTAATCAGTGGCCGTTGTTAGTTGCTCTTTGAAGAAAGCAGCCATTTCAATCTAACTGTTCCCAAACTAAAAACGTAAATGCATAACCAATAACAAATGTATTATATAGTCTTATATTGCCATCTAAGGGTTCTGGTAACATACACAGACCACTCAACCTTCGGGCCTCGTGAGGTATAAACCCTTGATTAGCAATGTTGGACTGTATTACGCAGGTACCTGCTATGTGTGTATATTCACAGCAAAAACATAAGTGTCTATAGTTGAATATTTATATAGCGCAGCTTTTCACCCGTGAGAGTTTCCAGGCGCTGTCCATGGGCACGGGGAGATTAAGTAATTTGCCCAGAATCGCAGGCTGTTGCGCCGACGCGGATACTCGAACCCAGATCCCCAACTTGGCAGCTCTGGTCACTGCGCCACATCCTCTCCGCTATGAGTATGGGAGAGAGGTGTGCCTGTGTGAAGGCAGGTTTAGTGGTGTACCCGTGTGAGATCAGGGTAAGCGATGTGCCCACATAAGTGCAGAGTGAACATGGTGCAACTTTGTGATCGCCAGGGGTGTGAATTATACCCATAAGAATGCAGTTTGAAAGGCCTGCTTGTGTGGGCGGTGTGTCCGTGTCAGAACAAGGTGAGCATTGTTCTCATACCTGTGCAGGGTGAAAGGTGTACCAGTGTGAATACAGGGAAACTGGTGTACGTGTATAAGTGCGGGAAGGGAAATGTGGCTTTCGACAGCCGGGTGAGCACTATGCCTCTGAGAAGGCAGAGTGAGGTATGTTCCATTGTCAGAGCATGGTGGCAGAGGTTCTCGTGTGGGTGCAGGGTGGGTAGGTGTGTGTGTTCAGGATGTGCTGTGTGTTTGTGTGTGCGAGAGGTTGAAAGGTGCGCCTCTGTGAAGGCATGGTGAGTGGTGTGCCCTTGTCAGTGCAGTGCAAGCTTTGTTTTGTTTTGCAAATCTAACATAGCAGTTACTGCTCCTACCTGGGACGCTGGAGTACATTTCTTAGTAATCATTAGGGTCATGCCAAAGGCCCTGAATATGCGGGCGAAAAATGACCAGTCTTCATAACAACCCCCCCCCCCCCCCCCCCCGCCTCCAGCCAGCCCATTGAAACTCTGTTTATTAAGGCACAGACCTTATTTATATTAATGCTAAGAGAACGTACATATAGATACACACAATTCAGCAACCTTGTGTCACAGTACGGGGGCATTACAAAGGAACCCAGATTCAGGGATTTTGCAGCACACTCTAAACGACATAA
Organism: Lissotriton helveticus; assembly: GCF_964261635.1. Taxonomy (NCBI): domain Eukaryota; kingdom Metazoa; phylum Chordata; class Amphibia; order Caudata; family Salamandridae; genus Lissotriton; species Lissotriton helveticus. The sequence goes on from NC_136067.1 coordinate 1,868,121,610, forward strand.
TAGCCATGCTATTTGTTATGCTAATATTAACCTAAATCTCATTCATTGCCGTCGCCACCCAACAGTTTTGCAATCATACGCCATGGAGGACGACGGGATCTGCTTTCTATAAACTGCCCTGGAGGTTGCCCACAAAAGCCTGTGCCAGGTGCTTTGATCTAAAGAACTATCCACAACACACTAGTGCTTACATATCAAGGGTGGAGTGCCAGGGCAGGAGAGATGCAGTGGAGAATGCATCCTCGTTCTCCTGCGCATTTACACCTCGGAGCCTAGGCTGAGCGCCCTGGGGTGAGAAAAAGGGAAGCCAACAGAAGTGACCTTTGTCAGCTGTACAACTGTGGGAGCAAACCCGTACCCCACAAACTGAACACCCTGACATTTTACATCATACGGTTCTTCTACACAATGAATCGCGCTTCGAGGCAACGCCCCAAATACCAATTAGTAGATGAAAACATTTCAATTAACTAATGGGGCCCACTCTGTCATTGAGTTCTAGATCAATACAAGTTACGAGTTATACTAACAAATTCAAAATAAGCGATACAGAGTCGATGCCATGAAGGCTCTCAAATGCAAAGTTATACAGAATATGTAAAGATTTTTTTAAATAGTCTAATTGGGCAGAAAATGCCTAAGATCGGGCAGCATTGGAAAGTTTTCTGGCTCACCCCCAAAATCGAGGGGCTTCGTGTATGCAATTCTTGCTTAGAAAAGTAGAGAATCTGCAGATCGCTGTGGTGAGTGAAAGAATACTTCCTTCAGCAAACTTAAAAGTGCCTTTTCATTTATAAAAAACATTAAAAAACTCATTCAGTACCCTCTAAGCTAATCTCACCTGGAAATGTTCAAACACATGTGAAACATTTAGACAGTAAGACTTTCTCCCAATGAACAGACTAGTGCTGCAGGTGCAAGTCATAGAGAACAGGGAAACATTTAATCAAAAGCAATATAATCATAACAGTGGATATGCACGAGGGAACCAGGTGGGAGTTAAAGATGGCATCCATCTGGTCTAAAGAGTTGTTTTGCATGAAACACATTAACAAACACATTTCTACACATCATCTGAAATTAGTTTCAGTTGAAATTGTCAATTCAGTATATGTAAGAAAACATTATTCAATGTTATTAATGCACAAAATAGAACCCCCGTCCCCCCAAAATATATATTTCTGACACAACCAATTCAAAAACGCACAAACAAATCCAATCCAATCCAAAAATTCTTTATTTCGGCCTCATGGGCCATAAAAGAAGCAATAAAAATACATACAGATAAAAGACAATATATACAATAAAAACCAGCTGAACCTGCAGAATTTGAAGAAGCGTGGTGAAATGGATTAACCAGACATTTTCTTCCTTATTATCCATGCTGCCATTAGGAATTTAGAAACCGCAAACACAATGTGGCCCAGGGTATTCGTTTTCAGCACCCTGTAGGCTTGTAAATAGTTACTGAAGCCCAGATTCCGACATAGAGGGGCTAGCCAGCGCCTCCTCGGACTCCAGTAGACATGGCAACAGAACATTATGTGCAAGTCATCTTCTTCCTTAACTTTACAGCATGGGCAAAGCTTGTCGCCCCCAGGCGACCACTTGTGGGTAAAAACTTTGGTAGGGAGCGTACCGAACCTCCATTGCAGGAACAACTTCCTCGCCAAAAGAGGGTAGATAAAATCCATAAAAGGTTCAAAAGCATAAGAATTTTTGGATACAATAAAATATCCGGTCAGGGTGCCACTATCATGTGCGCTGTCCATATCAGCAAGGGTTTTGTTCTTGTAGAGCTGCGCCAGGGTTTTGCGCGAGATCCTTCTGCATCCCTGCGCTGGGTCATCCCATAGGTCTGGCAAATTCAAACTAACACATTCCGATTTGATGAGTGCCAGCCACGGGATCTTACCATTTACATCCAGCCTCAAGACATGTATGAGGTCCTGCCTATAGTGATGCAGCTCCTCAGTGGACCATAACCGATGCCAATACTTCACCGGTTTCGCCCGCAAGTCCTCTGCGATTGACGGGAGGCCCAAGTCAAGTCTTAGGGGGAGGAGTGGTGTGCCCTGCGGGAGAGCAAGTAGACGTCTCAAGAAACAGTTTTCCACCACTGCCATGACCTTCCCAGCTTTCTGGCCCCACAGCTCACTACCATACAAGGCGGCCGCCTTCGCCTGAGTCCTGTACATTTCTAAGGCCGGGCTAACAGGCTTGAAGGTGGACTTGTTAGATACCCTCAGGAGTGCGCCCGAAAGCTGGGAGAGTTTCAGCCTAGATCTTGCCACCTGGGAATCCCAAGTCAGATTTTCTTGAAGTGAGACCCCCAAGTATGTAAAGGTAGAAACCCTTTCCAGAGTGGTTCCCTCGAGTTTTGGGCTGGGTCTGGTCTTGGTCGGAGGGTTGAAGATCATGAACTTGGTTTTTTCCGTGTTCACCTCCAACCCATGTTGTCTACAGAAGTGACCAAAACCATCCACGATCCTCTGAATCCCCATGGGGGATTTGGAAAGAAGGAGGGTGTCATCGGCAAACATAATTGCCGGCACCCTCCTTCCTGCCAGAACCGGGGCATCATTGTCCCTAACAGCGTCCAGATGTTGAATGACGCTGTTGATGTACAGACAGAACAGTGTCGGAGCCAAAACACAGCCCTGTCTGACACCTCGGCGGACCGGGAATTTACCCGAGGGCTTGCCATCCCTCCCACACCTTACCACCGCAAAGTTGTTCTCATGGAGTCTAATGATGGTTCTGAGAAGGTGGGGGGGGACTCCTAGCTTCTGCAGAACCTCCCATAACTTCCCCCTCGGGACGAGGTCAAAGGCTGACCTCAGATCCACGAAGACCATGTACAATCGACCTCCCTCTAACGTAACCGTCTTCCAGTACAAAAGAAGGAGGCGAAAGATTTGATCCATGGTCGACGTGTTCTTTCTGAAGCCAGCCTGTAAAGGGCTTAAGATGTCATTGGCCTCGACCCAGTCTAGGAGATGGTCCAGGATGAGGCGCGCGAAGATCTTTTGGGGCACGTCTATAAGGCTTATAGGCCTGTAGTTGGAAGGGAGCAGAGTGGAGCCCTTCTTGTGGATGGGCACAATCTCTGCCCCCAACCACGACCCAGGGATCGCCATACCTCCAAGAATGGCATTGAATAAGACGAGAAGGTATGGGCCCCAGATATCCGGGTGATGCCTAAATAGATCCCCGGGTAACCTATCCAGGCCTGGCGCCTTCCCCACTGCTAGACGTTCTAGGGCAAGCTCCACTTCCCCCAGGGCTAATTCCATTCCGGACTCCTCAGCACCCAAGGGCAATTGCAACTCCACGGCCGAGCAGGAACTGTCATCTAGGTAAAGAGCCCCAAAATGGGACTCCCATACCGCAGGGGCTATATTGGGCTCAATCGCCTTACTAAGTTTCCCTGACCCATTGTTTACAAGGGCCCAGAATTGCCGGGGGTCCCTGGATTTGAGGGCATCATAGAGGTCCTGCCAATACTTCCAATCCCACTCAGTCCTTGCAGCCACCAGCACTGATTTATGGTAGTTTCTTAAGTCACGCACTTTGGCCTTATCTGACCCCTCTTTTATGGCTGCAATAAGGTTAGATTTTGCAGCCCTGCAGTCTGGGGTATACCAGGTGGGAAGAGGAGTCCTTTTCTTTCGAATTGGGACCTCCGGATGAAATACCTCGGCCAAGTCCCTCACTAGAACCTGGTGAATGTTTCCCAGTTTCTCACAGTAATCAGCAGCTCTAGGTTCGTTCAGAAGGGTCTCCACCTCCATGAGGCTAGGGAGCGCCAGCTCGTATAATTTCTTGATTGACTCCTCTGAATTTACAAGCTTCCCCCACTTAACTCGGCGCCTGTTTGTGGTCAGGAGCAAATCCCCCATAACAGCCCCTTGGCCAGCTGGGGATGAGTCCGTCAAGGGCGAAGGGCACACAATATTTAAGCAGAGAGCGTTGTGGTCGCTGTCTGTCCTCTTGATAACCCTAAAGTCCCGCACTTTGGGCCAGAGTGAAATGTCCACCATAATATAATCTAGCCTCGACTCATTTCAGTATATGTAAGAAAACATTATTCAATGTTATTAATGCACAAAATAGAACCCCCGTCCCCCCAAAATATATATTTCTGACACAACCAATTCAAAAACGCACAAACAAATCACCCTCTCGAGAATACCATGGGAGCACTCATCACTACAAGTTTCTTCCTTGCGTCACAACAGCACCATCCATACTTTGCCTCAAGATCCCTCCGTGTGCATGCAGGGTGGTGATGAGCATGGTGTAAAAGTGCGATCTGAGCAGTGTGTCGGTGTCAGAGGTGTGCTGTATGAGTGCAGGATGCAGCACATTAAAGCCAAAGCTATTCGCATTATTAATGCCTGTTAGTCTGGTTTTGCACTGCATTGTAAGTGTTCCTTTTCATCATGGTTCCACTGGGTGGCACTGTCGTACTTTGTTTTGCTCGTAAAGTTTGCTTTTTGTTTCCGCATGACTGGAAGCCTTCCTTTATAAAGTTTATAGAGATGGTCTTATCGTTCTTTTAGTTCTGCCAGTAAATTTCATACGACCCTCTGTGCTTACATTTTTTTTAAATTATTGTTTCCTTGCAATTAGCCCTGTGCATATACATGAGAAGCTTTTGGACGTGAGGTAATCTGCCACTTGGAGGGGAATTTGGTTCACCGGCCATTAAACATGCTAAATGTTATATTTGTTTTTTAAAATGGCTTTATTAAATCCACATTTGTGTTCCCGAAACCTGCCAAAAGTGTTCTAATGAATCGGCACCTGGGGGTTAATACGTGATATGATATAAGGCTATTTTGATTGCCAAGCAAGTTTTTATTAAAAGAGGGTTTAATAAAGCTTTATCCAGTGACAAAAAAAGATGTTACTCCAGATCTTTAATTGATTGGTGGAACTCATTCTTATTAGCGTTCGGTATCCATGGCATGCTTTGTGGGAAGTGAATAAGTTTAATGCTTTGCAGAATGTGTTTCCTCTTATGAATTTCGCGGTTCCAAACTGCTGTGTTATCTTCGAGGAAGTGGAAAAGTAGCAGCTTGCTTTTTTTTCTGAGAAAAATGCTCCTGGAAGACCCTGCCTTCTGCTGTATTTTGATTTCCAGTACACTATATCCAGATGGTTTCCACGGCATTGTGTGTGCGTTAGTTACCCTGTGTATCGGTGTCTTATAACATCTAATAATGTTAGTTGGCTTACCCTTACCCAGCTTTACGTGTCCTACGGTAGGACACGTTATGCTGGGTACGCTGGGACTCCAACCCGACACACGTAATGCAGTCACGAGCCCCTATAGCACACCTGAATGCTGTAGTACCCATTTGTAACTGGCCAACTGCATTTTCCACCAGTGTTAACTGCTGCAGAAGGCAGTATATTGTTTTTCTGCCACTGTCTGATGCCGACCCTCTCTTCTTCCGTTGCAGGTCACAGTAAAATCAGAAGGGCCCGAGTGGAACATTCTGCGTGATGACTTCATGATGGGAGCGTCCATGAAGGACTGGGACAAAAAGAGCGATGACGACGGCGACGCTGAACAGGAGCATACCAATGCCCATGACGAGGGGGACAGTGATTCCGACCGATAACCTGGCGGAAGGGAGAGCCCCCCTACTTCCTTGGCTCTTGGGATGGTCTCCATTCTGTGAATGGGTGACACGTTCGTGGTCTCGCCCTGGGGACCCTGTTATTATAATGAAAGTGTGTATTTTTTTTAAACGAAGCTCTACTGAGCTTTAATACCGAAAATATTTTCCGAAATGCTTAATTTTGTGCATTTTTCCAACACACTTTGTCCAGTCCAAACGGCGGCACCTGCCCAACAAAATGTGGATCTGGCCCAAGGTCATTAAAAGTTTATGCGTTAGTCATGAGTTGCCGCGCGCGGACGCCAGAGTTTCTGAGCACTGCGCCTGCACCTTTGAACAGCCATATTAATGAACTGCCGGCACAGCTCAGAAAATGGATGAAACGCGGCGACTTTATTTAATGGCTTACAGCTGTTTGACATGTACAGGGAGTTTCTTGCAGGTGCTTTAAAAAATGTCAAGCATATATGTACGTTGTCCCAAAGTACTCAGTCGGTGAAATGTGCGTCAGCTAATTTGCTCATTAAAAATAAAACTGTTCTAACTGCTCACAGTAAACGAGCATGAATGGCTAGCTATGTTCTACATAGTTAAATGCTCGCGTGTTATAATATCCTAATTGCTTATAAATATGATTTCATGTTGATGTAGCCTGAAACCCCTGCAAGTAACGCTGCGGTAAAATATGATTGAAGTCAGAGGAGCCGTAGAGTTCGTGTGATGTGCGGGCCAGCTCATCAGCCAGGAAGGCGGATCAGCGGTGAAGGGCAGTATTTCTAACCAGTTAAGCTCTTCGTTTGTGTGATTGCTTCATTTGAGTGACAGCTGCAGAGTACGACCCTCAGTCTCGAATCCCTCAACCCCACATTTGATCCTAGGCCAAGGAGGGAGAGGGCATAAAGGTGGGGGTGAGGGGGGAGGGGGGGTGTAGGACACACAAATGGGCAGGACGCCCCCCTCCACCAACCAGCTCTGATTAAGTGAGAAATATGGGTGAATTTGGGAATAAGTGACTTACCCTTACGTTAACCTACTATATTATTATGAGAATGGCATCTGAGTAGGAGAGAAGCATACCGTTTTCATGTACTAATTAGTTCTTTCCAAAATATAATTATTAAGACTCACCCTGCTGCTGCGAAACATATTGCACAGAACAGCCATTATTTGTGTACTCACTTGACATTGGGTCTGGAAGCTCTATCAACCTGTTGGCGCCTACATTTCAGAGCTTGACCCCACTTACGCTGGTGATGCATTGAAAATCAATTCCAGCATATTTGACATAAGTGTCATAATGTGCTGATTGGATTGTCGGCCTGGCAATAGTCCAACATGTTCTTTTATATATGCCGACATCAGTTTTTATTAACCTTCAAGCTCTTATTATTAATATGTTTGGTGTTATTTAAAGGGGGACGTCCAAATTTGCAAATGGGAAAAGTAGGGAAAACGATTATTTTGCGTGAAATGCGGTGTTTATCAATGAGCATGTGTTATTTTACAAATCAGTTTCAAAATTCATTCATGCTAGTCTCACAGCCTTCAGTTATTTTTCGTAATTCACATGAATAGCCTAATAATAGGAATAAACCAGTGTAAGGGTTAGCAGAATTTTTGGTTTCCATGTAATAGAAAACGTGCTTGCAAACTCAGTGGTAATGACTGGGATTGATAGTACTAAGAAGGGAACCTTGCAGATATAGTGTTGTCCTAATGTTTTCTCTTAATGCTCAAATATGCTCATATTTTTTTCATAATGTATTACATTTAAAAATAAAAAAAACTAAGATACACCACGTAAAATTAAAACGGTAAGACTCTTTTTAAAATTGAGTTTAAAAAACCCCTAATGATTAAAATCTAGTCATTGCAGCTAACATTATACAAATTGTTTCCCCCTTCCTAATTCTGAGCTGTGACCATGAATTATTTGTAATATCCTCTGATTAAAACCCCCCATTGTCTTCTCCAAATCCAATGCTCCTCTTTTGGTTTGTGGTATCAACCCACACATTTGGATCATAGGAACATGTGTGTAGCTCAGAGTTGCACAAAATGGATAACATCTGTAAACCTTTTTTCAATGTATGTACTTCACCAAAATCACAAAACGAATACCTCTTCTAAGATAGCCCAAGGGATTAACCTGTGCAAGCCCATATAAAACAAGCACTGGCGTTGCCAATAGGTCTCGCAGTAGGAAAGTTGGAGCTATTGGTTTTGTAAATGACAAAGCCCTTTAATTTTTTAAAAAGAAAACAAAAATAAAAGGCATTGTTATTTGCAATAGCTCAAACTTTCCTACTGCGAGACCTATTGGCAACGCCAGTGCTTGTTCTCTCTTGTGGTACAGGATGAATTCATGGAAAGAAATTGTGAATTGGAGCACCTCCATCGTAGCAAAATGTCAAAAATAAAACTCAGGAGATTAACAACATCCACGAAACCAACAGAGTCCTGAAAACTGTCTGAGCCCTCAGCTCATCCGGCCTCTGAGGCGTTAAATCAGATTTTGGGGAAAAACCTTGCAAGGAAAAACACCACATAGGAAAACAGTAGCACATAATAACACAATCCTGTGTATCAAAGAACAGTACACATGAATACAATAACCGCATGTAAGGAAAACCATAGTGCATAATCCCCAAATCCTGTAGGTTAAATAACACTACACATGAATACAATTTAATATGAGGGAGGTTGGGGGTCGTGGCTTGAGCAGCCATCACGGCGGGAGTGCTCTAAGTGAGCTATGCTATTTGCCCCGTTTATCCGGTGATTATTCTATGATGAGCCCTGCTGTGTGCCCGCAGAGTCCCTTCCCGTGCTTCCTGACTGCCCTGCTGTGCCTGAAGGAGAAGGCACCACTGCGAACAGCATTGTGGCAGGTCTGGGGGCCCCATCTACAATGGCTGGGAGTTAGGCTACGGCCCGAGAGGCAAGGCTGCTGGCGCTAAGCTGCTGACATCCGGTGCTGGGGGGTGAGGAGGTGGAGCCGATTCCCGGCTGCAAACTGCAGAGTGGAGATCTAGTGGGCCATGGACTGTGATGCCCTGTGGTGCCGTGACACCCCTGCCAGCCCCCATGAAGCTGCGGGGTGGTGCGATAAGGGTGGTGGGAGCCAAGTGTGGAGCATTCGGACGCGCTGTGCTTCTACCCTCTAGTACAAACTGCCCGAGGGGCCTGATGTAGGTAGTGTTGGGGCTGCTTGTGCTGCTGTACCCATGGACACTGCATGACGCTGGGAAGCGGGCCCTTATCTTCTTGAGTGCCTTGACATTAGCTGTGCTGGTACTAGGTTGGCATGCTGACTTTAACTGGGATTGCCCACCCCACCTCCTGTGCCACTTGGCTCAAAGCAGCACCAGCCCTACTTTTATATGCACAGACCAATCCTGCGGGAAGAAAATAAAAGTGAGCGGCCGCGCTTGTGAGATAGCACGGAAAAAATGAAACTGAGGCGGCCACGGGAAAAAAAACAGAGGTAACAAACGATACGTTACAAAAGGAAACAAGCCATCTGTTATTCACTTACACGCGTATTCACAAACCATTACAGAATAAATAGGTGATTTAATGTTAGACAATGGCTAAAAAACGTTCGAGTAAAAAAGACATTTGCTATGCAAGCGAGCACTTGAAAAATACATTGCAAGCTTCCCAGGCGCAGGACTTACTTCCCGTCTTCTTGTGGAAATCTATAAATCCTATTGCCTCTGTTTCACTTCCGACTCGAAAAACATGACAGGACAAGCTTCTGTGATCTGCGACGCGGCGGGCAGGGGAGGGGCGGAGCGGGGAGAGGGGAGAGGTGCGACACGGCAGGCAGGGGAGGAGAGTAGGAGGAGGAGGGGGGAGGAGAGTAGGGGAGGCACGGCCTAGCGGCCGTGCGCTTCAAAGTAGATAAACAAGATTCTGTGATCTGCGACACGGCGGGCAGGGGAGGGGCGGAGCGGGGAGAGGGTGTGAAAACAGCAGGGGCCTGGAGTGCGGCTGAGGGAACTGATGTGCACACGCTTTTAAGCTCAATGCACATGCGCATTGAGCTTAAAAGTCACGGGCACTGCAAGGAATCGCCACGATTCCTTGCAAGTTAGTTAAAGAGTGGTTAAGCCGCAATAGTCTCGCAAGCGCCATGCGCATCGACAGGCGAGACCTAAAAACAGCTAAACTCCAAGCAGCTCTTCAGCTTCTGCCCCACTGTCATCCCTAACTCTTTGTCCTGTGTTGCGTAGCAGTGTCCTTTGACTTGAACTCTGAGTTTTAAATGCGGACAATGAAGTGACGTCATCCTGAAACTCATGTTTGGACGGCCATCTTGGTTTGGTTGGTTTAACTTCAAGTGCAAGCATTTTCAACACGCTGTTCAAGGAATATATATGTATTATCGAAAGAGTCATAAATCTGACCTCAGCAATGTTTATTCGGAAAAGTTTACAAGCATTGCCGGTTTGGCATATTTGGTAACCAGAAATTTTGGTAAGACATATATTTAATTTTATTTTTCAGCATGGCTAATTCTCAACAGGGGATTCATTTGTCTACATTTTTGCCAAGTCCAGGTAAACCAAAAACACCTTGGGGAATTTGATTTCGCTCCTTTAAAAACTTTGTAGTTGCTATCATTGCTGAGAACTATTCTCCAAGAATGAAATTAGCCCTCCTATTTTAGTTATTTAGGTTCATAGGGGGCAGCAAATATTTGACAATCTCCCAATGCTAATTCCACCTGCAGGAGATGGAGATGGTTGGAATGTTTATTCAGAGGCTGTGCTAAGACTAAACACATTTTTTTTAACAACCTAGCATCATGCTAGAAAGATTACATTTCATGAAGAGGAAACAGGATCCCGATGAGTCAGTTGATGAGTATATTTCAGCTTTAAGAAATTTAGCAGCAAACTGTAACTAAGGAACTGCATTAGATGGATACATCAGAGACCAGTTTGTTTACAGCTGCAACTCAAAGAAAATACAAGAACGCATCTTATGATGCAGCGATTCATTGCTTTGTGAGGTTATTGACATGGCCAAAAGTATAGAAAGAGCCATAGTTTCCTCTAAATACATTTTTTATGACAAATCTATATCTTTTATCAATGAAATTCATGATGATGACTCAATTCTGTATCAGTTAAAAACAAAGGTTTTAAGTTGTTAAACAAAAATCTGCTAGTATGTGTTTCAGATGTGGCTCATGTGAACACTTAAACAGTCCTACGTGTCCTACCTTAGGCAAGAAATGTGTCAAATGTCACAAAATTGGTCACTTCCAATGTGTGTGTTGGCGGGGAAAGCGTTATTCAGGTTAGTAATGTTCAAACATTTGAGCGTTATCATGTAAGTAGTTGCGCTCAAGATGATTGTTTACCAGGAGCATTTCAAAAGTTACTATTAACCGTTTCAGGCGTTACTGGTCTTCAAGATCAAAGGGTTAAGGTTCTGTTTTGTCAAGTTACAGTAGGTAGCATTGACATTTAAATGAGCGATTCTGGAGCCCCAGTAACCATAATATTTGACCACCTGTGCATAAAAGTTTGGGCTTTAAATGCTGTTCTACAGCAAACTGACGTAATTCCCAAAGCTTATGGTGACAAAGAAATTAACATGTTGAGGTATTTTTGGAATATGTGGCTTGTTTGGGCAGACGTGTATACAATAAGGTTTGTGTGGCCATCAAAGTCAAGAACATCGTGGGTTGTCAAGATTTAGCCTAAATAGCCCTTAAACTTTTGCCTGGTGCTGATAATCCACCACAGTTGAATGATGTAGGTGTGGCATTGGTGTCTAACCCTGAGGATGAAAATGATTTGCAAAAGATTTTAGCTGCATATCCTCAAGAATTTGATAACAAACTTGGGAAAATTAATAAGTATCAACACTTTATCAAGTTAAAGTCCAATGCTTTGCGTGTAACTCATAAAGCCAGACCCATTCCTTGAAGTGTGAGAAATTATCTTAAAAAGCTGTTGGACAAATTGGTGTGTGAAAGTGTCATTGAAAATACTGACTCTTCTGAATGGGTCGGCCGCATTGCCTCAGGGTGTAAGAGGAGTGTGGACATTCGCTTATGTGCAGACTTGCGCACATTAAACAAAAACATCCAAGTGGATTGCCATTTGTTACCCAAAATTCTAGACTTATTAGCTGATATTGGTGGTTCTACCTATTATTCCTTTTAGATCTGCATATCGTTAAATTCTGCTAAAACCTGAGTCTACAGATCTTACAACTTTTGTGACTCCATTTGGAGCATATACGTTTTTGAGATTGCCTTTTGGACTGGCCTCTGCAGTCCGCGTGTTCCAGAAGTTCATGGACCACTTGCTTGAAGGAATAGCTAGAGTCCAAGCATATCAGGATAATGTGTTAATATTCTCGAAAACAATAGTGGAACATTAGTCTACGCTGGAAAAAGTTTTTAATGTTTTTAATGAGGTTGGTGTCACACTCAGCCTGGACAAATGTACATTTTTCAGAGATAGTCTTGACTATATAGGTCATACTATTTCTTCTTGTAGCATAAAACCAAAGTTTTCCTTGACACAAGCAATTGCAGAAGTACCAATTCCTAACGATAAAGTCACATTAAAATCCTTTTTGAGTATGACTATTACTCAAGGTTTGTACCTGACTATGCCCAGGTAGTGTAGCCATTACGATCATTGCTCAAAGAAAGGTAGCTTATTTACTTGGCTCAAAGACATAGATGTTGCATTCCAAGAAATTACAAATTTAAATGTCAATGCTCCTGTTCTGTCGTCCTTTATCCCATGTCAGAAATGTTTAACTGTTGACGCCAGTCAACATGGCCTAGGTGCTGTATTATCTCAATGGGTATGGGGCGAGGAAAAAACGTTTGGTTTTTCATCACGATCACTTAATGCAGAAAACCACTGTAGCATAATTAAGAGGGCGGCACTGGCTTGTACATGGGCAGTAGAGAAATGTAAGACACTTCTATGGGGCACGAAGTTTGACATCTATACAGACCATAAACCCTTACTTCACCTGTTGAATGGCAATGGTACAGGAAAAGCTTCTGCCAGGTTGGTTTACATTTTATCCCGCCTCCATGAATTCAGCTTTGTGATTAAATACATTGCTGGCAGCTGAAACGTTAGGACAGATTGCTTCTCAAGATTACCTTTACATCACACTTCTGATGATGAAATACATGATGACGTTGAATGTGTAGTTGCAACTGTTGAGGATATTTGTATGTATCATGGGGTTTTCTTCTATAAGGATTGGATGGATGAGTTTGATAAAGATGAAATTCTGCAAGCTGCTCAAAATATGGTACTAAATGGCTGGCCTAAAGAACAATCTCTTCCTGCATCCTTGAAAATCTTGTGCTCAAGTTTTAATTGAGCGCTCTATAGTTAAAGATATACGTGTACAGGCTGATCTCTGCCTTCCCCCTGTTGCGTTGCACAATAAAAGTATCCATGCTGCGCATGAGGGACACCTAGGAGTTGGGGGGACTTGTAGGAAACTTAAAGAACATTTTTGGTTGCCTGCCATGGACAGGGATTTTTCGCTTTTGGTCAATGATTGTCAACCTGGTCTTCTTTCTGCCAAACATTAGAAAACTGTGAAAACGCCATTACATGTGGTTCCATTCCCTGAGGAGGCCTGGTCCAAGTTAGCTTTGGATTTTGTTGGCACCCTTGGCTCTGTTACCCAGCAGTAAGAAATACATTATGGTCTTGGTCCATTACTACTACGAATGGGTAGAGTTTGAGTTCACTTCTTCTCCCAGTACATTGTCTGTGATAACATTTTTATCTAGATTTTGTAACTCGGGGAATAAGTCCCAAGGAGTTGTTTACAGAAAATGGCACTCCTTTTGTTTCAAATAAAATGAAAGATTTTCTTGCTTCATATCAAGTCCAACATCTCAGCGTTGCATTGTATTCTCCTTCTTCAAATGGTCTTGTGGAAAGGATGAATAGGTTTGGGAAAGAGGGGTTACAATAGTCATTAGCCTGCAATGAAGTTGTTTAGGATTTTTTACGTAGAAAGATCTGGGCATACTTAACCACCCCACGCTCCACCACTGGAATTTCTCCCTTCCGGTTACTAAGAAAGAGAGATCTCAGGGGGAAAGATATTCCAGACTGGTTAAAAGAATTAAATAATAAAAGTAATACGTGTGTCTTGCTCTGATAAACAAAAAATAAAGAACACTATTATAGCCCGCCAAAAGGTACAGAAGAAATAATTTGATGCCAAGCATAAAATGGGACATCAAGAATTTTTAGTAGGGGATTGGATAATGGTAAAAAAAAGTTGGAAAAGGTGCTTCAAAATACTCCCTTCCGGTTCAGGTATTGAAGGTTTCCAAAGGTTCTTTGTTTTTTGATAAAATGGGGTGGTGGAGCAGAACAGCAATTGTCAAGTTGTCTTGTGAACAAGCAAATAAGATCTTGACAGGTATAAAACCCACTGAGTTTGAATCGGAGGATAATTTTCTTTTTTTGGATGAAGTGTTACCCAGTGGTGAGAGATCAGTTCCTGAGTCCAGTTTGGATTCAACATGTAGGAATACTAATTTTGATAATATTCAAGAACATCAAGATGAAGTTATAATTTATCAAAGTGATATGATACATGAGGTGCAAGATGACCCTGATAACATCACTACTCCTGATGTCAGAGTATGATGTAATTGCTCTTTGCTTGCTAGGTTTAAAGATTTTTATGTTTATTAGTTTCTTTTGTGTAAATAGGGAGATTTAGTGTTCCTAATTCTAATGTATAGCTTCGTTCATTTCCTTTTACCTGCATTATAGAAGGACGTGCATATGTTAACTGATGTTGTAAACCTGTTTGTGATTGAAAGTATGGCCCGTGGCAGTGCTACCGTTTGTTGAGATCGGATCGCTTCTGCTGCGGCAGTAGCTGTCAGATCTTCATCGTAGGAGGACGCACTCCCATGGGTGCTGTATAGATGAATAAATCTACATACAAAATACCTCTTCTGCCTTTGCTATTCGTCATTTTGGCTATCTTAACAGCAGCTTTGGTATTTGGAAGCCCAGGCATGTAGCAGTGACATTTGAAATGTCATAAGAAATTTTTTGGGGACCTATACCTTTATACAAAAGCCCTTTTGGATTCCTTTCTGATATTCAGCGAGCCCAACAACTTTCTTATCCCCTGCTGTTGTGATTTTCGTTTGATATGTCTTAAAGGAAATATATCCATTTTGCTTTGGATGAGCCTGCAGATCTAGTGATGTAAATATATTTTTGTTTGATTTTGGAAGCCTTTTTTCCTTGTGGTATAATTTTTTTCTTTGTTGCCCTGTTCAGTTTCATCATTTGTAAAGAGAAAAAACATTCAAGAATCATCAGCCCTAGACATATACATGTGATGATTTGACTTTTATTGCACTGCATTTTATGCATGGTGTAATTCTGTTTTCAACCTCTTCCTAGATTACTAAAATTGTAGGTGACTTAATCTGTGCATCACCATGTTGGAAAAAAACTCAAATTCACTGGTTCTGGAATACTCTTCTAACTATAACTTGCACCCCACCATCCATTGCTTAAGACCTCACATATTAAATAACTCACAATATGTTAACATTATTAAAAAAATACGAGACGAGAGTGTTTGTTGGTTGTCCTCGCACTAAGGGGTGCAAGGCCTGGTTTAATGCAAGTATATGTTGAAGAAGCAAGTTATAGATAGCTACGTAAACTACACCATGTGAGTTTATGGGATTTAAAAAACCATTTGATCTAATTTTACTCCTAACTATAACGTCACTTTAGTTTTAGTTTTTTTTCTTCAGTGAATACAGGAGTGTCTTAATATAAAAAAAAGTAGGGTTTCCTTCATGGCAAAGGCACTTTTCTCACCATATGTTACTGCAGCCGCTTTCTGTAACTGTAATTTAGCCCAAACAAAGTATCCACATACAACATTTAACTCTATTGTCTCTGGAAAAAGCCATAGTAAATGGTGCAAAAAAGGCCCCAGACTGTTAAAAAAACAGTTGTATGAAACCGATTTTACCACTGCTATTTTCGGGTCAGATCATGTGCTATGGCACTGAATATCACTAGATCAAAGAGGGTTCCTGACCTAAACTGGATATCTTCGGAGAAGAGGGCAGGTAAATTAAACATGGCAAACAAAAACAATAACCTCTCCAAAACACTTCATATAACAAAAGCAGTATGTCTATAAATGTACAAAAGCCATGAATCGGACCAGTATTTTTTTTTTTTTTTGATAGTTTATTCATCTAGGGTACAAAAATATTTGTATGTAGGTAATTTTTTTTATAAAATCAAAAATGATGGTACATGTGGTTATATAATATGTACATGGTTCATGAGCACCCATGTTAGAGAACAAGCAATGCAAATATTAAATCTAGTACAGCACAAAAACACTAAACACATAGTCAATTACAATAGTATAATAACAGGAAAACATATATCAAGAGATTATACATTACAAAAATCACATAACAAACATGAAGAAACTAGAAAGATCAGAAAAAATAAAAATTGTTGCTTATTTTTCTAGTGTGATGAGTATTATATCCTGTGGATAGAAATGCGCCACTGCGTGTTTCGGAAGTTTAAAAATGATGTGATCAACCTTCATCAGGGCGCTGTCTGTGTGAATAAACTCTGTATAATCAGTAGAGCTGTGCACCAGGCAGGGGGCTCACAATCTTCACAACTGGTCTGAAAGTAAAAGGCATAATTAGATGTACTGACTGAACTAAATGGGCAAAGAGGAGCCAACGTGTGGCAAAAATTAAACCATGCATTATAGTACGGGCGATGTAGAAAAACATAGCTGTCATCCTACAAGAGAGAACTGTGGTGCAGGACGAAAACTAGACCCAGAATAGAGTGTTATGGTGATAGCCCAAAGATGAGAAGAAGCAAGGATAAAGAGTATCTAACAAAGGCCCACCTGCTATATACAAGTGTTCCTTCTTGGTTAGATAGCGCAAACTGTGCCACGGACTCGTGGTTAGAAAGGCACACGCTTCCTATATCGGGAGTAGGTCGGGATAGGCACAATCTGTTTAAGTTTCACAAGAGCAAATAATGTTCTAAATGAGAGAAAAAGGCAACATAAATGGCAAACTAGAAAACCAGAGAGAGATCAGGTTACAGGTACAATGGGTGGCTTGCCTACTGGGATCCTCAAGGAGATGAGATTCGGCAGCATGGCTCTGTCGAGCGGGGCCAATACACAGCCGTGAATATAGTCCCAAGAGTAAGGTTGATAACCGGGACTCAAAACGATCTAAAAAAACAAAAATGGTGACACATGACCTACAGGGAACTAACTCCCTTGGAGAGTAAGGATGCCCGGCTAGCAGGAACAAAATGAGTCCACTCCACTCTCTTGAACTTCCTCCAAATCCGCGATATTTTCCATCATACCCAATCCGGATTTCGCTCAAATCTAAGCACAGAGACTTCATTATTGGAAGTTAGAGTCAATAAAAGAGGTTCTGGACAGAGGAGGGAAGGCGATGTTGGTTTTACTCGATCTTTCTGCGGCCTTTGATACCGTCCCTCACTGCCGTCTTCTTTCTAGATTCCAGGAGATTGGTCTGAGAGGGACGGTATTCAACTGGTTTGAGTCTTTTTTTATCTGGTCGCCAACAATCGATTTGGGCCCCCCTTTCTCTGCTCCAGTTCCTCTGCTGGATGTGGGAGTCCCACAGGGTTCGGTGTTGAGCCCCACTCTTTTCAATATTTATTTGTCTCCCTTGGCTGTTCTGATGGAATCTCATGGAGCCCGGATTGTATCCTACGCTGACGATACGCAGCTTCTTTTTACCTGCGATAAGAACTCAGACTTCGCCGGTGATACCATCAGGAGCTGCCTCGAGGCTGTTTTTTCCTGGTTCCGATTGAACCAGCTACGATGCAACTCTGAAAAGTCGGAGATTCTTTTCTTTGGCTGTTCCCCTGATGGTCACTGGTAATCGTGGCGGCCTACCGATATGTTCCCCCCTTCATCTGCCACTTCTATGGCAAAAAATCTGGGTGTAAAAATTGACAGAGGTCTAACCCTTAAACCACAGATTCTCAGCGTAGTCGGCCAGTGTTTTGGCCTTCTACGTACTTTCAGGAAATTTCTTCCCTTTCTTTCTCATGCTCACAGGAGGATTACGGTACGCCAACATACTCTATTTAGGCCTCCCAGAATATCTTCTTACACGCCTTCAATCTGTTCAGAATGTGGCGGCTAGGGCCATTTTTGGTCTCAGTCGTAGGACTCACACCTCGGCCCTTCTGAATTCGCTTCACTGGCTGCCGGTGTGCAAGCGCATTCATTTCAAAACTCTTATTATGGCCTTTAAATCTCTGCGCGGCACCAGCGCTGCCTACTTAAGGTAAAGAGTGCGGTTCTATTTCCCTTCTAGATCTTTATGATCTGCCTCTCAAGCGCTGGCCATTGTTCCTGCAACCAAACGAGCGCGCATTGGAGGACGCTCTTACAGATTATTAGCTCCTCAACTCTGGAACAAACTGCCCCTTTCCTTCAGGAAATTAGACAATCTGTTATCCTTCAGGAAGGGGCTCAAGGCGTGGCTGTTTGGACAGTAGCTCGCCTGCGTCTTCTTGGCCGTACCTCTACAGATCTGTATAGCACCGGGACACTCTGCCCGAGTAGCCGAGCGCTCTATAAGACTCCCTTTAACATGACATAACATAACAGCTTACCGTAAAAAGACGAATTGTAAAAAACACACCTCCTCCTGTCCTCAATGTGGCCAATATGGTTATCTCAAACAGCGGCGGTTTTAAATGCAGTAGTTCCGCGCGCCAAACGCTGTGGATGGAAATCAGCTTAAACTCCGGCATGGGACGGAGCAGGGAACGACTGTGCTAGACCGATGACCTGCAGAGAAGTAGCCGCCATATTGAAGTGCACGTGGACACTAAGAGGCTAGAGTGGGCGGATGATAGGCCAAATACGCAAGTAGGAATGGGGCTGACGAAATACAGAGCAGATACGGAAATGTGACCACCATCTTAGAGTAGCGATTTCACAATTGAAAATCGTAGAAAATCTAAAAAGCGGTAGAAGAAAAATACCCAGGTTATCCAAGCCGAATACAACAAATGTATATATCGACTGGCTGGGGGAGCCAGAAAAGTGGATAACAAGCGAACGAGGGCTCAGTGGATGGGTTTATTTCAAGGGCGACCACTGTTTAGAGCAGATGAGGATGGAGAAAGGGCTGGGTACTGCCAGCGTCCAATACAAATAACCGTAACCTAAAATCAAAAAATGCCAACTAAGATGACAAACTACAAATTAAACAACAGGATTACTAGGAAAAAGTACTAAGGTGGCAAGTAAGGATTTCATAAAGGAATGGCCAGGCACCAACAAAAGGAGTGCCATCAAGAATTAATGGAGTATGCCTTGTAGAAAGGCCCAATACCAACGGACCCTGGTTGAATTAAGGTCGAATGGACCAGACAACCTCTAGACTAACGTATGGCATTTTCCCATGGGAGGAGTTTGTTGAGGCCAGAGCTGGCTGTCTGAAGGGTGTAAATCCAGAACACCTCTTTTCCTCCGGCCATCATTGTTGCTGTCTTAGGGAAATGTTATCCTTTTCAGAATCACCCATTTGAGATCTTTCTCAGAATGTCGTTTCTGGGACCAGTGTTCAAGCAAGGGGGCTCGAACTCCCGAATGGTTTCTCCCACATAGCCTAGATTGCAGGTGCATAGAATGAGATTTATGACATTGGCAGTTCTACAATTAGTCATCTCAGTGAGTTTAAATTGTCTCTGTCCCCAGTCTAAGGTGGCCGTAGTGAGGGCATTATTGCATGTGTGGCAATTGCCGAATTTATGGTTACCCTTAAAGGGGGTGGGTCCTGAAATAGATTTCTGAGTGTACTCTTTCTTCTTTGTAGGTTGCTCTGACAAGTGAGTTTCCATGATTCTTATTCCATCTAAGAGCAAAGACTGGTCTGGGGAGGTTGATTGATTGGTCTCCAGCATTAAGGATGTATCATTGTGACCCAATTATTTGTCGTATTTTATTGTTGAGGTTAGAATGCGTGTAACACAAATCAGTTTCATATCATTCTTCTTGGGTTTGTCTTCAAAGCGGGTATCCCTATTGTAATATCTGGCTCTTTTGTAAGAGTCCTTGATTAGTCTTTTGGGATATCCTCTGGTAAACAACTTATGTTTCAGTTGTTCAGCATGGTGGTCTTAGTTCCTGAAGTTGGAGCAGTTCCTGCGCAATTGCAGTAATTGACTAAATGGGATACCATCTTTTTGACACCTAGGGTGGTAACTATCCTAATGGAGTAGCGTGTTCCTCGTTGTAGGTTTTGTTTACAAGGACACTTGAATTACATTGTTTTCAATATATATCAATATATCCAAGAATTCAATTTTGGCTTGCCGGTCTTGGGGCTGAACTTCATACGAGGATCACACAAGTTGATCCAAAGGAGGAATTTGTTCGATCATTCAGGGGTTTATGAAGCGTGCTACTCACCCGTGAGGCTCTCAAGGTGCTGGGGGGAGGGGGAGTTTGCAGCTCCGGGTAAGTAGAAGAGCCAGGTCTTGAGGCTCCGCCGGAAGGTTTGTAGAGTGGGGGAGCCTCTCATATGGGAGCTTGTACCAAGTCTTTGCTGCGATGTGGAAGAAGGCACTTCCTTCCGCCTGCTCTGGTTCTGCGGATGTGGGGGTCTTTGCCAGGGCAAGGTCGGTGGAGCGGAGGTTCCTTTTGGGTACATGGAAGCAGACTTTCATTGAGGTATTTGGGTCTAATGTTGTGGAGGGATTTGTAGGCGTGGGCGAGTAGCTAGAAGATTACGCTCTTCTCTATGGGGAGCCTGTGGAGGTCTTGTAGGTGTAGGGTTATGTGCCCGTTGCGAGGTGTTCCAAGGACGAGTCTGGCTGCTGTGTTCTAGATGGTTTGGAGCTTGTGTAGCAGGGTTTTGTTAATTCCAACTTAGAGGGCATTGCCGTAGTCAAGTCTGCTGGTTGTGAGTGCATGGGTGACGGTCTTTCTGCATTCAGGTGGGATCCACTTGAATGTCTTGCAGAGGGAGTTGAATCAGGTGGATGAGACTGAGTTGATCTGGT
Organism: Lissotriton helveticus; assembly: GCF_964261635.1. NCBI lineage: Eukaryota > Metazoa > Chordata > Amphibia > Caudata > Salamandridae > Lissotriton > Lissotriton helveticus. Next base: position 1,868,142,368 of record NC_136067.1, read on the forward strand.
GAGTCATGGTGAGAGTGGAATCTACAATGATGCTGAGGTTTCGGGCATGGTCTGATGGTGTGGGTAGGGTTTGAAGGGCAGAAGGCCACCAGGTGTTGTCCCAGGCGGTTGAGGAGGGCCCAAAGACGAGCGCCTCTGTCTTCCTCGAATTGAGCTTAAGACAGCTGTTGTTCATCTAGGCTGCGACGTCTTTCATGCCTTCCTGGAAGCTGTCTGGTGACTTCCGGGTTCTTCGTGAGGGAGAGCATTAGCTGGGTGTTGTCGGCGTAGGAAACTATGCTGAGCCCATGCTGTCTGTTGATGGTGGTGAGGGGGGCCATGTAGATGTTTATGAGCGGGGGCTGAGCGAGGATCCTTTGGGTGCTCCACAGTTAATCTCTGTGGGTTTGGAGAGGAAGGGTGGGAGTCTGATCCTTTGGAATCTGCCAGTGAGGAAGGAGCGGATCCAGCCGAGGGCGTTTCCCCGTATGCTGGCATCATGGAGTCTGGTGGCGAGCGAGCGGTGGGAGACGGTGTCGAAGGCTGTGGAGAGGTCTAGTAGGATGAGGGCTGCCGTATGGCCCTGGTCAAGTAACATGCGGATGTCGGTGGTTGCTGCTTAGGCTTGACTGGGAGGAGTGGAGGATGCCGCTCTGTTAGATCAAGGTGGTCCGTTGGGCATTGACTAATCTCTCGGTGACTTTGGCTGCAAAGGGAAGGAGCGAGATGGGCCAGTAGTTTTTTAGGTCCGTTGGCCGAGGGTGTCTTTAAGAGGGCTTGAACTCTGCCTGTTTCCTGCCATCGGGGAAGATGCCGGCTTCGAAGGAGGTGTTAATGGTCCTGCATAGTTTGGGTGCTATGGCAGCATTGGCTCTGTGGAAGATGTGCGGCGGGCAGGGGTCCATGGGGGCTCCTGAGTGGGTGTTTTTAATGGTCGTGGCAGTGTCTTCGGTGGTAGCCGGTTTCCAGGTGGTGATGGTGGACTGCTTGTCGGTGGTGGAGAGGAGGGTGGTGTCTGGAGTCTGTTTGCTGAAGTTGTCATAGAGAACCTTGATTTTCAGGTGGAAGTAGGAGCTGAGTTTCTCGCAGAGGTCCTGGGATGGTGTGATGTCCGTGGCTTTGCTCTGGGGGTTTGGTGAACTGCTGTATGATGTTGAAGAGCTCTTTTGCGTTACTGCCATTGGTGTGGATTTTGTTCTTGATAAAGGTTCTCTTGGTGTCTCTTATGCGCTTGTGATATTCAGTCACGACGTTCCTGTGGGTCATCTGGTCTTCTGTGGTTATCCTGTTCCTCCAGAGTTTCTTGAGGCGTCTGCAGTCGTGCCTAGCTTCTTGGAGGTCGGTGGTGAACCAGGCAGCCTTCCGGGGCATTGTCTGACGGGAGCGCCGGAGGGGTGCCAGCTTGTCTGCGCAGCTGGTGATCCAGTGGTGTAGTTCCGTGGCTGCAGAGTTGGTCTCGGTCGTAGGGGGGGGTTGGTCTTGGATGAGGGTGGTGTTGTGGTGCTCCTCTGTAACCTTGGTCCAGTTCCTGCGGGCGGGCTTGGGTGCGGTAGTGGTGTTGAAGTCAAAGTGTACACAGTGGTGGTCAGTCCAGAGGGGCTGCGTGGTGTGACTGACGTGGATGTTTGTTCTTCCTGCGAAGATGGGGTCGATGGTATGTCCGGCTCAGTGGGTTTATTTTATTTATTTTATTTTATGTGCTTCTATAGCGCATGAATAGACCCCCGTAGGGGTATCTCCGCGCTTTGCCATACAGAAGGAGCGTGTACTGTGCCAAGTCATTGCAGAAATTACTGGGCATAGGGGGGAATTAACTACTGTTAAAAAGGTTCATTAAGTTGTTCTTCTCCTTCCCATATGAAGAAAACATTGTCAATGAATCTTTACCATTGATGGATATTCTCAGCGAGAGGTGCTATTTCATTGAAGACAAATTTGTCCTCAAATGTGCCCATTTAGATATTATTTAATGTACATCAATAGTGTTGAGATGCACACCGGTGTACTCCATGTTTAACTTTGTTCAAATGTTTCAAGACTGTGAAGGCGTGCTCGCTTTCTTCACGCTCTGCCCAGTTGCGCTGCAATATTGAACTGACACGAGGGGACCTCATCTGATCCTCATACAAGCTGCACAGCCAAATCCATTCCTGAATTAATCCAATCAATCGAATTATAATATTAATCTTCCACTTTTTCCACGTATTACTCACCTTTCTTTTCACCTTTAATCTTCTTAGTTTCATCAATTCATTTGACTCATTCCTTAATTTCTGTGATGCTTATGAAGACACAGGAGAATTACACGATTCCACATGTCACGACTTTATTAAAAAAAACACCCAATGCATTTTGGGATATTTCCCTTCTTCAGGGGTATCTAGAAAACAAAAGAATCAACGAACAACCATCAACGCGATTATTGCCCTCTAGATTTACTGAACAAACTTAAATGTGTCCGTTTCATTTCACAATTAAAACTCTGCCTCCATAGCAGCCTAAATTCATGTTTCAATAATCATTCTCTATTGCACATGCATCAATAAACCGCAATCCCCGTTGCACGCCCCAGCTGTTAAAACCCTCATGTTTCTACAATAAAAAGAATCCAACATTGCTGTGATCCTTTCAACCCCATGTAGATATTAGCCACATTAGGGGCACAGGCTGCCCCTATGCTGACTCCTTGGATCTGTTTATAGATGAGGTTGATAAATTCAAAATAGTTCTCTTTGAGAACAATAGCCAGACACTCAAGGATAAAAATGTGGTCGTCCTGACTATGGCTCCTTTCTAGGGTCATTTTGACTGATTCTAGTGCTTCTCGCTGGGGTATATTGGTGTATAGTGCCTCAATGTCCTTCATGACCAATGTATCTGTGTTGGGATTAAAGGGTATCCCTTCAATTTTTGATAGCATGTGTCCAGTGTCTTTGACAGGAGCTGGAAGGGCGGACACCAATTGTTTCAGAAACGTGTCTATATATTTGGACAGCGGTTCTCTTATAGATTCAATGGTGGACACAATAGTTCTGAAGTGGGGCTTACTGGGATCTTTATGGGTTATTGGGACTCCATGTAGCATAGGGATTCTGGTATGAGGTCTGTCGAGAAACTCAAATTCCTGCCTACAGATGGTACCTCTCTCCATATTCCTTTCAGTAAGATATAAGAATTTCTTTTTTAACCCCTTGAGTGTGCGTGACGGCCGGGAGCCATCACTCATCACGATGGGTGTGTGCGGAGGACGGCCCCTGGCTGTCCGAACCCCCCCCATCTCTATTTCCCCAACACCGCGGTGGAATTTGCGCCACAGTCAAGGGGTTAATCCTCTGTTCTGGAAAGGTGATCAGTTTAGAATAATGTTCTGGTACATCTAGAATCTTTAGAATCTGGTCCTTGTAGTCTTTCGTATCTAGGACAACAATGCCCCCACCTTTGTCACTAAGTTTGATCGGGACATCACGGTTTTTATGTAGTTTGTTGAGGGCGTTGTATACATCAAGATTGAGATTATAGGAAGGTTTTGGAACAAATCTTAACATGGTTTGAATTTTATTGAAGCCTGTTTTCTCAAAACATGCCTACTTCAAGGGTGGGAGTAAAGGTGGAGGGTGGTCCGAGTCCTGATCTGTTGTCAGTGGTAGAGACAACCATATTTTCAAAGTCAGGGTGACAGCTATATTTTTTCACATCGCACATACTATAATGCATTTTTGTCACACGTTGGCTCCTCTTTGCCCATTTAGTTCAGTCAGTACATCTAATTATGCCTTTTACTTCCAGACCAGTTGTGAAGATTGTGAGCCCCCTGCCTAGTGCACAACTCTATTGATCATACCTTGAATGGATGGTATTCTGCCACAGATGAAGGTAGATCACATCATTTGTAAACTTCCGAAACACGCATAGGCGCATTTCTATCCACAGGATATAATACTCATCACACTAGAAAAATGAGCATATTGAGCAACAATTTTTATCTTTCTGATCTCTAGTTTCTTCATGTTTGTTATGTGATTTTTGTAATGTATAGTCTCTTGATGTATGTTTTCCTTGTTATTATAGTATTGTAATTTACTATGTGTTTAGTGTTTTTGTGCTGTACTAGATTTAATATTTGCATTGTTTGCTCTCAAACGTGGGTGCTCACGAACCATGCACATATAATTATATAACTACATATACCCTTATTTTTGATTTTATAAAAAAAAATGATCTACATAAGAATATTTTTGTACCTAAGATGAATAAACTATAAAAATTACTGGTCTGATTCATGGCTTTTGCATATTATAGACATACTGCTTTTGTTAAATGAAGTGTTTTGGAGAAGTTATTGTTTTTGTTTGCACTGAATATCACTAGCACAGAGTCCTGATACCAGCAAAAATAGGGTTCAGAAAAAGGTGTAACATTTTAGGTGACCATGCTGCAAAGGCATACGTACAAACCATAGCCTTTCGTATGCCTCACCACTGGTGCCCTCTCTCGAATGAGGTACAAAAGGGGGTGGTGATGGACGGAGCTGTTCTGGCCACCTTGATTTGGTTGCTGCCATCTTGCCAAGCTGTGCCCTATCTTCACATCCACACCGCCACTGCACCTGACTCTCTCGTGGAGTGGGGCGGGTGTGCAGCAGGGCGTTTGGAGGGGGCTGAGTTCTGGTTAGGCAGCAGATGGTGTGGAAGCTTGTTTCCGGTCCAGGGAAGGCATGGCTTGGCAGTTCGGGCTGGACTGTTCCCATGAGGCACAGGGTCAGACTGATTTGCATATAGCCATGTCTGAATTGGGGTGGCAGAGTGGGCTAAAGAACGGTGATGGATTAAACCCAGATCTTTTGACTGGGTGTGAGTGTTTGATTGGTTCAGATGCTCCGTCCATCACCACCCCCTTTTGTACCGCTTTTGGCCGCCATAAGTGTGGCAGGGTATGCTCAGACGTGAGTCCCTTGCTCACTTGGCCACTGGATTCAAGCAAGCCGGGCTAAAGACGGCTGTAATGCCAGAAACCGGTCCTCGGAAGCTTGTTTCCGGTCCAGGGAAGGTACGGCTTGGCAGTTCGGGCTGGACTGTTCCCATGAGGCACAGGGTCAGACTGATTTGCATATAGCCATGTCTGAACTGGGGTGGCAAATCTTTTGACTGGGTGTGAGTGTTTGATTGGTTCAGATGCTCCGTCCATCACCACCCCCTTTTGTACCTCTCTCGAATGAGAGCACCAACACGCATAAATAGAAGCCTGTACATTATTGGTCAGTGGTCTACTGCCAAGTGCTCAACAGGATTTAAACATGGTGTTTACCAACCACGTGCTAGACTATGCTGGATAATAGAGGTATACCACAAGTGCTATTCTTGATGTAAGTGGGTACAGCCCCCCATGACTATGTCTTGACTCTATTAATGGATAGTGGCACCTGATTACAGTAAGGCTGTACAGATCTTATTCGCTTGTGCCCCGGTGTGGAGACTGTTTACTGGTTTACCCTAGTAAATCTCTTTAATTTGTCATTACTGGGCCTTCTCATTCTGTATCATAAGTGGTGCTTGATAATGCTTGGATGAGTGTGATGTGCGCCAGCTTCATTGGGATCCACATTAGATATATCCTGCATCCTCCATAGGGTTTAGTTGTAGACATTGCTACTGTATCTCATTCTCCCTGAATATCCTCCTGTGCTGTTTGCCCGATTTCCTGACCCTCTAGAGTTCTTTGTATATCTAAATGTGACTGCAACTGTCTGCCTCGAATCATCGTCCTATATAAAGAATGGTGGTTCTTATGTTGTTTAGGGGGCCAGGTTCAAGCCACTTCTTCCAAATCAGCTTGTGGCCTTGACAGGGCAACACCTGAGTAAAGGAATAGCCGAAAAGACCATGCCAGGACAGCACACTTCTTACAGAGAAATGATCTGCCTGCCCAGCAACCACATTCCATGCTTTGAAAGAATGCACAAAAAGAGAGACTGTCATAAGAAACTGTTTGCCATGAAGCTATTGCCCTCTAAAAAGAAAATACACTCATAGCTGATTGGTTTTCTTCAATGGTTGGGGGCTATGTTTAAATTATTTGTGTCCGTACATTTGTGAGATTAGCTCCTAAGTCCGACTGAGACCACAGACTTTGTACATATCACCCAACTTAAGAATCCGACTGTCTCAAGCGATGTTCTTTAAGCCAAGAATGTTTGCTGTTGTATACAACTTAATTGGCATCAATAACATTGATCTACCACTGCATCACCAACTCTCCGTTATGGAGTATTTTCTCACATACATTGGATGGGACATAGCCCTCACATACAGATAATCATCAAAGTGCCAAAAAAATCAAAAACCCAAGTTTCATTGATTCGAAGGAGTGAAGGCAGCATTAAGAACTTCTTCAAATGAAACAATTTATTTCCACACTACATACTGATTGGTTAAGTCACCAAACATTAACCCCTTTGCCGCGGCCGTGATTTCGCAGCAGTTCCGCAAAATGGGCGGGCCGCGTCGGCCGTTCGTAGCACCAGCGAGGTAGTGCTCGCAACGGCCGACGGCATCAGGGAAGGGGTTAATAAAAACATTATGAATTCATTGTACAACAAACATAAGCTCACTAAACATCTTTATATGAGATTTCCATATTTTATGGGGAAATAATAAAGGCAGTATGGTCCAAGAATTTCAAAGCTGCTCAGATAACCGTATCCTACAGCAACTATGCTCTGTGTCCACTCATAACAAAGGATAACTACTAGACCTAATGATCTCAAACAAAACCTACATTACTTGTCTAGACCCAATTCCAAAGGATGGTCAAACCATGCCATAATACAATTTGAACCGAAAATAAAGATTATCAATTAAAACAGAGCTAAGAAGATCACTCGAAAAGATTCTTCTAGAAACATGTGAACTAATATTACAGCTTTCTCAATGGGCTCGAACAACAGAAAGGTAAATTACTTCAACAATAAAATAGAAGAAATTGTTGATAAAACAGCAGGACTATAAACCGAGAAATATTAACCCCAACAGTTTATGCATTCACTATACCAACAAAAATTAGAAATCTAGAAAGAAATGGGCAAAAAAACTTAGACCGAAAAATTCCTACTCATGTAATAGATGTACAAAACATAAGCATGAATAAAGTAAGTTTCCTCAACTAAAGATAAAAACCTTGCTGAACAAATTAAAAACCATAGAAAATTGTGCACAATCATACAAAATAGATCCAACAGGCGCATGGTAAACTCAGTGGGGAAAAAAAGTAACACATTTGTAAATTATTTTTCTGACGACATTATCACTGTTGGAGAAAAACTTGAAAACAAAAGTATTTTGAAGCAACTCGATTTCGGGGAACAAATAATTCCTGGGTGAAATTTGAGCTAATAACAGATATTGAACGTGAAAAAGAAATGAATACATCGACGCCCACATTATATGCCATTTATCAATTATTCAGAAGCAGGCTTTAAAACATAGACGTTTTTGCAAAGATAGGGTGCCCAATTATCAATACATCATTGAAGAAAATAAACTTTCTAGACCACTAAAAGAAAGATGCTAACCCAGAAGCTCTCACAAACTGTAGACCAAGTAACTCGCGTACAATGACTAAGCAAACTGATAGAAAAATACGAAGCCAGCCAATTAAATGCAATTCATTCAAAAAGAAAAACTACATGAAACTATCCCATGGGTTTCCTAACGGGCTGCAGTAGGAAACGGCCACAGTGAAAATCATGAACGATTTCCACCAAGTGTTTGATAACAGAGAATCATGCAACCTGCTAGACTGGCATTTGTCAAGCAGCATTGCACCTCCGCACCGGTCCCAAAGGTCCACGGTCTGTCACGAGGGGCCCCTTAAGTTCCAACCTCTCCCAGGGTAAGAGTTACAGGGGGACAGCAACTCAGTAACTCATCCTAGACTCTAGGTGGGCGCACCCTGGCCTTAGCATTCACTTAGATGACCAAAGGACAGCCAATCCGGAGCCGCACAGTGGAGCACCCCACTAAGCCTCCGGAGTGGGGCGAAACGTCAGTATTTTATGCTGTGATCAAGCTAAAGCTAGAGCTAAATAACAGTCTTTCAAGGCTTACAAGGGAGGAGCAGGGCAGGGGCAACAAACGGTCGATTTTGGAATCCCACTACGTTACAGGAGACTACAAAGCACCCCCATTGTAACAGTCGGTCCTAGCTTCCTAGAAGATTTGACCACCAGTTTCTGTATATAGAGCCCCGAGGACCACCTGTTCAGACTACTCTTTTAATGCTTGTATATCATTAGAGCGACGGGGCCCCAAAAGAGGACGGCTCCTGATGAAAGTTCAAATTCGCAGACACCCACAAGGAGCTCCACCCAACCCCACTGCTCCAAAACGATCTTGTCAACTTGCTAAAGGGAACAAGGGGATCAATAACGCAGTTTTCTCAGTCAAGCGGGAAACCCACCATGAATCCCGGTCAACAAACAGACTTCCTACCAGATGAATTAAACACAGAAGCAGGCACCCCACTCTCTCAGGCAAATAGTATTTTAAGTACTTCAAGCTTGAACAAGGCGGCCACTCAAAGTTTATCCAGCCCCAACAAGCGAACACTTTCAAGCCCAGCGAGTTGGAGGGAGAAGGATGTCCACACCTCCCCTGTCAGCTCAGGGGGGCACTTCGGGGATATCAGCCCTACCCTGAAAGGGAAGAAGTCTGACTCTCCCACCAAAGAGAACAACAAGGAAATGCAACTAAAAATGGTGCGCACTGTCTGGGTAGTGGCTCAAATTAATCGGAATAAAGGCTGAGATGAAGAAGACCCAAACTCTGTGGCTTCACCTCTAATTTCAAGCCCTCTCTCACCTGTAATTGATCTTGTATCAGACTCCCCACAAAAAGGAGTCTTTACCCCTTCCTTTCTCCAAAGTTTAGGGCAAAAGATTGAGAGAATTCTAGAACTGACCCCAAAGCTGCTTGGGCTATCGGAGGCAGCAGGAGCCACACAGCAAGAATACCAAACAGTGAAGGATAACAATGGAGAAGTTCCACAATTATTGCCTGCAAACAAAAAACACAATACTGTAAGCAGAGCCCTACTATGGCAGTCGACAAAGATGGAGGATCAGATCAACATCCTACAATCAATATCATTACGCTAAGTCTAAGCAGCAGGGTGGAGGCAGTGGAAGACAGTATGACAAGAAATCTGGATACTAAACCGAGCTCATGTTCATGTGCAACGATTATCGATAAGTGGGCACCCCTTCTGACGATCCTTGGGGACATAGTGTAGATGGCGAAAGGGAGAGGGAATACAATGGCACCTAGTGCAATATAAAATGTGCCAACACCAAGTACCCATGATATGGGTGTAACGGAGAATGAAATAGTCTCATCAAGCCCAAAAATAAAGGACGGCCCACCTGGTGTTAGGGGCAGTGAATCTCGTCCAAGTGCGCAAAGCAATTTTGGATGAACCAAAGGCTAACAATAGAGAAATGGTCGAGCCCACAACAAATAGCCAAGTGTCTGGATACCCAAAACCTTTATCCAGGCTAGATGCTCCTCTATCAAAGAGAGCAAAGAAAAAGATCAGAAAACAACTCAAAAAGTCTGAAGCAAAATGGGGACAATTACAGCCTCTAACCATAAACCAACTTACTGTACAAAAGAAACCCAAAGACTGGCAGCTTTATCCATTATTCACAGTCAAAAGGGGAGTTAAGTAGGGCTCTTCACCGGGCTCGCCCGATGGGTACACCGCAGAACCGGAAACAACTGCAAATAATACACACGCACAGGTTTCCCCGCCCACCAGCATACAAACCAATCTAAGTCCAATAGCAGAAGCAGGAAGTCACCCCGCAAAGGCGCACACCAGCACTCGAGCCACAGCAGTCACTCCTTCTAAGGAAACTGATGCATCCTTGCAGCCCCAGGCAATAATGGCGAAGAAGACAACCCCATGTACACTGAGTAGTATATGCCAGTTTTACCACCCAATGCCACACAGGAACACAAACGCAGCACCACTACTCCTAACATAAATGAAAACCAGCTCTGCCGGATAGAGGAAAGGGATGCAAATCTGCCCCAGCAACAAATTACAATAATATCCTGGAACGTTGCAGGGATCAACATTGCAAAAGGAATACACATACAAGATTTTCTGACTAAGGCAATATATTATGCTTTCAAGAAACATGGGCTCCGGCCTATACCCCTTTGGCAGGGTATTATGAACATCACGTTGCAGCAATAAAACAAAACATCTTCAGTCGACCATCAGGCGGTCTTTCCATCTTTCTGAAGCATGCCTGACGATTTGTGGCTACAGAAGTTCAAATAAGGACACCTGAGCGTCAAGTCCTTCTACTTAATGGCCTATGCTTAAATTCTCTACCACTTTGTCTCCTGCTAATCAATTGCTATATCAAGCCAGCATACACCAACACAAAAGAATCTTTGGATGCCCTGACGAGCACACTAGGCAACCTCTTATTTAAAGCTTCATCAAGTAATCATCGTGGGGGATTTCAATTTGAGGGACTTAGACAAAAGGCATACTACTCCGATGTACAGGGATCTGGAAAATCCTCTATTTAATCTACTTAACTATAAGCTTTGTACAACCCATGCTCTAAAGGAAGCACACTCTTCATCATGGAGCCCGAAACTAACCTTTAGGAACATCTTGATGATCGATTATATCTTGGTTAGTGAAAGCATTGCAGCAGGACTGACAGACTTTGAGGTTGTAGATAGGTCTGAAAGTGATCACAGAGCTGTGAGAGCCAAACTACAACTAGAGGTACTGATAGCCATCTCCTACAATTTAATAGGGAAGACGTGGGGAGAAGAAACATACAAGGTCCCCCAAGAGATTAAATGGTCTGCGAAATTGGAGATAAAATGAGAGCATGGATCGAAACAAAGCAGTATGCCACTGAATCAGCAATATATGCCTTATCAATAAAAGGCTGGGAGAACATAGTAGGGGACCTACAACTGCACCTGGGAAATGCATGACAACAGCGTCCAGGCAACAAGCCCTTTCCGATCACTAGCTATCCACGTTTCTCGAATAACCTAACCAAAGGCAAAGGAGCTATACGAAAGTCCCTGTTAGTCCGGAAAAGAGGGGGAATCTTACCTGAGAGTATTTCCATCACAGACCTGAGGTCAGCTTATAAAAAGAAAGTTAAAAAGCATAAAAGAGAACACACTGAAAATTAATGGCTGAAAGTATTCTCCCTGATGAAAGAGGAGAATTTCATCGGGCAGCTGAGCAATCACGGAGGGCCGAGAGAGAATGGGGTGGCCGTGAGCAATTAGATAAGCCATGTGAAGCAATTCTACATGAGCAACACACTGGAAAAAGGCATCACAGAAGCAACCAAGTGGGGAGCAGGGCACAGCAGGTCAAATAAAGTAAATCAACAGAACCCGACTAATAATCTCGATAAAGGCCACATAGCACAGAATAGTCCAGAATCAGGAAACTGTAGGCCCCCAGGCACACTAATAAAAGCTGGCGTGGTCATCAAGACAATCAAGAAAATGAGGAATGATGGAGCACCAGGGCCAACTGGGTTACCAGCACCGATATTTAAACCGGCACCGGATTCTTGGGCAGCAGCTTTAACCCCACTTTTTAATAACATCACATCAGCAAGGACACCTCCTGGAGGGGCTCCATACTCTGCCTGATTTTCAGAAAGGGTGACTGATCCAAACCCACAAACTATAGGACATTGAAGCAAAGGCCTATTGTTTTCTTCTTTTGAAGGATTTGAAGTCATGGGCACAAGAAAAAGGCGTCATTCCAGTTTATCAATCAGGATTCAGGTCACACTAATCAACTATGGACAACTTCATAGTAATAGACCACTTATCATCTCAGGTAGTTAAAAAGAGGAGTCTCCCGCTGTTCTGTTGTTTCATCGACTACAGCACAGCCTTTGACAAAGTGGATCGCAGAAGGCTATAGTGGAAATTATCCACCTGGGGGATCCCTCCCTCTTTATTAAAAGCAATAATATCGCTATATGAAGACACTTGGGTTCGGGTCAAAGCAAATGTCAATACAGTGTCATCAAAAAGTCGTAAACAGGGCAGTGTATTGGCTCCTCTTCCATTCAATCTCTACACCGCAGATATGGGGGCCGCTCTGTAAGACACCAGCCTAGTCTCTCCAAGGCTGGGCAGGATGAGGTTTCTGGTACTACAATATCCAGATGATACTGTAATAATGAACCATACTAGAGTTGGCCTTCAGAGAGCCTTGACCGCACTGGATCGTTTTAACCAAGATAACCATTTACTGATCAATCAGGGAAAGACCAAGATAATAGTGTTCGGGAAACACCAGCAAAAAAAGCAAGCCCATTGGTACCTGGGAGATCTGCGAATTGACACAGTAGCCGCCAATAGCTACCTTGGGGTCTGGCTCTCAGAAAGGGCCACTTCAAATATTCATCTAAAAGATTCCAAAATTAAAGACAACAATGTCACTCATCTGCTAAGACAACTTAGCCACCATTTGCTAAGCCCAACAGTTGAGCTGATATTGACTGTTTTAAAAGCAAAACTGCTACCTGCCATCAGCGATGGCCATTTGGCCTGTCCCGGAGCGCTCGACAAATTCCTAAAAACAACTCAATTTAAGGCATACAAATCAGTGTTGCACATTCTGTGAGTGGCAAGGAGATCAAGGCTAAAATTGGAGCTTGGCCTTTGGAGGCCAGATCTGAAAGGTCAGGGAGACCAGATAAAGTTATACATTAAGACCTTGAGGGCTCCGGAAGATCACTCAAACATCAGCAGAGGTCCGTTTTCGAAGGTACAGGCACAGCCTGGCATACCAGTCTTGGCCAGGCCATTACCATCTTAAGGATAGAGGCAGCAAGCCTACAACTCTCTTCCTCCTGGAAGAAAGCGGTGAACTAGCAGGTCCTGGAAACATCATTTGCTGTAGACATCGAATCCAGCCCTCGTTCACTCACAGAGCCACTGGACAAATCATATATTTTGAGAAAAACTCAACCCTACCTACGGGAAGCACTATCAGCGGAAACCCTCAGGAAAATACTCTTCATGAGACTTATTACGTTAGGCATCACAGACTTGAATCCAGCGTGGGCTCGTAAGGGGGTGAGCAACGTGTACAGGCTATGCCCCTTTGCCAAAGAATCCTGGCTACACCTTTAGTGTTGTTGCCCTAACTGAACAAAGAGTGCCGGCGCCTTCTTCACCGTTAGTCATTGCAAACAGATCAAGGACCTTTAGGGAGGCCTCGGCTTTCTGTTTCTCAGACTCAACGGCAAGAAACTGAGCAAGAGTGGGGAAATGTATGCACGTAAACAGGAATACCATAAAGGAGGCATCACAGGGAGATACTGCTTCCATGCCAGTCTGATGTCCCTTTTCCTACTCATACAATCTGGGTGTTATAAAATGGCAGACCCTGTGAGGTACCAGAAGGGCCAATACTTTTATCTAAAGTTCATCTCATAATTTAAGAGTTTTATCGCCCTAGTTTTAAATTACTTTTAAAGTAAACCCAGAGAACGTGTTCTAATGAACTAAGGAATGTAAGCGTTTGTACGGTCAGTGGCATTGAAAAATTGAGGAGCGGGCAGGGTCTTGAGGCAAATTTGTTTTGACAATTGAATCATTTTAATAGAAGTTGCTTCTTTTTACTGTAATAATTTTAAATTAATCGGACAGTAATAAAATGCATTCACCTATGATGCATTAGGACCACGTGTTTTGTAACCACTTACACCCATTCGCTGGACACAGGCTGTTCAAAATAGTAGGGAAGTAATATGGTAGGTACCCGCCACTATGTAAATTATAAAACAAGCTGACACACTCATTGGATGATGTAATCAGTGATGTCACCAATTATGTCATTTAAGATATCAGTGATGTCATAGAACATGTCATGAGCGATGTAATATGTTGGGTCATAAAGCAGTACATTGTGGGGTCGAACGTTGTAGTTAGCTGAGTTTTTTTTAGTTCAAAACGTTAGTCACTCACAAATTCACCTAACTATAACATTACTTAACCCTTTCTTTTTTTCAGTGGCTATATATATATATAAAAAGATTTATAGAATCTTTTAGAAAACTAAGTTTGAGACACAAATATAGCTGTCTCAGGGTGAATAATACAAAAACATGTGGAAACGGGATTCCATCCAAGGCTTCTGCTTATTAACAAGTTGTTAGATGCTCTCTCAATACGACTATACTAACCATTTCTCACCCTCATAGGCCCCTAAAAATATTTGAAGCCCAAAACACATCAAGGGCCTCTTACATGTTATGGCTAGTGTAAAATTACCTGTACACATTTTCTTCAGAATTGGAAACACACATACACACATGTCCTTCCAGACACATTGTGGCTTAAGAAAAAACTAAATATGCACCCAATTCTACCTGAATTTTAGTCATGGGGAAGCAAGGAACATTTCCTTCCATACCCTGCATTTTGGAAAGATAATTCTTTTCTTAAAGATCCATCCTAAATCTTGTTTCGATTATGCACTCATAAAATGACAAATCCATCCTAAGCACTGCTCCTTCCTTATTGCCCATGCTCAGTGGAAGATACTCTGTTGCTCAGGGCAACAATGCGTGGCCTACCTCTTACAAGAAGATTAACAGAAGGCTCAATGTGTGCCAACAGCTAATATTCCTTACCATTAGTACTATGTAAGCATGCAGCAGTATAAGTGCTATGTTCCAATGGGCAAGAATATCAAACCCAATAAGTCTCATCTGTGGTGCGTGTTTAACCCTTACTGATATCCATAGTACAAGGAACTCACTTAACCTTATCAGTCACATAGGACTGTCCTAGATCATAATCAATCACATATTTTGAAGAGTTAAGTAGACCCAAAAGCTTTTCTAGATGTATCTTGTCCAGTTCTGCATCGAATCAGATCCGCAGTGCCATCAAATCCGTGCACCATATGTGATTGTCGGGATACACTGTATGTTGTAGATTTTCAACATAGATGCAATGTGCTTGCTCCAGATTTTGTAGAAGTGGTCAATTATTTGATTGTCTTGGGTGTTAACTGTGAACCCCATTAGCTTTAACATATTGACAGGTATAATAGTTATGCCACTGTTGATTGTAGATGGTGAGATCTAGAAGACCCCAAATGCCAGTCCCTGCTTACCAAGGAGGTACAACTGCTGGAAGCATTGAGAATCGGCATTTCCAGGGATACCAGTAATGCTTATCACAGCGATTATATATCAGCGCTTGAATAACACAAGCCACAGAGAACCGACCTGCTAAGATATAGCAGACTTCTAAATAAGGGCAGCTCCTGGTTTTCTAAGGAGCTGAGATAGAGATATGAAGTGAATGATAACGTTGCAAGGGAAGTGAGCGTACTGTAATTCAGAAAGAATGCAGATCATTACTCACAGGTTTGTAACAAGTACCACGTGGAATGCCCTGTATGCTTGCCAGGGTGCTTTCAGTTCCATCATGTTATTAGCTTTGTTCTACTTTTTAAAAGTTTTCTAGTGGCCTGTTTACAAATTTGCAGAGATTTCAGTTTTAACAACCGTTTAAAAATGCAATCATTGTATCCTGGGTTTATTCAACTTTTTCACTTAATGACGGCTGGCCGATCTGAAAGTTGGTCGAAGTTTAGCTTTTGATATCTTCAAGTACTCAGCATTTTCTCCCTCAAGCCTATGACACAGTCTGCTATGTTTTGGAAAATGTTTGTTAGTTTATACATAGTGTAACCTCCTTGTTCTTCCTTTGCTCAATATGTGGGCATCTGCCGGCAACACCAGGAAACATCAACCACTGTGGAAATAGAGTTTTATGCACTGCTGCTGCATACACCTGCATACGAGGTACTTGCCCCAGCTCTGCCACCCGAGTAGACACGGTGAGGCCTATTGGTGAATAACACTTGTGCATTAATGCTCTCAAGGGAATCATTCTGTTAAGACTATTTTGATGATGAGTTTTCACACCCCTCGAACTTGACACTCCTCAATATATGGTTAGTTAGGGCATATTTTTCTAAAATAGAGTCTCACTGGTTAATTTGTACATTTTTATTGGGTATGGCTTGAGAGGGTAGCTCTCTGCAACATATTATCAACTCTTTAAAATATACATAGAATAGGCTTCGGCTCCGCCTAGAGGAGTATATCTCTCTAACCGTATGCTGTTGGCTAGTTGTTCTAACATTCCACCTACCTTTTGAGTGCTTGCATTGTAAAACATGAAGACTATTGTGCATCTCAAACTCACTCTATCATCACACTTTAAATTCTTTATCTCCTTCCTGGTCGATTGCAAACACTATGATTAGATTGCGTTAGCTCCCTGGACCTAAAGCGACGGGGATCTGGCTCCTGTTCTAAGTGAGACTGATTTCTTATGATGCTATGTAAACACAGTCCTATGCATCACTCATCACTGCTTAATATTAACTGGCCAAAGTCTTCAAACTATTCCAGCCCAAGCCTAGTTTTAATAAAGTCACAGTCGAGAAAGCCATTGCAATCAATGTAGTGCTCAAGGAAAACCCATCAGGACTTTTAAGCTCCAAGTAACACAAATCTGGGAAGGAGATCATTCAGACCAGTGTTAAGGGGAGCTTTAAAGACGTTACAATTTTGCCCAGATTGCAACAAAACTCGTGGATTCATCAGTGGAATCCTCCTAAAAAACAATGGAACCATGTTATTATCCACTTCAGCCCTGCTATAACCAGGACTTGGCTAAACCTTTCCTGGAAAACATCCCAATTCCATCCTCCCATTGCACCAGTCAATCACCATGCACAAGCCAGAATCTACTCTGGTGGGGGGTTTTTTGTTGGAAGAAGTAGGTGGCTTTCTAAAATAAAGTGTGTAGAAAATGTCACACAATTAATTTTAGAATGTGCCTTCACTGGTATGGTGGCTAAACTGTCATTGGTTTTTACAATCAATCCTGTGGAGCTAGTTATGAAATATTTTACTATGTGAAGGTCTGGCATAGTACCATTGAGCATTATTTCTCTGAAGGCAGCTAATTTTGTGTTATTGGAAAAAATGTGGGATGCTCCTAAGTGGGGGGTTTTCAGGGCTGGACCAGCTGAGGCTGTATTCAGGCAACTCTGAATACAAAAGAAATAGAGTCCAGCCTCTCTCGCCTCTCTCGGTGTGTGTTTAGGGATTGAGACTCATCACCAATCAATAAATATTAGTGTACCGCGACAAATTTAAACCCCAACTCTCTGATTCACTCTGGACATCGAAATTCTCCTCAAGGAACACATCACCAAGAAAAATATATTATCTTGGGGTCCAGCTCACTCTGCCAAAGAAAGTGAAACCATTCCACCCAGCAACATATTTTACATCTACCGTTCGAGCCTGTGTTCTCTTACAACTAGGTTGTGGCAAAGCTCTGCTTCACTGACAAACAGACTCAATCTGGATCCCGTCAAGGACATCCTACACGCAGAGGCAATTCCCCTTAAGGTCCTGAAGAAATATGTCATCTTTACCCTGATGGAGCTCCACTGGCTGCCTTTCCCAGCCCATACCATCTTCTAAACCAGCTGCATAATCTAGAAAGCCATCACAACCGACTTCACTGTTTAGCTGGCTAAGGCGTTCACCATTCCTGGTGGCTTTTGGCACACTTGCAGCCAGGACATCATGAAACTGGGGACAAAGAAGTGCACAAAAGTAACTACAAGGCAACAGATCTTCAACAAATATACACCCAGAGTCTGGAACAACATCCCGGAATCCATTAGGGATGCCCCAACCCTGCTCCAATTTAGGAAAGCACTAATGCATGCCTTGTTGAAGAAGACTACATCATGATGATGCAACAGTCCACTGCCACCCTTCAAAACTAGCTACCTCTTCTATCTGTATGACTGACTGTCTGTGCATTTGACTGCTGTACCACCTCTGCTGCTTTCAGCTAGGTCATACCATATACATGCTAGATTTTCTCCTCAATTTATATAAAAAAAGTCCCATAATAAATAAACAGCGCATCAATAAGAGCCAGAAGTTGTTAGTAGCATTTGTATGGCGCCTTATAACCTTAGTATTGCACTGTTTTTTTTATTTTTTATTTTAGTTTTGGTACCTTTTCAGACAGTTCTGTAATGTTTCTCGATCGATTGCCTATATTTGTTTTGCTGTGCTACAAGACGGTGTATTACACATCTTAGGAATGTTTAAATTATAAACCACAAAAAAATCAGAAGTCAACAGCTACCCTTTTAGTGCGCCATGAAGTCACCGAGTTATGTAATGAGTGACATTCCTGCTGAAAGGTCACTTCCCAGGGGAGCAAAGGTATTACAAGGAGAACGCAGGGAATGCGAAAAGGTGACAGCTTAGAAATCTAAGTTCAGTGTGTACACAATGTGTACCGGCGCGCATAGCCCGAGTCTTTGAAATGCTGCCAAAAGCTAAATTGGATTTTCTTTTTAAAGGCAATGACACTAGTTTCTGGAATGCCTCACTGATTATGACATTTGATTGTATGAAAAATAGTCTGCTTGCATAACCTTCGAAATATTCACATTTCATGGCAGGCTTGTCATTTCGAAGCACGGTAAACATTCCATAAATGTATAATTAAATCTGACCCTTAAAAGAAATGTCTGAGGCATTCTACCACATCTCAACAGAATTTTCAGTTAAGTAGTATGGGTCACTCAAAATGCACTTTGCCTTCTCAAAAATCACAACATAGCCTGGCTGCGTTAATATGTTTTTCCAGTTCAATTTGTGCTTTTAGGAGACATCACATGATGGCATAAATACATCAAGTAACCTAAAAAAATATGAATATATTTCTAAAACGGCAGCAGGTGACATCTGACAGATTTTATGAGTTGCCTGCTTTTATTCGGCTCAGTGTTTGGTCTTGAAATGCCCCTTGCATAGACGGTTCTTCACCCTGCCACTGCCTCTCACAGGCTCTGTTTGGTTTAATGGTAGTTGGTTTATGAGCCCAAAATTTACACTATTCCTGCGTAACAGGTGATTAACTATTACCAAACATCTTTAGGTCTAGTTTGGAAAATCCGCAAGGGTTTGTGGTAAATGCTACCTTCGGAGCAGCATATGCTGGCTCGCTTTATTTCACATAGCAATAGTAAGTATGGTGGAGCAAATCCACTCAGTGAGTTCTCCACTAGGGTTTTCAGGTTCTTTTAGATGATTTTCAATTGCCACCAAACTGTAAATCTCGGCCTAATTAGCCTGCCGCTCTTTCAACTTTCTTAGTACTAATATTCATCCCAATATAAAATAGTTCCTTGCATTTAGAACGGAATCTATTAAGACCCTTGGGTTATTCTTCAATTTACCTATTAAAAGTGGTGACTTGTGACCCTTCTTGTCCTTAAAGGGTTCGCCTCCTCTGCTGAACTTAGATGGCCATTGTATTTCAACATTATCATTTTACAGGTCTTAAAAACTATACACTGTAACTCTCAGCCTTTTCACATCAGCTTTGAGGGTGTGAACGAGGTTCCATCCACCATCATTCTTATGATGTCACAGGATGTGATACCAGACACCAGTATGCCCCAATAACGTCACAGGAAGTGGCATGACGTTTGATGCTTTAACTGAAGTTAAACAACTAAAACAATTGTACAATAATGCAATACGGTTTGTGCATCTCTCACAATCACTGGACCAGTGACAGCTTCTGTCCTCCTCATTGGCATGAATCCTCTGAAGCTTACAGATGTCCTATTTCTGTTTTCCCTGACAAGCAGCCCTCAGAGGTGGGCACTGACTGATGTGCAGGTAGAATCATGGACAGATTAGGAGCAGTGTAAGCGAGAGAAAAGGGTACTGCCACCCTGGCCAGATACACTACACTGTTCCATGTGACGTAGCACAATTGGTGATACAGCGCTCATGCAGTGAAAATGAGAAACGGCCCCCTCAAGCTGCACACGTCTCCTTTTTGCTCTCTCCGGCCATGCAGGAAAAATATTGACACCGTCTCCCTCTGTGAATCAGCTTTGCTGTCACTTCCAAGGCTAGACCCAAACCTAGATGTTGACGTTCTCACCTCCCAATGCCCCTCAGTCCTTGCAGTCGAAATTAATAAAGTCGCTCCTCTCCAAAGCAAAAAGAAAAGGCCCATTCCCTCAGCACCTTGGTTCAACAAATCCCTCTATGAAGAAAGGAAGCACCTAAGACTCCTGGAGAAACAATAGAGGCAAGCGCCCTCCACCGATAATTTGGCCACGCTTCGCTCAGCAAGATCCAAGTACCACAAGCACATCTTCCTTGGGAAAGCATCACAGAACCCTCCTTGACTCTGCCAAAAATAGACCCAAAAAACCTTTTGATATCATCAAGAATACTAACTGCTCTCCCCCAACCTCCAAGTTGGAGGATTCTTCAAAGAAAGCTGAGGGTTTCGCTGTATTCTTTGACGAAAAAGTGAAATCACTTATGGATCAGGTCGCTCATCCTACCCCTCCAGAGGAGCGCAAATCACTAACCATTTGGCAGAACTTCGACCCCATCTCTGAAGATGTCCTCCTCAAGTGCATCCTCGAAACAAAGCCCTCCAACCATTCTCTTGACCCCATCCCCAGTGCCATTACCATTGACTTCTATACCCATTCTCTTCCCTATTGGACCACTCTGGTCAACCTCTCCCTCTGTCAAGGCTCCCTTCCTGTTCCCTTCAAAACTGGGCAGGTCACCCCTCTGCTTAAAAACCCCACTGCTGATGCGAATGACCTCAACAACTTCCGCCCCATCACTAACCTACCCTTTCTTGCGAAGATCACAGAAAGATGTGTTGCGAAACAGTTCTCTCGTCATATCAAGGACGATGATCTTCTTGACAATTTTCAGTCCGGCTTCATCCAAAACTGCAGCACTGAAACAGTCCTGCTGCAAGTGATTGATGACGCGCTGCGGATACTCGATTCGGGGGGTTCTTGTCTTCTAATTCTCCTTGACCTTTCTGCAGCCTTTGACACTGTCAATCACAACACCTTCCTCAACACTCTTCAACAGAGAATGGGCCTGGAGGGCACTGTTCTTAAATGGTTTGCTTCCTTTCTCTCTGATAGATCCCAAATGATCAAAATAGCAGACAGTCTTTCATCTCCTTTGGCGGTGGGTCAAGGTGTTCCTCAAGGCTCTATACTTGCACCCACATTGTTCAATCTCTCTTTGGAACCACTGGCAAATCTCCTAAGTAAATCCGGGGTCCACTATCATCTCTACGCAGACGACACGCAAATCTACCTCAAGGTTGCCTCCACTCGGGGGCGTGACTAACTCCATGAAGAGTTAAGACGTGCGGCGCCGGAGCTCCCGGTGAGCTGCTATAAATCTGACATTCCTGTACCCCAAATAGCCACCAAAATACCTGAGACAAGGCGAGGGCACGGTGGGAGCTGGCGGAGGCAAGCGCCGGCCAGCATACCGGCACGGAACGACTGCTAAATCCATCTTTGTGGAGCGGATCGGCGCCCCCGGCCGGAGACTAGATGGCGGCCGCGGCGCTTGAATATTGCTGAGACGCCTGTAACCCGGCTGCCTGACCCGGCGGTGAGTCTCGGCAGTAAGTGCGGAGAGAGACGCCTTAGGAGTGGCAAGCGCCCAGGCGGCGACACAACCCCGACGCACGACATCGACAGCCCTGCAGTTGTTCCAGCCCTATCCAAGATGGCGGTGGGAGCCCCCGCAATATAGAGAAGGGCACGGTGAGAACACCGAGCCTCCGCCACTTGGGGCCAGTGAGGTGAGCAGCGGCGGAACGCAGGCGTCGGCAGTTCCAGGGACAGTGTCTGGGAAGGAGACTCTGTAGACTGGTGGGGGCCTGCCACTGGGCTCACCATCACCGGGACCTTGACAACCGGAGCCGCGAGCTAGGGAGACGGAGGCCCCGATCCCGCCCTTGATCCCTGCGCCGCCCGGTACCAGGTGAAATTACTCACAGGCGGGCATCCGGGGGGGTCATTGGGCGACCCTGACACCCTAGATCAGCAGAAAAGGGAGGAGTCACGTCGAGCCCAACACCAAGCGCCGGACGCCGACTGCTGAGACACAGACATTGCCTGCACCCCCTCCATTAACGGAGTCTGATCCAACGGCCCCACCCCCTCGCCACATTGGGCTCTCCAGGAGAGCGGTGATCTTTACGAGCCGCGCTGAGGTGCGGAGGAAAGAGGGAGACGGGGTGGGAAGCCCGCAGGAGGAAGCTGGGCGGTCAATCCTACCGGGTGATACCCACCACTGCCCTGAGCGCGGCTGGGTGAGATATAGGAGCGGGTGGAGGCCCGCGTAAGCACTGGAGAGAGACACACAGACCCCTGATACTCCGAGCAAACTACTGTGCAGTCGGCCGACCCATTTGAGCGTGCTTATTGCCCGGGAAATTGGGTGAAGTGTCGTCTGCCCTGCGTGCTTGCACCAGCCACCCTACGCGTCATGGGGAAGAAAGATCTCGCCCCCAACGCGCCTAAACAAGAGCCCATGGACAATTTTACCGCGCCTAGACAGGTGGTGGAGCCCCTATCGACTGCGTCCGGGGTGCGCTCGGACACTGAGCTCCTGATGGAGGCCATTCAGGAATCCCGGGCCGATATCCAGGAATCACGAGCCGCACTGGAGGTCAAGATCGGTGAGGTAGGGTCCGAAGTGACATTGCTGAGGCAGGACTTCCGAAATTTATCCGACAGGGTGACGTCTGCGGAGGCGCGGATGGGGGAGGCCGAGGACTCGATTACGACCTTGAAAAAGGACATGGCGGAGCTCAAGGCATCACACCAACAACTCCTATGGAATGTCGATGACGCTGAAAACCGAGCGAGACGCAACAACCTGCGTTTTGTCGGCTTCAGGGAAGGAATTGAGAAGACGGACATGGTGACCTTCCTTCGCTCCTGGTTGATGGAGACCTTCCCGGTGGTACAATTTTCACCTTGCTTCATTATTGAGAGAGCGCACAGGGCCCTTCTGGCAAAACCACCGGAGGGGGCGAGACCGCGACCGGTCATTGCGCGCTTTCTTAATTTCGCGGCCAGGGACCTGATCCTCCGGGAAGTGAGGAAACTAGGGGAGATCCGTCTAGAAAACGCACACATCATGATATTCCCGGATTACAGTCAGGAGGTGCAGAAGCAACGCCGCTCTTTTGACGCTGTGAAAGCAAAACTTAGAGACATGAAGATCTCATACATGCTACTCTTCCCGGCAAAACTCAAGGTGAACTACAAGGAACAATCACTCTTCTTCACCCATCCAGAGGCTGCCTGGCAATGGCTGGAGGAACGCCCAATCCTCAACAGTAGGGAGACCGCCGGACGAGAGGAGCTTATTAGATCCTTGCGAAATGGGCCCATGTGGGAACTGCCCAGGCCGCGGAGGATGAATGCCAGGAGAGCAACAAGGCAGAACCCGGCAACACCATACCGGGGCCGCGGCTCGGGAGGTGCCCGAAAAGGAAGATCGGCCTCCCCGAGAGCGGGGGCTGAGGCGGGATCGAGATTCACCTGCTTACGAACTAATGCTCGCTCAGAGGGAGACGAAGACGATGAACTTGAAGGCCACACCTCTGGTGGGGAGGAAAGGGAAGAGGATAGTCAATCGGTCCACCCGTTAGTGGATGAGATCTGAGTGTTGGAGCAGGACATGTCGGAGCAACACAGCGCGCCTGAATCAGAGACTCAGGACTCCAGATCTTGATCAAGAACAGTTCGGGCTATTGAGTGTGCAGCTCGAGGATGGGATGCACGCAAGTTGACACGCCCCTTTGTTATTTACGTTCAGGGTTTTGTATAAGTTTGTGTTTGATTGTCTGAAGGGAGGGATGTGTGGGTGGGCGGCAGGCCTACTCCTGCGGATGGCCTGTCCTGTGCCAGGATGCGACTGGATGGGGAGGGAGGTGGGGGGTGTGGGGTGTTAGGGGGGCTTCCAAGTTGACTCAGGTTGGGGATCGGGTTGGAAATGTGGGGGATAGGGGGGGTCAGTTGGGGAAGGGGTTTCCAGGTGTGTTCGGGTGGGGGACCGGGTGGGAACAGTTGGGGGGGAGAAAACACATGTAAGAGCTCAGCTGCACGCACTGCGCCTCCGCATCACCTACACATGCTGGAGTCTGGTAATTCATAGTAACTGCATCTTCCAATGGCAGGTACCGTAGATACACCGAGAGAGGGTGATTGGAGATTGAGTATCCTGACATGGAATGTCAATGGGCTAGGCTCTAAGATCAAGAGAGGCCTCGTGAACGCTTATATCAAAAAGGTCGACCCAGACATCACTTTTCTACAGGAAACGCACCTCAAGGGCACCCAGTGTGCTTTCATTGCTAGAGGCCGGTACAGGGTACTGGCGCATGCGGGATACACATCCGACTCTAGAGGAGTGGCAGTTATTGTTAAGAGATCCCCACCCTTCTGTATCACACGCACCTAGGTGGACCCACCGGGTACGTACGCACGCTGGAGTGCAGGGCACCTGGAATAGAAGCACCTATACACTGATCTCGGTCTACGCCACACCCAAATTGCAGTCCCGTACTCCTAGACACAGCGGACACTGTACAAGTGGTGGGAGGAGATTTTAACGATGTCATGAACATAAACCTTGATAGATCTGGGAACACAGTTGGGCAGGGGCACCGGACTGCGCTGTTCGACCAGATGTCCTCAATAGGATTGACAGATGTATGGCGATGGCTCCACCCAACACAGCGCACCTACTCATATTACTCTGGGGCACACAAGACGTTTTCGCCCCTCGACTATGTTTTCATGTCCCGGCAGCTTGTGTGAGTAGGGGATATCGCAGACTACAGAGCCAGGAGGATATCCGATCATTCCCCATTATATGTGAAGGTGGGCCACGACTGAGGCATGGACGCGGGTTCCTGGCGCCTCGCAGCTTGGGATCTCCAAAACACGGCGATCCTGAGGGGCGTGAGGGCAGACATTAAAGTATATATTGCAGAAAATGAGGGCACGGTGGACTCGAATGTCACTCTATGGGAAGCCCTAAAACCGGTCCTATGTGACAGGATTAGATCTAGATTGGGCGAGGAAAGACGGAGACTCCTGGCCGAGGCAGCGGCACTAGAAAAGGCTATTCTGAGTCGGGAGGGAGAATATCTAACTCATAAGACCGATGAAACCCTAAGACGGCTACTTGATGCCCAGAGGCAATATAGGGAACTGGTAACTAATGAGGCCAAGACCCAATCCCTCGCCACCCTCCATAGATTATATGACGTGGGAGACAAGTCGGGGAAACTCTTGGCATGGATCAGTAAGAGAGAGCGAGCGGCGCGGTGGATAGATACCATAGCTACGGCAGAAGGGAGTTTGGTCGACACTGACACCGGGATAGCGGAGGTATTTGCTACTCACTATGAAAGGTTCTACACAGCCCGAGACCTTGCTACCCACGAGGAAGCACTCCACTACCTAGACGATACTATCCTACCGGTCCTCCCCCCAGAGGCCATGGAGGCTCTGGAAGCAGACATAACGTCTGATGACATAACGAGCGCCATTGCCAGGCTGAGACCTGGCAAATCCCCGGGCCCGAATGGTTTCCGTGCAGAGCTTTTTAAGCGTGCGGCGGACCTACCCGTCATCTTAAGGGCCTCTTTACTGGTGCCTTTGAGGAGGGAGAGCTCCCTCCAGATCTTGCTACGGCCACGATAATTCCAATATTTAAGGAGGGCAAACCACGAGAGAACTGTGCCTCCTACCGGCCCATCTCCCTCCTTAATACGGAAGTGAAATTATTGGCAACCATCTTAGCTGTCCGCCTGAGGGCGGTCATTACGGGCCTTGTACATTTGGACCAATCTTCAGCTTCTTACCTGATAGAGCAACAAAGCTGAATCTCAGAAGAACCCACAACTGGCTGCAAGAGGTGAGGGGGAGAAGTGATCCACACTGGTTCCTCTCCCTGGATGCTGAGAAGGCGTTCGACGCGGTCCACTGGCCCTTCTTGTTTGCAGTGCTTCATAGGTTTGGCTTTGGGCCGAAGTTTATCAAGTGGGTCCAGTTGCTGTATACTAATCCGAGGGGTAGGGTGAAGGTGAACGGGACACTCTCACGGGAGTTCCGAATTCAGAGAGGTACCAGACAGGGCTGCCCCCTGTCCCCTCTTCTCTTCACGCTCACCATTGAGGTGCTTGCGGCTAGAATCCGGCACAATGAAGATATTCATGGCTTTACGAGGAAGGAGGCAGAGCTACATCCAGAAAAGGTCTCACTTTACGCAGACGATGTCTTGCTCTACATCACTAAACCAGAGATCACCGTGCCGGAGCTCTTCCGAGAATTAGAACGGTATGGGGGGATGGCGGGCTACAAAACAAACTGGCATAAATCAATACTCTACGACCCGGGGGGACGCAATCAGTGGGGGAGGCTGCCAGAGGAACTGCTGACAACGGTAGAAGGCTTCCAATACCTTGGGATCTATATAACCGCGGATGCGACCCTGTCGTACCAAAGGAATCTGGAACGGATTATAACTAATGCGGTGGCGGATATGGACCGCTGGAGACTGCTCCCATTGACACTCCTGGGCAGGGCGGCTATGTATAAAATGATCATTCTGCCGAAGTTCCTGTACGCCCTACAAAACAAATATTATCCAATTCCAGTGGCGGTCTTCAACAGGATCCACGCGGATCTGAGATCCTTCCTTTGGCTGGGCAAACACGCCTGGGTGGCCCTGTCCACGCTTCAGAGGCACCAATATAGTGGAGGAATCTCGCTCCCCAATTTAGAGGCTTACTATTGGGCAGAACATCTGACCCCGATTAATGACTGGTGTCATGCCCCGGCAGACCACCCAATTTACGCTCTAGAAAGGACTAAAATGGCATCCAAGAACATACTGAGCTATCTTTATGGGAGTTCTGGAAGGGCGCTCCTTCTCCCCGCCACCACTATAACGCTTTCCGCGTGGACGAGGGCCACACGCCGCATGGGCTGGGAGAGGAAGCCCACACGGCAGACGCCGTTGTGGCACTGCCAATGGTTGGCAGAGCTTCATAAGCTGCGCGGGTTCCACAGATGGGACGATATTGGCATCTCCACTATAGGAGACGTAATAGCCAAGGGGGAGTTGAAATCGTTCCAAGCCCCTCAATCAGAGTTTGGATTACATAATACACAGCAGTTCAAATATGTCCAACTACAGCATGCTTGGTTAGCCCAACACATCACGCTCACAGATATCCCGGAATATGCGCCACTGGAGGGGAGGCTCCTCCAAGAACAGATGGTGGGAAAGGCGGTCTCCCTAACTTATAAGACACTGACTAACCATATGCTGGGCAATTTGACAAGACTCAGAGATACCTGGGAGGCGGAAGTGGGGGATATGGAGGATCTGGATTGGGAGATAGTCTTGATGCATCCCCGGGGAGGTGGCAATCAAGTCTAGGCTGCGACTTATCCAATTTAATATCCTTCATAGAACCTACTTTGACAGGTTGCGTTTGTACAAAATGGGGAAGGTAGAGGACCCACGATGCCTCAGATGCCTCCAGGGGGAGGGAGATTTTTACCATACTGTCTGGACTTGTGATGTAATACAAATATACTGGACCCAGATATTTAGGGAATTGGAGGAGGTCCTCGAGGCGTCGATCACCCGGGATCCCAAACTGGCACTGCTGGGCATGACAAACGAGGTTGACCTGACCCGTCCACTACTTACTTTTCTGGTACTCGCATTGGTTGTTGCCAAAAGGGACATTGCAAAACACTGGGGAGCGCCGGAGCCCTCAGACCTGGAGGAGTGGAGGATAGGATTAGACCTGTATATGGCAGTGGAAAGGGTCACCTATAAGGCCAGGGGATGCCCGAAAAAATTCCGCAGAGTCTGGTCAAAGTGGAGACATTATCATGGGCTGGACGGGGGGCTGTAGGAGGGTTTCACAGGGGGGGTCCTGGGACACGACACCGGGAATAATGTGATATACGTTACTGACACGACTTCCCACTGATCCCATAGGATACTGTGAGATACCTGCAGGTGCGGGCCTTGGACAGTGAAGGACTTTGGCTGGTACTGGGGAGATGGGGAGGGACAAGGAAGTGTAGCTGCGGCAATTTTTATTTTTCGTGTATGTATTTTTGGAGGATCTTAAACTTGGGTTTTCTACAGTTCAATATAGGGGGGTGGAGGGGGGGGTTGCATTTAAAAATCAAAAGCAGAAACTAGGAACGCCCATTGAATGTTTGCATCTGTGTGATACTTGGTTAATACAGTGCACCAATCATGCTTGCCGCCCGACCTCCGGGGTGTGGGCTGAATGGCCGTGTATCCCTCAGCCGGCTGTAAGTGGCACCAACTATGATGCATAACTGTAATCTCTGACAGATTGTTTAACGGCTCCTGGTATATCTGCAATAAAAAATAAAAAATAAAAAAAAAGGTTGCCTCCACTCACGATCTCTCCGTCCTAAGCTCTACTCTGGTCTCCATTCAAAACTGGATGTCAACACATCAACTGATTCTGGGTGAAGTGTCGTCTGCCCTGCGTGCTTGCACCAGCCACCCTACGCGTCATGGGGAAGAAAGATCTCGCCCCCAACGCGCCTAAACAAGAGCCCATGGACAATTTTACCGCGCCTAGACAGGTGGTGGAGCCCCTATCGACTGCGTCCGGGGTGCGCTCGGACACTGAGCTCCTGATGGAGGCCATTCAGGCATCCCGGGCCGATATCCAGGAATCACGAGCCGCACTGGAGGTCAAGATCGGTGAGGTAGGGTCCGAAGTGACAATGCTGAGGCAGGACTTCCGAAATTTATCCGACAGGGTGACGTCTGCGGAGGCGCGGATGGGGGAGGCCGAGGACTCGATTACGACCTTGAAAAAGGACATGGCGGAGCTCAAGGCATCACACCAACAACTCCTATGGAATGTCGATGACACTGAAAACCGAGCGAGACGCAACAACCTGCGTTTTGTCGGCTTCAGGGAAGGAATTGAGAAGACGGACATGGTGACCTTCCTTCGCTCCTGGTTGATGGAGACCTTCCCGGTGGTACAATTTTCACCTTGCTTCATTATTGAGAGAGCACACAGGGCCCTTCTGGCAAAACCACCGGAGGGGGCGAGACCGCGACCGGTCATTGCGCGCTTTCTTAATTTCGCGGCCAGGGACCTGATCCTCCGGGAAGTGAGGAAACTAGGGGAGATCCGTCTAGAAAACGCACACATCATGATATTCCCGGATTACAGTCAGGAGGTGCAGAAGCAACGCCGCTCTTTTGACGCTGTGAAAGCAAAACTTAGAGACATGAAGATCTCATACATGCTACTCTTCCCGGCAAAACTCAAGGTGAACTACAAGGAACAATCACTCTTCTTCACCCATCCAGAGGCTGCCTGGCAATGGCTGGAGGAACGCCCAATCCTCAACAGTAGGGAGACCGCCGGACGAGAGGAGCTTATTAGATCCTTGCGAAATGGGCCCATGTGGGAACTGCCCAGGCCGCGGAGGATGAATGCCAGGAGAGCAACAAGGCAGAACCCGGCAACACCATACCGGGGCCGCGGCTCGGGAGGTGCCCGAAAAGGAAGATCGGCCTCCCCGAGAGCGGGGGCTGAGGCGGGATCGAGATTCACCTGCTTACAAACTAATGCTCGCTCAGAGGGAGACGAAGACGATGAACTTGAAGGCCACACCTCTGGTGGGGAGGAAAGGGAAGAGGATAGTCAATCGGTCCACCCGTTAGTGGATGAGATCTGAGTGTTGGAGCAGGACATGTCGGAGCAACACAGCGCGCCTGAATCAGAGACTCAGGACTCCAGATCTTGATCAAGAACAGTTCGGGCTATTGAGTGTGCAGCTCGAGGATGGGATGCACGCAAGTTGACACGCCCCTTTGTTATTTACGTTCAGGGTTTTGTATAAGTTTGTGTTTGATTGTCTGAAGGGAGGGATGTGTGGGTGGGCGGCAGGCCTACTCCTGCGGATGGCCTGTCCTGTGCCAGGATGCGACTGGATGGGGAGGGAGGTGGGGGGTGTGGGGTGTTAGGGGGGCTTCCAAGTTGACTCAGGTTGGGGATCGGGTTGGAAATGTGGGGGATAGGGGGGGTCAGTTGGGGAAGGGGTTTCCAGGTGTGTTCGGGTGGGGGACCGGGTGGGAACAGTTGGGGGGGGAGAAAACACATGTAAGAGCTCAGCTGCACGCACTGCGCCTCCGCATCACCTACACATGCTGGAGTCTGGTAATTCATAGTAACTGCATCTTCCAATGGCAGGTACCTTAGACACACCGAGAGAGGGTGATTGGAGATTGAGTATCCTGACATGGAATGTCAATGGGCTAGGCTCTAAGATCAAGAGAGGCCTCGTGAACGCTTATATCAAAAAGGTCGACCCAGACATCACTTTTCTACAGGAAACGCACCTCAAGAGCACCCAGTGTGCTTTCATTGCTAGAGGCCGGTACAGGGTACTGGCGCATGCGGGATACACATCCGACTCTAGAGGAGTCGCAGTTATTGTTAAGAGATCCCCACCCTTCTGTATCACACGCACCTAGGTGGACCCACCGGGTACGTACGCACGCTGGAGTGCAGGGCACCTGGAATAGACGCACCTATACACTGATCTTGGTCTACGCCACACCCAAATTGCAGTCCCGTACTCCTAGACACAGCGGACACTGTACAAGTGGTGGGAGGAGATTTTAACGATGTCATGAACATAAACCTTGATAGATCTGGGAACACAGTTGGGCAGGGGCACCGGACTGCGCTGTTCGACCAGATGTCCTCAATAGGATTGACAGATGTATGGCGATGGCTCCACCCAACACAGCGCACCTACTCATATTACTCTGGGGCACACAAGACGTTTTCGCCCCTCGACTATGTTTTCATGTCCCGGCAGCTTGTGTGAGTAGGGGATATCGCAGACTACAGAGCCAGGGAGATATCCGATCATTCCCCATTATATGTGAAGGTGGGCCACGACTGAGGCATGGACGCGGGTTCCTGGCGCCTCGCAGCTTGGGATCTCCAAAACACGGCGATCCTGAGGGGCGTGAGGGCAGACATTAAAGTATATATTGCAGAAAATGAGGGCACGGTGGACTCGAATGTCACTCTATGGGAAGCCCTAAAACCGGTCCTATGTGACAGGATTAGATCTAGATTGGGCGAGGAAAGACGGAGACTCCTGGCCGAGGCAGCGGCACTAGAAAAGGCTATTCTGAGTCGGGAGGGAGAATATCTAACTCATAAGACCGATGAAACCCTAAGACGGCTACTTGATGCCCAGAGGCAATATAGGGAACTGGTAACTAATGAGGCCAAGACCCAATCCCTCGCCACCCTCCATAGATTATATGACGTGGGAGACAAGTCGGGGAAACTCTTGGCATGGATCAGTAAGAGAGAGCGAGCGGCGCGGTGGATAGATACCATAGCTACGGCAGAAGGGAGTTTGGTCGACACTGACACCGGGATAGCGGAGGTATTTGCTACTCACTATGAAAGGTTCTACACAGCCCGAGACCTTGCTACCCACGAGGAAGCACTCCACTACCTAGACGATACTATCCTACCGGTCCTCCCCCCAGAGGCCATGGAGGCTCTGGAAGCAGAGATAACGTCTGATGACATAACGAGCGCCATTGCCAGGCTGAGACCTGGCAAATCCCCGGGCCCGAATGGTTTCCGTGCAGAGCTTTTTAAGCGTGCGGCGGACCTACCCGTCATCTTAAGGGCCTCTTTACTGGTGCCTTTGAGGAGGGAGAGCTCCCTCCAGATCTTGCTACGGCCACGATAATTCCAATATGTAAGGAGGGCAAACCACGAGAGAACTGTGCCTCCTACCGGCCCATCTCCCTCCTTAATACGGAAGTGAAATTATTGGCAACCATCTTAGCTGTCCGCCTGAGGGCGGTCATTACGGGCCTTGTACATTTGGACCAATCTTCAGCTTCTTACCTGATAGAGCAACAAAGCTGAATCTCAGAAGAACCCACAACTGGCTGCAAGAGGTGAGGGGGAGAAGTGATCCACACTGGTTCCTCTCCCTGGATGCTGAGAAGGCGTTCGACGCGGTCCACTGGCCCTTCTTGTTTGCAGTGCTTCATAGGTTTGGCTTTGGGCCGAAGTTTATCAAGTGGGTCCAGTTGCTGTATACTAATCCGAGGGGTAGGGTGAAGGTGAACGGGACACTCTCACGGGAGTTCCGAATTCAGAGAGGTACCAGACAGGGCTGCCCCCTGTCCCCTCTTCTCTTCACGCTCACCATTGAGGTGCTTGCAGCTAGAATCCGGCACAATGAAGATATTCATGGCTTTACGAGGAAGGAGGCAGAGCTACATCCAGAAAAGGTCTCACTTTACGCAGACGATGTCTTGCTCTACATCACTAAACCAGAGATCACCGTGCCGGAGCTCTTCCGAGAATTAGAACGGTATGGGGGGATGGCGGGCTACAAAACAAACTGGCATAAATCAATACTCTACGACCCGGGGGGACGCAATCAGTGGGGGAGGCTGCCAGAGGAACTGCTGACAACGGTAGAAGGCTTCCAATACCTTGGGATCTATATAACCGCGGATACGACCCTGTCGTACCAAAGGAATCTGGAACGGATTATAACTAATGCGGTGGCGGATATGGACCGCTGGAGACTGCTCCCATTGACACTCCTGGGCAGGGCGGCTATGTATAAAATGATCATTCTGCCGAAGTTCCTGTACGCCCTACAAAACAAATATTATCCAATTCCAGTGGCGGTCTTCAACAGGATCCACGCGGATCTGAGATCCTTCCTTTGGCTGGGCAAACACGCCAGGGTGGCCCTGTCCACGCTTCAGAGGCACCAATATAGTGGAGGAATCTCGCTCCCCAATTTAGAGGCTTACTATTGGGCAGAACATCTGACCCCGATTAATGACTGGTGTCATGCCCCGGCAGACCACCCAATTTACGCTCTAGAAAGGACTAAAATGGCATCCAAGAACATACTGAGCTATCTTTATGGGAGTTCTGGAAGGGCGCTCCTCTCCCCGCCACCACTATAACGCTTTCCGCGTGGACGAGGGCCACACGCCGCATGGGCTGGGAGAGGAAGCCCACACGGCAGACGCCGTTGTGGCACTGCCAATGGTTGGCAGAGCTTCATAAGCTGCGCGGGTTCCACAGATGGGACGATATTGGCATCTCCACGATAGGAGACGTAATAGCCAAGGGGGAGTTGAAATCGTTCCAAGCCCTTCAATCAGAGTTTGGATTACATAATACACAGCAGTTCAAATATGTCCAACTACAGCACGCTTGGTTAGCCCAACACATCACGCTCACAGATATCCCGGAATATGCGCCACTGGAGGGGAGGCTCCTCCAAGAACAGATGGTGGGAAAGGCGGTCTCCCTAACTTATAAGACACTGACTAACCATATGCTGGGCAATTTGACAAGACTCAGAGATACCTGGGAGGCGGAAGTGGGGGATATGGAGGATCTGGATTGGGAGATAGTCTTGATGCATCCCCGGGGAGGTGGCAATCAAGTCTAGGCTGCGACTTATCCAATTTAATATCCTTCATAGAACCTACTTTGACAGGTTGCGTTTGTACAAAATGGGGAAGGTAGAGGACCCACGATGCCTCAGATGCCTCCAGGGGGAGGGAGATTTTTACCATACTGTCTGGACTTGTGATGTAATACAAATATACTGGACCCAGATATTTAGGGAATTGGAGGAGGTCCTCGAGGCGTCGATCACCCGGGATCCCAAACTGGCACTGCTGGGCATGACAAACGAGGTTGACCTGACCCGTCCACTACTTACTTTTCTGGTACTCGCATTGGTTGTTGCCAAAAGGGACATTGCGAAACACTGGGGAGCGCCGGAGCCCTCAGACCTGGAGGAGTGGAGGAGAGGATTAGACCTGTATATGGCAGTGGAAAGGGTCACCTATAAGGCCAGGGGATGCCCGAAAAAATTCCGCAGAGTCTGGTCAAAGTGGAGACATTATCATGGGCTGGACGGGGGGCTGTAGGAGGGTTTCACAGGGGGGGTCCTGGGACACGACACCGGGAATAATGTGATATACGTTACTGACACGACTTCCCACTGATCCCATAGGATACTGTGAGATACCTGCAGGTGCGGGCCTTGGACAGTGAAGGACTTTGGCTGGTACTGGGGAGATGGGGAGGGACAAGGAAGTGTAGCTGCGGCAATTTTTCGTGTATGTATTTTTGGAGGATCTTAAACTTGGGTTTTCTACAGTTCAATATAGGGGGGTGGAGGGGGGGGGGTTGCATTTAAAAATCAAAAGCAGAAACTAGGAACGCCCATTGAATGTTTGCATCTGTGTGATACTTGGTTAATACAGTGCACCAATCATGCTTGCCGCCCGACCTCCGGGGTGTGGGCTGAATGGCCGTGTATCCCTCAGCCGGCTGTAAGTGGCACCAACTATGATGCATAACTGTAATCTCTGACAGATTGTTTAACGGCTCCTGGTATATCTGCAATAAAAAATAAAAAATTTAAAAAAAGGTTGCCTCCACTCACGATCTCTCCGTCCTAAGCTCTACTCTGGTCTCCATTCAAAACTGGATGTCAACACATCAACTGATTCTGAATCCCTCCAAAACGGAATTCCTCCTCCTCTCCTCACTTTCTCTTCCCCCGGTTCAATCATGGATGGACCAGATGAATCTACTGAACAATAAACCCATCATTGTCGACAGCGCAAAATCACTAGTAGTCATACTCGACACAAAACTCAATCTAATCTCCCACTTTAATTCAATTGCAAAGTCTGCTCGATACCAACTGCGCCTTCTATGGGGGATTTGTCGCTTCTTCCCGGAGCATGACCTTAAAACCCTGGTCCAATCGCTGGTCCTCTCCAGACTGGACTACTGCAATTCTCTTCTTACTGGCCTCCCCAAATCTCACCTGTCCCCCCTTAAGTCTGTTCTCCATTCAGCAGCTCGTTTCATTTATGGGGCCAAAAGAAGCGACCACATCACACCCATGTTATCCACCCTCCGCTGGCTTCCCATCGAGGAAAGATCTATCTACAAGACTGCCTGCATCACCCACAAAGCCTTGCACTCCTCCTCTCCTCGCTATCTGGCTAATAAACTGAAACTCTCTGGAGGCTCTAGACCATCACGAAATGCGGAAAATCTACTGCTTGAACCTCCCACTTTCAAGAAGGAAAGATCGATGGGCCAATCCTTTTCTGGCAACGCAGTGAGAATCTGGAACTCACTTCCGCCTCAGCTCCGGACCACCACCTCCTCTCAGGCCTTCAAAAAGGACCTCAAAGTTCTCCTCCTTCAAAGACACTTCCAAAGTTAATTCATGCCCTCTCTATTATCTGAAGGAAGACCTTTTAGTGTAGAAAATCTCTATTCTCCATGACTATGGAAGTGCCTTCCCAGTGTGTTCTTGTGGCTTGAGAGACTGCCATTTATTGCAGTACTACCCTTTTACCTGTGTTTGGTACTCTTTTGTAACATGCACACGTCACTTTTCTCTTGTAACACACTGTTTGCTACCTCTTACTTTTTGTTTGCTTTCGATACTTGCACAAGTGCCACCATTGCCAACGTAATGTCTGCTCTTGTGTTTGAGTGTCCTCCATTTATTGCAGTATTATACCTCTACTTGTACTTTGTACGCTTTTTGTAACCTGCACACATCACTTTTTCCTCCTGTAATGCACCGTTTGCTACCTCTTGTATTATGTGTGCTCACGATTGTCACTTTTGCCTCATATAATGTAACGTTTGCTTTTGTAATTTGTTCACTTGTAATGTTCTCTTGTATCAGTTCTGTTCCTATTGTGAAGCGCTCTGACACCTTCGGGTAAAGTCTGCGCTATATAAAAACGCATAAATAAATAAATAAAATGCAGCAAAAATGGAACTGGGGATTAATCCCCCACTCCAGAGCAGAGCTCCTGCTGTCTGTCTTCAGTGCAGTTCAGCTTGAAAGTGAGGGGTGAAAAGATGTGATTGGCAGGTAGCACCTGCCAGTGGTGCTGGAACAATTTTCAGGGTGGGAGGTGTCTGCCATCAATGTGATATCACTGAAGCTTACAGGGATTGAGAAATATCCAAGCATGTAGGGGGTGGTGCATTTTGGAGCACACTGTTGCAAATACTTTACTAAAGCATGGTGTGGATGTGCTCTGTCATTTACAGACATCACACCTTTCATTGAAATGGCTACTAAATTTGGCATATGTACAGTGCCACTGACAAAATGATATTGCACACAAACAATAGCATGTGGAAATCGAGTTTCAGCAAATATTTATCATTTGCACATCAACAAGTAAAGTTTCTGTTTCTTTTGAGCCTATTAAAATCTTTGTTTCCATCACACTTCAGAATTACAAAACAATGTGCTTCATTTGTCCTTTTCTAACTACAGATATATTCTGAAATATGTGTACATTTCATTTACAGGTATTGAAAATGCTACCCTTCATCTGTTCCTTTCATACTCCATGTACCCCAGCAAGATTGTCACATAGTTCACTTTACAAAATCCTCTCACTTTGCACTTAGAGAAAGTAAACACCAATCTCCATGTTAAAAGAATAAGCAGCCATTTGTAAGAATTCACAGCCTAACATTTGACCTCTGTCTTTAAAGCACAGCAAACATGGCAAGATGAAAACTAAATTTAAAGGAATCTTTATTGCTCAACCGAACTCCTCCGGCATGTATTTATTGGGGGTGCTGCACACCCCCTTCTAGCCAAGTGCTCTCACTTCGGGTGCCAATGGCATCCACCAAATGCAGGTGGTTTGAGAGATATGCTATAAGTACAGTACCTGTTCTTTTTTTCTCTCTTGGCAGACCTGCCTCAGCACCTTAGCCCTTCTGCAGTCTGGATTACTTCTGTTTTGGTATTTATGCTTCTAAACATCAAAGCATGCAGAACCTGCAAATTTGTGGTGTATGGCTTGAACAAGCACAAAACAATTTCTTGGAAGTCCATGAGCAGCGGATTGATAAAGCTTGATCATATAAAGAGGGAGATTTTTTCTTTATGGTTATTCGTAGGTTTGGGACTGCTATCCACCTTACGTGGAATTAACTATTAGTCCCAAGAGTACTCATGGTAACCAGAGGAGTTCGGAAGGTGAATGAGCAATAAAGATTCCTTTACATTTTGTTTTTTCTTGACCTGTGGGGGATTTCTCATAATTTAATCTAAATCCACCTTGGATTTAGTGGAAACTTTCTGGAATCCCCATGGCAATCGTGGGTTAATGGGAAAAGAATTTGTCAATCCGAGACGTTTACCACTGTATCCTGGGGATAACCCCTATTATTTTACCTGAAACTGATTAGCAAGTACATCCCAGTATCACTTGACTCTCAGGATAGTGAAGATGAGCAGTGTGATGCTTACTTAGCGAAGTGGTGTGGGGTTAGAGACTCAGAACTCGATAAGATAACCAATACTATTCAGTAATATAATGTCCAGCCAATTCTTGTTCTTTGAGAATGAAGTATTTTACTCAGAACACATGCAACATAATACTGTACATAATATTTCAGAAGAAACAAATTATACTGGGTAGTACTAATAACCTTCATCAATTACATAGGTCACAGCCTATGCAGCTCACGTTGAACAACCTCTTTGGGGACTCTAATTCAACAGTCTGTGATCAATCACTGACGGTCTCCCTTGTGGTAGTATTGCGCCTAGGGATACCCCAGGGGATGCTAAATGGTTTGTGGCTCAGTACATTGTAATAGTTCCTCCTGATAGGTAGACACCTATCCCTCTTTTCCCGGTTTCTCCCAGGTGTGCACAATAACTTTTTCATTGTCATTCTAGCCTTTTGCTAGTGGAGGCAGCTCATACGAACTTTGACATGGGAGTGCTTCTTTACATGACGTGCACCACACAACCCAGGGAGCAATGACCTTGCCCCAGTGTCTGATGTGCGGCAACATCTACACCAGGCTTGAGGTAAGTGGACACAGCACCAGCACTAATCGAGGAGGATACAGTGGAGTTGCGTTGTTCAGTGCTCATCAGATCTTTGTTGCTTGGATTCTTTCACAGGCAGAAAAAAACCCATTTACCAAACAAGCAAGGTGCCCACTGCAGGTTGTTTCAGTGACTACTAAGGTGTTGGTGCAAGCCTGTCTGTCAATGTGGTTCCACTCCAGCACTCCTGGTTCGTCTTCAAGAGACCTCAGAATGCTGTCTGGTCTTTCGTGGTGCTGCATGGCTTCTTGGTGCTTAGTTCTAGAGTGGAACTCACTGAACCTGAGTTTCTCTGTACCCTCAGGTCCACCTGCAATGCAAGATCACTTTGGGATCCCTGGGCCTCATCCTCACAGAGCTGTGCAAGTGCATCCCTGGTGCAGCAGTGGGAGTCATTGATCTTTTCTGCCCAACTCCTTCTTGACCTAATTATTTGAGTAATGTCTACCTCGAGAAGGGCTCGATCATTGCCTCTCCCTAGCAGTGGGTGAGCTCTTTCCATAGAAGCAGGGTCCAAAAAGCCTCTTAATCATAGATCCCAGATGCTGATGCTGAACCTGACAATGGGAGTTTGCAGAAAATAACGCAACCTTGGAGCAGAGATAGTGTCTCGGTCACCAATGGCGAGGAGACCAAAGTCTTCTAGTGCAGACTCTGTGTGCATACATTGCTCAGCTTTGTGGACAAATGAACCTCAACAGGAGTCATAATGCGACAGAGCGTGCTGCTTCTTCCAAGGGGTATCAAGGGCAGCATTGTTGTTTCATTTTTTAAAGAAATTGGCTAATAGGTCATTATTTAAAAATGATTAGTCCAACCGTATTGGATAAAATCCATAGATTTTAGAAAAAGTCTTGGAGGGGGTGGTGGGCCTTATGAAAAAATCCAGTGTACGATAAGTCACATTACCCTTAAACATTATTGTTCTGAGACAGATAACTCCTTTCTGTACCATATGCTGCATGTATGCATGGTACAACATGCTTGTGGCACAGGATAACTCCTACATATCTGGGATATGAAGCAATGGCTATAATAGAGAAAAATTTCATGCATTGTAAACACAATGACAGGAGCTGTAATGGCTGTCAAATCTACTATGCCAGATAAAATGCCCATGTAGCAGGAGAATATGTCCATCCAAAATAATATGCCACAGAATAAGACATTCGGATATTTTGTACCCTTTAAAGTTATCGCACCCAAAGAAGAGTGCAAATAAACAACTTGCTGTGAGCAGAGTCACGTACAAATATCTACTAAACATATGAATACCTCACTAAGTAAACATGCAAATCAGAGCCCCTGTGCCCTGAAGCATGCACCTCATCCTCCCAGCAGTTAAGTTACTGTGCCTGGAGAGACTTTAGTCAGTAACTTGCGTTACACACTATCATTCGGTCAGTCGCACCCACCAGTGTCCTGCTCACTTTGTTCTTGCCTGACTCATGCATAGGTGTCTTCAGTGCAGAGCTTTTGCATTGGGAGTCGTTCACGGGTAACTAGCAGTGACTTTCATTAGCTGGCTCATGGAGACAGACCATCGAGCATCCAAGGAGTCTGGCCCATGTGAGCAGGTATTGTCATCTTGTGCTGCAGCCTGTCCCTTGCATCTGGACTGTGTGTACAGCCTGTCCAGACAGCAGCTTCAGCCTCTTGTGCAGTTGTGTCAAGAGCCCTCTACACCCCACATCAAAAACAAGTCCCTGAGGGTAGCGAACTCCAGACTGCCAAGAGAGCCTTGTCAGAACTGTGGGTGCAGCTCCTGCTTACGTTGTTGTCATCTGTGCTCTTATGCTCAGTAAGACATGTTTTCTTACTGACTCTCTCCCTCAGACTCGCTCTTTCACTCATTCCTAGTCTGTTGCTCGCTTTCTAACTTACCACTAACACTGTTTTCTTTTCATACTTATTCATTGATTGTTACTAGCTCAGTCAAGACCTAAATACAATTGGGCAACTAATTCTGTTTCAAGTGCAAATTTCTGTACCCCCATTTGGGATTAAAATTCATGCATTACCTTCTGCATTTTCATCAAGTAAACCCTAGCACAAATTGGAGGCATAACGTGTAAAATGCTTGTTTATGCACCTTGTGAAAACAATATACTTCCATGTATTCTCCATTTCGAGTGCTGTACCTTGAGGACGGACATGAATTTTGTATCTGCTAATTTTGCACCAGGTGAAACTGTGCAATTTGCACTTGAGCTGTAATGAAGTCCTTATTTTACTTCACTTTCGATCTTACTCTTTTGTTCACTGTTTAGCTTAGGTAGAATGTCTTACTTTCAACCAAATGCACGTGCTACAGTTAGACACCAACCTCAAATATATATATTCTGGGCAATAGGCAGTACCTGAAAAAATAAGTAAAGAATTTGGTAGTGCCGTCTGGTCTCAGTGCTCACAAATCCTTAAAACTGGCAGACTCGTGCTACTGACTGCACACCTACCCATAAACAAACCAGACTGATGTGACATGGAAACATGAGGAATGTTATACTCGGGACTACCTAACTGTGCTGCAGTGAAATGCTAATGACAGACTGTGCTGAACAACTGAAAATTAAGAATGACAAATAATGTAAATATTCTTTCAGCTCAAAAGCTTAACATGCAAACATATGAAAGTAGAGGGTGGAGTACTTTTAACAAATATGTAGAAATGTTTAATGGTAGCACTGTAAACTGCACACTACATTCTGAATCATTCCTCCAAACCAGCGAAATAGTTTTCAGACGAAGAAATAATGTAGGCTAGTCGTGGTTCTGGGAGTCCTAAATGTTAAGGAGGGCAAAAAAGTGAATGGTTTTATGTCATTTATTTTTGTAGCTTTATTTAACGTGAAC
Source organism: Lissotriton helveticus (assembly GCF_964261635.1). Classification (NCBI taxonomy): domain Eukaryota; kingdom Metazoa; phylum Chordata; class Amphibia; order Caudata; family Salamandridae; genus Lissotriton; species Lissotriton helveticus. The sequence continues at coordinate 1,868,183,240 of NC_136067.1, forward strand.
ATTGCCTAAACGGTACCAAAGCACTTCACAAAGAGAAGCATGTGACTCTACTGGTATAAATAAAAAAATAACAACCTTTAGATAATATGAAGCAGGATGACTCTTTTTAAGCAAGACCACTGACTCATTGTCAGTGAAATTGCTCTCCCACCATCGCAGCTCCGCCATTAAGTTAGGTGCCCGTGCCCCTGCCCTCTTGAGTGTTGGTGATCGAGGCCCTCCTCCACCCGCAGGTTTCCCTGCGCCTCATCCCTGGTGGTCCAGTGGACCTCTGTCTCCTTTCTCTCACTCTGTTCCTTCACTCGTTTTTCTACCCTTTCTATCTTTCACCTTTCTGCACCTTTCTGCATCTCTGCTCTTTTGTGCCTTATTTCTGCCCATTTTCCCTTTCTCTCCCTCTGCTCCTTCACTCGTGTTCACTCGTTTTTCTACCCTTTCTATCTTTCACCTTTCTGCACCTCTGCTCTTTTGTGCCTTATTTATGCCCATTTTCCCTTTCTCTCCCTCTGCTCCTTCACTCGTTTTCACTCGTTTTTCTAGCCTTCTATCTTTCACCTTTCTGCTCTTTTCTGCATCTCTGCTCTTTTGTGACTTATTTCTGCTTATTTTCCCTTTTTTCTTTATCCTTACTTTCCTACCTTTACCTTTCCCCGCCGCTGCTGCCCCCGTGGCCCCTCCCCCCCAGCGCGACCGGCCCAATCCAGCTCCCCTCCCCGCTCCTGCCTCCCAGCTGTCCAGCCCTCCCCGACCCCTACTTAATGTCGGCCACTGGTGCACCGAAGGCGCGTCAAAGGCAAGCACGTCTGCGCCCGTCCGCGACCAGCACCAGGATCCCTGGACCTCTGCCCCGCCAACGCTACGACCCAGCAGCACTCCACGCACTCAACCCAGGCTGCAACAACAACTGCAAGCTAGCATCACCAGCCGACACCCATGGACCCTTCAACTGTCACCGCTGCCGGCACACCTGCAGCACCGCCAAGAACACGGATCCAGCACAACCCGCCCACAAGAACACAACCAAACCGAAGACCCTGCAATGCATCCTCCTCAACGTCCGATCCCTCCACAAACACGCCACAGAAATCTGGGACCTCCTCGACAGCACCACCCCGGACGTAGCATTCCTCGGGACCGAACATCGCCATCGCCATCGCCATCCTCTCAAGAATACAAGATCTCCAGGAAGGACCGCCCCATCCACCCAGGAGGAGGAATCGCCATTGTCCACAAATCCAGCCTCCGCCTGAGCACACTCCCTGACGAGTCCACAGAACTGATGGAACACCTTCACTTCAAGATACTGGCCAGCCCCACCGCCGCCCTCCGAGGAACCCTCATCTACCGACCCCCTGGACCCCGCGGACCCTTCGCCATCTCCATCACGGACATTATCTACCCGCAGGCCATCGCATCCACCAACTACACCCTGCTGGGAGACCTCAACTTCCACCTCGACAATCAACTGGACCCCAACACCACATGCCTCCTGGACAACCTCCACAACATTGGACTCTGCCAGATCGTGACCGAGCCCACGCACTCAGCAGGACACACCCTCGACCCCCTCTTCACTACAGGAAACTCCATCACCTTCAGCCACACCACTAAACTCCCATGGACCGACCATCGTTGCGTCCACTTCACCTTCAGAACACCCACCATCCACAGACACCAGCACCTGCTTCCACAAAGAAACTGGACCAAAATCACCGACGACCAGCTCACCTCCTCACTCAACAACTCCACCCCAACCATCGCGGAAAACGATGACCCCAACACCGCAGCCCGAACCCTGCATAGATAGATCTCGGACAGCAACAACACCATAGCCCCCCTCAAGAAAAACAACAATACCCGTGCCAAGAAAGGCAGATGGTTTACCACCGAACTTCGAGAGTCCAGGCGCACATGCCGCCGCCTCGAAAAGGCTTGGAAAAACACCAAATCCACAGAAGCCCACAACAACTTCAGAGCCGCCACCAACGCCCACCATCAACTCATCAGAGAAACGAGGAAAAAAGCGATTGAAGACAGAATCTCCACCCACGCACACAACAGCAAGGAACTCTTCAGCATCATCAAGGAGTTCGCCCAACCCACCAGCGAGTCTACCGACATCCCTCCCTCACAAGACCTCTGCGACAAACTCAGCATCTTTTTCCACCACAAAATCAAGAGCATCTACGACAACTTCGACGAAGACAACCAACACACTGAACCCTCACCAACCACCCCCGACACCCGGGAACCAGAGATTGATGACTGGACAGCCCTCACCACCGAAGACACACTGAAGACAATGAAGTCAATCCACTCAGGGGCCCCCACGGACCCCTGCTCCCACCACATCTTCAACAGAGCCGCCGACACCATCGCACCCATGCTCCGCCACACCATCAACCGCTCCCTGGCGACCGCCTCGTTCCCCGACGACTGGAAACATGCCGAGGTCAACCCCCTCCTAAAGAAACCCTCAGCGGACCCCACTGACCTCAAAAACTACAGACCCATCTCCCTGCTCCCTTTCCCAGCGAAAGTCATCGAGAAAGCCATCAACAGCCAATTCGCCACATTCATTGAAGAACACAACATCCTCGACTCCTCCCAATCCGGCTTCAGAAAAAACCACAGTACGGAAACCGCCCTCCTCACCGCAACAGACGACATCCGCACCCCACTGGACAAAGGAGAAACAGTAGCCCTCATCCTCCTAGACCTATCAGCGGCGTTCGACACAGTCTCCCACCGCACCCTAATACGCAGACTCTACGACGCAGGAATCCAGGACAAGGCCCTCGACTGAATCTGCTCCTTCCTCTCCGGCAGGACGCAACGGGTCAGACTCCCCCCTTTACTCTCAGACCCCACACCTACCACCTGCGGAGTCCCCCAGGGCTCCTCCCTCAGCCCGACGCTCTTCAACGTCTACATGGCTCCACTTGCCCCCATCGTCAGAACCTACGGACTCAACATCGTGTCATACGCAGATGACACCCAGCTCATCCTCTCCCTATCCAATGAGCCCAACACCGCCAGACGCAACTTTCGAGAAGGCATGGAAGCCGTCGGCAAATGGATGAAAAACAGCTGCCTACAACTAAACACCAACAAAACAGAAGTACTCATCATGGGCCCAAACCCCGACGCCTGGAGCGACACCTGGTGGCCCACCGCCCTCGGAAACCCGCCAACCCCCACAGACCACGCACGCAACCTGGGAATCATCCTGGACTCCGAGCTCAAAATGGACCGCCAGATCAACTCTGTCTCATCTTCCTGCTTCCACACCCTCCGCCTCCTTCGTAAGACCTTCAAATGGATCCCCCTCGAACACCGAAAGACAGTCACTCACGCCCTGGTCACCAGCAGACTCGACTACGACAACGCACTCTACGCCGGAATAAACAAAAACCTCATCCGCAAGCTACAGAACATCCAGAACGCCGCCGCAAGACTGGTCCTCTACCTGCCCAAACTCTGCCACATCTCCCAGCACCTGCGCACACTCCACTGGCTGCCCGTCGAGGCGAGAATCACCTTTAAGATGCTCACCCACGCACACAAGGCCCACCACGGCACCGGACCAGCATACCTGAACAGCCGGCTCAAATTCCACGCACCCCAAAGGACCCTACGATCAGCCCAGCTCTCCTACGCCGTGGTCCCCCGCACCAGAAAGACCAGATCGGGAGGCCGCTCCTTCTCCTTCCTTGCGGCCAAAGCATGGAACGCCCTTCCGCTCCTCCTCAGACAGACAACATCGCTCCCCATCTTCGCAAGAAACCTCAAAACCTGGCTCTTCGACAGACCCCCTCCTTGATGGAATGGAACCTGCACCCCACCCCTAGCGCCTTGAGACCCTTACGGGTGAGTAGTCGCGCTTTAACAAACTCCTGATTGATTGATTGAAGATAATTTATAAAAAAAAGAGTGCACATAAAACTTGAGGGGCAGATTTACAAGCCCCATGCGCCGCCATTGCGTCACTTTTTTTGACGCAGCGGTGGTGCAAACAATGCGGTCTATTTACAATGTGATGCATCTAGGGAGATGCGTCACATTGTAAAGCCCTGTGTCACATTATACCTGCGTCGGGTATAATGTATTCAGGGTGGGCGTTCCTCCGCAGGAAGGCCTCGTAAAAGTGACACAGTGAAATCTACAAGATTTCACTGCGCCACTTTTAGGACGCTACTGCGTCAAAACCTTACGCCTGCTTGAAGCAGGCATAAGGAGTGATGCAGTACAGTAAATATATACCTCAAAATACATTGCTGGAGTTGTGTTGTGCTTGCGACACAACTTCAGCAATGTGTGACTTTTGGGACAACAGATGCGTCAGAATTTCTAACGCATCTGTTAATCCTTGCACCATGGAGCACTGTTTTGTAAATACGGCACATCCATGGTGGCACAAGGACATTTAACGTTGGTGCAAGGAAACTGATGCATCTATGCAGATGCGTCAGTTCCCTGTAAATCTGCCCGAAGTATCAAGAAAAGAGATTAAAAATATTTAGGGTATTTACAAAGAAGTTAAGCATACGAAGAATTATTTTAATTTGGCGTTTTTTTCACGCATTAAAGGTAAAGAGAAAATATATTTGTTGACAGAAGTCTCTGACACTGCAGTGAAGCCAAAAGGCATAAGCTAACTTATGATGCATTCAGTGAGGGGTCCTGCAGCTCGCCAAACATCTGAGTTATTGACAAATTCCTCACGTTAACTTAGATTTTCAGTACCACGCCCAGACCTGCCAGATGAAGGAGAATATATTCACTCTTGAACAGGTATGCTCCTTTACACTATCCTCCTCAATAAGGGCCTGTAATGGGCGTTTTATGAATGATAATCCTGGGCTCCCGACCTTTAAAAGACTAGACCAGGTATCAGCGATTGACTATTTTTTAATCAGCTTGGAACTTTGGAATAAAGTGGTAGATTTTAAGGTTGTTGTGCGCATGTGAAGTGACCACAACCCACTGACCATCAAGCTAGATTTCCAAGTAAGTGACACAGACCAAGGTCCTTTTATCTTGCCCCGAAGAGACCTTCGAATATTAAACAGTGGGAGGCGTATTCGCTGGGCAAAAATTATTCAAAACCCAAACACTGTGGCAAGAATGTACAATGATATCATTCCCCTCATAGAAGAGGCTGCTACTGTCCAAGTGAACACCCTGGATAGTAATATCGGGAATGATTTGGGAAGAATACACCAGGAGATGATGGCAACCCTGGTGGATTTCTTCTACTGTGTCCAGCTAACTAAAGGCAAACCCCGTGGTGTTAATAACCAGTGGTTTAGCAGGGATTGTAGGGCTGCTAAGCGAACCCTCTTATTATCCCTCAAGGGTGGAGATTCTGTATCCATTAAGGCAGCAAGGGCTGATTTTTAAAAAATCATTAACATGGCAAAATCCGAATGGGAAGAAAATAGATGGTTAGACATTAAGTCCGCCCTAGACGAAAAAAACGCAAGGACTTTTTGGAACTTGGTTTACACAGGGAACACTGAGGGAAACACCTGTGTTGAACCAAATATTCCAGAGGACACATGGCGTCTATATTTTAAAGATCTTTAAACCACATTGCCAAATGAGCAATGTGAGCTGCCAGCGATCTTGCTGACAACAGACCCTTCCTGGCACATCCCACCCTGTACGGTGCTTGAGGTAAGGTTAGCCTTAAGTAAGCTCCAAATGAATAAAGCCCCAGGATTAGACAGGATCCCCGGAGACCTGTATAGAAGTGAGCAGGTAGTGTGGGTCCCCTACTTACACTTACTATTCAATGCAATTCTACAGGGACTCCCAATACCCAGTACCTGGTCCGGGGCTGAGATCATCCCCATTTAAAAAAAAAGGCTCTCCTTTGGATCCGGCTAATTATAGGCCAATTAGCATCATTCATGTATCCCAAAAAGTTTACGCTAGGGTACTTTTACAGCGATTGCAGGAATGGATCAGCGACCACGATATCCTCACCCCACTGCAAGCAGGCTTCAGGGCCAAAACCTCCACTATAGACCAACTTTTCAGGCTCCAGTTAATCTACCGGAAACATGTGGTGCTGGAGGGTCGGAGCCTATATTTAACCTTCGTTGATCTAAAATCAGCATTTGATACGGTGGGCCATAGCCAGCTCTGGACCATCTTGCTGGCCATGGGGGTTCCACCATACCTATGCTATCAGCTTAAGCGACTTCACAAAGGTACCTTTGCTAGAGTTAGGTACGGCAGGAACGGACAATTGACAGCCCCGTTTCCTGTCGAGAAGGGGGTGAGGCAGGGTTGCGTGTTGGCGCCGACCCTGTTCTCCCTCTTCCTAAACGGATTGATAGATGTCCTACTCACCACCAAAGATATAGACTCCCCCAAATTGGCCCAAACTAGGTTTCCCGCTCTGATGTTTGCGGATGATACCCTGTTGCTGTCTAAGTCAGCTTGGGGTATGCAGCGCGTTTTAAACCAGTTTGCATAGTTCTGCCAAAAAAGGAATCTTGTAATTAATATCAAAAAAACGAAATATATGGTTTTTAATGCTAGATCCACTAATTGCCCCCAACCGCTGTTAGAGCACGGAGCACTTAAAAGGGTCCCCACCTTCGACTACCTTGGACTTACACTGACCGAAAAAATGGGGTGGGATCCTCAGCTGGTTAAGGCTAACATAAAACTTATCACTAGTGGAATACGGGGAAACCGAGGGTTTTATATCTAAGCAGGAGGCAAATTTCCTTTGCAACAGCGAAGGGAAAATCCCCTACTTTTATACCCTCCCCAAAATACACAAAAACAGGACACCACCGCCAGGTAGGCCAATTGTCTCTGGTCTGGGATCAGTCCTGGAACCGCTTTCGCAATTTTGCGACGTGTTTTTCAAAGCCATGGTGCAAAAAACTAGCACATACCTACAGGACACAAAAAGCCTTTTACAAATTCTAGATCAACTCACCGTGGATAGTGACACCATCCTGGTGAGTTTCGACATCGAGAGCTTGTACACCAGCATCCCCCAGGATGCCACACTGGAAGTACTAGAACGAGCTCTAGAGAAAGAAACGTGGACATCAAGAACACCAAAGAATTTTGTCCTTGAGTGTGCGAGGCTAGCACTTAAAAGGAATTACTTTGAGTTTGAAGGCCAAATATTCCTACAGACGGGTGGGACATCCATGGGCAGTTCTTTTGCTCCAAGCATAGCGGGTTTGTATGTATATGATTTTGAAGAGAAATACATTCTCAGTGACACAAACCCCTATAGCTCCAATATCCTATTATGGCGTAGGTACATCGACGATGTGCTAACCATTTGGAAAGGTTCAGAGGAATCCCTGACCTCCTTTTTTAACTGGATAAACACCCGTGATATTCACTTAAAGTTCACATTTGAAAAAAACATTGACACTCTGGTCTTCCTAGACGTAAAAATTACAAAAAAAGATGGGAAACTGACTACTATCACCCATTATAAACCAACTGCGAAAAATAACCTCCTTCGCTTTGAAAGCTTCCACCCCAGACCCCTACGTGAAAATTTACCATACGGACAATATCTTAGAATCCGTAGGAATTGTAGTGAACTAGAAGACTACAAGAGACAAGCCAATGATCTCTCCCAAAAACTTCAGAACCGAGGTTACCCAAACAGAATTCTCCAGAAAAGCCAGAAGCGAGCGCGTAATCAACCTCGTGCAGCTTTATTGGAACCAAAAGAAAGGATCCCGGAAGAGATTCCCTTGACGTGTGTTACTACATATAACACAATATCCAATGATGTGTCAAGGATAATAAAAAAACACTGGAACATTCTGAACACAGGCAACCTTAGATGGAACAAACCCCTATTTTCCTTCAAGAGGGCACGAAGCATAAAGGATGCAGTGGTCAATACAAGACCCCTAACGGTATACTCAGGAAAAGAAACACAAACAAACCTATGGGGCCTACCGAAGGTAACTGGCCACTATAAATGCGGAAGTTGCAGTGTTTGCCCTTTTACCACAAACACAAAAACGTTAGTTTTGGAACCAAATAAAGTGTGGACAATCAGAGGGCAGACCAATTGCAATAGCGAAAACGTCATCTATAGATTGACATGCCCTTGTGACCTACATTATGTAGGAATGACCAGTAGGAAGATAAAACTACGTATCGGAGAGCACAGGAGCACCATCAGGTGTAGGAAGACAAATACAAAGCTCACTGAACATTTTTTGTCCATAGGTCACACTGCCGATGACATTAAATGGACAATCATTGAACAAGTACAACCAGGTACAAACTTGATCAAACGTCTATTCGAAAAGGAACAGAGGTGGGTCTACAGACTTTCCACGCACAAAACCGGTTTAAATGACAATATACCGTGGAATAACGTATTGACATAAGGGGGTTCATAAAAATCCAGATTCCCCCCACCTAACTGACTCACTATGTGCCCGTTTTATTTAACTCTTAAAAAAGCGGTAATCCTACCCGCTTTTCTGTCCCTTGTCCTGAAGTACTCTCTGTAAAAATCACCCTGTAATTATGCCTCAATCTTAATTGGTTTCTGTGCTCACAAAAATCCCTGGAATTATGCCTCAATTTTAACTGTTTTCTGTGCTCATAAAATCGCTGGATGTAACAAGCCCGTACGTCCCCGATCAGAATACACCGTCTCCATAGCGATGTAAACAATGACTCATTTTGACAGAGTAGTCCTTCTACTATGTCGAACGAAACAACGGGAGTGGCTACCACCGGACCACGTGTTGAGCACACGTGACCCGGCCACGCCCAACTAGGAAGTGCTAGCAGGTCTACATTACCGGCAGCACTCAGGCACCCAAGACACTCTACGGGGCACGCCGAGCAAGAACCAAGTAGGTTTTTCGGTCTGACGATCAGAAGCGACAAGTAAGTACACTGGGTTGGATCGAAATGCGGTAACGATTGACCGCATATTTCCTTGAGGCAGCATTCGATTGTCAGCACCCAGTGACTACAGAGCTGACACTCGATACATGTTTTTCTACCTACAGGAGACAGAATCCTGTCATCTTGGTAACGCTGGTGCCCATGAAGCGATAGTTCCGCTTCTAAGCGTAAGCACTAAATAACTAGCCGCCTCCATACAATCGAGACTTTTTTTTGCACGACTGCTCACAAATATCTGGCAGCCGTTCACTTCGCAGCACGCTACAAGGTCACCCTCCCATTTACCGACCCCTTGTTTTCACATTTTCCTGACGCCAAAACCATCTCGATACCCCTCATTTTGGGACCTGCCCTTTATTTGAAAGGCACTACCCGGCAACTTATCACTGTAGTACTGTTGTAACAACGCAATAGATATGATCTACACTCGATATTGATATGCTAGCATGACTCAACACCTGGATGTTACGTGTGTGGTATTGACCATTAACGCATGTGTTATATGTGGTATAGTCAAATTTGTCTACCCCAGTATGTGATCCCTTCCTGTTCTTTGTTTCCCTGTCTTTTCACAGGTTTTTTCAAAAAAGAAAAACGCACCTTTTTTCACGAGACCACTATTTATGGTCTCTTTCTTGAACTAGGGCAGGACGCTCCTTAGCGTGGGCGGACCACCCAGTTCAAATCACCACGGTCCTGACGAAAACCCTTGAATCCATGTATGGGTTGAAACATGTAGACCTTCTTAAACAATAGTTTTGTATATTCACATTCACATAGCACACTTTGGCTATTTTTATATATTTTAAATACTACTTTTGACACCAAAGCCTACCTAATTAGGCAAAGGTGCCACACTTTAATTTTAACAAGGGTTCAAGCACTCAAGAATAAAATACTTGAAGTGAGTAGTGTTGGCCCTTTTTAAACACAGTTTTGATAGTCTTGAACACATAAAAAACCAAACCAGCTCCACTGTAATCAGGTGTCGCAGCACACCCTATAGGCACTCGGCCTATGGGGTGGGACCCCGATGATGAAGCATGTCACCAACTAGGTTGGTGAGTGAGGGGTCTTCTATAAGGATATGCATTATCCAGCAACAGGTTGGGGCAAAATGTGCTGACCAGAGCATTTGGGCTCATTGTTAGAGAGATATTTCTCTCTACCCACGAGGGGTTACTCCTCTATTGTTTTTTACATAACATAAAACTTACCCAGGCAATTGGGGGAATCTTAAAAGTCCATAGGAGTTGCGTTGTAAACATTTTAAGTCCACCATTGGAAATATACAGGGTCCAAGCCAGGTCAGTGTCTCTCTATGGGGCCGAACTGTGGGGGCCTAAGCCCCATATTGCCCTCACAGTCACTGAAAATAACTTTTTTAGACAAATCCTGACCCTGCCTAAAAACACCCCGCTTGTTCCGCTACGGATGGATTTAAATATTGTTCCTGTTGCGGACATTATTTCCACTCGACCACTTTTATATTGGCGGCGGTTGTGGAGCACCCCTGAGCTGGCTAGCTACAAGGAAGAGCTAAAAGTGGTGTTGTCCACACCTGGGGCGGGTAGCCTACCCTGGTTCTCGTATGTCAGGCACTCCTTTAGGACAATAGGCTTGGAAAATTTGTGGACAGATCCCGAAGTATTCTGTCCAGCCATTCCCAAGAAACTGTTGCCAAATGTATTGAAAGAGCACAAATTAGCACAAATATTCCAGTCAGTGAACCCCTCTACCCTAACCTATAGATTTCTTGACTTTAAGAGCCACTATGAATTTGAGAAGCCTCTCAACACCATTCAACCTGCCCTAGCAAAGAAGTTGTTCCTACAGTTTAGATTTGGAACTCTGCCGCTATTCGCCATCAGCAACAAGTGGGCGGGAGTTTCCTCTCACCTTTGCCCTAGGTGTCAGACTGAGGAAGAAACTCTAATCCACGTTATGCTTTTTTGTGGAGCATACAAACATCCCAGACGGAAATGGATTATCCAACTATGTAGGAACTTGGGTGTCAGGAACTACCTAGACGTCTTTAGGATTTTAAAGTCGAACACCGACCCGGTCTATGTGGTCGCTGTATCTAAGTTCTTGTTTTCCATGTGGTTATCTGCAGAAACTTGCTAAAAATGGAATAGCCTAAAGCTATTAACTAGTCTCCTAAGCTTTATAAACTGAATACTTGGATACATAGTCGGAGTCCATACACGGGGGGGCTGAGGAGGGAGACCTGGTGGGAAGCACTAGGGATTCAAGTGAAATAGACAGCCTTTTATTTTTATTTTTTAGAGTTTTTAGAGTTTTTAAACTTTTAATTATTTGAATTGTAATCTATATTTTTATAATGTATTTTACAACCATGAAATCCCATAATGACGACTATTTAACGGTTCTTTTTATTATACCCAAACGCCTATGTATATTATGAATTGTTTATTCTGACCTTGGATCTGTAACAATATTTGTTTTAATGTGACTGTGCTTTTATGGCTATATCTAGCCGCAATAAAGTTTTGAACTGAACTGGTATGCATTTCAGCCTTTCTTGTATGTAGTAAACACAGAAAAAGATAATGCATACATCTAAACTTTGATGCTATGGGAACCTATGCATATCCTGAAGGAGATAGTGCTCTTTTTTCTGTGATGATTTTGCCTGTTTGGCCTAGTCCTAGATTATGTCCTTATCCTCTGATCTGTTTATAAAGTTACACTCTGATAATTTCCCAAAATACAACATTTTCGAGTAGTCATCTAAAATGCTTGTTGAGCAAAGAATGATCGTCTTTGCAGACATTTATAAAACCTACTGCAGCCAGGGATCTGATTGAGAGCGAGGAAAAAGCCATGAGGATTCCTACAACAAGGATTTGCCGGAGTTCCATCCAAGCCACTCTATCCATATCTCAGCACCCAAACTAGGCCCTTCGTGAGGAGCACTTAATTTATTTATTTATTTCCTTGGTTTTGTACAGATTCATGCATAAATTTGACATCATGCAAGACAACAGGAAAGTGTACCTTGCTAAAATACTTCAGACTTAAATTTTTGAAAGAAACTGATATGGCCATATCCCACGGTCATTCGATTTATGATTGCACAGTTATAAAAACATTGTGCTAATAAAGTAGCCTATTTCAATAGCTAGTCAATGCGGTGGTACAATATTCCTTCATCTCTGGGAGAGACCATTCTTTGTCTTCTAGTGATCTAGGGACTTTTTGCCGACTCATTCGATTACCGGCGGCTATAGAAACCACAATCAGCTGACTAAGTTTAGAGAAAAAGCAGGGATTCAAGTAAATTGGGAATATTTGCTCGCAGAGGAAAAAGTCATTTAGGTAATTTAAGTCATTTAAATTAAATGAAATTTAAATTAAATTATTCAAACCCTCCAAGAGACTGAAGGATTAAATGCCATCTTATGAGTACCTTTACTACCATGTTTAATTGTAGAATATATATATATATATAACATCATGCAAAACTTGAATGTTTTATTTTACTTTCATTTCCAGGTATGTTATATTTGTGTTGTCCCCCCTTATCAATTCAGTTTTTTCAAAGTGTTTACTTTATATACATACACGAAAGAAAACTCTGGCATAAGTTAATACACTTTTTCAGGATTCTCTTGGTGGGATGTCAATTGAGGCATAGATCATTGGCCTTGTTGGGATGGAAAAGGCCTTCGCATGGTAATGGACTTGCACCCCTGCCCTGTGTGACCCAGCTAAATGGTATAATATAGGAATGGTGCAGTGATGTGCAGCGTGTGTGTGTTACATTCATGTGCTGGGTGAATGTTACAATACACGGGAGATGAGCGTGGTCTCTGTGCCGTGAATGATGGCTGGCTGACCTCTGAGCTCCGCCGCACCGGATCCTTCTGTGAACCGTGGGTGAGTTTCTACGCACCTCTTGCATGCGGTCTTTGCCGACTTTAACATGGGAACATGCTGTTCATCCGATGATGGGCTTTTGAGACGTTTCTACGGCGTCTTTCTCCTCCTTGCATTCTTTCACCGCCGCTTCGTCACAGTGCGGCCACGGCCGCCTTTTTGACTGCTGTTCTCGTCGGGAGATCTCCTCCTCAACAGCCTGCCTCATTATTCTGCTTTCTGGGTGTCGATGGAGATGAAAATGCTGTGGAACATGGTGAGCCGCTTTTTTGTGCTGTTTTTTATACTTTTTATGACATTTATCCACTTATGTTAGTGGCTCACTATAGCGGCCGTCATTTTGTTTCATACTTTACCTCAGAATGCTCCTCTGAACTGTCATTACCAACAGTTACTTTACTGAACGCTGAGTGTTTTGGTTCTTGCCACTATTGCTGAGGACGTTTTTTTTTTGTTGACCTACCTGTGGGCCTCATTCATTTATCAGCTTTGAAGCAGCTATTTCTCACGCTGATTTTACTTCTTCACTGGCATTAATCTGCGATATTTATATGTACACTATATCTGCGACCTCTGCATATGGGCAGAATAGGTAAGCCACAATTTATTTTTGTTCCTAAAACCTCTTCTGTGGAGACTCCTTCAACTCCTGCGTCAGCTATCAATAGTAATCCGTCGCTGTCTTCAAATATGGCTGGTGCGTCATCTAATCGCTTCACAGGCATTACAACATAAAGCCTCTCCACCTACATCAACGCCTAAGCGTCTAAAACAGGACTCTCCTCCTCAAGATAAATTGTCTCCAGTTATTTCCCTGCAATTGCTGTTAGATGAAATACGGGCACTACGTCTATTTGTGGAAGAGACTAATAGCAAAATGCAATTCTTGGAGGAAAAATGGGCTTCTATGGAGGGAAGAGTGTGTGCAATGGAACAACAAATTTCTGTGGTGCAAGTTGACTCTCAAATAATTAGCTCGTTGGAGAAAGAGGTTCATAGGTTGCAGCACCACACTGAGGATTTGGAGAATCGTAATAGACGGAACAACCTTCGTATTTATGGCTTGCCTGAGTCCCTGGAAGGGGATGACCCTGTTGCCTTCTTCTCGTCTTTTCTCCCAAAGCTGCTTGATATGCCTCCGTCAACATCTCTCAGTATCCAACGAGCTCACAGGCTCGGTCCTCGTCCTCCACTTTCCTCAGCATCATCTTCTTCATCTCTTTTAAAATCATTTGTCTAGTGCATAGGGCTCTGAGAGCTGGAACATCTGATGGGTTGGAATCACTTCTCTCTGGTTATGTCCCCAGCAGATGTTTACGTTCATCACAACTGAATCTCTTGGTGATCCCTCGGACTAAGAAGACTATATGGGGAGGAAGAGCTTTCTCTACAGTTGCCCCTCGTCTTTGGAATGCACTCCCTTTGGAGCTTAAGTCCCTATCCTCACTGCCCCTCTTCAAAAAGGCCCTCAAAACATGGTGTTTCAGGCAAGCCTACTAGTAGTTAGCTCTCTGGTCATGTAAACATTTTTTGTTAGGCGCCTTGATGCCCATTAGGCTGAGTACGCGCGTTATAAATTTGCTTTCATTTCATTTCATTTCATCAAATCCAGCTTTAACTAGACCTCGTGGTGTCATCATCCTTTTTCTGAAATGTACCGATTTACTATCGGTTCTGCCTGCTGCTCGTTCAAAGCGACAACTCTCTTGGCTTGGTCAAAGAGTTTTTATATCTCAAGATGTCTCTAATGTCACTGCTACCAGGCGTAAAGAATTTCTCAGCCTTCGACCTTCTCTCCGTACTTTGGGTGCCCGTTACGGACTTTTTCATCCGTGTATCTTTAAGGTGACTTACCAATATCGCACCCTCTCCTTTGAGGAACCAGCGGAACTCAGAAAGTTTATTCACACCCATTCTTCAACCAATATGGATGTTTCTGCTGGTCCTTCCAATGGTTAACTTTAGACGCTTACCTTTTATCTTTCTTCTGATTATGCAAAATGTGCATGTTGTTACATATGTTCTAAAGTAGATTATTGATCTTTTTACTCCTTCTTTCTTCCTTACTTATTATCTTTTACATCTTTTCTATTTGTTAATTTCTCCTGTCTTAAATTAATTGTTTTTCTTTACTCAATTATTCTGCTTCGCTCTCTATTTATTTCTCTCTTGACTACGATCTTTATTCCTTTCCCTCTTTCTATATCACGGCATTACCGCTCTGACTGTGTTTGTTTCTTTACACTCTTTAAACAATTTCCTTAATTATTGCTGTATTTTCTCTTTTTATTCAGGTTCCTTTATTCTTACGGTTTAAAGTTTTTGACTATTGGTCCGCATACTCTTCCCTGTTCGTCCTGGTGTGTTTGAGTTCCCTGTTCGGACATCCCGTCTTCCGTCCGTCGCCATTGCCCCAGTCTCATTCTGTTTTCGTCCCCTTCAGGTATGTCTTTCAGTCGTCCTTCCTGGATATGTTCTGTCTCTCCTTATATTTCTTCTTCCTCCCTGACTTTTGCCCTTTCTTCCCTAATTACCTTTCTCTACTCTACGTGCGTTTTCTCTCACTACTTTTTTATTGATGCATATTTGGTTCAGTGTAACATTTTGATGTTTTCGTATTTGTGTTGGCTTTTTATTTACCTATCCTCTACTTGTCCTTTCCCTTTTCATTTTTTTATTAAGGTATTTTTAATTGTATACCAGTACTTAATGTTTTTTCATTCAGAGTAATCTCATGGAATGTGAAAGGTTTTATTAGCCTAATTAAAAGACAGAGAATTCTTTCCCACCTTGCTTCTTATAATCCAGATCTGGTACTTCTTCAAGAGACCCACCTCATTGAAGCTGAGGCTTTGAAATGAAAAAGAGGCTGGGTTGGTACAGTTTTATTCTCTCCCTCTGTTAATAAAAAGAATGGTGTCATAACTTTATGTCATAAGAACTTAAATTGCAAGGTTTTATCACAAGAACATGTTGCAGATGGTAGATGGTTACTTGCTAAATTGTTAATTAATAATATTTGTCTTACCGTTTTTAATGTTTATGGCCCTACGCACCCTGACTGTTCCTTTTGGCCTATTGTTCAACAAAAATATGTCCAATTTCAAAGTGATTTTTTTCTTGCTAGGTGGTGATTGCAACCAAGTAATTGATCCATTTATTGATCGTCAATCCCAAGTCAGATTTATCCCTACTAAGACTCACAAACACTTTCTCAACACTATTTCCCAACTACACCTCATTGACTCTTGGAGGCTCTCTCACTACCCGCAGTGGGTTTCCCGGCGCTTGCTTAGGGAACCCTTCCTGGTATTCCCCTGTGAGATAGCAGGGTATCCACAAGGTGAAAGTCAGGCATCCCGCCGCGAGGGGCCGTTGTGGAGATTAAGCAAGCTATTGCCCAGAGTCGCAGAGTGTGAACCCGTGAGTCGAGGAGGCACCGGGGCGAGAATTATCGAGTCCGTGGAATTTTTAGCCCAAGACCCCTCCGAGGCGGGGAATTGAACCCTGGTCCAGGACCGATCTCAGCTTCCGGGTCTGCTGCCTCTAACCCCTGAGCCACACTTCTCCGCTTTGATCAGCTTCATTTAAATCGCATTGCCTCTGTAATAATTTTAGTCATTGTGGTATTAGCCCACTTTGCCTTCAGAGTGTGTAGCCTGATTGTGCCAGTGCCCCTGCCCACAGCGTAACCCTGTCTGTGCCCCAACCTGTTCCGGTTTTGCTTTTGCAGCCATTTTGTTGTTGTTGTGCCTCGGAGCCCGTCCCCTCCACCACGATCCCGCCTCCCAGCTGCTCCTCCCTCGCCCCTCCCCCCTCCCCTATCCACATATGACAGGAGCTTTTGCGCGCAGCGTTCACGCGCAGCAAACGCGCCCCAAAGGCACGCCAAATGTAAGCCCGTCTACGCCCGTCCGCGCCTGGACCGCGCCCAGCTCCAGACCCCCTGGTCCTCGCAAAACCCACCCCACCCGCATAACGTATGACGCCGCTACCCACTTTGCCCATAACCCCGGACGCACACCTCAATGCTGCGTAGCCACCCCAAGACACACCCATGGACCCTTCACCTGCCACTCCTGCAAGTTCTCCTGCATCAGGACCCACACCAAATCCACTTCCTCCAAACACAGCTCCGACACTAACCACCTGAAGTGCATCCTGCTGAACACCTGCTCGGTCCACAGACACGCCACTGAACTCTGGGACCTACTCGACACTACATCACCGGACGTCGCCTTCCTTACAGAAACCTGGATGAACACCTCCTCAGCGCCCGACATCGTCATAGCCATCCCGGACGGCTACAAGATCATCCGAAAGGACCGCATCAAACAAACAGGAGGAGGCATCGCCATCGTCCATAAGAACATCATCCGAATCACGACCAGCTCCGACGATAACCTCGCGACCGCCGAACACCTTCACTTCCAGATCCACACCGACCCCAGGACCACACTTAGGGGCACCCTCATCTACAGACCACCAGGAACCCGCATACATATCAACGAAGACATCACTGACTTCATCAGCCCACATGCCCCCACATCCGATAACTACATTTTACTGGGAGACCTCAACTTCCACATGGAAAAGAAAAACTACAGCAACACCAACACCCTCTTAGACAACCTGACCAACCTCGGACTCAAACAACTTGTTGACACCCCCACCCACCTAGCCGGACACACGCTCGACCCTATCTTCACCTCCAGCAAACACATCTCCTTCGACCACACCACAGCTCTCCATTGGACGGACCACAGCTGCGTCCACTTCAGCTACAAAAAGACCACGACCCACAACAACCCCCCACAACCTATTCCTCAAAGAAACTGGAACAAAATTACCACCGACCAACTCTTCACATCGCTTAACCAAAACCCTCCTGCCATATCATCGGACCCAAACCAAGCTGCCACCAAACTCACACAATGGATCACCCACAGCGCTGACGAATTAGCACCCTTGAAAAACCACCAGACCAAACAATGCAAAAAAAAGGCCCCCTGGTTCAACGATGACCTTAAGAAATCCAAGAAGTTATGTCGTACCCTCGAGAAAACCTGGAGAAAAAATCCAACCACTGACAACCTGACCACTTTCAAAGACGCCACCCGCAAACACCATCAATTGATCCGATCCACCAAGAAATCAGCATTCAAGGATCGACTCGACAACAACGCCCACAACAGCAAGGAACTATTCAACATCGTCAAAGAATTTACCAAGCCCACCGCAGGCACCAACGACATCACTCCCTACCGAGACCTCTGCGACTCTTTATCATATTTCTTCCACAACAAAATCGCCGACATACATAACAGCTTTGAAAACCAGTCAGAAGAACAGACCACTCCACCCACCCCCGTACCAAAACAGCACTCTCACAACCTTTGCGCCTGGAGCCCAATAACTACTGAAGACACCATCCGCCTGATGAACTCCATCCACTCAGGTTCACCAACCGACCCATGTCCCCACCACATCTTCAACAAAGCGGACTCCATCATCGCACCCCATCTCCGCGAAGTCATCAACTGTTCCTTCAACTCCGCTACCTTCCCGGAAAGCTGGAAACATGCCGAAGTCAGCGCCCTTCTGAAAAAACCCACAGCAGACCCCTCTGAACTTAAGAACTACCGCCCCATCTCACTCCTCCCTTTCCCTGCTAAAGTCATTGAGAAAGCCGTCAATAGTCAGCTCGCCGCCTTCCTTGAATCCAACAAATCCCTCGACCCCTCACAGTCCGGCTTCCGAGCCAAACACAGCACCGAAACCGCCCTCATCGCTGCTACGGACGACATCCGAACACTACTGGACAACGGAGAAACAGTCGCCCTAATCCTACTTGACCTCTCAGCCGCCTTCGACACAGTCTGTCATAGCACCCTCACACAACGCCTCAGCAACGTCGGAATACAAGGAAAAGCTTTGGACTGGATCATCTTGTTCCTCACCGGAAGAACCCAGAGAGTCCGCCTCCCCCCATTCAAATCAGAGGCCACCAAAGTCATCTGCAGCGTACCACAAGGATCATCACTCAGTCACACCCTCTTCAACGTTTACATGAGTCCCCTCGCATCCATCGCACGACAACACAACCTCAACATCATCTCCTACGCAGACGACACCCAGCTGAACCTCTCCCTCACCAAAGACCCAAACACCGCCAAAAACAACCTACACGAAGGGATGAAAGAAGTAGCCGAGTGGATGAAGAACAGCCGCTTAAAACTAAACTCGGACAAAACAGAAGTCCTCATCTTAGGATCATCCCCCTCTGCCTGGGTCGACTCTTGGTGGCCACCGGCCCTGGGCACAGCACCCATACCTACAGATCACGCACATAACCTGGGCTTCATCCTAGACTCCTCCCTCTCGATGACCAGACAAGTCAACGCCGTTTCATCTTCATGCTTCAACATCTTACGCATGCTCAAAAAAATATTCCGTTGGATCCCCACCGAAACAAGAAAGACGGTCACCCATGCACTGGTCACTAGCAGACTGGACTACGGAAACATCCTTTACGCCGGAACCACAGCCAAACTACAGAAAAAACTCCAGCGCATCCAAAACGCCTCAGCCAGACTCATACTGGACATCCCCCGTCAAGCTCACATTTCCGGTCACCTGAAAGACCTCCACTGGCTCCCCGTCAACAAGAGAATAACGTTCCGTCTCCTCACCCACGCACACAAGGCCCTCCACGACCTAGGACCCGAATGCCTCAACACACGACTGTCCTTCTACACACCCACCCGCCAACTACGATCATCCAATCAAGCCCTCGCCGCAATTCCGCGCATCCACAGATCCACCATGGGAGGAAGATCCTTCTCCTACTTAGCGGCCAAAACCTGGAATTCTCTCCCCACTCACCTTCGCCTTACTCAGAACCACCTCTCCTTCAGAAAGCAGCTAAAAACCTGGCTTTTCGATAAGTAATGCACCCACCCTCCCTCAAGCGCCTTGAGACCCTCTGGGTGAGTAGTGCGCTATACAAATTCCTGAACTTGAACTTGAACTTGTGTCTTTCTAAATTCCTTTGGAAGAATAAGAAAGCTCGGATTGCTCTTTCTTCTCTTCGTAAGACCAAGTCGAGTGGAGGAGTGAACTTCCCATATTTTCGCCTTTATCATAAATCTTTTTCTCTTCGACAAGCTTCGAAATGGCTTTTATCCGAACATTCTCCCTTTACTCCTCTTTGGTTATCCATTGAGCAAACTTTATTATTACCATTTTCACTTAAGGAGGTTGCAGCTTTTTCAGCCGAAGCTTCTCACATATCCTTTCCCTTGTTTGAACACACTTGTTCCCTTCTACGACCTTTACTTTTACTTGAACCTCTTTCTCATGATACTTTTTTAGATTCCCATATTTGGCATAATCCTCTTATCCTTCTTAATAACAGACCTGTTTTCTGGAGTTCTTGGAGATCAAGAAATATCATATGGGTTAAACATCTTTTTAATGGTGTCTCGCCATATTCTTTCCCCGAATTTCAAGCCTTATTTCTCTGGCTTCTTCTTTTTACATAAATGTACTACTCTCATGGCAATTATTCTTGATGCATATTATTCTCTTCATCCCTCTTTTCATGATGATTCCCAAGTTCATTTACTCAAACTTCTCGTTTCTACATCTAAAGCCTCTCTTATATACAAGTACTTCTTAGCTCCTTCTCCAGATCGACCTAAATCGAAACTGGAACTTTCATGGGAGTTTGATTTGGGATGTGAATGGAATATTTGTTTCTGGGACAAACTTTGGTCTAGGTCATGAAAAATATCTCGTTCTGCTTCTCTTACTCAGTCTATGTTCTTTCTCTATCATAGGCTTTACCTTACCCCTGTCTCTATTGCTCGTTTCTCCTCGGGCTCTGATTCTAATTGTTGGACCTGTGGTTCCTCTGATGCTAATTTCATGCATCTTCTTTTCCTCTGTCCTTTTGTCTCCACACTTTGGAAATCTATCTTGTCCTATATTTCTGGTTCTATATTTTCTCTATATTTCTTTAATCTTACCATCTCCTATTCCATACCCCTTCTGTTGACAGGAAGCCTCCTTGACTCCTTGTTTATTCCCTCTTATTATCATGGTCTTTTTAATCTCATGCTTGATTTAGCCTTTCAGCACATTACCCTTAACTGGAAAACTCTTACTAAGCTTTCTACACAGCACTGGTGGAATTCCCTCTGTCACTTTCATAGACTTGATGTTGCCTCCGCCTCCACCTGTAAACCAACACTTAACAGAGACCTCTTTTGGCTACCCCTTACTACTTATTTAGATCGGATTACTTTAAGACATGTCTCCTCGTACAATTCTGAAAAATTAAAACCACCTTGAATATTGATGTTCTCTTTCTCTATCACTCATAATGACTCTTCGTGTATTATTGCCTGCCTAATGATTTATTCATGCCTTATTATGTTTTGTAATCTAATATGCATTCTTCTTTTGTTTTAATGTGTTTTTTTACCTCCTTTCCCTTCTTCCTTCCCCCTTCTTTCCCCTCCCATCCCACTTAAAAGCTTAAAAAAATAGCTTTTGTTACTGTTATTATGCCAGCTATATTTTGTTCTCACTATGTTTCAGTAATTGCCTTGTTGCTGGTGTTTTCCTTTGTTATACGTTCATGTATTTTCAATAAAGCTTTTCAAACATACAAAAAAAGAATACACTGGAGATGTAGTGCTGTGCAGTTTTTTGTGTCTGGGAATGGTATAATACATGGAAGATTCTGGGTTCCATTTTGGAAGACCCAAGGCTACTTAGAGGAACATGAGGAGGTAAAGGACTCCTCTCTGCTTCCCCAGACAGATGTGTGGATTGCTACAGTCCTCTGAGCTGGGTGGAACACACTAGAGGAAGGGAGAGCAGGCTCTTCAATATACTTCAAAGAGAGCTCTTTGATTTAGAGAAAGGTCACTGAGAAGGGGCCAGGACACATCTCAGGAAGGATATGGGTCTGATAAGAGGATCATAAAGAGTAGGGTTAAGGCGCAGAGGTAACCTTTTGATGCACATATCAGTGTGGCTCACATTCAGATGTCAAACTCTAGTCACTCCCATGGCCTGTGTTGTCGGGCTTCCAGATTTGCAGTCGCTCCTGCTGTGGCAGATTGCTTTCTGGAGAAAGGGCAGAGCAGAGGAGAGGGCATTTCAAAAAGAAGCACACCCGACATAAGCTTCAAAGACTCTGACTGCACATCACATTTTTTGTCTGATAATGAACTATGAGAAGCGGAGCTCAAAGCCCCCAAAATTGTCATCTTTCAAACAGCCAGTCGGGATGTGCAAGGAGGAGAAGTTCCGCAAGGCCAAAGCCTTTTACTCTCCCAGAAGGTGCGCCAAAGGCAAGCCCGTCTGCGCCTGTCCGCGCCGGGCCCGCGCCCAGCACCAGGACCCCTGTCAGTTGCCCGACCTGGATGTTGTCCAATATCTCCTATAATGCGGACACACTTAAAAAACTAAATGTGGCTGAGAGGAAAACCAACTGCATGGTTTTGCATATTGAGGGGGGTCTAGCAACTCGCCCATCCGTCTGTCCAAGCTGTAAGAGTCTAATTCCACCCATGCATATGTGCCCTATTCAGGCCTTATTTAAAACGAACCTAGGGAAAGGGAAGGAAGGTGTCTTAAATTTTAATTGCCTTCTTGTGAATGCCAGGTCTCTGGTAAAACATAGTTTGGAATGTGCCCTGCTTATCCAAGAAGAACATATTAAAATCGCCTTTGTGACGGAATCATCAACTGACGCAGCCTCAGGTCTGGACTTGGTCAAGGCTACTCCACCTGGTTACCTCCACGACACGAGAGATCGACCAATGAAGAAAGGGGGGGGGGACTAGCAGTAATATACCATGACTCCCTTAATGCCTTCTTTCAACCCTTAGTCGTGGAAGGGTGTGAAGCGGTAGCCTTCAACTTTACCCTTCTTAATCACCATTCCTTTAGAGCAGAGGTCTTTAAACTTTTTGATGCCGAGACCCCCTTGTAAAACCTTTTTAGGCGTAAGGACCCCCTTCCGACAAAAGTTTCTAGAAACTGGTACTCCTCATCATCAACTTTTGACAACCATAAATGCGCCTGTTAGACCTCATCACATCCATCCATCATTCATCCACCCACACTTTCACAAATGCATCCATCCACCCTTTCATCCTTCCATCCATACATCCATCCTTCATCCATCCACCCTTTCATCCTTCCATCCATACATCCATCCTTTACCCATCCACCCTTCCATCCATCCACCCATCATTCATCCACCCACCTTTTCACACATCCATACATCATTCATCCATGCAACCTTTTATCCATTCATACATCCATTCACCCTTTCATCCTCCCATCCATACATCCATCCTTCATCCATCCACCCTTTCATCCTCGCATCCATACATCCATCCTTCATCCATCCACCCTTTCATCCATCCATCCATCCATCCACCCACCCTTTCATCCATCCACCCATCATTCATCCCCCACCTTTTCACACATCCATCCATGCATCATTCATCCATGTAAACTTTTATCCATCCATCCATCCATCCACCCTTCCATCCATCCATCCTTCATCCGTCCACCCTTTCATCCTTCCTTCCATCCATACATCTATCCTTCACCAATCTATCCTTCATCCATCCACCCTTTCATCCTTCCATCCATACATCCATCATTCATCCATTCTCCCTTTCATCCATCCATTCACCCATCATTCATCCACCCACCCATCTTTTTACACATCCATGCAACCTTTTATCCATCCATACATCCTTCAACCATCTACCCTTTCATCCTTCCATCCAGCCACCCTTTCATCCATCCATCCACCCTTTCATCCATACATCCACCCTTTCATCCATCCGCTCATCATTCATCCACCCACCTTTTCACACATCCATCCATCCTTCAGCCTTACATTCATCCATCCAACCATCATTCATCCACCCACCTTTTCTGTGCCTCTCTCATGGGGGGGGAGGATCAGTATCTCTCTGCATCTTCTTACTTCTTCTTTCTCGCTCATGGGAGGGCATCTCTGTGCCTCCCTGCTGGGGGCGGGGGACGTGTCACGGGACCCACAGCTCCAGGCGCGCAACATCCATTGAACTCAAAGGGCTACACTGCAGCCTGCTCCCCCAGCCCCCCCCCATCTCCCTCCCAGCTCGTGTATGTGAGCCTGGCTGAAACAGCTTCAGGGACACACACAGCCACACCTGAGTACTTGACAGGTCTTTAAAAGACCTTTTACTTGTTAATGAGGCGTTGATGTGTTTCACACCTCGGTGTGAATTAGGCCTCAGCCGTGAGCACCCTCGATCAGCCCAATGCCAGGAACTGCACTCTGCAGAACCTGCGACCCCCTTCCCAGGACTCCACGACCCCCCTGGGGGTCACACCCCACAGATTGAAGACCTCTGCTTTAGAGGATGTCTAGTCTATACACCTCCAGGATCGAATTATATACCTTCCTTAGCTCGGTAGGAAGGATACTGGAGGAAGGTCTCTCCTCGAAGGCCTTTACAGTTCTGGGAGACTTTAACTTCCATTTGGAAAATCTTGAAGAGAATGACACCAAAGCTCTTATTGAATTGATGGATGGCGCTGACCTTAAACAACTAGTGAAGGGACCCATTCAAACCATCCTACCTTAGAGTTCACTAAATCTATACCGGTCATTTGGTCCGCCATATGGCAGTGCTATTCGCCATATCATTGCCGAAGGCTCAAAGCGGAGAGTGCCCGGCCAAATCCGCCAGGACCTGTAGGGCCTGGAACAAGGTTGAGGGACGAGCACTTGAAAATCTTTTGCTCTCTTCTAAAAAGCCCCTTCCATCTGAGGCTGAGGCGGCCGCCCACGCGTATACCAACTGGGTCAAAAAAGCCTGTGATACCCTTGCTCCACCCACGTTTCGTCTTCTGGCCAGAGCCCGGCCATCAGCCCCCTGGTTTTCAGAGGAACTCAGAAATCAAAAGCTGACCTGCAAAAAACTGGAAAGGAGGTGTCGTAAAGATTATAGGGAAAGTGACAAAAAATTACTTAAACAAAGCCTCCTAGCATATAAAAAATGGTACGGCTGGCTAAGCAAGCCTATTACACAAAACGCATAAACCTTGCCAGAATTGTTTATAACAGTTTCCGCCTTGGCTGCCCCCACACCCACGGTTACTTTCGCTAGCCCTGAACTATGTGAGGAACTGGCCAATTTTTTTCTAAATAAAGTAGAGACAATCTTCAAAGCTTTCCCAGGCTTAGATATGCCAAACCGTCCGGCAACTACACCAGAATACATCACAGAGTTCATCGGAGGGCCAAAATTGGAAGGTTTCTCCCCGGTAAGTGGTGAAGAAATTATGCGTCTGCTTCAAGAGGCAAGATCAGGTTCTCCATCAGACCCATGCCCAGTCGCTGTGATCAAACTGGCTCCTGGTCCGATAGTCTCATCACTGGTATCCGTGTTCAACAACATGTTTATGACTGGGGTTTTTCCATCTTGCTGGAAAATTGCTTCAATTCTGCCATTACTAAAAAAATCAAATCTGGATATCAGGGACCCCAATAACTATCGCCCCATTGCAAGGCTCCCCCTTCCAGCTAAACTTATTGAAAAAGTGATCAATACCCAACTGAGTTCCTTTCTCATGGCCACTGAGGCATTGGATCCCTCCCAACACGTTTTTAGAGCTAATCATAGCACAGAATTCGCTTTGATCAAAACTACGGAGGAGATCAGAGAGGTGACCGATGTGGGAGGTAGGGCCTCACTGGTGCTGTTGGACCTCTCTGCGGCCTTCGACACGGTCCACAATAAAATCTTGCTGGACCGTCTGAAGGCATGCGGAGTACGAGGAAATGCGTTTAACATCTTACAATCCTTCCTTTCCAACAGAGCCCAGAGCGTGGCTCTAGGTGATTTTGAGTCAAAACCCTTCATCTTACCTTGCGGGGTTCCTCAGGGCTCATCTCTGAGCCCCACGATCTTTAATCTATACGTCAGCTCATTGGCCCCAGTAATTTAAGCGTATGGCTTCGAGCTTACCTCGTATGCCGACGACACACAGATTGTGGTGTCCTTGCTACCAGGAAAGGAAGGAGTAGCCAGGAATTTTCAGGACTGTATGCTGGCGGTCGGATATTGGATGGCGGCCAACTGCCTTAAACTGAATTCAGCCAAAACTGAAGTCATACTGTTTGGCTCAAATGTCAATTTCTGGAGTCCAAACTGGTGGCCAGAGCGGATGGGCAATGCCCCCACCCCCGTGTCCAAAGTTAAAAACCTGGGGGTGTTGATCGACAACCAACTTACTTTTCGATCTCAAGTCAACGCGCTATCTTCCTCCATTGCCTTTCTGCTTAAATCCATTCGCAAGATTTTACCATTTATTCCTGGTACCGGCAGAAAGACAGTGGTTACTACCCTGGTCTTGGCGCGCCTGGACTATTGTAACAGACTTTTTCTGAATGCCCAACAGGGCATTGTTAACAGACTACAGGTCCTGCAGAATGCTGCCGCCCGACTTATCTTGGGCATCCCAAAATACGCCCCCATGACCCAGGAGCTAGCTAAACTTCACCGGCTCCCGGTGCGAAAGCGGATTCTGTTTAAGGCACTGTGCCTGGTTTTCAAGGCTTTGCGAGGATTAGGGCCCTCATTTTTCAGGCAGTACTTTTATTGGTATTGCCCGGCCAGACATCTTAGATCAACTGATGCTGGGTTGATTGCAGTGCCTCGCATTAGGAGGGCACGTTGGGGAGGCAGAAGTTTTGTGCTGGGGGCAGCTAAGGCCTGGAATGCCCTGCCCCTCCCTCTTAGAAAGATGACTGACCTTATGGCCTTAAGAAAGGCCTTGAAGACCTGGCTCTTCACTAACTAATTTGCCCCTTTTGTCTTTCCTTAAGGAGCATTACTTAGCGCCAGGACACCTACGGGTAACAGAGCGCTGTATAAATGTCAAAAATAAATAAATAAATAAACATCACCAAGGGAATCCAAGATCACATGCCCCAGAAACCTGGCATACAAGTGCCTGCCTGCTTGCCAAAACCAAAATTACCTGTGCGGAAGATGAGAGTGTTGGAGGGAGTGAGGCCCAGGGGTGCATCCTTGCGACTGGATTCTTGTGGAGAGGAGATGGCTGCTGCATATATTGGATCATAGCCTGTGTAGGAACTGGGGTCACCAGTTCCCCGGGGGGTAGCTCGGCCCGAGCAGGTAGGCACCCGAAACCGTAGCTGTTAAGTGACTACACAGCACACACATCTACTAAGACATTAAATGCATGCAAAGACTGAGACCACACCAGTAGGTTTGATTCAACTCAATAGATTTTATCTAAATCAAGGTCATGTCTGGTAATTCATTTAGAGCAATCAATAACACAGTAGCAATAACCCATTAAGGTATCTCATCAGGGGAGCAAAAGGGAGCAATTCAATAATCACCATAGCATGTTTCAATAACCATTGCCTTAGGGGAACACAGGCTTCATTACCGAGCAGTGAACATTTCATCATATACCTGTAGGCGTTCAGGAACCACTGCACTAGACAGGATTAAGACATGTCATTGAAAATAGGGCAACATTTCATTAGGCATCAGGCAACAATGTGCTTCTCATTAAGGCATCAAGTGAAAATGTGCATTTCATTAGGAATAAAGGCATTCTATCAGGAATGAAAGCATTCTATCAGGAATGAACGTTGTCCAAAGTTCCTGGGCCAATAACAACCCTTCCTCAATCAGGGCCTGGCAATCACCTCGAAGGAATTATGCCCCATCCAGGGGTTAACTTTTATTAGCCAAGTCCCCCACGGTGTCTCTTGGGGGCCCTGGATCAGTTCTAGGGCCTGAAGGTGCCAATGAGGGCCAACGGGGCCCAACTTCAACTTTCCCCCGGGGAGGGGCCAACTCGGGCCTTCTCCGGCCTTCCGCCCACTTCCCCAGGGTTTACCTCACTCTTCGCAGTTACAGTTTTCCCGGGGAGGGGCGCACTTGGGGCCTCCCGCCCACCTCCCCGGGGATTACCTGCCTCTTCGGCTCCTCGGGGAGCCCTTGTGGAGGTTTCCGGTGTGAGAGGAGGGCTCCTACTCTCCTCGGAACCCTCCGGCAGTGTCTCTTCCTGTTCCCGGGCCTACGATGACACCTAAGGCCCGGGAACCAATCAGGAGGCTTGCACACAGGGGACTCGGCCTCCGCAGCCAGTGGTAGGGTAGGCCAGGTGGGCGCGTCAGTTGCAGCCAATGGCTGCGCAGCTGCGGGCGGGGGCGCGGCCAATGACGTGGCCGGGCGCCCCCGTCACGTGAGGCGAGTGATCTCGCTTCTGAGGCCTAGCGCGGCCTTTGGGGACTCCCAGGCGCTCTCCTCAGGCCCCAGGCCCACCGCGGTGATGTGCAGCTGACGAAATGTGGCGGCGGGTGTCCCCGGCCTCGCGGCCTAGGTTGGAGCAGTGGCGGCCCTCTCCTGGCTCCGAGGGTCGCCGGGGTGAGACAGCGGGCCGTGAAGGTCTCCACAGGCAGCGCTAGGGCCGCGGCGCGAAGGTAGGGTCAGGAGGTTCCTAGGCGGTGCGATGCAGCGCCAGCGCACCCCGGACAGTAGCGCTCACAGGGGGGAACCACAGCGCACCGAAGGAACAGCACTAAGAGCAGGGACAGGCTCCTACAGTCCGGCGCTCGGGGCAGAGGTAGCGCCTCAGGCAGGCAGCAGGTCGGCAGATGCAGCGCTGCTCAAGGGCACAGGAGTAGAGCGCTGGGGTGGATTAATGCAGGCAATCTCTCTCTCAGTGAACAGGCAGTTCAGGGGGCCAGCGCCAGACAATCAGAGTGCTTAACAGACAGTCCAGGCAGTGAGGCAAGGGGGATGAGGCAGGACAGCACAGGCCCAGATGAAGATAGAGGGGCGCAGAAGTGGCACAGCCCAGTACCTGGTCGATCCCCAGCAGTCCTGGTAACACAAGAGAGTAGCCTTCTCAGCGCTTGGTGGTTCTTGCGCCCTTAGGAGGTGCTTTCTTGAAGGGGGGGGGTTTGAGGTGAAGGCTTGACACATTTCCTCAGCAGGTCACTGCCCCTCCAGCCAGGACAGATCAGTGGGCTAGTTCAGTGTTCCTCACAGAGTTGGTAGGCAGCGCCTAAACCCTGTCACTCCCAGTGTTATAGCCTATAGGTTCCTGACTTGGCCCTACCGCCTAAGTCTCCTGCGTAAGGTCCCCCAGGTCAGTGATGCCCCAATTGACTAAAAAGTTTTGCTCCCTACTTTATATATGCCCAGGTCAGGTGACCACTCTCTGAGGCGGCAAATATAGACTCCGCCTCTATTCTGGAAGGTTCCAGGAGCTTCCCCACTCTAACTATGGGCAGGCAATGGAAGGCTGGTATTGCAACAATGTTTGGGGTCCCAGCCAGCTCCTGGCAACTAGGGTGCTACACAAAAAGACCACGCTGCAGTAGCAGGGGCCAGTGGCAGCCATGTTTGAAGTAGAGAGCACCTGCACCTTAGCATTGGTTAGCAATGGGAAGGTGCCCAGAGACCTAAGGCAAACAAAAAAAGGTGGGAAAAATAAGGCAAGGGCGAAAAAAATAGGGAAAGACCACCCTAGGGCTGACAGGTTTAACAGCCTGTTTTCAGGGAAAAGTCAGAGACCCCTGCATGCCAGAGGGGACCACAGTGAAATGAGCTGCGAACTTTGCTGCACCGATCAGGTCATTGCCCATGTGCAAGTTTGAAGTCTTCAACCCCATATACAAGGTGGACCCTCAGTGAGGATTGCTGCTGTTGCCTATCGAGCAAGAGCATATGTGCATAGTGAAGTCAGCGACCCTGTATGCCAGTGGGGCCATCGTGAATATTGCTGCTGCACTGACCGCGCTGTTGCTCTGGTATAAACTTCCCTTCCGTGGAGAGACCAGTGCCAATGCGCAGAGTGCGGGTAGAGTGGGGACATTGATCCTGTAAGCTCTGGGGAGGAGGCTCCAGGACAAGCCAAGGAGCATGATCTGGTCGAGACTGTTGTGAGGAGGAGGACACCAAAGTGACCCGATCAGGCCCAACTTATGACCAGCATCAGGAGCATTGCAACCCCCCTACTTGTGGAGAGAAACCCAAGAAACGTACCAGCATCAAAGAACATCGAGGATGCTGCCTCCATGAGGAACTCAAGGCTGTTCAAATGCAGCCCTTCCTGGGCCACGTATGAACTTACTAGAGACAGCTGCTTCAGCACCTGCAAAGGGGGAGAACTCAGAGACTACAGTTGTTCAGATCCTGCTCATGCGGGTAAGACTGATTTCCAGGTCAGACGTCCTAAAGGGGAACTTGCATGTCATATAGCACTTCAGCGCTGGAACACTTTTGACTTTAAAATAAAGAGTCGGACTGAGACTCGGACTACTAGTGGGTCTTAACCTGAATGTCGCCTATAGTGAATGGGGAATAACCACTACTGCTACCAAGAGGGGGGTGGGTCTCAGGGACCCGCCTAAAAAAACACTAGAGCCCTGACATGTGAAGGAAGTTACTCGTTTAGGGTCATCCGGGTCACTAATGACCACCTCTCAGCCTTCGATACCAAATGAAGAGTCGGTCAGACAGTAGAGAATACAAACCAATAGCTGTTTATTCATATACGCTCAGAGCGGTTCCCCATCTGCCCAGTCGCTAGGAGACTGCAGAGGGAACTGAAAGCAACCAACATGAAGATACATTATGTTCGTTTCCTAACCGGGCAAAAACACACCCACGGTGAAATTAATTTTCCTAGTAGGTGCAGCTAAACAGCAATATACAGAAACGCGGTTTCAGCGCTCCTATTTTTACACAAAGTAGCAAAGTCCAAGGTCGTTCCATCCAGAGCCTGACTTCAGAGGGCCTCTATCTAGCGAGAAAGGTATGCTCTAATAAGAACAGTGTATTCATTACTAAGACAAAAACTCAAATGCAGAAACGAAACCCAGCGAGGAACATTTCTCGGAATTGAACTAGATCAGTTTTGAACAGCCTAAAATTGTGCCCACATAGAAAATGGCACAGCGAATGCTATTTTAATTTGGAAACAGCGTAAAGTTTGCGATTTCTATTCTAACAGACCCTCCTTTTAGCATGAGCTAAAAACCTTTTCTAAGAGGAATAAGAGAGGGAATAAAAATACAAACAGTAACAACAATTCTTCTTATTAAACAATTATGAGCACTTCATATCGTCAACATCAGGAAGTGAAACAGTAAGAAAGGAGGAGCTTTCGAAAATCCCTTCATCGATGTGCATCAAATCCTCAATATCCTTTTATATCATTATTGCAGCATTTGTATCATGGATTGATATCTTCTTTTTGGGCATGGGGAATGTAGTACAATAAGAACAACAAAAGGGAAGACACTGAACGAGAACTCATCAAAGGACCAATACCACAATAAGATAAATTGCTTTTTCGAGAGTCCAGCCCCAGCTGCCAAATAGAGACTAACTCCAATTCCCACTTTCCATTCCCTTGACACTTTCAAGCAGGTCTCATATTTGTTTGGTGATATTCTTTTCCATGTTTTTGATCCCGACCACACACTGATCGCCCACAACCACGCACACACCACCATTCTTAGCTAAAATAAAATCCACTGCATATCTGGTCTGATCCGAATATATTTGCATACTCTCCAATTGAGTGGTGATGTCACGCAAAGCTGCTACTGTGGTGTTAGATAAAATGTGCAGCTTCCATCCAATATTATCTCTGGCCTTCTCACCCCTGGCCATAGCAGTACCCCCAAATGTAAATACGGAAGAAAAAATGTGTCCAAAAGTGATCCCATTGCTATAATTATTGACCTCTATATCAGTCACTCCCTCTCAAAATTCTTTGGTCAATGTCCTTTTAATCCACTGTATACTAGGTTTTGCATATTTACAGGGCACACCGAAAGGCTATACCATTCCAAGAGCTACATCATCTGTACCATTATAAACATTAGAATACGTGCCATTAGACAAAAAGAAAAACCCTGGGTGTGCATAAATTGGCCCCTCATAATCCCCCGCTGCATACCTGGAGTTCATCCCGAAGGTATTTGGATCTTCAGCATTTACCAAGGAAATTGTATCTTTGTATATCAATATTTCTGAACAATTTATGTACAGCAAAGTGTCAATACTGCTCATTTTTGGGACAACAAGCAGGGTGGTAACCAGCCTCCCTGGTAGCTATCAGTTCCTTGTAATAACAACCCACCAATGTGACGTTTTGTTTTTCCATATAGAAATTATCACAATATGTATTGTTATCACAACCTGGATAACCCATTCCCTGAGGCTTTCTATAATATAGACATGGTCCTGCATAACCAAAACCAAATACTCCCCTCACTTCTGTAAACTGGGGTGGTCGAGTGTACGTATAGTTTACAAGTGGCAAGGGATATGCAGTCCACAGACTGGTGACAGACTTAGTAGGATAACAGGTGGTCCCTTCTCCGAAGAACCTCTTATGTGTTTTTCAAAAATACATTACTTGGGGCCTTTCTTTTGCTCCTTTTCGGGGAGGGAACCTTTTCCTTGCTGCGTAAAGGTACGCTTTGATCATTTTCCAAGACCCATGACACTCCACACAACACTATTATTAGCAAAACCAAAAGAACAACACATATTATTTTGTTTTTGTGCGTTCACATCTCGTTGTGCTGTGCAACAAGAACCATTGGCTGCTCTTAATCAGCAACCTTGCTGCCAAATGGATGCATAATAAATTATAGGGAAAGGTGAAAATCAGAGGAAATATATAAGTTCCCAGTGTCCGCCTGAGCCTCACTGGTACAGGCTCCTATTGTTCATCAATAATTTGGCGCTCTTGAGCACCGGTGGTGGAGCTTGCTCTCTCCTAAGCTCTTTTAACATATTCCACGTTGGTCCAGATAGTATAGCTTCAAGGTATACTTCAACTGTCCCTAACTAATGTTCAAAACAACTAAAGCAATGGAAGCACAACAGGCTTCACTAATTTCTGTTAATACTGTTGGTACTGTCACTCAGTACAAGCTATCTTATGCAGTCCATCCCTAATCTTTCTTCTCCTTGAGCTCAGTATCCCTCAGCCGAGGCCACAAATTGTACCTGGTAGCCCCAGGCACCGTGTGATCAACAAACAGAGGCTCTTGAATAGCTCATATTTCTTGGGGAACAGCCTCATTTAACACATCCTCATTCTCTTTATCCTTTTGCTTCCAGATCAACTGGGCGTCACTGAAGGGAACGAACCTGGGCGCCTGCTTGTACTCTGAGTCACCCATGCCTCTTTCACCCATTGATCGTAAGGTAACAGCAAAGAATCCTCCGACAATGGGTGGCATGCACCCAATTCTTTCGACCAGCAACCTTTACAGCCATCTGAGTCACCAACATAACTTGCTCCATACCTTTCCAGTGTGGCTCCAAACTTTTCTTCCTCTGAAATCTGCAGGGCAACACATAGTTACCAGGCTTAATGTCATGTCCCGGTCCCTCTGGTGTAGGCGGTAGGGACAGTCGCACCTGTTGGTGAATAGAATGTAAACTTTCTGTTAACTGGCCATGGTAATCAAGCAGCACAGGATATTCAATATCGGAATACCTACAAGTACGAGGCATGCCCCAGACATTTGCCGGGCATCCAAACACGACATCATAGGGTGACAATCCTGTCCTAGAATGAGCTGTTATTCTTGTTGGCAGAAGAGCTAATGCTAGAGCATCTGGCCATTTCAACACTGTTGTTTCCTGGATTTTTGCAAATTTCAGTTTGAGAGTACCTTCGTACTTCCCAACCAAACCCGCTGATTGTGGATGATTGGCAGCATGAAATTTCTGCTTTACATGTAAACCTTCACAAATCAATGTAATCACTTTTCCATTAAAATGACTTCTGTTGTCACTCCAGATAACTTGGGGCAAACCGCAACGAGGGGAGAACTGTTTAATGAGAACCTTCGTAGTCGTAATGACTGTATTATCTTTAGTGGGGTTTCCTCAACCCATTTACTGAATGCACATACAACCACGAAAACATACTTGAGGTTATTGCATCTTTCTAACTCAATATAGCCCATTTGGAGGACTTCAAAAGGAAATGTAGGTGGGGCAAAATTACCAGGTGGTGTAGAAGTACCCTTCCCTGGGTTATGAATCATGCAGACCATGCAGTATTTCACCAGATGCTCAGCCGTCTTAGACATATTGTTATTATGCCATACAGGGGCTAATAATTTACAAACGACTTTTGCACTGATATAAGCTGGACCATGTGCCATAGTAACCATAGTAACAAAAGTGACCCTTCAGGGGACCCCTAGGGCATTGCAGCAGCAGCCCGATGAAGAGCACCACCCAATGATGAAGCATGTCATCCTTCGGGGTGTGTGAGGGCACCAAGACAAGGACACACTGTCCCCTGGCATTATATTAAGAGAACGACTCTCTCCTCCTCCTTCTATCACACTTTTTCATAGAAACTGTGACTCCCCTGTACAACATGTCTTAGCTGTAAGACATACCTGTCACATCATCCACTTCATAGTCATGATGATAATACTGTCTGTATCTTGGGTCATCAAAATAGTTATTGTCAGAACGTCCCCCAGGGCCGTTCTGACAATAACTATTGTCCCATTGTCCCTATCTGTCCCATGGCCTCTACCACCAGAACCTCATCCTATAGGGGGCGTAACCTTCTTAAAAGCACAGGGCACTGGCTGCACCAATGTCCTTCTTCCTTACAATATGCACACTGATTCTGCCCCAAAGTTGTCATCAAAGGCTGCCGAGTACGTGGAGGTTGTCAATAAGGACCTCCTTGTCCCCTATTGTTTCCCCTAAATGCTTGCTGCAACAACACCTTTGTCTTTAGATCTTTATGTTTCTTGTCTGTTTTATCCTTTTCCGCCTGATCTCGATCTTCATCAATCAATCAATAAATCTTTATTTCAATACATTAAGTATCATAAAAGATGCATAAAGTACATTACAATCACAATACAAAAAAGATAGGTTATACAATAAAAATAAATCATAGTATCACATAACGGGGCAATTAATTCATGGGCTTTTCATATCATTTGCGTACCAGACACCATTCTGGGGGCGGATATTTATATTAAACCAATTTAAAAAGTTAATAAATAGAAGTTAAAAAGGAAGTAGATATACACTTGAAGGCATACATTTTAAAAATTGTTTTTAAAAACTAAAAATCTGAGGATCAATCATATAAGGCAATTAATATGACATGTATAAATGTTAATAATATTCTGCTTCATGATTCTTCAACCATATTACATAGAGATTTGCACATGATTATTTAATTTCTACAGCATCAAAGGTTCAGGCCCAGTTTCGTTCTCATAAAACTTACGGTCAGGAGGAATCTACCGACGCCAAAGACTACCACCTGACTGGTATTAGTCTTTAAGATTCTTCCAGCCTCTTTATAGGATCTAGAACCCATGTTACGACAAAGAGGCAGTATCCACCTTTTACTTGGTATTGCATACCTCGGGCAAAAAATCAATATATGTAGATCATCTTCCTTCGCCTGGTTTTCACATAAGGTACATAAATTACAGTTAGTCTTGGACCACCTCATTTCAAGGACATTTGTCCTAAGAATGCCATATCTAAATTTCATATACATTACCTTTGCAAGTGGTGGGTGAATCTCGTCTAAAAAAGGTTCGAAAGATGCTGTATCTTTAAACAGTAAAAAATTATTGGTCAGGGATCCATGTATTTTTACATTCACTGACCAATATGATAGCTTTAAGATTTTCTTTGAGGACTGGTTCTTTGTTTCTGGATCATGCCAATAGTGTGCTAACCCAATTTTTGTCAACCAGGATCTTATATGTTTAAGCCAATGAACCTTTTTACAGCAATCAAGATCCATGATTTCTTTTAGACCTTCCTTATAGTCGGACAGTTCTACAGTCGTCTCGGGGTTGCATGATGGTCTATGCGTTTCATGTTTAAGTCCAGAAGGAGGGGAGTCAACGGGGTATTTACTGGTAATTTTAACAACCCCCTCAAGAACTTATTCTCTCCGATTTCAAAGGAGTTTCTGCATGTTGGTCCCCATAGTTCTGCCCCATATAATACTGCTGATTGTACTTTAAATTTAAAAATCTCTAAAGCCGGGGTGACTGCTTTGTTCAGGCATTTACCATGTCTTTTCAGTATCAGAAGGGAGTTTTGTTTAAAAACTATTTTGCTTTTTTCTATCTGGCTTCTCCATGATAGGTTTGAGTCTGGACAAACCCCCAGATATGTAAAATTCTGGACATATTCCAATTTTTGTCCATTTAATGTGAGGTTATTCCTAAAAATTTTATGGGCAATTAGAGCCATATATTTTGTTTTCTTAACATTTATCTCTAGGCCCTTAGAGCTGCAATATGTCTGGAACCTGTTTAGTAGATTCTGTAGACCCCAGGGTGTTTGATAAATGAGAATTGTATCGTCCGCAAAAAGGAGGGACGAAACCCGTTCGCCCCCCAATTTTGGGGAGTCATTGTCACATGCCTCCATGTAAAGCGGGATGTCGTTGACGAACAGGGAAAAAAGTGTTGGAGCCAACACACATCCCTGGCGGACTCCCCTCTTTATTGGTATGGATTGTGATAGTTCCCCGTTGGGACCCCACCTAACCTTTGCATAATTGTTCGTGTGTCATTTTATGACTAGCTTCAGTAAGTCAGCTGGTAACCCCTGGCATTTGAGTGTCTCCCATAACAATTCTCGTGGGATTAAATCAAACGCCGCCCGAAGGTCGACGAATGCTACATACAGGTGAGCTTTTCTTAGGGTGACATACTTCCAGCATAAGCAACAAAACCTTAGGACCTGGTCAATGGTACCCATTTTAGCTCTAAACCCTGCTTGATATTTTGTGAGCACTGACTCATCTTCCAGCCATGTGTTATTACGGTTTAAAATATGCCTTGCAAATATTTTCTGTGTTATGTCTAATAAACTTATAGGGCGATAGTTGGCAGGGTCATTTCTATCGCCCTTTTTAAAAATAGTAATAATTTCCGCCCCATTCCATGTGTCTGGAATTTCGGCACCAGCAGCAATGACATTACATAGGTGATTTATATATGGTGCCCAAACAATTAATTTGTGTTTAAATAAGTCACCTGGAATTTTGTCAAGTCCAGGGGCCTTCCCATTTTTGACTGAAACAATAGTTAGTACGGTCTCTTGCTGATCAAAAACTATTGGCGTGCTCTCAATATCTATAAATGGCAAAGTGGTATTACCCTGTATAATTTCTTCACCCTCTGAAATAGCATATAATCTGGTGAAGTGATCAATCCAAGTGGCCTCATCAAGAAAGACCTCTCGCGAACCCTTCTCCTTTTTGTTGCTTTTTGCCACTATTTCCCAAAATAATTTTTGGTCCTTTGTTTTAGCTGCTAACAGCATACCGGACCAAATTTCTTGGTCCCAACACGATTTTGCATCAGCCAACACTCTCTTATATTCTTTCCTAGTCTCTTTAACTGCCAAAACATTTTTATTCTCTATGGCCTGGACTAGGGTCGATTTTACTGTACGACATTCTTTGTTAAACCAAGGTTTACCTAACGACTGAAAGTCAGTTGTTCCTGTCCTTTTTTTTGGTATTTTGGTCATTAATAACAGGAGTTCATTGAGAAATATTTTATGAAGGTCTAGGAATATTCTTGGTTCAT
Source organism: Lissotriton helveticus (assembly GCF_964261635.1). NCBI lineage: Eukaryota > Metazoa > Chordata > Amphibia > Caudata > Salamandridae > Lissotriton > Lissotriton helveticus. The sequence goes on from NC_136067.1 coordinate 1,868,220,789, forward strand.
TTTGAGAGATATTGTATGTTCCAAATGTGTTGACGAGGTAACCATAAATGTTTGCCACTAACTCTTCCTGTTCTAGTATGTATGCCCATTTTACTGCACGTCGGTTGTTGCTAACTACAATATTGTCCGGGGTAACATGTCGCATTCTCTCCTTAACATTCTGTCCCAATAGTAGGCTACAAGAAAAACTAATTTCGAGTGGGCGATGGTCGCTATCTGTTCTTGCTCTTATTTCCATATCTACAGCAAACGACCATAAATCCAGGGATAGGATAATATAATTGATTTTACTCTGGCAGTTGTGTCTAAAGAAAGCTGGGACTTTGAGGCTATCGGATGGTAGGCGCCCATTTCACGCCCTCATCCCGTGGCCTGTCATTACCCTTGTGATTTGGAGGGCGAGAACAGTGCCAGCGACTGTCCCACTACTGGTTAAAGATGGTATACCATTGGCACTGTCTTCATCCCCAAGCAATTTATCCAACCCTACTATTGGTTCGAAATTGCAATTCAGGTCTCCACATATTACCTTACTTGTTCCTGGGTCCAAAGTGCCTAACACTGAGTCCAACATTTCAATTGCGGGTGACTCCCTGTAAGATGAACATGGCCTATTATAAACATTGTATAAGTATAGTACCCGTTTATCATTAGTTATTATTTTCACTCCAAGTATGTCTAAGGAGTCAATGCTTAATTTGTTAATTGTTATCTCAAGAGACACTCTGACCCAAATGATAAGGCCTCCGGAGGGGCGGCCCCTTACCGATGGAACTGCATTTATCTGATAAGTTTTGTATCCTACCGTATGTATGGATTTCGTGGCCCAAGTTTCTTGAGGAACACAGATGTCACTAGTATTTATGTAGTGGTTCCATTCTGGGTCACTTGTATTTGACCTCATGCCCGCTATGTTCCATGATATAAGCTTAATCTCAGAGGGACCATTTGAAATAACAGCACTGCTTGAAGGAGAGTAGCCAATAGCACTAACAGCACTAGGTGTATCTTCTACTACCCTAACTTCCGTGCCACTACCTTCCTTCTGTATCAACATACCACATAGTGGATTTAGGGTAACAATTTGAGATTTATTTATATCCCCGCCATCCCTAATACACATACAAAGCCCCTCCATGGGTGGGTCTACGTCTACGTCTACCGTGTCCTTTGCCTTGGTCGTATATATTTCCGATTGAAGTCAATCGACCGCCTCTAGGGATGATAGTTCATTGAACTTGTTTGGGGTTTCTAGGGCGCACAACGGACTCTCCAAAAAGCCTAGTGTTCCCAGATTTTGCATTAACTTGGGTCCACTTGGCCTGTAGAAATAGCCCATTGGTAAGGCTTATAACACGGGGCTTTGCAGAGAGAATTCCTCATGGATTTTTAATATCTTACGGACCGTATGAGGGTATCTAAAGTTAACAATTATGCAATCCCCTTGAATATCTTTTGGTGTTACACCTACCCACCCTACCCTTCTCACCGTTAATATTTCTGCACTTCTGTTTGGATTGAACTTCTTGTAATTACAGAGCCAATTGACAACTTTGTTCCTAAGATTATGCCAGGACTCTTTTTGGTCTCTTTTTAAGACTGGGGCCCCAGATAATACCAATACATAAGGGGATGCAGCTGGTAGTGGGTTCAGAATATCTTCATTTGGCACCAAGTCAGTTCCCTTAGGGCTGTGAATAGTCCCCTCTCTACCATTTGACCTTTTGTGTACTATGTTATTAGTAGTATGTACTGCAGCGGTGGTAAGTACTGCAGCGGGTGCAGGGGCAATATTATTATCTATTACTAGCGGTCCGTCTACCCTAGTACTATCATCCTGTATCAAAATGGGGCTTGGTCGGTTTGTATGGTCTGCGACATTAATCACTTTCTGGCTGTCCATGGTTCTACTCTCCAGCTCGCTCAACAAACAAGTACCGTCCTCAATCATCCCCCTGCCCTATTCAATGGTTGCACTTAATTTAATAGACAATTTATCTAGTTGCTCCACCTTATCATCAAAAACTACTAGTCTAGAATTTAGAGTTTTTTCTATCTGGGATTGTATTGTATCTAGGGCATTTTTAACTATTTCCAACATTGTGCGATCTTCATTTACCTCCGCCCCATTAGATTTGCCAAAGTTCATATCATAATTAAAGTCAGTTTGGGTTCCTAGGGATCTATATCTTATTGAAACCAATTCGTGTTTATGTGCTTCATCATCCCCATTCTTGCTTCCCACTGGTTTGCTTTGCTTTCCTTTCTTCACAGCCATGTTTTTCTCCTTACACTGGGTTTTTTGGTTTGGCTCCCATTTCTGTAACAGTCTTTTGTGTCCGTGATCTGGTGAAGATCCCTGCTATTGCAGCTTCTTTATGTACATCTTTGTGTGAAGTGCCTGAGCTGATAGTAATTGGGTTTTGCTGCGATGAAGGGAATTATTACCCTTGTTCTGATATGGAACATTAACTGTTGCACTAGCCGATATTTGGCTGGTGGAATTACTTAGCAATTGTCCATATGTTGGAAGACTTGATGGATCTAGTGAGAGTCGCCGCTTAGCGATTTCTATCTCACGGCACACTAGTTGTTCTGCTCTACTTTTGAAGTCATCTAAGGAGCCTGTTACCCCCGGCATCCCATTCATCCTAGACATAGTTCCTGTTCCGGTCTACAGATCAGTTCAGTCACAAATACAAATGATGCTTATGATAACGCCCGATACCTTAATACGAAGAACTTCCAAGGGGGGTGGCCCAGCCCAGCCTCGTCCGGCCTCGGACGGCTACAGACGGCCTGCCCTTTGCCTGAGCTTAGCCCGGCGGCCGCCAGCACGCGTCCCGCGACGTGGGTAGATGACCTGAGTTTTATGCACCTCCAGGCACGGGGCATGCACAAGCGGCTTCCGGCCGCAAAGGCTGATGGTCTTAGTAGTCCTTTCTGCTCGCGCCCCCCCCAACTGCGGACGTGCTCTGATTACAGAGAGCTGCGGCGGCGGGGGAAGAGCAACAGCAGCCCCAGGTGGCCTGCGTGATGGGCGGACAAACGGGCACAGGAACGGACACAGGGAACGCCAACAAGAAGCGCAAGGTCAGCGCAACAAAACCTTGCCAGGTGAGACCCCCGCTCCACCGGTAGATGACCTGAGTTTTATGCGCCTCCAGGCGCCGAGCGTGCACAAGCGGCTTCCGGCCGCAAAGGCTAATGGTCTTAGTAGTCCTTTCTGCTCACGGCCCCCCCCCCAACTGCGTCCGTGCTCTGATGACAGAGAGCTGCGGCGGCGGGGGGAAGAGCAACAGCAGCCCCCAGGTGGCCTGCGTGATGGGCGGACAAACGGGCACAGGAACGGACACAGGGAACGCCAACAAGAAGCGCAAGGTCAGCACAACAAAACCTTGCCAGGTGAGACCCCCCGATCTTCATAACATTGGGCCATATTCAAAATAACAGAGGGGGAAGACATCAACCATGTACTCTCAAACACCTGCAAATGAGTCATTATCTCTGGAAGAAGATTAGTAACAAATCTGTCAACAAACGGACTCCTCCCTCCATAGACATATCCAGCCCACTGTAATCCAGAAAGGTATCTACAAATTGGGTAAAGAAATCCGACACACTCTCATCCTTCTTCTGTCGACAAGCTGTCAATCTATCCCAACGTCCTTCTAAGGTGGAAAAAGTGTGTGCATGTATGTAATAATACTACCGGGCAAAGCAAGTATCTCAGCACGCGGTTTATCACAAGTTTGTGATCGTCCATCGAGAACGTGGCAGTCTTGGAGCGAGTTAAAGGAAGGCTTGCTGACGGCTACGGAGGATCGTTGTGAGGAGAAAAGTAGGTCCTAGTAGGCGCATGCTCTCCACAAGAAACACGCAGTTCGAGCAGTGTTTCCATCATTGCGCATTTCATCCAACGGCCAAGTCAAAAACAGAGGCTGCATGCATTACGTTTCGGCTTTTTTCTAATGGTTGGCCAAGAAGCGAGATTTGGTTGGCAGATGTGCGCATTTCTCAAAGCGGCCAATTCATAAGCAGAGGCAGCATGCATTACGTGGTGGCCATTTTCTAATGGTTGGAAGAGAGGTGATATTTGTTTGGCAGAACTTGTTAAAGGAAAAACAGAGACGTACGGCAGCACGCAGCATTCGCAGCACTATACAGGCAAGTGAAATTCTGCATTCAACTTCTTTTTATGAATGTGGTTGGCAACACTAGCTGCACGTGGTTGGCAAACTATAGTGAAGCAAATGATTTACAGCTCAATGATGTGCACACCTTTAACTCAGTGATTTATTCAAACGGATGCGCGGTGACGCGCATACCCAAATTTGGAAGTGTATTAGTCTTTTTAGGTGTCTCAAGGAGACTATCCTAGCATCTTTTTTTGAAGCAGATTACGGAGAAGAATTGAGAGAGAGATTAATATCTTATGAGTACACTCTGTGTGTTCACCAACTTTAAAATGTTCATAAAATGGCAGGTGAGTGTCACGGAGTTCAAGCATAATAACAATGCTGTTTACTTCATCTACTCTTGTTGTGTTCAATTGAGAACTGACAAATTGATCCAGTTTTGGATAGTTTTATGTATTTGTTTTTTTATTTTTCCAAGAATAAAATCAGCATGCAATCAGTAACTGCTTTGCCGTCTTTCCTAGTGACACCAGGAAATCCACTTATTGTGTGGAAAAAGTGGTATGATGCTTTTGTTACTTATCTGGGGGCCATAAGTGCTTCCAGATACCGTCCTGAAAGGAAGAAATATTTGCTATTGCACTGTTTAGGGTTTGAAGGAAGGTCGGTTTTCAAACATTTACCATCTTTGGTCAGAGGTTAAGACGAAGAAGGCATTGACGAGTATATGGAGACTGTTAGGAAACTCGAGTTACAATTTGATGTTCAACCCAGTTTAGTCGTCATTCGTCATAAATTCTTCAAAAGAGAACAGTTGCCAGGAGACGATGTGGACACATTTGTCTCTCCGCTTGGCAATTGAGTGCAGATTGTCAATTTGAGGCTTTTAGCGATCAGTTAATTAGGGATCAGTAAATTTCCAAGTGTGCTGACAAGTCTATTCAACAGAAGCTACTTTCAATGGGTAATCCTTCATTGGAGGAAACTGTTCATAAGGCAAAAAGTATTGAACTGTCAAAAGTTCCAGTGAAAGAGTTGGATGAGAATACTGAAGCGACTGTCGGAGCTGTCAGAGTCAAAGACTCTAAAAAGGTCCAGGTGCCACATACGGATAAAATAATCTTTTTCAAACAAACTGACTTGTGTTTTAGGTGTGGGAATACTTCTCACTCTAAAAGGAAACAAGTTTTGCCTGACCTAAAATGTAATGTACAGAAATTGTGGCAAATGTGGTCATTTAGCAAAAATATTTCAAAGCGCTAGACATGCTGGTAATGGGCAGACGAACAAACGTCAGGGGAGTTCTGTTGGTGTGGCAAATATTTCTGACGCTGACAGTAATGAATGCGGAAATATACAAAACATCCAAGAAGTCTTAAGAGATATGGTAATGGTTGTGAATGATGGAGAAGTCATTATTCGGGATGCCTCCAATTGTGTTGATCCTTATGTTGAGATTGGAGTGGGAGATAAGAAACTTCAGTTATTGGTGGAGTCAGGCACAAGAATAACTATGATTACTTAAGAGTTATTTGCAGAAACTTAGCGTGATCGTTCTATAGAAACCCCTGACAGGGCACCAGTTTCCTATGAGAGCGACAAATTGAATTAGCTGGCTTCTTTGATGGCATACTAGAATTTAAAGGAAGAAAAATCTTAGGCAAGGTAGACGTTGCTAACAAAGGTTGGTCCATTTTAGGCTGGTTTCACCAGGGTTTGTTTCAGATGGTCCTCAGATCTGGTACAAAAGAACAAGTTAGTGTTGTTGATTCATTAGATTACACTGAAAACCTTATTCACGAATACCACACGGTTTTTGGTGGGGGTTTGGGTAAAATCAAAGGGTTTACAAATGAGATAAAAGTGGAGGATGGTGCTATCACCGTAAAACACAAATCAAGGAGCGTGCCTTTTAATATTAGAGAGAGTTTGGAAAAGGAGCTTAATGAGTTGTGTACAAAAGGAATTATTGAGCCAATTGAATCTTCTTTGTGGCTTTCCCCTTGGTTGTGGCAAGAAAAAAAAATTGTGAGTTGTGTGTCTGTGTGGATTTACGTAGATTAAATAAGAACATTTGGATTGACTCACATCCTTTACCAAAAATAACTGAGTTATTGGCATTGACCAAAGGGTCTAAATGGTTCACAAAATTGGATCTTGCTTCCGCATACCACCAGGTGGTATTAGATCCCTCTTCAAGACATTTAACAGCTTTTGTGTCACCTAGTGGAACGTATCAATATTGCAGGATGCCGTTTGGCCTAGCGTCAGCTGCAGCTGTTTTTCAAAGGTTGATGAGTCATATGTTGAAGTGTGTCCTGGGTGTTGCTGTTTTCCAAGATGATGTCATGATTTATGGTGAGACTAGAGAAAGCCATGACAAGTCCCTTAAGAAAGTTTTGGATATCATGCAGGACAAAGGGGTTGTTCATAAAAGTGAAACGTGTTTGTTCCTCAAGGAGAAAGTAGAAAATCTGGGTCATGTGGTGTCACAACACGGTGTGGAGCCAAGACCTGGGTTAGTTAAGGCAATTGTAGACGCGTGTCCACCTACTGATAAGACAGGGTTGAAGTCTTTCATTGTACTTTGTGAATTCTATTCGAGATTTCTCAAAGATTATGCATCAAAAGTTCAACCTTTAACAAACATGTTGAAGAAGAGTGTTCCTTTCAGATGGGACAAGCGCTGTCAAGAGGTTTTTGATTGGATCAAATCACAGTTGGTTGGTGACAGAATCCTTAAGCCTTTTGATCCAAACAAAAAATTTACCATCACTGTTGATGCCAGTGGTTGTGGGTTAGGTAGCTATTCTCACTCAAGATAATAGTGACACTGAAAACACGTTGGGTTATGCCTCCAGGGTACTGAGGGGAGCAGAAACAAACTTTTCAGTTATTGAGAAAGATTTGTTAGCATGTTGGTGGGCTATCAGGAAATTCAATCCCTTCATTTGGGGAAACCATTTTGTTTTGAGGATAGATCATAGTCCTTTAATTTCCATCCTGTCAGGCAAGAAAATTAAAGATCACACACCTATGATTGCAAGACTTTCAACTAAACTGTTGCAGTAAATTTTTGACGTTGTGTATTTACTAGGCCTGGGCGGTGAACTTTGCTCCGTTCGCGGAGTTTGTAGAGTTTCCTGCACTCCACGGAGCTCGCGGAGTGCAGAAAATTCCGCTTTGTGATGTGCAGTGGAGTTTTTTCCCCACCCGTTATCGTGAACGGTAAGATTGCTATCGCGAACGGTAAGTTCGAGAGCGCGAGCTGGCGCTCGTCTAGAATTTCTACCCGAGCGCCAGGAATACCAGCACAAACTGCAGTTCGCACTGCACTCTGCCACTCGCGGAACTTCACAGAGTTTTTGTTGTAACTTTCCGGAGTTCTGCGTAGCAAAACTCTGCGAACTATGCCTAGTATTTACCTGGCCCTAAGAATGTTAGAGCAGATTTTTTATCCCGTTTCCCTATGTCAGAGTCTGACTCAGAATTGGAAAAAGATGATGATCAAGATGACTGTTTTGTTGAAGGGATGATGTAGAAGATATGTGTGCTGTGAGTGAATCTGAATGGAGGAGAGAGTTAGCGAGAGATGTTATTCTTGTACAGGTCATGAATTATGTCAAAAAAGGGTGGCCACAAGAAAAAAATGTTACTGATCAGTTTCAAACTTTTGTCAAAATTTCTCAAGAACTCACAGTAGAAGCTGGTATTATTTTATGGGGAGAGAGGTTGGTACCTCCTGAAAGTCTAAGACTTTGTTTGCTGTATGGTGCGCATGAAGGGCATTTAGGAAAAACCCTAACCAAATGCAGATTGAGAGAGGTGTTGCTCCAGTCCCTGGTCCTCTCTTTTCTGGCCCCCTTCCTTAGCTCCCCCCAACTCTGTCTTCTTCTGTAAAAACTCTAGGTTTCAAACTGGATGACCAACTCTCCCTTCATTCCCAAGCGAGCTCCTCCTTTCTCTCTCTCCGTACTATCCGCAAAGTCTCCCGGTTTTTCTCTCTTTCTGCTCTCAAACTCATAGTCCTGGCGATGGTTATCTCCCGCCTGGATTACGGCAATGCCCTGTATTGCGGCATGCCCGTTTACAGCGTGCGTCGTCTCCAGCTGGTCCAGAACCAGGCGGCCCGCCTGGTTTTCAACTTGTCCAAATCACACCATGTTACTCCCCTCCTTAAGTCCTTACATTGGCTCCCCATCCGAGAACAAGCTCAGTTTAAGCTGGGCTGTATCATCTTCAACGCCCGGTCCGGCACAGCCCCTGCTTTTATCACGTCTGAAATTCAACCTTATGTTCCTGCCAGGGAGCTACGTTCATCTTGTTGTTCCTCGTTTCAAACGCAAAAAATGGGGAGGCTCTAAATTTTCTACACTCGCCCCTGCATTTTGGAACTCCCTCCCGACTCACCTTAGATCATGTCCCCAGTACACACCTTTTCGTAAGGCACTAAAAACCTTTCTCTTCGCACAGGCCTTCTCCCCATAACCTCCCTTCTTGTGACCCTGCTCTTCTGCCTTGCAGGGTTTTAGTACGTTACAGCGCCATGAAACCGCCTGGTGTACGCGCGCTTAAGAAATATTTTAAACTCAAACTCAAACTCTGGTGACCACAGATGGACATGGGGGTTGATGAGTTTATTGATAAATGTGTGGTTTGCGGAAGTGCGGAAAAAGGCTTCAAGGTGAGTACTCCTCCCATGCAACCTGTTGATTTCCAGAATAGACCGCGGGAAAAAATTTGTATTGATCTTATTGGCCCTTTCAATTTACTTCCTGTGTCTTCTAGGTTTGCTGTGGTTGCTATCGACTATTACTCAAAATGGCCTGAAGTTCGGTTCATAAGTGACCCTACCTTTAAGAACATCATTCATTTTCTAAAAGATGTTCTCTTAAGAGAAGGATGTCCGTGTTCTATTGTTTCAGACAACGGTGTACAATTCGTCAGTGCTGAGTTTCAAAATGTTCTGAAGCAAGGGGGAATTGTGTACCACAAGAGTTTGCTCTATCATCCCCAAGCTAATGGGTTGGTTGAGCGTATGAATAGAGTTTTGAACAATTGTGTCCATTGGGCCAGTGCCAGCAAGTGTGTGGTGCAAAATGATGTATGTTCCATGCTTTGGTTTTACCGACCGACACCACATTCTTCCACTAGAATCTCGCCTTTTGAACTTTTGAGAGGGAGGAAGCCTTCCACAAAAATGTGCCCAGGTTGGATGTCTAAATGGGTCAGGATTAATGTTATGGATGATGTGGGTGAGTTTGTCAGGTTGAATGTTAACAAGGCTCAAGAACAGCAGAAAAACTATTTTGATGAGAGGAAGAAAGCTTTATGTCTGTGGGTGATGTGGTGTGCATTAAAAGTCCTATCCACACACCTACGGGACAAATTAAGTTTTCAGAACCAGTTATCGTTGACATGGTATGTGGCAATGCCATTAGGGTTAATAACAAGAACTGGTGGAACATTGCAAGAGTGGTTAAGTTGAAAAGTCAGCCGGTGCCTGACAAAAGTACTGATGTCGATGGGTTTGATGGTAACTCTGTCAAGAACGATCGTTTAGTTTCAGTTTCCAAAAGGAAGAATGGAAGTTGCTCAGTTCCTCCTCGTAGGAGCAAGCAACATTGCAATGTTCCACTGAGATTTAGATGATGTTATTTAGTGTATATTTTACCTGCTATTGTTACTTGTTCATTTTCATGCTTGTTTTCTTTTTATAGGGTTTTCTTTGTTTTATAAAAATTTTGTTTTTATTTTTCTACTCTGCTTAGCGGCTTTCTTGCTAGTTTAGTTGATTGTTTTGTGTTTAACTTCTAGAAGGTGTAGCTAATATAGTGGTTTACTATGCTGATGCCTTGTTCTCTCTTCACCCGTGGTTAGAACCCTATGTGATGTTGTGTTCTAGATTCTATGTTGGAATGAACTGGTGGTTAGTTGCGCTGCGGCTGGAAAAGGAATTTACTGCTGCGCAGTACCCGTTCATTATGTAATAAACTTTCTAACAATTTGAATTGCTTTGTCGACTTACTACACACTAGTACCTGGAATGGATAAATCTGGTTTGATCTTCAGAAACTAATTAGTATACCAAGCCTGCTAGTCGATTAGAGAGAATTTTTGTCAGCATTTTGTAATCTGAATTCAGCAGACTATTGGTCTGTAGGAAGTCAAATTGATTACTCTTTCTGATAGAATAAAAAAGAGAGGACTCTTTTGCTATGTTTTTTAATAAAAGGCTAAGCCTAGACACCAGAATTTGGCCAGAGAGTTTATACGGCTCATTGGTGAGGCCAGCGAGACCTACTGCCTTTCCATTTGACAAGGCATTGGTAGTCTCCCACACCTCTTGTGCTGTAAAAACCTGATCCAATCCCCCCCCCTCCCAAACCTGTAATGGAACTGGTGCTCATGTAAAGCGCTCTGATACCTTCGGGTCAAGTTTGCGCTATATAAAACTAAGGGCTGAGAGTTTTAGTGACATGCATGCACGTGCAGAAAGAATGATTTAAAATGTTTCCAGAAATGCAGAGAAAACCTGTATGCCAATTTTAAATCTGGCATCCACACTCAAATACTATCCTCTTTAACTAGCAATGCAAAAACAATTGCATTAGAAAGCTGAATGCACCCTATTTATCTTACAAAATGTTTCTATATTCGTAGTATAAAAAATAAAATGAGGTATGATGCGACAAGGATGATGGATAGTCATGTAATTTTTGTGAAACAGGATGCTTGAGGAAAGTGTGGTCGGTCCATCATTACCAGTAGGCATTTTAAGCTAAAAAACACATGTTCCTTCTATCCATGAAAGAAAATGTTTCAACTCTATAAACTAATAAAAAGTAGTGTGATTAAAACCCGAATTTTTCTATTTCATGTAGCTCTCGCAAAGGGAAATGTTGTGAATTCAATGACTCAGTTCAGTGTGGCTGACCCTCGTTTGTCTGTAAGGCCATTGGTAGCTGCCACCTTTCAACTTCACATACAGACATGTAGTCTTCTTTTTGTCCATTATTACAGCTTTCACTCTGGTCAGGAAGGCTACAAATATTAGCAAACAACAATAATTATGTCCAAATGCTAAGCCTTTTGATTGAATAAACCAATATCAACTTTCATGAACGACGCTGATGTAGTGTGTAAGCTGTTATGATCGTCTTCTTGCACTATATACTGTTCCAGTAGCTCAGGTCCAAATCCTATTTTTTTGTTGCAGTTTTATTTAGCGCGAAGTCGACCAGACGGTATTGGAGCCTTTACATGAGCACCAGTTACATTACACCAGGACACATTCATTTTTATGTTTTTGGTAGGCATGGGGAGATTAAGTGATTTGCCCAGAATCACGGGATATTGAGCCGACTCCGAGGAGACTCGAGTCTGGCACCCCAGCGCCAAAGTCGGCCGCTCTGGTCGTTACGCCACACCCTCTCCCCTATTTAACTGCAGATCTTTCTGAATAGCTGTATAAAATAGCTGATTCGTCATCAAATAATTGTTCAGCCTCTGGAGTTTTGGATTCTAAAAAGACAACACTTGTGGGACATCGAGGGGCTGATGCCGCGCCACCTTTGCGGATGATGCGGCGCCATCTTTGTTTGCGCGAGGCTGGTCCGGACACGAAGTGCCAATGCAAAAGGTGTTTGCGTCGATTAGGTTGTTTTCCCTGTGGTCCACGTAAGGCTGTGATCAGCCGATACTTTGCCTGTGGGAATGCAGTGCTGTTTGCTGGTATCCAAAGGCAACAGGGAGCCTGCAACTCCGGTGCAAACTTCCTTCAGTGGCGAGACCTGTGCCAATACAAACAGAGTCCTGTCGCTCAATAGTACTAGGCCCCTTTATCTTCCCCGGTGTTCAGGCACTTGGCTAAAAGAGCCCTCCTTGCATCGATTGAACAATCTTGCATTTAACCCTCTGGGCACCAGCTAACACTGAAGGACCCTGTAATGGGACATCTGTTTTACCCATTTCTTTTCAAATTAATGTTTTCAGCAATGACAAAGCAGAGCGGAATTGCATATAATAATTTTGCACTGCCTGACTCCTATTCAGGGCCTTGGAGGTAGGAGAAGGAATCAACCATGTTTTCGGATGTCCCCATTGCAAGCATTAGATTGTGTAGGAAATTACCATCTTTGATGTGATTTCCCCCACCCACCAAATGTTTACCCAAAATGTATTACTTTACTGGATGTAGAACTCTGTGTACTTTACACCTACTAAACAGGAGTGAAGTGTCTGTGCTCCCCGTTTAAACATAGTAAAATTCGTTTATCCCTGATGGGCATATCAAACTACCCTAGCATATGGTGTAGACAATACTATCATGGTCTGGAACTTAAATGCCAACTGTGGAATCGATAACATAATTGCCCTCAAGATAGTGAGTTGTTTTAAGGGCACTATAAAAGAAATACAACAAAATAGTGATATTTCAATTGTTATTTGTGTAAAAACTCGAACAGACCAACGCACCTGGTATTTCTTACAGTGAATGCACATCTCCTAAATACAGGGCTAAGCAGAGTTAAAGCCATGCCTCCCTTAAGTGCTAGTGAAGGAATAACAAGCTGTTTGCATTTATTTGTTCTCAATTGCATTTGCATCTAGGTGTGAGCCTCCCGATAGCTCACAGAATTTTCAAACCAAAGGAGGCCTAGGAGCTACTTAACTTCGGTCTTTGCTCTGGGACCTGCTCAATTTTAAAATAATGAAGCCGCCTGCAAGGTGCTGCTCAGAAAGGAAAGCAGACAAAGTGCAGGCGTTGCTGAATGTTTCCAGGCATCAGAAAATAACACCGGGACGAGTTCAGCATATTTTAGTGGCACTCAACTTCTTGGCAAGGTGGATGATGTCCACCCTGTGAAAATAGTAGATGGATGTCGTCTACCCGCGTGTACCTCCGACTTGTGCCCTGCTTTTTTTGGATAAAGTTGTTTTTGTAAGGCCCATTGCTGTAGTGACAGTCTGTACATCTGGGGCCTTCTCTATATCTTGAAAGCACCTTGCTGTCGAATATGCCCACACACCAATGTTTTGGGCTGATGATGATCCTGGAGAACAATAACAATAGGACAAAAACCCCAACTTTGTCTACGAAGGGGCTGTCCTATGTGAAATAACAAAATCTTTGTTCCTCCTTACACTGTAGCTTGAGGAACATTGCCTAGTCCTCTTGCAGTTTGTTTTATGTTGGGATCTGAATATTTATGTTAGTAAATAGGACTGTAGCTGGATCCTTGAGAATCTCAAAGTACAGATTATAAACTGTAACCCGTACATTTTGACAGGAAATGGCTGAAATAGTTATTCAAAGACTACTTTTTAAATTTATGAAACATCCACATCATTGGTGAACTTAGAGTTTTAATAAGTATTTTGGAATAGTAACTTTTAGAAAGTTAGCTTTTCCCTGCTTGAAGCTCCGGGAGGCTAATTTGGATTAGCCTGCCAACAACTGCCCAGCCAATGCTTGACCTTAATAAAGTGTGAAAACTGCCCCCTAGCAGAGGGGAGCTGCCTATACAACCAGGTTGGAGTGGACATTGTGGAAGGGATTGCTTATTTCCCTGACCTCTGTGTGGACACAAGGGCTCTGCACGAGGGAGGATGGGACCCTCCATCTTGAATTTTAGGGATAAGGTGCACTGTGAAATTTTTGCAGTAGGGCATACAAAAATTACTAAAAATATGGGGAGGGTTACCCATGAGAACCTTTACCCCCATTGGTTAGGGAAGAGCCAGCATTTACCCTCACCCACTGGCTAGTCCCTACCATAAACGTGGCAATTCTAGTAACCCTCCTCAGAACACTTTCTGGACCAGCAGAAGATCAGAGGATAACTGGCCCTACTTGCTGTAATCTGATTTTAGCTCTGAAGGACTGTAACTGCTGCCTCTTGCATCCAAGATAAAGAAGTGGACTCCAAGGGTTAGTAGACTGACCTGCATGGCTACAGGACTACCAAAAGCTGGAAAAATCACTTTTTGGATTTCCTGTTAAACAGTCACAACAGAACTTGGAATGGACCCTACTCAAGGCCTCTGCTGAATCCAGCCCTAAATTCTCAAGAGTCTCCCCAGAATTCTGGGATCCTAGGTAAAGAGCAGAGGAAAAGGGGACTTACCCCTGCAAAGTTTTGGAACTTGGAAAAATTCTGACTTCATGCCACTGGAGGACAGGGACCAACCACCAGAGCCGATCCTGCACAGGCACAAATTCGAAACAAGATTGTCCCACTTGGAACTTCTATGTAGCAGCAACTTTGTTTCAGTTGGCCCTTGGTGCGATGGTATCCGGCCTCGTGGAGTCATTGTCTGCTATAGCCTGTTGCCTTGCCCCGCTGGAGGAAAAGGACTTTCATTGTAGAGACTAAGGACCTGAATACGAGGTTCGCAGTGTGGGAGCGGGCCGCCAGGCTACTGTCCCGCTCCCACACCACCAACTGATCCGCCTCCAGATTAGGAGTAATTTAGTGGTCTGGTGGGCAGGCGGTGTGGCGGTGCAGTGCAAAAGCTCATATGTGAGCCTTTGAACAGCACCGCAGCAGGACCTCCAATGCACAGTCTATGCCGTGCAGGAACAGGGGTGCATGCACACAGGGAGCACAAAATGTGCACTCCCATGCACAGGGGCAAGACTCTTCACCCCCAGCAGTTTCATGGCATGAAAACAGTCAGGAGACCGTACGCGGTAAGGAAACTCCTAATATGCTTGGCGGTGCTGCAGCGGTACCACCAAACACATTGCACCCTCAAGACCACTGTGCCACCGCCAGGAATCGCAGATCCCTGGCAGTTGCAGCGGTTCTCTGGATGTCCGACTGCCGTAATCATAATACTTTGGTCAGACTGCGTGTGCGCCGGTCCTCGACCGCTACTGCAAATCCACAGTGAGTTTGGTGGTCCCATGAACTGCCAAACTTGTAATTAGGCCCTAAGTTCTAACAAGAAAATCTGGACTGCCCAAAGGCATAAAAAGTATCCTGGCAAAGGGCAGGACGTTCAAATTTCTCCCACTCAGAGCTTTTCCCACCTAGAATAACAGCTTCAGTGGACCAGACCGAATGGCTATCCCACTTTGCTAGATACACGCTGCTGCATTGCCCTTCTGCAAGACACTTTTTACTCCATTTTGCAGGCTAAGTCCGACAGTAAAATACTTGACAGAGACATCCTGCTTTGTGTATCCAACCTCTACATTTATCACAGTCGACTGCAAAGTGCGCCTAGATCCTGGTCAACTGTGACAGTAGACTTTCATTGACGAGTAGCACTTTTTAGTGCTATGTTCACTTAAAATGTTAATAAATAATATTTCTGTTTCCCCTTACGGGATTTATGTCATTATGATGTAATTTTGTTTATGAAATGTTACTCTAATTTTCTAAATTGGAGTGCAATTTTTTATTTTATTGTTGTTCTTACGTTATCGCTGTTTGGTGCTGCATTATTACTTTACCCATTGACCTAAGTTAAGCCTATCCACTCTATGCCATAGCTACCAGGGTGTTGAGCACAGGTTAATTTAGTGATTTTCGGGGTTTACCCTTAGGGGCAGATTTATGTTAACTGGCGCATCCCCAGGGATGCGCCAGTTAACATGCGCCACAGTGCGCCACAGCTCCGCCACCCATGGTGCGCCGCATTTATGATGCGGCGCACCATGAGGCAAAAACGGCACAGATGCGTGACGCATCTGTGCCGTAAAGGTGACGCATTGCTGGAGTTGCGCCGCAAGCGCGGCGCAGCTCCAGCAAGGCTCGGGGGTGCCCCATCTCCACAATGCTGCGTCAAGACCTACGCCTGCTTCAAGCAGGCGCAGGCTTTTAATGCAGCATTGGCCTGAAAGTGACTGAGTGAAATCTTATAGATTTCACTCAGCCACTTTTGCGAGGCGCACCTGCCCCGGAACGCCCACCCTGCGCCGGAACGCCCACAAGCGGCGCAGGGCTTTACAACGTGACGCATCTGCCTAGATGCGTCACGTTGTAAATCGTTCGTAGGGATGCGCCACGTTTACGCCGCCTTGCGTGACGCAACAGCGGCGTAAACGTGGCGCAAGTGCCTCATAAATCTGCCCCTTAGAATTTAAGTGTTATTATTCCTTGTGGTGGGAACTGCCCACCTTAAATAAAAATCCACTTTCTTATAAATAGCAAACAGCATTTCAGCGAAAAATGAAACATAAAGAAGGGAATGGAAATATATCAAAAGATTTCCAACGTATTTAGAACACTTGTTGTGTGAAGAAGGGACAAATGAAGAAACAACTTAATTAATGGATGAGTTTCCGACAGTCTTGCTAAACCTTCTAGAATCATCAGTTGTTCATTGCCATTCCCACTTTGGCTGTTAAAAGGAGAGACTCATTTGAGGAAATCATTAAATTGCCTTCTTTTCCTTTCTTTACTGGTTTTATTCTTTTCCTATATTAAATTGACTTTACAATGGCAACATAATCATGAGAAAAAATATTGCCAACCTTGCATGTAGCAGCAGATAATGATTATGGCAATCCACTAACCAGAGAAGGAAAAGAAGCAGGGTTAAAAGTTGTAAAGCATGCCAAATGCCTAGCTGAGGAGAAGTTATTATGGCTAATGTCACCTGACAGTCGTGTCAGGAGTAATCATGTGGACACCTTAAAACTGCATGTGATTACAATAAGTGTGCATAACCATGGTGAAAAAATATGGTGCATATACCAAAATCAAATGAATACACTAGCACCACAGACTGTCACCACCAGACAACACATTGTGCAAAGTCATGTGCTACATTGAGTTTCCCTGGATTACTCTGCTGGCAGTCAGATCTCACTTTAGAGACCCTATCGTCATCCAAATGGTGCAGAGTGACATTAATATGTTTACCACTGACTTAACTCAGATGTACACAGACAGACACGCATCGCTCCCCATGTGCAAACTAGTTTTTCAGTCACAAACACAGAAATTCAGACAACAAAAATGTTCTTTTGTAATGCACAAGTTCCAGTTACCGACTCCTAAAATGGATACAGACAGGTTACCTTTTCTCTATTCGGAAGGGGAGTGTGTCAGCATCCCTTCAAAATACTGAATTGATATGCAATGTATCACTGGTTTGTAACTAATTTCGGTCACAAACTATTTTAAAGCTAATGACTCGCAAGTTGATGTGGTAACACATTTGCAACAAGCACTGGCGTTGCCAATAGGTTTCGCATTTGGAAAGTTGGAGCTATTGGTTTTGTAAATGACATTTTATATTTATATATTGTTATTGACAATGCCAATAACGATATATAAATATAAAATGTCATTTACAAAACCAATAGCTCCAACTTTCCAAATGCGAAACCTATTGGCAACGCCAGTGCTTGTTTCTTCAGCTGGCCTCGCAATGCTGCCAAATGGCCGGAGGGAAGCCGGATGGGGGTGGGAGAGCCTGGTGGGGGGGGGCGGGAATGCAAGCGAGGGGAGGAGAAGTGTGGCAGGCGGCAGGCGGATTAGGGAGATGTCAGTTGGCCTCCCAATGCTGCGGATTCATCATTTGCTTTAAAAGATGTAAAACAAAACCTGGTACGTTTGTTGTTTTAAAACAGTCCTTAATCAAGTTCATTATTTTTGATGCAGACAAAAAAAAATGCTGACAAACTAATACAGCTATTTGTTCAGTTTTTAACTATAATTTTGGGTAAGGTGCATGTTTACTGCACGCCATTTATATATGTAAAAGGTTGGTTTTAGGTTTGATTTCCCGGTTCACGAATCTCTGAATATTTTGTCCGCCACGCTGTAAAATACCGATATGGCTCTTACAGACAGGAAATGGTTTGGTTACTCTAGTCCACTTTTTCTTTCAAACGCACTGCTGTTTTGTTTTGACCATTCTACTTATCTGCGTCACGAGTCAATGCAAGTGTCTCACTTCCCGGAGATGATCTACAAAAGCATTAATAACCAGCTACCTTACATAAAATAGAAAACTGTGACCCATATACAACAGATACATCTACCTCCAACCATTTACCGATGCAACCCTGTGACCGAAGATTACGCGGCAAGAGGCGAAAGTCCAGAGCCTGGTGGGGGGGGGCGGGAATGCAAGCGAGGGGAGGAGAAGTGCGGCAGGCGGCAGGTGGATTAGGGAGATGTCAGCTGGCCTCGCAATGCTGCCAAATGGCCGGAGGGAAGCCGGATGGGGGCGGGAGAGCCTGGTGGGGGGGCGGGAATGCAAGCGAGGGGAGGAGAAGTGTGGCAGGCGGCAGGCGGATTAGGGAGATGCGCATGCTTGTGTGGTCACGTGACCCGCTGTGACTCACATGCACTGTGAAGAAACCGCAGTGGTTTCACTAGTCGATTGAGCACTTGAATTTTCGCCTATTACATTTGCAAGCGAATGATAATAGGCGAAACCTAAAAAGGAAGGGGTGCCCTTTGGACCCCAGCCTCTTTGTCCATGTTGAAAAAGTTTCAGGCGGAGTAGTGGAGTGGTCTAAGAGACTATTGCCAACTCTCAAGGAAACTTTTGAATATTCATCTTCTTTGTCCATGTTGACAAAGTTTCAGGCGGAGTAGTTGAGTGGTCTAAGAGACTATTGCCAACTCTCAAAGAAACTTATTCATACTTGGACAATAAATATTCTAAGACATTCTAGGTCCAATCCTGGCAGCCCCAAAAGGAAGTAAGAAACTTGCCCCATTACTACGAATTTGGAGAAAACGTCTGACTTTTTAGACATGATCTCAAAAGTACTTCAGGAAATCTGTTAATTATAGATTTCCTGAAGTATTTTATTGATGATAATTTACACTTACATAATTTCCAATGGGAGGGACATTTTCCATTTGAACAAGCAGCTTTCTTTAATTGTCCTTGGGGAAAATTGTTTCACCTCATGGAGAGACACTTCCGCTGTAGTGTGATGTTTTTCTCTCCAATCTCTTTTTGGCATTTGGCCTAAACAAATTTATGTGAGTTTCCAGGATGGGTTACTATCTACAAGAGGTATTTGAATACACACAAACATATGAATTTATGGATTTTCCCCTATCTCTCCTCGTTGCCCAGACCAGAAAAAACATGAATTTCTAACCTCATCTGAAACATTTGACTTTACTAATTCTGTCTTACTGGAAAATCTTATGCATTTGTAAGTACAGTTGGGGATGTAAACTTGAACAATCCCTGAATTTGTAAATGAGGTAGTGGAATTTGTATTCATATCATGCTGTTTCTGCATGACCAGTTTAAACTAAGGCTCACATAGGCATTTTTAAATCCACTCCCAACAGATGTCCTTCATCATTTATTTTTACTGCATTAGTCTTTAATGGACACCTGTTTGTACACTCTGTGGCCTATTTACAAACTGGATTATGTACTATGTTTAGTACTAGTTCAATAGTACTACTAAACATTCTACAACATGCTATTTAACACCCTATATGTGGAAGGCCCTGCCTATCCTATTTTTTATGTGATGAGATCTCTGCCCCAACTCTGGAGATCTCTACACACATGAGAATTTGTTTTCATAGTAAATGTGTGAGAACAGAGGGGAGTGCCAGGAAAATGTGGAACACTTACTTCTAAAGGGCAAAGGTTAAGAGTTGAAGGAAGGTATTAGGGAGGGTTATCCAAGTGTTTAGGGAGGGACATGCATCCTCCCACAAAAAAATAAGGCCCTTCCTATTCACAAACTAAACTTCTAGAGTTACTACAGTCAAAAAGGACACCATAAATGTGCTCCAGTTCAGAGTTGGAGCAAGTCCAGCACCACCTAGGGCCGCTCACAGGTATTGCAACAATCTCTAATAGAAAATAATGGAGGTAAAGACTTAACATAAAACCCCATAGAAACTAATGTTATAAAAAATTTAAGTATTAAACTGTTTCAAATATAAATACATTGTGATTAAGGTTTAAAAAGTTCTAAAAACAAATATGACTTGATTTTAAATATTTTAATAAACTTTTTAAAAATATAAATATTAATGCAACATTAATGTATTGTAACAAAATGATGAAATTACTATTTATCAATTTTATACATCACTTTTTATAATTTTAAATACACAATAAAAATATGATTTTTTTTACTTTGATGGGATTTTTTTAATTTAACTACAGAAAAATACATTTGTCATTTAATATATTCATTAAATATTTAAATTAAAATTAAGTTAATAATACTGTAATTTGTGTATGTTTCTGTAATAAAATACATATATAAAAAATTAATTACCATAACAATTTAATACATAAATATATATATTTTTAATTCATTTGTAAACTTTTCTATAGGCAGATCCCAACCCTGGTGGCTGAGATCTCCACCTACATGTGAAAAGCTACAACTAGTAACTTTGCACTCTTAAATTAGGCTCTAACCTCTGAATTCTGGGGTTGGTGACATGGAAGTGTACACTTTTGAGTAACTTTACACTCATAAATAGTGAGCAGCCCAAAGTTGCAAAGTTACTCTAAAGTGCAAGAGTACATTTACATGTGTAGATTTACTCACAAGTAAGTTTACCTTTGTGAATAGCCCCTCTGTTGCTGGGTCTGGTGGGAAGCTGGTGTGTTAAGCTATGGAGGTGGAGGAGAGAGGGTATCTGTTTGATGTGAGCTGTGAAAGAGCTCTCACAAAGCCAAATCAATCTGAATCCCATCATTTAAACTGGTTTCAATGAGGAAAGGTTGGTTACAAATACTGTCATGAATGCCAACTGCCAGCTGAAATTCATCAGGATAAACACTTATTCCAGAAAAAGAACAAGCAGTGCGTTTGATGTGCTAGATATGGTTTGCATGGCTCTTCAGCAAGTTTTGAATTGTGCTTCTAAACAACTGGAAAATGTCAGTGTTTTTCTTTTTTTTTTTTTAATCCATAACTATCCCTTCACTTTGACTGTGGTTCTTTTAGGTGTTTTTTTAAAAACATGCGTTAAGACATTCTAACCAATGGTAACTGATTTCAATTTACCCTTTGAATTTTGTTACGAGTTTCCTACACCTAAACCTCTGCTGGTGGTCAACCCCAGCTGCGCACAGCCATTAACCATGCACAGCAAGAGGTGGGCTGCAGGGCCTTCAGCCAGGCTCTGCTTTGAGTCCTCTGGTGGCAACCAACACCTTCAGTGCGTGACCTTAGACCATGGTCAGAAGAATGTATCCTATGCTCAACACTCTGTGGGTGGCTAGCCCTTGCTGCGCATGGCTGAAGCATGTACACAGCCGGGTTGGCCACAGGGCCTGACTTCCAGGCCATGAACCTCACCCTCCATTGGAAGCCAGTCACATCTGTAAATAGCCTCCAGCCTTGTACAGCGGGGCTGAACTCAGGTCCGAGTCAATGTCCAGTCCCAGCACCCAACTCATCACAGGTGGCTCTCACCCACAGCACACACCCATTGGCCCTTCACAGCAGGTGCTGGCTGAAGGCCACGCCTCTTTGCAGGTCCTGTGCCCAATGATCAACTCCTGCTGCTCTTGGCCTCTGTCATGCCACCATGGGGCTGGATGCACAGCTTGTTTTCTGGCAAGGCCTTGCACCCAACCCTCCACGGGGGCCCAACTTCAACTGCAAACAGCCTTTTGTAATGTGCAGTGGGATTGGACACAGTGTCTAGCCTAAGACCCCCCACCCCCCCCATTCTGTGCTCAGCCCTTCGTGGTTGACCAACACCACAATGTATGCCCTCTGTTTGTGAACAACTGGGATTGGCCACAGGACTTGGGCTGTGTCCGGATCTGTGCTCAACAGTCTTTGGGCAGTCTCCCTGGGACACATGGCTGTGTGCAGAATGGTTGGCCACATTGAGTGATGTTGGGGTATTCGGCCATGTGCAGTGAGGTTGGCCACAGGGCCCGGCTTAAGGCCAGGCCCTGCACCCAACACTCCACTACCAGGTAACGTCTGTTGTGCAAGCCTTCAGCTGTGTATAGTGGAGGATTGCCCATAGGGCCTGGCCTCTGTCCAGCCTATGCACCTAACTCTCTGTGTGCAGCGAAAACCTGCTGCACATAGTCATAGGCGGTGTGAAGCGGGAGTTGGTTGCAGGGCCTGCCCTAAGACTAGATCCTGCAACCAACTCTCAGTGGGCAGCTAAAACCAGCTGCACACATCTTTCAGAGATGTGGAAGCAGGGGGTTGGCCATCGGTCTATGGCTCTAACTAGGCCCCTTTGCCCAACCCTCCACAGGTGGCCAACACCAGCACCACATGGCCTTTGTCCCTGCACAGTGAGGATTTGGCACAAGTCAGGCCCAAATACCTAACCACCACAGCCACTGTTCACAACTTTTGATCCTGTGCTGCAGGATTGGCTGCACAGCCTAGTCTCTGCCCAGCCAATATCCCCAACTCTCTGCAGAAGGCCAACACCCAAAGAGCATGGCCTTCAGCTGGGGACTACCACTAGGCAAGGCATCTGGCTACACCTTACTCCCGAGCCCTCCGCAGGTGCCAACCCCTACTGCGCACAGCTTCAACCAGGGAGGTAGACCACAGGAACTGTGGGGCATATTACGGAGGTGTGCGTTGCAAAACGCACAACGCACATTTCCGTATCGCCGGCTATCGCCGGATTCCAACGCCTAATTAGCGCGCAATTATCAATGCGCATCAGGCAGGCGATAGGAAATCTGGCGATAGTCGGCGATATGGCACATTAGCGCATGAAAACAAACGTTGTTTTCATGCGCTAATGTGGGCCTTGATAATATGGGGGGTGGATTCAGTTTTATGATCCACACCCCCATGTTTTAGTTTTTTTTAAAACACATTTTATTGAATTTTCAATTTCCGTGCATAATCTTGTAGAATGGACATGCAAATCCAGCATACAACTTATATTTGATCAATGTTACGTTCGCATCGATGTAATACACGTCAATGGTTCGTATTTGGTAAATACAAAGATTATACAGAACTACCCCAACATAACCCACCCCCCACCCTCTGTAACTGTGGTCACATTCCAAGAGCAATATCCGTGTCTGTACATTTGCATTTTAAGTATATTAATATACATACAACTGCGTACCACATCCATATTTTCCGTTGGGCCGCCAGGTGTGGGCAACTTACAAACATTTATACACATTACGAACATTAGACTAACACATTATGTTCCTCTGATTTGAGCGCCTCCAGCATTGCCTCCCACTCTATGGCTATCGGTGTTTTTCGTAGCCCTCTCGCCTCCTCTCTTCGCAGCGCTACGCCTTCTGCACTACTCCATTTTATCATTTCCGTGTGCCATTTATGTATCTCAGGGGGCCTGTTAGATTTCCAGCGCATTGTGATATCTCTACAAGCCAGTAGTAACGCCAGGTCGATGAAGCGAAACTGTACCTTGTGTTTAGATCTATGCTGATGTAAGCCTAGTAGGCATTCCTCCACAGTTCCGTGCAATGTAAGTTGCGCTGCTGCTTCAGTAAGTTCTCTAATCTTGACCCAATATTCTACCAGTGAGGGGCATGTCCACAGCATATGTAATAATCCCGCTACCGGGACATGGCATCGTGGGCACAAGTGCTGCGTCTGGGGGAACATCTTATCCAACCGATCTGGGGCCAGATAAGCTCGGTGCAGTATCATGGTTTGTATAAACTTGAATCTCGAGTTTCGGGAAACCTTTTTTGGGTGCTCTATAATCTTAGCCCATTCAGTATCCGAAAGGTCCCGGCCTATCTCCTCCTCCCAGACAACACGCAGTGAGTCTAGGTTCATCCTAGTGTGGGCGCTGATCCCATTATATATCCAGCGGATCAAGTGCCGTCCTCTCCCCATATGATGTACCATTTTCACCAGTTCATTTTGGTCGGGTTCCTGGCCTCGTGGTGCCCAGTATTCCTTAATGTACTGTAGGAGAGCAGCGTGTGTTAAAAACAAGTGTTGCGGTGCACCTGTCTCGTGAACGAAAGTGTCATTATTCTTCAGGAGTTCGTGACTAAAGAGGTCTGCCACCGTCGTCACGCCAGAGTCCGTCCATGGTAGCAGTTTACGTTGCGTGAGGGTACCAGCGGCAAGCGGGATGCCCAGAAGAGGTATATTGCTCGCATATGTGGATGGTGTTTTTGTGTATCGAAGTTCCGCCTTCCAGCACGTTAATGCAGTGGTTAGTAGTGTAGGTAAGTCTACGCAATTTGTAGCTGGGTAGTAAAAGAGTGTGTAGGGAACCATTGTCAAAAGCAGTCGTGGTGTATCCTATTTCGTGGAGATTGTGGCCTGCTGTCCAGTAGGAAAGCCATTGCAGTTGGCAGGCGTAATAATATGAACGGAAGTCAGGAACTCCCAACCCCCCCTTACCTGTACCTACTTGTAATTTCGTCAAACTAATTTGCCGCCTCCCTGTGCCCCAAATTAAGTCTATAAGCAATGTGTTCAACATTCGAAACGTGGAGAGCGGCACTATTAGGGGCAAATTCGTAAAGAAATAAAGCAGGCGTGGCAGGACCACCATTTTCGCCATTGCGGCCCTCCCCATAAAGGAAAAGGGCATGGATGTCCAGAAAGTAATGCTGGAACGCAGGGATCGTATAGCCTTACCAAGATTACCCTCCAATATATCCTCGTTTGTCCTATACACCTGGATGCCCAAGTATTTAAATGTAGTAGGGGCAACTTGTAATGAGGCGTCCCCAAATCCTACTTCTGCAGTGACGTCATGATTAGTAAAGAAAAAGGCCTGTGATTTGGTTATATTTACAGCAAGGCCCGACATGATTTCAAAGGATTGAAACAGGTCATAGAGCGGAGCTAGAGGTTGCCGGAGGTCCCGGAGATAGATAATTATATCATCGGCATATGTCGAAAAAAGGTGCGTAGTGTGTCTAAGTGGTATCCCCATATCTGGGAAGTTCTGCTGTAGCGCAATCGCTAGGGGTTCCAGTGCTAATATGAAAATCAGAGGTGATAACGGGCAACCCTGTCTCGTTCCTCGGTGTATCCTATATACGCCCGAGATGTGTCTACCGGTCCTTGCTCTCGCTGTCGGTTCCATGTAAAGTAGCCTCAGCCACGCTATGTAGCTATCGGGTATCCCAAAGCGCGGGAGCGCCCTAAACATGTAATCCCAATGAATCGAATCAAACGCCTGCTTAAGGTCTAGAGAGAGGCATCCTGCGTGTGGAAATATCTGCGGCGCCTCCGACATTAAGTGGTGCAAGTTCCGAATATTCAAGGAGGTGCTACGCGCCGGTACAAACCCTGTCTGATCCACATGGATCAGGTGGCGTAAGAAGGGCTGCAATCTATTGGCCAGCACTTTACTCAGTATTTTGTACTCCGTAGGTAGAAGCGATAGCGGGCGATAGTTAGCCATGTCAGTGTGATCCCTGCCTGGCTTAGGCAGTGATATTACCAGTGCTTGCGCGGTAGTAAGAGGCAGAGCACCTTCCTCCCAGATTGACTTGTATAAGTCTGTTAGTTTGGGTACTAATGTCTCTGGGCATGTGGTGTAAAATTCAATGGGTAGACCGTCCATACCAGGGGTCTTATTACGAGGGAGTCCCTTCATTGCGACCTTTATCTCCTGTGGGGTTATGGGCCCCGACAAGTCTTTTTGTGCCGCTGGTGTCACTGTGGGGAAGGTCAAGGTGGATAGGAAAGCATCTGTTCGGTCCGCGGGTGTCGCCTCCGGTACAGCATATAAAGTGGCGTAGTATGTTTTAAAGGCCTCAATCTCTCCCTGTGTGTAGAGGCTTGCGCCATCAGCCTGAGTGATTTCAGTTATTACTATCGTGGGAGGGGTATCACGGAGAAGTCTGGCTAGCATGGTGCCTGCCTTGTCTGCTTCTGAATGTGTACGTCTAGTGTATTCCTGATAATCTATGTGCCTAAGAGATTCCAACAGTTCAGCATGCACAATCCGCTTTTCTTGGAGTGCCCCCGAGTGTGTATCATCCGTCGTTGCTAGCTGTTCTAGTCTGCCTATCTCTGTTTCGGTGTCTACCAGTGACCTATGTAATTCTTGTCGTGCACCCACCGTTGCGCTAATCGCCTTACCCCGCAACACTGCCTTGAATGTGTCCCATTCTATCATTCTGTTGGTCGCAGTGCCGCTGTTTTCGGTGAAGTACTGCTCTATTGTATGTGATATGTCTGTGCGGAATACTGTATCTTCCAGCAACTGTGGCCACAGGCGCCACGTGGGGACCGGTGAAGGTATCCTACCCCATGTGATGGTGACCTCCAGCGGGTTATGGTCGGAGAATGTTTTGGGTAAGTTCGTAGAGTGAAGCACCCGATGTGCAATATCTGCAGAGCAAAGAATCCTGTCTATCCTAGTGTGGAGGGAGTGCACTGCTGAATAAAATGAATATTCCCTGTGTTCTCGATTCCGCATCCTCCACACATCATAGAGTCTCCAGCCCATCATCCAGCGTACCAGCGCTTCTGATTGCTTAAGTACTCCTGCACCGCGCAGAGGTGGGTTAGATCTGTCTAATGTAACATCCACTATCGTATTACAGTCCCCTCCCAAGATCCAGGGGCATGTGTCCCATCCCGTGAGTGCACCGCTTAGCACGTCCCAGTACTTGTCCTGAACAAAAATTAGGGGCTTAGATGGATCCTAGCACCACCATTTGTCCATTCAATGTCCCCCGCACAAAGACATATCTGCCCTCTCTGTCAATTTTTTGATCATGCGCCACAAAAGGTACCCCATGTCGTTCCCATATCGTAGCACCCCTAGCGTAGCCCGAATAAGAGGTAGAGAACACCTGCCCCCTCCACTTTTTCCTAAGTTTCACTATTTCCCCAGCCACCATGTGTGATTCCTGTAAAAAGGCCATCTGCACCTTACGGCGGGTCAAAAACGCATGTATTCTATGATGTTTGTGCGTGGTGCCCAACCCCCGTACATTCCATGTGGCTATAGTGTATCTGTCCAGTGCATGCATTTCATCAAGTCGTACATCCTATGTGGCGCATATGTGATGCGTATAAAAGCGACTAAATTATTACCTGCGTCTTGAAATTGACCTCCCCGTCCCCTAACTTCCCCAATACACGGTCTGGGACCGGAACCATACCAGACCACAAAATAACATCGCAACAGGCAAAGCAAGAACTGCAAACTGTGGGGGCGGGTCCTGTACCTCGCATGTGCACGCGCTTTACCTTATAGGAACTTTATGGAGCTACAACAGCAACCGAGCCCCATCTGTTTCTTCTTGCAATAGGCATACTAACAGCAATTATCAGTTACAACGTTGTATTTCAATTATGCCATAAAAATACGGCGAAGAGTGTACTTGCGAGGAAATGTTAACCGAATAAGTCTGCGATCAGCTGTGGTGTAGCAGATGGGAACAGGGCCACGCTGCCCTCAGAGTCCGAACCATGTGTCGATTCCTCTTCCGTGGAGGACTTAGACCCATTATCAATCCGCGGACCATTTGTAAATGTTGCCGTTGCGATGATCGCCTGTAGCTTAGGTTGTTGCAGCCGCTGCGAGGGGGTTCGCTTAGTCTGGAAGGCTCTTCGAGAGTGACCACCTCTGCGAACCGTCAATACAGTCTGTTGAGATCCCGTAGCTAGGCCCTGGCGATTAGTGGAATCTGCTGCAGCAGTCAGCTCCATCACCTTGATCCAATCCTTGACGTCCCGGGGGCTCTCGAAGAAGTAGGCTTTTTGTGCATGTATTATCTTCAGGCGTGCCGGGAACAAGAGAGCATATTGGACATTCAGGTCCCGTAGCCTTCGTTTCACATCCAGGAATGAGGAACGCTGGTGTTGTACCGTTTGCGTGTAGTCTGGGTATAGGGAGACTCTGGTATTTTCAAAGGTGATCGGTGCCTTCTCTCTGGCCTTCTGCAATAATTCATTTCTGTCTCTATAGTTGAGCAGTTTCACAATTAGGGGTCTCGGTGGGGCGCCTAGTTTCGGTCTGCCTGTTGGTATACGATGCGCCCGTTCTATGCAATATTGCGAGGAGAGGCCTTCCGTCGTCACATGATCTCTGAACCATTGTTCCATGTAGCCTGTGGCGTCGGTCCCCTCACTTTTCTCCGGCAGACCGGTCACTCTGACGTTATTGCGCCTCTCCCTTCCTTCCGCGTCCTCCACTCGGTCTACCAAGGCGGCCATTTGGGTTTGTAGGGTTTTCACATCCGTCTCCGCTTTTTTCTGTTGTGGTATTATCTCCGCCAAGGACATGGCGTGGTCTTTCACTTTGTCCGCCACCTTCGTGTGGTCTGCTTTCAATAGGGTTAAACCTGTAGTTAGAGTACCTATCTGTGCCTCTATGGCCTTCCTGGAGTCTCGCACCTCCTGCACTATAAGGTCTAATTTGTCCATCTGTGCCGGTATTCCCGTGGGGGGGACACATTCTGATCTCGGCATAGCATCCACTTCATCAGTCGCATCTGGTGCGGGGTCTACCACCATTTGTCCCTGTTGCTTCAGTCTGTTCCGGCCCATAATGACAGGTGTTACTGGGTTTACTAGTATCTCAGCAGCCCGACTAGGCCAGGAAGGGAATAGGGCACACTACAATCGGCGGCCGTGCCTGTCCTGTCGTAGTCACTGTACACCGGTGGTATTGGCACTAGAGGTGCTCCCTGGGCACAGCACCACACTGATAGGCCACTGCCTTCTGTGTGTTAGAGGAGGGGGGGCGTAGTCCCTTCCGGTTGCGACCCTTTGGGATACAATAGTCCAGTGTGCACTGACCTACAATTCGATATGCAGAGGGGTTTGTCTCGGGCGACCACTTCATCCACACCCCCATGTTAACAATGCCTAACGCCTGGTCGGAGCAGGCGGAGCAGGCGTTGGGAGACCTAGTTTATCGCAGGTTTTTTTCTCCCAACGGCTGCCTTGGTAATAGGGTGTTCCCAGGTCCAACCACGTTTTACATGCGGTTGGACGTGGGAACGCCCACTTTGCATATCATTAGCGATGTTTATCGCCGACATGCAAAGTGGGCTCGGGCCCAGCGTTAAAGTGCCCTTGGTAATACGGCTCTAGCTGTATCGCCGCTTTCTCAGCACTATTCGCCGAGAAAGCGGCGATACTAGCCCTTGGTAATATGCCCCTGTCTCCTTTCAGTCCCTTGACTAAATTCTTCACAAGCATCCAACTACCACTATATATGGCCTTTGGCCATGTGTAGCAGATGTTGGCTGCAGTGCCTGGCCTCTGACCAGGCAGTACACCCAACTCTCACTGGGCCGGCAACCCTGCATGGGTCGTGGCAGGTCCTGGTCTCTAGTCAGACCCTTCATCTTATTCTCCATAGATTGGCAAACCTACCTGCTGCTCATGGCTTTTGGTCATGCACTGCAGTGGTTTGGCAGCAGGGCCTCGATTGTAGCTAGGCCTTGCTTCCTCCCTTCTGTGTGTATCCAACACCCTTGAGTCAAGTGCATCCTTAGTATTTTAAAATACTTTGTGTTTTCCCATTTTATTGCACAATATATGAATCCTGAGACCCAGGATGGTCCAGTATCATCTGGGAGTCACTATTCCTGCAATTAAATATGCATTTGTTTTTATTTTAATACCTTCAGAGGCCTTTTGGGCCCACATAATGGATTTGGGAGACTAGGTGAACCTATCCTACCCCTTATACCATGTTTCTTTAGATTTTTCCAGCATAATGCTCAGTGCATCTCGTTTGGCAATGGTGTCTGTCAGCAACAGCAATGTTTCTGGGATGGCCAGCCAATCAGAACACGGTGGAATCAGGATTCTGCGCTTGGCAATGAGAGAAAAAGCTCCTTAGTTAAAGGGAGGATTTGTGAATTAACTATCTGGATATCTCTAGCATTTAACCTCTCCATTTCCACCCCAAGGACCTTTTTAAACGCTAATTTCAAAAGAAATACTCGATTATACCAAACAAACGAATGCACTACCCTAGTGTAAAGTTCTACTTTTGTGCCAACTATGGTGTCACTTTGTTCAGCTGTTTCTTCTGTATCGAAGAGCAAATAATGCCACGAGAATTAAAATGGTAAATGGCACTTTTGGGACCTCTCTGGTTCTTGGCCTTCACTTGATGTATCTGGCGAAAACTTCCTCCCATGAAAAACTCAAAGCAGATGTAGTTTAAAAAAAACAGTTTTGTGTAGATTTGTCTAACAGTGCTAATGTTACAAAGAAACAAAAAAAAGGCCTTTTGGATGGGAATTATGACATAACCATAACTACGCTGGCACTATTGCCACCAGTGTAATACACATTTATATGAGGTACTGTTAGTTTAGTTGGGAATTACCTTCTCCTCCCTGAAGGTTTTGGAAACTAAAAAGGTGGACAACAACACTTTATCAGATACAAATTAGCAAAATGTTATATTAGTTGCTAGTCTACTGACAGATGTTTAACTCTGACTTGTATGTTTGTGAGCTTTATCATGCCTTTCAAAATGTATATAAAGTAAAACAGAAACAAAACGCTGATTCACAAGTGTAAAAACCCCATTCAGAGGGCCAAGGGGAAAGCAGGAGCTACTGAGCCCAACTGTAGGGGTTGAGGCCTTTTGCTCCTGATGTCCCAGGACCCACCCTACTATGGTTCCTGAGCAATTGGGCCAAGTACTACTTCAGCACTTGACTCAGTGGTTGCGTGGGTCAAGCAGTCCAAGGGTTCTCGGGGAGATGGTGGGGTGGGGGCGGCACAGTGGGGTGTCGCACTAATCTCATAGGAATGCAGCAATCCAAAGATTTATTGGGGTGGTTCCTCTACCTCCTCATACACTTCCAGTCAACGGTGGACCTTCCATAATGGAGCCCAGATTCTTCCATGTGTCGTACTATTCACAGGCAAACATACCACCCAGAACATCCATACAGCACACATGTGCTTCACAGTGTTAGTACATACTAACTTGATGTAGGTCAAAGGTGAGTTAAGCACAGGGGAGTGGACATTTACATGAGTGAGCCTGTAGGCCTCACTTCAGTAACACAGTTGAAAAGACCTGTAGACTTCTACTAATAATTACATGGTATGCTGCTACCACCGCACTTGTGCTACTTAACTCCTGGCAAAGGTAGTAGCCTTTCACCACTATGAGGATAGAAACCTGTGCACCTCTCCCAGTCCAACATGACCACAATGCTTGAGGCAGGCCTACATCATGGCCCACATGATTGATCTGTGTTCGCCCTTTACAACAAGAATCTGCACCAGGCATCCAGATACCATTGCATCTGGGGCACTCAGGACAGGTGTACACATTCCTCACCATGGGAGGGAGTTTGCCTCCCCAACAGATGCCTCTCCCAGATCACACTATCCAGAATCAACTCCTAAACTGAAGAGGTTGGGTGATCAGATTGGTAAAACCCGCAGGGAAGCCCATCATCATTCCTGTGGCTCGATGTCATGGTCCGCCGGGTCTTGCAGAGTCACCTGAATCATCGCATTCATTAAGAACGGTTGTCCTCAAAGTGCATAGGCTTGTGTTCCTGCTGTAGGTATTACTGTGCACGTATAACACTATTATTATTATTTTTATTATTATTACGAACTGGCAGTATTTCTACCTATGCATGCCAATATAATTATCCTGTAGTACATGTATCTATGCATGCCAAAGATGCCCTTCTTGCTTCAATACCTATCTCAGCCGCCCTTGATATGCACTCAGTTTCCTCTTTTGTGTAGAGAAAGAATCCACCTAACCATTCAGTGTGAAATCAGGCATGCCATAAGATTTCCCGCCCGCTTGCAAGAATTTGGGATCCTTGCAATGCTTCCAGCTTTCTTCTCCCAGCACCTCCAAAGATTCTCACAACAACGCCTCAACAAATCAGAGTTGTCACCACCTGAAAAGGAACAAACAGCAAATTAGACGCTGATATTAAGCTGATCACAGGTAGCAAATGTGGGGAACAAAGTCATAAGTGAGAGTAAACACCTACTTAAGAGCCAGAGAACTTACCAAGTGTTGTTTTCTTTAAGGTTTGACAGCATCCCCAGGAATCCAGGAAGGGTCAGTATATCAAGACCCTCTTCCCTAAGCCTTACCAATCTTCCTTGATATAAGTTAAGTCTGGACAAGAAAGGTTGGACGTCTGGAGTTGGGGCCATATCGTCTTGACGTGGACTCAAGGTAAGTCCAATTCATTAATCCCAACAGAAGGCAACGCACACGAATAATGCTTCACCCAGATGATATGGATACCTAATCAGTTACATTACAGGACATCCCCAACATGTTGGTGATCATTCAGGTAGAGAATCCTGCTTGGACAAGATTTGACAGTACTACAAGCGCAAGCAATTACTAGAACCAAAACTTTGTGAGTTCCATCTCCTTCAAAGCAAGGTAAAGACAAACCAATCTCATGAAAAAAACCTTTCAAGCCCTGGGGAAGTAGCAGCTAATCCTGTTACCTCTGCACCGCTAGGCTCAACCCAAATTCAAGAAATTACTCCTGTTCTGATCCCATTGGCCCCTCCGGAACAGTTTCATGGAGACGGTAAGTACATTTATTATTTTCATGAATCAGTGCCAGTTCCTGGCCAGACCAGCAACCTATCCGGATGATGCCACCACGGTGGCCTTCATTTTATTTTACCTAAGTGGTGATGTAGCCCTTTGGTCTATTCCCCTGGTGGAACTGTAGTGTAGTTCCTATTATCCCAATAGGCTCTGCGCATTGGAATAATATCTTCAATAGTATAGACCTAGGGCAGAGGTTAACTAGGTCTTCTACCGACGATATTAGACTTAAAGTTTTGTGTTTGCCAGCTAGCTCAGAGTTCACTAGAAACTTTCTCGAATAGGCAAGGAGGATTTTAACCTCCCTGGATAGACAAGAAGGGATTTAGTTTCTGACAACCATAGAACATGACAACTTTGCTCTCCCCTAATCAAGAGTGTATCTCTAGAGTCGTGTGAAAACAAAAGACAACTTATTTTACTCAGTCAGTTCAGTGCATTCTTAGTTTCACCAGATAGTAGAGAAAAGGAAAAGACGGGCGTGTTCAATAAAAGATATTATTTATTGATCAGTCTCCTTTCTCATACAAGAGAAATGAATCGCTATTATTGTAATACTTATAGTTAAGTAAAGTGCATACAGTAAAGACAGAATTATAAATAATACTGTAAAAGCATTGATATGGTTTCTGAGCCATATGATACTTTAAAATGGATAAAATAGATACATACATATATACATTTGACTAATCGTACTCAACTGGTGCTTCTAACCACGCCTACCCCAGTGTACCTGACCTAAGCCTAATACGTGGGCGGGAGTAGATAAGTAGCAGTTTAAGTTAAGTTTGTTTGCCAAGGGACTGACTCGAGAATTCTCTGCAAGGGGTTATTCAGTTCTGTACCTGAGATCTAGAATGATGGAGGGCTGGTATCTCTTATCCCAGGTCTTGATATTCCAGCTGCCTGCGAGGGCTGCTTGGAAGCGCCGGAGCTGGATTTCTCAGCAGGAGAAAGGCAGCGTCTCATTCTCAGCGCGTCAGGAAGGCGGGGCAGGGCCTGTGGGCTTCGCTCTCTGCTGGGCTCCTCGGCACGTCTCGCTGCTCCGATCTCATCACCACCGCATGTGTTTGCTTAAGGCAATGTCGGTAATATTTATACCTGAAAGGTGCCGAGATTGACGTAAGGATGGACATATATACGTCAATAAGGATGTCATATGAACGGGCTCGTTCGCACATTCCTTTGCTGAAGTTCTCTGTGAAATCAAAACAATGGCTATGGGAATTTCCCAGGTCGCTGTAGGTTTGATTTGTTTTGAGAACTCCGTATGCCTTATCAGGGGCTGGAGGAATATCACTTGTCTAATTAGATGGCATCCGTTATGACCTAATCAGATAACGCGCTTCTGTGCCGAGGTGTGGCTTAATCAGATAACGGTTTTTGCACCGTTAGATGGCTGCTAGTTAATTATTAACCAGACCAGGGTCAGGAATAGGGGAATCGATACAGTACCTATAGGAATACATCACACCCACTCCACGTAGACTATGTCCATATTTACAAATCTAGGCATAGTGAAACCAGTAGCGTTTGTGTATATCGTACCACCCCAAAATACATTCATATGTATCCTGAAAATTTTGAAACATAATCATATGTACTATCACGTGTACTATATGCATAAGCAGTCTAATAATGCTAAACATATAACGCATATTTTTAAATTCAGCATGAATAAATGCGAAAACCACACATGAAATGGCTCTTAATACAGAAAAAAAGTGCGAGACCATTTCATCACAATCATAAAGTTTTGTATGAGAGCGCTAGAGGATAGCTAAAGTCTCGTGACTACCTAAAATAGAAATTCAGTTCTCTAAGAATAATGTCTACTTTAAGCAGAAGATAAGTGTCCCAAAAAATCGTAAATATTTTGGAATTTGGGGAAAAAAGGTTCTTGCAGTCTGAACAAACTGATGAAAAAATTGTTCATATCGCTTTTTGAGAAGTTGAAGGCCAAATTCAGCATGTAGGGAACTCCGAGTGCTATTTTGCTCAAAGTTATTCCTGCTGCTCTGGTGAAAACATCATATCATTTAGACTGTTGAAAAAACTGTCAACAGCTTCTTGCGTAAGTTCCAATAATTCGGAAAAGGTTGTTACCATGCATTCATGAGCCTGAGCATGATTGCCTCCATTGATGTTTTGATCAGCATAGCTGACTGAAGGTCGTACCTGATCGATGCTGCTCTCATCTTGTGCTTCTCTACCCCTCAATCGTAGTGGTGAAGTCTCCACGAATGCCGTCATCAGGATTGGTAGCCGCTGGGGACAGCACAATGCATGAGCCGTTACCGGACCCAACAAGGTATCTGCGTCCATTGGCACATCCGATAGTAGTGCCAGACAGGTGTCCAACACGCATTCTTCGCCGCATAGCAAGCACCTTAATACAGGCATAACACAACTTTGCCACATTGGTCTAAATGAGAGAGACCAAGTCATGTTCAGGTCCCTAAGCCGGGATAGTCCAAGGATTTTAGTTACCCGGTCCCGGTAGCCAATGGCTAGGATCATTTCTTCCCTTGTCGCAGGTGTTTTGTCTGTGACATGGTTTGCCATAGCGAAATAACAGGATCAAAAATAGAATACCCGCTACTAGTCCCAAAAGGAGTGGAAGTCCGCCAAAAATGGAATGGACAAAGTCTGGAAAAATACCCAGGATGGCTTTGAATGGAGTTAAAGCACACGAAAACACTGCTTTAAATACACTGGAGACACCAGTGGTATCAGAAATATTTAAGATTTCGTTCAGTATTTCTGCGAAATGTATGGGGGAATTAGTTGATAATAATGAATGAATCTCTTCTGTTGTCCTTGCAACTTGGAGATCATATGTTTCTTTTGATGACGTGAGCCTAGTCGGCGTCTGTAGGAGCACAGTCTTCGGTCTGCTTAAAGTATCTATTCGAATAGAAGCAATTTTCAAATCGGGCCATAACCTTGCCTCCCTATCTGGAGAATCGTTCGGGGACAATACTCGTTCACAGCACATGACCTTCCTAGTCACGGTTATGAGATAAGGTTTTCCGGGCAGCAAACTACAACATCTGCGATCTACTATTAGAATGTAACTCCCGTTCGAGAGTCTCCTAAAGAATGGTTCTATTTGTGTTGCAGGTGTGCCTAGCTGGTAACATGAAAGGTTATTTGAAGTCCCTTCACAGGCTCCATGCAAGCTAATACCCTGACACAGAAGTGTACCGCTTAGTGATCTTGCACAATTATTGCCACTGAGAAACACTTTCTGGCCTTTATTACTGACACATTCGTGTGTATAGGGCAAGTTCCATATTGACTTAATGTACCCTTTACCCAACCTTTCATACTGGCCTGCCCGTATATATTTTTGGCAGAATTGAAACTGGAAAGTAGTTATTGGAATATTTATTATTCCATATATTATCCATTCAATGACAGGTCGTTCTGACATTGTCAATGGTAATCTCTCAAGTCTTTCAATGCTCAGAATTGTATAGTCAGCACTCTTCTGCGCCAGACTGATTTGTTTATCAGTAAGGTTAAAGATATTAAATAATGACGTTGTGTTGATTAAACGCCAAGGCACATAGCCAGAACGCAGATTTTGTAACGTCCAGCCAAGCTGTACAATAGAACGCAATTGGGACTGACCGTGTTGTAACATCAGTAAGTCTTGCGATATTATATCGATTGCTGAAGACACAATGCTGTCCAGAGAATATATTCTGGAGGACAGAGTCATTAACCCATTGTCCACCACAGAAAGTGATTTTTCCAAATTAATACGGTCAATTTCCCGTATTTTTTCTGCTGTCTCAATTTGAGTTACTTTCCAAACTTCGTTATAAGCTGCATGTATAGAGGCCGCTATGAAACGTTTTTGACGCTGTTTGCGTGGTCCCAATATGAAATCACGCAAGTCAGCACCTTCTGTAAGTAAAGTTAGGTGTTGCTTAATTTCAGCCAGTGTGGACGTTTGTAGCCATTGAAGGCAGAGCTTGCCCACGCTGTAGGTGGTTACTATCCCTGGATGTTGTCTTTGGGAATATCTAGGGTCTGGCCTAGTCAATGTGAACCCCTGTTTTTTGTTCAGGAATCTGTCTTGACAGTTATTTGTATCTGTGGGCCAGATCAACCATTTTTTCCATTCAGGATGTGTTCTGTTTTGGTTTAATATATGGTTTACGTCTATCTCATCACCTATAGAGCTATTACTGTTCACTGTTGGCTTTGGAATAGACGGTTTGTTCAAATCTTTGATTTTGGCTAAGCCAAGACAGGTAGTTTGTTGAATAGTGTCATTCAAAAATATAATTTGTTCTGGGATCATGCAGGCTCTAAACAATGATTCTATACCTTGTACTTGCCAATCTCTTGTACCCCAAACAGTTTTTGCTTCAATATTATTGTTCCAGAAATCAAACCCAAATGTATTCATTTGTTCAAAGAATGAATCGGAATATATCAATTTTGTGTTTGTAAGCATGGTCTTCATACCTGTCTTATTTGACAATTTGAAATAAAATGTTTCTGCCTTACTTGTGTTAAACCCTGAAAAGTATGAATATTTATCATAAAATGTTTTTGAGCTGTCTTTTGGAGGAGTAGCACATTGTTCCCATTGGTTATAATTTAAAACATTTCTAGGTTGTGCAGATTTATGTAGATAATGGTTACCATAGTGGTTGTAGCAGAACATCTGATCATAATTAGACAAACCCTGCAAATAATCATGTTCTGTAAATTTAGCAGACATCACAAGATCAGACATCATATCATTAATACTTTCAAAGTCCCAATCATCAGCAAATGAGCTCGGTTTTACAAAGTCACTCAATGAGATCTTGAATTGGTGTGGATACTTCAGGATTTCAACCGGACCATAGATTTCATAATCAGTTTTGTCCCATGCTACACCGCCTGGTATAGGATTGGCTGTGAAGTTCACTGAAGAAAGTTCTCTTTTCTCGATGTGTGAAGATGTGTGTGGTTTAAGGACCAAGTTGATTTTCTGGCTTGCTGTGTCCATTTTAGCATATTTTCCTTCAATGAAATGTCCCAAGCATAGTACCATGATGAGCCAAAGAATGAGGATAAATGCACCGAAGGCCACCCAAAATTCAATCCATGGAGAAATCAGATAGGTTTCTTTCAGCTGTTGAAAAAGTTCCTTAGCTTTATCTTTAAAAGTTTTTGTTGATGGCTGTTTCTTTGCTTCACTCAGGTCTTCAGATGAATCATCGAAGTTGATGAAGTAGCCGGATGCTGTTCTGTCAATTGTTCCAATTGTTTTTGGATTTTGCTTTGTTTCATTAGCAAAGTCTGCAGTTACATCATCATAGGATGTTGTTTCTTGATGAAAAGTTTTAATTTGGGTTTTAAGAGGTTCAAGTTCCATTGCTTTGTTGCATAGTCCTTGTTGATTCACGGTAGATTTTCCAAATGTGATCAGTCTTCCAGTTTGAGCCTCTGTATTCGTAGCAAACATTGGTGTTCTGCTACTTCTTGGGAGTCCACTTGGCCTACTGTTTGTTATCGGCCACATGATTGTGGTTTAACCAGGTCGATGGATACAACTTGGTTCTCCTTTTTACCAGCAAGGGGCTGTAGTACTACTGATCTTGTCCCGTTGACAGACAAGACAGGAACTGCTTTTCTGTAAGAAGGCCCAAATTCCTTCTTTACCGCGATCTTCTCTCTGACTAGATCCCCGACTTTTGGAATCCAGACAGGCCTTGCTGGGACAGGTGGTTTCTCTTCAGTGGTTGTTGGCTGTTGTTTCAACTTTATGTTGCTCAGGTCTTTTCTTGTTTCATTTAAGTCCTGTAAAATAGCCAAACGATCTTTGATATCAAAGCTTTTGTCTTTAACCACTGAAGTCTGACTATCAAGATCTTGGATCATCATTCTAGTCCCGAACAATAGTTCGTACGGACTGAACCCTTTCAGAGAATTCCTTGGCAGGTTATTTAGACTACGTTGGACACTTACTAAATGTTTGACCCACCCAGCTCCCGAACCTAGTACCTTTTCCGTTATAGATTGCTTTATGTCTTGGTTTTTTCTTTACACCATCCCGTATCCCTCAGGAAGGAAGTGAGAAGAGTCCCGCTATGCTATGCTCATTTGGTCATGCTTCCCTTTAAGCCTGAGGGCTAAAAGGAACACATTATTCAAAACGTAGCATGCTCCTAGCGTATATACCATTATAGACTTGCAAATCCTTGTATAACAGTCCAGACGTCAGCCGAGCGCTGGGGTCTACATCATAAATGAAAATTAGTCTTTTTATGTTAATATAACGCTTTTTCGTGACGGGTATATTCTCATTGTTGTTGTGTTTCTGGAGCTTAGTGCCATGGCAATAGTCCTCCTCGCTCGCCACTGCGATCTCTATTGCAGTCTGGGCAGTTTTTTACAAAAATGTGATGATGCAGGCTCATGCCTGGCCACCAGTACACTGATTGTAATTCTTCCAGAGAATTTTTTAGCTTAAGGTGTCTGAGACCCTCACCCATATGTGCGTCTGCTATTAACAAGCCTCTCCTGTCCGTGTTTGGAATTACTCTATCCCCCACTCCAGGGATTCGAGCAAAAGGGACTGAGTTTGCATCGATTATGTATGTATAATTGAGTGGATAACTGATCGGTAGTGCTGAACAGTCGCCTTTTGATGACGTTTTCACCGCCAGCACAGTTTCACCGTCAATGTTTTTTACTGCACGCTTTTTTGTAGCTACGGAAGCCGATTATGCTGCTACCGCTGTGGCTGTCTCAGCCAATGAATTCCCTGCAACGTGAACGCCATCACGCTGATGACTCAGTGAATGTATCACGTGGGTTTTTGGTAGTTCTTTCCTTAAAAGAACTAATTGTTCCCAAAGCACTTTCTGCTTTATTGTGCCACCTTTTGCATCTTTAAAACCGTTCTGAACCCAGATCTGCAAGTATTCATTGTAAGATTGGACGCAGTAATATGAATCGCACACTATGAGTGTGGGGAATTCTCGATCGGTATTTTCAAGCGCCATCTTAAATGCTAGTAGTTCTGCTCTTTGAGCTGTACAGTCTCCTAGAGATTGCGTTTTAGTGACCATAGGTTTAAATTTTCCTTTGTGCCAGCGACCTTTAACAATCGTGCACGCAGCACTGTAGGCTTGCTTACCCCCCACTGCGGGTTGTGCTGATCTGTCTGTATATATTATACAGCCGTAGTGTTCTAGAGGCAGAATTTCGGTCGGCGGAGGACATTCGAATTCATATTGGAGAAATTCTTGTGTTTTTAAATTGGGATCAAATTCGTATACCACGTCTGTTGCAGCAAGAGAGTTAGCCCACTGTATCCACCTCGGATGGAGTGCTTTAGCATTCGGAATGCTTGCCTTGGTTACCGCCTCTAGGTCTGGTATAGGTGTTACGATGATTATACGTTTACCCTGTGCTCGGGCCCGCTCCTTTGCTACAGCAGTCTGTACCGCGGTCAGAATTTTTTCCGTTGGGCTAAATTTCATTTCAGCTTTTGTGTACAAGTGTGATTTGTATGCTATTGGTACCTTCTCTCCCTCATTAGAGGTCAGGTATGTGAATCCGCATCTTCCTGGGATGACTCGAATCACAAGGTTGCGTGTGTTGTCACGTGTTTGTAATTTTGTTTTAACTAACCTATCTGTTTGTAAAGATCTCAAAATTTCTGTGTGTTTTTGAGTCCAATTGATTTTTTTAAATCTAGTTTTATTAGATCATAGAGAGGTTTAATTCTCTCTGCATAATTTATAATGTAAGTTCTTCCGAAATTTAGGAAGCCTAGAATTGATTGTAAGTTTTTCAGTGTTCTAGGTGCTTGGATTACAGCACATTTCTCTAGGAAATTGTCAGCCAGGCTTTTGCCTTCACTTGATAGTTCATATCCTAAAAACAGGACTGTTAGATGGGCAATTCTTGACTTTTTAAAGTTGAATTTGTAACCCTCTGCTGCGAACCCAAGTATTATGGTGTTCACTCTCTTCAAGTGAGTATCCAAGTCATCATCTGTTAGATAGATGTCGTCGACATAAGATAATGCCTCGTCATCATATGTTTGTAGTAATTCAGTTACTCTCGCTGAGAATAATCTTGGGCTGTTCTTGAACCCCTGGGGCAAACGACAGACATTTTTTTGCGTGCCATTTATTGAGAACGCCGTCAAATATCTGCTCTCTGGTGCTATATTTTGACAAAAGAATCCATTAGAAATGTCTAACTCTAAACTCGGCAAGATGGCCGCCGGCACTCCGTAGGGGGCAGCAGCCTTTGTCTCACTCTCCCTGATCCTATTCTGAAATGATCTTGAAATGAAATGATGATGGACAGTTGAATGGGACGATAAGGAGAGGACTGAGAGGTTCGGGAGTTGCCTGGATGGAGCGTAGCTGGGAGTGACCTGCCACAAAATTTTGACTGAGTATTGCACTGAAGGTCATGGGATCTTCCATACTGGCAATCCCTCATATTTGGCTGCAGGAAGAGCTGAATCAGCCATCGGAGCATAGCACTCTCTGGGAAATCGCATCGACCATAATAAAGGAGGTGTTTGCTCATATCTACGCGACCTGGAGGGCTACTACGCACGCTATGGCTCCTAAGGTGCAGAGGCCACCGAAAGAGCAGAACGATCAACAGAAAGATGAAGAGCCCGGGGTGCAAAGTGAGCCCGATATCCCTGCAGCGAACCTGAGGGGAAAAGCTCACCACAGAGCTCAGGCACGGAGAGAGGCTGCAAGGAAGCGCGAGCTGGAGCGCCTTGCGGTAATCGAGAAAAGAAGAGAAGACCAACGCAAAGACTTACTTGGAAAGTCGACGGATCCTGCATGTGAAATCATCAGAGAGGCCATACTCCGTCAGCCTCTGATATTTGAATCATTTTCACCGCGTTCGGAGCGAACATTGTCAGCGTTGGTGTGCAGTCCGGCAAATCCGATGGAGTCGGTGGCTGAGACCGAGAAGGCCGACTTAACGCCATTCCCCCTTTCACAGGATTGTCGAGAGTTGACGGCGGTTTCTGAGACTGCCCCTGAGATTGCCCTTGTGACTACGCTGTCGGCGCTGGTCTCGGGGAGAGCGGAGGTGGTAGAGACTCCCGCAGACCCGGCTCTAGAGGCTATGACGAGTAAACAAGGAAGTGCTGTGACAGAGGAACCTGCGGCAGCAGTAACAGCGGCGAAAGAGCTCTCTGATCTTGGCGAAGTTACAGAGCGCATGATTGGTGCATCTTTTAACGGCGAACCTGGTGACAACACTATGGAAGGCGGAGGCGGAGTTGATGGAGGCGGAGTTAAAGGCTACACCACCATTCATCCCGTAACTGTAACTGAATTCTACTCGGATAGTCTGCAGCGGGCTGCAGAGGCGCAGGGGAGCGCGCAGCTCGATGCAAATACATGAAGCACAGGAAATACCGGGCAGCACGCTTAAAGAAGCAGACTTGACTCTGAAGGTGAACAATCTTAATATATCATTATCTCAAACCGAGTCTGAGTCTGTCCCCTATTCTCTCACCTATTCACGAGTATGTCAGCAACCTGATATGCAAGGGGTTAGATCAGACATAGACGCAAACACAGGGTTGGATGAAGCAACTGCAATGTTGGACCAACTATCTGTGCAGGTGGATATGGAAGGGGAGGGAATGGAAATGCCCCCCAGGTTAGTAGCAGCAGAGGCAGGGGCAGATTCAGGTGCGGATCCTGGAGTACAAGTAGGAGTAACACATAATGGCCAACAAGGTGAAGTAAGTACACAGTTAAAGGGAACTACAACCACTCTGCCATACGCTATAATGCAGAGCCCATATACTGCTAGTGATATAGCGGCAAAACATATGATCAAACCTGGTACTGGTGCTATCTCTAAGGAAAATAGAAAAACGAACTCCTCTAGAATGGCTAGATCTCACCGATCAAAAGATCTCTCATTACAAGACTCTAGAAAGCCTGATCAAGATGAGGATAGGAAGAAAAGCAATATCAGACAACCTCCTGCTGCGGCACAAAGTAGGGGAGAAAGCTCTTTAATATGCGATGATGATGATGAAGATGATGATAAAGATAGTGGAGAGGAGACTGACGAAACGGATGAAACAGACCTAAGCTTCACCTCATCTCGAGGCCGTTATTCATCAAGTAGCTCCAAAGAATCAGAAGATCTTTCCTCGGCAAAATATAAATATAGGGGGAGATCTAACTTAAGACTCAGCAGATTAGGTGATATGCCACAGAGAAGACAGAGAGCACAGAGAGGTCGATCAAAAAACTTAGACTGGGATAGTTTACCCATATCGCCAAACATCTGGATGGGGCAAGGAGGGTTGATCCACAAGATGTGAAGATATGTAAGGAAAGGGATCATTCGCAGGCTCAAGCTCAGGTTCAGGCTCAGGCTCAGGCTCAGCACCAGCAACAAGTTTCACCAGACCCACCAGATTCACATAAAGACACGGATAAATTTGATCTTCTACTCACCACACTGAAACAAATACAAGGGGAAGCACGACTCGAAAGTAAGAGAGCGAAACAAGCGAATAAGAAAATACAAGAATCTTTATGCAAAGTAAATGAATTATACACTGAAGTTACTGGCAGATTGATGGAGGTTGAGCAGAGAACTGGCAAGTTAGAAGACGAGGTGGTAAAAATCCAGGAATTTAAACAGGAGCATGAGAAAACTGAATCTGATATATTGTGGAAACTGGAAGACTTTGAGAACAGACAGAGGCGAAACAACATAAGACTGCTAGGCGTGGAGGAAGGGAAGGAGGGCGGAGATGTAAGAGCCTTTGTGGTGGAGTTATTAAGAGGAGCCTTTCCAGAGATGGACAGTTGGGACTGGGACAAAGAAGTCCAACGAGCACATCGATTTCCTTTGTCGCAGAAAAAGGGTAATGTGAGTTCAAAAGCAAGAGCTATTCTTGTCCATGTTGGTAATTACTTGATTAGAGAGGAAGTAATATCGAAGGCAAAACCATTCAAGAAACGCACATATAAGGACATAACTTTCTTTGCCCTCCCAGACTTTTGCCACACAACAGTAGAGAGAAGATGGCGCATGAGGCAGCTTATAGTACCATTTCAAAACCTAGGGTGTGAGGTATATCTGTTGTTTCCCTTCCGCCTCAAAGTAGGGAATAATGGTCAGTTCAGAGTATTCTTCTCTGAAATAGTCGCACAGGAGTATCTGTCCTTTCTCCGAGAAGAGAGATCACACAGGGAACGGAATACTCATGCCAATCGGATTGAGGATATAAGACAGGTAGCTCTCATAACAAA
This sequence comes from Lissotriton helveticus, assembly GCF_964261635.1. Classification (NCBI taxonomy): domain Eukaryota; kingdom Metazoa; phylum Chordata; class Amphibia; order Caudata; family Salamandridae; genus Lissotriton; species Lissotriton helveticus. Next base: position 1,868,264,676 of record NC_136067.1, read on the forward strand.
AAAATAAAAATGTAAAAAGTTTGATGAGCTGCTTACAAATTGAATAAAGGGCATAAGAAACGGGAGCACGGGAGAGTGGATGAGGGAGAGTCCCCAGCGGGCTCGGCTGTCACATATAGGTCAGGATTGACCTATTTGCCAGTAAGGGAGGGAGGGACAAGGGGTGGGATGGACCAGGGGGGGAACCAGGGGGGGCACAGGACACGGCACGAAACATAAAAGAGAGAAGTATTTTAGCAACAGAAATAAATGAATTGAGAGCATGGGCCGACAAGCGAGAACCTAAAGAAAGAAAGACAAGGAATAGAGATGACAGAGCATTCACAAAATTGTGGACAAATAGGGTGAATAGGAGAGTAGCTGGGGAAAAAGGTACATCATAAACTAAGGTATGACTGTTAGGTGTCTAACATGGAACGTGTGCGGTTTGAATGATGCACAAAAAAGATCGAAAATATTAATTGCCTTAAAACAAATGAATGTGGATTTTGTATGTATTCAAGAAACACATATTACCACTACACAAATACATTTTCTCAAAAATCTAGGATTTCATTTATTAATAGATTCAAGTCAAGGGGTAAAAAAAAGAGGGGTAGCTATCTTAGCTAGAGATAAAAACCTCTTGACCAGGAAAAAAGCACAGGATAAATGGGGAAGATGGGCCATGGTCGAATGTTTGATAGATGGAGAATGGACAACGCTTGTAAGTGTTTATGGTTCAACGGAAGACGATCCTGAAATTTTTCAATTTCTTGATGTGGAATTAGCTACCTGGGCGCCGAAAATTATATTGGCAGGAGATTTTAATATAAATGGTGCAGACGGATTAGGATTGGGCTCCTTTGGAAAATATAAAGGCCGAAAAAGGAGGGTTAACCAGGCAATACATAGTCTAATCCTGAATAATGCTCTATCAGACGTATGGGGCAAGAAAAGATCGAATAATAAAGGCTTCACATATTATTCAGCCCCCCATCAAATTTGTGTAAGGCTAGATTATTTCTTTGTTTCAAGTACCAACATATCGAATGTTAACATTGAAAGGCTGCCACGTATTCTCAGCGACCATAATCCCTTAATACTCACAATAGCAACAAATACTAATCCTAGACAATTCACAAACTGGACCTTTGAAAGAGATTTATTAAAAGAGGAGAAATATATAGAACATATGAATAAGTGGGTCAGTGAATTTTTCGTAATTAATAGAGATAGTGCAGAACAGGGGGTGGTATGGGACGCTTTTAAAGCAGGGGTTCGGGGGGAAACTAAGAGCTTTAGTTCTTATAATCGGAAGCAGGAGCAATTGAGGAATGCAGAATTATATGAAAAGGTACTTAAAGCAGAGGAGGATCTAGAAAAATGTGTATTAAATGGCACTCCAGTGGAAAATGCTCTGATAAAACTTGTGAAAGTAAAAGGAGAGGCAGAGAGTCATATAGCTAGCAAAGCAGGAAAAATTTACACAACTAAAAGAGAGAAGTGTTACGAATTGAGTGAGTCAGTAGGGAGAATCTTGGCTACGAGAACAAGACAGGAAGAAGCAAAGGGAACAGTGAGAGAAATCAGAGATACATCGGGTAGATTACACACTGACTCGAATGAAATAAGGGAAGTGTTTAGGACTTTCTATGAGAAGCTATATGATGACGAACTATCAGGGAGAGATCCAGATAGTAATATAGAGGACATACAGGAGTATCTCCACCAGACCAGGGCAGACATACTGGATGAGGACGATGCTGATGGATTAGAGGGGGCATTGTTGGAAAAAGAAATTAAAGAGGCAGTAGGGAAACTTCCCTCTGGGAAAGCAGCGGGCCCTGATCAAATACTCATAGAGTTCTATAAAGTATTTTGGGACATTTTGGAGAAAGACTTAATGTTGACTATGCAGGGCGCTCAGCTGGGTGTCTCAGTACCAAAATCATGGGCGAGGGCTGAGGTGGTAGTAATACTAAAGAAAGAGAAAAACCCGGAGGAACCAGGATCTTATCGGCCCATTACCTTAATGAATGCAGATGTAAAAATATTTTCCAAGGCACTAGCCTCAAGACTTGCAAGAGTAATACATAAAACAGTAAGCTGTGTGCAACACGGATTTATACCTGGAAGAGGTACTACCCATCACATACGCAAAGTAATAACTTTATTTGATGTAACAACAGTCACAGGAGACCCGATGGCAGTGATGTTATTAGACTCTGAAAAAGCATTCGATCGGGTCTCCTGGGAGTACCTTTGGTGCGTATTAGAGAGGATAGGTATAAAACAGGGATATCTTAGAGCAATAAAGTCCTTATATTTAAACCCGGTAGCAACTGTACGTGTGAATATGGGTAATACACGACAATTTCAAATAAAAAGGGGCACAAGACAGGGTTGTCCCTGTTCACCGCTTTTGTTTGCGATATATCTGGATCCATTAATCCGTAGAATAGAGGCGTCTGTGAGGATCACACCTTTAACTACTCTTATTGGGCACTGTAAAATCTTAGCCTATGCAGACGACCTTGCTGTAATCACTCCTAATCCTACTGAATCTATAGTACATATTGAAAGCGAGGCGGAAAAATTTGGGAAGATATCGGGTTATAAGTTAAACACATCAAAAACACAGATAATTAAAAACCCCTATACTATTTGTACAGATATTCGAGTGGTCTATTCAGGAACATATTTAGGGGTAACTATCTTGGCAGATATGGAATCTCTAGTAGTTAAGAATACTTCTTCATTAATCAAGAAAGTAGAAAGAGATTTAGATAGATGGGATAATCTACACATGTCAATAGTAGGGAGGATGAATATAATAAAAATGTTGATCCTTCCAAAGTTTTTATATCTATTTAGAGCCATACCCTTGTTATTTGATCTTAAATTTTTTAGAAAGCTAGAGCATATTATAAATAGATTTATTTGGGCTAAGGGGAAAACCAGAAGAGCCCTTAGATTCATGACACTACCAAGAGAGAGGGGAGGTTGGGCAGTACCAGAACTAAAGCTTTATTATTGGGCGGCAGTTATTCAAAACATGACAGGTTTGATGGGAGGGGCAGAGCTAGATGGCTGGTGTGAATTTGGAACATTGGCAATATATGGTCTAACCCTTGGAACAGATGTGGAGAACGTATTCTTGAAATTTACAGAGGCAAGCTACTACAAAAAGACAAAATTTAAGACGCTTATAACAGCAAATACAATTTGGAAAAACCTCAGTAAAAGAGCTGGCTTGGGAAAATATAATAAATATACTAGACTTGCAGATAACCCAAATCTTCCACAAGAGATCTTTTCGGGTTCGATATTTTGTGAGTGGGCAAGAAAGGGAATCACAAGAATAGGGGACATAATGGGACCTCAGGGGCTACTCCAATTCTCAGAACTGCAGAGCAAATTTAACCTAAACACCAGCCAATTCTTTAAATATTTACAAATTAGGAGCTTCTTGCAGAACAAAAAGGGAGGCTCACTGGGATTTTTGCAAGATCCGATTATGGAATTGATTCAATTGGGGGAAGATTGCACTATCAAGAGGCTATATGCTGAATTGATAAAATCAAAACAGGACGACTATGATAAATGAAATGGAAAATGGAAGGTAGACCTTATTATTACTGGGAAAGCTTTGGCGCCTCTTTGCAATATGGATACTCCCTTCTATGCTCGGCACCATTGCAGGCGCAACATTATAAAACGTTATATCATTTATATCACACACCTGCTAAAATAGCACAATGGGGGGGCACAGTGGGTATCACTTGTTACAGGTGTGGAAGCTGGGATGCAGACTTAAAACATGTATTTGCAACCTGTCCTAAGCTAGACACACTGAAAAAAGAAATAGAACGTTTTATAAATATCATATTAGGAACTGAAATTGTGCTAACTCCCGGAACCATATTACTAGGAGTGAATTTGGAGGAAGGTCAACAAATATCAACCGGAAGGGAATTCTTATTTGTAGCACTTGCAGTCATGAGATTATGCATAGCCTCTGCATGGATCGATCCTAATCCCCCTACTTTTCATAATTGGCTGGCTAAATTATTAAGAACATACAATGTTGAGAAAGAGATATATGCACGGAAAGGGAAAAGGGGTAGGAAGTTGGGTACGTTAATCTGGGGCCCTATTACAAGATGGAAAGAGGGTGAAACAGACTAAATACCACATTTGAATGAAATGAGAGCTAGCAACGATAGTATTTATCGATATTGGGAAAAAAAGAAAAGTATTGTATTGTAATGTTGGATATAAAAGATCGAGAGTAAATATAGGAGATCGAGAAATGATATATAAGTATGAGTATGTAATACTGTAGAAAAATATTTCTTTATTCTTTATGATTAGTCCTTAAGTAGGAGTTTGCTGTATTTGAATTTTCTGTTTTCTCTCTTAATGTGTTGCATTTTGTTTTCTGTATTAATGCCGTGTCCTTTATGTAACAAAAACTTTTAATAAAAAGAATTAAAAAAAAAAAAGAAATGTCTAAGGTGGTTTTGTATTTTTTGCGCACTATGTTATTCATTAGTGCAGCACTATGCGAATTTTGTACCGCAAATGTTTTGCAACATGAGTTAAGGTGCCTGTAGTCCAAAACAAGACGATATGAATTGTCTGGCTTGGAGACAGGAAACAAAGGGTTGTTCATTTGTGAGGTGCAAGTTTCAATCACCCCCTGGTATTCAAGTTGATCTAGGATCTCTTTTACCTGTTTTTTAGCTTCTTGCTTAATCGGGTACTGCCTCTGTGCAGTGGGTTGTGATTTTAACTGGATTTTGTGAGGAGGAGAGTCCTCATCCCATCCCACATGATTTTTATATAAGGCAGGGGCTTGAGCTACTGCCCACTTTCTTGCAAGTGTATATTTTTTATGAATTGGAATATGGTTTGAGAAGGCAGGCATAATTATTTCTTCGCCATGTGGGCACTCCCTGACAAACTCTGGAGGCCAGTCTCGTTCAGCTAGAAGGATGTCATAGCCCTTGGAGAGATTATCCCAAAATAGACCCCTTATTTTTCTAGTCTTATCCCCCTCTATACGCAATGTTATTTCATATATTTTATGAGGTTTGCTAACTCTGGTATCTGCAGTTTCCACCTGAATATATTCATTCGTGTCCACTGTCTCCAGATGATTCATAAGGACTTTGCGAGCTATGCTCACTTCTGCTGCGCTGTCTAGCATTGTCTGAACCCATTCTCCGTTTTTCAGCTGTGTCCTCAGTATTCTCGGCATTGTTAATTACTTTAATACTGGCTACCTTCTTTTTTGGAAATTGTAATTTTTTATTCAGATGAGCAGGTTCTTTGTCTTTGGACTTGACGTGCTCTTCCCTGTGTTCTGATCGTCCTCTTCTTTCCGATTTCTGCGAGGAAGTCTGAAAAGATTGAGAGGGACGTGTATCAATATCTTGATATCTATCAGGTTTTTTTATATTATCCCTATTTCTAAGGTTGTATTTTTTCACAGAGGGCTCCCTTTGGGGAGACTTGCATCCTTGATCAGGAGATCTTTCTCTCCGCCGAGGAGACCTTCCTCTGGACTGGAATCTTTTTTCTTTAGGATTGGATTGTTTATTTCCATCCCAGCTCTTTTTTTGAGTGTTTAAGTTATTTTTTATAAATACCTTTTCAGGACTTTCAACTAGTTGAGGTTTCACTGGTATTCCACCCAAACTATCTCTTCCTAGTTCTTCATAGGATTTTTCTATGATTCTGGCAATTTCAGATGGTTTGTCTGCTATATTTGTCTCTTTTAACCTCTGGCGAATCGCCACATTTGCTGCTTCTCCCTTTATGTTGGCTAATAATATTGCCGAGACCTGCTTGAAATCTTTCAGTAGTTTCATACCGAGAGTTAAAGCGGGTTCTGGACCGTATTCATCTTGAATCTGTTTTAGCACATCTGGTATTACTGACATGGATGGTACACCATGTGTTTTTGTGTAAATATAAGCAAAGACTGTTCCCCAAGTGTCACAGTCTTCCACATGTGGTGCGATTCCCATTGGAAGACAGATAGTCAGAATCCTATGTTTCTCAACAGGGGTGGTATCTGGAAACACCGCCTCTATTTGAGTGATTTGTTGTGCTAGCCAGAAAGGAATTTGTTCCCGTTTTGCGGGTACTTTACCTAGACAGGACTGTATGTTTTGACGTGTAATTTTATTTGTGTTCCCCTGATGAGTGGTCAGCTGTGGAATTTTAATTGCTGGTTGGATTGTTGAAGTCCGCATTACATATTGGACTAATTGTCTATGTATTTTTATTAATTGTTTTAGCTGTGCTAAAAGCTCTGGTGCAGGCATTTCTTCAATGTCTGGATGTGGTGTATATCCGGCTAGGACCGGCCACGTTGCTCCTGGTCTACCTAGTGGACCGAGCCTGGTGATGTGATTATTATGTTTTAGGGCGCCATGAAACAAGAGCAGGTGCTCTTGGAATTTGAGTGGTATTTCCACTTCCTCAAAAGGAGTGTACTCACTAGGAGGTTCCTCTATTTTGTAATAGTGGAAGTCCTTTGTTACAGCGTTTGCTGCTGGAAAGTTTATCCATGAATAGAATACCTCTGTCTGCCTATATTCGTGTGCCTCAATTACGAATATGACTGTACCACCTCTTGGTGTCAGTCCATTTTCTATAAGTTTTAGGGTTATAGATTTCCTTATGTTGACCGGGATGAGTATTGCATCTGGGTCATTTTCCAGCAGAGTATTGTCTGCTACTAGGAGTTCAGCTGCTAGTCTAACTGTCTCCCTTTCTTCTTCACTTTCTGTCATTTTACTGACAGGAAGGTTATTCTGTTTTTTTGCAGATCTGGTTTCTATGGAAACAAAGATTAGATGCACAATATTTTGGAACAGTGTATCCTTCAACGTTGAATTAACCAAGAACCATACATAGGAGTCTCCTCCTGCGAGGTTTGGTGGATATGACCTTTCACCCACTCCAGACGTCTTTGGAGTATTATGGGAAAAAGGGGTTCTGTGTGAAAAAGCACGACTGAGTTACTCTAATGTCTTGCGTTAGTTTTATCGCCTATCCAAACGGTTGGGCGCCATGTAGTGTAGTTCCTATTATCCCAATAGGCTCTGCGCATTGGAATAATATCTTCAATAGTATAGACCTAGGGCAGAGGTTAACTAGGTCTTCTACCGACGATATTAGACTTAAAGTTTTGTGTTTGCCAGCTAGCTCAGAGTTCACTAGAAACTTTCTCGAATAGGCAAGGAGGATTTTAACCTCCCTGGATAGACAAGAAGGGATTTAGTTTCTGACAACCATAGAACATGACAACTTTGCTCTCCCCTAATCAAGAGTGTATCTCTAGAGTCGTGTGAAAACAAAAGACAACTTATTTTACTCAGTCAGTTCAGTGCATTCTTAGTTTCACCAGATAGTAGAGAAAAGGAAAAGACGGGCGTGTTCAATAAAAGATATTATTTATTGATCAGTCTCCTTTCTCATACAAGAGAAATGAATCGCTATTATTGTAATACTTATAGTTAAGTAAAGTGCATACAGTAAAGACAGAATTATAAAATAATACTGTAAAAGCATTGATATGGTTTCTGAGCCATATGATACTTTAAAATGGATAAAATAGATACATACATATATACATTTGACTAATCGTACTCAACTGGTGCTTCTAACCACGCCTACCCCAGTGTACCTGACCTAAGCCTAATACGCGGGCGGGAGTAGATAAGTAGCAGTTTAAGTTAAGTTTGTTTGCCAAGGGACTGACTCGAGAATTCTCTGCAAGGGGTTATTCAGTTCTGTACCTAAGATCTAGAATGATGGAGGGCTGGTATCTCTTATCCCAGGTCTTGATATTCCAGCTGCCTGCGAGGGCTGCTTGGAAGCGCCGGAGCTGGATTTCTCAGCAGGAGAAAGGCAGCGTCTCGTTCTCAGCGCGTCAGGAAGGCGGGGCAGCGCCTGTGGGCTTCGCTCTCTGCTGGGCTCCTCGGCACGTCTCGCTGCTCCGATCTCGTCACCACCGCATGTGTTTGCTTAAGGCAATGTCGGTAATATTTATACCTGAAAGGTGCCGAGATTGACGTCAGGATGGACATATATACGTCAATAAGGATGTCATATGAACGGGCTCGTTCGCACATTCTTTTGCTGAAGTTCTCTGTGAAATCAAAACAATGGCTATGGGAATTTCCCAGGTCGCTGTAGGTTTGATTTGTTTTGAGAACTCCGTATGCCTTATCAGGGGCTGGAGGAATATCGCTTGTCTAATTAGATGGCATGCGTTATGACCTAATCAGATAACACGCTTCTGTGCCGTGGTGTGGCTTAATCAGATAACGGTTTTTGCACCGTTAGATGGCTGCTAGTTAATTATAAACCAGACCAGGGTCAGGAATAGGGGAATCGATACAGTACCTATAGGAATACATCACAGAACAAGACTACCCTTTAGATATAATTCTACAGATTTTTTACAGATTTCAAATAGGCCATGAGGAAATTCTTTGTTCATTATACCTTTGTGCAAGCTACAGATAATGAGCTATTAAACCTATGACAAAGATCTTTTGATTTTTTTACAGTAAATCTGTACATTCAATCAATTTGTAGTCAAAACCAATTGTCCGCAAGTCAAAAGAGTCTTGTTGTTTTATAGAGGTTAACAGGATGAGTTAAAAAACACACTGTCTTTATCCTCCCCATGACGATTGCACAACTTTATTGATTCAGTGGTAAAACATAATCATCGTTTGCTAGAGGAGGAAGTTAAAAAAAGGGAAAGGCTCAGATACCAAGGTCATAATGTTTTGTGATTGTGCTAGAGTAGACACTTCCTCAAACCATTAGGCCCACCGGAACCAATGCAGATAGGTAGCATCAGTGGCCCTCTCTTAAAAGAGGAAAAAGAGAAAAGAAGGAAGTTGAATCAATGCCTGTATACTGGTAAATCAGGCCACTTAGTGGAAGAATGCCCCTCTAGCCCTAGCATAAACAAATCTGTTAAGAGCAACCCCTCTGTGGCCTTGCTCACTACTACTGAATTGGCAAAAAACAAGTCAACTCGGTAGGGGAAGAGGTCAACCTCTTCAGGGTTTGTCTTTACGGTCAACCTCCAGAATTCCATCTTGTGCTGGTAACCAACATCTAAGTATTATGGTAACCTTAAATCTGTCACAGGAAAACTTTGAGAAGCTCAGTATTGATTGATTCTTCTGCAGCTGATAACTTTATTGGCACCAAACTTTCCACCACTTTAGGTATAGCTACAGTGCATAAAGACAAGCCCGAAGTAGTCAGGGATGTAGACAGCAAGGAGTTAACTTCTGTACTGATTCAGATAAGGACTTAAACGTTAGAAATGAGGTATGAGTATTTCCACACAGAGAATATAGTTTTTGACATCAATTTCGATTGTTCTTGGGGCTACCATTGCTTGTCAATCACAATCCCTATATAACTTGGGAAGACAGAAAGGTCACTTTTGACTCCAAGTTTTGCTCTACCAATTGGGTCCCTTCATTAGTCTAAAAAAATACAGTTCAAGCTCAGTCCATTCCTTTGCACACCAACAGCTTATCTATAATCAAAGGATTACCTAATGAATACGTAGACCTCCCAGATGTGTTTGATTTGAAAAAAAGGGCAAATACCTGCGGGACTCAGCACGGGGCTAAGCCCGGGCAAAGGGCGGGCCCTCTGAGGCCCTCCGAGGCCAGAGGAGGCGGGGCTAGGCCCTTCTTCTTGCGCTGTGTCCCTGCAGGTGATATCAGTACGGAATGTATTACCTTGGCGGCACCTCTTCATCTTGTGTATTTAACCATTATATTGTTTTCACTTATTTATAGTTGGTTATAGGGATTATACCATTTTTTACTGTCAGCACGTCATTGTCCAAAACGTACTCTTATCGCAGGATGACCTCACCCATCCCCAAATCTCTAGCAGAGGGAGGTGCTAAGCGGGGGACTCTGGACAGTTTTGTAATCAGGGCGGTCTCTACTGTTGATAGGGATTTAAGCCTAGATGAGCGACGTGCGGAAAGGCGTCGCTCTATTGAGCATATTAAGAGTAAAAGGTCTTCGTTGGGCCCCATTCTTGCAGGTATGTCTCTGTCAAACAACAGTTCAGAGGGTCCAGTGAACCCAGAACCTCCTCTTGATTCCAGTATCCCATTATTACTTCAGGTTAGAGCTACTTCTTCAGAATGCTCGGTAGCTTCTAATTCTGTCATTAATCTTTCCGCCTCGCTGGGCAGTATCATTGACGAGGTAGAATTAATGACAGATACCCTGGTAGTAACGGCTGAGCCAGCATCCAAGCCCAACGTGCAGGCTGTAGCTGTGGAGGTACACCGACGTCAAGGCTCTCCCCCTAAGAAAAGGAGAAGAAAGGGGCATGGTACACCCAGAAATAAGGCTACTCCCTCTACTCGTACTAAGAAGATTGACCAATTACCCATAGGATTAACCTTACCGGTTGCTACTTCCTCCCAATCCTCCCATTCTCTAGATCAGCAGGGACCAAATTTACTGGGGAATATCGAAAAACTGATTAGATCACGCATCTCACCACTGGTTGAGAGACTCAAGAGGATAACTGCCCAGATTTGGAGAAGGCCTTTAAGGCTTCTCATGTGAGTCACAAGGGCTTAGCCGGGTTACCCTCAGTCCCTACATCTACTACCGTACCTCCGGTCCATGCTCCTCGGATCCTGGATAAATCTAAAAATCAATCCAAAAGTACCACGTCACAGGCTATGGTAGATTCAAGGCAAGACAGCAATGGGCTGGACAAGGTTGCTACGGGGTGTGCGACATCTAACTGCCCATTGTCTAAACCTATTTTTGCAGATGCTATTGTAAGATCTCATATTCCCAAAAGCCAAATGGTTAATTTGCCCCCTGAAGCGGCCCCTTTTGTGGTAATCCTTACCGGAGTTCCTGCATTGGAGGTGGGTAAGAGGGAAGACCACGTTCAGCTTAAAAACAAGGCTATGTATTGGCTAAGACAGAACCGGCCTTTACCCCTCTATTTAGATGGGGAAATACTAATGGTCCGGCGACTTGCGTGGCTGGGGCCTACTCCAAAAAGTATCTCGGGGGATATTGTTATAATTAGCTTTAAAGATAAAAGGGCGGTTAGTTATATCTTAAATTGGTCCTCCCCTAAAAATAGTAGCTCTATTACACCTCGTGAACTGCCTTACTTTTACCCTAGAAGTATGTTAAGTCCAGTGGCAAATTCCGGGTTGTGGGCACCCGCCTTGGATAATACAACTAGGCCACTGCTGCATCCGCAGGTCAATTGTTTGAGGACCCAGCGTTTTCACCCTGAGGGCCATCATCCTGTCCATAGTCCTCCATTTGCTTTACAGTTGAAAAATGTTGCCTATCCTGGTCCTTGGACTCAGCATCTAAATGATCGATGTGCTCCAGCTGACCTCTGGTCATCTAATCGGTTCCAAATCCCTCTTTATAATCGTTATGAAGGTCTAAGAGATTTAGAGGGCGTGGACTGACTGTGCTGTAAATCTGTTGCACCAGTACTTTCGATAGATTTTACTCCTACTGTATGCAATGTCAGTGGCCCTGTCACCAATCTTAGGCCGCTCAATGTCACTGGCCCAGCTATTATCCGTAGTTTAGGCTCTGATCTTCTTGAAGTCCGTGAACCCAGCAGTGCAAGGCAGATCAGCGATCTTCCCGATGGATATAATAATAATACACCAGTTATTAAACATAGGACCCATGGGAAGATTGAGTTTCTATTTTGGAACATTTCAGGGATTAAGGATAGGGTCTCAGATTCTTCTTGGCTGTAGTTTGTAAATCCCTTTGGCTTTTTGTGTCTCCAAGAAACCTGGTCCGTTGAGCCTGTTCACTTAAATGAGTATAGAACTTTTCATGCTGCAGCTTTACTCTCTAATCGCGGGAGGAATATGGGAGGGCTTTGTATCTATATTTCGAATCTGATGGGTGTCGAGGATATCAAGATAGTTAAGATGGGAATTTGCTATCAGATCTTACTAATTCGGATGGCCTCCAAGGTTGACATCATTTTGATTAACATCTACAACAATTTGCATAAACACTGTGTCTCAGAAATGGTCTCTTCCATGATTAATGAAATTCACGGGATTCCTACCCCGAAAGGGAGGGATTGCATTATTGTTTGTGGGGGGATTTCAATCACAATCTGTGCGGACAAGAGCGGGGGGGGTGGAATTATAGGGGCGGGTGCGGAAGTCACGTCTCCACACTTCTCCCATCTGGACGGGGGTGAATCTTTGAATGATATGCTGGCATCTTTTAACTTAGATTTTGTTAACAGGTTGTGCTCCCCCTGTGTAGAGTTTAGCGCAACCTTTGTGGGGAGAGGGCTAGGCACTAATATTGATTTTATTGTTGCCTCTGAAAGTCATGCCACTTGGTTTGCGGATTATACCACTCATTCTGTAGGATTCAGTGATCATCTTCCCCTCTCTTTTGCCATTTTTTTACCACAGGCTGAGCACAGTTCACTGATTGAAAGACTGTCTTGGTTATAAATTTGTGATATGCCCAGACAAAACGGCTACGGTATTAAATGGAGTCAGAATGATCCGGAGGTAACGCATGCCAAGATAGTTAGGGGATCCCTTGCCTCAATCGAAAGGTGTCTTGACGTAGAGACCTCTCACGAGGATACTTTGTTAGCCTTTGAGGATATTACCCGGACCATTCGAGATAGTTTGTCTCGTCCGGGGAGAGGTCATACCTCTGGGTCGACTACTAACTCTTGGTTCGATGCTGCCTGTTCTAGGGTGCATTCTTGCCTCAAAGCCACGTTACACAATAAGGTAAGGGATCCGGTAGAGGTGGCTACTTGTAGGAGAGTCTATCGCCTAGCACGGATTAATTGTAAGAATAATATTAAATCCGAGGCTTGGAACAATTTGGCTAATGCCGCACAATCCAAGGACAGTGCCCTATTTTGGCGCACAGTTAATGCACCATTTTTCAATGAAGCCAATAATGCAAGGGTAGAGGTTGCTATCAGCGAAAACTCCTGGATCGACTTTTTTTCAGAAGTCTATAATCCGGAGGGGATCTTTAAGCTAGCTGATATAGAGGATATGGACAAGGAGGCATCTCGGACCTGTTGCCAAGTTAATTTGGGTATCTCAATTGGTGAAATGTCTGCTGCTATTAAGCAGAGCAGGGGAGGTAAAGCCCCAGGTTTAGATGGGGTTCCCATTGATATCTTTAAATACTCAGTTGACTTATGGTCCCCCATTTTGAAGAGAGTCCTGGACGCAAGTTGTGAGCGGGGGTTTCCCAAGACCTGGTCTGATTCTATTATTATTCCCATTTTCAATAAGGGACATAGGGAGAGTCCCTCTTGTTATCGCCCTATCTCTCTTCTTGATTCTTTTATGAAGATTACAGGGAGGGTTGTTCTGAACCGGTTACTATCTTGGGTAGAAGAGGCAGGAGTGTTGTCCCCGGTTCAGTACGGCTTCTGTGAGAGGAGGGTCACCGTTGAACAGGTCCTGAACTTTACACTACTACAAGGGAATTATGTTCAGGCTAAGGCGGGTAAACTTTATGCAGCATTCGTCGACCTGAGTGCTGCTTTCGACTGCGTTAAGCACGATCGTCTGTGGAAGGTGTTGGAAGAGCTTAAAGTGGAGGAGGCTATTATCTCTTTTTAAGGCAACTCTATGCAGGGGCAAGGGCCAGGGTGAGATTTGGAACCGGAGGAGAGTGCTCCAAGCCCTTCCATGTGAAGCGTGGTGTGAGGCAAGGGTGCGTTCTCGCGCCTCTTCTTTTCAATTTATATACCAATGACTTAGAGGATGTTTTGGTGTCTAAAGTCATTGACTCGCCCAGAATTAATCTTAAACAAGTGGTGTCCCTATTATATGCGGATGATGCCGTCATCATGGCCAGGACAGAGAGAGGCCTCCAGACAGCCTTAGACCCCTATATCAATTTTATGAACTCTAGGGGTCTGAAACTGAATCGGAAAAAAACTTTTGTGATGACGTGCGCCAGGGGAAAAACAAAAACCTGTAAGTTGTTTGCACGTAGGGAAAAAGTGCAGGCAACGAAATCCTTTTCATACTTAGGAGTAGTTCTTGAAGGTGGGGGGCACTGGGGTCCGGCCATTAGGAGTATGACCTTGTCCTTCAAAAAAGCGATTGCAGCATTCATGGCTTTTTCACGAAAGATGGGCAAAAGACCCCCTGAAATTTTACTTAAAATATATATGGCCAAATGTGTTAGTACGGCCATATATGGTGCTGGTGTTTGGGGTATCCAAGACACCAGGGAAATACAAATAGTAGAAAATGCTTTTCTAAGGTTTATTTTAGCTGTACCTTTTAGTTTATCTGTGTATAATTGTCATGCCGAGCTGGGTGTTCGTCATGTCAGTGATTTGATAGCGATGCAACCACTGTTACTTTGGCACAGGGTTTGGACTGCAGCTGACTTGGAGCTGAACAGAGAGATTATCCGTGATGTTACGGCCCTGGATAATTCAAACAAAATAGCATGGCTAACCTATATTCAAAAGTTTTGCCGAGATATGGGGAAACCTGAGTTTTTTTCTGTTCCAGAGGAGTTATGTAAGATCACGAGGAAAGACCTAAAGAACAATTGTTGGTACCATCTGGAATCCCTGCGGCTCGGGGTTGAGCTCAATAAGGGCTCGGTCGTGCGGCACCAAATGTTACTAGTATCTGGTAATATGCAACCCTACTTGAACTGGTGCACCAAGGGATTCGATAGGTTTTTACTCACAAGGTTTAGATTTGACATCTTCTTTCGCCTTGTTTCATTTCCAAAAAACAATGATTGGACCAAAATACTCTGTAAGTGCCCATGTGATGGAGTGGCCGAACAATCAACCCTTCATGTGATTTGCTTTTGTGGATATTATTGTAAAGAGAGAGCCCGATGGATTAAACCTTTTTTGAAAAGTAGTGGAATATGGTATCAGTGCCGCCCAGCCTTACTGTATCTCCAGTTGTTACAGGACGAATTGTGTGTGGCCACTATGGTCGGTTTTTTAAAGAGTGTATTCAGAAAAAGGAAAAGTTTAATGTGGCTTTAAAATTACTGTACCTACAGTTAACTTTTAAACGTAATGATATATATGTGACTAGTTTTTCTTTTCTATGCACAATATGTATTGATTTTCTGTGCTGCTGCTTTTATGATTTAAAAATTTTGCTAAAATCGAATAAAGCTTTTCTACTACTACTACTACTACTACGACTTGATGGATTATGGCACTGTCGATTGCTCTTGGAAGCATTTTTCCCATCTACAGCATGCCCCCCGGCTCCTCCATGCTTATCATGTATGCCATCCGGCTAAACCAAGTCCTGTCCTCCCGGTGTTGGGGGCTATTTTACGAGGGAGGTACTGACAAGGGTGGGAATTCAACTGCGCACTGAGATTTCCCAACCTCTTGCGAGAATTTGGGAAATCCGAGCCGCCATCTTGGGCATGGTCTCTCTTTAAATCATGGCCAAGTTACAGAAGATGCTTTGCCTCAAGATCTTTGACAGAGCACGTGATATGTGTGCTCCACTTTTCGTTCAGAGGAAAAATTGACTGAGAGATCCTTTCAACACTTCCGGCTCTCTTCTCCCAGCACCTCCGAAGATTCTCCACAGCTAAGAGTCATCCCAACCTGAAAAGAAACAGACAGCAAATTAGAAGCTGATCTTCTGCTGCAATCTAAAAAAGAAAAGAAGCATGATGTACCAATAACAATAAATGAAAGCATAGCTGTAAATATTTCTTATGAGACTGATTCCTTAGGAATGTTTCATTTTGTACCAAAAAAAGTTAAAACTTTCCCAGAAGCACAACTAAAGAAGGTGCTCAAGCCTGTATTAGTCATTTGATGTGAGGATAATATCTTCAGCAGAATTAAGGCCCATGTTTCGTGTGAAGATAACACAGTTCGTCAGAATTTAAAATCAGGACTACAAAACAATACAATTACTTTGTCTCGCTTTAGCACTGTTATATGATTTGAAGGTTACAGACAAGCAAGTATTGTTTAAACTAACAGTGTATATGTATGTAGATCAGCACTTGTAGATATTTGGGAAGAAGTGTCTGCGACAGAATTGAATGATAAGACACAAACCGAAGTACCTGTACTCATCCTGAGACATTACGGACAAAACCAATCACTAAGAGTGTTCCACGCTGAGATTAAGCTGATCACAAGTAACAAGAGTCACAATACTTTGTGGGAAACAGAGTCAGAAGTGAGAGCAAACACCTACTTAAGGGCCAGACAACTTACCAAGTGTTGTTTGTTTTACGGTTCGACAGCTTCCTCAGGAATTCAGGAAGTGTCAATACATCAAGCCCCTCTTCCCTAAGTTTAATCAATCTTCCTTGGTAAAAGTTAAGTTCAAGCAAGAAAGATTGGATGTCTGGAGTTAGGTCCATATGGTCTCTGTGGAAAAGTAAATTTCGCCATGTTCTGTGTCCCTACGTGTTCCCCATCCTATGTTATATGTGCATGAATAATATGCATATGTATTCCCCATGATCGATTAAAGACGCAATTACAGTTGTGTCCATCTCTAGTATGCCAGTTTCCAGTTCTCGTGAAAGCTACGAGTATTAGGCCTATGTAAAGCTACGTTGCCACGTTTCACAGTGTGCACGTTATTTCATTGTAAAGTCCCCGTTTCTAGGCCTCAAAAGGGCCCGGACTCAGATTCAGCTCCTGTCTTCTGAACCCTCGCTGAGGAGCGATACAGCCCCCACCTGTATCCCTGACCCTTCACTTACTTCCTGCCTCACAGTGCCCGGCTCGTCCTGGCTCTGCCTCTTAGTCTGCCAAGAGTATGTTATGATTCCAGTTATCAGTCCAGCTCTCCTTCTCTGCATTCCTAAGCTACTGAATCGCATCAATAGTTTCCGTCACAGTCTAGCCTTTACGTCTCCATGTAAGAGAAATACTGTATTTATGGTCATTTAATATTCCTCAACACACACTACATGTAGAATAATGCATGCACCAGTCTTAGTGTCTGTTAGCCTTTGCCCTGATAACTTTTGGATTCTATCAACATGTTCTCTAAACACCAGATACTAGATAGTGTTTAGGTACATGTCGCTCTGACTCTCCAGACTTTCGTCTCTCCTTCTAGCTCAGAAGTCATAGCCCCCAGCTTCTCCCTAGTAACACGTCATTGCCAGTTTGCGCGCACCACTAGGTTAGAGGTCCCGGCTCCTTAGGTAGCCCCCTCCATGTTTCCGCCCCATTTATGACATATTCTGTTACGTTTACATCACATGTCTATGTTCACGCCTCCTGTTACACCTACTTTCACCCTTATCTTTCGCGACTGTTACAGGCCCCACCCACTGTTCCGCCTACTGCATGTATTGTAATGCAATTGTTTTAACTATATATACTTGTGTACTGTTATTAAAAACTAGCGCGCTCATTCCAGCTCCTGCCCGACAGCTGTCGGGGCCCCCCTGTTGGCTAGCCATCCCAGATCTTCCCCGTGCAGGTTGTCCTGTTCCTGTCCTTTATGCTGTATTAAACCTGCAAACTCCTACTACCTCGAATCTTGACTCTTATTTATTGAGCTATCTGTTATTGTTATGTCCAGTCAAAAATAGAGGTATTATTTATTTATTTACCACATAATGGCGCCCGAATAGGGACTTGCCCTTTCCCCACGCGCCGGAGAAGCCACGCAAGCCCCCTGATCCTCTGCAGTCGTGACGGAACCATCCTGCGCAGTGGCAGATATTTCTGCTTCAAGTATCCCTCAGGCCCACGGAGGAGACGGAGGTTGCGGTCCAGCATCCAGACGAGGCGGTGGAGGAACGCGGCGAGTCCCGACCAGAGCCCAAGCCGAGAGTCCAAGGTCCGAGGTATCCGGAGGCCCACCCGTAACTGAAGTCCGAAGTTCGTCCGTCCGTCGTCGTAGCAGTCCAGTCCAGTCCGAGGCCTTCCGTTCTTGCTGCCCGGTGAGTACCGTCGCTGGGGTAGTATCTAGACAGGGTCAATTGTATTGTCTCTGGTCCGTGGGTTTGGGGTACACAGATCCAACACGAAGTGTCCACTTAGGTGGATGCGGGTCCTGACGTGTCTCTTTATGAGACCGGTAAGTTTCGTACTGTTTTAGCAGTGCATCTAGTTTCTGTTCTAGTCTGTTCTGTTCTCGAGAAATTCATGTATTCTGTTTTCAGTATTCCAGGTGGAATTTTGTCCGAACTGTTATTTTAAATGTCATTCATGTATTTCAATGTCGTGGTATGAAAGTGGTGTAATTATTGTGTTTATTGTGTATTGTATTGTGTCTAGGCTCCAGCCCAGTCATGCCTTTGTTTTCCAAATTACGTCAGTTAAGAACTAGGAAAGGTCTGTTAGAAGAAGCAGTTCCTGTCCCGCCTAGGGACAGTCCAGGTCATTTTATGTATCAGAAGCATGGCATAAGCGCCATATTATATCTAGATTTATGGGTGGAGTACACCAAGAACTTAGAGGAAAAGTACAGATGGCCCGTATCGGGTACATGGGATGCCGAGTGCATCATGCGAGTAGAAGAAGTATTATGGAAAAAGAAAGCCAGACAGTCACAGAAAGATGCCATCGAGTTATGGCGCAAAGAATCTCATAAAAGAACCGAAAAAGAAATCAGAAAGTCAGAATTAAGTAGAGAATCCTCAGAAAGAGCCCAAGAAAGGGAACTAATCGAGATAGGTGAACGAGTTAAAACCGAACAGTCAGACAGACAGAGAAATGCCCTTATTAAGGGTATGTACCCTCTTCTTGCCGAGGGCTTGCCAAAAGCAACCCCGGAAGCATCCAGTAATCTTCCGCCACCTTTAGTCCCGACCAAGTTACGTCACAAACCGACCGCAGCTGATATTTTTCTCTCGTCCTATTTGGACGACACAGTCCCAGAATATGCAAATCCTGTTCCACCAGCTCCTGTAAATAATGTAAATCCTGCTCCTCCAGTCACTTGGGCACCTCTTGCAGTACCTGCTACGGTACCCCCGGTCCAGCCCGCAGTACAAATTCCCGCCACATCGGTCACTCTGCCAGCACGAAGAGTATCAGTCGACGATTCCAGTTTAGGGGCCGCGGGAGGAGGTCCTCCGGGAACCCCGCCGCCACACAAACGTGTAACGTCAGTCGAGTTACATGAACGTGCGTTACAGCGCACGCCCAAACATCAGTCTGTTGCAGATATCAGACGAGCTCTTACCGAATGCCGTTATGATCCGGTATATAGCACCAGAACAAGGTTCTCTAGAACAAGTATTTCAAGCTACCGATCACATTCTGAAATCACGAATTGGTTATAGTGAGTTAAGTACTATGCATGAACAAGAACTAGCCCGATCAGCAGTCCGATGGATTACTGATTCTACCACTTTTCCAGACGAAATAGTGGCACAAATGTTTCTGAAATTGCCCCCAGCCGAGCAGCGACTGGTGGGTATGTATATGATCCAGCACCTCATTACACTGTATGAGGGTCAACATTCTGATCCAGGTCCGTTACATGATATCCTGAACGAGTTACTCCAGTATAGATGGAAAGGTTTAGGTACCGATTTAATTAGTGTCATTCTAGAACAGCGCCATAAATATAGAACGTTTCTGAACCCGCATTTTGTTCATGTCTCACCTCCAGAAAGTAAACCGTTTTATATAGACAGACAGAATCCGTTACAAGAAGTACACCCAGTTAGGACAGCGGGTGGTGAAATGCAACGAGTATTTGTTTACACCCCAGTTACCAAGATGGAACTCTTAGAAATGAAGAAATTAATTCCCTGTCACGACAAAGATCCAGCAGGGTTCCACCGAGAATTAAAGGACATGCTCCGTATGGGAGAATACACGTATTCAGATATTATTAAAATGTTAAAAGTCCTGTTGCCCGCAGGGGTATACGAGAAACTCAAGGAAAAGGATTGGGAGGTGGGAGAGAAAAAGATCGATTGGACAGCTCTAGAAGCTGAAGATAAGATACGAGTACCAGGTACCGGTCTTGGAGATAAATGTAAAGAATTACCAGAATTATTGATACAAGTTTTGCCTAGGTTATTAGCCACTAAAAAGGAAGACTGGGATGCAATCTCAGCCTGTAAACAGAAACAAGACGAAGACACTAGTGATTTTTATTCCAGATTTGAGAAATGCTTTATAATAAACAGTGGTTTGAAGACGAGTAGCGAGTCATACCCTCATCTTTTTGTTACTAAATTAGTCGAGAATTCAAGTCCACAAGTTGAAAATCGAGTTTTGAAAGTCGAAAGTACTTGGCAAGCTAGTACCCCGACCCAAATGCTCCAGATGCTCCAGTACCACCAGAATAGAATCAGAGAAGAGCAAGAACACGAGAGAAGACGTATGAAAGACACGAAAATGAAAGTACTAGTTGCACAATCTGTTCCTCAAGACAGTCAGAAGAGGGGTCCGAATCAAGCCAGTCATCCTGCAGCTCCCGTTAAAGGGACATGCAATTATTGTAAACAGCCAGGTCATTTTATAAACGAGTGTGCAGTTCTGAAACACAACATAGCCACTGGTAAAACTAAAGAAAGACCACGTCCGCCTAGACAAGAACAAGTTTCACAGACTTCTCAGCCACAGAATGCACAACAGACAGTTCTAGCACCGCAGCCTATTGCTGCAACTCAGCATGTTACACAGCAGATGTACCAGTATGCACAGTCCGAGTATCCAGAGTACCAGCAGTATTCATGAAACAGCCTAGAGAGGGAGGTAGGCTTGCCTCTCATCGAGATTCCTGTAGATCAAGAAGGTCCCTATGTTCACAGTCAAGTATTAGGGAAAGACAGAAAGTTTCTGATTGATACAGGGGCAAGTAGGACGACTATTAGTCACGACGAGGTTCCAGGGGCTCCGCTCTCAGGCTCAAGAAATGTTTCCCTTGGATTTTCAGGAAAGCCTATTGTAAACGAGATATCAAAGCCAGTTACTCTAGAAGTAGGTCCATTGTCCCGAACTACTGATCTGTTACTTACTAAGTCATGTCCAGAAAATTTGTTAGGCATTAAGACACTGAAAGAATTAGGTGCAGTTATTTGCTGCTCCCCAGAAGGAATACGTTTGTTTTTACGTGACTTCAAGGGTCACTATGTTTTACGGGATTTTGATCCGAGATTGTCTAATGTTCCGCAGCATCTATGGGCGCAAGGTCCAACTGATGTTGGCTTCATGCAAATCACACCCCATCGTGTGACTCTCAAGCAAGGTATAGTCTTGCCACGAATCAGACAGTACAGATTGCCACCTGAGGCTGTAGCAGCCTTATCCAAAATTATTGACAAGCTCATTGCTCAAGGAGTAGTTGTAGAAACTGACTCCAATGTATGTAATTCTCCGATCATTCCAGTCATGAAACGTACTGATCCAAATGCACCCCCAGTATATCGATTAGTGATTGACCTTCGAGAACTCAATAAATGTATCATTCCCCAGTACCCAGTAGTCCCAGATATTTCTTCTTTATTGACAGCCATTGATTCTGAAGCCACATTTTTCACAGTCATAGACCTCAAGAACGCATTTTTCAGTGTCCCAATTCATCCAGATAGCCAGTACCTTTTCGGTTTCTGTTTAAATGGAAGGAGCTATAAATTCACACGAGCTCCTCAAGGTTTCACAGAAAGTCCTAGTATTTACAGTCAAGCACTTAAGAGACAACTAGACAATATTCACATGCCAACTGACACTGCCCTGCTCCAATATGTCGATGATCTACTGATCACAGCCCGTTCTGAACGTGACTGCGAGCGAGCGTCACTTACAGTCCTGCATTTCCTAGCCGAGATGGGGCACAAGGTGTCTCCTTCGAAGCTTCAATTCTGTGTCCAGCAAGTGATCTACTTAGGCCACTTACTGTCCAAGTGGGGTAGGCAGTTGACACCTGACCGTATCCAGTTAATAGCGAGTCTTCCTCAGCCCAAGACCCAGAAGGAGGTACGTGCTTTTATTGGCCTCACTTCTTATTGCAGACAATGGATTCCTCAGTATGCATTTTCAGCCAAGCCACTGATACAGTTAACGACACAGGAGGCAGTCGTATCGACTGTCCTCCCTTGGACATCTGAACATACACTTAGTTTCAATGAGTTAAAGAAAGCTTTATGCCAAGCACCTGTTCTAGCTACACCGAACTACAGTAAGTCTTTTACACTTTTTGTCACAGAACGTGATGGTACAGCATTATCTGTTCTTACACAAGATCAAGCAGGACAATACAAGCCCTGTGCTTATTTTTCGAGCACACTAGATCCTGTAGCCCAGGCTCTGCCTGCGTGCCTCAAGTCAGTTGCAGCCACAGCACTAGCTATCAGACAAAGTGACTCCATAGTATTAGGACATTCCTTGACAGTACAAGTTCCACACTCCGTGGAAGTTCTTTTAAATCGAACACAGACTCAACACTTGACAATTGCACGTTTAACAGGTTATGAATTGACACTGTTCCAGCCTCACATAGAAATCAGACGCTGCAATGTTCTGAATCCTGCTACACTGTTACCGTCAGTTACTTCCAGTCCTGCCACACATGACTGTGTGGAAGTAGTTAACACCATGACCAAGCCAAGACAAGACCTGACAGATATTCCATTACCAGATCCCGACCTGACACTTTATGTGGATGGTTCATGTATGAGAACAAGTACAGGAGAACTAGTAGCCGCGTATGCAGTGACCACTGACACTAAAGTTATTGAGACACACCGTATTGACACCCTGTCTGCTCAAGCAGCAGAGCTAGTTGCTCTGACACAAGCCTGCATACACGCCAAGAACCTGAAAGTTAATATTTACACAGATTCACGCTACGCATTCGGAGTTGTACACGACTTCGGAGTGCTCTGGCAGGAGAGAGGTTTCATGACTTCTCATGGAACCAAGATTCAGCATGGTCTCCTTATTCAAGCTCTGTTAGATGCAATACATTTACCGACAGCTATCGCTATCATGAAATGCAAAGCACATACGAAAGTCACTGACATTATTTCCCAAGGTAATGATCTAGCAGATCGAACAGCCAAGCTTACAGCTCAGACTCCAGACATACCAGTTAACAAGACACCGACATCCACTCTAGAACAGACTACTTGTATGACAGTTAAGGACCCTACTCAAGATGTCATAGATATCCAGTTACATGCTACCCCCGAGGAAATTAAGAAATGGTCCGAACAAGGAGGGGTCCAGACAGATCAGGGATGGGTGACAAAGGGAAGAGCCACATGGTTTCTCCCCGACTCAATGGTTCAAGTCATTATCAATACCGCACATAGTCCAGCACACTTAGGAGAAAAAGCCATGATAGACAGTATCCAGAACATTTGGTTTAACAAGCATTTACGAGCTGCAGCCAAGCAGAAAGTCCGTACTTGTATGATATGTTGTCAGTTCAATCCAGGTAAAAGTGTCCCGGTGGAACAAGGTGGGTTCCAGCCCCCTGACCACCCTTTTGAAGTCCTCCAGATGGATTATATTCAGATGGAGTGATGTCGAGGTTTCAAGTATGTCCTTGTAGTTGTATGCGCTTTGTCCAGGTGGACAGAAGCATATCCAGTCCCAGATTACACAGCCGCGACCACTGCCAAGCAGTTGGTTCGTGAATATTTCCCCCGTTATGGACTCCCAAGGGTCGTATATTCTGATAACGGCCAGCCCTTCTCATCTGAATTAATGAAGCACGTTTCCCTGTTGTTAGGGTACCAGTGGAAGTTCCATTGTGTACGCCATCCAGAAGCAGCCGGTCTCGTAGAGAGACATAATCAAACCTTGAAAATCCGCATTGCCAAAATCTGTCAAGAAAAAGGTGTAGACTGGTTAGTTGCCCTGCCAGTCGCTCTGTTCTATATGCGCATGGTCGCACATTCCAGATCAGGTCTGTCCCCGTATGAGGTCGTATTCGGCCGCCCCCCAAATATGTGGGGTACACCCAGACCCCGAAGTATTACAGATGTTTCAAGTAATATGCTGACAGATTACCTAGCTTCCTTGATGTCTGCCCTCCACTCTTGTCGTTCACAGGTTGCCGCCGCATTTCCAGACAATACCGAGGTGAAACCGCATGAAATCGTTCCAGGAAGTCTAGTGCTTGTCCGGAATTTTGATCGTTCAAGTCCGCTGGAGCCTCGTTGGAAGGAACCGAAGCAAGTCCTTCTAACCACCCGTACTGCCGTCAAGTTGGAAGGCAGGAAGGGGTGGGTCCATCTGTCTCACGTCAAGAAATTTCATGGACTAAAACCTAAAACTTTTGCCAAGGAATGCATTTTACCTAAAGACTGCCAAGATATTATTCTTAAGGACTGTCCCGCAAATGACATTGATACCAAGCCTCCCCTGTTAGAGGAAACTCCGCAGCAGGAGTATAAAAAGATGCTTCGGTCTAGTAAAATAAGTCAGCCAGTTTAATTGTCTAAGTCCTCCCCTAGGTGAAACGGTTAGACAGGTTTCTGACATGTATGAAATAGACCCCCATAGCGAGAGAGTTAGTCAAAACTCAATCCGATGTATCGTTTTTCTAAGTTTTATATTGTTTTTAAGCTTAATGGTTACCTGCACGAGTTATGCATTTCATTTATGTTTTCCAATTTCTCATGTAAATAAGTCTTCTAATGCTACAGTAGAGCACACGTTTAGTGATCTACCTCCTCACGAGTTATCCTATCGTCTTGCTATGCGCAACAATTCATTTATCCGTATGTTACATTATTCACACCAGACCAGCAATGCCACTAATTGTTGGGTGTGTGGTCGACTCCCCCCTTTCCAGACACCTAAGGGAGTTCTGCCACTCTTTCCTTATCCGTTTTCACATAATGGTTCGTGTGGAGCATGGTCCACGTTAACGTCATCCTCAACTGATATGTCCTTTCTGAACAGTACATGTTTTCCATGACAAGCAAGGTCTTCCCCACAGAACAGGGTTAGATCTAGAAAATGAAGTTTATAATTTGGGTAATTATTCTTCGAATTTCATGGTCCTGAATGTTCAGTCTGATCCTACTCCAGACTTACCTGCAATTTCAGTATTACCAGTCAAAGGCGAATTATGTGTCAGAAATAATGGTTCCGTACATGTAGGACATAGTGATTGTACTACTATTATCAAGTATAGTGACAGTGGGAAATCTATATTCAAAGCTTCACGTCATTCTTATTTTGTTTGTGGTCAGACCGCATATGTTCGTCTGCCCCTCGATTGGGAGGGAACCTGTTACATTGCCTTCCTACTGCCACCAGTTTTCCTAGCCCCATCTGATTATCATAGAAACACACATCTAGTACACATTAGACATAGAAGGGAGACTGAGTCCCCGATTGTCGATCAAACTGAAACTGCTCTAGAACAGTATACAGATTTCAATAGAGGATTCTTTTTCTTTATAGGACCTATCCAGAATAGTAAGTTAATCCGTAGATTAACCAGAACCCTTGAGGCAGTAGTGAATGAGACTGCCTCTGCCCTAGGTAACTTAACCGAAGAGCAATCTGCTATGAGATTTGTCGTGCTCCAAAATCGTCTCGTTCTTGACGTCATACTGGCCGATAGAGGAGGAGCATGTAGAGTCATCGGATCTAGTTGCTGCATTTTCATTCCTAATAACGCGCCGTCTGTTTATTCAGCTATAACCAGACTTCATAAAATTGCCCATCAGTTACACCAGAATCCAGGCACCTGGACATGGTCCGGTTGGCTCTGGGATATCATTTCTGCCTGGGGATGGAAAGTATTGTCCTTTCTAGGTATTGCAGTAGCGATCATATTCAGTTGCTGCCTCTGTATACAATGTGGCCCTGCGATTTGCGGCATTTGTGCTACCTCTTGTATTCCTAGTCCCAAGTCCCGTCCTAAATCCCGTTCCAAGACAATTCGAGACGAGCAAATGATACTGTATGAAATGATAGATGGTATCATGAATATTGATGTTTCCTGATGGAAACGTAGTGACAAGGAGGGAATGTGGAAAAGTAAATTTCGCCATGTTCTGTGTCCCTATGTGTTCCCCATCCTATGTTATATGTGCATGAATAATATGCATATGTATTCCCCATGATCGATTAAAGACGCAATTACAGTTGTGTCCATCTCTAGTATGCCAGTTTCCAGTTCTCGTGAAAGCTACGAGTATTAGGCCTATGTAAAGCTACGTTGCCACGTTTCACAGTGTGCACGTTATTTCATTGTAAAGTCCCCGTTTCTAGGCCTCAAAAGGGCCCGGACTCAGATTCAGCTCCTGTCTTCTGAACCCTCGCTGAGGAGCGATACAGCCCCCACCTGTATCCCTGACCCTTCACTTACTTCCTGCCTCACAGTGCCCGGCTCGTCCTGGCTCTGCCTCTTAGTCTGCCAAGAGTATGTTATGATTCCAGTTATCAGTCCAGCTCTCCTTCTCTGCATTCCTAAGCTACTGAATCGCATCAATAGTTTCCGTCACAGTCTAGCCTTTACGTCTCCATGTAAGAGAAATACTGTATTTATGGTCATTTAATATTCCTCAACACACACTACATGTAGAATAATGCATGCACCAGTCTTAGTGTCTGTTAGCCTTTGCCCTGATAACTTTTGGATTCTATCAACATGTTCTCTAAACATCAGATACTAGATAGTGTTTAGGTACATGTCGCTCTGACTCTCCAGACTTTCGTCTCTCCTTCTAGCTCAGAAGTCATAGCCCCCAGCTTCTCCCTAGTAACACGTCATTGCCAGTTTGCGCGCACCACTAGGTTAGAGGTCCCGGCTCCTTAGGTAGCCCCCTCCATGTTTCCGCCCCATTTATGACATATTCTGTTACGTTTACATCACATGTCTATGTTCACGCCTCCTGTTACACCTACTTTCACCCTTATCTTTCGCGACTGTTACAGGCCCCACCCACTGTTCCGCCTACTGCATGTATTGTAATGCAATTGTTTTAACTATATATACTTGTGTACTGTTATTAAAAACTAGCGCGCTCATTCCAGCTCCTGCCCGACAGCTGTCGGGGCCCCCCTGTTGGCTAGCCATCCCAGATCTTCCCCGTGCAGGTTGTCCTGTTCCTGTCCTTTATGCTGTATTAAACCTGCAAACTCCTACTACCTCGAATCTTGACTCTTATTTATTGAGCTATCTGTTATTGTTATGTCCAGTCAAAAATAGAGGTATTATTTATTTATTTACCACATCTCACTGAAGCTTCACACGGACTCATGGTATGTCCAAGTGATTAACCCTGATACTCAATCCAGCTATCCAACTGTGAGCTCAAGTGTCTAACACTTGCAGAGAAATAGCCCATCTCAACAACTTGGGATTCTCTCCCTTTATAGCCATCAACCTTTGTTGTGGCTCATGATCCATTTGCAATACAATTTTAGAGCCAAATAGATAAGGGTTGAATATTAAAAACGGCACACTCTATGGTAAAGCACTCTTTCTCTATAGCTGCCCAGCTCTATTCTCTGGGTAGTAACCTCCTGCTAATAAAGGCTACTGGACGCTCTCAACCCTTGTCATCCAGTTGAAGTAATACTGTGTGGCATCCTGGCCAATGGTGACATGTAAAACCATTGGCCAGGGTTCTACATGACTCATATTCCATTTTGAGTCAGTTGGCCCAGGCTCTTTAACTTAATGGTTCAATGTATTTGTATCTAATAAATACATAACTTAATTCACCTCGTCTGACCCTTTTATGAAATGTAACACTGGCGACGAGGATGGGATGTTTTCAGTTTTGAAAGGGGCTACTGAATTTTCGACCCTGAACCTATCTAATGCCTATCACTATATTGCTTTGCATGAAGATAGTAAACCATACACATCTTTTATTACTTCTGAGGGTGCTTTTAGGTACAAAAGGATGCCGTTTGGCCTGATTTCAGCCTCAGCAGTGTTTCAAAGAGTGAGGCACGAATTGTTTAAAGATGTCAAAAATACATTGTATTTTCAAGATGATATTTTGGTTTTTGAAAGCAATAAGCAAGACCATTCTGAAACATGATGTACAGTACTGAGCATATTGCGGAACTGTGGAATGACTCTTACTAAAGAAAAATGTAAATTTGAAAGGAGCTCTGTTGACTATTTAGGTCATAACATTAGTGGCAAAGGTATATCACCCAAGCAGAATTTAATTAAAGCAATTGAAGAAGCTCCTGAGCCTCATACTAAAGATCAGCTCAGATCCTTTTTGGGTCTGGCTGAATATTACGCCAAATTAATTCCTCTATTTTCGGATAAAACTAGTCATATGAGGTATTTAATGAAAAAAAAATGTAGTTGGTGTGAAAATTGTGCTACAGAATTTTCAAACCTTAAAAAAGAATTATCTTCAACTTCTGCATTAGCGACATTTGATACACGTTGTAGTTCTGTCATGATTACTGATGCCAGTAATATTGGTATTGGGGCAGTATTGATGCAAAATCAGAAGGGGAAATTAGTTACTATTGCTTTTGCATCTAGACCTCTACGAGATGCTGAAGTCAAATATTCAACACTTGAAAAGGAAACTCTGGCATGCTGGTGGGGTATAGAGTATTTCCGAAAGTATGTATATGGCACAGTATTCAAGGTTAGGACAGATCATAGTCAATTGGTGGAGTTGTTTACCACAAAGGGTTGTGGAGAAGCTACACCAAGGATTGCCAGATGGCAGTACAAACTGCAAGATTTCCATTTTAACGTAGAGTACATTCCAGGGGTAAAGAATGTTTTAGTAGACTGTTTATCCCGTTTACCCATCCACCAAGATTGTGAATCATTTATTCCTGATGAGAATACTGAAAAAGTTATATCTGTTTGTATGGTATCTAATGGGTGTATCAAACAAGATGAATGGAAAAATGCTTGTGCAACCGATGAGGAAATTCAAGAAGTCATCAAATATATTTCAACCCAATGGCCGTTAAAAAAATTTAGATAAAGAATTATTTATTGCCTTATTTGTATGTGGCCAATGAATTGTCAGTTATTGATGACATGTTATTTCGAGGTGTACAATTAGTAGTGCCTAAGGATTTGCGGGAACAAGTATTGTGTTTGGCACATCCTGGGATGTCGAGCATGAAAAACAGATTAAGATCTGAATTTTGGTGGCCAGCCATTGACAGATTTATCGAGTCAAAGGTCAGATCGTGTATAGATTGCGCTATGAGTAATAAGGTACAAAGAGTTGTTAAGTATGAAAAGACTCCTGTATCAAGGCCTGAAGGTGTTTGGGAAAGAGTTTCTCTTGGATACCCCAAACACCAGCACCATATATGGCCGTACTAACACATTTGGCCATATATATTTTAAGTAAAATTTCAGGGGTTCATTTGCCCATCTTTCGTGAAAAAGCCATGAGTGCTGCAATCGCCTTTTTGAAGGACAAGGTCCTACTCCTAATGGCCGGACCCCAGTGCCCCCCACCTTCAAGAACTACTCCTAAGTATGAAAAGGATTTCGTTGCCTGCACTTTTTCCCTACGTGCAAACAACTTACAGGTTTTTGTTTTGCCCCTGGCGCACGTCATCACGAAAGTTTTTTTCACATTCAGTTTCAGACCCCTAGAGTCCATAAAATTGATATAGGGGTCTAAGGCTGTCTGGAGGCCTCTCTCTGTCCTGGCCATGATGACGGCATGAAATAATAGTTGAATAAAAGATTATTTTTTAAATGCAGCATTCAAACACAAAGCAGGTGCCTATGTCTACAAATAATATTCATACTGGAAATTTTATTGATTCCTATTAACCAACCCCGTCTTCTTATAGCATTTCACCACTACAAGAGACAGTTACCGGCGACCAACCAAGTCATGAGAAAAGTATACTTTGGCCTGGACACATTTACAGTTCCCCAGTCACACATCATCAATGTACTGATATGTCTGTATTTTGTGGTTTAAATCCTGAGAGTCCTTGGCAATTGGTACCAATTGTTGTCTCTTTTCCATTTCATTTCCCCCCATGATTCACTTCCTAAGTATTCATTAGCAGTACATCATCAGCTCCTGATACCCTGTAGAGACAGGTTAGTAAGCTCAAGTCTGATAATGTGAGTCTGAGTACTAAAGCCCGCTGGTCCGATTTGTTTGCCCAAGAGTCCGATGTATATAATTGTTCTTATTGATGAATTATCTCAGTGGCCAGAGATTAAGTTAGTGCATCATATTGATTCTCACACAATCATTCAATTTTTAAATGAAGTGTTTAATAAGGAAGGGTTTCCCAAGTGTTTGGTTACCGACAATGGTACTCAGCTAACATCCACCCAAATGGAAGATTATCTGGTTAAGCATGGCATTTCTCATATGAGAACATCAGTATATTATCCACAGAGTAATGGAATTTTTGAAAGGTGGATAAGAGTTCTGAAAGAGGGTGTACAATTGGCATTATCTTCTGGCAAAAATTGTTCTCAGATCCTCAAAGATTTGGTGTGGAGTTATAGGGTTACTCCTAGAGTGGTTGGTGATCTGTCTCCATTTGAGAAAATGAGGGGAAGAAAGGCTGTTTGTGATTTGAATCAGTCATGGATTTTGGAGATCAGAAACTAAGTTGACCAATCTAAATTCAAATCCAAAGTGTTCAAACCATTGGTGTTCAAACCATGGTGTCCAAAGTGTTCAAGGTTTTCTATGCCAATGAAAGTAGTCAGAGTTGGTCATCAGGTTGTAGAGCTAACTGATGGGAATGTGTGGAGTTTGAGCAAAGTTGTTAAAGTGCCTGCATGTTTATGGTCTAACCTTGATAAATCTTCTGGTGCAAATAACACTTCACTACATCAACAAAACCATAATGATACTAAGAATCAAGCCACCTCAAGGTTAAAATTCAAACCAGCCTGGTGTAAGGATTTTGTCATGGCATAATTTCGGTTTATCTTAATTTGATATTTTTGTTAGGGGTGTATATGTTTCGCAAAGATATCAACTGAATATGTTTTGTATCTTTTACCTTTTCTGATATTTAATTTTGCCACTGATGTTGTATATAGTTCAATTACATAACGTGTTATACTATTCTTTTGATAACTATGTAACTTGCAATATTTGTGTTGACGAAAGGGGATGTGTGGCATCCTGGCCAATGGTGACATGTAGAACCATTGGCCAGGGTTCTACATGACTCATATTCCATTTTGAGTCAGTTGACTCAGGCTCTTTAACCTAATGGTTCAATGTATTTGTATCTAATAAATACATAACTTAATTCACCTCGTCTGACCCTTTTATGAAATGTAACACACTGCTCCAACACCCATGTAAGAGGCATCCATCTGTATAATGAAATGATGACTGTAGTCAGGTGCTTTCAGTATTGCTGCACTGCCTTCTTTAGTCTCTCAAATGCTTTCTGACACTCTTACGTCCAAATCACTGTTGTGGGCTACTTCTTGGAGGTCATAGCAGTCATTGGGGCAACTATACTCTCATAGTTTGCTACAAAGGTCCTGTAATACCCAGCAAGTCCTGTCGGTCCCTCACTTCAGTCTGGGTAGTAGGCACCTCCCACCTCATCACAGATTAAATCTTGGCATCTAATGGGGGAATCTCCCCGACCTCATACCCAAAGCAGACTGCATAGGACTGCCTCACCTTGCACTTGGGCATTTGATGATCCGTTTTGCTTCCTGTATCCCAGACAACACCCGATCTAGGTGCCTCTGCAGGTCCTGCAATGAGTTGCTGAACACCGCAATGCCACCCATGTAGGCCACATAGACCTCAGGTGCTGAAAAGTGGCAAGAGCATTTTTCAGCCCAAAGGGTATCACCTTAAACTCATATAGTTCCTCTGGCATCTGGTGCTAAAGCAATCTGCCAGTACACACTGGTCAGATCCAACCTGCTGAAGTACATTGCAGCACTTAACCGATCCACAAGCTCATCTGCTCTTGAGATTGGACAGGCATCAGTCTTCGTTACATCGCTGAGAACTCGGTAGTCCTCAGAGAACAGCAATTCAGTATACACTTACTTTGGTATTAGCACCAGATGACTAGACCACTGACTACGAGAGCTCTCAATGACCCCCAGGTTCAACATTTTTGCAACGTTCACCTTAATGCATCTGTGAACATGGTCAGACCTTCTGTACATCCTGCCCTTCACTGGCAGACTGTTTCCTTTGTCTAAGTCATGCACACAGACAGGTGTCAACCCTGGAGCCTGCAAAAAGAGGTTGTCAAACCATCACACCTTTCTACACTCTCTCTTCTGCTCAGGCATTAACTCAGGGGCTAGCTGAACTTCTTCCACAGTGCCAACTGTTATGCCACTATGCAGCAAGTCAGGAAGAGGCTAACTGTCTTCCTCAACTTCCTCTGACATAGCCATGATATTCACTGTGTAATCTCTCCAAAGGCGAGCCTTCAGCCTGTTTGCATGAAACTCCCTCTTGGATTCCCTTGTGGAACCTGTGGCACCTGTGTCCACCAGGTTGTTAACCTCAGACACCTTCTTACCTACCTTGTGTGGCCCATACCATATGTCCTCCAAAGCCCTGGAACAAATAGGCTATGGCACCATCACCTCCTAACCGTCCAGATACCCAGTCAGCGTAACGTTCTGGTCATACCACTTCTTGATCAGCGCTTGGCTAGCATGAAGCTTTTCCTTTGACTGACTTGTGTATTGCGCCATCAACGTCCTGAGGCCAATCACATAGTCCACCATATCCTTCTGTGGAGACTCTGAGGTTCCTTCCCACCCTTCTCTAACTAAGGTGAGTGGACTCACCACTGGATGTCCATACAGAATCTCAAGTGACTGTACCCTACCACTGCCTACGTATTCGCTTAGTAGGCCAATAAGAGACATGACAGGCGATGATCCCACTTGCTTCTGGCGATCTCTGGCAGAGTTTTCATCATGCTCTTCAGTGTCTTGTGAAACCACTCTAACAAACAATTCTTTTTATGGTGGTATGCCCTGGAGAAGTGTTATGTCAAACCAGCCTGCTCCCACATCTCTCTCATGTAATAGGAGTTTAAATTGGTTTGCCAGTCTGAAATTACAGTTCTCTGAAATCCAACCCTAGTAAAGATCTCCAGGAGACCTTTCAAGTCATTGCCCTAGTGATATGTAGCACCTTGCTTTTCCCTTACCCCAACATCAACCATGGCCGCCTTGTCACCCTGGATAGCGGATACTACATGCCCTCTCCATTGGCTACCAAACCTGTATACTTGGTACCAGGGAGCATCTCCTCAGGCTTAAGGTACTTCCTCTGAACCATAGCACAGAAGGCTCCAGTATCTCCAATGGCAGGTGCTTTCCTCTCATTTATACTAACTTCCTGAACAAACTTCATCATGTTTGGATGAATGTGCTTCAGAGCATCTGGGTCTCTCTTCCGGATCTTCATAGTTACTAGGTTGAGCGCAGACGGGCCCTCTTGGGTTTCTTCACTCACATGTAACATGCTTGCTATCACAGGTGCTGCTGGGTCAAGATGTTTCACCTGACAAACCCTCTGGAAGTGTCCCATCTATTGGCACTTGTTGCAAATCACCACTTTGGAATTAGAGGATCTTCCATGTCCTCCCTTCTCATGATATTCCTTCCCAGATACACCACTCCCATTCCCATTTAGTCTGGGCCCTCCTCGAATCCCATGGGACATACCCTGGCCATTATCCTCCAGCTGGGAACCGGTATGTGGAGAGTTCCTTGCCCCTTTTTGCTTAGAACTGTGCTGTTTTACCTTATTGTGAACCCTGATAGATAACCACTTGTCAGCCACCACTTCAAGCTTCCCTGGATCCCTCTCTGTCAGATTATAAAGGTATTGCCTAAGAGGGGCAGACATTCCTCCTTGAATCACTCTGTCGCCCTCAATTGATTAAAAGATTGTAAGTCCATGGACTCCATCCCTCTCACCCACTCATTCCAATCATGCAATAATCTATGAATCCAAGTCTCAAGTGGAACACTTTCTGCTCTCTCGAAGTCCTGTAACCTCTGAAGGTACTGAGATGAATTTAGCCCAAACCATCTGTTAGAAATGGGATTTATGGTTGGCTAGGGCATGCGCCTAAGCCATGCAGAAACCACCACTCCCATCAGGGCAAGAGAGTTACACTCTGAAGATAACCCCTGCTCACCCCCTTGGTAGCTTGGCACGAGCAGTCAGGCTTATCCTATAGGCAATGTGTAAAGCATTTGCGCAACACCCACACCTAGCAGAGACACACTAGGAACATCACAAAAGAAACTCCACACAAGGTTATGTAAAAATAGCCTTTGTATTATCCATAAAACAGATTCAAACATAATCACATATATTCACTGTGCCACCTGGCCCTTAGCATGACTTTACACGGATTATATACACTACAGGGCCTATTGGGCCACTGTCATAACCATCAGAACTCACAATTATTGAGGACAACCAGTAACTACTGGTAAGGGCGCACTTACCATAAACACAGGTAGGGCTGCGGTGAAGTCATGGTCGTGGCATTGCACACCTGGCCCTTAGCATGACTTTACAGGGATTATATACACTACAGGGCCTATTGGGCCACTGTCATAACCATCAGAACTCACAATTAGTGAGGACAACCGATTCGATTCAAAAGCTTTATTCGAGGATTTATCTCATAAAAGCACAAACATACATTTAAAATACATCATTAAACAATTGTTTCCTCGTTAAATATAATAGTTAAAAAAAGATTAAGCAGACATACACAATTGGTTAAAAACAAATAGGTATAAAACTTGGTACATATTTACACAGGAGCCAGTAGAGATACTCCATTCGGTGTACTCTTGGGAACAGCCCTCCTTCTAATGGACCATGCCCAACCCAAATACATAGCTGTTGCTAAAACTATAGGCATGTGGGTGGAGGTACAAATATATCGTAAAGCCTCTACACCCCTAGATGTTCCTAGATTTTTACAAACAGGGACTAGCCAAACTTTCCTCGGGATGTCATAGGCTTTACAGGAGAATAAGAAGTGGCCTATACTTTCATTTGGTGCTCCACAGGCTGGGCAATATAGAGTGGAGGAGCTCCTCCACCTACCTGTCAAAGATCTCACTGGAAGGGCACCTGATCTTAACTGAAAGGAAAGCTTTCTGTCCCCAGGGTTGGTTATGCTATCCCAGTAGGGTTCCAAAACTGGATACAGTTTAGCTTCCACAAAGCGCCCCGTCATGGAGTCAGATTTAGTTTTACTCCAGACCCTTGCAGCTACATGATCCCAGTATAGATCTTTAATCACTTTTTTGCTCGGAAAGAGCTCCCCGTTTGGATTATCCCATAAATTTGAGAGACCAAGATCACATAGGGAAGACCTAAGATTTTTCAGCCATTCTATCCTATGAAAGATATCAGCATTTATTATGGCTAAAAACCCCTCTGCGTAATGCTGGATCTCCGGGGTAGTCCAGAGCCGTCTCCAATAAAGAATCGGGCGCAACCTCACTAGATCACTAACTGCTCTCCTCCCCAGGTCAAGACCAAGGGGAATCAGTGGGGTGCTCTGCGGGAGTCCTGTGATTCCCCTAAGAAACCTGTTCTCAGGGGACTGCAAGGGGAGAAGTTTCCCAAAGCCCCACAGCTCTGCCCCATATAGAGCAGACCCAAGAGCCTTGGCCTCATACACTGCCAAGACGGGTTTTATTGGTTTGGACCTGGATTTTTTATGCTCCACCCGAAGTGCCCCCGAGATTTGTTGGTGCCTCAAGACCGCCATTTCTATGTGCTGGGACCATCTTGAATCGTTTGTTATCTGTTTCCCAAGATAGGTGAATACGGTAACCACCTCTAACAAACTATTATTCAAGAATATTTTCGGCCTGGGTCTACGTTTTGGTGCGAAGGCCATCAGCTTAGTCTTACCCACATTGACTTCCAGGCCATGTTCCCCGCAAAAAGAATCAAAGATGTTCAAAGCTCGCTGCAGACCGCCTGGTGTTTTGGATAGAATTAGCGTATCGTCGGCGAACATCAGGATCGGAACCCTGGTGCCCGCCAACGATGGCGCATCTATACTGGCGTCCAACATTTGAGCCACAATCCCATTTATGAATAATGAGAATAGCAGGGGAGCCATTGCGCACCCCTGGCGCACTCCACGTTCAACCGGGAAGTCATCAGAGGATTCACCTTGCATGCCCCATTGGATTTTAGCGAAGTTGCATTTATGCAACCTCATAACCAGGGTAAGTAACTCAGACGGGAGACCCATTTCACTCAGAACTGCCCAGAGCTTTCTCCTTGGGACCAGGTCGAAGGCAGCCCGCAGGTCGACAAAAGCGACATACAGACTGCCCTCGCCTAACACCACTGTCCCCCACTGAAGCAGAGTGAAACGAAACACCTGGTCAACTGTACTAGCGGCCCGCCGAAAACCAGCCTGGTAAGGGGACAGGGCATTGTTCTCATCAACCCAGTCCATCAATTTATTAACCACCATCCTACCTACCACTTTTTGAACGGTGGCCATCAGGCTTATCGGCCTGTAGTTGACTGGAAGAGACCGATCCCCTTTTTTGTATATGGGTATAATGATCGCTCCCTTCCATAATTCCGGGACGGCCGCTCCCGTTTCCCAAAAGAAATATATATCTAGCCAACCGCGCCTTATCATTATTAAAAACATCAGCTGGTACGCCATCTAAGCCCGGGGCCCTTTCCCCGGGAACAGTGCTTAGAGCATATTCGATTTCCTTAAAAGTGAATAAATCCCCAGTGGAATATACAGCTAGAATTTCTCCATGCCCTTGTACTGTGCAGTCTCCGCATATTGGGATTTAAAGTGATCTACCCAGGCACCCTCTGGGACATTGTTGCCGGGTTTA
This sequence comes from Lissotriton helveticus, assembly GCF_964261635.1. NCBI lineage: Eukaryota > Metazoa > Chordata > Amphibia > Caudata > Salamandridae > Lissotriton > Lissotriton helveticus. The sequence goes on from NC_136067.1 coordinate 1,868,301,514, forward strand.
TCTGGAATTCCACCTCTTCCCCACTTAACAATGTTCCAAAATAACCTAGAAACCTTTGCCCCCGAGGCCTCCTTTAGTTCGGCCCAATGCTGTTCGTCCCATAGTTTTTTAGCTAGGGATATGCTGGCCTTATAATGCTTTCTGGCGCCGCTGATCGCTACCCCGTGCCTACTCCGGATTGCTCTGCCCAAGCTTAGCCTCGCTTCCCTACACTGGCGATTATACCATTTAGCTAGTCTAGGTGGTTGTTTGCTATTTATCTTGCAGGGCCTCAGGAAGTGCGGTTTTAGGAGAGAAAAGAGTTTATCATGAATATCAGATATTTCCCTTGACCCTGGAATTACTAAGGCTGCATCCTCCATGGCGGTGATTGCAATGTCCACCTCGGAGGTTATAAATGCCATGGATTCCACATTAGCCAGTACACATGGCCATTTCAATCTACGCATGTCATTGGTCATGTCAGGCGGCGGAGCATTGGTCGGTTGGGAATTCCCTATTGTGACCGACCACCAGTTGTGGGCCACACAAAGGGGGTTGTGGTCACTCTCCAATCTACCCTTTACTTCCATGTCACATAATAGCTGCCACAGGTTCAGGCTACAAAGGACATAATCTATCCGACTTTGGCTGCGACCATTATCAAATGTGCAGGCGCCTCCCCTGTCGCTCTTCGTTCTCCCATTTAGGGCTCTTAGTCCCTGTTCCAGGCAGATGGCATTCAGTCGTATTATATCAATGGTCCACCGCCTAACTGGGGCCAGATCTAAAATTGGTACGCCCCATTGCGTGTCCTCCTCCCGCCCCAAAGAATCATCAGAGATATCTAGGGGTTCAAAAGTCCGGTTTAGATCACCAGCAACAATAACATTGTTGCCCAAGGACTGTTTTTCCATAAGAGAGGACAAGGCCTCTAGGATAGGTGACTTCCCTCTTATATTGCCCCTAACGTAGACATTATAAATGTCTAATCCTCCCCTGGGGTCTAGGACCATTCTTATCAATTGGATGTCGTTGCTACCCGTTTCCACCAACTTAATTGTAACGGGTAGACTTTGACGTATCCAGATAGTTAGACCCCCCATGGATCGTCCCTTGGCACCTTTGCTAGCCGCAATGGAAAAATTTAGATAACCCGGGAGAAATATAGGATCACAGGCCCATGTTTCTTGGAATAGACATACATCAAAACCATTGATGAAGTCTATCCAATTTTGGGATTCCAGCTTACTACTTAATCCCGCGATATTCCATGAGACCATCTTACCTAGACTGGAACCGTCTACGGGAGCCATTACTACAGGAGGAGCCCCAAGATGACTAATTGGGATTCCTACGTACCCCTCCTCTACTAGATTTTTGTCCTCCTTGTTATTCGTAATATTGTGATTGCCAAGAATGCTAGTTTCGTTTAAGTCCTCATTTCCTAATACCCCGGAAATTGGTGCAGACTCCCCAGACCTTGCCTCTAAATTCATACTTTCCCGATTAATCATGATATAGTCTGGATTAAGGTTTTCTCGGCCCAATCCCAGTGGATCGTTACCATTACGTCAATCAACCCACCCCGGATCTGACATAGCTTCAAAACGATTGGAAGTTGGTACATTGTAGAGGTTTCCCTGCTGGTAAGGTACAGTAAAGGGGTCAAGTCCGGGAGTGGGAAGGTTGTGACAACGACCCACCTCTGGAGTGATGCCAAAATAAATACCAGGTGGTCTCTGGTAGAAGAAGGTCAGGTCGACTACACCAATACCAGCGCTACTTGTGCCCAAGTTCTGCCTCGAAATTAAATGAGCTACCCTGGAATCCTTGAAGTTAACTATTACATAATCCCCCTCAAAGCGCTTGGGGGTACTACCTACCCAACCTATCCTTCTAACACCAATAATCAGCCCATCCACTTCCCTGGGCAGTGGTCTATTAATCCTTAGCCAGTGCATTGTTTTATTTTTCAGCATCTGGAAGGATTCTTGCTGCCCAACCAACATCGGTGGTACGTTGGTAAGGATGGCAACAAAAGGATAGCAGTCTGGGGGCAGATTCATGGGTGGTGTCCTACGGGGCACTTTAGTAGGGATTGTGTCGGGCAGACTCGAGGGGAGAGGAACAGGGCAGGTCGATGGAATTTGGGAAGAGGTAATGAGATTTTTAGGTCCAAGATTCCCAGTTTTGGATCTATCATTGATTCCCGTGACCACAGTAGCTAAACGCTTCTTGGGTTGAGTTGTATTAACCCGTGAATAGTCTGGAGGGTGGGGAGTGATCGTGGGGATTTGCCCTGAGAGACGGGGCCCCGTTTTGGTAGTAGTAACAGCAGGAGGAAGGGGCCCAGAAACAGGTACTCCACTTGCCAACCCACTTATATTTATGAGATTATTACTGTTCCCGTCCTAAGATGGGTCTTAATTAAGGATTTAGTTGAAAAGAAGTTGTCAAGGGTAGCCTGTTCAAGGCAATCTAATCGATCAGCTAACCTTTTGACTCGTTCTACAATGGGGGTCAATAATGACTTCATCAACTTCTCTAGCTGCATAAGCAAGGGTGAATCCAGAGATGAAATCTCAGCAAGCCCTGTCACCGTAGGATCACTAGGGTTAGATACAGAGTTAGCCGGGGTGGCTCCATCCTTGGCAGCTTGTACCCCACCTAAACCGACCCCTTTAGGCTTGCACGGAGCTCCCAGACCTATGCCAAGTTTCCTAATTTTCTTAGGGTGTTTAGGGAAACAACTCTTCCTCGGGGTATTGTGTCTTTTCCTTTTAGTGCGAGGGTTATTCGAGGCCACATGGGATAATACACCCGATTGGGCAGTGTGTTCGTCGTCAGTAGAAGGAACATTTAGTGTGGTAGACAAAGGGGGAGGCAAGATGGTCGGGGCAGCGACCGAAAGGGTATTTCCGGTCTGGAGGTCCGAGCCTAACTTGCCTTCGACCCCAGCCAAACTGGGCGACTGTGGAGAGACTTGGGACATTTCTACTAACACTGGCATGGTTACAGGTGGTAAAAGGGGAACCGGTGCCAGGGAACCCAAAAGTGGCCGCTTTTCTGGAAGAAGTTTAAGGAGTTCAATGGATTGCCTACGCTCGGCGCGTCTCTCAGCTAGGGCAATCTCTTTATCAATATCACGAGTTGCCCTACTAAAATACTTGTCTAGGGGGCCCAAGATTGTTGTCCCTACCGTTGGCGGGGGGGGGACTCAGTACAGAACTGGCCGGAGGGGAAAACATGCTTGGTAGTCAATGCCGTTTGAAGGGCGGGCTAAAGCAATGTAAACCAGAGCGGGTCCTCTCACGGCACAGGGGCGAACTAAAACTACTGCCCGTCTATTAAGCAAATCAAAATGTCAGTTAGCCTCGCTTTTTACAGTGTTGTCCGTTTGGTAATGTAAAATGACAGAGAGTGGGCCCAGCCCAGCCTCCTGCAGCCCCTGACGGCCACAGACGGCCCGCCCTTGTCCCGGGCTTCTCTCGGGACGCTCCCGCGCAGCGGTGAACTCTCGGTGCTATGAAGAATGGACGGGGGCGGGGTAGGCAGGGAGAGCGGACCAGGTGTAGGCAATTGGTCATACAGGGACTCCTGGGAAACGGAGTCCCTGTAATATCGCTCGCAGCCCTGCTGCCTGTCTCCCCCTCGCCTCTCCTCACCACAGTGCCTCGACCCAGTCCACAATGCAGGCAGGCAGGCAGTGTCCAGGGAGCGCGACGCGGGACCCGCATAGCGGGTCCGGCTAGCAGTTGCAGAAATATCCTTGGGCGAGGATTCCTCGGGCAGGCAACAACAACAGGAGGTAATCCGGGACAGTTTCTCCTCCTACCAAGCAGGTTCAATTACGTGGAGTCTCCCACCAATGCACGGGAGGCAGTGCTTTTTGTTCCTTCGTGGCCGGGGGCGGGGCAGGCAGGGAGAACGGACCAGGTGTAGGCAATTGGTCATGCAGGGACTCCTGGGAAACGGAGTCCCTGTAATATCGCTCACAGCCCTGCTGCCTGTCTCCCCCTCGCCTCTCCTCAGCACAGCACCTCGACACCAGTCCACAATGCAGGCAGGCAGTGTCCAGGGAGCGCGACGCGGGACCCGCGTAGCGGGTCCGGCTAGCAGTTGCAGAAATATCCTTGGGCGTAGAATCCTCGGGCAGGCAACAACAACAGGAGGTAATCCGGACAGTTTCTCCTCCTACCAAGCAGGTTCAATTACGTGGAGTCAACCAGTAACTACTGGTAAGGGCTCATTTACCATAAACACAGGTAGGGCTGCGGTGAAGTCACGGTCGTGGCATTGCACACCCAGTGAGTGGCGTCCACAGCTTAGGTGCAAGCAGTGGCGATGTGGCGATTGCACAGAAGGCGCCAGTTCCAACTGACACTTTGGCGTCGAGGAGCAAATTTCTTGTTTACACCACCAAAATTCACCTTCAAGGACCCAAACTGGTTTTGGCATCAATTGGCAGGTCAGGACTCACAGCAGAGGAGCCCAGAGGTGCTGGCTGCAAGATGCAGGTGAAGTTTTTGATGTCCCTGAGACTTCACTAACAGGAGGCAAACTCGGTCAAGCACTTGGAGAACCTTAAAAAGCAGGATGAAGAGAGTACATTCTGATCCTCTCACTCCCAGGCAAGAAGCAGTAGGCCAACACAGGAAAGAAAGCAATAAAGTGGCAGTCCCTCCTTGCAGCACAACCTTTCTTCTTCCAGGCAGAATGCCTTCAGCCCAAAAGTGTTGTCAGAGGTCGAGTACTTATACCCATTTTAGCTTTTGAAGTAGGGAGACTTCAAAGAAAGGTCTTTGTAGTGTAAAAGACCCTGCCCTTCCTGGCCCTGGGTCCAGACACACTACAGGGGGTATGCCGCTTTTTGTGTGGGGATATACACAATCCTATTCAGGTGCAAATGTAAACTCCTCCCACCACTCTAGCTCAGGAAGACCCATCAGCCTGGTGATGGACTATCAGGATATGCAGGCCACACCTACACTCCCTTTGTGTGTGACTATCTAGCGTGAATTCACAAAGCCCAGCTGTCATCCTGACCCAGACCTGTATTCTAGGGACATTCAGAGATGGTTTAAGTAAGAAAATTGCAGCTAATAAAAGTGTTATTTTCAGACCTGCAATTTAAAAACCAACTTCACTAAAAGATGTATTTTTAAATCGTTAGTCCAGAGACACCAAACTTCAATTTTCTTTCTGCGGCAATTGGAAGATACACTTGTAATGTGTTACAAGGCAGTTCCAATGCTAACCTATAAGAGAGATAGGCCTTGCTGTCGCGAAAAACACATTGAGCAGTTTTTCACTACCTTGATATGTATAACTCAAAAGTGCATGTCCTACCTACCTTTTGAAATACACTGCACCCTGGCCATGGGGCTACCTAGGGCATACCTTAGGGATGCCTTACATCTAATAAGAGAGATGGTGTGGGCCTGGCAAGTAGGTGAACTTGCCAGCTCAACACAGCAGTTTAAAACTGCACACACGGGCTGTGCAGTGGCAGGCTTGAAACATGTTTGAAGGACTACACAATAAGTGCTGCAGGCCCACTAGTAGCATTTGATTTAAAGGCCCTGGGCACATGTAGTGCACTGTACTAGGGACTTATTAGTAAATCAAAAATGCCAATCATGGAAAAACCAATCATGCCATGTTTTAGAGGAGAGAGGCATATGCACTTAAGCACTAATTAGTAGTGGTAAAGTGCCCAGAGTCCTAAAGCAGAAAAAAGATCAGAAAAATAGGCGGAGAAAGGCCTGCAAAAATGGCTATTTCCGACAGTGACAGTCGTGCCCTAGAAATTTGAGGTGGTGTTCATACTTCAGGCATTCCTGAAACTGAAGGTGGTATGTGTCTTGAGGAAAAACTGGAAATGCATTTGGGGACACACTCTGCATGTGTCTGGGATAGATCTGTCCCAGGAGGATCCTAGAACCTGAATCCACAACACTTTCTTCCTGGGTTCCTAACATGGTTCCCTCCCCAGAGACAACTACAGTCTCATCCCTTTTACCCAGTGTCTTAAACTGGTCTCTAATGAAATTAGCAAGCACCTCTCTATCCCTACTCCTGGGAACCCTCCCCTCTCTGTCTCTGCATAAATCCTTCATCTGATCTATGGACATGATGCCGATGTCTATTTCCAACCCTGTGTCCTCCATTGTCTGTGTGCTGACTTTGTGCATACAAACTGGACTTATTAAACTACAGGTGTAAATTGGAAGTGGCCAATGCCATACTTGCTCATAAGGCTCCTAACTTTAGGTGGCCCACTGTTTGCTGCAATTTGTCAGACTTAAGGGGGTCATTAGGATGGCGGATTTCCCGCATACTCCGGGCCGGCGGAAGCCACCGCCGGCCCGGAGTATGCGGGAAATCCGCCGAGGAGGCCTGAAAGACCCACCGCCAAATCAGGATGGCTGGTGGGTCTCACAATCCGTCCGCCGCTTTTCCGCCGCGGTCGGAAGGCGACCACGGCGGAAAAGCAATAACATGGCTGGCGGTGTCTATCAGACACCGCCAGCCATATTAGGATGCAGGGTGAGTCATGCTTTTCCACGGCGGCTTTTCCGCCGTGGAAAAGCATACGGACAGTCACTTTGGGGGCCCGTTGCGGGCCCCCTGGGTGAAGGTTGCGTGGGGGGTGCACATGGGGGGTACCTATGGTACCCCCCTGCCCTTGCGTGCACGAAGCGGCAGGCACCGCGCGGTGCCTGCCGCTTTGTGCATGCAAATGCACACCTTTCGTTTTTTGCATTGCGGCAGATGCTGCTTCAAGCAGCATCCGCCGCAATGTAAAACATACAGGATGTGACCGCCAGGGTGGCGGTCACATCCTAATTGCTATGGAGGGACCGCCGCTGCCCATGCGGACGGTCCCTCCAACTCAGGGGTGGCGGACGGACGCAAGTCCGTCCGCCATCCTAATCGGCCCCTTAATGTGGGTCCTGAGCAACTGGGCCAAATACCCCTTCAGCGTTAAACTGTCAATGGAAGCGTGCGTCAAGCAGTCCAAGGTTTCTGGGGGAGAGTAAATACAGGGGGTGAACACAGGCACACGACTCAAAAAACGTTGGCTAGCAGCAATAATTGATTGTCCAGTCAAATACTTTTTAATGACGAAAGTAGTATATTTATGTGAACACAAAGTGAAATGGGGCATAAAAAAACAATCTACACAGCCCCCTGAGGTCAGATCTCTAGTGTTCAATAGGCAGGTCCCTGAGTCCCACTTCCTTCTCACTAGTGTAGTTGTTATTCCCCATTCACCATAGGTGACATTGAAGCAAGGCCCCCACTAGTAGTCCGAGTCTCAGGAGTCCTACTCTGACTCTGATAATATTCAAAAGTGCTCAAGTGCCCGAAGCGCTATGGAGCAGAAGAAATTCTCCCAGGGTCTTTTGGTCCTGTGACCAGTCTTACCCACTCCTGGAGTATCGTGTGATTGGACTCTCAGTGGCAAGGGGCAGTGGCTGCTGTTGGTGAGTAGCACTCACGGTTCAGCAAAGGCAGCAGCTGGGCATCAATGGCACTTTCTCCTGTGAGACAGTAAGCTCCTCCATATTAAACCTTTTCTGCCCCAGCCGCAAGTCGCCCGGGGTGGAAAAGCGGCGGAGGGTCTTTCCGTCCGCTGCAGACCCCCCAGCCATCCTAATGTGGCGGGGGGTCATTTTAGTGCGGATGGCGGGCAGATTGCCCCCGCCAGGCCAGCGGTGGCTACCGCCAGCCTGGCAGGGGCTATTCGCCCGCCATCCTAATGGGTCCCAAAGATTTTGCACCCTGATATTTTTTAAACTATGTTTTTCTCATTCACCCCAAGTACAGATCTTCTGCAATTTCTAAGTCTAAATTATAATATTTATAACATATGTTATATTTACCCATTTTATGATACTCAATTTATTGACCTTTGGGAGGCTACATTTTCCTAGCCGGGATTCTACCTCATGACATTTGGAACACTGCATTGTCAAATGTATGCATGTATAGCATTGATTTATCTTGCTGTCGGTTCTCTTCTTTGTCTTCGCTATTAAGAGGAGCACTGAAGGGGTGTCGCTTGGCACGCAATGGCGAAGGAAGCAAAAGGGTAGAGCTCCGGCTTGAGCTCCCCTTCCACAGGCCAAACATCCGCCACAGTTCCTGGTAGCCGGCATAAACTGCAGGCGGAGCGCCCTGACACAGCTCCTTACCCGTTCACCAACTTTGGGGAGGATCGAACACTCATGGCCGCTCCGGACTCCCCTGGGCTCTCCTAGCCGTGCCGCGCACCGTGTGATCGGCGGACGCGGCTGCGCGAGGCCGGGGATCGCGCCGCGGTGCTGGGCCTGGAGGCGGGGCCTGCACGGAGACGCCGGGGACCCCCTGCGGCCGCGGACTCGGCCCTGGGTGGACGGGCCCGCGCCCTCGGAGCGCTGCTCACTGCTGGCCCCGGCGCCCCGTGCATCCTGCCGGCCAAAACACAGAGAGGAGCCCGAACCACGACGCCATCCGTGGCGGCTGAAGTAAGCTGTGGCTGGGGGAGACGCGGCCCACCGGTGAGCGTGGCTCCACACTGCCGATTGGGTTGGGGCCCCGAGTAGACAGGGGCACACAACGGCAGCGACCCCCTTGGCATGCACCAACCGACGCACCCACAGACACGCAACCACTGGTGAGTTGCAGGAGAAGTGGCCGGACGCAACCCCTTGCTCCTAAAGACCCCAAGCCCCTTGGAGGCGACACCACCGCATTGCGCGCCGCCTCGCTGGCGGGCGCGACCACAGGAGGCCCCCCTACAGACCTACAAATAACACTGGTTGAGCACGCTTGAGCCTTGGGGACCCTGGCACCCACTGACGGGCATCGGAGCTTTAACGCCCCACGCCGCCGACCGCTCGACGCCCGGGAGAGACCCGGGGTGCAGGATTGCACCGGATGCACGTGGAGTCCCATGACTGAGGGAGGCACGATCCACCAGCGAGCAGGACCCTGCGTTGCCTAAAGAAGCGGGAACACACATTGGCGGGGGCAGACCACAGCGCCAGCCCACACTGTGACAGCTGCGGGGCAACACGACTGAGGCGTTGCGGCCCACTTTCGGCCCTGGACACTGGAGCAGGCTGCCCTATCGCCTTCCCCCCTCCCCCCCTAAGCCACCAGGGGACCCTCACAGCACACCAAGCTGGCGGCCCTGTGCCACGGACCACCCTGACAGGTACCTAGACGCCAGGATGGGGGAGGCCAGCGGACGGAAGACGCCACGCGTGGAGGCGCAGATGAGCGCCACACACGGCACGGTGACCACTTGCACGCTGTGTGCCCTCGCTAAGTGGCTGCCTCTGACCCACGGATGCGATCACAATACCACTGACGACGCCTAACGCCTGGATCCACAGCGGCGGTGCCCATCTGGGATTGGAAGCGGGGTGAGGTGGCAGCGACAGGAGACACCCCAGAACTGCCACACCCCTGAACTTGCGCTGCTCGGACCCCAACTGCAGCGGCCCCCACCATGGGGGCTCTGGCTAACACCACAGGCTGCCTTACCCACCATCCTGCCCATGTCTGGGGGAGTAAAGACAAGAACTGGCACTGGAGGTGCGCAAATAAAGGGGAAAATGGACAAGCTGTCGAAACAGGTGGACGCGGACCAGGTGGCAGCGAAACTGGGCACTGTGCTGGCCGCCATGGAACGACTGGAAGAATCGCTCCAGCTTACTCGCACCTCACTAGAGACCAAAATAGACAGGGTGGCAATCGACCTCACCCATCTCCGAGCTGACCACAAGAAATTGGCGGAACGCACTACGTCTCTGGAAGGCGCAATGACAGATCTGGAGCCCCGAGTCAGCCAGACGGACGAGCACGTACGGGATCTCCTGAACAAGGTGTAATTCTTAGAAGACCGCGCCGAGGATGCAGAAGGACGGGCGCGGAGAAACAACGTCCGAGTGGTAGGTGTGCCGGAACGATGGGAGGGGAAGGACCCTACGCAGCACGTGGAGGACTGGCTGAGGGCGCTGCTGCCAGAAGGCACCCTGTCTCCGCACTTCGTGGTGGAACGCGTGCACTGAGTGCCGACGAGGCCTCTCCCCACGGAATCCAACCCTAGACCACAGCTCCTCCGGATTTTGAACTACCGCGACCGGGACTCAATCCTGCGCGAAACCAGGAAGCTTGGGGACGTCCAGATAGACAACACTAAAGTAATGTTCTTTCCTGACTACACAGTCCAGGTACAGCGCCACTCCTTCCTCGCTGTGAAGCAACAGCTGCGCCATGCCGGCCTCAAATACTCCCTCCTCTTCCCAGCCAAACTAAGGGTGGTAGCACAGTACAAAACACACTTCTTCACCAGCCCGGAGGAAACTGAGGCTAGGCTGGACAACGGCGTGGATACGGCACCCAGACGGGCACTAGGGTCCGCCACAGCGGCACGCACTCGCAGACCGCGGCGACGCCGCAGGCACAAGACACCACCAACCCACCGCTCACAGGGGTCAACGGACCACTCCCCATCTGCAGCACTTGTTCTCCTTGAGCAACAGGTAGCTCTCCGAAAGTAACAGAAATTAGCAGCTCCCTAGCAACGAATCCCGCCCTGGAGACCAGCCCCAGGGCTTTCCCGAGTGATGACGAAGCTATCTACGGGCTACCTTACTCTCAGCAATTCACGGAGCAACCGGATGTTACACCGCAGACGGCGGATTTGATCAAATGACAGATGGCATAGGTCTCTGACAGGGCGCATCCGACCAGTGCAATTTAGATTTTGAGCCCAGTAGATATCCATGCTGGACTGCGAACTGGCGCAAGCCCAGGGCTGGGCCCTCGCCACAACATATGACCACGGACACGGAACGCAGTGAGTATTACTTTTTGATGCTTCCCCGGTGGTGCGGTGCCCCACTGATGCTGGCCCCCTGCTGCCCCGCCTGCCGGGCCTTGACTCTTGGCGACCCGGCCACAGGCGTGGCACACAGACCCATCCCACCAGCCCAGCTATGATCTGATCCGAGTGGATGTATGCAAGGTGGCCCATGCCACGATAAACTAGCAGATTCCTTGCCGGACATTACCTGCTTCCTGAGGCCTGGGGAGGGGGGATGCCCTCTCCGCTGACCATCCTGTTCTAACGCCACAGCTGTGCCTACCATATAGCGACCCCCTGAATTGAAAGTTACTTATCTCATTTGAGAGTTTGGACGGCGGCATGTTCAGCAACCGACCTTTTGGTAATTTTTACTGGTTTAGCCCTCTAAGATCTGTTATGTCCTTTAACCCCCGACCCCTTTGTCTTTTTGAGGAAATAATTCTAGTGTCAATGAAGATGTCTTTGTGGATGGACAGTAGAGATGCGTGGAGGCTCTGGGGACGGGCTCCTGGGGAGGGGGCGGTGGAGGGCGGATGTGGGGATCACCTAATGTGGTAAAATGACTGAGATACATACATGTACCTGGAATGTCAGGGGTATGCACACGCCTTCGCGCAGGTATCAAATTTACTCCTACCTCAAGCGTCATCAGGTACACATCGCACTCCTATAGGAGACACATTTAAATAAGGCGGAAGTGCAAACGCTGCGTCGCAGATGGCGCGGGCAATTACATGCCACGGAATACTCTTCCTATGCCTGCGGAGCGCTGCTATGGGTGAGACCCGGGACCCCCTTCACCTACAATCACACATAGACCCTGAGGGTAGATTTGTGAGAATTCGGGGCAAATTGGATGGGCAACCGGTGGTTCTGGCCTCCCTATATTCCCCCAACACTGACCAGGGAGATTTCTTTGCACAGCTGTCCACAAAGCTGGCGCCCTGGCATGGCGTCCCATGGATACTGGGAGGCGATTATAATTGCATACTTGATGCCGCACTGGGCCGTTCCTCCCCACCCCACGCCGGCGCATGGAGCCATGAAGGCTCTCACTAACTGGGCAGCACAATGGGGATTGCACGATATCTGGCGCAATCGCAACCCTGCCTCCAGGGTATACTCCTACTTCTCGGGAGCACACACATTACACGTACGGTTAGACAGGTACATGATATCCACGGACCTTCTTCCCCTTGTCACAGACACGTACTACATGGGCCGCACCCACTCCGATCACAACCCGCACATACTGAAAATAGCATGGGAACGCCCGCACCCGCCCGTCCCCACCTGGAGACTGCAGCCGGCTCTACTCCTAGACGCCCCTTTCCGCGACTCCCTTTCCGCACAAACGGTGCAATACTTCAAAGAAAACACCGGCACGGCATCCTCCTCCTAGATTGAGTGGGACGCCTTTAAGGCTGTAATCAGGGGACACTCACTGGGCACGCAGGGGCATATACAGAAGCAGCTAGAGAGGGACCTGGCACGCATAGAGGCTGACCTACTCCAGCGGGAACAGGAGGCGATAGGAGGCGCAGGCAGACCACTACTCACAGCACGCACTGAACATGCACGATTACTGGAACGGCTATGCCATGTCAATTACGCGGCCCACTTGGCGCGCATGCACCACCTCAGCGATAAACCCGGAAAATTGTTGGCATGGCTCATCAAGCAGGAAGATCGCTCAGCGCCTGTATCTGCGATATGCACTGACAGGGGTGAGGTGGTGTATACACAAGCTAAAATACACATGGCCTTCACATGTCACTACCAGGCTTTATATCGCTCCCAACTCCGGGTCTCCGCCACGGATATCGCGGACTATCTCTCGGGCATACAGCTACCGAGACTGACCGCTGCGCAGCAGGATGAACTAGGGGCGCCACTTGCGCCCGAAGAGCTGCGCACCGCCATCTTTGCCCTGTCGAATGGTAAGTCCCCAGGTCCCGACGGGTTACCGGCCGAATACTACAAAGCCTACTCAGATATTCTGATTCCTGAGCTGCTAACAATGTATGCAGCTGCCGCTGAGGACTCCACCCTTCCCCCCACGCTAAATGAGGCCACACTCATCTCCCTCTTAAAACCTGGCAGGGATAGCACGTGCATGGGTTCTTACTGGCCGCTGGCTCTGTTGAATACCGATTACAAAATACTTGCCTCTACCTTAGCTCAGCGCCTGGCCCCCCTAGTCTCAACCCTGTACCCACGCGTAGTACATCCCACAACATACGTAGACTGTTTAGAGTGCAAACCTATGCCACCCACCAATGGCCCCGATCGGGATGCCTCGTCCTGGACCTCGAGAAGGCCTTTGACTCTGTCGAGTGGCCCTACATCAGGGCAACGATGGAGAAATACGACCTCGGGGACGACTACATCGACATGGTGAGACTACTTTATCAAAAGCCGACTGCATGTGCGCACGGGCAGGCTGTTGTCGGACACAATCCGGGTGCGGAGAGGGACTAGGCAGGGTTGCCCCCTGTCCCCTTTGCTCTTCTCGATGGCCATGGAACCCTGGCGGTGTTGTTGAGGGCGCGAGGAGAGGAGTGGGGGATCCCGCTGGCGGATGGCCTACACACGGTCTCGCTGTACGCGGATGATTTACTCCTGTACATCAGAGACCTGACCCTCATACCACAATCCCTGTCTGATATTTTTCCGACCTTTGAGGCCATGTCGGGACTCAAAGTCAACTGGGCCAAATCTGGAGCGTACTCTTTCAGCCCAGAAACACGGGAGTGCGATATCCACATCAATGGCGGGAGACTCACCTGGTGCCCTACAACGTTTAGGTACCTCGGAATACACATTTACAGAGACCCGCTGGACATGCTGGAGGGGAACGTGGTCAGAGCTATCTCCTCCCTGCAAGCACAGATGACGTTTTGGAAGACCCTCCCCCTGAACGTGCCCAGCCGTGTTGCGCTAACAAAAGTGATAGTCTTGCCAAGACTATTATACTATTATGCCAATATCCCAGTCTATGTTCCAACTCGGATATTTCGGGAGCTAGAGACATCACTCCAGAACCTTATTTGGAACACCGGAAGACCCCGTGTAGCATTGACAAAGCTCTATGTACCCACGGAGGCTGGGGGCCTCGCGGTTCCCAACCTGGAACTGTATTACCTGGCAGCCCAGATGCAGTGGGTGACAGGATGGCTGAGTGGCAGGAACCTAGACGACACCGCCACGGATGTTACAATCTGGACCCATACGCAGGTATGCACGTTGTTTCACCCCCTGACCAGAGCTCCTTGCCCGACGCAGCTACATGTGGCTGTAGCTGGCAGGTGCTTTCTGTGTAGCTTGAAATTAACACGCGAGGTGAAGCCTTATGCCCCAGCGCACCCGCTATTAGGCACCCCCAGAGACGGTGGAGTGGTGACGGAGGCAATGTTGGACAGGTGGGTGCAGGCTGGGGTGGAGACACTGGGCGATTTGTACGGGGACGGCGCCCTACTTCCCTTTGAGGTGCTGGCCAGGGACACAGGCCTCCCAGCCGGGCAATTTCTCCTTCATGCATCCATAACACACACACTTGCGCGCCCTTGGGGAGACATGACTGAAGAGCTGCAGACGCATCACTTTCTACAATATCTCCATGTCATGGGCAATGGCACCCACATAGTCCACTGGCTGACACAGGCCCTCCTGACACACACACACAACACCCTACCCAACAACTACGAGACAAGTGGGCGGTAGATAGAGGGAGGGCGTGGACGGACAAAGAATGGGCAGGGGAAGGCGCACGACCGAGAGAACATGCCGCCTCACATCACATCTCAAACCCGTACCTCAGACTACAATGCGCAAAATACCATGCGGCGTCACGTTTGCAGAAACAAAAAGTCACCATTTCTTTTCATATTTTCCATCAATTCTGCCAAAGCAATGTGATGCGTGTTAAACAACTCACCATGTATTGCCATTGTGTTGTATAGTCGTTATGGTGTTGTGCAGATTATGTATATCATTTCCTCTTGCTCAATACCTAAGTGTGTAATGTAAATGCTGGAAAACAAATAAAATATATTCAAACAAAAAAATTAAGAGGAGCACTGAAGAAGTTCTATTGAGAGAACAACATCTTGTAGGTGAACGTGTAGCAAAAGGTCTGCTATGCAATTGTGCAATTTTGTACCAGTATATCTGGGTGAAGTAAATTACATTAGTGCTAGCGGAATTTTACACCAACATGTGGAGCGACCAACAGTGAAAAATTCCGAATTTGCACTGGGCGTTTGATGAAAATGCTGTGTTTGCCCTTGTCTAGCAGTGGAAATGCTGGTACTAAATTGCTTGAGTGCAATCCATGTAATCCAGAAACATCCTTGAAAGTTGTCAGTTGGTGAATATATGTAATCCATCTCCTGATAAACCGATGCACTGCTAGAGAATAGAACAAAGGGCCTCATTACGATGTCGGGCAGAAATTTTCTGCCTGACACCTCCTCGGATTTGGGAACCAACCAACTCGCGGTCAGCAGTTCTGCCTGACCGATTACGATGCAACCAAACACTGTTCGGCGGAGTCTCATTGACTTCTATGGGAGCTCGTGTTCCGCCCAACACAGGCTCTTATGGGGAAATGGGGTGTGTGTGGAAAACCCTGCACCCTGTCGCAGGCACCCCATTGTGCCTGCCACATAGTGCATGGTTTTACAGGGGGGTCCATTAGGTACCCCCTTGGGCCCATACCAGAGGCCGCAGGATAAAGGGGGGCCTGCCAGGGCTCCCCAAAGTCAGTTTCCGACAGTCTTTTCGTGTCTGACAGGCCAACTCAGAAAGGCTGTTGGAAATCGGCATCATAATCACTCGGTCTCAAAGCTGTCCATAGAGCTGTACGATGCGGTTCCGTCCGACGCAAATTCTCTGAGAGCCGGTCGGAATTGATTCAGAAAGACCGTGCGGGTTAAAATCCAACTGCAAACATCATAATCAGGCAGGCGGATTGTAAACCGACCAAGTGGGTCAGAAGATCTCCTACACGGTCACGGAGATTCCTACTGTGGGGAGGAGGCTTTCCGTCCAACATCGTAATGAGGCCCTAAGTTATAAACCGAATGAATGCATCAAATGTGCTGTCTGTGGCACAGAGCACTTAAATCATTTTCTTAACACCTGAGAACTCACTTTTCACCATACAAGGGCCACGGGCCAAGATTCTTTATTAAAACTGTGAATGTGATAGGACAGCAGAGGCGTGTCTCTAGGGTCAGTTGAATGGAGCATTTTGATCTATCTGGTGCCAGGATGTGGTGATTGGCACAGACCTCAATATCACTGGTTTACACCCTCAATGGGTGGCTCTGATCCAGAGGGGGACTGAGGGCACCACTGAAAAAATGCACTGACCACAATGCATGTACAGGCTTGGTGATCTGATAATGTGCTGCAGATCACAAACGCTGTGAAGTCATGTAGTGGGGGGTTCACCATAGGAACCCTCGTCCGTTGTGGGGGGTCCAAAATTACCTGATGAGAGTAGCTGCAGTTAAGCATGGCACCAACCCATGTAGAGCGACTTCATGGTCTTCTTCGGGAACTGTAGTGCAGGGTACTCCTGCTGTAATGCCGCTCTCATTTATAAGGGGACATCCTGCTTTGAGGAGGACAGTCCCTCTTCTAAAGGGGGTGGAGCCTTTGATTGTTACCACCCATAAGGATGGCCACTGCTGTTTCTTCACCCCTGCGAACAGCCATAGTGATATGTGCATCAAAAGGTTACCTCAGGGCCCCCAGCCCTGCTCCTTATGATTCTCTTATCAGCCCAATCTCCTTCTTAAAGGGCTCCATGGGAAACAATCGCACATATTTCGCACATATTTCAGGGTATGCGTGACTATGAGCCTTCATCTAGTCCATGTTGTAGTGCTTAAGTCTGTGTACTTAAATCCACCTGCTAGCTTTAAAGTGATGTCTCTTCCATTTCTGTTGCGGCCCCAGCTCTTTGGGTTGAGTGCATGAGTGGTTTGTTTTCACTACCTAAAGACATGGGTCATTAGTTGAAAGCCTTTCTGAAAATATAACTGAAATCATGATCTCATGAACATGAGATTCCATTGGCCTTGCGGACCGACACATTGGGAGTGCCTTCATTGAAAATATAATGGAGTTTCTCCCAGCACGTGGTGTTCATTGTTGGTTCTCTCTTTCTGAACCATGACTTTCATGGTGTTTGCGAAGAGGGAAACAGTGTTGGAAAGAGGTGGACTTTCCGGTGGTGTCATACTAGCAGTCCTGTGGCAGATGGACCACTGGCAAAGAGTTTCCAATCAGCAAGCCTGTTTAGATCAGAAACTCAGCCGTTCACGTACTGCTCATTGATGTGTGTGTACTAGTACATGGGCTGGCAACACACCACACTCATCTTGAAGGATGCTCTATTCCTGGCCAACCCTAATTGACCCGCCTAAATGTTTTGTCTCCCAGAAATGACACTGACTGCTGGCATTAATGGACAGCTTCCAAAATTTAATTCTCTGATAAATCAGCACTCCAAGAGAAAACCAGGATATGGTCAACAAACACAGTTATGGAAAGGCTGGGATAACATCCTAGCCACTTAGAAAAGAAGGGTGTACCAGACATCTCACTGTTGGTTGGGGGAAGCAATGAATAATGGCTTGACTTTACAAAATATGATGAAACCTGGAAAGATGTTAGGAGATTGTACTCACTGTACGTTTTAGCCCAGTTGGGAAGAGAATGTCCTCCGCATGGTGAACAGGCATGTCTCTGTCCTCAGTGTAGCATGTGAAGGTGTAGGGGCAGCATGCTGTATTGCATGATTTATAGTGTGACCAGACCTCCCTTTGATCTGTGTCTGTGAGAGTGTGGCCCACTAACCCTTCTTGTACAAAGTTCTGCTGTTTGATTTAATCCAGAATTGTGCGCTGATATGCTATGTGTATGTCAAGTTTTTTATGTGTGTAGATTATGTATGTATTGCATGTGATAGTAGGACTCTGATTGTGTGTGTCAGGCGTCAGCAGGAAGAATGGAAGATTAATTGCGAAATACAAAGGGTTAACAATGGTACAATGGACAATGGTTATTATGGCCTTAAAAATTGTGCCAGATTGAAAGCCTCTCTGGAAATTCTTTGAGAAGACTAATAGAATAATAACCAAAGAAGACACTTCAGTCTTTCATCATTTTCTCTTTGCTGCCATATTGGAAGGGAACACCAGCAGGCGTTCTTGTCAGTGATCTAGTTACCGTTGAACAGGAAGTGAAAATGGAAACCATCCACTTCCCACCCCTTCTCGTTCTTTTCTCTGCAGCCTCTGACTGCTGGCAGCCATTTTACCAGCTCAATGTCAGATGATCTGCAGTGAGTCAATTGGGCTTCTCCATGCTCAATGCGGTCAGTCTTTTTGTCCAAATGAGGATCAGTGAGTCGCCTGATTCCTCTCAATGCAGTCTAGAAGCCTTGTAGAGTCATCTACAGGCAAAATGCAATGATAAGTTCAGCAGCTTTAGGTTTCCCTCATCTCAAAGCATAGAGTTATCTAATTCGGTAAGTCTTTATCTATGGAAAAGTTGATTTTGAACTATTTTCAGATAATCATTGTTAGAACTGATTCAAGTTATGAAATCATAGTTGAATAAAAGATTCTTTTTTAAATTCAGCATTCAAACACAAAGCAGGTGCCTATGTCTACAAATAATATTCATACTGGAAATGTTCTTGATTCCTATTAACCAACCCCTTCTTCTTATAGCATTTCATTACTACAAGAGACAGTTACCTGCAATCAACCAAGTCATGAGAAAAGTATACTTTGGCCTGGACACATGTGCAGTTCCCCAGTCACACATCATCAATGTACTAATGTGTCTGTATTTTGTGGTTTAAATACGGGGAGAGTCCTTAGCAATTGGTACCAATTGTTGTCTCTTTTCCACTTCATTTCCCCCCAGGATTCATTAGCAGTTCATCATCAGCTCCTGATACCCTGTAGACACAGGTTAGTAAGCTCAAGTCTGATAATGTGAGTCTGAGTACTAAAGCCCGTGGGATTCATTTTGGGTGTCCCCGGTTAAGCATGGCACAAGATGGAGGATGACGCAATGGAAGTATATTGCCTGCATTCGTATGGCTCGAAGGTGAAGATCCAGACACTGAAGCGAGGAGAATTGAGATACAACTCCCTTTCCAATTTCCATCAAGACTTTGTTAGCAAGGGCTGCTGATGAGTTATTCCTGAGTTCTGCCACTTGGTAGATGGTAGAGATGAAGGGTGGGACTGCAATTTATGTTATTCAAGGTGAGGATGTTTCTAGGTTAGGCCTACCCTTTTATCTGTACTTGGTAACTGCTTTAGAAAGGCTAATGAGAGTCAGATACAGAAACCGTGCACTTCATTGACCCCATGTGATGGGTGCTCCTGCTAGGAGCTACCTGCTGTGAGAATCATCACTCCACGCAAAAGCTCTGTGTGGAGAGCAACATGAGAAAGGCACTTGAAAAGACAACAAACTCAAACCAGTTCTGAGACAGTAGATTCACATCTACTTTATTGACAATATGCATAAAAAGGTAGATTCCATACCACCCTACTTTGCTGCAGTTCAAAGCTCTTTGTGACCAAGGAAGGGTGTACACTGTAGAATAATTGAAGGACTGCTGTGTGACCAAAGCTGGTGTCTGCATAACAGCCACGCAAAAACCTACCTGAAACTGTTATCGCTGCCAGGAGGAGGAGGAGAAGGAGGACGCCGCCACCGGCAAGAGTCAGCCACGCCATTTTCGACGCCGCCACCGGCCAGAGTCAGTAACGCCACACTTCGCGCCACCGCCCCGGGACCACAACCCCCGGCAGGCTCAGCGGCAGCGCGCACCACTGACGAGGCGCCAGCGCCAGGAGGAGCATATAATCGGCGCAGAGCCCCGCGTAGCGGGACGCGTGCCGGGCGAAGCCCGGGCAAAGGGCGGGCCCTCTGTGGCCAGAGGAGGCTGGGCTAACCCCCTTTCATCGCAATCCCCGTGGGCCCAACTGTAAGTCACTATCTTTCTTTCTTCTTCTACTAATTATTGCTATGGCCCAGAAGGGTGATAATCCTAAAGCGCCAAATACAACCTTAATTGGATCTATGGACAAATTTTTAATTAAGGTTAACACTGCATTAGACCAGAGTATCTCCCTGATGGAGAGGCGGGTCTCTCAGGATTTGGAACTCGCTAGGAGATCATCTATGGGTCACATTGCTAATGCACGCTCACCTGTCCACCATGCCCTATTATCTAGCATTGGCGTATCTGTTATTCCAGAATCCTTGTCGAATGGTCTGGCAGAGTGTGACTTGGACAACTCCTCTTTAGGGAATCAGTCCACGGCATCCGATCTGCTCCTGTTACCTTCCCCCAAGGTCATAGGCGAATCTAGCCCACCTATGGAATTATGCACCAGGCAACTCCGGGAAAGACGGCAAGGGGCTATCCCTATAAATAAGCAGGGGCTGGCTTATACATCAAAGGGGAAAAAAAGAGAAACAACCTAAACGTAAGAGAACCCTAATGGATGAAAAGGGGCAGACGCCCGAGTCCACTCAGGCAATTGTTCACTCATCCAATGAGGCTCCTCTGGGGGTGGTATCACAGATCGCGGGTGGAGTTAGCGGCTCAGAGAGTGGGCTGGCAATGGAGGACTCCCTACTGCCCAAAATAGGCGATTTATTTAATCTCCTTCTTCGCCCTGTAGTTGACAGGTTATCTAAGATAGAACAAAAACTTAGTAAAATCGAGTCCTTGTCGTTGAGAATTGTTGATGGTATGGTCAAGGTGGCCACTCCCAAAGCTGCTTCTCCCCCGAAGGCTATGCTATCGGGGGGGAATGCAGATGTCACAACAACTTCTTCAGACCAGAGTCGAGTGAAGCAGGTTGCAATAGCTCCCCCAGTGAATGCTCTTGCATTAGGCCCAATTGCATCACCTAGCCGTAGTACTCTAGTACATTTGACAGATGGGGCTGGGGCTGGGGCTGGGGCTCCCAAGGGGTCTGAAGATGCAGGGGGAATTAACATCGACCTGCCACCAGAAACAAGTCAATATCTGGTAGTTTTGGCTGGGGTCCCGGTTCTAAAAAAGGACGAGCATGAATCCTTCTCGTCCCTAAGGAACAAGGTGATAGTCTGGCTAAATAAACACAGACCTTTACCACCATCCATCTCCAGTAAAATACTTATGGTGCGTAGGGTCTCTTGGGTGGGCCACTCGGTCAAGTACATCAAGGGGGACTGTATCCTAGTTAATTTTAAAGATCCTAGGACAGTAGGGCACATATGCAACTGGAGACAATCCAACTCTGGTTCTTCCATAGTATCCCTACCCTTGGTCTATTTTTATCCCCCGTACACCCGACCCATGTGTGACGGTTGGTCACTAATTCAGCGGAAGGGGAGGAGTTTGTCCAATGTGGGCCGATGTGAACCTTCACCATCCTGTAACCAGACTTCCTGTTATAACCGGTTTAGCGGTTTGGAGTCTGTGGATTGACTCCAAGCCAAATCAATGGTATCCTTCACTCCAATTGTTCCATTGAGTTCCAGTTGCATCAGTCCCCCCAGGCCTTGTCAATCCCCAGCCATGGTATTACCTACTATAGCCCCAATTAGACAGGGGGCCTTGTATGACAACAATTTAATCCCCTTTCCCACTGGCAATGTACTGCACTCATCCGATGACTCACCTAGGAACCTTAAAATTGTGTCGTGGAATATAGCGGGTTTGCAGAAAAAACTATCCCTACCAGACTGGAACACCTTTATTGATGCCTATTACCTGTGCATATTCCAAGAAACATGGAGTCTAGAGCCTTTGTATAAGCCAGGTTTTAGTTGTTTCCACGTTCCAGCCATTCCTTCTGGGCGCGGCCGTCCGTCTGGCGGGCTGATAATCTGGATCAAAGCTGCACTTAACTGCAAGACTGTCCATCATTCAAACATTTCACCGGACCTTATGAGACTAACTATTAAGGGCCCAAAGAACAATGTTACATTGGAACTCTTTAATATTTACGTCAGAGGCTTGCAAGGGGGGGCAAAATCACCAACCGTTTCCACTCTTTCGGAAATTCTTACATCTTGCCCCTCTGACTCTTTATTCTTGATTGCTGGCGATTTCAACTGCACTTTTGAACCTTTGGCAGTAAATGGTGATGCAGGAATAGAGGAAGATGATGTTAGATGGGGTATACCACTCCTGCAGATCCCGCCTGTGAAAAAATGGTCACCGATTGTTTTACAACTAAATGCACTAACGCTTGGGCATGACTTAAAAGCTGTCAATGGGCGTACCCCTTCGGACCTTTTAGGAGCCAATACATATAACAGGGTCTCCTGCCCTAGCAGAATTGATTACATTTTGGTGGACAAAAGGCTATGGAAATACTTGATCGATATGGCAGTCATTCCTTCTATCCATAGCGATCACAATCCCTTGTCTCTTTGCATGCGGGGACTGTTGCACCATTTGGACCATCGGAGCAGCACCAGTAAACAGACCCCCAAACTCTTAATAGCTTGTACGAACAAGGTGGGTGCCCCCGAGGCTGAGACAATCCATACTGAAACCACTGATCTGATAGCTTCTCTCTTTACGGAGAGCATGGCCCCTAAAAAGTACCTCATGGGCAGGAAACCAGCCGATCACTGGTACAATAAAAACTGTAAGAGGAAAAAGTCTATCCTGATGCTTGCCATTAAAACTTGCAACCCGTTAGAGGTACGCCTTGCAAGGCATCAGTATAGGCGAGCCATATCTATAGCAAAGAGGGAATGGGAGGAAAATCATTGGGCCAACCTGAAATTAGCCAGTCAGTCCAAAAATAGTGAACTCTTCTGGGCTTTAGTAAGACAATCAAATGGTTGTGGTTCAGACCAACTTCCCAATCATATTACTGACAGAGAATGGTTTGACCATTTCAGCACACTGTATGCAGGGGATGAGGTTGCTGAGGGTAATGGGCACTGTGGCTATCTATTGGACCCTATGATTGGACCATTTGACTCTTTTGACCCTATAGAGAAGAACGAGGTGGTGGTGGCCATAAATAAAATAGTGCTCGCTAAGGCCCCAGGTCAGGATGGCATCCCAGGTGATTTGTTTCGGGCTAAACCTGAGCAATGGTCTACTTATTTTACACTTCTGATCAATGCACTCCTTGAGGGCTCACCGGTACCAAGTTCCTGGAAAGGGGAGGACGTGATCCCCATTTATAAGAAAGGGGCCAGGGAGAGCCCTGCCAACTACCGCCCTATAAGCCTTATTGACGCTGGTCAGAAGGTGGTTGGTAGGGTTCTACGGGAGAGAATCATCTTGTGGGCGGAGGAGAATAACATCATATCACAGTATCAGGCGGGATTCAGGCCATGTACGAGCACAATCGACCAGGCTTTTAGGCTGATGCTACTGCACTGGAAGGTTGTAAGCATTGGTAAGGGCGGTCTCTACCTTGCTTTTATAGACCTGAAGACCGCCTTCGACCTGGTTCCCCGTGAGCGCCTCTGGTCGGTCCTGCGGGACATGGGGCTCCCTCTCCCCATTCTGAACCTCTTAGCTCGCATGCATGAAGGGAACTATGCACGAATCAGGTGGGGTTCTCAGGCTCAAAAAACAGAAAAGATCCCTGTAAATAGAGGTGTCCGTCAGGGATGCGTCCTGGCCCCTACCCTCTTTATGTTGTTTGTAAACGGGGTAGTTTCCTTCTTATCTGAAATTAATGCTGATGCTCCCGTCCTGGCTGGTGTTAAGGTACCAACACTACTCTTTGCGGACGATACGCTGTTGGTTTCAAAAACTCCAGCAGGCTTACAGAAGCTGCTTGACCGGTTCTGCTTGTTCTGCAAATTGAGGGGCCTAGTTATTAATACCATCAAAACGAAGCTCCTCTATTTTAACCCCAGCAGGGCCGCCAAATCTACTCTTACGCTCGAAGGCGAGCCCTTGGAACGTGTAAAAGTTTTCAATTATCTGGGGATCAGAATTGCGGATAATCTTAAATGGCAGCCGCACATTGAAAGAATGGCCTTAAACCATAAACGGGTTACGGGTGTTATTGGGAGAGAACATCGAGCTTCGACCTCTAGACCCATTGCTCCTGCCCTGGAGATCTATGCTGCAAAGGCAATAGGCAGTGCTTTATATGGAGCGGAGCTCTGGGGCTTCAATAATGTAGATCCCCTCGTGACATCAGAGAACAAGTTCTTTCGAGAGCTTGTCTCTCTCCCTAGGGGATCACCTAGTAAACCTCTCTTGAGCGATTTGGGCCGACGCTCAATCAAGGATTTGGTCGGCTTACGCCCCCTTTTATACTGGGGTCGCCTTTGGCGTACCCCAGAGCTATCTAGCTACGCCGATGGCCTAAAGGAAGTAATGAATCTCCAGGGCTCTTATAAGATCACCTGGTTAGTTAACATCAAAAAACTTCTTTTGGCCATCGGCCTAGCTCCTGTATGAGAGCTAGGGGCCCCGGTGTCCAAGCTGACAATCAAGAGACTATATTGGGCATGGGTTGACAACCAAGCTCATAGAGATCCCAATCAGAGCAGGTTGACTGTTGAGTTTTGTCAGCTTAAGACAGTCCCCCGCCTTGAGCCTTACCTGGATTTTATCCAGAAACCCAGGGACAGGGCCCTCTTCATTCAGTTTAGAATGGGAACTCTTCCGGTCCACGAGCGTACTCATAAGTTGAAACCTCCTAACCAAACCCCTGCCACTTGCCCATTTTGCACTGGGATAGTTGAAACGATACCACACTTGTTCTTTGTATGTAAAGCCTATTCCAGACCGAGAGAAAAATGGTTGAGACCTGTCTGCCGATTGCTAGGTACAAGGAACCATTCAACTGCCCTTAGAATCCTTCAAACGGAGCCAAACACTACGTTAGTTTGTGGGGTGGCTAAATACCTAAGCTGGGCCTGGCTGATAAGATCGAAAGCCATATGATGATTCTGTTTTGATATTCCACGGCAAAGATGTTACTGGTTTTAGACATTTTTTAAAATCTTTTTAACCAATGTATTTTAATGATATCGGTTTTTCAGAAAAACTCTTCAAAGCTGATTCATGGTTTAATATCCCTTTTAATTATTGCACTGTATAATTGATTGTTAGCTCTAAGCTCTTCTTATTGTTGAAAGGACATGTATTTTTATATGTGATGCGCTTTTTAAGATATTTTATATCGAAATAAAGCTTTGTTCAAACCATAACAGCCAGGCTCCTACAAGCGAGGGCATATCACCTGAAGTCTGCAATTTCTGCTGGAGGAGCTGAGCTTAGAAGCCTGCCTGCCTGCTGAGAGAGGGAAGGAGTGTGCATTTTCCTGCAGGAAGAGGGACTGTCTGGGAAGAGACACCCAGCTCATTCCCAATGTGGGTAACTGAGTAATAGAGCACCTATAAGGGATTGAAACTAGAGAATTCCCTGCAGAAGAGTCCCCTGGTCACTGAGTGGTACCAGCCACTAACTGCACCAAGACTTTGGAAACTGCCAAGCATTGTGTCTAATTGATAGCCTGCAGAGTGAGAGAGAGACTGGTGATACCATTGAGATGTTGCAGGTTGAATACTTCCTCACCACCAAGTTGTGGCCCAGATCAGTGCAGAGGACACAACTGCTGAAGATCACCACCTGCTCACAATCAGCATGGAGGCCACACCTTTCATCTAGGCTCCCCTTCTGCACCCAGCCTAGGAAGGCTGCTACTATTGAAGACTAATTCTGCCTTTGAGTCTCAGGTTGATCTCTCCCAACCATCAGGTCCAATTGAGGCCACAGCTGTGGCCCCTGTTGTCAAAAACCTACTGCGGTAGTCCCACTGCCACAGAAGGCGGACTACTGCACGTGCTCGTCCCATCTCACAGAACTGCAACAACCAGTGCAGACATGAGTGAAATGAGACCTCGAGGAGCAGACACAGAGCTCTGCTATACAAATGTGAGACTTTTACCAAATGAACTTGAAGAGGAGAAAGCAGAGTGAACTATTGTGCGCTTCTATGCTTGAGGGCAACTACACCTGTTTTGTAATCAGAGCCTTGCCATGGGTTGTAGACACTGAGGAACTTCGTTAGCATGGGGAAGGGGTACCAAAGTGAGTAGAACTTCACTAAAGACTGTAAGCAGGATTACAAGCCTGCATCTGAATCATTAATTGTGTTGTGTAGTATTGCATTGTGTCTATTGGTTGACTGTTGAGTTCTGACCCCCTCTTACCCCTTCACTACCTCCCCAAGAAGCCTTAGACTTCTTGCTTCGCTACTGTCAGAGTCAATTGCGTAAATCGAGTACTTGGCCGAGTTCACACAGTTATTGGAGGACAGACCCCCAAGACGCCAGTGGCAAATGACCTCATCCACCACAGTCTTGGCCTTGAAGCCCCTGTCTCCCTGTGGCCCCTCAAACAGTATCTGACAGCCTAACTGCCCTTATCTCATATAGGCTCCAGAGAACTTGCCTGATGGCATCCTTTCTCCCTTGCAGACAATCTTGGTGCAAACATGATTTTACTTGACTAGTGAAACACACCATTTAATGAAAGAAGAAAAGTTGAATTTAATAATAATTATACACAAGTGTAATATTTCGTGTAATGACTAAGGTGTCCAAGTATGTATTCACCATGGCAGGCATGTGTTTTGCATACCACGTACTTGTTTTTAGTTCATGTCTGCCAATCATTGCATCCTGGCACTGGAGGTATAATAGCTCACAGGGTGGTTAGTCATGCAGGTAACTAAAGGCAATTTCTGACAAAGTGTCCTGGCCAGCTACAATAATAAACGAAGCCTGCTTTGCACCTGTGTCCTTTTTAGTCCGTAACCCATTCTTGGGTTCATCTTGAGAACTAGTAGTCTCAGAGTTCTCTACTTCCAAATTATTTATGATCAAGGACAAAACTATGTATACCCTCCTATTTGGGCATGGCATTTGGCCCTTTAAACAAATGACAGCACTTGCAGACTGATAAAATGCAATTATTGTGCAGGGCTATAGGTTATGTCTATGACTTTGCCTCACTGATGGGTAACTAATCATTCCCTGCAATACTTCAATATTCTCAGCAGTGAAGCAGTGGGTGAATTTTATTAAGCTATTTTCGTACCTGGGTTATCAAGATTCGTTTTTAAATCCTCATTCAATAGTAAAAAAGGAAAAAAAAATACGCAGTGAGTAAAATCTGCCTTTATAATTGCGGCGCAGTCAGAAAAGAGAACAAAATTACAGGAATTGCAGTCAGATAAAACAGGACCGTTCCTACCATAGTGAATAATTCCTCAAACATAGAATTTTACTGATTCGATTCAGATTTCAAATAGTCTACTTTATTTATTTACTAGAATTTTATAGACCCAGAGGTATCAGAGTGCTTTACATGAGGAGAGTTACATAGGTTACAAGTTACACATTGTTACAGAAGGTACGTAAATTACAAGTTACATCCGTTGGTTCAAGCAATGTACAAGGTAAGGGGTAATGTAAAAGGGCGATGGGGAGGGAAATTAAGTGGAGAATTGGCACAAGGAAAAACAGAGCAAGCAGGGGGAGAGAGATTCCGGGGAGAGAGGAAAGGAATGGGGGAGGCAAGCAAAGAATGATGGAAGGAAGGGGTGGGGGAGGAGACGAGGAAGTAACTGTGTCTGATGTCCGGCTGGGTGGGAGACGGCTCCCCACGGTAAAGGGATCATTCCCAGTCTTCCGTTTTGTGTGATTCCCTTGTCACGGTGG
Organism: Lissotriton helveticus; assembly: GCF_964261635.1. Taxonomy (NCBI): domain Eukaryota; kingdom Metazoa; phylum Chordata; class Amphibia; order Caudata; family Salamandridae; genus Lissotriton; species Lissotriton helveticus. The sequence goes on from NC_136067.1 coordinate 1,868,329,115, forward strand.
ACTCTCTCAGCCCGGTTGCTGAGACTCCAGGGCATAGATGCTGGAACCCTCCCCAACAAGGGGAGAGGAGTGCTTTGGTCATGGGCACAATTAGAAGAATGAAGGAAGGAGAGGGAGGGGGTAGAAAACCCAGTGTGAACACAGTGTCTAATTTCCGGCAGGGTAGGAGACGGTTTCCAGTGGTAAGGGGATCAATCCGAGTCCTCCACTATGTGAGAGTCTCTTGTCACTGTGGACTCTCTCAGAAGCGTCTCTGAGAGTCCAGGGCGAAAATGCTGGATCCATCCCCAACAAGGGGAGTAGAAGTGCTTTGGACAAGGGCATACTAGATGGGGCCATAAGGAGTCGGGCTGGTAGGGTTGCATAGGTTACAAATTTCACATTATTACAGAAGGTACGTCAATTAAGAGTTACATCCATTGGTTCAAGGCGTTTAGAAGGGTAAGGGGATAATGTAAAAGGGTGACAGGGAGGGAGATTGAGTGGAGCATAGGCATGAGGATAAACAAAGCAGTTACGGGGAAAGAGATTCAGGGGAGAGAGGGAAGAAATAGGGGAGGCAAGCAAAGAATGAAGGAGTGAAGAGGTGGGGTAGGGGGTAGGAGACACCGCGAGGAGACGAGGAAGTCCAGGCTAGACCCCGAAGTATCAGAGCGCTTTACATGAGGATTAAGGCGTGTTACAGCTTTACATCAATTACAGTTACATTTAAGCATGGGCTAAAAATTTGTTCCGCTCGCGGAATTTGCGGATTTTCTGCGATTTCGCGATCCGCGAATCTCGCGAAATCGCGGTAAAATCCGCGAATCAGCGGGGACGAATTTTCAGCCAAGCACTTACAGCAGAGGTCTTCAAACTGTGGGGCGCGACCCCCAGGGGGGCCGTGGAGCGATGCAAAGGGGGTCGCGCCTTCACAGTGTCACTTCTGTCCTGGCCTCCAGGGCTTCAGCCCCCCTCCTCCCCCATCCTGTGTCTCAGCCCGGGCTGCTGCAGTGCAGCTCGCGCTCCTGGGGCCTCGGCTGAGCAGTGTTTGGTGTCTTATCTCCTGAGTTTTTCACAGTTCCTTAACGAGCATTAGCATATTTACATGCCTTTGTTAACTGATTACCAAAGCTTAGTTTTTTTATGGTTCCAGTACCCCCTGGGCCCCCACTCTACCTATTCCTTACATTTGTATTTTTGCACTTACTGCTGTAGTGTGAGAATGCATTTAATGAAAAGAAATATAAAGTTGGGTTGCCAAAAGAAACATGCCTGCTATGTGTTGTTTAAAGATCCTGCAGAGACCTGCTCTTGACACTAAATTGAGTTATAAATAAAAAAGTATGTATTAATTAGTTATGTGACTTTTCAGTCTTTATTCTCTTTAATTATTAGTCATGGATCATTGAGGCATCCCTAGAACACAATTAAAAGTGCTTTCTATTTATATTTGCTGTTCTAAGTATTCACAGATAAGTGCAAAAAATTCAGCTGTAGGTGACTGCTTATTTCTGGGCCATCAAAATAATGAGCTGGTAACCCTAATCATTAGACTGGAAGTTTGTTGCAGGATCAGCACATTATTTATTTCCTCCACCCTCGAACCCTGATTAATGCCATTATAGCAATAGTTTAACTTATATCTGAAACCCTACGCTTCAAGTTTGTGGGAATGCACCCTGCTTTCAGACTACTCACTTCTCATTCTCGCCTTCACTTTCACGTTCACCCTGCACTCCCAGCGATCACAATGCACTCACACTGATCACCATGCACTCATAGCGATCACCATGCACTCATAGCGATCACAATGCACTCACACTGATCACAATGCACTCACACTGATCACAATGCACTCACACGGATCACCATGCACTCACAGCAATCACAATGCACTCACACTGATCACCATGCACTCACACTATTCACCCGCTCACCCTGCACTCACACTGATCACCATGCACTCACACTGATCACCATGCACTCACACCAATCACCATGCACTCACACCATTCACCTGCTCACCCTGCACTCACAGTGATCACAATGCACTCACACTGATCACAGTGCAATCACACTGATCACAGTGCACTCACACTGATCACAGTGCACTCACATCATTCACCTACTCACCCTGCACTCACACTGATCACCATGCACTCACACTGATCACCATGCACTCACACTGATCACCATACACTCACACCAATCACCATGCACTCACACCATTCACCCGCTCACCCTGCACTCACAGTGATCACAATGCACTCACACTGATAACAGTGCAGTGCAATCACACTGATCACAGTGCACTCACAACATGCACCCACTCACCCTGCATTCACAGTGATCACAATGCACTCACACTGATCACAATGCACTCACACCATTCACCCGCTCACCCTGCACTCCCAGTGATCACAATGCACTCACGCTGATCACAGTGCACTCACATTGATCACCATGCACTCACACTGATCACAATGCACTCACACTGATCACCATGCACTCATAGCATTCACCCACTCATAGCATTCACCCACTCACCCTGCACTCACAGTGATCATAATGTACTCACAGTGATCACAATGCACTCACACTGATCACCATGCACTCACAACATTCACCCGCTCACCCTGCTCTCACAGTGATCACTCTGCATTAAAAATGTTCTTGCATTTTTCACTCTGTACCTCACCCTGCAGTCACACGAGCACACTTCTCACCCTGCACTCATGTGACACTCCACTCACCTGTCCCTCCCTTACTGCTCAATCTGTAGCTCACTCAAACAAGGCCATCACTAACCATGCACTAATTCGTCCCACTCTGCACTTACAGCCGAAATCAAATTCATATGGTCACATCACTCACCCTGCAGTTACTCCTTTTACCCTACTCTCACACTGTTGCATTGCTCACCGTGCAGTCACATGGGCACTCTTGTCACCCACACAGTGCAGAAGGTTTAAGTGCCTGGTACAAAGAAGATGTACCATGCACATCACAGAACTGAGTGTGAGTAAACTATGAGTAGCGCTATAAAAAAATGAAATGTTTGTCAGACAGGTGCTATAGAGAGATGAGGTGTATTGTTGGTGAGTGGTAGTGAGGGAATTCATGGAGAAGGTGGAAAGACTGTTGCACCGTGTGCGACCAGTGCTTGGACAAGCCCTGGCAGGGAGTGTTAACCCCCCCCCCCCGAAGTTCGGGTCTAGTGGATCCCCTGCTTCTGCCTATTATTTACATTTGTAGTGCGCTACTGTTACCAAAAGGTGTCCTGGGGCTAATAACCATCTGCCTGCAATGTGAGAGAGGGATCCGGGGTTGGGAGAGGAGAGAAGAGAGGGATGGAAGGAAGGGGGTGAGAGGAAAGGGGCATGGGTAAACTGCTTAACTCTGCACACGACCGCCACGGTTTGAATGCACCCTTGCTGCTCCCGGCCATGGCCAGGTGAGCTTCTAATGTGGCAGCGCGTTTTCCTGCGGATTGGGAGGCCCTTCACAGAGGTAGACTAGACATCTTTCTGATGTTAATTGCTATATTTTGGTTATAAACTGGTACTGATGGGGTGAAATCTTTCCTCAGTATTACTGTGTTTAAAAAAATTCTAAATAATAAAGCAATGCTACCCCAAAATACGCAGCATCACAGAACATTATTTACATTTTCTACTCACACAATTTAGTCAAGCCTGTCGCATAATTTGGTCCTCACCTTCCTCATAACCTAGAGATTTAGAAATTTTTGTCAGGAGGGGGTCCTTACGTTTCAAAATGTTGACAGGGAGGTCTCGGCATCCAAAAGTTTGAAGACCTCTGACTTACAGGGTTACAGCAGCAGGTGTTGAAGCATTAGTTGAAGCTAATTTTTTGTAACCTTTTACAAAAGAGTTACAAAGAAATTAACTTCAACTTGGGCACCTGCTGCTGTAAGCCTGTAAGTGCTTCCTGGCGCCTCGTTGCCTACCTGCAACTATTCTCTGACCCTGCTCTGACCCTTGTAGCAGGGTCAGAGAATAGTTACAAGTAGGCAATGAGGCGCCTGCCACGAAAATTAAACCTCAACAGGAAGCACTGACAGATATAAAAACAAGCATTTGCAATGCAATAGGTCTCGCATTAGGAACGTTTGAGCTATTGGTCTTGTAAATGACAATTTTTTTTATTTATGTGTTGGTTTTGAAAATAGCTAAATTAATAGCTTTGTCATTTACAATGCCAATAGTTATAACTTTCGCAATTGTGACACCTATAGCATTTGTAATGCAACATGTTTTGTATTTACATGACTTAGCTGTATTGATATTACAAATTACAATGGCTTTTGTTTTTTTAAATAATTAATACTTAAATAAAAGTGATTTTAATTTATAATGGCAATAGCTTAAACTTTTGTAAATAACTTTTGTGAAGATTATGTTCAGGGTATTTTATTGTGACGAAAATCCAAGAACAGAAGTGAAATATTAACATTTTTTTGTGACATTTGTAATAAAGTTTGAAACATTGAGAAAACATATTTGAACCAGTTGTTGTTGAATGGTTGCGCAGATTGATGCTGGGGTGGCGCTGAGTGGTGCTGTGGTGGTGCTGAGTGGTGCTGTGGTGATTCTGAGTGGTGCTGTGGTGGTGCTGAGTGATACTGGGATGGTGCTGAGTGATGCTGGGGTGGTGCTGAGTGGTGCTGTGGTGGTGATGAGTGATGCTGTGGTGGTGCTGAGTGGTGCTGTGGTGGTGCTGAGTGATAATGTTGTGGTGCTGAGTAATGCTGTGATGGTGCTGAGTGATGCTATGGTGGCGCTGAGTGGTGCTGTGGTGGTACTGATTGGTGCTGTGGTGGTGCTGAGTGATACTGGGATGGTGCTGAGTGATGCTGGGGTGGTGCTGAGTGGTGCTGTGGTGGTGATGAGTGATGCTGTGGTGGTGCTGTGGTGGTTCTGAGTGGTGCTGTGGTGGTGCTGAGTGATACTGGGATGGTGCTGAGTGATGCTGGGGTGGTGCTGAGTGGTGCTGTGGTGGTGATGAGTGATGCTGTGGTGGTGCTGAGTGGTGCTGTGGTGGTGCTGAGTGATGCTGTGGTGGTGCTGAGTGATGCTGTGGTGGTGCTGACTGGTGCTGTGGTGGTGCTGAGTGATAATGTGGTGGTGCTGAGTGATAATGTGGTAGTGCTGAGTGATGCTGGGGTAGCGCTGAGTGATGATGTGGTGATGCAGAGGGCAGAAAGGCACAAAAAGCAGTCTAACAAAGGGCAGAAGGGCAGAAAAACAAGGGAAAAACGAGTCTAACAGAGGGCAGAAGGGCACAAAAAAACACTCTAACAGAGGACAGAAGGGCAGAAAAACAAGGGAAAACGAGTCTAACAGAGGGCAGAAGGGCACAAAAAACGAGTCTAACGTGGCAGAAAAGCACGAAAACTAGTCTAACAGAGGGCAGAAGGGCACAAAAAACGAGTCTAACAGAGGGCAGAAGGGCACAAAAACAAGGGAATAACAGAGGGCATAAGGGCACAAAAAATGAGTCTAACAGAGGGCAGAAGGGCACAAAAAACGAGTCTAACAGGGGGCAGAAGGGCAGAAAAACAAGGGAAAAACGAGTCTAACAGAGGGCAGAAGGGCAGAAAAACAAGGGAAAAACAAGTCTAACAGAGGGCAGAAGGGCACAAAAAACGAGTCTAACAGAGGGCAGAAGGGCACAAAAACAAGGGAATAACAGAGGGCATAAGGGCACAAAAAATGAGTCTAACAGAGGGCAGAAGGGCAGAAAAACAAGGGAAAAATGAGTCTAACAGAGGGCAGAAGGGCACAAAAAACGAGTCTAACAGGGGGCAGAAGGGCAGAAAAACAAGGGAAAAACGAGTCTAACAGAGGGCAGAAGGGCAGAAAAACAAGGGAAAAACAAGTCTAACAGAGGGCAGAAGGGCACAAAAAACGAGTCTAACAGGGGGCAGAATGAATCCCGCCCTGCGTGTTTGTCCACGAAGATGCCACCTTTTTGTGCAATACCTCTACTCAACTGGAGTACTTTCTACTGTCTAATCAGTAAGTGCTCCCTCGTTGGCTAAATGTATAGGGGCAGATTTACAATAACTGGCGCATCCCCAGGGGTGCTTCAGTTATTGTGCGCCGCAGCTCCGCCACCCATGGTGCGCCGCATTTACAATGCGGCGCACCATGTGGCAAAAACGGCACAGATGCGTCACGCATCTGTGCCGTAAAAGCAGCGCATTGCTGGAGCTGCGTCGCGCTTGCGACGCAGCTCCAGCAATGCTCTGGTGGGCCCTATCCCCCCAATGCTGCATCAAGCCTTGCGCCTGCTTCAAGCAGGCGCAGGGTTTTGACGCAGCATTGGCCTAAAAGTGACTGAGTGAAATCTTGTAGATTTCACTCAGCCACTTTTAAGAGGCATGCCTGCGCAGGAATGCCCTCCCCTTGCCAGAACGCCTCCTTATGGCGCAGGGCTTTACAACGTGACGCATCTCTCAGATGCGTCACGTTGTTAATACCCAGCACCATGGCGCATCTTTTGTGCTGCCGCTGCGCCACAAAAGGTCTCGGTAGAGGGTGGCAGTGGTGAACCAGAGGGTGGCAGTGATGAACCAGGGGGTGGCAGGGGTGAACCAGAGGATGCTCTGATGAACCAGAGGATGGCAGTGCTGAACCAGAGGTGGCAGGGGTGAACCAGAGGGTGGCAGTGGTGAACCAGAGGGTGGCAGTGCTGAACCAGAGGGTGACAGTGGTTAACCAGAGGGTGGCAGTGGTGAACCAGAGGTGCTGTAATGAACCAGAGGGTGGCAGTCGTGAACCAGAGGGTGGCAGTGGTGAACCAGAGGGTGACAGTGCTGAACCAGAGGGTGGCAGGGGTGAACCAGAGAGTGGCAGTGCTGAACCAGAGGGTAGCAGTGATGAACCAGAGGGTGGCAGGGGTGAACCAGAGGGTGGCAGGGGTGAACCAGAGGGTGGCAGTGGTGAACCAGAGGGTGGCAGCGATGAACCAGAGGGTGGCAGTGGTGAACCTGAGGTGCTGTAATGAACCAGAGGGTGGCAGTCGTGAACCAGAGGGTGGCAGTGGTGAACCAGAGGGTGACAGTGCTGAACCAGAGGGTGGCAGGGGTGAACCAGAGAGTGGCAGTGCTGAACCAGAGGGTAGCAGTGGTGAACCAGAGGGTGGCAGGGGTGAACCAGAGGGTGGCAGGGGTGAACCAGAGGGTGGCAGTGGTGAACCAGAGGGTGGCAGTGATGAACCAGAGGGTGGCAGTGGTGAACCAGAGGGTGCTGTGCCCATACACGACCGCATGGTTAACTTTGCCATGCAAGCGGCCCGCAAACACGCAAAAAGCCCCGCGAACACGCAAAAAACCCCGCGAACACGCCAAAAACCCAGCGAACACGTGAAAAAACAAAAATCCGCAAATTCGCACGAATTCGTACATTTTGCGGATTGCGAATTCGATTTTGCGCGAATTCGCGGAATGCGAATTCGCAAATTTCGCCCATACTTAGTTACATTACAGTTCGATCCGTTGCTAGTGCATTCAATAAACATAGAAAACCAAGATGAGGAAGAAAACAGTGTCTAATTAATTAATTGCTATCTAATTAACTAATGGGGGCCACTTTTATTTTCATTTTCAATTCGATCCCCCCAACACAGCAGAACCTAAAAGGAGCTACGGAAAGAAAGACAGCCCTGTATTTCATCTTATGTTGCACTACCTGCTATAATGCAGACATGTATTGTTACAAAGCAGGACTCCAAGTCTGTAGGTCGATTAAAGCTCTTTTACCTTTTTACCGCGGCGACAATTCCGCCGCAGTGCGGCAGCTTTGATGAGTGGGCGGGGTCGCATTGGCCAACGGACGGAGGTAGTGCGCGTGAAGGCCTTTGGCCGACAGAAGCATGCAACGGGTTAATGTGGCAGCACAGAATTGCCAACCTCTCACAAGAAGACAGCTGAAATGCCACCCTGCATTCCACAGGTGCCTGTTCCCATATAAGACTGGTCAAACTAATGCAACATCCACACGATTACAATATACTAACTATGCAACAAATATATTTTTGTGTCTGATTTGATTTGTGAAATTCTTTCAGCATCAGGTGCCTCTTGCACTGGGCCCTGATGCAATAGTTTTGAGTAAGCCCTTGCAAAAGCTAAAATGTAACTCTGCAACCCACCTTGGCAATAATGCACATCTGATAGACCGCAAGAGGGAGGGTGACCACTGTCCGAAGCACCATGGTGGCACAGATGATGTTTGCCCACCATGGCAAGCCTGTGGCTTGCTGCAGAGAGAGCAACAGGCTTTCAGCCAGGTGGACAGGGGCGTGTCGGCCACGCTCTCGTACCAGCCCAGCACGCCCCCGCTGCTGCTCGCAGGCACAGGGGGGCCCGTAAACAGGATGCCGCCACCACGGTCCTAGTCTGGCGGTGCACTGGGAGCAGGGTTGGATTGGGAATGAAAATCGGCCCAGGCACACAAAAAAAAAAACGGCCCTCATTTGCATAAACATTCCTCATATCTCTGCGTTGGTGTAATCTTCTAAAAAAAACTTTAGGAGGGGGGGAGGTAAAAAAAATGCACGCGTTAGTTTACACTGGTGACACAAGTGAGGCCACTTCTACTTAGTCCCCCTACCCCCGCTCAGTATGTGCACACATTAATGGGCCGAGCGAGACAAAGGAAGTGACACCTCTGCCTGTTGCTAAACGGAGGTAATGAGCGCCCATCCGCCTCTAGAAAGGCCACTCAGACTCCCACTGGGCTGCTGGCAGTATTCGAACAATAGAGACAGAGTACAACTAGCCCCCCAGACTGCTCAAAAAAGCAGCCCACAGCAGAACTCGGACACCGGCCCCTCGGGCATTGCCCGAATGCCCGTGTTACCAATCCGACGGTGACTGGGAGGCAAGGTCCCATGAACTGCGGGGCTTGGCTTTTATGGTGAAGGCTGGAGACAGTCCTTGCAGGTTTCCCGACCATGTGGCACGTCCCTGGCGAGCCCTGAAGTCGGAGACAGTGCTAGTATGTTGGCACACCTGCTGCCATGGTGGGTGAGATGGAAGACCGATCCAACACTGGCGGGTTGCTGGTACAAGACACCGGCTGAACATCCTCAGGTCTGAAATGTTGAAATAAATTAAACCATCCTCTCTCTCCTTTCCAATTAAACGTTGCCTTAACCAAGAAACTACCAGCACTTCAAATCACCTTCACTCTACATGTTTCCAAGAGTCCGAGGGCCAAGACAGCCTTTTGAGAGTTCCCAAAAGTTGTGTGTTTCATAACGATGTGGAAATAAAATCTATAATTATGCCCCTTCGCTGCCCTCTGCGCGATCTAATTATGCCCCTTTGCGCGATCCCATTTGCGCGATTAATAATTGCCCACATTAAAAGCCGGCACCATTTTGTTTTTAATTCACCCTTTGGTGTCCCAAGACCCCGAGCACGAGCACGACACACCTGCACCTGGCCTTCCTCATTTTCACCATCTGTCTCTGTGGTTTCTGCCAAGTCCGGGAAACCAGTACATGAGTTCCTGCTCCCCCGCAGAGATGGTTCATGTTTCTGACATGAAGCACAAGCACAAACCCCCAAATGAGGAAGCCTCCCCCTTCCAACTGTCAGACTATTTCACATCGCAAGTCCCCTCACGAAGCCTAAGACATGCCCCCATTTCTTCACACTCTGCTCCTCTTGCTGATCTTTGTTCCTCTATCTGCCACGACCTGTTTTGTTCCTCTATTTTGCCTCGTGACCAAGACTGTATAAATATTCTGCTGTTGAAAATAAAACCCCCCCCACTTCAAGAGAGGGACTTGAGAGATTGCTCCTGTGCCCGCTTGGTGCTGGAAGCGCTCCCCTTAACTCGAGTTATTGGTCTTCTCCTCCTTCATTTGAGCACCACGGACTCCTCGCTTTGCATTGACAAGAAATTATGATTTATTAAGCATAGAAATTCAGAAATGAGGTGATAAGTAAATTTAATTTACCACATTATTTGGCGCCCGGAACAGGGACATTCCCTTTCCCCCACGCACCGGAGATATTGGACCCGGTACTGTCCCCTCCTGACCGTTGACGGACTTCAAAAGTGCACAATGCGGGGAATTCCCGCTAACTCCCTCGAGGCGAAGAGGGGGACCGACTGCCCAGCATCCAGACGAGGCGGTGAGGAAATAGCGGAACGTCCTGAACCAAAGCCCAAACTGCGAAGCAGACGAGTCCGAGGTTCTACAAATCCCACCTTGAAACTGCGCGCCGCGTTTTCCCAAAATCTTCAAGAGGCCTTCCAGTTATTTTTCGGTGAGTACTGCTGAAAAGTATAAAAACGAACCCACAGCTTTTGTGGGGGCGGTAAAGATACGCGTTTTGTTGGTTTCTCACCTATCTTTGGTGAGGACTACTAAAACTAGTATAAAAGACGGACTCACTACCTTGTGGGCACGGTAAAGATACATGTTTTTTGTGGTTTTCTCACTTATTTTGTGAGGACTACTAAACTAGTATAAAAGACGGACTCACCTCTTTCGTGGGTATGGTAAAGATATTTGTTCTGTTTGTGTTTTTCTCACTTCTAAAATCTTTGAAAGTCTTGCCATCATGCCTATTTTCTCGAAAATACGTAAGATGGCAACCAAAAGGAGTATTCTTGAGAAGGAAATTCCCCTTCCTCCTCGGGATACTCCAGGACACTTCATGTATGCAAAACATGGTGTCGGTGCACTTATTTATTGTGATCTATGGGTAGAATATACTAAAGACCTAGAACTCAGATATAGATGGCCTGAAAATGGTAGTTTTCATACGGAGTGTATTATGAAATTAGAGGAACAGTTATGGAAGAAAAAGAGAGTCCGCCAGTCACAGAGTGACTCAGTAGAATTATGGAGAAAAGAAGCCCATAGGAGGCAACAGAAGGAATTGCATAAAGTTGAAAAGGGTAAGAGAATGTCAGAGCAGGCCAAGAAATAACAGTTACAAGAAATAGGGAAAGAAGTAGTTAGTGAAATGAATAAAAGGGAACAATCAGCCATTTCTACTGGTTTTTATCCTGTATTGCCATCTGCACCTGAAAACCTTAACATTGCATCAGCACAGCCTACAGCCCCACTACCAGAGGATACTTTTACTAATTTTCTCTTAGATACTCCACCACCCTATGAAGTTCCAGTCATTCAACACCCTCTGCCTCCGCCATCCCTTTCACAACATAACGCACCACCTCTTACTCCAGAAGGGGGTGCCGTAGGTCCAGACCCAGGTAAAACAATTCCCGACTGCCCCTATGACCCGACTCCGAGCAACACAGGGGAGGCGGGCCGAATAAGTAAAATACTTCATGACTCCTGGGAAGAAATAAGACATCTACCAGCAATTGACACGTTTCTTCAAGCGGCCTCTGAGTTTCTTCGTACTGGAGAGAACTCATGAGCCATTAACGCTATGATTACAAGAAGATCACACCCTGTAAAAATGCACATGTATAGGTTCCTCCTTTGCTGTTTCATAAAACACATACAAGCAGAGGAAAGAAATGTACCAGTTTCACTTTTTGATTTATTAGATTCCGCATCCGACCACACTAGTCTAGAACTTATAAATGATGCACTAGACAGGTTCACCCGTAATGTGACCCGTATTCTGCAAAACTTGCAAACAAATGAAGAGAATAAGAAACTTGAGGAGGAAATTACTGAACCTACTGAAAAAGTCCTACCCGTTCGTTCTTCCGCCCCTAATTCACGAACACCCCCGCCTACATTCCTCCAAGGTCACTCTGAACGGTCATCTCCAGATGAGTTATTTGAAAATACATCCAATGCATTAGACTACTGGTTAGACCAGGAACCTCCGCTTACACCGGAGGAGGAGGAAATAGCCAGAACTGTGACCCTATGGGTCTCTCAATATAAGATATATGACAATGATCTCATAGCCCAGCTTTTTCTAGCATTACCACGCTCACATCAAAGATTAGCAAGTCTCTACATGGTACAACATTTCATCACACTCAATGACACTCATTTCAAACATGATCCAAGACTCGAAGATTTTCTGTCTGACTGCGCTGATAACATGTTCCTCCACAATAGTTCAGTTTTTCTCAACACATTTATAGATTTTAGACAGAAATACCAGAAAGTGACTGGATATAGATCTCCCCATAATACGTGTGGATCAACTAATAGACTTCCTCAAACACGCCAGTTCCCCATGAGAGAGGTCCACCCCAGAGCTGACACAAATGGAGCGCTACAACGCGTCTTCATTTATGTACCCTTGACAAAACTTGAGTTACTAAGGATGAAAGAGATGGTTCCCTCCCACTCAAAGGATCCTGCTGGATTCTTTAAGGAATTAGGAGATGTATTAATGATGGGAACATATACTCTTTCTGATATCACAGCAATTCTGAAATTATTGTTGCCATCAGGTATATATGACAAACTAAGAGAAAAAGATTGGGAAGTAGCAGGTGAACACATTAGATGGACTGAACTTCAGAATGACGGAAATACTAGAGTAGCAGGTCAAGGTATAGGAGACAGACTAAAAGCACTTCCTGGCACTATTTTAAAGGTGCTACCACAGTTACTAACAGTGAAAAAGGAGGACTGGGATGCCATTTCCTCCTGCAAACAGAAACATGGTGAAGACATAGGAGATTATTACACTAGACTTGAAAAGTGTTTTGCGGTAAATAGCGGCCTTACGCCGACAAGTGAAGCTTACCCGCATCTGTTTGTTTCCAAATTAGTAGATAACGCCTTGCCAGCCATTAAGGATAGAGTACTAAAAGTAAAGAGTACCTGGCAAGCACATACACCTCCACAGGTGTTACAAATGCTACAATATCACCAGAATCGCATTAGGGATGAAGAAGAAAATGATAAGAAACGCATGAAAGATACAAAGATGAAAGCATTAGTAGCCCAAACTGCACCCCAGCGTCAACAGACACCAAGTAGCCAGACAAATATAAAAAGCACTTGTAATTATTGCAAAAAGATGGGACACTTCGTTAAAGATTGCCCTGTCTTAAAGCACAATTTGGCTACTGGTAAGACCCAGCCACGCCCGTATCAGCCAAAACAGAATGGTTCCCTAGACAGTTCAACACCTTCAGTTCCACTGACAACACAAATGGCCCAAATGAATATTATAGACAGCGCCTACACTGAATATTACCCAGATTTCTCATGATGTTGCCCAGAGAGAGAAGATGACAAACTGCCCCTAATCCCCATTCCAGTAGATCAGACAGGTCCATTTATAGAGGTCCGACTTCTCGGGGAGGATAGGAAGTTTCTACTAGAAACTGGGGCCAGTAAAACAACAATAAGCGATCAAGAGGTCCCAGAGGCTCCTCTCTCGGGTTCAAAAAGTATTTCTCTTGGTTTCTCGGGACAACCTGTGACAAACGTCACGTCAAAGCCACTGCCCTTGCAGGTTGGTCCCCTCATGACAACTACAGATCTTATATTGACAAAATCATGTCCAGGAAACTTGCTTGGTATAAAAACATTGAAAGAATTAGGAGCTGCCATTGTTTGCTCACCTACAGATGTCAGACTATTTCTGCGAGATTTCAAGGGCCAGTACACAAGTAGAGAATTAGATGAGCGTTTGAAAGATTTGCCACACACCCTGTGGGCCACTGATTCCACCACAGTAGGATGTATGGAAATAACACCTCACAAGGTTACACTGAAAGAGGGAGCCCAACTACCACGCATAAGGCAATACAAAATTCCACCTCAGGCTGAACAAGCATTAATGTTAATTATTCAGGACCTAATACAGTCAGGTGTGATTAAGGAAACAACTTTTAACATTTGCAATTCCCCTGTTTTACCAGTTCATAAAAAAGTGGAACCAGGAACACCACCTGTCTACAGACTAGTGGTGGATTTGAGAGAGCTCAATAAATGTGTCGTTCCACAACACCCTGTGGTTCCAGACATCTCCACCCTACTCACAGCCATAGATGCGGAAGCAACGCATTTTTCAGTCATTGACTTGAAAAACGCATTCTTTAGCATACCTATTCACCCAGCTTACACAGGAATGCATCCAACTCATACAACAAATACCACAACCAACAACACAGAAACAAGTTCGAGCTTTTGTTGGTCTCACCTCATATTGTAGACAGTGAATCCCACAATTCGCACTCATTTCCAAACCGTTAGTGCAGCTGACAACACTCGAAGCTGGCGCTACTCCACAATTACCCTGGACAGATGAACACACGCAAGCCTTTCAGACTCTTAAAAAAACTATGTGTCAAGCCCCAGTGCTGGCAACACCTAAATACACCAAAGATTTTACATTATTTGTAACAGAAAACTCAGGTACAGCACTATCAGTTCTGACCCAACTTCAAGCAGACAAACATAAACCATGTGGTTATTTTTCAAGCACATTAGATCCAGTAGCACAAGCATTGCCTGCATGTCTGAAATCAGTAGCAGCTACTGCACAAGCTATTAGACAAAGCGATTCTATTGTATTGGGACATCATCTGATAGTTCAGGTCCCACACGCTGTAGAACTTATGTTAAACAGAACACAAACACAGCATCTGACAATAGCCAGACTCACCGGATATGAGATGACACTTTTTCAGCCACACATTGAGATTAGACGCTGCAACATTTTAAACCCAGCAACACTGTTGCCACTGACCTCTCCTACTGAAGAAATTCACGATTGTATTGACATAATTGATTTAGTGACCAAACCAAGACCAGATTTACAAGATACTCCCCTTGCTAAGGCAGAAATGACACTCTTTGTTGAAGGTTCATGTATGAGACTCCCCATAGGAGAATTAGCAGCAGCCTATGCCATCACAAATGGTACAGACACTTTAGAAGCACACAAGATAGAGATACTGTCGGCACAGGCAGAAGAACTCATAGCCCTAACACGAGCATGTCACTTAGCAAAAGGAAAGTCAGTTAACATCTACACTGATTCACAATATGCCTTTGGAGTTGTACACAACTTCGGTACATTGTGGAAAGAGAGAGGATTTCTCACATCACATGGGTCCAGAATACAGCATGCTACACTCATCACTGCCCTCTTAGAGGCCAGTCAGTTACCAGAGAAAATCGCAGTGCTAAAATGTAAAGCGCACACAAAAGGAACAGATGAAATATCAAAAGGGAATGATTCTGCAGACAGTGCAGCCAAGTTAGCAGCAAACACAGAATTAAGTATACCACACCGCCAATATACAATACGAGACCCCTTTTCTGACATCCAGGATGTCCAAAGTCACACCACACCACAGAAACTGCTAGAATGGAAGGAAAAAGGAGGGGTCCTTACAGATCAAGGCTGGATGACACCTGAAAGAGCAGTATGGTTTCTACCGGATGCCATGGTACAGGTTATAGTAAACACCATACATGGACCAGCGCATCTGGGAGAAAAAGCAATGTTAGACAGCATACAGAATATATGGCACAACAAACATTTGAGAGCTGCAGCCAAACAAAAACTTAAAACGTGCATGATTTGTAATCAGTTCAACCCAGGAAAAGGCACAAAGGTGGAACAGGGAGGATTCCAACCCCCTGATGATCCATTTGAAGTTCTCCAGATGGACTATATCCAGATGGAGAGATGTAGAGGTCACATGTATGTGCTAGTTGTAGTGTGTGCTCTGACCAGATGGACAGAAGCCTATCCCGTCCCAGATTACACTGCAACGACAACTGCTAAGCAACTAGTAAGAGAATATTTCCCGAGATATGGGTTGCCCCGCATCATCTACTCAGACAACGGCCAGCCCTTCTCCTCTGAACTCATGAAGCAAGTGTCTCTTCTGTTAGGGTACACTTGGAAGTTTCACTGTGTAAGACATCCTCAGGCAGCAGGTCTAGTAGAAAGGCACAACCAAACTTTGAAGACAAAATTGGCCAAGATATGCACTAACAAAGGCGTGGACTGGATGGTAGCCTTACCGGTTGCCCTCTTCTACATGCGTATGGTAGCCCATTCCAGAACTGGCTTATCTCCATATGAAGTGGTCTTTGGCAGTCCACCATATATGTGGGGTACGCCAAGGCCTAAAAGAATAACTGATGTTGACAGTACTATGCTGACTGACTCCCTGGCTTCCTTGATGTCTGCACTCCAATCTTGTCGTTCTCAGGTTGCTGCCACCTTCCCTGACAAAACCAACCCGGAAGAACACGCCATCCGACCCGGGGACTGGGTCCTCGTGAGGAACTTCGACCGGACCAGTCCCCTCCAGCCCAGGTGGAAGAAGCCAAGACTCGTACTACTAACAACACGGACAGCAGTGAAGGTCGAGGGCAGGAAGGGCTGGCTCCACGCAAGCCACTGCCGGAAACATTTTGGACAAAAAGACACTGGTGCTGATGGCTCTGCCAATCCCACTGACATTGTGACTGAACAATCTTTATTGCCTTTGGAACTAACCCCACAACAGGATTACAAATCAAAGTTAAGGTCTGCCATTCGGACTCTGGCTAATTAAGTCCATTGGGCGTCGGTCCAGTGGTGAAGCGGTTGGAGCATGGGAATGGATTTTAACACCTTGACTAAGTGGGAGAAATCAAAATGAACTCTAGAAAAAGACATAATGGTTCTATTATATGTTTGACAGTATTATTTTTACTCATGGCAGTTATGACGTGTCTTGGTTGGATTCTCCACACTGTTTTTCCTCCAACACAACACACCTCTCATACACCCAACAGCACTCAGGAACACACCTATCACGACCTACCCCCTCATGAACAAGCCCATAGACTAGCCTTGCGAAACAATACCTTCATACAGATGCTACACCACACTCAGCAGGCCAGTAATAGCACCAATTGTTGGATATGTGGCCGCATCCCACCTCATCAGAAAAAGGGAGGGATGCCTCTTTTTCCTTTCCCATTTTCTTATAATGGAACTTGTGAAGCCTGGTTCGCCCTAATAACAGTAGACGATACTACCCCCACCTCCTGCCCTGACGGAAATAATTCATGCAAGAATGGGTAGCCTTGGGGGGATTTAAACAAGGTACTCAATACTGCCTGTTACCCTAATAAGGAGGGAGATCCTCAGGCGACCGGTACAGTCCTAGAAAGTGAAGAATACAAGCAAGGGAACATGACCATGTCCTACAAGATGTTAAATACCAAACCTAAAAAGAATGCTGGTCCCCCTTCCATCTCGGTCTCACCAGTAAAAGGACACCTGTGCATCCAGAAAAATGGCTCTGTTCCATTAGGACACAGTGACTGTCATACCACTATAAGTTTTGAAGACAGAGGAAAGTCCTCATTTCTAGCATCTCGCCATACTTATTTAATCTGTGGCCAAACGGCCTATGTGCAGCTGCCCTTGAACTGGGGTGGAACTTGCTATATAGCATTCCTGTTACCCCCTGTCTTTGTGGCCCCATCCACTTACCACCGAGACCTCCTAGTGCCCCATGTCAGACATAAAAGAACGATCGATACCTCCTTGGTTGACCAAACGGAAACCTCATGGGAACAGTATACAGATTTTAACAAAGGGTTCTTCTTCTTTGTTGGCCCTGTACAGAACAGCAAGCTTATATGCAGGTTGACAAGGACCTTAGAGGTTGTTGTAAACCAGACGGCGTCTGCCCTGGGGAGCTTAACCCTGGAGCAGTCTGCCATACGATTGGTTACTCTCCAAAATCGCCTTGTCCTTGACATCATCTTGGCTGACAGAGGCGGAGCCTGTAAAATTATAGGCTCTAGCTGCTGTATATTTATTCCTGATAATTCCCCATCTGTATACACGGCCATAACAAAATTACACAAGATAGCCGTAAGTTTACATCAAGAACCTGGCACTTGGACGTGGTCTGACTGGTTCTGGAAGATAATATCGTCCTGGGGATGGCAACTGCTGTCAGCAGCAGGTATAATATTCCTGATAATAACTGGATGCTGCCTTTGCATCCAATGTGGTCCTGCCCTGTGCGGTCTATGCGCTGCAAAATGCATTCCTAAACCACTTGTCCAGCAGAGAGAAAGGGAAAGAATCATGTTACAAGAATGTATAAATGATCTCATGCAAATTGAGATATAATGTAGGAGGGAATGTGGAAATAAAATCTATAAATATGCCCCTTCGCTGCCCTCTGCGCGATCTAAATATGCCTCTTTGCGCGATCCCCTTTGCGCGATTAATAATTGCCCACATTAAAAGCCGGCACTATTTTGTTTTTAATTCACCCTTTGGTGTCCCAAGACCCCGAGCACGAGCACGACACCCCTGCACCTGGCCTTCCTCATTTTCACCATCTGTCTCTGTGGTTTCTGCCAAGTCCGGGAAACCAGTATTTGAGTTCCTGCTCCCCCGCAGAGATGGTTCATGTTTCTGACATGAAGCACGAGCACAAACCCCCTTCCAACTGTCAGACTATTTCACATCGCAAGTCCCCTCACGAAGCCTAAGACACGCCCCCATTTCTTCACACTCTGCTCCTTTTGCTGATCTTTGTTCCTCTATCTGCCAAGACCTGTTTTGTTCCTCTATTTTGCCTCGTGACCAAGACTGTATAAATATTCTGCTGTTGAAAATAAACCCCCCCCCCCACTTCAAGAGAGGGACTTGAGAGATTGCTCCTGTGCCCGCTTGGTGCTGGAAGCGCTCCCCTTAACTCGAGTTATTGGTCTTCTCTTCCTTCATTTGAGCACCACGGACTCCTCGCTTTGCATTGACAAGAAATTATAATTTATTAAGCATAGAAATTCAGAAATGAGGTAATAAGTAAATTTAATTTACCACAACGAGATGCCTCCACGCCTTTGTGATTTACTCTAAGTCCAACTATTAAGCACTTTATTATGTTCTGTAAGTCATGTAGGCATTTGCACTAAAGGTATTCAATTCCTTCACTAAAAAACATGAATGTTCATCAAGTAAAACAAGTTCCAATTTACTTGCAAAGGTTACCAGAGGTTCACACTTGCTTAGCAGTTACTACTTTTCTTAATGATGCTCTTCATTTTAAAAATTCTTGAAATATTTAAGTTTTCTGTAGTTATTGTTCATGTTCAATAATCTAATGGTGTCTCATTTCAATCAATTGATCTTCTATACTTAGATTATTAATTTTGATATTGTTCTTATTTGTATGTTTATTGCTTGGTGTATATTTTATTCCGATAAGCTAGGAAATAATTATTCTGCTGCTAATTAAGGCATTTATTAGTGTTAATTGATATATATACCTAGTTGTGTATTATTATCTGCGGAATGACAAGTGCTTTTCATGGAAGGTATTTATATCAATGATTAATCATTTTTTGGACTACTTAATTTGGTAATGTTTGGATTTAGATAACTTAGTATGGATTTTTATTTGCTGCTATTTTAAACTGTGTGTTTATTTGCTGTATCTATGAACGAATAGAGATGTATTTATCCTCGCATCACCTTGTGTGTGCTTGATTGATTGAATAATCATTCAGGTATACAATAAGTTTAGTGGTGGTTTTAAAATCCTAAATCACACAAGCGATCTACATATCCATTCAGATCAAACATTTTAATCACTTCACTCCCTAACACAGAAAACCAATGTATTATTAACATTAGAATAACTGTATGCTTTTTCTACTTTATGAGGTACTGAAGTGAATCATTGGGCTGCAGAATATCCACGCTGAGAAAGTAGTAGTGGACATATTGAGGCTGCAACTTAAAGATACCTTTCTACTCCAAAAGGACATGTATGGCCTTTTATTGTTTCTTGAAGTTGTTAGATCACCTCCATTATCAAAGGGGAGACTGCACGTCTGCCCTGCACATCCAGTTGCTGGGTACTGGATCACTGTCTGATTTTTACCTTTACAGAACTATGACTCCCTTGGGTAGCATTGTTCAATAGTCAAAACTTAGCTTATGGGAGGTGGTGTAGGGTACCAGATGAATACAGCATCACTAGAGTACTGCAATCATAAAGGAAGTGATTGCCCAGGCAGGATAATTATTTAAAAATAAATATTTCTTTAGTAACGCCTCAAAACCATAGAGAAGTAAAATAATACAGAGGTTGGTGGTATTCTGACTATCAAGCACTACCCATTCTATAATGGTAGTCAAAATAGGCGTTCTTTTTAGGCGATAATTCGAAGGCAGGTTCAAATACTGTTTTGTTAGTACACAGCTCATAGAAAACAATACACCAATGCAATCTTATCTGGTTTCAGCACCACTGATGGCTCCTGTGTTATTTATTTATTTGTTTATTCATTCATTCATTTACTTTTTGTTTTGTACCAGTGCAATTTTTGTGTACTCTTGTTGGATATGATTCTGGTTCTCTTTTGTTAAAAACTGCACCTATCTTCCTGTTTGAAAAACTTTTTTCGTGTTTGTTTCATATAGTTCAAGATCACTGCATTCTCTTCTTGTTTCTCCTCATATTTATGATGTTGCTTTCCACAGATTGACTGTATTTCTGAGACATCTAATGATGTCCCTTATGGAAAAGAATCACATAGGCTCTTCTTGATGGCCTTTTGGATGGGAGTGTTTCACGCTAATATGCAGAAGAATTATTCTTTATTGTCAAATAATTAAAATCATTGCAATATAAAACAAAATATGCATGCTGAAATGCTGAACAAATAAATGAAATCGACGAATGATAGAGTTTAAACAGATGATCATAATGAAATTAAATTACATAAATTAATAAAGCACACACATACCAAAATAGGTGTCAAGGCGGTAAAGCTGGATGAGTTCAAGAGACAAAGAAAGACCAGAAGAGACAGCTCCCTATGAAGAGTACCACCCAGGAATTAAAGAGGGAAGAGTCAAGTCTTCAATACTTTTCAAAAACTGTCATGTTCCTCCAGATCACTGATGTGGGAGTAAATTCCAGAGTTTTGCTGCGACAATGGAAAAAGCCCTACCACCCTACCTGGTCTTCCTAAATTTACGCAAAACTACCATATTGTAGCTAGCCAAGCAAAGATGTCTGGTAGAAGTGTATCGCTGGAACATCTTAGTCAGTCCTTTGGGACCGATATTTAGCACCGCTCTGTGAACAATGCATAAGGCCTTGTTAACAGGTAGCCAGTGCAAGTTGGAGATCCCCGCTGAGACTTTTGGGAATTTCAAGTATCAGTCTCGCTGCTGCATTTTGAACTAACTGAATATTAGCAGTTACTAATGTGTTGATCCCCAAATAAAGTGCATTGCAGTAGTCTAGCCTAGAAGAAATGAAGTCCAGAACTACCTGCTTGTAGGCTTCCAGAGAGAAAAGGGAACACCTTCCTCAAGGTCCTGATAATTCAGAAACAAGTGGCTACCATACAGTTAACCGGGAGGTCGAATGATAACTTGGCATCCACTAGTACACCAAGATTTTTGCCGGAGTCTGCGGGCATAGGTAAAATCCCCAATCATTCTGGCCACTAGGAATTTTTCCAGATGGAGGACCAAAAATGAAGACCTCAGTCTTGTCCCCACTCAGTTTGAGGTAATTGGTACCCATACAAGTCGCTACTGCTTGCATTCAATTCTTAAAGTTGGTGCTGTGGCTTCGAGCTCCTTAGTGATGGACACGATAATTTGCGTGTCCTCTCTTTAGGATAGCGCGTCTAATCCAGAAGACCGTATAGATTTAGCCGGCAGGGATAAGTATAGATTAATCAGGGAAAAGCCCGGAGGTGCTCATCATGGCATAAGGATGGGGTCAGAACTAAATTGGTTTATGACAACCATCTAGGACCTATCCTTCTAAAAAGAGGCTAACTGATCTAGTGCTGACATGGAGTACCCTAGGTTCTGCAGCAGATCTGCCAACAAAGCACTAAAACTCCAGAAAAAAAAGCATGAGAAATCGTATCAAAGGCTGTGGAGAGATCCAATAGGATCAATGCGGCAGCCTGCCCTGCATCAACCAACACACGGATACTATCGAAAGCCGAGATCAGAGCAGTTTCTGTCCCATGATTGGTTCTAAAACCAAATTGAGAGGAATCAAGCAGTTTATACTCCTCCAGATAAGCCACCAGTTGAGAAATGAGGTGCTTCTCCAAGATTTTAGATGGCGTAGGCAGAAGAGAGATGGGCCTGTAGTTCTTCAGATTAGTAGGATCCAGGTTAGATTTTTCAGGAGAGGCTTAACAACTGCTCCTTTCCACAATTCAGAGTATACACCAGGGCGGATAGATTTATTGATAGCAGTTGCCAACTGAGAAGCAACCGTATTTATTAAATATTGAAACATTGAGAGGTGACCGCCTTGTGGCTGAAGGTTGAGGGGATCGGGCTTCAACAATTTTGTTTGTTCCCTGGGCACCGTTCCACCTACACAAGTTGGCGTCTTGGATTCTGGAGAATTGGGATTACATGTTCTCAGGATCTCTCACTCAGGATTTCTTAATCTTAGCAAATGAAGACAAGCTATTGTGGTGGATGAGCTCTCGCAATATGGAGATTGGGGTTTCTCTGGAACCCCATGTCCAAAGAATAATCACAATAGATGGCAACCTATCCAGATGGGGTGCATGGATGAACCCTCATCAGGTGGTGGGCTTCTGGTCTCTAGCGGAGGCCAAGAGATCATCGATTTGGAGGGAGCTCAAGGCAGTTTTTTTAGCTCTCTGGTTTTTCAAGTCACAGATCAAAGGGAAGGCAGTGTCCATTCAGACAGACAATATCATAGCAAAAGCTTATATAAACAAACAGGGGGCTAACAAATCAAAGGCACTCAACAGGATTGCTCAAATAATGTTCTCTTGAGTGCAGGACTGCCTCATTTCTTTAATAGCTATTCATATTCAGGGGGCTTCCAATATGACAGCAGATGTTTTCAGCAGGCAAATTCTGTTATCTCTGAACTTTACTATTCACCTGCAGGTGTTTGATCTGGTTATTCAACATTGGGAGGGTCCCAGTGTTGGTTTTGTTTGATTAAGCAACGTGCAGCTATTTTGTTCATGGCACAGAGACACTCCAGCTGTGGCAATAGCTGCCATTTCATGTCAGTGATCACAAGGCCTGTTGTATACCTTCCCTCAAGTTCCCCTTCTCAGATCATTTCTATTGAGGGTGAGGAGGGAGCAGGCTCAGGTGGTGTTGATTACTTCTTGCAGGCCCAGGGCCAATTGTTTTCCTTTATTGATTGCCATGAGGGTGTCACAAGAATGGATCCTGCTGATTGTTCCTTCTCCTCTAGAGTTTTGATTCCTCAGTCAAGGAACCTTAATAAAGCTATGCCTAATATCTTGGAGGTTGAGAGGAGGGCTGAGGCATCAGGGAGTTCTGGAGAGCCTAGTGGGTACCCAACTAGCTTCTCAAATGCTGTACACTTGGCAATCATGTAGTACACATTGGAAGTTGTTTTCATGATGGTGTGAGAGAAGGGATGTGGACTCTACCTCTGTTAGTTTGATGCTAATTATGGAATTTTTGCAGGAGAGGTTGAGGTTAGGATTGACAGTCGCTACCCTTAGGGTTTTGTGGGTAGCTATCCAGCCTTTCAGAAATCCTGGGTAAATCTGGCAGATGATGGAGGCCTAGTTCCTAGTTTATTAAAGGCCTTGGTGAATATGTGCACTTATTTGTTGAGGTCCTTCCTTCTTGGGATTTGAATCTAGTGTTGGGGGCATCAACTAAAGTTCCTTTTTCTCCCCTGCTCTGTTCTTCTTTCCTTTTCTCTTTTTTCTAGGGGCCTCTTTCCCTACAGTATACGGGGTTGTGACTCATTACCTGACTAGGCACCATAGAGCCAATGTACAAGCGGAACTGTATTAACTTGCCTTACATACCTAATGTAACCCTGTCACTGACTCTTTGATTGTTCTTGGAAAATCAATGAAGCATTTTGAAATGAAAAAAAAAGTATACAGAGCACAAACGATAATGTGTAGAAATGTCATCACCAAGTGAATTGATTTGTTTTGATCATATTAAATATTTGTATCTACCCCAAAAAAAAAAGTTTACATGCTGCTGATGTTCAATCCCTGACCTGTATGACTTTTTTACTTGTAGCGATCATGTCAGCAAGACCATTGGGAAAGTTAGGTGCCTTGTTGAACAAATTCCACTTCTGTATAATTTTTCAGGATAGGGTGGTTTTGGTTCTGGTTCCTTCTTTTATTCCGAAGATCAATTTCTCCTTTCACAACCAGCAAGAATGTATTCTCCTTGGGTTTTTCCTTCACCTTCCTCTGATGAGAAAAGGAGGTTGCATTCTTTAGATGATAGGAGGGATCTACTCGTATATTTACAAATTTTCAAAAGACTAAATCTTTGTGAATTTAAGTCCTGCAAAAAAAAAGGAAGAAACCTACCCTTTTCTACTTTAAGCATGTGGATCAGGTCCTTGATTGCAAGGGCATATGAGGTTGAAGGTCAGGTCCCACCAGAAGGGGTACAAGACAGGTCAACACAGGTCTTCCACTTTAGCAGAGCTGCGAAGATCTTCAAAAGCTGGGATTTTTAGGGCAGCCAGATAGTGTGACTCTTCTGCCTTTACGAAAGAGTATGGGTTTTCAGAAGTCTGCATAAATTATGTCTTTGGTTACAGAATGCTCTCCTCTAAGACAGAATAGGGGATTGTTCATATTCTGTTCAATAAAGTCAGGAATTCTGGTTCTTTTCCATTATCAGTTGTCCATGTGATTTGCATGATAATTCTAATCTGTAATGAATTCAAGCACAGGAAGGACGTAAGGGTAGTACTTCTATTACATACCGCTAATGACATTACTCTGAGTCCTATTCCCTCTCTTTAACTCATACTCCCTTCCACTCTCCCAGTGCAGAACAACTGACTATTGGATTGGTTATTATAGTGTCTTGTATGAAAGAACACTGTAACTCTTTTGGTTCCCATTGTACACCATAGGCCTGTGACGTAAACATTGGAGTGATAAGCCAAAGGCAGGCTTACATTTCTGAGTTTTGATTTACATGCAGTCGAATAAAGACGTTTAAAATTACCCTCTGTGTGTGGCATAGTTATTGGTGAGTACCTGGGCTGGTAGGATACTACAACTGTCAATGAGATAGAGGATGCAAAGCCTGTACACTGAAAGAACTCTTCCAGAGAGTTTGCTGAGGTCCAACCAACAAACTGCTACTTGCATGCCACGAGTCAAAGTGCAGAATCAATGCTGGCACTGGTGAAGTTTCGGTGCAATGCCAGCCAGTGTAAAAGGCTTTAAGATAAAGAAAGTGAATGTGAAAGTCTACATGTAAGTGGTCAGGAACTGAATGAAATGACCACCAATAAAAAGTACTGCGCCATCCCGCAAATTAATGCGCTACGCTATATGGAGTAAGAACACTAAGGGCAAATGCAACCAGGTTACAAAAGCAGCTCACAGGAATAGTTCAGTACAGATTCAACTGAAATTGATGTGCTATGAAATAGAGATTAACCAGGTGTTTGTGAAGAAACATTTAAGCACAAAGCTGAACAAATATCATAATTTTATGGCACGACACGGAGGCCAATATTATGCAAATCTCCTTTATTGCGTAGCTCACAGCAGCAACAATGAAAGATCTAGAACTTGAATAAACATTCCAATATAGAGGATATAGTCCATGAACACACAGTAGACTTCCTTCTTTGTTGCTGCTGCTCACAAGATAAGTACCTTACATTTGCTCTCGCACTGTACTTGTCTGTGCTCTTCTATGTGTATTGGATTGCGTTGAGAGAGGCTGTATTGAGTGTGTTTTTTCCCACCCTCCTCCTCTCCTCCCTTTAATCAGCAGCCTATTCTGTCTACTTGTGCCTTAAGCCTTTTTTCTATTGATTATTTGACTTTGGGCAACCCTGTACCCCTCTACGTGTGTTTTTTCTATATTCTTGCCGTGGTCTCTTGAGGCTTTGCCTTCGCTTCCGATCTTCTGCTCTGAAAAGGCAGCGGACGGTGCTTTTTCCCCCCGCCCGCTCCCTCTCTTTCTTCCACCTCCTCGGCTCTTTAAGGCCGAGCGGTTCTTTCTTTCCTTACGGGCCTGCGTCTTCGGACCCTCGCCCTCAAACTCCCCCCTATTCCCGACCGGTGCTCTGTTTGCGGGGCCTGCGCCTTTCGAAACAGATCGTAATCGTTTCCCACTACACGGGACCGGCGTCCTTTGAACACCGGCCTCCTGCTCCTGAATCACACGCGTCTCCATGGCGGCGCTGTGGTGGTCTCTCTTCGACTCAGGGCCGCGCTGCGTTGCCATGGAGACCGGGATTAACTCAAGGACGGGGAAATGAGCCACGCTGTACGCGCGAGGCCTTTCCTGTCCGACTCTTGCCTTTTCTTCAGTCTTACCCGTCTTTCTCCGACCTCTCCGACGCTATCCGACCTCACATCCTCCGACACCCGACAACCTATTAATTTAAACAAACAAAAAAAAAGAGAGAACAGAGATTACAAACATTGAAGAAGGACTAAAGGGGATGATTTACACAAAATTGACAAAGGACTTACAAGCTTTACTCTAATGGTTAGAGGAAAGACCCTTACCATTACTCCTGTTGTCATGACTACATAGTATCCATTTTGTTCTCAACATTCCTGCATTGTCAGTTTGTTCCCCATTGCTAACTACCTTTTTTTGATCTCATCTTATCACTATGTCTTCTGACCCTTCTCCCTCCTCTATGGAGGATAAATTGGAAGGCCTTATCAACAAAACGATAGATAAGGTAATGGGATCCCTTGATGACACCATTAACAAAAAATTGGAAACCCTGGCAAAATCAGGCTGGCCACCTATGAGGACCCGAGGGGATCCTACCGAGGCTTCAACGAGCCAGAGAAAAAGACAGTCCACCTCAAATCCGCCTGAAAATTTAAAAAAAACCCAGAAGCTCTAAGCCCATGTTTTCAGATTCACGCTCTGGCGGTGACAATGCTGGTGCCTCGGGCACGCTGGATGGGCAACTCAGAGGCCCTAGCCTTCCTATCCCCATTGATAGCGACGATGGAGTCGAAGACGAAATTGACCTGTCTTGCTCCTCAGAGTTTAACTCCGATGAAGAGGAAGGCGAAATTAGAAACTTATCTGGTGAGGCATCAGGGGCCTCAGGGTCAAAGATGGGAATACTTGACCCCTTTGGGGAACATATGTTCGACCCGCTCCTCATTAAACATCCGCTCTCCCCAGAGTGGACCCCATCCCAACATATTGGCGAATATCTGTCCTTTTGGCTCCGCAAAGAAATGCCAAAGGAGGTCAGGGCCCGCCTCAGGTCCGAATGCCCCGCCCCTCCCTCCCCGACAAAATAGCCATGACCCCTGAACTAGACAGTAAAGTAGTGGCATTTATTGCCAAGACGGGGAAAGACCCGAGAGGGGGCTTGACAAAGGACTCAAGTCCTGCCAAGACAGACTGCTGGATATTACAGGCCCGTTGACCAAAATGTTTGAAATGGCCGAAGGAGCTTATGTTTCTGATTCTCCCATCGACCCGAAGGAACTGCGACAGTGGGCGCAAAGGGCTATATGCCTCCTGGGCAACGCGAACACTGCTCTTTCTAACGAAAGGCGTAAGAGCGTGCTTCTCAAGATTGACCCCAAACTAGCTGAGCTATCTAACAAAGAAGGCGGTGCTTCCTCCCAAGGTCTCCTCTTCAGAGAAGAATTCATTAGGGATATGGCCAAATATGTGGGAGTTTTTAACTCCATCCAAAAATCTCAGAAGGATATAAAGAGGGTTTTCAACAACAGAGAAGTTTTTTCCCGGGCCGGGAGGATGCGGGGTCGATTCCCCGGCCGTGGAAATGGCTCAACAAGACCCTTTGGAGGACGAGGAGGAAGGTCCTTTCAGTCCGGTTATGGCTTCCAGTCATCCTTCTTTCCCCAAAGACAACGATCCAGAGGAAGAGGATTCAGAGGTGAAAGGAAGACGAGACCCTTCTCTACCGGTAAGATCTCCCAAAGACCCTTCAGATACCCCTATAAAGGTGGGCGGGAGACTAGCCCTTTTCTCTGGGAATTGGACCTTAGTGAGTCAGGATCCCTGGGTGCTAGACACCGTCACAGGATACAAAATAGAGTTCGTCGACTTTCCCGTCCAGGAGAGACTCCCCCAAGAAATACGTTTCTCGCAAAAAGACTCTGCCTTAGTATCCCAGGAAATAAAATACCTTTTTTCCAAGGGTGCAATCCGAGAGGGAGAAGAGATTGGCTTTATCAGCAACGTCTTCCTGGTAGAGAAGAAAGACAAAAAAATGAGACCTGTCATAAATCTCAAAGATTTGAACCAGTGGGTGGTCTTCCGACATTTCAAAATGGAGGGAATCCATCTTCTCAGAGATGTTTTGAGGAAAGGCGACTGGCTTACTCGCCTGGATCTCAAAGACGCATATCTGACTATCCCGATCTGGCCCCCTCACCAAAAATTTCTTCAATTCTTCTGGGAGGGCAAACTTTGGCAGTTTTGCAGCCTTCCCTTCGGTCTTTCTTTGGCCCCTTGGTGTTTCACCAAGGTTCTTCGTCCCATAGCAGCTTGGCTAAGGAACAAAGGGGTCAGGCTGATCCTTTATCTCGACGACATCTTGATAATGGCCGAATCCAAAAAGGTCGCTTCTCAGCACACTGCCCTTGCCATAAATCTTCTGGAACATTTAGGGTTTGTGATAAACAAGAAGAAATCCTCTACGTCTCCAACCCAAGTCACTCAATTCTTGGGCTTTTCAGTAAATACTCTCCAAGCGGAACTGAAACTTCCTGGCGACAAAGTCAGGAAACTCAGGAAAGAGCTGAGGAAAGTGCTAAAGATCCGCTCCTTTCCTCTAAGGACCCTAGCGAGGATACTGGGTCTACTGTCCTCAACTATCCAGGCAATTTATCCAGGTCCCCTACATTATCGGGCGCTTCAGAGGCTCAAGGCCAAAGTCCTCAGATTAAATCCATCTTATTCTCAAATGGTCTCCCTGGACACAGACTCCAAGAAAGAGATCATATGGTGGTTGAAGAATGCAGAAGCCTGGAACGGCAGAGCAATCTTCGGAGAAGAACCAGACCTAGTCATTCACTCGGATGCGAGGCTGGAGGGTTGGGGCGCGACCTGCGACGATTCCTCGACCGGGCGACTCTGGTCCCCACAGGAGAAGGATCTTCATATCAACTGCCTGGAACTTCTGGCAGGATCCTTTGCTATCCAGAGTTTTACCAAGGATCTGATGAAATGCTCGGTTATGCTTCGCATGGACAACGTATCCGCTGTGAGATACGTAAACAAAATGGGCGGCCCTCACTCCAAGGGCCTCTCGGACCTAGCCAAGAACTTTTGGGCCTACTGCCTCAACAAGGGCATTTCGGTCGTTGCCGAACATATTCCGGGGTTGAACAATGGGATAGCAGACTGGTTCTCCAGGAACTATGTAGATTCGAGCAACTGGAGACTAGACAGGAACATTTTTCTTGCGATCCAATCTCGCTGGGGTCCCTTCGGAATAGACCTTTTTGCGGACCGTCTCAATACTCAATTGCCCAAATTTTTCAGCTGGAGACCAGACTCTCTGGCCTTGGGAATAGACGCCTTTTTTCAGAACTGGCTTGGTCTGAGACCCTATGCATTCCCACCTTTTGCCATGCTTCCTCGCCTACTCGTTCAAGTCCGGAGGAACCAAGAATCCATAGTAGTAATAACTCCTCTCTGGAGTTCCCAAGCGTGGTTCCCCATCCTGCTGGAAATTAGTGTGGATTTTCCAATCCTCATCCCCGCTTTCGAAGAGCTACTGATAGGACCTCACGGAGAGTGCCATCCACTTCTTCTTCAGGGCATCCTGTGTCTGATGGCCTGG
The DNA here is from genome assembly GCF_964261635.1 of Lissotriton helveticus. Lineage (NCBI taxonomy): Eukaryota > Metazoa > Chordata > Amphibia > Caudata > Salamandridae > Lissotriton > Lissotriton helveticus. The sequence goes on from NC_136067.1 coordinate 1,868,358,898, forward strand.
AAGATTTCAGGAGACAGTGGCAGATCCCTGGACTTTCAGAAGGCGCTTTCAGGCTCATGTCAGAATCATGGGCCCCTGGTACCAGGAAAGCATATAGATTGGCTTGGCGTAAATGGGTTTGCTGGTGCCTTCGACGGGGTTACGATCTCGTTTCAGCTGATATAGTTCAAGTTCTGAATTTTCTAACAGAAATCTTTGCTTCGGGTCTGGCTTATCGGACCGTTGACGGCTATAGATCGGCTATTGCTGCAGGTCACTGTCTGCTAGATGGTTCCTCAGTAGGCCAGAATCTTCTGACCAAAAAACTTATGAGGAGTATGCGCGTTTTAAATCCTCCTCTACCAAAATACTCTGCTCTCTGGGACGTAAGAGATGTCCTCAGACTACTTTCCTCTTGGGGTGAGAACTCTTCTCTCTCCTTAAAGAAGTTATCTTTTAAACTAACTGTTTTACTGTGCCTTGTTTCCTTCAGACGTACTTCAGACATTAAGGCCTTAGACGTCTCTAATAGAGCTTTTCAACCTGAGGGAGTTTGCTTTTTTATTAAAAGACGGACAAAAACTATGTCAACCTCTGTTTTCTATCCCTTTTTCCCTCAAAATGAGATCTTGTGTGTGGTACGATGCCTTTTGGAATACGAGAGAAGGACCTTAGGTCTAAGGGGTTCTGTAGATCAATTAATCATTTCCCACAGGTTCCCTCATAGAGCTGTTTCCTCTCCCACTTTGGCTAGATGGGTTAAAGATGTCATGAAGGAAGCTGGAATTGATATTTCGATTTTCGGAGCTCACTCCCTTAAAGGTGCTTCAGCTTCAAAAGCTTTTATTTTGGTTGGCGGCCTTCAGGATATCCTTAGGGTTGCAGATTGGTTGAATGAATGTATCTTCAAAAGATGTTATTTTAAACCTGTTTCAAATGTCATTGATAATGTTTTGAACACACTTTGAACTTGCATAATACTGGCCTCCGTGTCGTGCCATAAAATTTCGATTTTTCACAGCCTGCTGGGCAGAAAATCTGGATTTTATTAAGGACACGGAGGCTAAGATTATCCCACCTCTTTTGTTCCTACCCTGGGAATGTTTATTACCTTTTTGCTCTTCTTCTTTTTCAGATTAATTTCTTCAAAAGAAGTCTCGGATGAATTCTCTATGGTTTTACGTTGGATTCAGAGTCTTTTAAGTTATTCCTGAAGTTATCTTGTTCGCTTACAAAGAAGGAAGTCTACTGTGTGTTCATGGACTATATCCTCTATATTGGAATGTTTTTTCAAGTTCTAGATCTTTCATTGTTGCTGCTGTGAGCTACGCAATAAAGGAGATTTTCATAATCTTAGCCTCTGTGTCCTTAATAAAATCCGGATTTTCTGCCCAGCAGGCTGTGAAAAATCTAAATTTTATCTGCTTTCATGGACTAGTAATATGCAAGGTTTATCTACTTACTGAAACCATTAATTAATCATTGTGCCGCAATGTGCTGTGAAGCGGCCCCAGAAGGTGGGTCAGGGGGTTGTGCTTGCAGAGCTGTCCCCAAATGAAGCAGCCCATCATCAAACTGCCGCGCAGAGAATCAGAACAATTCCCTAGACTGCCATCAAATAAAGAACTCCAGTGGAGAGCCAAGGCGAAGTCCAAGCTCCAAAACGTATTAAGTCAGACCCTGAAGCCAGCATGTCACACAAGGCGCCAGAGAAGCTTTGCATGAACAAACTCCACAAGAAGCACCTGAAAGACCATTATTGTCCACCAATGCACATACGTCTGCTGTATTCTTAAAACCATTTTGAGCAACAAACCAAATCCTTGTTATGATTTGTATGGTCGAATTTATTTAAACCATTTACTTTTTCATATAAATCTCCTTAAGTTAAAGCATTGATTGCATGAGAAAAACACTACGTACATACAATTGTCTGATAAATAAACTTGAATTATTTCTGCTATTGCCAATTCCTTTCTGCTATTGCCACTTATTCTATGGTCCAGCTGACCCTGTGTCCCGGGACCTAACTCCTTATTTTCTGCAAAAGTATTCTTAAAACCGCCATCAACATTTGATACTGACAAAAAACACAATATTAGCAATGGATGAACTGCATGGACAGAGTAAGTTTTGAAGATTTGATAGATGCAACAGATGAAAAAGTTGATGAAATAATTATAAAGTATCTGAGGAACATGGCTGGTGAACGAGTGAAAGAAGTCTTAAAAAGATACCAGAAGGTGATGTGATGTAACAGCCTCGAAGGTCAAGTTTAATCCAGTGCCAAATGTAGATTACGAAAGGTACACATTCAGTCAAGAATATCACAGACCAGGTGAAACCATTAATGAATTTGTTGAGAGACCGGATGTTGTGGTGAAGCACTGTACATTCAATAAATTTCATGATGAGGAAGATACCGGCCTCAGAGTTATCTATTGGATGGCTGTCAGATTCCTTTTGACGACGAATACCGAAGGAAACTCTGAGCTTAGAACAAGTCCTCAAGATTGCTCATGCTGAAGAGCGTGCTGATCATCAAAAGACTGACATGGATGCCGGAGGCACCATAAGTGCGTCAGTCATGAGCATGAAAAGTAAGCCAAAGTACAAGGCCGGGGTACACAAAGTGGTGTCTCAAAAAAGAAATTGTTACCTATGTGGACTGTCATTTTAACATGTAGGTAAATGCCCCACCATTGGACAGGTGTGCATCAGCTGTGGTACACTAAACCATTTTGTGACGAATAGCAAGGCAAAGTGAAAAGTTGGTGCGTCACAGCGTGAAGACAAAATGGCCAACCGAAGGCTATCTCAGCGACGTTCGACATGCTTTCACAGCTAACCGGTCACACCAACTGAGGCAAATCAACACCAAACGAAGTCAATCCTCATCGAAATCATCAACAAAGAGTTCCTGGCATTGTAGTAGTGCCTAAAAGAAACAGTGAAGGAGCTATACGCATATGCGTTGACATGTGTCAGACCAACAAGGTAATTGAGTGACAGAGACATCCAGGTCCACACATTGCTGATATGATGACTCAATTGAATGATGCGAAGTTCTTCTCTCAACTGGAATTAACTTAAATAAAGGATATCACCAATTGGAACTTTAAAAAATATCCAGGTACATTACAAACTTTTCTACGCATATTGGTCTGTTTCACTATAAGTGATTGACTTTTGTTGTATCCTCTGCTGTTCCAAGGCGTCATTAAATGTATCCTAAAGCCTGTAGTGAATACATTTAACGATAGTGATGACATATGGTTTCCGGAGCCACTCAGAAAGAGCATGACCAGCTCTCCAAGTATGTGGTTTGATGAAGATGCAGGTTTAACTCTGAAGTCACAACACAGCCTTTGCTCCAGTAGCGCACATGGTGGAAATAAATGTGCCAGCCTTCTACAGCTGAAGAATAAAATAAAGCAGCAGTTGCTTTTCACAGGTCACCACCTGGCTGACTGCATCACAGCAGCGACTTGCCTTTGAACACACATCTACACACATCCCCAAGCTCACTTGAATCAACTCAGCTATGTCAGCCTGCTTCCAAGTTGTTTGGAGGGGAGGGGTGGTGTGTGTGATGGCAGGGTGTGAGAGGTAGATGGAAGGGCAAGGTAGGGGGCTGAAAGGGTGCTAAAAACTGTTCCTGCAGCATGTTAAAAACAATTGGAAACGCTTTAAACAAAACCACTGCAGCCAAGGTAGAGGAGCCTTACTGTTTGCAGGACCTCAGACAGTTCTTTTCGCCCCTCTGAAGACTGGCGCCCTGGGCCTGGGCCCAGCTCGTCCATGCCAAAAGCCGGCCCTGCACGAGTCTGAGATCTCCATAGCGCTCACGTACCTCAGACGGCATCCATGGCCCGGAGATCTATCTCTCTATACGCCGGCCCTGCGCCCAGCCTCTGAAGGGCCCAGTGCTGGCACCACTTGCATGGTCTTATCTTAGCATCGCCTCGACTGGGCCTAAGACATGGAGCATCCTGCTCAGTGCTTAGCAAAGCAACGCAGCTGTTCCTCTAGTACCGCAACTCCCTCAAGCCTCTTTCTGGGTGGATATTCTTCTTTTCGGCAGTAAATGGGTGATGATTCTCGAATCCCATCTTTTCTTAAGCTCCTTTGTTTATTTCGACTTTTATTTTACCTTAATTTCCACTGGTTATGCATGGTCTATCTTCTGTGCATTTGGCATAGTGGTGCGATGCCGCTTGACTTCAGTGCGGCTGAGGTATGACTTCCAGTATAATTAGGTCATTTCATTGGTGAGGTATATTTTGAGGGATAAATCTCCCTCTGCCCTGAAAGTGTCCACAGAGCCAGAATGATATCACATGTGTCATGGGGCTGAATATACAGATAGACAAACACAGAGAGGGCAGAAGAAAAAAAAGGAGAGGAAAAGGTTGGGAGCAAGAGATGGAGTAAAAGAAGGGGGGTGTAAACATGGGAAGAAAAAGAAATTGAAAATAATCACCTGAGAGAAAATATGGACAGTAGGAGGGAGAAGATAAAGGGCATGAGTAAGGGACAGAGTGAGGAAGTCGAAAGTAGGAGGATTATAGTTAGAGATATCCCTGGGAGGGGGAAGGGAGCGAGTGAGAACAGGGGAAGATGTTGAGGGGTGAGAACGTAGGGAGAGGAAAAGAAAAAAAAAGTATTGAGAAAGAGAACTAGAGAAAAAGAGGTGTAAAACAGAAGGAAAAGAATGAGTGGAAGAGAGGCAGTGTGGAATCGAAAGAGAGAGAGAAGGATTGAAGAGTGTGAGGTGAGAGGCGAGGCTGCGCTCCGGAGGAATGTTCAGAGTTTCACAAAACACTCAAACCCACGTGAACCAGGAGCCGAGCAAACAGCTGAGGGTACTTTACGCTGAACGGCTCCAGCCTCGGGCGGCTCAAACTTTGGGGCAGGGAGGGAGTCCAGGGGAGCTCGGCAAGAGAGCAGGCTGCGGGGGAGCTCCGGGGCGGCCGTGAGCCGGAGAGAGGCTGCCCGGGGGGGGGGAGCGGAGAGGCGCAGGGAGAGAGAGGGCTGCCGCCGCCGGCCGGGCTGCGGTGCATGTGGACAGGGAGGAGGGAGCGCGGCTGCCGCCTGCTGGACACAGGGGGTGGCTGCAGCTGATCCCACGCTGTGGGCAGACCGCCTCCTCCACCCCCGCCCGCCCCGCCTGCCCGCCCGGCCGTCCAGCACCAGCATCGCCCCCCTTCCCGTGCACACACGTGTAGCCGCCTCTGCTCCAGTGCCTGCGGACTGCCCTTCTGCTCGGGAGGGCTCATCTTGCTGAGAGCTCCGGCACGTCTTGGAGGCGCATCTTCAGGCGAGCGCTGGCCACCACCAACTCCCCACCCCGGCTTCTGGTTTTGTTCCACTGTGCACCAAGGAATTCCACACCTAGGTCCAACGAACACAACTTTGATTTTTGGCAAAAGGACTCTTTTCTTAAGGCATATTCGAGATTTTATTCGTGGTGCAAGCTGAACTCTTTTCCTCCTCCGATATAATAAATCACATTTTTGATATATTTTGTTTTTTACTGAGTTTGGATATTGTTCAATGGAGTCGTCACGCTGCCTCGCCAGTTTTTCATTTCTCTCTTAATTGTTGTGTCATCACGTGCGCGCTCGTACCTGTGTGGGATTTATTGTTCTTTTCCTGAGTGTGCCTGCTTTTCGTGCGCGTCGAGAAGCATGCAGGGCTGCCTGCTGCTGGTGTGCCTCTCCCTGGACGTGGCCACAGTGGCGCTGAGCCTGTCTACCTGCAGCACGCTGGACATGGACCAGTTCCTGAAGAAGCGCATCGAAGCCATCCGCGGGCAGATCCTGAGCAAGCTGCGGCTGAGCAGCCCCCCCGAGGAGTACACGCAGCCCGAGGAGGTGCCCCAGGATGTGATTGCCATCTACAACAGCACCCGGGACCTGCTGCAGGAGAAGGCCCAGCAGAGGGCGGCCTGCGAGAGGGAGCGCACCGAAGACGACTACTACGCCAAGGAGGTGTACAAGATTGACATGATGCCGCCCTACTCGCCTGAAAGTAAGTGGCAGCCCGTGCGTCCCGGCGGGCACCTGTCTCAAAACATGCCCAGTGACAGCATGCCTCGCTAGTCCAGGGGAGACCTGTCTCTTAAGTCCCCTCTGGACCCCGTACCCAGGGTTCGAACAGTCACAGTGCCCAGACGCGCAGCTTCCTTTGGTGCAGCAGGTGCAGTGGCACCGAGACACAGAGGTCTGAGGGGCCCACCGAGCCCTCATTATTGCTGTATTTCATAGTTCAAACAATGGCTGGGGGAGGGAAGGGGGGGGGGAGTATTTTCGTACACTACGACCCATGGCACACTGGCTACGCCACTGAGTGTGTGCCAGTCTGCACTTATTTTACGGTGCCACGTGGGGTGTGTATGTGTATGTGCGTGGGGGGAGGGTGGCTCCCTGAGTCTCACAAAAAGAGTCAAAGTGTCCCGTGGGTAGATTATGGTATGTCACAGGTCACATATCCCAAAGTGAGCATATTCTGTTCATTTCCCCACCACAGGGTTCAACTATTTCAAAGTACCACTCGCATCTCATACCAAGGGGCAGCATTCTCCCCTCTTCACCAATAATGGTGCACATGCCCGCATCCGCCACCACAGGGCACACCTGTCTCCGAGCGACGCGTGCCATACATCCCTTCTCGGTCCAAAAGGACAGGACAGCTATCTTTAGAGTGAGCCTGCATCCCACACCCAGACACCGTGTGCACCTCACCAGGCTCACCTGCACCCGTCTGCATCCCACACCCAGACACCGTGTGCACCTCACCTGCACATGTCCGCATCCCACACCCAGACACCGTATGCACCTCACCTGCACATGTCTGCATCCCACACCCAGACATCGTATGCACCTCACCTGCACACGTCTGCATCCCACGCCCAGACCCCGTATGCACCTCACCCGCACACTACTGCATCCCACACCCAGACACCGTATGCACCTCACCCGCACACGTCTGCATCCCAGACCCCGTATGCACCTCACCTGCACCCGTCTGCATCCCACACCCAAACACCCTATGCACCTCACCTGCACCCGTCTGCATCCCACACCCAGACACCGTGTGCACCTCACCCGCACACGTCTGCATCCCAGACCCCGTATGCACCTCACCTGCACACGTCTGCATCCCCCACCCAGACACCGTATGCACCTCACCTGCACCCGTCTGCATCCCACACCCAGACATCGTATGCACCTCACCTGCACACGTCTGCATCCCACACCCAAACACCCTATGCACCTCACCTGCACACGTCTGCATCCCCCACCCAGACACCGTATGCACCTCACCTGCACCCGTCTGCATCCCACACCCAGACATCGTATGCACCTCACCTGCACACGTCTGCATCCCACACCCAGACACCGTGTGCACCTCACCTGCACATGTCCGCATCCCACACCCAGACACCGTGTGCACCTCACCAGGCTCACCTGCACACGTCTGCATCCCCCACCCAGACACCGTATGCACCTCACCTGCACACGTCTGCATCCCACACCCAGACATCGTATGCACCTCACCTGCACACGTCTGCATCCCACGCCCAGACCCCGTATGCACCTCACCTGCACCCGTCTGCATCCCACACCCAAACCCCGTATGCAACTCACCTGCGCATGTCTGCATCCCACACCCAGACCCAGTATGCACTTCACCCACACACGCCTGCATCCCACACCCAGACACCGTATGCACCTCACCTACACACGCCTGCATCCCACACCCAGACACCGTATGCATCTCACCTGCACCCGCCTGCATCCCACACCCAGACACCGTATGCACCTCACCTGCACACGCCTGCATCCCAGACCCCGTATGCACCTCACCTGCACACACCTGCATCCCACACCCAGACACGGTATGCACCTCACCTGCACACGTCTGCATCCCACACCCAGACCCCGTATGCACCTCTCCTGCACACGCCTGCATCCCAGACCCCGTATGCACCTCACCTGCACACACCTGCATCCCACACCCAGACACGGTATGCACCTCACCTGCACACGTCTGCATCCCACACCCCTTATGCACCTCTCCTGCCCACGTCCCAAAGCGCCCCTCACACAGGCCAGCAGTGCAGCATGCTCCCTGCACAGTGGGTTGCAGATGCCCCGTTGTGCTTCCGGCAGCCCGGACCCGGTGGCGGGCCCTAGGCCAGGCGCGCGCATCTCAAGTGCCACTTGCGCTTCATTCCAAGAAGCAGCATGCCCCGCCCCCACCCTCCGGGACGCCGCTCTGAAAACGCCCCTCGCTTTGCACGCCTCGGGACAGCACAACACCTCCAACAGGCTTCCTCGCCGGCCTTTCGTGTCCTCTGCACTACGACCCGCTGAGCTGCGCGCCTCTTGTGCCCTTTTAAAGTGCCACCTGCTTTCCATAAGTAGCAGGAACGCGCCACCTCCTCTACGGCCGGTGATATGTTCGGTTGTCAGCACTGACACGCGTTCCACTCCGCATCATCGCGCGTTCCTCCTCTCGGCTCCTTGTCAAGTGCCCCCTGAGACCCACACACAGTGTCAGCCCCCCCACCCCACCCGTCCATCTACCCATAGAGTTGGCGGCAGCATCCCTTCTCCTGGCGGTTCTTGCCTCGGCCACGGGTGCACTGGTTTGAAAGTGGCATGTGCATCCCAACCCTTGGCGCACCTTGACCCTGCACCCCATGGGCACCATATTGGGAGCGCCCCGGGCTCCTCTTAGGTAGGATTCATGCCACACACTCTGGGAGCGCCGGTTCAAAGTGCCCTCAGCATCCCTAACCTAGTAGTAGCATTCCCCTACATGCCCGGCGCACCAGACAGGACGTGCCCCGGGCGCTCCCTGCCCAGAAATGCGCATCGTGCGCTCCCTGCCCAAAGATGCGCCTACGCACCCTGGGGTATCATGCCACATAGTCCGGAAGCGGTGGTTCAAAGACCCCTCAGCACTCCACACATAGGTGCAACATTCCCTTACGCGCCCTGCGCACCAGACAGGAAGTTCCCCATGCGCTCCCTGTGCAGAGATTCGCATACGCACCCCAGTGCTTCATGTCACACAATCCGGGAGTGCTGCTTCTAAGTGCCCTCTGCATCCCACACCTAGGAACAGCATGCCCTCTACACCCCCGGGGCACCACACCACATACTGAAAGCGCCCCGTGCCCCAACCCCCATTAGCAGAGATTGGCATGCCCCTGAGATCCATCCCACACAACAGCCCGGGTGCGCTGGTTTCAATGGCACCATTCCACCGTACTGGATTTGCTCAGTGCCCCTCCCCTCCTATATGCGCAGATATAGGCATTCCCCTGGAAGTCATGTCACGAAACCCGGGTGGCGCTGGTTTCAATGTACCCTCTGCATTACATACCTAGGAACAGCATGCCCCCTACACTCCCAGGGCACCACACCACCATGCCGAAAGAGCCCCGTGCCCCCCTTAGCACCCCGCCCCCACGCGCAGAGATAGGCGTACCCCTGGGATTCATATCACACAACCGGGGTGCGCTGGCTTCAACCTGCACTCTGCAGCCCAAAACTACGAGCAAAGATTCCGCCTAGACTCCAGGGGCATCATACCACCATACTGGAAACGCCCCCGTTGGTTCGAACTGTCCTCTGCATCCTACACCTAGGAACAGCATACCCTCTACACTCCAGGGGCACCATACCACCATGCCGAAAGAGCCCCCTGCCCAGAGAAAGCATACCCCTCGGATTCATGCCACACAACCCGGATGCGCTGATTTCAATGTGGCTCCTGAATGCCAAACCCACGAGGAAGATCCCCCCTAGGCTCCAGGGGCCTCGTGCGCTCCCTGCCCGACACCACACTGCCCAGAGATGCCCATGCACCAGGGATTCATGGCACACAACGCGGGTGCGCTAGTTTCAAAGTGCCCTCTGCAGCCCAAACCACGAAGCTGCATTCCACCCAGCCCTGGGGCAACTGGCCTTGAAGTGCCCTGTGCACCTCCGAGCCGGTGACCCTCGACCCCACGGGTGCAGGCCACACACAGCGGGTCCACGGTTTCAAGGAGCCCCTCCACCCCATAACTAGAAGCTTCCTCCTCTACCTCCGTTTTCTGCGCCCACCGCTCACGTCTGAATGCCCATTCCCCACCGACCGCAGTCCTACCCAAGTGCAACGGGCCCGGTCCCTCTTCTCTGAACTCGGTCACTTCCACTTTCTACGGTCAGGGGTTACGCACTTGCCCCGGACCTCACCCACAGTACCCCATCCAGGTAGTCCTGCTCATGCCCCTCCGCCCTCATTTATTGAGGATCGATGTTTTCGTTTCCGATGCCGACGCTCCTATTATTAAAATCGACTGTGCTGTTTTAGGCAGTTCCAGAATTCTGACGCTGCAACTAAAGCGCCTCTTATTGTAGGCTGTAGCGCAGCGCTACTTTCAAGGCAAAAAAATGTCGCCTGCACTTCACAGACAGCATGCCCCCATGTGGCGGCAATGCATGTGTTAAAAATACCAATGAACTTCAGCGACCAATTCCAATCTCCAACTGGAACCGACTGGAGTTTTTCTGCATGGTAGATTTGTTTCCTTCTAAATAGGACATATGGCATCAACCGGATACACAGGCACCACTTGTAATAGACCATCTGTGATCTCCGCCAGGGATTCCCCTTCTCACGAGGGTCTCGCAGGAGTTTAATTAATAACTCACCACACTCTCGCGCACAGTGACTTATGATCAGCCCCGTACCCACTCGATACTCCTCAGCATTTCACCCCCCCCCCCCCCATTTCAGTACCCCAGCGGTGGAAGTCCACTCCGTTGCTACGCAGAATGCATTCCTATATAATGATTATTGTTTATATTTTGTTAGTGGAAGGGAGGGGCTTTAGAGCCGGCTCGAGCTCACCCAAAGTGTTTGTTTTCACATGGCTTGCGCAGAGAGTTTCCACAGCCGCGCGGTGACGGCGGCGCAGAGCGCGGGGGCGGGGTCAGGGCTGACGGGAGCGCGCCGCTGCTGGGGCAGTCAGGGGCCGGGCTGCTCCTCTGCTGCCCTGCGCGGAGGCGGTAGTGGGAGCTGTGGGGGCTGGAGTGAAAGCGGTTCTTTTCTGATGCCCCTACCAGAAGGGGATGGGGCGAGAGTGAGGGTGGAAAGGGAGGCTTCTCTGCTGCTGCCCTTCGGTACAGAGAGGGGCGAAGTGGAGTGGGAATAGGGGGGCGAAGTGGTTCAGTGCCTCGGTGGAGGGGTTCCTCTGCTCTTGCCTCACGTGCAGACACGTGACAGAGGGCGGGAGGGAAATCACCACTCAGACTGCTCTGCTGGTCACCCCTGTCAGGGGGGGAGGAGAACCGGAAAGTGGACGGACCTCCGGGGGCTCCTCCCACGCGTGGTTCGGGAGAAAGGAACTTCCCCCTCCCGCTGTACCGCTGTTGCCCCCTGCCTGGAGGCGGGTGAGAAGAGAGTGGGTGCTGGAGGGAGGGGAAGTGCACCCGGGTTGTCCTCTTCTGCTACCCACTGGCCTGGAGAGGGGTCGAGCTTGAGGGACGCAGGGAAGTCCTTCCCGTGCACCCTTTCCAGATGCACTCAATCAGGAGTGGGTTGGGGCGAGAGAAAGGGTTGGACGGAAAGAGCCTCGGTTGATATCCCTTGCCAGAGTAGGGCCATGTCTTGCACCCAGGCCAGCAGCAGCCGGCCCTCTCCAAGGGAGTGACACTTAATATCAGTGTGTCTGAAGCTCGGTTTACAGCGCTAAAACAAACAGTCCCTGCTTGTTTCACATAAAAGATAGGAACTAATCAGTTATTTTTCCATTCTGTTATCCAGAAAATGTTGCAATTTGCATTCGAAAGATGACCAGCATTTTGTTGTTTTACCATTTCAGATGTCCCGACATACCCCACCCATCCCTACTTTATACAGCACCCTCCAGCTAGTGTTCAGAAAGGACGGGCCCCGTATAGAATAAATACCGTTGTGGGCAGGTCACAAGTCCTGAAAAACAGAAGTGGGCGGTCTAACTAACTAGGTTGGACAGCATGCAAGTGACATCCCTGCGCGTGACATCATAGGAAGTGACATCACGGGAAGTGACACCTATTAAAAGAATAAACATTTAGAAAAAAGGGCATTTAAATAGCAATTCTTATAAATACTCATCCAGCTGACATTCTTACAGCGCGTGCTCTATTATATGAGTGAACAAAGGGAAAGACTTGCTTCCAAATCGTAGTTTCTCTTAAATGCTTGTTAAGTGACAACAAGCTGTGTGCCTTTGTTTTTCCCTCCTCTGCTCTGGCACCTAAATGGGAGGCTGTCGGTAGCTACCAGGCAAGATTGCACTCCCACAAAAGCAGAGCTGATGGCCTTTAAGTCTACCCTTTGTCCTGGGTCCTGCTCCCACCGCCTACACGTTGTTGCTCAGTGGGATAGCAGGCAACAGTGCAGGCCCTGATGAATGTGTCTTGGGTAAAAGTTCAGCTTACTTCGTACCAGAGGGTACGGCGTCTACCCTGTAAAAATATTGGGTAGACGCCGTCCGCCTGCGTGTCCCCCTGACGTGCCCTGCTTGTGAGCCTAGCTAAAGACGCACATCCCCCTCTCCAATACATGTTGCTTGTTCTCTTTGGACCCGAGCACCCTTATTTATTGTTCAGTTTTGAGTTTACCTATAGCATGCATGCAGAGCACCTTAGACGGATGCAGGAACAAGAAGATGTCATACAAGGACAGCAGAAAGGTCAGTGCCCTGATAGACGTGCTCACGTTTGTTGAAATTATTACACGTTTAGGTGTTTCAGAAGCAGATGGTTCTTGGTCAGCTTTTGAAACAAACGATTGAAGGGTAGTGTCTAGTTTCACTGGGAATGTTGTAACACACACTTTGTGTGGCTGCTCACAATGATCGACAGGTGGATTTAATGTTGCGGGCGGGGGGAGGGAGGTGTTCCTAGAGGTGGGCTAAGCCAAAACATTAACAAGAAAAGTTGGGGCATAGCCAAAGGGGTGGCTTGGCTCTCAGAGCGCCCGTCCACGAGCCGAGTCTTGGAAATGTTTGCCATATAAATCGGGTAACAAGGTGGAGAAGTGTGGCTCAATGGTTAGAGCGCAGACCCTGATGCAGCGGTCTGGCTCGGGACCAGGGTTCAATTCCCGCCTTGGCGGGTTTTGGGCTCAATTTCCCCGGACCTGATAATTCTCGCCTCGGTGCCTATTCTAATCATGAGTCCCACTCTGCAACTCTGGGCAATAGCTTGCTTAATCTCCACAACGGCCCCAACAGCGCTGGGATGCCTGGCTTCACCTTGGAGGTGCTCAGGAGTGGACATTTCACAGGTAAAAAGCCAGGAAGGGTTCCACAGCGGTATGAGTACAGCGCCAGGACGCCCCGTTGCTGGGGCAGCAGTGCGCTTTACAAGTACAAATTCATTTCATTTCATTCATAACAGACATCTTGTACAACTGGGATAACGTTACTTTCAGTATTCAAAAACTGTTTCTATAAAATGCAGGAACGTTCCACCTTAGTTCATCAGATTATACAACTGCATAGAGAGCCGTATATTAATGGTAGTTTTCAAACATGACTTTAGAAACATTAATATCACCACCATCCGCTGATGACAATGCCATTCTTCAAAAACAAAACCAAGTTTGTCAAGTGTACTCTATATTTGGCCTGGATTCGTATTATAAATGGTGCAACATTATAGTCTATCAAATCAACCACAAAAGGTTTTTGTATTGTGCAAATCCTGAGCTCACATATTTGAAAGTGCTCTCTTGTGTGATAAAGAATTAAAAAAAAGCTTGCTGACTAAAAATATTCGTCTATGATCACACAATTTGGTCAAGCCAGGAAGCCGGGATTGATCCCAGGTTTTCTAGTGTCAGATTATGCGTTTCAGCCACTAGATGGCTATCTCGTCCTCCTGTATTACTTAAAAGATTAATACTTTGTTTTGCATGCTTAGCGCATGACATTACAGCGGGAGTGGCAGGCAGAAGCCACTTGAAAGCTCGGCTTGTTTAGGGCTCGTGGGCCTAGGAGAAGCTCGAGCTGAGCCAGAGCCAGACATCTGACTAGGTTGGCTCCAGCCTTCAGGAATTTGCCCACCCTTAGGAACTTCAGAAGGAAAGTGCTGGAGTTGTTCAGAGACATGTGGCGTAGCCAGTGCTTGAAATAGAAATACAGAGGTTCAGATACTCACTCTCAACTTGTTTTCCACTGAGAAGTGCTAGTACTGATCAAATAAATGTATTGCAATCCATCTGAGAAGTGCCTGCACACTCCCTTTCAAATGAAAGAAGAACAAGTGTTCAGTACTTGAGAGTATCAGCCCACAGTGGCGGCCGGAATGGGTTGCGGGTGGCGGTGTGGGTAGGTCAGGGGGCACATGAAGGTGCGCATAATAAAAAATAAGAATAACTTCCCTTTCCACCGGGTCCCACGTTTCTGCTCCTGCTCTCCTCAAAGAACAAGAAGCACAGCCAGGCCCCATTGACCAATCACAAGGCTGCAATACAGCGCTGTGATTGGTAGGCACCCAGGCTTCGCTGACCAAGCACAACGCTGCAGTGGTCCTGGTTCGACGCTCAACCAGGGAATGGGGGCCTGGGCATGTTCTCCATGCAGGCTGTATGGAGAACAGGTAAAGAGTGCATGACTGGTTTGGGGCGGCCCCAGAGGGTCGACAAAACAGTATTTGCGATTTTAGGACGGAGCAAACCTCTCCTCCCCTACCCTGCTCTGTGAACAGAGCAGCCCCGCCCATACGCAAAGCAGCACAAACATAAAATGATAATACCTGAAAGTTATTCTCATTTTATGTTTCTACTTCTCATCTCGCACTGCTTGAAAGCAGTCGGGGGACACTCCTCTACCCTAGCGGAGGAGCCGCCACTGTCTGCCCTTTGAAGCACTGGGCCTAGATATTAATAGCAGGTGGAGTCAGAGTCGGCCCGGAATCGTATTGACCGGTACAGCGCCCAGGGTTGAAAGAAAATTTGGTATTTGTTGTGGGGGCGGGGGTCGTTGCGGTGTGATGGCAGGAGGTGTGAGGAAGATGGGAGGAGGGCAGGGGGCTGGTGGGGTGCTAACAATTACGTGAAGGTACTTTAAGGGCGGATCACAAAGTCTTTAACGGGACGATTGACACCAAGTGGAAAGGACTGCATGACATTAAGTCAGGCAGCTCGCCGCTGTGCCCCTCGGAATATTGGTGCCCCGTGCCTGGGCCCAGCTCGCCCATACCCAGCAGGGCCCTGGGTGGAGTGGTACTGAGGCCCAGGCCTTAAAGGGACAACTTTGGGACAACTATAGTAGAGCGGCCGAGTTAATAGACACAACATCCAAATCAGAGACTACAAGAAATCCAGAGTGATATACTGTATCAGAACATTATCAGATCTTAATGGCCCCCCGAATTTTAAGTCATTTTAAATTAACTCTTTTAAAACTCTTATCACAGTCATTTCTATTATTCAATTTTTGTCATGTTTTAAATTGTAAATTGTTTTTTAAACCAATCAATAAAGATTATTATTATTAACTGTAGGTATGTCTGTATCTAGGTGGTTGGTAGGGGTATTATTCTGGCTTGCTTTAGGGCCTATTATGCCTTTGATATAGCCCTGGTCAGACAGGTTTTCAATCTTAGCACACTGCAGCGCTATAATCGTTTTCGGTATTGTTCTGTGCATGGAAGTCATAACAAAAACTATTACTGTCTCTCAGACACTTGTCAGCTACTCTGTTTCAGTAAATCTGCCCCTGGTGCACACGCCTTCTCTGTAAGCTCTTGAAGACAACCTGCCCATTTGAGCTCGACAGTTTCTAATTGTGTCTTTTGTTGTTATTTCTGTTGCCGCTGCGTCGGGTTTTGACACGTCGCTGCTGCTTGCTGCGTCTTGCCAGACCTGGTGCCAGGAGTCTGTGTCTTCCTCCCTGGTGGCAGCCGCAAGGGGCGCCTTGCAGGAAGCGCGCGTGCATCCATCCCTTGACTGGGGTCTCGCGCTGAAGGCCGCATTGCGCATGCGCAGTGGACACTCGCTGTTATACTTGTTCTGGTTTTCAAAGGCAAGACTGAACTCATAGGGAGGCACGCGGTCACATGTTCTAATGCAGAATTAGCTTGCACCCCCAGAACAAAGAAATGTATTTAATATATATGCCACTGTTGTAAAAGTTATTGTTAATTCCCATTAAAGCCCTACTGTCCGTGTAGTATACTAATGAGCGCTGTCCAACAGCACATTCTGTGCCCCTCTCTCCATGCAAAGTTGTAGTCCTCCTACTTCTATGTTGGCAAAATACCTCGTTTTTGTTTTTCCACTACATTTTCCGAAATTTTTCCATGAAGGAATGCCAGCATTCATTTATTTTTGTTGAATGCTTTTAGTAAATATCTCGCTCTCTTTGAGTGAGAAGCACTTCCCACAACAGAGGTGAAAAGTAAAAACCAAGCAAAATAAACAAAAGGGTGTGTTTTGGTGGTTATGATTGTGAAATAGTCTTCTGCGTGGTCTGTGGTTTGGCCATTCTTCAGTAGCGCCAGGAAGGATGTTTTGCAGCAATTCCGCCACAGCCAGACTACAAACCAATAAAGCGCACTGGACTTTCCAAATTCTCTCTAAGGTACTGGTGTGAAAACAATTGCACAGCGAACACGTAAATGACACTGCAACATTAGTGCATGAGTACACCTCTGTAAATGGCAGGTACTGGCAGGCTAATTGTATGTTGCAGACGCCGCACGTTTTGTTTCCACAAATTCGAATAACATTACTTCTTGTTTTACTAGAGAAGGGGGTAAACGTCGTTTACAACGCGGTGTTTACACCACACGACCTTTACCACGCTGCCATTACAACGCAAGTCGTTACTACGACTTGCGCTGGATGGCGCTGTTGGTTAAGGAATATTGTAATTTTATATTCCAACACCTTCCCTACTGTTAGGTGGACTGGTGTTGGAATATAAAATTATAATATTCCTAAATCCGCGCCCGCCAACGCAAGTCGTTGTAACGACTTGCGTTGTAATAACCGCGTTGTTAAGTACTGTGATCTAAAAGATCGCATTGTACTGACATACATCCAAGAAGGGTCCTGGCACTTTCCAACAGGACTGCGCTGCATTTCATGGGGCATTTCATGGGGCAGTACCAGCACTTACTGGTGGAAGACCCCTTTTAATGGGACATTGCTAGCTAGCACTTATCACACAGGCTGCGATGCCGGGGGCTGGCTAGAAAACAGAATCAGCTCAGGCAAAAATGTTCAAATCAACCCTATACTGAAAAAGATTGCAAATAAAATGGGTCCATGGTTGAATCATAGCAGTCCAGCCTGCTCTGAATGTAGACATCAAGCTTGTAACCCATTAGTTAAATGCCAGAATGGCCCGTCCAGCTTTTTCAGTATGTTTAGTATTTAGAGCTAGATTATGATTTTTTTTAACAAGACTCCAGTACTTTTCAGTGGGGATGTTTGACATTTCCCACTATTATTGAAAAACATTTGATTCAACCTTTTTTGGGTTTTCACAATGAGCCCTCAGGGCCTTTCATGAACGAGAACTAGCATTGTTCAACACTTCTACCAGCTTTTTCACAAATCAACCTCAGTAGTGCTCAGCCGGTCCGTGGTATGTTCAGTGGAGCAGTACTGATTCATCACCATAAGAAATTGGATTATTTGTTGAAGAGGGTGACAACCCACTTCAACCAATAATAATCACAATCCTTGTCAGGGTGAACCACAAATGTCAATGAAAAAACCTGAGCTTAACCTTCTGGTAGCTTGGCACAAAAGCAGCCAGGCTTAACTTAGAGGCATTGCGTATTTATGCAGCACTCAAACAATAATAAAACTACACTATAAGAATAATACCAACTGAATGAAAAAAATACACTATTTCAATAAATAAAATGACACAAAAACATCAAAAATCCAATCAGTAGAAGCAGAGCTATGAGTTTTTAAAGTTTAAGGTGATAATAGTACCAAAAGGCACGAGATAAAAACTGAGAGTATATGGACACGCTGGACCAGTGCCAAATCAAATGTTCAGGCTGACTGCAATGGAGGGCGGGTCAGGTACGACCAGGTTCAGCCTCTGCGAGTGATCCCTTCTGTCCTTGGTGCGGGGTCTGTGTGGCGCTGTGATATGAGTCTGTGTCGCTCTGAGTCGGATCCATTGAAACCACTGATCAGGAGCTCCACAGTGATACAATGCAAGGTCCTGAGTCGTTTTGCATTGTATCAAGTGAAGCCACCAATCAGGAGCTGTTCGGTGCTACGATACGAGGTCCTGCATTGTTCAGCGTTACTTTGTATCCAATAAGGTGAAGCTGCCCATCAGGAGCTATGTGGTGCTGTGATGCAAGCAATTGTGTCATTCTGCACTGCTTTGCGTCGGCTCCAGTGAAGGCACCGATCAGGCGCTGCATGGTGCTGCGATGTGAGATTCCGCGTCGTTCTGTGCTGCTCTGCATCGGATCCTGTGAAGCCTTGAGTTGAGCAGGAAGAAGTACACTCTGACCCCAGCCAGGAGTCTGGGACCTTGAGGACAGTGCTTGGGGATACGTACTCACTCCCACAGAGGCCAGCAATGTGGTCCAGGTCATGTCCAGTTGGGTCTAGTTAACCTGGAAAGCAGGCGAGGCCTCTGAAAGCTCGCAGTGTCCCTGTAGCTTCAACAGGTCTGCCAACTGACCCTTAGAGTCACTTCTGGGGTCATGGGTTCAAGGTAAGCCGGTTCAGTCTTCCTTCTTCAGACAGCATGGCAGTCCTTCTGATTCTTGTCAGGTCCAGTTTTCCGAATTCAGGTTCTGAGGGTGCCATTTTTATACCCAGTGTCAGCCTGTGTGTGGGGGACACACACTTGTGTAACCCCAAAATTGGTCTGGTCAGTTCTTCACTTTCCCTTGGTTTTGGCTCCAGTCTGTCTAGTGAAATAAAGTGCAGGAAGGCCCACATGTGATCTCTATTTGCCAGTGACAGGGTATGCATCGCCTGAGGTCAGGAAGCAATCCGGACAGGGGCACAATCCCCCTCACTCCAGCTGTCCCGTTAGAAAGACTCTCACCTCCCCACAACCAGATCCTTTGTCAACCGTCTTGGAGGAGTACACAGAACACAATAGAAGAGCCACTAACAGTCATGTGACCCTGGACTGTGGCAGAAAGGCACATTTAGTTTAGGCAGGAAAATGCCAACTTTCTGAAACTGGCATTTTCAAAATAGTAATCTAAAATCAGACTTTACAATGAAAAAGGATTTTCAATTACAATTAAAATGAGTGGTGGAATTTTTTTTCTAGCTGCTCCCATACTGAAATTATCACTTATAATAGGTAGGTAATAAGGTAAATCAATGTTTCTTCATTGAATGCTAACCTTGCCACAGTGAAAATGACTTTTTTATGTGCCAGGACATGTAAAACATAAGAACACATGTTCTACTTTTTAAATATCGTGCACCCTGCTCTGTGAGCCTTTAGGGCCTACCTTAGGTGTGACCTATAAGTATTTAAAAGAATGTTTAGGTCTGCCAAAAAGATTCTTTTTTCCAGGTCGAACATCAGTTTTAAAACTGCACACACAAGCTGCAATGACAGGCCTGAGGCATGGTTTTCAGAGCTGCTTTAGTAGGCGGTTCAATGAGTGCTGCAGCCCACTCGTAGCATTTAAGTTACAGGCCCTGGGATCATGCAGTACCATAGGCTAGGGATTTACAAGCCAATTGAATGTACCATTCAGGTGTATATCAGTTTTACTATGTTGGGAGGGTAGAGCACAAGTACTTTACCCATAGTTGGCAGAAGTAACGTGTGCAACCTAATCCTAATAGTAACAAATATTGGCTTAGCAAAGGCCGGGAAAGGCAAAAATCTGGGGAATTACCACACAAAAGATGGTTATTTCCAAAGACCTTGCTCCCCGTCTCTTCTGGATGCTTCCTTCAAAGGGTTAAAATCAAGTGACTCAAGAAAAAGTTGGGAGCTGGAAGGATTTTAAAAGAGCCACTGTACCCCCACCATATTTGTCAGTGAGTAGCTCCTTTAAGAGACTTGAGATTCCTCTGTTTGGACTCTATTTACTTAATATCTTAAAAAGGATGCAGGTCCGTCATCCACAATAGGCGCCATTTATCCATTTTCGTGTGCACCCCTACCTACACTGTTGGCCTTTCTCCAGTTTTCTTCCCTTTCATTCACTTTGTGGTTTTCCTTCCATTATCTTCTCTACTAACACCCACTCTCTCCACTCATTTATTCATAACTGCTATGTCTCATTCATCCCATTGGCTGGTAGATAAGGGTCTTGCATAAGCTTGATGGACCCACCACACCAAATCTACAGACCCTCTTTGTTGAGCCCTAAACTGCCAATATTCCCTTGATATCATACTCTCTAGAATTTAACTATGGTATTGTGTGTATTATACAGATGCGTCTCCTCGCCTGAAGTCCAGCATCGCGGACCTGCATGTGATCCCATACTTCAAAAAATGATGACTGTACTGACAATACTTTTGGTCTAATTCACTAATGTTTTTTCTTGGCATAAGACAAAGGATAGCTTTAAGGCAAGAAACCTCATATTGATTTTCTAAGGGTGTTTTAATGGCTTAAGACAGTCTTTAAAGTTTTTTAAGTGAGAGTAATCAGTTTTAAAACTGCTATAAGAGTATCTATCATAAGTTATGATCAACCCTTTGTTAATTAGTACAACCTTTCCTTTCACTGTATAAGCCAGAATTGATTTTTAGTAAGCTAAGTCATTTATGTTTAATATATAATTATGCATCTACTGTTCAGCATTCTGACGTGCCCATTCCCCTGCATGGTCCTGCACACTTATAAACATAAATAAATATGTACTCCAGGAGGTCTAGAAATGGCGCTGGAGATATCTCTCGCATGTGGAGTTGAGGCACGCTCAGCAAATCTGTGTGGATCTGTTCATGTCAGGCTTCAAAACAGCTGCTTTATCCTTCTAAACCACTGACATGGATAACTGGGCTGTTGCACCTGCTTCAGAGATCACTGTTTAATCTGAGGGTCACAGGTTCAAACCCCTGCAAGTTGTCTTAACCTTTTATCAGTTCAAGGACTGCTAAATAAAGTGCTGCTGCCCTGATTGGCCTTGGCATCTGCTGTCTGCGCCTGGAGACAAGTGGGGTTGCATGACATTTCATACAAACGTTTGGGGGCTGATTTCCTACCTTTTAATTAAACATATCGCAGAAACCAAAGTTGCTGCCCTACGTTGTGCAAGGGGGAGAAAGCAGCGCTGAGACATATTCATTAAATATGACTAGCTATTGCTCTAGTTCCCTGTGCTGCTGTGCAAGTACGCTACCTAGCGCCACACACACACACACACACATTTTGCACCACGACCAGCGATGTCTAGAATAGGTTTTGTCCTAGAACTCTACCCTTCCAGTCCAAAATCCTATAACAAGAAAACTTTTAAAGCGTTTTACACACTGGATGTGTGGTGTACAATGCATCGTACATGTATTGTGTGAATTGTTTTGGAGAAATAAATACATTTCTTCTACTTTGTGCCTGCCTGTAAAAGGTGTTCTTTTTTAATACATAGGGCTTTGTGTCAAAAAGCATGGGCCCTTGTGCTTAAAAATCCAGAAGTAAGACCCAAGTAGCGCCCCCTGACCGCAAATTGCCGCAAAGTAGCACAAAACGCTACTTGTGCAAAAAAGTCACTCTCCTAGCCGAAAAAAGGTTTCCTGCTGGAAAGTAAATACAATTTCAAGACTTTACCCAGCTTTGCTTCACTTTGCATGACTTTGGGGAGACATAGGGGTACATGCATCAAGGGTTTTTGCATTCGCAAACGGTGCGAATCGCAAAATTCGGCCGTTTGCGAATGCAAATCCCTTTTTTGGGATGCATTAAGCTTTTTGCTTTTTTCGCAATTTAAGAAATCGCAATTTATTTGAGATTTCTTGAATTGTGATTGCATTAAAGAAATCGCAATTTAGTGATTTCTTAAATGCAATGCATGATTTTTTTTAAATTGCGAAATCGCAAATAGGTAGTGGTAAATTACCATGAAGTTAACCTTCATGGTAATTTGCGAAAATTGCATTCTCATTTTGCGATTCCTTAATTGCGAATCGCAAAATGAGAATGCCTTCACATTCATTCCTATGGGCCTCTAGGCCCATAGGAATCAATGGAAAGGGATTCCTTAATTGCGATTCGCAAATTGTGAATCGCAATTAAGGAAAATGAAGAAATCACAAAAAAATTGCAATTTCTTGATGCATAGCCGTTTGCGAATTCTTAATTGCAATTCCTTAATTTTCGCAATTAAGAATTCGCAAACGGGAACATTGATGCATGTGGCCGGTAAAGTCTTGAAAAATCTGCCCCTTGGTACTGTAACTGAAGTCAGTCCACGAGCGTATCAAGTATGTGGGGTGAATGAAAGTGCGGTCAGACAGCTTTTTAATGCAACTAGATTCATCAACTGGTTTTGAGGCGCTATGTGGGATCAGCTATCAGTACTGCCGCTCGTTTACACCGACGCTGCTTGAGGCATCAACCAGGCAGCCAATATTCTTGACAACTGCACTGCATGGAAAGCCTCAGCACGGACACAAAGAAAAGCAGAGGAAGAAGAAAAGAAGAAGGCAAACGAAAACGTGCTATAAAATTGTGAGAACGAAAAGGAAAGCCTATTTCTTGGAGAGAGATCCGAGTTGCAGGCTGACTCTGCAGCTGGCTTTTCGTTCTTCGAATTGGCGGTCCAGCACGAACCTCTTTGATCGCCTCATCCGCAGCTGCAGCCGCCCTTGGCTCGGCTCCCCCTCTAGGGTGTGGTAATGAAGCCTTCTGCTAATGAGCACAGGCAAACATGACATCACCCCTGCTCACCCCCGTGCTGTTTAGAAATGCAAGCGCAATAAACAAATACGAGCGCCGGCCAGCTGTGTGACACGCACAGGGGCGGAGCAGCAGCCAGCAGAGAGCTGCAGCTAGAACACAAGCCTGGCCAGGGTGGGAAACTTTCTTTTTAGGCCTGGCGTAAGACTACACCTTTTCAGTCCGCCCTCTTCGTCTATTAGTCTGTTGTAGTGTCTTCCATCCACCATAGCATAGAGCATGGGGCACACAGGGTCAGCCTACTTCATCCCTTGGATGAGTGTCAGCTTTCT
Organism: Lissotriton helveticus; assembly: GCF_964261635.1. Taxonomy (NCBI): domain Eukaryota; kingdom Metazoa; phylum Chordata; class Amphibia; order Caudata; family Salamandridae; genus Lissotriton; species Lissotriton helveticus. The sequence continues at coordinate 1,868,382,073 of NC_136067.1, forward strand.
GCTCTTGCTCAATGCGCAAATCTGCAAAATAAGTAGTCCTCTTTCGTGCTAGGGGCTAGCAGTGCAATGTGTGCTTTTAACTCGCAATACACAGACAATGCTTGTTTTACTAAGGTGAGGGATCAGTGGGTCCCCCAACACTGCTACTGGGCCACTTGTGTGTCTTCCTATCCAACCATTCGCAAAAACAATTAAAGCAGCGGTAAAGGCAAAAGATAGGCAGTCAACGCCAGACCTATTGGTTTTTGCCAATGCTTGTATTTGTTTTGCTCCTGAGCCTTGAATTGTGCTGTTTGCGATTGTCCTTACCGTGTGTGCCCTTTGTGCACAATCATGCTCAGTTCGTAATTTTTAAAAAGAAAGTAGGTGAAGAGGTCCAGAGTTTTTCTTAGAAGTCTCCCACTGGCACTGTCAAATATCAGGGGTGCTGAGTACCACTTCCACCACTGTACACTTACTGTCTCTTTATATCAGTCTTTCATGGTTTTTCACCCCTGCTTCCCCCCTTTTTTCTCTCTTTTTATCTTTGTCTTCCTCCTCCTTGCTCCCTTTTCTGCCTTCCTCTTTCTTGCTCTGATGGGTATGTAAAGATGAACGAGAAGTCCTACAGCCTGATTCATCAATCTCCCGTTTTGCGAACCCCTAATAGCGATTCATAACGAATCGCTATTAAGGACTTGCAAAACGGGATTCATGTAGGAATTGCATAAAGAAATGCGATTCCTACACATTCCTTATTTGCGATTAGCAAATTGCTAATCGCAAATAAAGAATAACTCCCCATTCATTCCTATGGGCCAAAAGGCCCATAGGAATGAATGGGGAGTATTCCTTATTTGCGATTAGCAATTAGCTAATCGCAAATAAGATAGCGATTTAAAGGGTGCCAGGGGTGTCCAAAGGACACCCGGTAGCACCCCTTAAATGCAAATTGAAACAGGTGTTGCGCACACACATGTCCAAAGGACATGTGTGTGTGTAACATGCAACTTAGAAAAATGCTTTTAAAAGCATTTTTCTAAGTTTTCGCTATTTACCACGAGGTTTGACCTCGCGGTAAATAGCGGGCCGAAATTGCGAATTCGCAATTTTTAAATGGATGATGAATTGCATTTAAGGAATCTCAAATAGAGATTCCTTAAATGTAATTTCTCGCAAAATAGCGAAATCGCTATTACCGATTTTTGCATTTGGGATGATGAATCCCAAATGCAAAAATAGCGCTCGCAAAGGGCCAGATTCTCAGAATCTGGCCCTTGGCGAGCCAGTTTCGGCTTGATGAATCAGGCTGCTAGTCTCCATAGATGAGTGCCAGTGCCCAAGTGCTGGAACCACTCCCTCAGTTTAAGCAATGACTGAAAATAAAATTAATGAGGAACAGGCATTCTTGAATTGGCTTGCTTCCATGACTCTCAGCTGTGCCATCATTGCAAGGGCGTTGCTTCCTGGGCACCAGTTGTACACTTTAAGAAAACTATGGGTCTCTATAGACCCTCCCACCCTCCCTTCACAAGCATTCATCACTTCCCTAAAATGACTCACCACCATTGACTTTCATGGATAATTCCACGAAACATATCTCTTAGGCCTCATCTGGCTGGACGTGTCTGGTAAGTATGCCTCCCCGTGCTACCATCTGCTATTGGATATGCTGGCCGCGGCTCCAAATCTTTTGAAGACTACGTGCTTCGGAAGAGTGCCTTTTTCTAATGAAGAAACAAAATCTTGGCCAATATCAAAGAGAGAAGGGGAGGATTTACACATGAATTGCAAATCAGGAATCAGTGCAATACCCAGATGCTGCACTTTGATTGGCTCCTGGCAAGGCACAGATTGGTGTAATACCAAAATGTAGTATTTTTGATTGGCTCTCATACAATCCATATCCAGACTAGGAGGAAGATTCATAGCTGGAAGCTAAGACAGTGCCCATTACTGTCCTAACCCACATATCACTTTTATTTGCAGACATCTCTACATGGGACATATGCCGATGTAGTCTCTGTGCCAGTGTTTGCCCCAAGGAGATATTTTAGTATGGCTCTTTTTTGTTCCCATGCCATATTTTATTCTTTTGCCATGCTGCTCTTCTGCGTTTCTTTGGAAGGCATCAGCTTTATTGTCACTGACCGAGCACTGCTTTTAATGAAGACTTTCTTGGTCTGCATCTTTCCTCCATCCCTCTTTTTATCTGTATAGGCGGTTACCTATCACTATGCTGTAGTTGTATAATACCTGTAGGTGAACACTTAATTCTGTGGAAACAACCGACAAGCTTATGATGTCTGCAGGCTTGTGAGGGTGCTGGCCCTTGCACTGCTGCCATGACCCTAGCGTTCCCATGCTCTGCTGTTCTACTGTGCCTGATAAGTAATTTGAAGCAGCAAAGGGCTCCTGGGTGGACATCAGGGGCCATATTATACAAAGTGCCCCAGGGGCGCAAATGGCGTTTGTGTCCGAATTGCATGTGCACGGGGCACATTGGTATTACAGAAGGGGCAGTAGACGCTTGTGCAGCCCATTCTGTAATACAGATAGCGCTGGTGCTAACAAAGAAAATGCACCACATTGTATAATACCGCCCCAGGTGGACTCAAACTCTAGATCATGGCAGACTGCTATTTAGGTGAGCCTCTTCTCTTTCCTGGCACTCCTTTTCTGAACTGGGGTTAGGATAACTGCTCCTACCTTTCACTCCTCCATAGATGCTGAGGGGCTAGAGGGCAGGGAGGACGAGAGTGGCGACCCGTGTGTAATTGGTGACTGCCCCTAGTACCAAGTTTTCTCATTTCTGTCTCTATTTACATATATTTGAAGGCGCCTGACGCTAATTTCTTGGTAATTTTCAGCCTTAACATGACAAAACAATTACAGAGACCCTAGAAAAAGCTTCCAACTCTAAAGTATTTCAATTGAAAGTTCATGTTGCACCATTATTTAATTTTTACTGTCAACTTGAATGCAGAATGATTAAATTGTGACTGACATTTCCACAAAAAAAATACTGGCAGTTATTCTTCATGTAAAATGTTATCTAAAACATGGTCATGGAAAAATACCAAAGCAACAAGCATACTATAAATTACACACAACATTTCAACTATCTAACTTTTGATTCCAATTTTCTGAAATGCCAGTATGATTACTGTGTAGTTATTAATGTGAGGTATAGTACGCTTAATGCCTCTCCTAATAACTTAATCATCATCAATAACTCTCTGAATAGCATAACTTAAATGAAACACGATTTGAGAATTACAAAGATGGATAGATAGATAGATAGATAGATACCAGAAAGAGAAAACAGAGGAAGGTAGAGAGATAAAAGAATGAGTTAGATAGCGAGAAAGAAAGGTACAAATTATTGCAAAAGTCCAGAGGAGAATGAATCAAATGACGAGTGCATAGAACAGATGGTTGGTTTGGCTTACTCAAAGCAGGCTTTGAGTGACAAACGTATTATTTGTATCACACAATGAAGTGCTTGTTTACAAGCGAAGAAAAGAGCAGGACAGTGCTATTTTCTTTCTGCCTTGTGCTATGCACACACCTTTGCACCATAGTGCAAATGTGTGTGTGAGTCTAGCACAGGGTTTGTGCTGCAAGGGTATGATTCCCATACAAACCACTATGATTAGACTATCTTTAAAACTTTTCCCACTTTTGTTTGTGGGCTGAGCCAACTATGATTTCCACTTTTCCAAATGAAAAATACCGGCCATTTGTTGGACGAGACACAAAACAGGACTTAAAACAATTTTTTTTAATGTATTCGTGAATAACATCACTTTTCTGTATTTGTTTACCTTATTTATTAGTCATGGATCATTAACATTAATGCAGCTGCAGATCATATTTAAATGTGTTTTCTATTTACAGTTCCTGTTTGAAGTCTATACAGATATAGACTAAAAATACCAGCGTTTGGTGATTTTTGCTTATTTTTATACAGGTGCCAACTCTATAGGTAACTGGAAAGTAAAACCCAAAGCAACAATGTGTGCAGGTGTGCACCACCTTTGGGGACCACGCAGGCACAAAGGGCTGATACATCTGTCCTTTATTGTTCCCTTGCTTACAGAGCATGTGTCATATACACAGCGCGTGCTCCCCCACAGAGAGCTCCAGAGGAGCCTGAAAGGAGGCCCCCATGGCAGCCAGCCTTCCTCGTGCTCTGTAAAGAGACGGGAACTTTTTTCCACAGCTCGCGCTCAGCAGGCAGCGTTTATATTGGGACGCAAAAGGGTCCAAGAATAAAACGTTGTCGCAGCGTTGTGCTTTTAGCATACTCTTTCATACCTCCCGAAAGAGAAGTGCGGCTTAGGTGTCGTTGCCAAGTGCACGGCTCGCCACGTTCCAGCCTGGGTGCCCCGGACGGACTGGGACGCGGCCATTGCCTGGCGGGGGTCAGAGGTCGCCGGCGGAAGTCATGGGAACCGCTCGCGCGCTCCAGCCTTTTACCACAGAAGTTACGAGCCTTTGGTAACCCACTCAAGAATCACAAATATGTTCTAATTATACTCTCAGCCTATCGCACAAGATCGCTGATAGCTCTTTGTCGCACATTTTTTTGCAGCATTCGGAGCGAATATTTTTAGCAATGCGGACATTCAGCTGCAGAGCCGGGTTACTGTTCCCGCCCCGTGCATATTTTGCCTTAAATATTATCCTTGGCCAATGACGCTGTACAAATATAGTAAATATGACTAGTATTGGCCTAAGGCCAATCTCTTGGGATGAATTTTAGTCAAGTAGGTATTTATGGTATAAAAGTAATACTGTGCCAACATTTAAAAAAGGCCTCTTATTATTTTAGAGTGTATTCATTTTAATCGACTCTCACGCTGTTAGAGCTCAAAGCAAAGTTATGCTAAGGTTTACTGCTGGTAACTAGAAAAGAGGGAACACAGACTGTGTGGCTTGCCGGTGTGCTTCTGGTGAAAGTCGTAGATTGCCTGACCCACCAGTATGACGGATGGTCAGATTTACAAGCTGAATTCTTTATTTTTAAAGGTGCAGATCATAAAAGTGTCAAAAAGCATTGTTGTAAGTTGATCACCTCCTGGCGTGTTAGCCGCACACGTGTTACCATAACATAAACCAACCTAAACAGCTGTTGCTTTACAACAAAACGCCTTATTTAGCCATTGACCATTGGTACATATTACTTATTTTTTTCGGTCAGAGCTTTGGCTGGAAAGCATTTTTCTGACAGAAATTAGACTCTAAAACACGTCATTACAGGCCCAAAGATGGCATCTGAAATCTGTATGGAAGCATGGAGTACTATCAATTTGTAGAAATAAACATCCCGTTGTAAAGGTTGAATGCTAGCATGGATGCACTTAAACAAAAAATATTAATCAATGACTTATGAGTGAACTTGGAGCAGGGCTGCTTTAATTGAGGTATTTGTTTTACTTAGGCACTTTTTGAATTTTTTTTGAAGTAACTGTAGGGTTTTTAAATGTTGGGCTCAGGTTAGCATACATACACCTCTTCCTCAAGTTCACCATAGCAAGTGATAGAATCTTTCAACCCTTCTTCATCAAACACGACAATCTTGCGTGTGCGCCGAGACCTTTTTGTGAGATAAAGTGAGACCCAGGGCAGGACTCTCTGGTCTGAGAGGCACACTATATCACCTCCTTTGCCTTTGTGTAATGACTGTCACCTCACCGGGCTGAAGAGGACTGACATCGATTACAGGTCCACGTGCAAGTTAGGCCATTCTGTCCTATTGCCTGTTAGAGAGAGGGTCTACTGGCATCTCCTCCATTTTCAATATGCATGCCCCCCACAACAAGGTCTCTCACTCCTCTCTGCGGGACATGGATAGAAGTTTGTTTGGGCGTGTGGAGTGTGAGGGTTAAATGTCATTATGACCTTACTGGTTTCCATTTTGGATGTTGCAAAACACAGGTGGGACCTAAAGTTGAGGTTGGGGAGAGACCAGAGAGCACATATTAATTGTAGGACTCTTCTAAGGCATTTCAGGAATCTTTGTGACAGGTGAGACTGAAGAGTGTTAAGGAGAGTAGGGAGTGTGTCTCTTGAAAGCCTGTGAATGTCCCCTTACCATTCCTGGCCAATTGTCATCTAGAAAGGCTGCCCCCACCATTTAACAGATCGTTGAGTTGGAAAGCCTGAATAACTTTTGTGCCCTTGATTTGGATTGCTCATGATTGGAGCTTCCCAGCTCCACCCAACTTTTCTGGTCATACAAAGATCTTGCCTGGACCAGTCTTGGCGGAGATAGCAAAAGTATAGACATACAGGGTACCTGTCACAGAACTTCGAGGGAGTGTGCCAGTATTTCCTGACCAGAAACCATAGGCCCCACATCAGTGTGTTGCCTACTGGAATCCAAAGATATAAGAAATCTGCTGCATCATACTGCACCTGGAGCATCCAACATGCTAATTAGGTCCAATCGCCATCTAATGCAAAGGAAAATAAACATTTGCAAGTACCAAAGGAAAATCTTTGAACACAGCGGAGTTTTCACTGCTGTGACCCGGAGGGGGAAGGAATCTAGCTTATTTTGGTGTTTTGAGTTTGAACCCGAGGAGGAACTCAACAACAAGACCTCCATGACTACAAGAACTCCACAAATTTTGCTGCAAACTCCTCTGGTCTGGTGCTGATGCTGCTATGACTTAACGGAAGCATGATCTTGTAAGCTGGGCTGGGGCAATGCTCTCACATCCTGCTTTGTGGGTCATGCAGGACTCACACCACATGGAGCTTTGCTTCTCTGCGAATCAGGAATGTGGTCAGGTGCTGCCTGTCTGTAAGATTTCACAAACTCTGCACAGACCATTGTGTACTGTGGCATTGTATCCCAAACAGGAAGGGAAGAATGCATACAGGTTTATGGAGGGAGAATTCAAACCTTAACCTGTGAACAGCATGGTTCTGGAAGTTGCCTTCCCACTACAGGCTCTCTACGAATCCTGTCACATTACACACTAAAGCTGTCCCATAATCAGAGTGGGTCTTGTTCCCATTAGTACCAAGGATAACTGCCCTCTCGAGAATGTGTAGTATTTTACATTGTGTGCAAAGTTTTATTAAAAAACTTTCTTTTTCATAAATTAAAGTACTAAGGGCCTCATTACGATGTAGGTCGGAAAGCATTCCGACCGACTCCATTTCGAAATTGGTTCCAACCGACTCAGGTTCGGCGAGTCCGACCGACCAGTTACAATGTTTCCAAACAACGTTCGGTCGGACTCCCATTGAATTCAATGGAATCTGTGTACCAACTGACAACACAGGCTCCCATTGAAAAATGGGGTGGTTGCAAAAAACCTTCCACCCTGTGACAGGCACCCAATGGTTGGAAAGAGGGATCACATGGGTACCCCCACGTACTCCAACTGGAGGCCCCCGAGTGAACGGAGGTCTACTATGGGCCCCCAAAGTCAGTTTACGACTGCCGTTTCATGTCGGACAGACTGATTCGGAAAGGCTTTCAGAATCCAACATCATAATACGTTGGTCGGAAACACGGTCAATAGACCTGTATGATTCGGCGCCGACTTACTTGGAGTCTGCGAATGCCGATCAGAACCAAGTTGGAAAGACTGAACAGTTACCTTCTATGTTATCGTTCGGTTGGTTTAAAATGTTTCCGATTTGGTCAGAAACATGGGTTAGAAAAATCCGAATGCTGTTCGATGCCTTTCCGGCCGACATCGTAATGAAGCCCTAGGTCTGTAATACCATACCACCTTCCTGAGTAAGCCTTGGATGCCCAGCTTCAGTATGCTAAGGCTCATGTCCTAAAGGCGGGTACTTGGTGTTCAGTTTAGAGCTCAATTGTAAGGTTAAACCCTAGAACACTAGTGGTAACAGGCTCTTTCTGTTGTAACCTGTGAGGGAGTGAGGAAGTATCTTCTACAGCTAGAATATCGAACCAAATGGGGACCAACATATTTCAAATTAATTTGACAATATGTTTGGGTTTAAGATGTTTGTTGCTACCCCATAACTCTTTTACATTTTTCTGTCATATATTTATTGTGTTGGGTTGCCGCTTTTCCATCTGCCTACAATCATACTATTTATACTGGGAAATGCCAGACATCCTCCAAGGGTACATCAAGCGAGCGGGCATCAGACTGTAATTAAAACATTTAAATGTACCCATTGCCAGAGGAGGATGCAGCGTAATGCCACTTCACAGAGGTTGCTAGAAATCCTTGCACTGGCTCGCATGTAGTACCATGAAGCCGAGTGATCTGCATCTGCTGTGATTTTCTGTGTCACCACAAGACATTTTCTTTGGGGTGAAAAATGTGTATTCCATCCTGGGACTAGACTGGCCCTCCATAGGCATGGTGATGAGGTGAGATTTTGGGCAGTAACATTTTCTTGGCACACATCTTACTGCACTGATTTAACCTACTGCTGGGTTGATGCGCTTGGTATACGACACTTCTGCGACCGTTTTCATTATTAAAGGGCATATACTCTGAGCTCTTAGCCTGGAGAGCTCTCTATTTTCTGACCAGTAACCTAGAGGTGCAGGCATATGTTCAAGCTGCAGTGGTGATGAGGGGTGCAATGCACAATAAGGACTACATTTTGTGAAACTAGGCCCTCCTTAAAGCTTTGTTATAGCATTGTGATGATATATGTCTGTGTATAGTGATAAATGGCACTTTTGAGTAGATCTGTATGAACTTGTTACTATCCGGATCAATAAACAAAGAATACGAATCAAAATGTTAGCCGTAGAGTAATATTGATATTAACAATGCAAATAATAATATTAATATATTCAAGACAATAGCAATGATGATAGTAATAACATATTTTACTAACACAAGTCAAGTTAATTTTATTTGATTTAGTTCTCCACTGAGAACCACAAATATTCAGTACATAACATAACATTTTTAAACAATTTTGTTAAAAAGGAAGGGTTTTCATTCTAATACAAAGTTAAAATAGGTTTTAAAAATTTGTATAGATTGTAGCAGACAAACTCATTTGGAGGAGCCTTACATAGTATGATCAATTCCTTTACCGAGTTAATTCTACATTTTGTATAGATTGGTTGTAAAAATCTTTTCCCTGCCTTTACCACTTTCGCATTTGGGCAAATGGACAACAAATGTTCCAAGTCCTGCTCCTCACCATTACACAAATTACAGATAGTACTTGATTTTTCTTTTGGTAGCCACCTATACATATAAGATTTTAAAGGAAGTATCCCAAATCGAAGCAGCACAATTGATCTCCTGACCCCGTGCTTTAAATTAAAGTTAATATACTGTTGTGTTTTCTTAAAAACTATAGTTTCTGTGAATTTCTTATATATAGACAATTTAATGCAGTATTGAGAATCTAGATCAAAGCTGAGTATCGGGGTAAAATGTTTTAAAAAGAGCTTCAGCTGAGCAGGTGTCCACCATTGTAACAAATTAATATTGACATTAGATAACTTAAAACCAGTTAAAATATTCCTTGAGAATACAAAATTCGAAGATTCTCTTTCAAATGTTTCTGTTTTAAGAAGAGATCGAAGCGTTCCTTCTTCCGCATGGAGGAGATTATATTGCAATCTAATGATATTAGTAATTCCTCTGGCATAGGAGCTGGTTAATGAGAACTCGAGGCGGAGAGATTGTACCGGTACAGCTTGAGACAGCTTTGTTAGCTTCCGTAAGATCTTCCCTTCTTTTAGGTCCAGATAGTTCCACTGGCTTATTGGGATGTATTCGAGAGCATATGACAGCACTGGTGGAATCTTGGCTCTGTATACCTGAAGCAGAGAAGAAAAGTGTCTTTGACTAGTTGAAGCATATAAACGTTTTACTATTCTCTTACTAGTATTAAAGATGTGCATGTAGCAGCTGTTCCTAAGGTCCATCTTAGTTGCAGCCACTTTATCAATCTCTGAAGGATGAAAGGTTGACTCTGCTGGAACTAAAACTGCTAATACCTACAGCAAATTTATTTTAAGTCTTTTTAGTAGTGAAAGGTCTTAAACAGTTTATTGGACTAGGGTGATTCCTTTAGTCTCTGATCTTCAAATCCAGACTGCGGAGGCTGTTTCACTCTTTTGCATTTCTGTTTTACCAGCTTATATCGTGCTCAAATGCTGGAATATTTCACGGTAACAGATAAAGCGGAGCTACTCGGAGTGACCCAGGAGCAGTATGCAGTGACTAAGTGCATTTTTTGTAAAGTACACAGAAGTGAAATGAATTACTGGTAGACATGACGGGGGATTTATGGAGTGCACTATTTTATGTGGCAGGTGCCATATTGAGATCACTGGACAGTGAAGTCTTCCAAAGGAGTATGAGCTTCTCAAACTACTACCCACCCACCTCCGCTCACCCCAATACGCAATCCTATGACAAGGCTATGCAAACATCACTTTCCTTAGCACCTTGGCTTCTACAGAAGTTGCTAACAGTCTTAACCAAAGTTATAGTAATCTGGAGGGAATTTCTTTGAAAAAATGCAGGGGAGTAGACAGAACAGATATCCATGTCAATTTACGACTCCTAATCCTAAAACACTTCTTATAGCAATGGCACGCTGTAAGGTCTAGGTCAGCTGATAGGATATACTGGTAGTGAGCAGGCTTATTAATCTCGTCCTAGACACCTTCTCTTCTTCATATTTTTATCTGATTTTCTCCAGTCTTTTTAGTAGGTGGGGGGAATCTCGCTTCACCTTGAGGCACTATTCAGCTCTTTATTAAAAATGCCTTCAGCGATCTCAGGGCACACTTCTATATAATGATGTGTATAATAGGAAACCTGTTCGAATCGCACTCCGCTCCTCTCATTGTAAAGACTTTTTTGAGCCAACCTTTGCCTTTATCACGGAGTGATGGATGTTGTACACTAGTACATCACTGTTATACAGTGTTCACAGGTTATCAGTTATCCACTATTAATATGATCACATGAAATATTAGCTCTACTTTTTCGTTTTATCCTTTCTAGTTTCAAAGTGACCTTTTTATGATGCTCAATACATTTATAATGTAAAATCTTTTGTCATTCACTGTATTTAAAGACTATGAACTTTTATCCCTTTCTGCCTTAAACAGCTAACCAATATATGTCCTATTCCAATTAAAAAAGTATGGTTTAATTGGCATTCGACTCTAGTTTGTACTTTTTATATCAAGACACAAATCAAAATGGTTTCAGGTTCAACTCCCTTTATTTTCACATCAGATGTGTCTCCCAGAATATTGAAATGAGATCCATTGTCTCTCATTGTCTCTTGGTTTTGCCATGTTTCTGCTCTTCATATCCTATTGATGTTCAAGTATCAGTTATACGTTACTGTAACACATTACCCAAACATTCGCATCTTGTATTCATTAGTTTTAATTCCCTTAGCCAGTCGCCATCAGAGTACATCTAATAACCCCTGATGACACACAGTGCTAAAAACCTTTTTCATTAAGCACAGAGAAGATACGTCTATTTGTATTGTGCCGCCGTCTATACTTTGTGATCACAGTTATCGTAAGTGTGATGTTCACCTTCCCAATCATAGGTCTAATGATACATTTGTTATCATCTCTTGCCTATATGCCCCATATTATCACTTCCACAACTACAAATTAGAAATATATAGTGGTTATTTAGGCTCTATCATTTAATTTCATGGTACCCACAGGAACACTGAAAGTGTGATATCAGTATGCTACAACAATCCTCCCCTTAAAGAAGGTATGTACCTGAAAGTTTAAAGATTATTAATGGATATTTATGTTATTGTGACCACCACCTCCCCTGGGCTATGAAAAATATAAAATTGGGAGGGGGGCACGCGTTACTGCTCTCAGGCCATATATGGTTCCGGGGACCACCACCTCCTTGGGGCTAGCACATGAACACAGAAGGAGGGAGGCCCTCCTCCTGGAGCCATTTCTGGCCCTCGTGACCACCACCCACATGGCTAGCTCTCTATGTCCCAGGGTGCCCACCCCAGAGGCATAGTTGATTGTTCTGACTTGGTGGGAGCTTTGACAGCTCCCGCTAAGAGCAACACTAACTCCGCTCCCAGCCAGCAGGAGATATCAAAGCACTTCTGCTTGCAGGGAGGGGAGTTTTAGACTGTTTTCCTACCCACTGTCATGCGGGCAGGGAAACAGACAAAAGGATTGTTCACGCACTAAGGAAGCTGTATGTTTAGCAGCTCCCTGGGTGTGGGCGCAGTGCTGGCTCACGCTGAAGAAATGGGAGCTGGCACGGACCGCAGGGGCATTCAGGCTCTTCCCACGGTCCCCATCATAACACACTGGCTGCCCTGGGTAGGCTCCAGGGCATCCATGGAGACGTGGCCGGGGCCCGGGGGATTGGGTCCCTCTGGTCAAAATTGGCGAGGTGTGGAGGCCATGTCTCCCCTCCCCCATTCAATTGTGGCAGGGCCCTGGGGGAAGGGTCCCTGGGGCCAAAGTTGGCCCACGGAGAGGGGCCTCGCAGCCCCCCTCCCCCATTTAATTGTGTTCGGGCCTTGGGGGATGAAGTCCGCAGGGCCGAAATCGGTGTGGTGAGGGAGGCTGTGATTGCCCTCCTCCCCATATTCCTTTATAGGATGCAGAGGTTTACCTGCCTTTTCTCACGTTGATGGACAGCTTAACAAAAGGCCCTGAGTGCATTTGCAGCTGATTATGGTGATGCATCATTGATGCAGAGGAATACGAGAACATCTCCACCAAACAAAGAAGTATTTACTTCATTTAGTAAAGTGGAAGTACCTCTGTTTGATGGAGATTCACCTCTTTGTATTTGTGTCATCTTCCCACGACGAGGATTCAAAGATTTATGGATGAAGATGCTCGCGGGACAGTCAGATTGCAGATATTACATGCACACAAGGTCATTGGAAATATTAACTCATGGTCCTTTACGCAGTCGTAGTGTAGAATATCCACAAGACATTTACCCAGCGAGGTAGCACTTATTAATTAACCAGATGAAAGTACTCCAATTGGAAAGACGCTTTAGGCAAAACTGGGGATTCTTCTTGGAAAAAATGAGGTTCTATTCTGGCCCTGGTGAGCATTTCATAGACATTTAACCTCAACAAATATAAGCATAGCAGGTAGCCAAGTTGAAGCTCCACTTCAGTAAAGCACACACATTCATAACTTCTTGGGCTTGATGAAGGCAAATCAAATGTGTTTCCGCTCATAATACACAGTGAAAAACAATCTGAAATACTTAATGGGGTGTATGCATCATTGAAGCGCAATCTGTTCTGTACTGACTGTGATGAATGTTTTTTTCTTGTAATCTCCTGGTGAGAGCAGAGTCCATGGTTTCCCTTTTAAATACCTTAAGTATGCCAGTGCCCAAAATCCATAGTGCCACTTACACACTCACTCATAGACACTCACAGAGCGATAGCACCACTCAGAAACCCAGTCACAGACCTACACAGGCACTCACACACCCACTCACAGACTCACACAGCCACTCACACACTGACAAACAGACCCATAGCACCACTCACACACCCACTCACAGACAAACAGGCACTCACACACCCACTCACAGGCCCACACAGCCACTCACCCACCCACTCACAGACCCCTAGTGCCACTCACAGACCCAGTCACAGACCCACACAGACACTCACACACCCACTCACAGACCCACACAACCACTCACAGACCCACTCACTCACAGACCCCTAGTGCTACTCACAGACCCAGTCACAAACCCACAAATGCATTCACACACCCACTCACAGACCCATACAGTCACTCACACATCCACTCACAGACTCATACAGCCACTCACACACCCACTCACAAACCCAGGCAGCCACTCATACACCCGCTCAAACACCCACTCTCAAAGTTTACAGAATACGGTTAGGAAATAAAAATTAAAAAACATAGAAATTCACTGAATAGCAAAGGTCACAGGGACATTATAGTTAGGAAATAGAATTTAAAAAAAACTTAGAAATTCACTGAAAAAAACAGGTTACAGGGACTTTGTAGTTAGGTAATAACAAAAAAAATACATAGAAACTCACTGAAAAAAACAAAGGTTGCAGGGACATTATAGTTAGAAACTAGAATAAAAAAAAACTTAGAAAATTCACTGAAAAAAACCCAAAGGTTACAGGTATGTTATAGTTAGGAAATATAATTACAAAAGCCATAGAAATTCACTGCTGAAAAACCCAAAGGTTATAGGAACATTATAGTTAGGCCCAGATTCCACTCATACAAAACTCATACAAAACCGTAGAAATTAAATCGGTATAGTTAGGTGGGGAGCTGCTCCATCATTTGGAGTGCTCTACGACACCACAGACATTCTCAAACTGCTCACCAAAACATTTATGTTTTCTAGTGTTTATAAATTGGGGTTGATGGTCTTGAATATTCAGCCAAGATTTCAAGTGATGTATTTTTTCTACAGACCATTTCCAAATCAGGAAGATATCAGCAATACATATTTTGTATAATATTGTTTTTAGATTGTTATTTGCAAAGTGACTCTATTCAAACCTGCATCATTCAGATTAGCCAGAATAAGGACAGAGTACCTCTATCTATACCCTGTATCTATCAAGAAAACTGGTGGATTTATGTAACATCATTACACATTGGGCTGTCTCTGCACAGCATATGGTAATAGCGGTTGGGACAGGGACGTGTATTTGTTATTATGGACCACAAGTTACACAGCCTAAATTGTGGATTACTCAGGTATTTTTGGATGAAGAGATACAATATCAAAAGAGGCCAGATTAAATTTATCGGGATTGTATTGTATCTCATTGAGAACATTTAATGAAATAGTAGTATCTCTAGTTTAGATTCTCTAAAGTATTGGCACTTGGATGAAAAATTACAGTTTCTTGACAGTAGTTCAAAGACTGAAACATTTCCGAAATGGGCCAATTTCTTGGTAAATCTAGCAGATTGTGTTTTCATCAAATGTATCTATTGAAGATGGTGGTTTTGAACTTTTGACTTGGAACCTGATCACTGATGCCCCGAATAGGATGCATCAATGTATACAGTTGATTTACTACAGCACTCGGGGCTATGGAAGGCTGTGTGTCCCAACTTCTGCCTTCTAAGCTTGGGTGTATGTTTCTGAAGTATTTTACTTTTCTTTTAGATATTCAACCATGAGAATATCCCTTACCAAGATCACAATTTGAAAACAATGTAGCACCACAAGAACTTTACCTTCTTCAGGTTTGTGACTTAAACAATCCCAGCTTGCCATAACTGTAATATATGCATTGAGAAACCATCTAGCTATAAAACCAGTCCTGGTTATGTCCAGATTTGTGATGATTATAAGGGATGCAGTAGGATAAAGGCTGTACCTAAAGATTCCAAGGTTCTTGCTGTTTTTTTGTTCTGGTCATACAACAGTTATTTTGAAACCCACCTGATTGTACTCATTCTCTCAAACCTCCTAGAAATTGTTAAAGTAGGTTATCTGGTTAATTCCTTTATCTATACACCTCTGCTTTATGGGAACATCTGACACAACTTTGAGGACTATAAGAAATGATCTTGGAGGCTGGCCTGCTTCAGAGAGCTGGGAGTACTTTGGGAGAGTTCTATCCAGTGCTGGGTGCCAGCTACAGTGGCTAGTAATTATATGATCTGTTCAGAATCTGGAGTTCCTTGCATATGGAGAGGATTGTCATTGGATGGTGCACTTTCACACTTGAACCCACTCTGGGTTGTTTGCCTGAATGATTGATTTACCACTGTTTACTTAGTGACCCACTCCATCTGCTCACCTATCTAAACAGCTATGAAATGGCTACCCACTTTCCCCACTTCTTGTTCAAACTATCTCCTTACCCCTCCCCTTTCTATGCACCCTTAACACTGGCTACCTGATACCTGCCACCATGGTCAAAAATCATGAGGAAAGTATAGTGGGCTTCAAATTCTAACAATATAAGCTCTCAGATGCCTGTGAGGTATGGCTTCATGAGAGTCCTTTGTATTTGCAACATAGTGATGTTGTCAGAGAGGAAGATGTTAAGGAAGTCTCAGTTGCCATTGCAAGAGAAAGGTGGGGCTGCATTGTGCTGCTTATTTCCTGCTTGTTCCACAGCCAATTGGGGGAACATTGGTGTGTTTGAATCGATTAAGAGCTATATTGATCTATATGAGTTTTCAGCTGCTGAGCAACCCGAAGAAAGTGAAATATTTAGAAAAGCATAAAGCATCTTAACTACCTGAAGTGTTACATATTTTGGCAAATGTTTTGACAACGAGATGGAAAAAAAAGTACTTCACTGCAAATAAGTCCAAGAACTAATGGAAGGAAACATCGAATAAGTGAATTCCTTTCTCTGATACAGCTTTGTGATTGTGTGCAAAAATGTCTAGTCATACTTGGTGCACTGACAGTCTTTGGCATTTTGACTCAGTCCTCGGAACATTTATATGCGCATGCGCAGGATGTTGGTCACATGGAAGGAACTACCTATGAGCTTGGTGAATGGGTGGTTCACTGAAAATAAGCCCATAACTGCTGTATTCATTTGCGATTGAATCCAATGTACGCTTCCATACAGAAATGTAGTGAAACCATTCATAGGAGACCCTGCCTCGCTGGCATTGCAGATTGTTGGAGTTGACCATCTTTTTGTGTGGTATTCCCCCAGATATTCCCCTCATTTTGCTGAATCCATTTTTGCTGGCCATAGGCCTCTGTGCACTCTAGCCCTGCTAACCAGTGACAAAGTGCTTATGCTCTTTCTTCTGAACATACGAAAGTTGGCATGCACCTTAGGTTTTTCCACCTTTGTAATGAGAACTTCCACTGGGGTGGGTAGTTGTTTCCTGCCACCTGCTGTGTGGGACCCATGCTGGAGATGACCAACTTTTGCGTGGTATTACCCCAGATTCCCCCAGATTTTTGCCTCCTTTTGCCGAACCTATTGTTATTCGCCGCAGGACTCTGTACACTTTATCGCTGCCAATCAGAGATAATGTTTTTTGTGCCTACATTCTAAGCATAGGTACATTGGCATGCACCTAATTGCCACTTTTAATTTACTTATAAGTGCTTAGCACATGGTACTACATGTACCAAGGACCTGTAACTTAAGTGCTACAAGTGGGCTGCCGCACTCATTGGGCCACCCACTACAGAAGCACAGTAAAGCATATCTCTAGGCCTGCCATTTCAACCTGGCAAAATAAACCTTTTGCCAGGCCTAAACTGTCCTTTTTAATACCTATTAGTCACCCCAAAAGTATGCATTAAATGACCATAGGACATGATATTTAAAAAGTAGGATATGTACATTTAATGTTTTACATATCCTGGCTGGGAAAAACCTCCAATGTTGTGTTTCACTGCAAAACACTGGGCTATATTATAACATTTTATAATGCTTAACTTCCATTTAGGACCAACTAGAACCATGATTGAAGTACTCATTTTAATAGTAATTTACAATCTAACTTAATGGACAAGGCATATTTTATATTACTATTTTAGAAATGACACTTTTAGAAAGTTGTAATTTCTCGGCCTAAGTCAAATGTGCCTTTCCACCAGTATGCAGTGTCTCCTGACACAGTGGGCAAAAGACCTGGGTCTGGAGAGGTGTTTTTGATCCTTAAGCAGGATGGCCAGGAAGATTGTGCCCAACCCTTTCTGAGCCTAAAAGAGTGCCTACCCTGTCACTGGCAGATGTAGCTCACCCCTTGTCTTCATAGTCAGCTTGGCTCCAAACCCAGTGGGATGGGGGAGCTTCCCCAGAACTGGTTTGGATTGACTTCAAGGGAGGGTTAAACCATTATCATAGCCAATCCTCTAAGTGGGCACTGATAGCTCTGACCAGGGGCCTGCAATGTTGGATTTAAATAGAGAGAGAAGCACTGTGGGAAATGTTAGGGTAAAACACACAGGCTGTGCTGCAAAAGTGGGTAGGATCACCCCTGAGAACTTTTAGCCCATTGGCTAGGCAGTGACCAGCAGTTTTCCCCCACTCACAGGCTGACACTGTGTTAAATGTGGTATCCCCAGTAATCTCCTAAGATCATTTCTGGATCTTTGGAAAAACAGAACTCCAAAAAAGTGACTACGTTCAAAGATAGTAACGTCCACCGTAAGAAAAGTATCTGGCTGGTGAGGGCCTTTCTCTGTGCGCAACATTTAAATTTCCCCTGCTCAGACCTTTCCCACCAAAAATTGTCAACTGCTTTCCCAAGATCTTGTTCAGCGGCTATTCGATGATGGAGAGCCCTCTTTGGCCACAGACTGTTGCTTTGCCCAACTAAGGATTTTTTACTTTCATTCCAGAAACTAAGTACGAAGGTAAAACTTTTCACCGGGACAAATCTTGTCCCTGTATCTGACGTACGCTCCATTGTGGTCGGCCTTAACCTTTGACTTTGTTCCAGCCAAGTACAACTAGATGGACGCAGATGGTGCTTAACACTTTTTAGTAATATTTTGAACCTTAAATCTAAAAATTCATAATTTCCGTTCTTACAGATTGGATTTTTATAATTGTGGTGTTATTTAATTTATTAATTTATTAACATTTACTCTATTCTTCTAAGTTGGTTTGAGTTTTCCCTTTATTACTGTTTGAGTTCTTCATAAATACTTTACATTTTGTTTCTAAGTTAAGCATGGCTTCTTTGTGTCAAGCTAGCAGAGGGCTAATCACAGATTTATTTAGTGACTTTAAAAGTTTACCCTGATAAGGATTGTGTTTATTATTTGAGGTGGGTTCTCACCCCCTTCAACTAATACCCAAAGCTTTTACACAGATCAATATTGCATACTCTGCACCACACAGTCTTGCTTTTCCTGTGCTTGGCATTTTTTCGAGCAGGTAACTTTCTGGATATTCTTCCTCAACTTCTCTTCAAATATGTTTGTGGGTAAGGCTTATAGAGGGGAAGCAACCTTTACCAAGCAGTTATTACCACACATTACCACACAATGCCTTTACCACACATTGCCTTTACCACGCAAGTCTTTACCAAGCATATGCCTTTACCATGCATGCCTTTACAACGAAAATATAAGTATATATCAAGTGAAACCCATTTTATCTATCTATCTATCTATCTATCTATCTATCTATCTATCTATCTATCTATCTATCTATCTATCTATCTATCTATCTATCTGTCTGTCTGTCTGTCTGTCTGTCTGTCTGTCTGTCTATCTATCTATCTATCTATCTATCTATCTATCTATCTATCTATCTATCTATCTATCTATCTATCTATCTATCTATCTATCTATCTATCTCTCTAAACATATCTATATATATATATATTCACTGAAAAAACAAAGGTTACAAGGCATTATCATTAGGTTTCAGATTTTCACAAACAAAATCATAGGAATTCAACAGTTAAAGTTATCTCAGGTAACTATAACTCGTACCCCAAGGTAACTTTAACTCACATCACCACCATGCACAATTTTCTCAACAACAATTTCAGTGCAAATGTTGGTGTGATATTATCAATGATGTCATAGAAAATGTCATGAGTGATGTAATATGTGGGGTAATTAGCAGTGCATGGCAAGGACGTAAGTTACCTTAGGGCACAAGTTATAGATACTTGAGATAAGTATAACTAGAACTAACTGCTGATTTTCTTTGGTTTTGTATGTGTAAAAGCAGAACCTAAGTTTAACATCCCTGTATCCTTTGATTTGTTCAGTGAATTTCTATGGCTTTTTAAGACTATTTCCTAACTTTAACATCCATGCAACCTGCGTGTGTGAGAGGGTGTGTGAATGGGTGTGTAATTGGTTGTGTGGGTGTGTAAGTGGCTGTGTGAGTATGCAGTGGGTATGTGAGTGCATCTGTGACTGGCTGTGTGGGTGTGGGAGTGGCTGTGTGGGTGTGTGAGTAGAGTTCTTAGTAGCTATGTGGGTGTGTGAGTGGTTTTGTGGGTCTGTGAGTTGGTGATTGAGTGGCTGTATGGGTATATGAGTGGCTGTGTGAATAGTTGTGTGGATGTGTAAGAGGGTATGTGAGTGGGTGTGTGAATGCTTTGTGGGTCTGTGAGTGGGTTTGTGAGTGACTGTATGGTTGTGTGAGTGGGTGTGCAAATGGTTGTGTGGGTGTGTAAGTGGGTGTATGAGTAGTTGTGTGAAAGCTGTGTGGCTCTATCAGTGGTTTTGAGGGTCTGTGAGTGGGTGTGTCAGTGATTGTGTGGGTGTGTAAGTGGGTGCATAAGTGTATCAGTGGGTCTGCAAGTGGGTGCGTGAATGTCTAAGTGGGTGTCTGAGTGGGTGTGTGAGTGTCCTAGTGAGACTAAGGGTGGGTGTGTGAATGTATACTTTATGTTTTCCACCAATATTCATACATTTATCACACAGTTATATGGGGGTCATGCTGAGTTTGTGGCAAATGTATGTGTAAGAGGGTATGTGAGTGGGTGTGTGAATGCTTTGTGGGTCTGTGAGTGGGTGTGTGAGTGGTTTTGAAGGTCTGTAAGTGGGTGTGTGAGTGCCTGTATGGTTGTGTGGGTATGTAAGTGGGTGTATGAGTAGGTGTGTGAAAGCTGTGTGGCTCTATCAGTGGTTTTGAGGGTCTGTGAGTGGGCATGTGAGTGATTGTGTGGGTGTGTAAGTGGGTGCATGAGTGTATCAGTGGGTCTGCAAGTGGGTGCGTGAATGTCTAAGTGGGTGCATGAGTGGGTGCATGAGTGTCTGAGTGGGTGTGTGAGTGTCCTAGTGAGACTAAGGGTGGGTGTGTGAATGTATATTTTATGTTTTCCACCCATATTCATAAATTTATCACACAGTTATATGGGGGTCATGCTGAGTTTGTGGCAAATTCGTGAATATTAAATGTGGTACAGAAAAATGTTTTCTTCAATGTTTCTGCCAATACTATATCCCAGAAACACCCCTATATCCCACCCATGGGGTCAGGGTACATCCAACCTGAACCCTTATACCACTCTCTGCCATTTGTGTGTATCCCCGGGGGCTGATAAACTAAAATGTCAACCGCAAACTTCCTGTCAGGTTGCGGCCAGACAATCACTGCATTGCTGTTGGCGCATGGATTCACGAATCCAAGGAGGGTCCACGGATGATCTTAGTTCCTAGATATACAAATTGTTTTTTCCTTTAAAATCTCAAGTACTTCTGAACTATTTTACACCAAATAATAAAAAGCACTCTTTCTGGACCAAGAGCTAGCTTTCTGCCAAATCTGATGTAATTCCATCCAGTGATGTAGGCTCTAGTCACGTTCACAATTCATATAGTAATTAACATGGGAATTGCTCTTTTTTTTACCTCCCCCTTTTTCCCAGCATCCGCCTAACGAATCACCGCAAAACATTTCCATGCACAACTAAAATAATGGTGCACTTTTTTGGGAACAATTCTTGAATATTCGCAAACGGCCCCAAAGATATAGGCAAGTCAAGAAACAGTTTGTCAATGGAAACTAGGTCCTAACTATAACTATCTACTGGTGACCACCAGTGGGTAGTATCTACATATCTATATCTATATATATTAACTACTGACACTAGCCAGTAGGTAGTTATATTTAGGACCAAAGTTTCCATTGATAGAGCATTTTTTGTTTTATCAATAACTTTGGCGCTACTTGACGAATCTTTACGAATTTTATAAAAATTATACTTTATTCGGTTCAGCTATTCTGTGAAAGTTTTAGAATGATCCATCAAGCAGGGGCCGAGAAAAAGGAGGGTGACAAAATGCTTTTTCACCATGCTATGTCCATGGAGATTTTTCATTTTTGAACACAACTACGGGCCGAACCACTGGACGGAATGACACCAAATTTGGCAGAGAGCCTGATCTTGTTACAGAAAGAGAGCTTTTTGTTATTTGGGGTAAATCTGTTCAGTAGTTTTAGAAATATTAAAGGTTAAAAAAATAGGACACATAAAACCCCTTATGAGCCCAAATTTGCGTATTTTATTTGTTCTGCAAAAATTTAAATTAATTGTTTTAGGGGTGGGCTAGGGTATTGGGTGGTGAGGGTATTTGGGGGGTTTAGAGGTGGCTAAGAGTACTTAGGTGGTAAGGATGTTTTAGGGGTTTAGGGGTGGGTAAGGTTATTGGGTGGTAGGGGTATTTTTAGGGTTTAGCGTGGGTAGGGTTATCGGGTGGTAAAGGTATTTTTAGGGTTTAGGATGTGGGGGTATTGGGTGACAAAGGTGTTTTTAGGGTTTAGTGGTGGGTAAGGTTATTGAGTGGTAAGGGTATTTTTTGGGTTTATGGGTGGGTATGGGTATTGGGTGGTAAGTATGTTTTTAGGGTTTAGGGGTAAGTAAAAGGTATTGGGTGATAAGGGTATTGGATGCTAAGAACATTTTTAAGGTTTAGGGTGGATTGGTGTACTGGGTGGTAATGGTATTTTTAAGGTTATGGGTGGTTGAGTTTAGGGGTCTGCACAGATCTCCTGAGATTCAGGAAGCTCCTCAAATCATGGCTTTTCACTCAGGCATATGATTAACCTCAAACATGGCTACTCATTCAGACATCTGACTATCCGTTCAGGACTCCGGTCACTCCTATAGTCAGTGCCAAGAAACCAATTGGTGTACGTACGCTATAAATAGTTTTAACATAACATAACAGGGGTTGGGTTGATAAGATAATATATATATATACATACATACATATATATGTCCAGTAACCTTCCCAAAAGAAAGTCTGAGGCCACTTAGGGGGAACACATCGGAGAATCTTTATTGCTGCAAAGCACAATGGCGCGGGCGGGCGTATGCATTTCGGCCGTGTGGCCTCCTCAGCGCCCAGCATGTAATACAGGAGATAAATGCGCCGCTCAACAGTTCTGCCCCACCACGTTCAGGTAAATGCTCAGGTTAGCTCCTCCCCCTAGCCGTAATCAATGTCACCTGCTCGGGTTCTCCATTGTGGTGAGGAACTACTGGTCCCAGCATGCAATGTACACAGATATATACATATATAAATATATACATGGATAATGATTCTGAACATGTTTTCTTCTAATGTTTCCCTGCTAACTATTGATACTCTTTCAAACTTGGTGATGTGATATGGTGATTTCAAATCTGTCTCCAAGTTCAGCACTATTTTGCACTATGCACTAATTTGCACCTGTACATATATTTTCTGCCCTAGCACTTTCAGTCTGTGATTGGGCTATTTTACCTCCAGCGCTACAGCATTGAATATAGACTGAGTTTTAAGATATATGCAATTTTAGCTTGCTGCACATTCTTTAAATAATCCGGTGTGATTTGATATTTTAACATATTCCCTTTTAAATGTGGTTTTATTCTGATGTATGGCATCCCACTAAATAGGAATATTTTTTAACTTGGTATTTATGAAATATGTTATTTATCAAATGAATTGAAATATGGTGTTATTCAACTATCACATCGGATATGAACGCACTCTCTTTAAATGTGTTGTCTATGTCTATGCGCTGTGAAGCCCAGCCACTGATTGTACACAGTATTTAAACACTGCTATTGGTTCCTAACGTCATGTGAACAAGACTACAGTGACATAGCTGAAACGCGTCATGCTGGAGACGAGGGGTCAATAAACCACCTTTTGCATTTAATTTAAGCGCGTTCTTTGTGGTCTGTGCCTGTATCGACGTCGGCATCCAGGACCGACAGGCAGGAGTTGGAATCAATATATATAGGTATATATATATATATATATATATATATATATATATATATATATATATATATATATATATATACCTACTGGCAGTCACCAGTAGGTAGTTATAGTTAGGACCTATTATCCATAGAAAAAATGCAACATTCTATTCCCAATAACTTTGGCAACGATTGACGAATCTTCGCGACATTTTCAAAACCTATGGCCCGCTCCGGTCTGCTCCTATCTTGAAAGTTTCTGGCTGATTCGGCAAGCAGGGGCCGAGAAAAAATGGGGGTCCCAAAACGTGTTTTCTCAATGCAATTTTCCATAGGAAACTTTAGACACAGCTACAGCCCGAACTGCTGAATGGAATTACACCAAATTTGGCAAAAAGGTAGCCCTTGGTTCAGAAAGAGCCCTTTTTGTTAAATGGTATAAATCCGTTCAGTAGTCGCTAAGAAAAACTATCGATATCTAGAGGCGTGCAGGATCCGCGCACCCTCCCGATCACAAGCTTCATGCTATTTGGCTGTAAACATTCCAAACCAGGAAGTGTTGGCAGCCATTTTGTGCCTCAGTAGAACCGAGGCACAAGAAAAGAGAAAAACAAAGGTGCAAAACACGAAAAGGGGGCAGGGTAGAAACACCCTGTCCCCCTAGGCCTGCCGAGGGGGTCCCACAAGGACCCCCAGAGCCAAAAAAAGCATTTTTATTTACATCGCGGGATGCACACTGGAACCGCGGATCCGGCCATGAAAATTAAAAAAAACAAGCTCGGGTTCCTGTGCTTCGTTTTAATAAAGCCCCCGGGTGGGCCAGGTCCTGGGGCAGAAAAAAAGTGTGGGGGCCAATCCCCCCACACTGCCCCGGGGACCACCACACCCGGGGCTTTGCTCAAACATTTGCGGGGGCTCCCGGGCCCCCCGCAGCCCTGGGAACTGCCACCACCCGGGGCTTTGATTTTTAACATGGGGGGCATCCAAGCCCCCCCAAGCCCCAGGGACCACCACCCCCGGGGCTTTCATTTATTAATTAGCTAGCGGGGCAGACAGCCCCTGCTGCCCCGGGGACGCCCAACCCTGGGCTTTTTAAAAAAATAGGTATTCCTTTGTGGGTGGGCTTGAGCCCCCCACCCACGCCCCGGGGACCGCCACCTCCCCGGGGCACTAATAATCTAATTTGGGGATCTGTTATGGACCCCTGAGCTCCGGGTACCACCACCCCCGGGGCTTTGTCACTGATGGGAGGGGGGCCACGCGGTCCCCCTTCTGGAGCCTGTGATGGCCCTGGGGACCATCACCCCCCAGGGCCGGTTCCTGCAGTGTCCTGGATTGCCCACCCCCGGGACACTGCTGTTTGCTATGGCAGGGCGGGGGCCTCGCTGCTCCCCCTGCCCTACCATAGCAAACTGCTTTTGTTTTTGGAAGAGAGAGCAGGAAACCTGCTCTCTGTTCCAAAAACCAAAGACGATTGCTTTTCCACACGGGGAGCTACATCTTAGCAGCTCCCCATGTGGAAGAGCAGTGCCGGCTCCCGCAGGACGCGGGGAGTCGGCTGAGACAGTGGGGGGATTGGGGACCCCTCCACGGTCCCCAATGGAGAGGGCCAGCCCCGGGGGATCGGGCTATAAGTGGCCCGAGCTACCCTCCTCAAAAACAAAGGCCGGTCCCGGGGGATGGGGTCCTGAGGAGGGGGACAACACAGCCCCGCTCCAAATAAATAAATAAATCAAAACTGGCCATGCCCCAGGGGATGGGGTCCCCAGGGACGATTATGGCCTCGGGAGGGGGGCTACGCAGGCCCCCTTCCAATTTAAAAAAAAAAAATAGGGGTCAGGCCCTGGGTGATGGGGTCCCCGGGGCCAATAAAATAGGAAAAGAAGGAGGGCCACACAGCCCCCTTCTTAGAAAAAGAAATAAAAAAAAAAGACCAACATCGCGCCTGGGGCCCTGCCCCCTCCCTTCAGCACTCTGGCACGTTTGCAGATGGGGAACTAATTCCCCTTCAATTCTGAAGGTCCCTGGGGGCCGACTAGCATGTCATCCGTGATGTCATGAGTGATGTCACTGACCATGTCATAAGTGATGTAATATGTGATGTCATCAGCAGTGCATTGCGAGCGCGCATGTTATAGTTAGCTGAACTAACTATAATGGGGGAATCTCTATGGTTTTGTACGAGTGAAATGTCCAACTAACTATAACGCCCCTGAAACCTATGGTTTTTTCAGTGAATTTCTAAGGTTTTTTAAATGCTAATTTCTAACTATAACGTGCCTGAAACCTACGTTTTTTTCAGTGAATTTCAAAGTTTTTTTAAATGCTAATTTCTAACTATAATGTGCCTGAAACCTATGGTTTTTTGAGTGAATATATGTTTTCACTTACCTGATATATATTAATTTTTTTTTTATAAAGTTATGCATGGTAAAGGCAAAGCATGATAAACGCACTGCATGGTAAAGGCATGCGTGGTTCCATCATCCATCCTTTACAGAGCAGTAAGATAGCCAGGGAGGAGCAAAGCACTGTACATAGCAACAAGATAGGCAACAAATCTAGGCGGAGGAGGGAAGAAACACTTTGTGATATTATAAGTTATGAAGAAAAAGTCAAGAGAGGGTGAGATTATTTCTTGTGGATCTTTAAGTCTGGTAGAACAGCAATAGTTCTTATCAGTGACTGATGAGGTGCTGCTTGAAGCGGGAAGTATCTCAAAATTATTCTCAGCAATGTCAATCTAATGAGAATATTTTTGTAAATGCTCCAAATAACACATGATGTTGGTAATGTGGATACAAAACATTGATGAAAGCATGTCTCAGGAACAGTAATTTTTATCTAAGGAAAGATTATCAAGTCAATTCATATAACAGTGGATAATCCTGTGAACTACACATAGGACAATAATCAAAATAAATAAAAGAAATTGCACAAAAGAAATTATCTGAAAAACTATTTGATTGTAACTAAACTGACTAGTGATAAAGGTTCGTTCAATGTCTCTTATTACCAATAAAACATGTGAAAGCATGTATCAAAGATACGTTTGACTACTTAGCTGGCGAAATTTCATATTTTCATTCGTTATCCTGACTGTGTACCTTTCTGTGGCTGGGGGCTGGGTCCTAGAGAATTATTTTGCGGGAACTGTGATGCCGAAGATATGTCACTGATGCATGTATTGCCCATGCAAACATTCATTATAGATTTTAGCAGGGACGTCTCCTCCACTAGGCCGGAGGAGCATTGCCCCACTGCTTTCTCGCAGTGCGAGAGGCAGAAACAGTAATAACTATAATTTTATGTTTCTGTATCTCGCACTGCGAGAAAGCAGAAGGGTTTGGTTGCGGGCGGACGGGTGGGTGGGCAGGGCTGCTCTGCGAGCAGGGTTGGGCAGGGGAGGAGTGCTGTGACCACTCCTGAGGGCGCAATGACTGTTTGGTCTACCCAGTGAGGCCGCTCAAACCAGCCATGCTCACTCTGCCCTTTCTCCATGCAGCCTACATGGAGAAAATGGCCTCCCCGTAAGCCCCAGGCTGGGCGGTGTCTACACCAATCACAATGCTGCCAGGACGCATTATATATATATATATATATATATATATATATATATATATATATATATATATATATATATATATATATATATATATATATATATATATATATATATATATATATATATATATATATATATATATATATATATATATATATATATATATATATATATATATATATATATATATATATATATATATAACGTTAGTCCCACAGGGAACTAATGTTGCGCTTATGATATATTGCCCTGAGTCCTAGGGTTATTGGGCAAGCTCTGTACTTCAGCACATCCCCCCTGTCTACCTTAAAGCTTGAAAGCGGGGCCTGACTTGAACATATTTTTGCTCTGGGGCCTCGGAACTTTGAGATGCAGCTGTACCTAAAAACCCAAGCATGAACAAAACCACCACACTCAAGGTTTGTCTGAATAAAATACCGCAGCAGATGTCTTGCAAAGTTTTCCTGATAAACTACTGAAAAGAAGACTTTATAAACAATCAACAGAAGAGTTCTGTTCACTCTTCTGTTGATTGTGTATTTGTTACTAGGGGACCAAGAGTGGTTGCATAAATATTTCCTACCTCTCCTGTTGATTTGATTTTTTAAGAAGACTTTATAGTCATCACCACAGAGTACAAAAACTAACTTAATATCACACTCTCCAGAAAAAAACCTCTTATTTGATGAATTTCCAACTCTCTCACCGTCTGTGAAATCCCTGGGTTTCACCATTGATAAGATTCTGTCTCCAGTACCGAACATCAATGCGGTTTTCCAATCTGTGAACTTCTTTGTGGATGATCTGAAGAAAATGATTCATCTCGTGGCTCTCAAAGAGTTGAGAACTGCAGCACGTGCCGATCATAAATCGACTGGTCTATGGCAATGCCACACCTGCGGGGGGTGCCACATTCATCACTTTCCACAATCCAGCTGTTTTTTCATGCCTTGGCTTGCTTAACTTCTTCTTTTAAAATCGAAGTTGATCACATATCTCTGGAGTTGAAGAAACTTTCTTGGCTACCTCTGCGGGTTAAAAAAGAGTTTAAAACCTGCTTGATTCACAAGGCCGTGCCAATGGTTACCCCTCCTCATTTGGCGTAATTGGTAGCAACCTTCGGAGGGCAGAGGGGGGTGAATAGAAAATACTTTCTGCCCTTCCAAACCCCTAATTCAGCTCATCACGGGTACTAAAGCAGATCTATACAGGGGCTGCAAGCAGCTGTTTTTGCCTTCAGGAAAATGCTGACAATAACCTATCCTGCCTTTATCTTAACTGATTCTGATACATTTTCCTCTGGCCTCTGCTGCATCTTTCCCCTCCTTTTTTTAATTGAATACTGTTTACCTCTCAACATGAGCATTTTGCATCATTTGTATGTTGTGATTTCTGGTTATTTGGAAAGCATAATAAGACTCTAGCAGTATAGCACCACTTTAGAAAATTGAAAACACACACACACACACATATATATATATATATATATATATATATATATATATATATATATATATATATATATCATGAAGAAGCAATAGCGTCTCCCCGTTTCCGGAGCCCCAGACTCTTCAGGGTGGCCTCACTACATGGGCACGGAGCAGCCCACAAACACCACACTGGCAGGACAAACAATGTGAGGCCCAATACCTTGAAAAATGCTTTATTTCAAGAGTCATTCCAAAGCGCCTGTTTCCTTTTTGCCCAACGTTTCAGCTTCATTGCCTTGGTCACGGACAGGAACACAAGCACCCATATATATGCAAACACAATCCCCAACAGCACAGCACCTCTAGGCACAAATCAGGAAATGGACCACAACCGCAAGCTCAATTTTCTTTGGGCTTTTTTTCCTTATTGCAGAATTTATATATATATATATATATTCCAAAAATCACCTCCATGTACCGGGGGCCCCTGATCCTGCAGGGCGGGCTATGACGCCAGCAATGGAGATCCTGGTAACTTCGATACTGCCACCAAACACAAAGAGCCCAACACCGACTTCTTGACAGGCTGACTTTATACATCAAAATGCGGAGGCTGACTTTATACGTCAAAATGCGGAGGAGAAATGAACACACTTTTGTACATTACGCGATTCAGCAATAGCCTTGTTCACAGGTGAGTGTGTTTGCAATTGTAGTCCAAGTGGTCATGTGGCTTGCTGATTTGACCACAAGTCCCAGAATGCAATGTTCTTGAGAAGTTCATTGCGGCATGGCACATTCATAATAATTGTTGCTATGTAGCATTTTTAACAATGTCCCAATGCTAGAATTCTTAATTTTCATTTAGCATAGTGTCGGTTCCTCCGCATTTACCTTGATAATTGCATGTCATGCGGTTCCTTCAGAGAGAGGAAACACCCCTCCCTTCTCCCTTTCTCAATCAGAAGTGTGCCGAATTGCAGCGGAAATCCTCTGTGCTGGCGCTTCTGAGAGCGGATCATGGCCCCTCATTTAACATTCCAAAAAGCACCTCCATTTACCGGGGGCCCCTGATCCTGCAGGGATATATATATATATATATCTATATATATATATATGGCAACTAGCTGTTTACAGCTTCAAGGGGTCGAGGTATCGACATTTCCGGTGACCGCCAGCAATCACGGAACAATATGGGTTAATTGAGGTAATTTACCTGCATTTGGAGCTGAGTCCACATTGACTGCCCCTGCCCTGTCTGTTGCTCTGTGAGGCTGGCTGTTGCGGTACGAGGGGACCAGGGGAGACAACGGTGATGTTTCCTCTGGGTTGAACACTTCACAACCCGCCTGCAGACCAGCACTAACCCATCGTTTGGCTTCACTCCTCCACACCACCCCCCGGACTGGCCGACACAGAGCCTTCTGGGAGTTGTAGTTCACCCATGATGGACACTGAACTACTACGGGTGTGACGACTTCATTAGGGGGAGGAGCATCGAGTTTTGGAAAGTACTTTACAAAGGTGGGAACTTACAGGTGAAGGACATTTGACAGTGTTGGGCGCTGATGAAGGCTGGAATGCCGAAATGCATTCGCCGCCACTGTAACGGATGAAATAAAGCGTGCTGCCTCTCCTGGAAACCCCTTTGGCCTTTGAGTCCTTCTTGCACGGAGGGGCTTTTTTCCGCATATATATATATATATTCACTGAAAAAACCATAGGTTATAGACCATATATAGTTAGGAATTTGCATTTACAAAACCTTGAAAATTCACTGAAAAAACCATAGGTTAGAGACCATATATAGTTAGCTGGACATTTTATTGACATAAAACCAATGAAATTCCATATATAGTTAGTTGCACTAACTATATATCGCGCACCCGCAATCCACTGCTGATGATGTCACATATTACATCATTCATGACATGGTCAGTGACATCACTGATGACATCACTGATGACATCTCAAATGACATCACTGATGACATCACTGATGACATCTCAAATGACATCACTGATGACATCATCTAGTGTCTGTGTGTTTTTGTAAAGTTTAAATATGTTTTACATATTGAAGAATGAGTGGATGTATGGAAGACTGTGTGTGTGTGGCTGGCTGGGAGGTGTGTGACTCTGTGCATATCAATGTGTACTTGTATCAGTGATTGTCTAAGAGAGTAAGTATGTGCTAGTATATGTGTGAAAAGTATGGTGTTCTGTGTTTAACTGTATAGATGAGGAAATCGAAGTGTGATTGATTCTTCACAGGACTGACTAGGTGTATGAGTGCATATGATAGTGTTGTAATAATGAGTGACTGTATGTATGAGTGATTGTATGGGTGAATGAGTGAATGTGTGTGTAGACGTAGGAATCAGTGAGTGCGTATGTAGTAACTGGTATTGGTGTGTCATGATGTCATCAGTGATGTCATTTGAGATGTCATCAGTGATGTCATCAGTGATGTCATTTGAGATGTCATCAGTGATGTCATCAGTGATGTCACTGACCATGTCATGAATGATGTAATATGTGACATCATCAGCAGTGGATTGCGGGTGCGCGATATATAGTTAGTGCAACTAACTATATATGGAATTTCATTGGTTTTATGTCAATAAAATGTCCAGCTAACTATATATGGTCTCTAACCTATGGTTTTTTCAGTGAATTTTCAAGGTTTTGTAAATGCAAATTCCTAACTATATATGGTCTATAACCTATGGTTTTTTCAGTGAATTTCATTGGTTTTTTAAAAGCTAATATCTATAGCTGTAAAATATATTCTTTATTACGTGACGTATCACGTAGCCACGTGAGACGCCTCATGACGCGTCGCATAACCGTGACGTATCGGCTCTGCAGCGCAAACAAAACCCGTAACGTAAGCGTGCCGGAGCACGCTTACAGATATATATATATTTTTTAACCTTAATTAGACAAAATCCACACGTGCACATATCTTGAGGCCTTGCAAAGGCACATCAAACAAACAGTCCCTACAATTTTGCCAAGTTTGCTGGAAATCTATTCCCTTAATTGTTTTTTTTACTGTTTCTCTTGGTTTTCCCCTTGTTACGCTTACCGGGACGCTAACCGGTACGCGAACCGGACGCTCCAAAAACACAAGATGGCGGACTCCCGTTACGCTGCCGGTTAGATGCCCGGTTCGCGTACCGGGAAGCGCCTCTACCGCGAAAAATCGCGGGGGACTTTAATATCCCCCTCATCAATCCTAGGGGGTCAGGAGGGGTTTACCTTGCCCCCTTTCCTTCATTTCCCCCTTCTTTTTTCACCACATCTTGTCTCTCGAACCTACCGAGAGACAAGATGGCGGCCGCTCCGGACTGTTTACAATGTTGACAGCTACGCTGCCGGTTAGCTGCCCGGTTAGCTGCCCGGTGAGCTGCCCGGTGAGCTGCCCAGTGAGCTGCCCGGTTCGCGTACCGGGACGCGCCTCTACGGCGTAAAATCGCAAAAAAAAATTTTTTTTTATTTTTTGCCCCGCGGGGCACTTTAATATCCCCCTCATCAATCCTAGGGGGTCAGGAGTGGTCTACCTTGCCCCCTTTCCTTCATTTCCCCCTTTGTTTTTCACCACATCTTGTCTCTCGATCGTACCGAGAGACAAGATGGCGGCCTCTCCGGACTGTTTAGAATGTTGACAGACACCGGAGAGCCAATCAGCTTCGCTTCGCGAAGTTCCGTTACGCGTCAGGTACGCGAACCGGGGCGCTAACCGGAGCGCTGTCACAGATATATATATTTTTTTAAACGTTAATTTCTCAAAATCCACTGGAGCACATATATTGAGACATAGCAAAGGCACGTCGGGCAAACCATATCTACAATTTTGCCAAGTTTCATGTAAATCTATTCAGCCGTTCGAGCTAAAAGTGAGTCCAACCGCCCTATGGAAAAATGAATGGGAAAAATGCGTTTTGGGACCCCCCTTTTTTCTCGGCCCCCCTTGACGAAACCCCCCCCAAATTTTCAGGGGCTGCTCAGAAACAAAATGTGCCATTTTCCTGAAAATTTCAGCCAATTCCGTCCACAAACGCCAAAGTTATTAGACATAGAATTTTCAGAAATCCCATAGAGAAAAAATCCTAACTATATATACCCACTGGCTATCGCCAGTAGGTAATATACATATATAAACATATATAATCTGCATATCTATATAAATATAAATGCATGCATACATATACATATATGCATACATATGCATGTTATTTACATGAAAGTTTTAAAAACACTAATAAAAGCAAAGCTAAAAAGCCACCTCATTACAAACAGAATGGCTTTAACTTAAACGAGGGCGAGATCTATTGCATTTTCAATGCTTGTTTACTTTGGTTCTACCAAGAAGGCATTCAGATGTGTCACACATTTGCCATAAATTCTGAATGTTAGCACTCTAGTTGCTCATTAGATCACTGTAGTAAAGCTAGTGCTCACCAGGGAAGTCTGCTGCTAATCATGGTTTGCAGCCATTTTCCCGCATTTTTTATCCCGCAGACTTTCAGTCCGCATACCATTATCCCGCAAGGTCATTGACCTCGCATACCATTATCCCGCATTGTTTCAAAACGCATGTGCATTTATCGCGCATGCCTTTACAAAGAATTACGTTTTAAAGGCATGTATGGTAAATGCATTTGCGTTGTGAAAACCACGATGACGAGAGAGGTAAGTGGGTTTGTGTTAATTTTTTCGTGGGTTAGTGATTGTGTAGTGTAGTGTAGTGTTGTGTAGTGTAGTGTTGTGTTAGTGTAGTGTAGAGTTGTGGTGGTTGTTTAGTGTAGGGTCATGCTGGGGGTAGTGTTTTAGGGTTTAGGGTTGTGTTGTAGTGTTTGCGTAGTGTAGGGTCATGCTGGGGGTAGTGGTTTAGGGTTTAGGGTAGTGTTGTAGTGTTTGCGTAGTGTAGGGTCATGCTGGGGGTAGTGTTTTAGGGTTTAGGGTTGTGTTGTAGTGTTTGCGTAGTGTAGGGTCATGCTGGGGCTAGTGTTTTAGGGTTTAGGGTAGTGTTGTAGTGTTTGCGTAGTGTAGGGTCATGCTGGGCATAGTGTTTTAGGGTTTAGGATAGTGTTGTAGTGTTTGCGTAGTGTAGGGTCATGCTGGGGGTAGTGTTTTAGGGTTTTGGGTAGTGTTGTAGTGTTTGCGTAGTGTAGGGTCATGCTGGGGTGTAGTATTTTAGGGTTTAGGGTAGTGTTGTAGTGTTTGCGTAGTGTAGGGTCATGCTGGGGGTAGTGTTTTAGGGTTTTGGGTAGTGTTGTAGTGTTTGCGTAGTGTAGGGTCATGCTGGGGGTAGTGTTTTAGGGTTTTGGGTAGTGTTGTAGTGTTTGCGTAGTGTAGGGTCATGCTGGGGTGTAGTGTTTTAGGGTTTTGGGTAGTGTTGTAGTGTTTGCGTAGTGTAGGGTCATGCTGGGGTGTAGTGTTTTAGGGTTTTGGGTAGTGTTGTAGTGTTTGCGTAGTGTAGGGTCATGCTGGGGGTAGTGTTTTAGGGTTTTGGGTAGTGTTGTAGTGTTTGCGTAGTGTAGGGTCATGCTGGGGGTAGTGTTTTAGGGTTTTGGGTAGTGTTGTAGTGTTTGCGTAGTGTAGGGTCATGCTGGGGGGTAGTGTTTTAGGGTTTTGGGTAGTGTTGTAGTGTTTGCGTAGTGTAGGGTCATGCTGGGGGTAGTGTTTTAGGGTTTTGGGTAGTGTTGTAGTGTTTGCGTAGTGTAGGGTCATGCTGGGGGTAGTGTTTTAGGGTTTAGGGTTGTGTTGTAGTGTTTGCGTAGTGTAGGGTCATGCTGGGGGTAGTGTTTTAGGGTTTAGGGTAGTGTTGTAGTGTTTGCGTAGTGTAGGGTCATGCTGGGGGTAGTGTTATAGGGTTTAGGGTAGTGTTGTGGTGTTTGCGTAGTGTAGGGTCATGCTGGGGGTAGTGTTTTAGGGTTTAGGGTAGTGTTGTAGTGTTTGCGTAGTGTAGGGTCATGCTGGGGTGTAGTGTTTTAGGGTTTTGGGTAGTGTTGTAGTGTTTGCGTAGTGTAGGGTCATGCTGGGGTGTAGTGTTTTAGGGTTTAGGGTAGTGTTGTAGTGTTTGCGTAGTGTAGGGTCATGCTGGGGTGTAGTGTTTTAGGGTTTTGGGTAGTGTTGTAGTGTTTGCGTAGTGTAGGGTCATGCTGGGGGTAGTGTTTTAGGGTTTACGGTAGTGTTGTAGTGTTTGCGTAGTGTAGGGTCATGCTGGGGGTAGTGTTTTAGGGTTTAGGGTTGTGTTGTAGTGTTTGCGTAGTGTAGGGTCCTGCTGGGGGTAGTGTTTTAGGGTTTAGGGTTGTGTTGTAGTGTTTGTGTAGTGTAGGGTCATGCTGGGGGTAGTGTTTTAGGGTTTAGGGTAGTGTTGTAGTGTTTGCGTAGTGTAGGGTCATGCTGGGGTGTAGTGTTTTAGGGTTTTGGGTAGTGTTGTAGTGTTTGCGTAGTGTAGGGTCATGCTGGGGGTAGTGTTTTAGGGTTTAGGGTAGTATTGTAGTGTTTGTGTAGTGTAGGGTCATGCTGGGGGTAGTGTTTTAGGGTTTAGGGTAGTGTTGTACTGTTTGTGTAGTGTAGGGTCATGCTGGGGGTAGTGTTTTAGGGTTTAGGGTAGTTTAGTTGTTTAGTGTATGCTAAAGGCATATTCGTTCTAAAAGTTTTCGTTATTTTAATTTGCGGCCTAATAGTACATGCGGGATTTCGTCATATATTCGCTAATCATACTTTCTATGGCAAAATGAACCCCCTCATTTTGTTCCTTTTTAAATTAAATGTTTTAAGAGTTACCACTTTATTCCAATCAAGATGGCTTCAGGTGTGCCATACCTTTGTAATAAGTAGGACTGTTAGCAATCTAGTTGTTCTTTAGAACACTCTGGGACATTCTGTCATTGGGCTATAGTTGGGCTACATCTGGCTGATATTTGGGCTACATTTGTTTTTTTGTCTCTGGTGGCCATCTTTGGGCTACATTGGGCTACATTGGGCTACATTGGGCTACATTTGGGCTCCAACATATATATAGCCCAATGTAGCCCAATATATATTTTTCAAAGTTAATTTTCGTAATAACCACTGGAGCCTATATCTTGAGACATAGCAAAGGCACATCGGGCTACCAGTCCCTACAATTTTGCCAAGTTTGGTGTAAATCCATTCAGCCGTTCAGGCTAAAAGTGAGGCCAACCGCCCTATGGAAAATTGCATGGGAAAAACACGTTTTGGGACCCCCCTTTTTTCTCGGCCCCCCCTTGACGAAACCCCCCCACATTTTCAGGGGCTGCTCAGAAACAAAATGTTCCATTTTCCTGAAAATGTCAGCCAATTCTGTCCTCAAACGCCAAAGTTATTCGACATAGAATTTTCAAAAATCCCATAGGAAAAAAATCCTAACTATATATACCTACTGGCTATCGCCAGTAGGTAATATATATATATATATATATATATATATATATATAATATATATTTTAAATGTTGCTGCTTTTACATGTCATTTTCCTCTTTCTAAACTTGGTCCTAGCCTCATGAAGCCTAAGCAGTCAATAAATCAATCAATGCTCTTGCTAAGATGTAAATTAGGAAAAAACGGTTGCAAAGTGGGTGCTTTATTAAGGCCGCTACAGTCAGCTGCCTTACTGCACCACCAAAAATATCCACAAGTCGGTGCCAAAATGCCGCAATTGCATCGAAAACAACCTGGAGGCTAGGTGACTTGAAATGTCTTAACGCCAGTGCAGAGCCAGGAGCAATTGATCCTCTTGTGCTGATGTTTGAAACGTCGCTGCGCTTCTTTGAAAAACCTGTGATTCACTTAATGTGGCTGCCTTTAGCTTATCTTCATTTTAGCGGCTTCCTTTAGCTTTTGATCGGTGTAGTAGCTGTTTGTTTTATTAAGTGCAATTCGTTAGCTTGCTGCACAGTGGCGTAACGCAAAATGATGTGGCCCGCCTGCAGAATGTGATGGTGGGTCCCTGGTTTCCCATGTCTCATAGATATTCATTGATCTTGGGCTGAATGGGGCTGCCTTGAGGGGTGGGGGACCTTTTCGAGGTTTGCTCCCCCTGCCCCACAGGGGCCTGCATTAGGCC
The DNA here is from genome assembly GCF_964261635.1 of Lissotriton helveticus. Taxonomy (NCBI): domain Eukaryota; kingdom Metazoa; phylum Chordata; class Amphibia; order Caudata; family Salamandridae; genus Lissotriton; species Lissotriton helveticus. The sequence goes on from NC_136067.1 coordinate 1,868,418,801, forward strand.
CCTGCTGCTCATGTTTTCGACAGAAAATCCATTGAGATGATCGATCGTGTGAGGTCAGTTCCTTTTGAGGGTCGGACTGGGAACCCTGAGCTGCCCTTGCACTTTTGTAGTACCAGCCTTGGGGGAGGGGGGGGGGGGGGAGAGTGATGTGGTGCAAGTGTGAAGTACTGCTGCTTTTGTTACTGGGGACCGATATTGCAGCACTGTGTTGTAATGCTTGTAGATGTTTAGTAACTTTAAGTTCTATTGTTCCATTAGCCTGCATTCCAGTCTCCATGGTGATGTCTCGCTCTCAGGCAGATTGAGACTGGAGATTGGAAGAGCAGGAAGCTCTGTTGGTGGTGTCTCCTAATAAACTTCTTCTGAACAAATCCAGTGTACTGCTTATTTAACACACAGCTGCAAAACTAGCTCCCAGTAACAAAAACCAGCCCCACTGCTGCACAACCGGCACCCACCCTTCCAGCCTCTCGGGAAAACGCCAGATGCCCGCTACGGCCAGTCCAGCCCTGGTGAAAGTTCTTGCAATGTCCGTTTTGCTAGCCCTATTATCATGATGAAATCCCACCACTGTACACTGCAGTGCTTAATTTGAGCCATAGTTGCAGGTAGGGTCTGCAGGTACTCATATTTGGTGACTAGTACTTATTTTGACTCAAAAGTCTTTGATCCAGAGCAAGGGAGAGGAAAACACAAAAGGGGGAAAAGAAGGATAAAGAGAAAGATGGAAAAACAGTGGCAAATGTACAAGGCAGAGATGTAGAAAGCAGAGACGAAAAAGAACCAGAGTTAGAAACAGGGGCAGGGAATGTCTGGTGGCAGATTAAAGAGGAATGAGATGGAATCAAGAATGTGCAGCCTTCACATATGGCACCCTCATTTGTTATAGCACCAGCAATGGGCTTCTGAGCAACATTTAGGGCCAGGCATGTATTCTTTCACAAATTAAGCACTGTATAAGCTGCATGACAATCAGGCTGCTGAAGAAAATTCCCATGAGAAGAAATGAAAAGGCCATGATTCTAATGCCATATGGCGCTAAAGAAGACATACAGGCACATTCAACAGGCGTAGCATTCTTTTGAGGCCAGTTGCACGGTAATATAAATACTGTAAATGTCCTTCATTTTTTTTTATTGCTCAAGGCTTCCCTGGAGCAATATGCGCTAGTGGAAAAAAAGTTGTTTCATAGTCTCCCCGAACAAAGATGCAAAAGCAGTCGGTGTGAGGTGTTGACTCCTGCATTAACCCAATTAGCGACTACTGTAAGATCATTCTGCAGCAGAAAAAGGAATTCTTTCTCCTTGACCTTGGACTGCTTGCTTGGCTCCCTGTTGACGCTGCTTACCCGCACCATACTGACAAATACTGCATCTGTCCTGACAAGCTGCTTCTCAAATAAGCCTCCATTCATAACCTTCCGCCGCTGCCAATGCCCGGATCCGCGGCTCCTTTGCACCGCCATTGTCAGCTTCGCGGCCCCAAGCTTTGAAACAGCCCCCATAAAGCGTTTGGTCTGTGCCAACCCGGGGAGACCAAGATGGAGGCTCTTTGAAAGATGACACCCCACTTTCTTTTATATTTCAGAACATTAAAACATCTCCTCCGGCCAAAAGCAAAAATTGGAATGTTTTGGGAAAGATAATTTAATTTTTGAACATTGGATTTATTTCAGTGACACTTCCTTGGGAAGTCTATCAGTGATTGGTGTATTTCCACTAACTGCAGCAGAAAATCAGTCATTCTTTCCATTTCATTTTTTTGCTCATTATTTCACTGTGGTTTTTATTTCTTCTTTTTTGGCCATGTTTCTACCTTATGTTTTTGCTGGCCATAGCTCATTAAATTCTACTTCGTGCATTTGAAAAGGTAAGCAAAATATCTCAGAAATCCTTTTCCATTTCTTGTTAGGGGTTGCCTTTGTTTGGCCATCTTGAGTAGCAGTGAAATGAGGCTGGAGGTTACTGTCTTGCATTGTTTTCGGTTACTCTGCTCTCCTGAGAAGTGCAGGGTGGAGAAGACCTGATGGGGCACACACAACAAACCCCACCCACTTCTGACCCGTATTACACCTGTTGTCCTGCTGCCCCTCTCACCACTCTCTGTCCATCTCCTCTTTTCCAGTTCACATTTCAAACATCTTAATTATCATCCTTGGCAACCCTGTCTACCCCTTAAAATCGCCCTTAGCAGAACACTCCCCTTACCTTCCCAAATGTTAAAAGAAAATGCCCCTCGCGTCCTGCCGCCCACTACCCTCTGTACCCTCCATTACCCACCCAATGAAAATTAACAGGTGCCCTGCCATCTACCCACTCCATCCTCTTTGCAAATTCTTCTACTTCACATCTTATACCCAAGTGTAAGTAAAGTATGTTTGGCCTCCAGCAACCACTCCTGATACACTCTGTACCTTCCCTGCCTGCCAATGTAGTGCTCTCTGTTCTCCATGGGATTGAGCTGACAGGGTCTGTGGGACCTGTGCTGGTGCAGGGGTGCAATCCCTGCAGCGCGGTTCTGCAGAGTCCTGCAGCTGAGGGGGGCAGAGTACAGCGCATGTTCTTCTCCCTCCCTGGAGCCTGTGGAAACCCAGGAGAGGCAGGAGAAGGCAAGTGACACTGTTGCCACCATTCAACTGCCTCGCTCAGGTCTCTGGAGACCCAGGCAAGGTAAGGAACATCACTGTGGGCTGAAAACAAACCTTTATTTCCAGTGCTATGACCTGGTGGGAGTGAATAATCTGATTTGGAGTCTGGTATTCATACTACTGACTCTCAGTGAGAAGCACAACATAGTACTATTGAATTATTTGTACTCAATTTGCTGACTGGTAACATAGAAGTCTGAGTTGGCTTTGCTGGCCTTCAGATCCATGACACCCGCATCACTGCATGTTTCAGCAGCATGCGTCCAACCCACTAAGCCATCCATGAATCACTCTGTGGGCTAACATTAGGAACACAGAGGGCCTTATGCAGACAGCTATTTTGCAGTCATAAAGACTGCAATTAGCAAAACCTGTGTCCTGCCACCCACTACCCAGTAACTTGTTCCTGAATCGCAAGAGGTTTCAGAGTACATATCCAATCTCAAATTGCAAGGGGCTTGTTTTGGGTGTTCCTTCTCATTTACGATTCCTTAAGGTATGCATCAATGGTTTGCCACAGGTTACCAACACCTCAAAGGAGATGGTAACCTGTTCACGAACAGGAACGGACCTCCAACGGACTCTTTTCCCTTGGTGAATGTTGTCAAAAACATTTTTTTAGGAATAGACAGGGGCCCATGGGACCACTGCTTCTTCCGAAAAAAGTTTGTAAAACTTTTCATTTTTTTTAAACGCATCCCATTTTCCTTTAAGGAAACTAGCTGCATAAAAAAAAAAAAAAGAAGATTGCTTAATTTGAAAGCAATCACAGACATGGTGGTCTGCTACCGTCAACGTTATGGCAGCAAAACTTAGTGGCTCGCAATTCGTGACCTACCTCATTAATATTTATGAGTTGGTCAAATTGCGACCCACTACGATTCAGTAATTTGGAAACTGACCTATTAGTACATAGGTCAGTTCAGAAAATACCAGTGCATTCAGTTAAAGTCGGTGCAAAAATTGCAACCCCTTTTACCGAATGTATTCTTAATACATAAAGCTCTTACACCTAGATTCATCAATGTCCCGTTTTGCGAGTCCTTAATAGCGATTATTAAGGAATCGCTATTAAAGACTCGCAAAACGGGATTCATGTAGAAATCGCAAAAATAATTGCGCTTTCTACATGTTCCTTATTTGCGATTAGCAATTTGCTAATCGCAAATAAGGATGCGATTTCAAGGGTGCCAGGGGTGTCCAAAGGACACCCTGTAGCACCCCTGAAATGGAAATGTAGACTGATGTTGCGCACACACATGTCCAAAGGACATGTTTGTGTGTAACATCCAACTTAGAAAAATGCACTAAAGTGCATTTTTCTAAATTTTCGCTATTTACCACGAAGTCAGACTTCGCGGTAAATAGCGGCAAGAAATAGCAAATTCGCAATTCAGAAATGGATCATGAATAGCATTTAAGGAATCTCTAATTGAGATTCCTTAAATGCGATCGCAATTTGAAAAATGGCAATTATTTGCAATTTTTCAAATTGCGAGTACATGACCCATTGATCAATCTCAAATGCCATTTTTGCGGGCGCAAACGGCCGAATTTTGCGATTCGCACCGTTTGCGCTCGCAAAAATGCTTGATGAATCTACCTGTTAGTGAGCCAGCCTGATTCTTACCTGGGGTGTTTGGTGGGGGCATTGCTCCGGGAAACTATTTCTTATAAAAAATGTGACAAAGTTATTTAATTTACAGCTCGATTTTCTGAATTGTTTTGCCTAAAAAGCCTTTGAATTTTACAAATTGTTCTAATGATAAACTTGTGACTGTTCCCCATATTCAGAGTCTATTACAGTAACCAGGAGCATGATTTCTACCCATCATATACTGTGCTGATCCTGTGTCACACAATCTGAACTTGATATTTTTTATGTTTTTCCGCATTTCTGAATTGTTGCATGCATTGTGCAGTCTTCCAGTAAATAATAGTGCCAAATACCATAATATATAGGCCCTATGCAATTTCTGTATTCAATTCAATTCAAATGATCTTTATTCGGATTTTTAGTACATCCATAAAAGTACATACAGAATGAATACAATTAAAAACAAGTTAAAAACATGTTTAAAAAATATAAGAACGATTAAGAAGTAGGACCTAAGCAGCAATGTGTCATAAAGTGCGATGTACCAATATAAAGTGCAAAATACATAGTAAATATAGGAACATTAATCACTGGGGTACTTAATCACAAAGTTCTATCATGATTTACCCAAAACGATCATTTATATCAAAGCACATGTACAGTTGAATCTGTGATCGGTTATCAGCAAATTAATAAAGTACATAGAATAAAGTACAATGAATACGTCAGATTACATAAAACTCTTGTCCATTATCCATATTCCATACTAGCCCTCGATCTCACACAAGCTTTTATAAAACAGCTTAGAGTATATATAACATCATCAATATGCAACATTTGAAAAAATTTTAATGCGAGATTATGATCTCTGATGTTATATTTGCGAAGAATCGGGACTAAGTATTTACAAGTATACAGTTTGTAGTGGCCACAGAAAAAGAGATAATGCAGCAGACTTTGTTTTCCACCAAGGGGACAGGGGCAGTCCCGCTCTTCAAGTCCATTGTTATGGCCAAGGGGGAAGCTAAGCAAATTAACTATACTTCCATCCCGAAACCTAAACAAAAGGCTCCGGTTCCACTTTCCCAGTGGTAATGATAGGTATCTGTAAAAGTTATCCAGGCTGTCACTACCTGGATCAATAATACGCAGATATCTAATAACAGCAGGTTTAATAAATTCTGAGCTCATGCGTTCCTCTTTATATAGGTCAAGCAGTGCCCGTTTAATGTTATTCTTGTGGGCAGGTACGATAGAATTAGGGGAGCTAAATAAAGAACCATGCCCCACACTCTGCAGGCTATTCTTGACTGCGTTTAACCAGGGAATGTAGTGAGATTTATCACTTAACAAGCAGTCAGATATTATACTGCGCGTTAAGGATGCTGCCGGATTTGACCATATTTTGATCCAAAAGAGAGCAGGCCTAGACCTAATAAAATCAGCAATATATGGCAGCCTCAGTTCATTGTGACAAATAAATGTAGGGGCACTGAGGACTCCCCCCAACACCCTTCTACAGAATCTGTTTTCCTCCAACTGGAGAGCCTTGCTGTTACAGTAACCCCACACTTCTGCTCCATATGTCCCAGTTGGCTGGCATTGAGTACGATAAATGTTAAGCAGGGGTGTAACGACATTGGCCAATTTAGGTTGTCGAAGAGACAAAATTGAATTAATTGACTTACTAATTTTATTCCTAGCATGCACAGCATGTGGCTGCCATGAGCCTGTATTGGAAAACAACAGCCCTAAATAGGGGAAAGTGTTGGTACATTTTAAAATATTATCGCCAGATTTAATAGAAGTATTATTGTACTTTTTTGGTCCGCAGTTCATGATGAAAGATTTTTTAAAATTGGTATTTAAACCAAGATCTGACATAAAGGCTACAAACCCGGAGATTAAAATGCGTAAGGCATTCGGGGTACGCCCCATTAATACTGCGTCGTCCGCATAAAGTAAGGTAGTAATGGGGGAGCCATTTATAATTGGAACATCCTTGCATATCCTACACAAAGTGCTACTCAGCCCATTAATGTATAAAATAAAAAGCAGTGGGGCGAGTACGCAGCCCTGTCTAACTCCTCTGCTAATAAAAACATCATTGGACAAATCGCCATCATTATTAATTCGTACTCTCGCTTTTAAGTCCCGATGCAAGTCAGAAAGAAAATACACCAGTGAATCATCCAAACCATAATCGAGCAAAAGTGACCATAACCTAGAACGATTAACAAAATCAAACGCGGAACTCAAATCCATAAAACCTAAATAAAGAGGGGATTTTTTAACAATGATATATTTGGCCATGATTAAATTTAAGTTTAAGCATTGTTCGACGGTGCCTACTTTGCTTCTAAAGCCCAATTGACTATAATGGAGAACATTATTTTCCTCTGCCCAATCCCTTATCCGCTTAAAAATCACCCTTCCAAGAACCTTTAGCGTATTATCGAGCAGTGAGATCGGGCGGTAACAGGCGGGATCCGATCTGTCGCCTTTCTTAAATATCGGAACGATGACACTGTTCGACCAGGATTCGGGAATTGATCTATCACACAAATTATTAAATAAGTTACATAGCAGGGGGGCCCAAAAATTAATTTCTGATTTGATCTGGTCAATAGAAAGACCGACAGGGCCAGGGGCTTTATTGCTAGCGCTATCCGTAATAGCATCCTCGACCTCCATTAGTGTGAAGGTCAGAGGTTCGGCGCTATTGGGTAGAGAGACAATATCTAAAGAAGTATCAGATATAGCGTAAATTTGAGAAAAATGTTCTACCCAAGCCTCACCCGTTATGTTACAATTAATTGGGTTAATGTTGGAGCCAAAAGATCTTAAGGACTTAACCTCTCTCCAAAAACCTGTAGTGTCCTTTAATATGGCAGTACGCGTGAGAGATTCCCAATAATTAGACACTAAAGCCTCAGATCTAATATGTAGGGCAATTTTGTATTTTGATCTTAGCTCTCTCACTTTTAGAACATCCCTAGGGATAGTTTTCAAGGCAGCCCTCAGGTCCCTATTGGCCTTAGAGCATGACAAATCAAACCAGCGGGGACCAAGAGCTGTGCTCTGCTTAAATGGTTTAGAGGATTCTCTTTTGATGGCCCCACATAGGTTGCCAAAGGCATCAACCACATCTCTACCAGGACTCATATGTGACAGACAAGTCTCTACATTCTCAGAATATTTTTTAATTACTCTTGCTAGAATAACTTTATTGTCCACCCCTTTCCAAACTAATCTTAATCTGTCGGTGGACAATACCAGATTATGTGGACCAGTCTCTAGCTTCGCTACAACTTTCAAGGTTTGAGGGATATGAAGATATATTCTAAGCGGGTAATGGTCGCTATAAGCGGAGCATATAACTTCTGCTTTTAGAGTTATATCACTTAATGTTGGGCATGTAAAAATATAGTCTATCGTAGAAGCACAACCATGACCTATGAAAGTAGGTGTGGTTATACTATTTTCAATAGGACCTGCTATTTCCATTGCGTTTACTAGGTCGCGGGATGCTAGGAAGTTTTTCAGCTCCTCGCCGTTTTTGCATGGTGGGCTCCTGCGATACATATGGGCATTGAAGTCCCCTCCGATGCAAATACCATCAAAGGGCCCATACTTATGACCTACCATAATATCATCAATAAAAGCAAACAATGAAATAAAGTTAGCATTAGGATGAGTTACAAAATCATTATTATAAAAATTAATAATACACAATTTCATTCTGTTAATGTACGTCATAGCCATAAAACAATTACCCGGTGTAGGGATCAATTTAGTTTGCACCCCGGATTTTATTTTGGACCAAATGGATAGGCCCCCACTAGGCCGACCCATATGAGAGGGGGAAGCCTTTAAGTTATAACAGCAAAATCCCTCCATTGTCGGGTCCGTTAAGCACCAAGTTTCTTGTAACATCAGTATATCACAGTTGCAATCAACCCAATTTAACCATTCCCCAATTTTCAGCTTTGATTTTAAACCAGCTATGTTCCAGCTGACAAGAGATAATTCTGGGACCAAGGACGATTGTCCAAGGGTCTGGGGGTTTTGACTCAGAACGATTAGTGGCATAGCTTGCGTCAAGGCTAGAGCAGCAACCTGGGGTTCTAAGTGAGGTGACAAAGGTGATGCAACAGGATTAGGCAGGGAAGGTCAATCTTGCATGTCCAGGTCTGACAAGGGTGCAAATCTGTTAAACATCCTAAATTGAAATGGAGCTGGTTGGAATTGCATGGGTGGTTGCTGACAATACATAGACGGTGCTTGAGACTGACTTGGGTAAAGTTGAGGTCGCATAAAGGGAAGCCGGGGTTGTGTTGCCATTTGTCTATAGAAATAACTCAAAGGTAGCATAGTAACAACAGTGGAAATGGCAGAACAATTACTATGCCTGTTAAGGAGGTTTCTCACAGTCCCTGGATTTTGAAAATTGAGGACTATGCAGTCGCCTTCCTTGTCTTTGGTCAGGGGCCCGACCCACGACACCCTGCGAACCGATAGAATCTCTCTGGAAATCTCATATCCAACACCCTTATGCTTGGTCAGCCAATCTATGCATTTGTTACGCAGTTGCACCCATGATTCCCCCTGATCTTCCCTCAATGGCGGTATACCTGCAAGGACCAAAACAAAAGGGCAAGCATCCGGAGGCAGATGTAAGGCAGGCCCTTGGTGTCTGAAAGGTTTGTTTGCTCCTTGGCGGCCTTTACCCTCATTGTTATTTGCAACCGCTGGTCTAGATGCTGTTGTAGATTGAATGGGACCATCATTATTGTTACCGGTAGTGGAAGTGATATTTTTTCGTGAAGCAGGTATGGGGGTAAGTTTAGTTGGTACGATAGGTAAATTGGACTTGATCAAATGTGACCCTCCATTGGTTGGTTGGGGTTGAGTAATAGATGGAACAATAGGCGGCAATGAAGTTCCTGGATTACTCGTAGCCCCACCCAAGATGATGGTAGTTTCCTGCTTTTTTAGTGACAATGTATTATTTACAGATTCCAATTCTTTTAAGAGACGGTCGGCTCTAATTTGATCCAGGATGACAGACCCCTTCCTTTTTGTTTCTCCATTTTTTCCTTTTATTAGCACCTTGCTTTACAATACCTCTTTTGCGTTTCCCCCCTCCCTGTTTATTGCTAGGCTCCGGGCTCTCCAGGGTGATAACATCTGCCTGGGAAGCAATGGTGGTGGTAGGGATGATATCCGACGATAAAATTGCAGGAGGTGTCGATGTCAATACCGTGTTAGGGGTAGCAACAACTTGTGTTAAAGAGGCAAAGTCTGATGCTATATAAGTAACTGTATTTTCGTCATCTGAGACGATAGGCACATTAGCAGAAGGATGGGATGGCTTGACCACAGTGACTGCAGGAGTTACATGTGTATTCCCATTTGTACTGCTTGTGCCACTCAAATGAGTGTTGATGGTGAATGGGCCCATGGAGAACCTCCTCTCGGTCTCCACTATCTCATTAAATGCTGAGTCAATCAATGTCTCAAAGGATGTGATGAGGGAGTCGGGGGTATCAACCCCCTGGTTTGTAACATCGGTATTCATGCCGATAGCCGCACAGTCGCCCGGTTTCATATACGAATAAAGGGCTCACCTTAGAATGCAATGTTAGAGAGGTGGCCCGCCCGACCACAGTCGTCCACTGACGGCCACAGACGGCCCGCCCTCTGCCCGGGCTCCGCCCGGCGCCGCCCGCGCGCGTCCGCGACGCGGAGGGAGCTGTTCCCTTTTGTGCGCCTCCTGGCGCTCCTGACAGGAAGAGGAAGCGGTGTGGGCGCAGGGCGCGCTGGGAGCTGTAGTCCGGTCACAGCGTCAGGGACCCAGCGTCGCTGCGAGATCTTCCCCCGTGCAGGTAGGTTTCAAGGGCAAGCAGGCGGTGAAGCGCTATGACCCCTCCTCGGGCCGGTGTGCGCTAAGAAATGACTCCCAGCTCCTCAGTGGGAGCTGTTCCCTTTTGTGCGCCTCCTGGCGCTCCTGACAGGAAGAGGAAGCGGTGTGGGCGCAGGGCGCGCTGGGAGCTGTAGTCCGGTCACAGCGTCAGGGACCCAGCGTCGCTGCGAGATCTTCCCCCGTGCAGGTAGGTTTCAAGGGCAAGCAGGCGGTGAAGCGCTATGACCCCTCCTCGGGCCGGTGTGCGCTAAGAAATGACTCCCAGCTCCTCAGTGGGAGCTGTTCCCTTTTGTGCGCCTCCTGGCGCTCCTGACAGGAAGAGGAAGCGGTGTGGGCGCAGGGCGCGCTGGGAGCTGTAGTCCGGTCACAGCGTCAGGGACCCAGCGTCGCTGCGAGATCTTCCCCGGTGCAGGTAGGTTTCAAGGGCAAGCAGGCGGTGAAGCGCTATGACCCCTCCTCGGGCCGGTGTGCGCTAAGAAATGACTCCCAGCTCCTCAGTGGGAGCTGTTCCCTTTTGTGCGCCTCCTGGCGCTCCTGACAGGAAGAGGAAGCGGTGTGGGCGCAGGGCGCGCTGGGAGCTGTAGTCCGGTCACAGCGTCAGGGACCCAGCGTCGCTGCGAGATCTTCCCCCGTGCAGGTAGGTTTCAAGGGCAAGCAGGCGGTGAAGCGCTATGACCCCTCCTCGGGCCGGTGTGCGCTAAGAAATGACTCCCAGCTCCTCAGTGGGAGCTGTTCCCTTTTGTGCGCCTCCTGGCGCTCCTGACAGGAAGAGGAAGCGGTGTGGGCACAGGGCGCGCTGGGAGCTGTAGTCCGGTCACAGCGTCAGGGACCCAGCGTCGCTGCGAGATCTTCCCCCGTGCAGGTAGGTTTCAAGGGCAAGCAGGCGGTGAAGCGCTATGACCCCTCCTCGGGCCGGTGTGCGCTAAGAAATGACTCCCTGATGGTGACACAAAGCAGTTGCTTTTCCAAGATAATTTTATAAACTTTTAATTATTTCTTATCAACAATTTAGAATGTTGATTCATTCTGGGGTCTTAGTGCCACATTATTATAAGGTACCCAAACTCTTTTCTCGTATTTTGTGTTCTGTAAAATGCATTTTTAATGATGGAGAGTTTATATAGCTGTACTCATGAGCCTCAATTCATCAAAAGGCCAGGGGTAGCAAAAGTGACATTGCACACCATTTGACCATTTGACCTTTATGTTCACTCACACACACATGCTTACACATACACACAGAATCACACATACACACACTCTCTTCCACGTAAAAACCTTCTTACCTTTATGAATGCACACAACATACATTTAAAAGCATTTTTTACTTACTTCTGCTGCCAGGGAGGGTCGTATTCTATTTTTTATTACACTAATAGTGACTAATATGTTATTATTGTTAAAAAAAACTCAAAAATACGAGAATAGTGCTCCAACCAATGTCCATAAGGATAAGCTGCCTCTGCGTTTTTGGCACTGATTTTTCTACCTCTGCAGCCAGGGGTCGCACATGCAGCTCCAGGGGTCGCAAAGTGCAAGCCATGCATCTCCGCTGTGACCCCTGGTGACCCCGAAATGAGACCCATGGCTGCAACTCCTTGTAGTCTAACGATCCAGTGCCAAATGTGACAGAAAGGTCAACGGTACATATATTACTGGACGGGTAATATATGTACCTGTGCCTCAAACCTTTTAGTTGCAGGTGGCTAACAACCTATACGTTACCAACTTAAAATTTGGTATAGCTCCTTGACACCCTCAGGTAACTGGTTTGCGTTTTATAAATTTATTTTTCATGTCATTCATCAAAGCAAGGGTGCCTTCATTTCTTCTTTTTCCTTTCTTCTTTTAGTCTAGGGAAAAGTAAAAAGTTTATTTAACAAGAACAAGTAATAATATGTGTATGCTAAATATTATTGTTAATTAATTGCACACACTTTTTTGAAGTATAGAACAATAGAAAAAATGCTAAAGCACTATTGAGATTGAATAAAATCTTTAAATAATCCCTCCTTTTTATCCTCATAAATTTAATTTTATCTCCCTATTCCGCGTCTGCTTTTGAGTTTCACTTTTCCTTCTGTAGACATAACTTAAAGAGCAGCATTTCACCAAAGACATTCCACGACACTTGGTGTTCAATGTACAGTCCTTATGTCTCATGTTGTATCAGATGTGCATCCATACATTAAGAGAAACACGCTGCCAAAGCTACACAAACACACTCCTGTTTCCATGAGGGGTTTGAACAAGCAGATCATGCATAGAACACGTTGTTCTTTATGCTTCCTCTTCCTTACTTTGCACAGCTTTGAAGTATTCGAAAGCAGAATGGAGCCTGCCCTATGAAATCATCCGTACAATGTGTATATTATAAAATTTGTACATTAAAAAAATGGTTCTTCTTAGGCTTATTTTCAATTTGTGGTGTGAAGTTTACAAACTCATAACTGGTTCCCAAGGCAGAACTGCAACTTTGCTAATATTCAAAACAGTGGAGTAGCCAGGGTGCAATAGACCCAAATGCAATGAAAGAAGGTGGTCCCCTGTCACCTGTTGGGTACCATGGAGGTCACTCAGGGGTCACCAGGGGTTGCAACCCCCTGGCTTGCCCCTTGCGATCCCTTGCCTGAGAGGTACCAAAATCAGTGCCAGGAACACAGGGGTAGCTTGTCCTTATGGACGTCGATTGGGGTTCCACTTTCTTTGTTTTCTGTCATTTTTTTATTACATGAATAGTGAATGATATCATAATCAATAGTAGTGTAATATAAATGGGGTACAGTGACCTGGAATATGAGTCTCCCTATCAGCTGAGGTAAGTAAAAAATGTTTTTTAATATATGGTCTGTGCTTGTTTGTGGGTGAGAGGGTGTTTATGTGAGAGACAGTGTGCACTGTCCGCTTTAGGGTGGTGTGACCAGTGCCGCCGCACCTGGCGCTGACCTTGGGGGGGGGCGCTGTGTTTAGAAATAACATGGGTTTACAAGCACCTCCTATGGAGTTTCTTGTGTGCCCAGTGGTCAGGCAACAATAAATGTGTCAAGATAACTCTGGTGATTAATGTTCCTGCTGATGAGAGATTGTGTTTTGTCTAGTGGCAGTTTGACTCATCATAAAGTGGCAGAGACAGAATGTGTACTATGTAGTTCACAGAACTGTATTTTATGTGGTTAGCTCAGTGGGTTACTGCTTTGGTCACAGAGTTCATTTATTACTTGCAGTTTTAAATTACAATCCTAATATAGCACAGTGACTTGTGAACTGTCATTAAGGAGTTCCATGCAAACTGCATGGTATAGGTTAGAATGTTATGTTTTTACCCAGTCTTTTAGTATCTATTCCTAGATGTTGCTTAAAGGGTTTGTTTGAGTAGAATTACATTCTTCTTAGTAAAGCCAACCCCCAACCATCACTTTAAAACAAATTAAATGTATGTGGGAGATGGTCTATAGGTAGATGTGTGCACTGGTGTCAGATATTAGTGAGGGAATCCGTGAAGAAGGAAGTCTTTGGGGGGTGCTAAATATAATTGTCACACGGGCGGCACTAGCACTAAAGACGGCTCTGAGTGTGTGCATGTGTGATTGCTCGTGTTTGTGTAAGTGTGTGTAAGTGCAGAACAACAACTCTGCGCACATGCACTCTTTAGTCCAAATGAGAGTACTCCAGTAGTCTTCAAGTCCATCAAATATTCTCTTTAATAGCTAATTTCACACCAGCCGTGCACCAGCCAACACGTGTTTCGTCTACGGGTTTAGTCATCCTACGACTTCTTCAGGGCTGTAATAAACTTCTTTATTCTTTATGAGGTATGTCACAGACTACAATGTGTATCATTATCATTAATAGTTATAGTTTCTGGGCGTCTAGATGTCCAAGGAAGATGCTGCCACCCGAGTGTAGGCCGGTGTTTCCAATACCTCAGCACAGCATATCGTTCTGTGTCAGTAAAACCAAGACAGTGTGTGTAAGTGTATGTGCCAGTTCAAATGGCGTGTGATGTCACACCCGCTAACCCATGCACTTTGCTGAATTGATGTCCATGTTGGGTACTAAAAGATAGTCATAAATTAAATATAGTTGGCTGCGTACACCCCTGGTATGTGGTGCCACTGCACCTGCTGTATGATTGATACAATGCCCTCGATGCCAATTTCCACAACCAGAGACACTCTAAAGTGCCTTGGGCTACAGAAGGCCTGTTTGAGAAGGGGAGGGCAAAGGGGAATTGCACACTCGAAGGGAAGCCTGGATCTCTACATCTCTAAGAAAACCTTTATTGTCCCAGCTCAGGGTCAAGAGAGATTTAGGGGCTGGTATGCACATACTGTTCTGCATCTGAGAATATCCACATACCTTGGCATTTGCTTAATTTTGGTATACCGAGTCTTTGCCCATGATTTCACCAACGCAGACTTATTACACTGCAGCCTATGTAAGAAGGCGCAAGGGATTCTGGTTAAGCCCATACTGTCACAGTTTATGTCAAACTAACACTTTGTGAGGAAAGCAGAGTGAGCCCAATTCACAACGCCATTTGCATAAGTGAAATGAACTAAAGCCCTTTGGGGTGAAACAAATGAAGAGAATGCACTTTTCCCTTACACCTAACACATGGATATGACTTGAGTGCAAATGTACTTTCTTCAGTTCACAAACAGTGAATTTGCACTGATTTACTATGCATAATATGACACAATATGGTGTAAGGTGAACCCAGATTAAGTTTCTTTGTAGCCAGGAGAGGGCTTTCCAGATGAAGATGCCCTTTAACTTTGAGAACAGCCCCACAATGGGAAGGGGGTTCTTCAGAAATGATAGGGGTGTAGGGGAGGCATTTACCGATATTAAAAATATTTCCCTGAGGAGAAAATAAAAGTAAACAAACGAAAAGTGCAATTGTACTTATGCCCTGGCCTCTTTGCATAGGCGATTGTACACTAATTACAGTCACATGTAGAATCGCCTTTGCATGCACATAAAAGGTATATAAAAGATTTTTGAGGTGTACGTTTGGAATAATTTGTGTATTAAATATTGTGCAATTATGAATTTGTGTATTATAAAAATTGTGCAATTATAGACCCATGTAAGACAGTGCAGAGTAACAGTTTTTTGATAGTTGGACACATGATCCCCATTCAGAGGGCCTGAGTGATGCCTGGTAGCAGCGTCCCGGGAGTTACCAATACAGGGGCACCAGTAACTCTGGGCACTGAGTTTGGTGTGAGATAGCGAGTATTATATGTTGGATCCCGAAAGACCCCTGAAAAATGAGTAATTATTATGGGAATTGGTAAATCTGGTCCCAATGTTCCTGGTTATTCCCCATTTCTCTCCAATATTCCACCAGGAGACTCCACAGGTCTCTGGTGACATAATGCTGATCTAATTAGGTACGGTGGATCTTGTAATCCGATTTAGGCAGTAACTCCTTTAACTGTCAGAACCAGGATTACTGGAAACCTCACAATGATGCACTGCGTCTAGAAAGACTGACTGGACATTAACCTTATTAATTGTTATCGTCAAATCGTATAGTCCAACACTACTTCTAATTACTACCTTTCATATTGTAGTGTCTAACCCTACAAGACCTCTTTAAATATGTCTTCGGTGCTTTAACTCACTTCTCTCTTGTGCACACAGACGCCTCTTCTTCTTCTTCTTAATATTGCTGGTGAACATGATGCATGTGCGGTTCAGTGTGTATGCCATCGCTCATCCAGTCTGTTCCTTTTTGTCTTGACTATGTTTCTGGTAGGATGTGGTACTTTTCTTGCACAAATGCAAGCTTACAGGCTAAGACCTTTATGTCTCATGCAGCACGTGGTGACACAGCCGTGCACATTCTGCTTCATCACATATTTTATGATGGTCTTGAGAGAGCGCAAACTGATATAAATGTATGAGTACATCACACTTACCTATAGTAAGCACAAGTCATGATGAGAAATGCCATGAGTGCTAATAGTATCTGAAATTATATTCTAAATGTATAGCTAATATAGAGATTTAAGTAGAAGTGGAACTAATACAGAAATGTGTGACATTATATGATTTTATTAGACGTGATTATTTTGAATCTATGTCGTGTAGCTGTTAACATATAAGATGGTCTGTGGTAAAACGCAGAACGTGGTAGGCCTCAGGGCCAGAGTTGGAGCTAAAAGGGAAGGTGTTTCTTTTCACGACACAGATTGTTTAACGTTTTTGGTCATTGCATTAATGGGCCATGATTTAGAGTAATGTTTTCTAAATAATAGAATAAGAGTTTTAACATGCTTTAATTAAATGAAGAAATTGAATGCTATAATCATAATGTGAAATATTGTAGGCCTGAAATGTTTTAGCATTGATTTACACGTACATGTCTGGGCTGAGAAATGTTGCAAGCCTTTTTAGAAGTCTATGAGAGTTGGGTTCTTGGCGGCAGATATCTGTCTGCAACAGGAAAGGGGGGATCCAATTATAAGTGAATGAATAGAGGTCTGTTCAGTAGACGGCCCAGACATGGAGGAGGGTTCTGGAATGTTTAAGGGGTATCAGCGGGCCGGAGAAGAGACTGAGAAGCAAGGTCAACTCTAACGTCTGAGGCCCAATACAAAGCATCATGGAAAAAGCCTGAAGTTGCACCACGTGAGAGGCGTTTCGCAAGGGGCGTCTCAAATGTTGTTGACTGTTTTGTATTAGGGACAGCACCCCTGGGTGGAGTTAGAGCAGAGACCTGAGGACCCTTTAGAGAGCGGATGGGTAGGCAGTGAGGGGTCATGACTGGAGAACTTTAGGTTTTCACCAAGAGACTTAGAGTGGGTGACTTCCCTTGGGGGTCATTCATTGCTGACACCTTTGTTAGGTTGGGATTTGGTTAAGTAGGGATACCATCTAGAACAGGGTAGGGACGCCTAACCTGTGTTTGTTTTCCTCCAACCTAAATGAAGGAGAGATATGCGTCTATGCTGATAGCTTTGCTATTTTTAGAACTTGTGTTAGTGATTTCTGTTGCTCGTCTGAGGGCTTTTCGAGAGCACATGTATGTAATTGGACCTGTGTATCTCGTGAATCTCATTCTGAGATGCTTGTATTTGCAGCTCATTATATCTTTACAATAAACTTTTGAAACCTAGAAGTTGTCCGTGATCTTTGAGAGTAGAGTCCTTTCTTGGGTGAACTAATTTGCAGATAGGTGTACTGTTTCCTTCCAAGACAGGCAATAAAGGTTCAGTCGACCAGATCGAGGTTTGGATCAATAGAGATAAGGTATCGATCAAAATCTCGCCCTTTCAGTTGGTAGCAGAGGATGGTTGCCTTCTTGAGGACGGTGACCTAGGCCAGGTTAGCTTACCCCAAGGCCCCTAGAAATCGATGATCGGAAGAACAGCCCGCAGATGAAGATCCGGATGACGTGAGACAGAAAAAGCAGCAGTATCAGAGAGAGTGAGTATAAAGGGTTATGCGTGTTAGATTGCGGTGTTTTGTATTGTATCTATGTTGTAATGTCTGGCGGAGTTGAATGTCTGTAGAGTGACTGTGGAACAGGTTGTGAGCGCGCGCAACCGGTGGAAATCTTAAGTTCAAGGAGAGCTTAAGTGGTTCGGGTGTATCGGACACCCAGAGTAATTGTCAACTAGTGTGAAGGGGGTCATGAGGTACCATTGATCACCCAAGAGACCGAGATAGGGGGAACGTAAGAGTGAGTGCGTGAGTAACGGACGCTGGTCGGAAGTTACTGTGTGTGTAAGCAACCTATCAGAGAGACGATAAGACATCTCGTCAGTTGTGTTGACAATTACAGATAGACTGTGGACGTACAGTCGAGAGAAGTGACCGCTTGGTCGGAAGTAGTCATTTTTCGGTGTATGAATGGGACGCATGCATAACCGGGAGACGAGTTGAGAAAGGAGGGGTGCTGCTGCGAAGCGGAGAAAAGAGACGTCAGGTGGTGTCGCGCAGCGATTGGCTGACAGGAGAAAGACCGCGCTGTGATAGGCCAGCTAGCGAACACGTCATACAGGGTCGCGACGTGATTGGCCAACAGGAGAAAGACCGCGCTGTGATAGGCCAAGCTAGCAAAGCCGCGACAGGATTGGTGGATTGTCATCAGGAAGTAAACAGAGTAGCGAGGCTGGATTTTGTGCGCATAATTATGAAGTGTTTTAAATGGTTGAAAGCGCTGTTTAAGAAAGAGAGGAGAGGATCGTATGAAGGGGAAGAAGCCCCGCCGGAGGGTACGCCAGCTCGTTATATGGCAGTAAATGTTGGGTTGCATACGATCCTTTGGATATCAGAGTGGAGTAAGATTACTGAAGGAAACGAGGAACTGACGTTCCCGAAGTACGGGACGTTCAGATTAGAGGTGTTACATCGATTGAAATCAGTCATGACCTCAAAGAGACCCTTGCCTAGACCAACCCAGTTTGAAGCCCTTGAGGCATGGCTTAGGGCAGCGCATGAAAGGAATATGAACAGACGACAAGAAAGGGTGAAACGCTCGGTAAGGGCAGTACAGGATGCCAGGTGGGATGCGGATGCTAAAAGATGGAGAGTGCATAATTTGGAAATAAATAAACTGTACCCAGTGTTAGAGGCGCCAGTAAATAAAAGCCCCATAGAAGAAGATGACGAGAGCGAAACAGAGGACAGCCTGATAAACAGATTACTGACAGACAGGCCACCCCCGTATAATAGAGCAGGGGGAGAGGTCGAGAATACTGAAGGAGAAAAGGGGGGCAATGCAGGAGAGCATAGACCGCTTCCCAGTTCAGAGTGGGATCCTGAGCCAAAGAAAGAGCTGTTCCAGCCTAGTCAGGTGCAGCAGGTGGTCGGTAGGTTTGTGGTACAAAGAGCGCCGGAAACGGAAAGTGCCACATCCTACCCATTGCCAGATGCACTACAGGTACCTGTTACCATAGGTCCTATAATATCGATATATGACCAAGAGAGAGCAAAAGGGGAAGAACGGAAACGGAAAGACAGAGAAAGAGCAGAGCAGGCAAGGAGGAACGATACCACTAATTCCCCAAGTCAGATGCCAATACCCAGAGAGTGGAGTACCCCGATGCACACAGCAGGGGACCCAGGAGGAGATCCTGGGGGCCCTAGATGGCCAATGGATCTGAGGGGATCTGGACGAAAATCCTTTCAAGAGCTAAATGAGTACATGAAGCAGTGGGATGAGGCAGTGAAGGCTCAAAAGTGCATCAATGCTGCAGAAGCAGAAAGGGAAAGTCAGGACAGCAGAGCACGAACTCACTGCGGGGCTGGGGAGAGTAGCCCGGAGTGGGACTGTAGAGGGAGTAGGGGAGTCACCCATTGGGCCCGAAATGGAGGTAGAACAGACCTGGAAAACGGGGGCCCCGGGAGTGAAGGGGTGGCGTGCCCAATACTCAGTGAAGGGGAGAGGAGAGCGCAAGAGTACAGGAACAGCTTTAAGTGTCCACACTGTGTGCCTGGCACCAGAGAACAGAATGGGAGTTGTGAGAGGTCGCACCATAGTCCCTGTGATGACAGAAATGAGCGCAGCCCAGGGAATATGGGGAACCAGGAAGGATCGTATCGGATACTGAGCGATACGAGGCAAAGGGAGTGTAGCGACCAGAGGGAAAATAACAGAGAGATGTGCGGTGAGAGGAGAGAAGAAGACGAGAGTGGGCAGAGAGAGAGTAGGGATAAAAGGCCCGTGTTCCATCACCTTCCAAGATTGGATGGCCGAGCATGGGACCTGGAGAGATGGGAGCAAGGGAGGCCACCCATTAATTCTCCTGAGCCCAAACGCAGAGCTCGAAGTTGGGATGGTAGGGAGACCAGGGAGCCCCCTTCAAAAGACATATTGCGAGCTGAGATAAAAGCCAAGAGACTTGATGTCTCCAGCTTAAGGTCAGATCTGGATGACATGGTAGATGGTACCCTGCCTTTAGAAAGAATGGAAATGTATGAACAGGATGAAATACTGTATATGGCAAAGGACATCACACGAAAGGCGAGAGCAGTCCATGAGAAGTTAGTCGAACTAGCAGGCAAATATATGGTGGACTTGTCAAGAACCAAAGCATTACAGGGTAACCACAGGCTACATTACTCAGATCGAGATCTAGATGAGAGGAGAACGATTGGGCTGAAAACACACATAAGGGAACTGATTACTGGAATAAGGACATGGAGGGCACTAGATAAATGGGAAGAGAGGTGGTCCAAGAAAGGGACCGGCAGAAGAAGCATGATTGGTATAACACCAGGACAGCAGGGAATAGAAGCTTACCCTTTGCGTGAAGTTGCCAATGGGAGCTATGTACATGTCCCTTGGAGTAGGGGAGATTTAGCTGCTTTTACCACATCTTTCCCCAAGTTACGAGAGAGCCCCGTGGAGTGGTACAAGCAGGTCGAGAGGTTTGTAAAGATCTCAAAAGTCCTATGGATAGATCTGAACACGCTGTTTGACATTGTAGTACCAGGAGATCTGTGGACAGCATGCAAGGTTAGCGCTGAGTGGCCCACAACGGAGCCAGAGAGAGATGCTAGGACTAATGGGCCGTCCGAGATCGTGATGGCAAAATTCGAGAGAGTGATGACTTGGCTGAAAGAAAAAGTGCCAATGCAAGACATAGATTGGGTCAGAATAGACAGAACGAGACAGGAACCCAAAGAGACAGTCCATGAATATTACGAGAGATTGCTGAAGGCGTTTAAACAGTATAGCGGCTTGGATGTAATGGATCCAAAGGACATAGGGCAATTCGTGTCCAAGTTCGTCCTGGGACTGAGACCGGATATTAGTTTAATGATTCAGCAACACTCGATTTGTTGGCAAAGTAGACCCCTAGATGAAATACTGAGATATGCCAGGTACTGCTGCGATGAGGTAGACTCCAAGGCTAAGAAACTAAAAGAGAAGCTGATGGTGGTACAATTGCAGGCAGCAGGAAAGGGGGGACCGCAACAACAGCAGCAAGGGACAGGTACAGGAGGTAAGAAGCAGTACAGTCAGAACAAGGGTAATGAGGAGAGTACTACCTTCAGACCCAGAGTAGACATAGCTACCTTGAAGAAAACGACTAGGTGTCACCAGTGCAACGAGTTGGGGCATTGGAAACGCGAGTGCCCTTACAATGTAGAGATAGGAGAGCAAGAGATAGAGGAGGAAGAGGTCCAGAGCGCACCTATGAGAGGGGCGACGCCATACCAAGGAAAGGTGCTCAAAGGGGGGGGGGCTCCTCCCCGAGCCCAGTTCCCGCAACCTCCTCGAGTAGGGAGTATGGGTAAGACCTATAGACAAATGCCCCTGTTTGTGGAAGGTGAAGAGTGCTATTATGTGGACCCATTAACCGGACAGAGAGTGGAAAGAGAAGACTGCACCCTTGGGGCAGCCTTAGAGGTAGATCAGAGGGGACCCTATGTTGAAGCAGAAGTAGCAGGGTGCCCTACGACATTTCTGGTGGACACAGGAGCCACTAGATCCACGATCAGATCAGCTGCAGTTCCAGACCTGCCCATGTCTGGAGAGACCATACAGGTGGTAGGGGTCGCAAACAGGAGAATAACCAGCCAATTGACAGAACCGGTACAGGTGAAAATAGGGAAGTACAGCGATGAGCACCAATTTGTGGTTTGCGATTCAAGCCCTGTGTGTCTGCTAGGAAGAGACCTGTTGTGCAAATTGAATTGTACTATATATTGTACACCCCAGGGAGTGGAGGTATTGACTAATGATGATGATGCAGATTTCAAAGTTGCAAACTCAAGAATATGTGTGGAGCTGTACCCTACTTTGACAGTAGACGAGCTTCCCTGGGATTTGAGAGAGACAGTGGCATCAGAGGTATGGGATTTCACTGGGGAAGAGATTGGATTGGTCAAAGGGGTGGACCCAGTGAAAATTGTAGTGAAACCGCATGCTGAGTTCCCAAGAACACCCCAGTATAAATTGACTCCAGAAACGATTGCAGGCATAAAACCCGTGATCGAGTCCATGATTAAACAGGGAATACTGAAAGAAATCGTGGGTAGTCCATGTAACTCCCCGATTATGGGTCTGCAGAAACCAAATGGGAAATTTCGGATAGTGCAGGACCTTCGAAAGATTAATAACATAGTCGTTTCATGTTGTCCAGTGGTACCGAATCCATCAGTGATACTGTTTCAGATTCCATTCCAAGCTGAGTGGTTCACTGTGATAGATCTTTGTCAGGCTTTCTTTTCGATCCCTTTGGACGAAGATAGCCATTTTCTTTTCGCATTTAAGCTGGAAAATCGCGTCCTAACATGGTGTCGTATCCCTCAGGGGTATACAGAGAGTCCATCGATCTTTAACCAGCTTCTGAAGAAAAATCTTGAAAGTCTAGTGCTGCCCCAGAAGTCAGTTCTGGTCCAGTACATAGACGACCTCCTTGTGGCGTCAGAAACAGAAGAAGCTTGCAGGGAAGATTCCATTGCTTTGTTAAATCACCTAGCTGCCAATGGGCACAAGGTGTCCCCGGGAAAATTGCAGTACTGCCTGACAGAAGTGCAGTACTTGGGACACAGAATTGAGAAAGGCAAACGAAAGGTGTCACCAGACAGGATAGAGGCGATCATGAAAATGAACGCGCCTCAGACACAGAGAGAGGTCAGGATGTTCCTAGGGATGGTGGGTTATTGCCGACAGTGGATCGTGAACTTTTCACTGAAAGCAAAGCCCTTGCAAAAACTGACGCACAAAGAGGTGAGTGATCCGGTACCATGGGACAAAGACTGTTTGATGGCATTCTTACAGCTGAGAGAGGACCTGTGTCGTGCTCCGGCATTGGGAATGCCTGATTACAATAAACAATTCTTTCTTTACTGTTGTGAGAGAGAAGGTTGTGCGTTGTCTGTGTTGGTCCAAATCCATGGGAATGCCCGTAGACCAGTTGCTTATTTTTCAGCTACTTTAGACCCAGTAGCCGCAGCGTTGCCCGGATGTCTCAAATCCGTTGCTGCAACGGGTGTCAGCATTGAGAGATGTGAAAATATCGTTATGGGGCACCCGTTAGAGGTGTGCGTGCCACATTCTGTTGAACTGTTGATGACCAGGACCAAAACACAGCATCTGACCAATAGCAGGCTCACGCGCTATGAGCAAGTTATTCTTGCTGCAGAGAACGTGACCCTCAAGAGATGCTCTGTTTTGAACCCTGCTACCTTAATGCCACTTCCAAATGATATTGATGATGATGATGAATATACAGACCATGACTGTCTCGATGTGACTGAACTATGCACCAAACCCAGACCCGACATTGTGGATGAGCCACTGACGGACCCAGATGAAGTTTTCTTTGTCGATGGCTCATGTGTAAGAGACGAAGTTGGGCAGTTGAGAGCAGCTTATGCTGTTTGTACAATTGAAGGAGTTGTGGAAGCTGGGTGCCTGGAAGGAGTACACTCCGCTCAGGTAGCCGAGATTATTGCCCTAACACGTGCTTGCTTAGCAGGCAATCAAATTCGAGTCACCATCTACACCGACAGCCAATACGGGTTTGGGGTAGTTCATGATTACGGGCAGTTATGGTCTCAAAGAGGGTTCATGACTTCTTCAGGCTCTCCCATTCGCAATGGAGAGTTTGTGCGCTTGTTGTTAGAAGCATTGCAATGTCCAGCAAGTATCGCAGTTGTAAAGTGCATCGCACATACCAAAAATGAGGACTTTGTTTCGAAAGGCAATAGATATGCTGATGAAGTTGCGCGGTATTGCGCAGAACAAGGTTACTCTTTCACAGAGGTGGATGTGGGTGGAATAAATGTGAGAACTGAATTAGCCATGATACTGGAAACTGTTGATACTTGGGATGAACTGTCAACCATGCAAGAAAATGCTCCTGATTCAGAAAAGGAAACATGGGAAAAGGCAGGATGTGTAATGGGTGAGACTCATTTTTGGGTCTCAGCAGACGGCAGAGCAGTGTTGCCCAATGAGATGGTGAGTCCAATGGCTAGACTCATACATGGTCCCGTACACTTAGGGAGAGATGCTATGCTGAGAGTGTTTAGACAGACTTGGTACAATCCTAAGTTTAGAATAGCAGCAGAAGCAGTGTGCCAGCGTTGTGTGACCTGCCAGCAGCTGAATGTAGGGAAAAGAACACCAGTTGCGCTAAGTCACATAGGAAGGTCTGGAGGTCCATTCAACAGAATGCAGATAGATTTCATTGAAATGCCAAGATGCAACCGCCTCCGCTATGTCCTGGTGGTTGTTTGTGTGTTCTCCAGGTGGGTTGAGGCATACCCTACACGTAGGTGCGACACCCTCACAGTGGCTAAGTTACTGCTTAGAGAACTTATCCCTCGGTTCGGGGTGCCGGCCTTTTTGGAATCAGATAGGGGAACACATTTTAACAGCGAGCTTGTGAAGATGATTTGTGTTGCACTGAATATAGACCAAAAACTCCATTGCAGTTACCGACCAGAAGCCTCAGGAATTGTGGAACAAATTAATGGCACGATCAAGTCCAGAATAGCGAAAGTTTGCTCCTCAACGACCCTGAATTGGCCTGACGCCCTGCCATTAGTACTCATGAGCCTCCGTAGTACCCCAGACAGAAGAACAGGGTTGTCACCACATGAGGTGTTAATGGGGAGAGCAATGAGACTGCCATCTATTCCAGCTACTGCACTGTTAAATATCACAGATGATATGATCCTGGACTATTGTAAGGGGCTGTCTGACGCCATGCGTTCTGTGTCCCTTCAGGTGCAGGCTGCAGAGGTTCCAGCGTGCCAGGGCCCTTGCCATGACCTGTATCCTGGGGACTGGGTCCTGGTGAAGAAACATGTGAGAAGAAGCTGCTTGGATATTCGTTGGCGTGGGCCCTACCAGGTCATCCTGATCACAAGTACAGCTGTAAAGGTGGGAGGCCTGCCCAACTGGATACACGCGTCGCATACGAAAAGGGTTCCAGCACCTCTGGAAACAGCTCCTCTCTCGGATGGACGTCCAGCTGAGGACCAAGAAGCCATAGAGGGGGCTAGCCAAGCTGTAGAGGTGCCAGCGGAAGCAGGGAACGAGTCTGACCAAGCTGAGGACGGTCAGTACAACAGCGAAACAGACGACGCTACAGAAGGAGAAGACAGCTGGGAGTACGAGTCTGACCCTGACAGGTCTGAAAGAGAGCGAGAACAGACCAGAAGGAGAAGGAGTAGAAGGGCACGTGGAGAAGCAAATTGGCCACAAAGAAGAAGTTCTAGCCTGAGGTCAACTCCAGAAGCAACCCTTCCTCCGATATCAGAAGACTCAGACCCAGAAGAAGGTACTCAGGGCGCTGAAGCACCGGACCGAAGAAGGTCAAGAAGAGTGCGTGTGCCTAACAGAAGATACTCCACACCTGAGTGGACATATCTGGCGACAAATGTCTGTGAAACCGGAGACAGGGAGGATCCGAGCGGTGGTGGTGTCCAGTTCTGAGCCCATTATCACCGTGGAAATACAACTGTTGGTACCCGGTGTCGAACAAGAAGGGTCACTAACATTCGTGCTCCCCAGACCTCCCCGCCTCAGCAAGTTAAAGCACATGTTTCTTACAGAATTGAAATTCCCCGACTTTGGTACCACGATAACAGCACATGAAGAGCATACTCTTCGCATGGAAATATTGAACTATGCTATTGAAGCTGCAACCACAAATCTAATAGTCGATTGTTAAAGGACTTTGTAAATAAAGCAAGCAGAAGAAAAGAAGATTACCTAGCGCCCAGGAAGCAGAGAATTTTAGGGAACCCCTTGAGTGGATGGAGAAGGGCTAGGGTTGTCTTTTTGAACTGTGAAAGGACTTTTTGCGAAAAAGGCTGTCAGCCTCCAGCTGTGTGGATTCTAAAGACAAAAAAAGGATTGAAAGAGACTGTAAAGGAACGAGAGGAAAAGAACTTTTTTTGCAAAGAGAAAGGGAAAGCTAGATTGTCTGACGAAATGGAGGCCGGCACCCCGAACCGCAGAGCTAAATGTATAATAGGTACACTAATAGTAGGAGTGATAATATTAATAGCTTTAGTGGTAACAATTTCTTATGTAAAGGGACATGAGGAAGAGGTAAAGGTAACTGATGCGAATTCTGTAGTAACACTTACACCCACTGTTGCAGGTGAGAAAAGGGAAAACACTCAAGAGAAAGCGTTATTGGCTGCAGAAGCCCGCAGGTTACATGTAGACGAGTCCCAAGGAGACTTTAGGTCAAATGCTTATGCTAAACTTTTGTATGAATACGTGGATGCCATGGGGGTTAAGGATTGCTACGTCTGCATGCAGTTGCCTGCGTCTGTAGATGAAGGAATTCGATATCATCACCTCCCTCTGACATATGGCATTACATGTAGCTTATTGCTTAGTATATTTTATGAGAGAGATAGTTTTGAATACTATTTCTCCAATTATGATTCTGTGTTGCCAGAAGTCCCAAATTATAAGCAGATGAATAAATGGGATTACTGGAAGAGTGAAGACAGATTGGCCAAGTTCTTCATTCCTTGGATTACCTTAGATACTTCACATGCCCGTAGAAATAATCTGACATGCAAGGTGTCAGAAGTCGAGAAGAAGTTCATAGGGCAGGTGGATGATCGTTACAGGAGACAAAAGATTTTGAAAAAATCAGGACAAGGGAAATTAGATTGGACCGAGGAAGAGAAGTCACACAAGAGAAAGGGTAGTAGTGGTCCAATAGCTTTAGATAAAGCGCAGAAAGGAAAGTTATGTCTTCACCGAGCCAAAACGTATTATGAAAATGTATACGTGGGTGAAGTTGACTGTGAACATGCTTTTAATTTAGAGTACTACACTAAGGATTTCCTGAAGGGAATGCAAGTAATTCCAAATGTGTATTTTGTATGTGGAAGAAATGCTTACGTGAGACTACCTGACAACTGGTATGGATCATGTTACTTGGCAATTGTCTTCCCCAAAATATATCATGCACAAGACTTATTGATCATTGAGGGCCAGACATCATCGAGGGGAAGGAGAGATTTAGGCGATGCAGAAATGGTTGGAGATGTCTTTGGAGCTATGTTCCCTCTTTTGGGAATAATCCTTAATGATGTTAAAATTAGACGACTGGCAACAGTTGTCGACAGGTTGTCTGCCAGCACTGCTCAGTCCTTAATGCTGGTAGAAGGAGAGA
The DNA here is from genome assembly GCF_964261635.1 of Lissotriton helveticus. NCBI lineage: Eukaryota > Metazoa > Chordata > Amphibia > Caudata > Salamandridae > Lissotriton > Lissotriton helveticus. The sequence goes on from NC_136067.1 coordinate 1,868,446,097, forward strand.
TGCAATCGATAAGGGCTATGGTTCTTCAAAATCGGCTTGCATTAGATGTCTTATTAGCAAAAGAGGGCGGAGTCTGTAAGGCTTTGAAGGTTCAGGAATGTTGCACTTACATTCCAGACCTTTCAAAACCCCTTGAGAAAGTTATTAAGAACATAACTAATATACACAAAGAGATCGAAGACTTGAGTAGAGAAAATGTCTGGGAAAAGGTGGGCCACGGAATGAGTACAGTTGGAGGGTGGTTTTCCACCTTAGGCAAAAGCTTTATTTGGTATATCCTAAAGCCTATCATCATAATATTGATCTGTGGGATAATATTGTGGGGATTGGTGAGGGTATTCAAATGGTACAGAGCAAGAAGGTCAGAAAGGGCCCAAAGAGAACAGTTGCAGAGATTGGCTGCCATACAAGATAATCAGTACAGGAGCCTGAGAGCTCTGGAAGCGCAGAGAATGCCAGCAATAACTGCAGTTTAAATGTTAGTGATGACCCCGAGAGGTCATCAAAGGGGGGAACTGAGAGAGCGCAAACTGATATAAATGTATGAGTACATCACACTTACCTATAGTAAGCACAAGTCATGATGAGAAATGCCATGAGTGCTAATAGTATCTGAAATTATATTCTAAATGTATAGCTAATATAGAGATTTAAGTAGAAGTGGAACTAATACAGAAATGTGTGACATTATATGATTTTATTAGACGTGATTATTTTGAATCTATGTCGTGTAGCTGTTAACATATAAGATGGTCTGTGGTAAAACGCAGAACGTGGTAGGCCTCAGGGCCAGAGTTGGAGCTAAAAGGGAAGGTGTTTCTTTTCACGACACAGATTGTTTAACGTTTTTGGTCATTGCATTAATGGGCCATGATTTAGAGTAATGTTTTCTAAATAATAGAATAAGAGTTTTAACATGCTTTAATTAAATGAAGAAATTGAATGCTATAATCATAATGTGAAATATTGTAGGCCTGAAATGTTTTAGCATTGATTTACACGTACATGTCTGGGCTGAGAAATGTTGCAAGCCTTTTTAGAAGTCTATGAGAGTTGGGTTCTTGGCGGCAGATATCTGTCTGCAACAGGAAAGGGGGGATCCAATTATAAGTGAATGAATAGAGGTCTGTTCAGTAGACGGCCCAGACATGGAGGAGGGTTCTGGAATGTTTAAGGGGTATCAGCGGGCCGGAGAAGAGACTGAGAAGCAAGGTCAACTCTAACGTCTGAGGCCCAATACAAAGCATCATGGAAAAAGCCTGAAGTTGCACCACGTGAGAGGCGTTTCGCAAGGGGCGTCTCAAATGTTGTTGACTGTTTTGTATTAGGGACAGCACCCCTGGGTGGAGTTAGAGCAGAGACCTGAGGACCCTTTAGAGAGCGGATGGGTAGGCAGTGAGGGGTCATGACTGGAGAACTTTAGGTTTTCACCAAGAGACTTAGAGTGGGTGACTTCCCTTGGGGGTCATTCATTGCTGACACCTTTGTTAGGTTGGGATTTGGTTAAGTAGGGATACCATCTAGAACAGGGTAGGGACGCCTAACCTGTGTTTGTTTTCCTCCAACCTAAATGAAGGAGAGATATGCGTCTATGCTGATAGCTTTGCTATTTTTAGAACTTGTGTTAGTGATTTCTGTTGCTCGTCTGAGGGCTTTTCGAGAGCACATGTATGTAATTGGACCTGTGTATCTCGTGAATCTCATTCTGAGATGCTTGTATTTGCAGCTCATTATATCTTTACAATAAACTTTTGAAACCTAGAAGTTGTCCGTGATCTTTGAGAGTAGAGTCCTTTCTTGGGTGAACTAATTTGCAGATAGGTGTACTGTTTCCTTCCAAGACAGGCAATAAAGGTTCAGTCGACCAGATCGAGGTTTGGATCAATAGAGATAAGGTATCGATCAAAATCTCGCCCTTTCAGTCTGCAACACCAACCTCGAAGAGCCTGCATGCTGCTTTGCTCTGAATGTCCTAGGACAAGTTACTGTGCCTACTCCAGGGAGAAAGTCATACATCTGCATCCGAGGGTCTAGCTTCTCCGTGGGTGTAGTTTTGTGACTTGTTGTCATCCACAAAGCAATAAGAAGTAAGCAGATTTGGAGGCACAGTCTTGGAAAGCATTTGTAAATCCATCTTCTAAGGTGAAATTATGCACACACATTTTCGCATAAGAAAACCTCCAGGTCAAGTGTAATTGATTTCTTAAATGCGGGGGGGGGAAACTTTTCACTGTCTAGAAGCCCCCTTCCCTACATACACAACAATCTTGAGGATGTGCCCTTCCTGTTCCCAACCTGGAATAGGATTTCCTCCTGCCCTTGAAATCAGTAAGTGATAGAACTTTGCCATGGTAGGAATGAGTCAAACACCAGTTTGTGATAAATACATTCCTATGTGGTGTTTACAAACTTTCTGGGTATTCCTCCCCAGTAACATTAACTCATGCCCACCTCATCACTGCGCATAGATTTACTCACATGAAAATCGTGGTGCGAGTAAATAAACCAACTACAGTGAATTACACAACTTAGGGGTCGATTAGGATCGCGGTTTTTCCGCATCCTCGGGGCCGGCGGAAGGCACCGCCGGCCCAGAGGATGCGGAAAAACCGCAGCGGACTGACCAAAGACCCACCGCCACATTAGGATGGCTGGTGGGTCCTGGTTTCCGTCCGCAGCTTTTCCACCGCGGCTGGCTTACAACCGCGGCGGAAAAGCTCTAATATGGTGATGGTGTCTGTCAGACACCGTCCACCATATTAGGATGGCCTGTAAAGTATGCCTTTCCGCGGCGGGTTTTCCGCCGTGGAAAAACATACGGAACTTCACTGCGGGGGCCCGTTGCGGGCCCCCTAGGTGAAGGGGGGGTGGGGGGTGCACATGGGGGGTACCTATGGTACCCCCCTGCATTTGCATGCAGAAAGCGGCAGGCACCGCGCGGTGCCTGCCTCTTACTGCATGCAAATGCAATGCGTGCATTTTTAACATTGTGGCGGGTGCAGCTTGAAGCTCCACCCGCCGCAATGTTAAAAATAGAGGATGTGACCGCAACCCTTGCGGTCACATCCTAATTGCACAGGAGGGAACTCCGCATGCCATGCGGAGGTTCCCTCCTGCTCTGGGGTCGCGGACGGACGCAAGTCCGTCCGCGATCCTAATGACCCCCTTAATGTGGTTTTGCTCTACTAAAAAGAAGTTACTTGCAAATGTATTCTAAAGGTATACGTGCTAATAGCTTTGTGAATTGGAACCAACATGAGCAGATGTTTTAGATTTGATCAAAAAAGCAGTACTTGCTTTCATTCATTCATTCTCAAGATGCATTTCATAAGTCTTTATAAATCTTTATACAAATACAGAGCAGATGAAATCCATTAGAAAAGGAAAAAGATAAAAACACAGAAACTATTTAAATACTTCTACACAAATAGGTTTTGGGGCAAATCAACCTTACGTTTGAAATTAATGAAGGAATAAATAACAGGACCGCTTTCAGTTTGTGTTCTTATCTTACCCATGATGAGACATCATTCTGAAGTTAAAAGAACCAAATTACACCAACCACTTTGTCCAAGACGCCCATAAATAATTCTTAACACAGTAGTGTACTGTAAGCTGGGACCTGACCACAGTTTACTTCAAAATTAGCTTCAACCATCTACAACCTAACTCAAGAAAAAAATAGTCCATTGAATAAAAAATGTATTTTTCTATCCTTATTTGCAAGGGCACATGCAATAGGAGGCTGCGAAATCTTAAGGATTTTGGAGGCACTGTGCAAGAAATATTTTGAGAGCCTCTTTTTGGAACAACTTTGAATTTTATTACCCATTTTTTACTAACTCAAACACTCTTTTGGCTAACAGTTTTCAATCAGATTGTAAAGATTAAAATACAAACATACACAGAAGTGAGCTAGAGAGAAAGTTCTGTTTTGTAAGGTGGAGCCCCTGGGTAATTACCCCCCTTTGGCCATACCTAAAATGCTAAAACGTCTCTTACAAGAGGTGCATTCCCACTTTTGGCCATAAGAAGTAGAATCGCTAACCTAAATCATATATGAAGGGAACATGAGAGGGGCAGCCGGCACGGCTCGCAGGTGGTGGGGGAGGGGGGTGCAGACATAGGGGGAGGAAGTGGAGGGCGAGCGCCGCATTGAAAAAAATAAAAAATAAGAACACTGAACTTGCTGCCGCCACTGGGTCCCGCGTCTTCTCATCTGCTCGCTTGTGTCCAGGTTTGAACAGAAAGCAGGCAGCCAGGCTCCCACCCCTAAGCCAATCACAACATTGCAATGCAGGCTGTAGGGGTGGGCATGTTCTCCATGCAGGCTTGAATGCATCCTGCATGGAGAAGGGGAAAGTGCGCATGACTGATTTGGGCGGCCAGAGAGGGCCGACCAACCTGTCATTGTGCACAGGAGTGTTAAACCACTCCTCCCCTGCAGCTCCACCCCACCCCCCTAACGCAGTGCTGCAGCAGGAGGACAAAATAAAATGATAATAACCTTCCGCTATTAACATTTTATTTTTTCCTTTCTTTTGCTGCTTTCTGGCAGTGGGCGACTCTCCTCCGCCTTAGCGGAGGAGCCGCCACTGAATATAAGGGAATAAGACAATCAATGTAGGGTCTCTTTCCAAAAGGAGCTCATACAATATTTGGTTTAAATTTACTGTTGCACACACTGCTTTAGACTTGCATAGTTTAACCCCTTCCCTAAAACAGGACTTTACCTGGTGCCAATTTCCTCAGGTTAAAACCACCATACAGTCAGCCTGGGCCCTGTCAGGGTATCCCTTATATGCACCAGCCATGGCAACTGCTATGCAATTTAGAGCATCTCGAAGCTTCTCATGATACATGAAACTAACAGGCTTTAATATAGCACAGTGCCAGCTTTATGTAAGAAAATGACTTTAAAAGCTTGATTTAGAGTTGGCAGTCAGGTTACTCAATCATAAATGTGACAGATATCCCGCCCGCCCTATAACTAGTGCTGTAGGATATAAAGCACTCGTAATAAGGCTGATGGGATATCCATCATGTTTGGGACAGATTAACCCACCCACCAAGCACTAAATCAGCTCCAATGTTTTTTTTACTAAGTACTGCAAATCCAGGATTTGGCATACTTTTAGTCATTACTGAATTTGTAAAAAAGTAAGTGCCAGGACCCTTCTTGGAAGTCCATGGCAGCTTGCACCTCCCATTGCCCCTCCCAGGGCTGCCAACGACAGTACCAACAGAACTACATACCATCTTTCTCCTACAAATAACACAATTCAGACAATGTTTATGTCTTTTGACTTATTAAACACACTTGTGTGCTCATCTCAAACTTCAAAAGACAGATCCACCATGTGGTGGACTGTCACTAGAGCCCAGGGCCGGACTGACTACCGGGCAGTTTGGAATGCAGCCGAGGTGGGGGCTGATTTCCCTGCAGTGGGGGCTGATTTCGTTCATGGAGACCTGCGTGTGCTTTGAAATAATGAAAGCAAAACGAATATCGTTTACTGCACGCAGGTCCCCATCAACGAACTCAGCCCCAAGCTCAGCAGCATTCCAAACTGCCCGGTAGCCAGTCCGACCCTGCTAGAGCCAGTGCTGACAATTAAGTGCCAGTGCTGAGTACCGGAAACCACCAGCTCAAATTAAGAACTACTTTTAGCATTATTTCTCTGTTTCATACTTTCGTCACAGGTTGTGTACACAGTTGATTGGTCTCTTACTGGTTAATATGAAACTCTGCACTTGGAGGAGGTCTTCTCATGAATGTATTACATGAAACTGTGGCAAGTAGTGCTTGCTTCTTTATTCTTCAGACAGACTATCCAGCATTTTGCAATAGTGCGATTTGCATTAAAGTCTGAAAATTGGAACTTTTGTATAACGTTTACAATTGCTGCAAAATCTTGTTGAGATCATCATTTTATAGACCCTGTGCTGCTGTGCCGCCCTGTGCTGGGCCAAAAAAGGGAGGAAGGACAAGCGAGAGAGACATTGTATTCCTCTCTCTCATGTGCTGCACAGCGTGTGATGTCACTGCCAGTATCCTGTAGAGTCTGAGCTGAGCTCCTGGAAATCCCATGCATGTCACCAACACAGCCATGTGCAGAAGACTGCTAGGGACTGCAGCTCAGCCTGGTGTACACTTCCTGGCCTCCTTTAACAGTGATTCTGCTAGCCACTTCTGCCTCTGATGATACTCATCCTCCTACTCTCCCCCACCTATTCTGCCCCCTCACTTTATGGCACCTGTATCCCTCCCCCTCACAGACACCCATTGTACTGCTGTCCCTCCTCCATGGCACTCATTCTTCTGCATCCCCCGCACTCATGTCCCTGACCCTCTTGCCACCTCTCCCCTTTGGCACTCAATTCCCTGCCCCGCCTTTTTGCACCCATTTTCCTGCCCCTCTCTTTCCCTGTGGCACCTGCTTTACTGCCCCTGCCCATGGAACTTGTCCTAGTGCCCTGCACCTGCTTGGCACCTATTTTCTTGCCCTCCTCTACCCTGATTATGCCTCGCTGTCCTCTTCCAGAGAGAGGTTTAAAATTAAAATCTGCATTCTCTCTGCTACCAGACAGCTCTCTTAACAACTCCCTGCTGCAGTCAGCTATGGTCAGTGCCTGCTTTAGTGGGTGCGGCCTGGGCCACTGCACCGGGAACCAAGCCGGTGATTAATGAACTAGCTGGAGAGATCTGAGTTTTGTCCCGTGGAACATTTAACTCCCCATAAGCACAGAGCGAAAATGTGCCTGCTGCAAAGCACAACATGTAACGTGACATGCTTTTGTTAAAGAGATCCTTTTGTTACTTGCATAATATATATTTCCTCTAATAAAGCACAGGGAGTTATGAACCAGCATCAAATGGTTGGATGCAAACTGCAAGGCATTGATTTAAAACCTTATTATTTTTTCCATCAAAGTTTTGTTATTGTAAGGTGGTTGAAAATGTTCCTTTGGGTAGTAATTTTTTTTAATTAGTCCAGACATCCCCAACCCCTGCATTACATTTTAAATTCTGACCATAGGGCTTATTTACAAGGGTACTGCCCCACCAGAATGTCCCTTTTTCCAATGTCCCGGTGGCGCAATGCCCTTTTCCATATTTACAAAGCGAGGATAAGCCAGTCTGTGTGGCTTAACGCTGCTTTGTAAACATCGTCCCCTTTCGTGCAGGTATCTGCGGTGCAAGTATCTGCGTGAAAGTTGTGAGTAATGGGTGTTGTCGTGGGAGTTCCACTGCAACACCCATTGCTTTTTTACGCTGCCCCAGATTTACAAGGATGTGTAAATCTGAGGCACTGAATAGCAGGCGTTAGATTGGCAAAGTGAGGAGAAATACTTTTTTTTCTCCTCGTTTTTGCTCGTTCTCGCCTTTAATGGTTGTTTATGTGCAGGAAGGTGTCCCTTCCTGCAGATAAACAATCATCCCTGCAATGCAGGCACCCTTTCACTATGATGCAAGAGTGTCTCTGTTGGCGCTTGGCAGCTTTTTATAGCACCAGGGCAAGGGAAAACACAGGGATGCGCCTTATTCTTGTAAATACAGCGCATCTGTGCGTTTTTTAAATAACACAGCATGGCACTGCTAAACTGCTCACAGCGCTGCACCATTCCTAGTAAATATACCTCTCTGTGTTTCTCCACGTGTAGCACATTCAACGTTTATAGCTTGCCACACATTGTAGCCCTCATTTACTATACACGGTTTGCCTCTATATGTGTGTGTGTGTTAAAACGCTCCAATACCCCAACACTGGGATGTTCATTGCTATATATGAGACGGGGCATTGAAGAGATGAGAGGCCACTGTTTGTGGAGATAGTGGGGGAACCCGCAGAGGAGGAGTCATTGCACTGGCCGTAGCGGTCACCAGGCGTTTCCCCAGTGGGCCGCTAGGGTGGGGGCCGATTTTGGGCCCCTGGGGGCCGTTTTTAGGTCTAATGGCGTTAACCGCGCGAAAGCACGTTCTCACCAGAGACCTATTGTTAGCGACTCAGCTTTCCAGGAGACAGGACCTGGCCACGCGCATGGCAATCGGTGCGGGCCACGCGCGCGCGAACGCGCTCGCTGTGGCCATCTCCTGTCTCCTGGGAAGCTCCAACACACACGCATGCGCACACACAGAGACACACACACGAGCGCCCATGCATGCATGCACACATACATACAGAGACACCCCCCCCGTCGCACACATACAGACACGCGCGCGCACACACACACGAGTGCACCGAGCCCCCCCGCCGTCGCACACATACACACACACACATGAGTGCACCGAGCCCCCCGCCGTCACACACATACACACACGCGCGCACACACACACACACACACACAAGTTCACCAAGACCCCTTCCCCTCCTACCTCCTACAACTAAGGCCCACTTACCGCCACTCCGGACTTCAGCCACCACCGCGGGGCTCTCCCTCGGGCATGGGAGTCCCGCGTCTCCACTGCTCCTCTGGCCAGGCACTCCGTGGGCGCGGGCTTCACAAGACGGAAGTCCTGCCCCACGACAGGTTTCGGTTTCGCTCATTGTCCAGTACTCGCGGAGAGGGAAGCAAGCGTCATCTGATCAGCACCCGGAGTCAGTCTCACTTCACGCTCCTTCATGCATGCCCTAAATCATTCCTGTTCAGACAAGTCGAGAAAACTCTGCCTATATTCTGTCAGAAATAAGTCTAGTTTCAATCTCTATCGGTATCTTCACACGTTAGGAACGGGAAACGGCCTCTACAACAAAGCCGTTTCCACGAAAACCTTTACCACGCATGCATTACAACGCATGCGTGGTAACAACGAGAGGATTTACCACGCATATCTTTACTACGAAATACGTAGTAAAGGTATGTGTGGTAAATGAAAAAAAAGGGGGGGTTTGGGGGGTCTCCCCCCTAAAACGGAAAAAATCGAGGGATAAAAAAAGGGGGGTTTGGGGGGCTTGCCCCCCAAAAATAAATAATTACCTGAAGTGACGACATGCGATCAGCGTCGTAAAAGAGGAAACAGAATTAAACTTCCGCTTCCTCTTTAGGACGTACGGCCGACGTAACCGGCGTAACAAAGAAGATGGACAGGAGACGATTTGAAAAGGTAAGGGAAAATTATTATTTATTTTTTTAAAATAAGGGTTAATGGCAGGGGTAATGAAAAGGAGTTGAGGCTGGGGACGTGAAAGAGGACAGGTGTAACCTTTAACAAGAATATGCCCTCACCATGCATAAATTAACAACGAAAAACGTTGTTAATCTATGCGTGGTAAAGGAATATTAGTAGTAAAGGTTATGCGTAGAAAACGAATTCCGTTGTAACGCATGCGTGGTAAAGGCATGCGTTGCAACGGAATTCGTTGTAACGTCATATATTCGTTAGGAACAGGTATTGTTTGGGTATAAACCAGTTATGGTACGATTAGTGTTTGTGTGCAATGTAGACTTAATACGTGAGTGTCTGATGTGATGACATGTACTGTATAACATGTTATACAAACGTCACATTCCTTCTCTCCCCCATCATTGTCTATTCCCGTGTCACCGGAATGCCTTACTCGCCTTCCCTCTGCTTTGTTTAATTCCAGTGTTATCTGATCTCTGATTCTTGTGATGGCAGTAGGGGCAGAATGCCTGGTTACCTACCAGGAAGAGCAGAACCGGGCCTTAATCTCTCTTGCTGCTCGTTTTGTAAGAACCTCAAGTGTTGGGAGGTGGGTTTAAAGGGGCCATGAAGCCCAAACAAAGGTTCTGCTTATGGACACCGAGAGCACACAGTGTCCTGCTTAACAGTCAGTGAATGGGGAGAGTATATGGCCAGAGCTGCCGACTATGAAAGTGGGAAACTCGATTCGAGTCTCGGCACCCAGTCCACACATCTTGTGATTCTGGGCAAATCACTTAATCTTCCAGTGCCTAAAAAAATATGAATATATCCTTATGTAAAGTAATTTGTGCTCATGTTAAGTGCTGCAATACCTGCAGGTCGAGTTTGTGCTATTGTAATTGAATTTATATAGCGCTTACTACCAGTGATGAGGCGTCAAAGTGCTTTTCAGCAAGCCATACGCTACATCGGAAGCCAAAAAGGATTAGTGAAGAATTAGTATTGGGAAATATGAAAAAGGATAGTGCTGTATAAAACGGCAAAAAAGTATAAATGTACAGAAGCTGAGGGGCTCATCCTTTACCAGTGTTCAGAGAAATGAATCGCATGCATTGTTTCCTCAACATGCCTACCCAGTTCATTGCTGATATTTTAGCAGAAAAAAATTAAGCCACTTTTGTTAATAAGCTGCACGAGTGCCAGTAGGACAGTTCTCTCATTTGTTAAACATTTGTTGAGTTTGGACTGCTTAGCAAAGCCTTTGAATTTGGCGAGCAGATGTCCTGTATTTAAAAAAAAAAAAAGTTTTAATGACCAGCAGATGCCAAAAAAAAGCAGTGGCAAAGCCACTAAATCATGCCCGCAAGAGCTATTGGCAATGCTTTGCAGTGTGCTAAAACGAATTCTGGATTATAGGAAGCACTATAAAGCAGCCAGGGCTAATGCACTTAATAAAATAACATGCATTAGAGCGTGATCCATGCTAGTCCCTTTTTATTTTTAATATTGGCCATGCTGCACCGCAGCCACATCTTTACAGCATGGCTACAAATAATTTCCAAACTCGGCAATGCCCATACTGTAGTGTACAGCATGAGCAAAAAGTCGCTGGCAGAGCTTATAGTCTCAAAGGCGAAACCTATTGGCTTTGCCAATGCTTTTTCTTCATAGTTAAGCACTTCGTGAGTGTTTTCCAACTCTCTCCCTGATGTGCTTATCCCTCACCAAATACCTGAACCCACGCTCCATATTGATCTCTAAATTGTTTACTTATTGTCTTTCCCCTGAGCTGCTCTATCCCTTGTCTTTTGTGCTTCTTACCAGCCAAATTCCGCTGCCCCCACATGCGGCTAGTCTGATGCTTTTCAGCTTCTCCACCTGCCAGTTTCAATTTTATTTGTCCCCTCACCCTTATCCCCTCATCCGTAGCTCCTCACTCTCTCTCCCCTTCTCTTCCTGCTTCCCCGTCCATGCTCCTCCGTTGGCATCCCAACTACTAGTTTATTGTTTAGGTCTCGTGGCGATTATACGACATAACCTAGTCTTACGGAAAAAATACAGGGATAAGTAAGTATATGAAAACAAAGGAGGGACTAGCGAGTTTGTAATTAGGGCTCACAGGTTTATGGTATTTTTTTTAGGCATTTCCGTCGGCAATTATCCGTCTATATTCTCTGTCCATCTTATTGCTAGTTTTCAATATTTATTTAGTGTTTTGAGAAGGAATGGAGTCGTAACATTTTATACATATTTAGTGTTTGGAGAAGGAATGGAGTTGTAACATTTTATATTTCCTTATTTATTTAAGTGATAAACATGCATGAGGCCTGCCACATGTTAGCAAATTAAGCAGCCAAACTCGTGCTGCCCGTCACCATCTACACCCGTTTACAACCATGCATCTTGTACATTCATAAATTATTTTTCTTTACACATCACTCGGGGTCACCACCACATCACTCGGGGACACCACCACATCACTCTGGGACACCACCACATCCCTCAGGGGCACCACCACATCACTCGGGGACACCACCACTCATCACTCGGGGACACCACCACTCATCACTCGGGGACACCACCACATTACTCGGGGACACCACCACATCACTCGGGGACACCACCACATCACTCGGGGACACCAACACATCACTCAGGAGCACCACCACATCACTCAGGGGCACCACCACATCACTCAGGGACACCACCACATCAGTCAGGGGCACCACTCCGGGGCACCACCACATCACTCCGGGGCACCACCACATCACTCGGGGACACCACCACATCACTCGGGGACACCACCACATCACTCTGGGACACCACCACATCACTCGGAACACCACCACATCACTCGGGGACACCACCACATCACTCGGGGACACCACCACTTCACTCGGGGACACCACAACTCATCACTCGGGGACACCACCACTCATCACTCGGGGACACCACCCCTCATCACTCGGGGGCACCACCACTCATTACTCGGGTACACCACCACTCATCACTCGGGTACACCACCACTCATCACTCGGGGACACCACCACTCATCACTCGGGGACACCACCACTCATCACTCGGGGACACCACCATTCATCACTCGGGAACACCATAACTCATCACTCGGGGACACCACCACATCACTCGGGGGCACCACCACATCACTCGGGGGCACCACCACATCACTCGGGGACACCACCACATCACTCGGGGACACCACCACATCACTCGGGGACACCACCACATCACTCGGGGACACCACCACATCACTCAGGGCCACCACCACATCACTCAGGGGCACCACTCGGGGACACCACCACATCACTCGGGGGCACCACTCGGAGACACCACCACATCACTCGGGGGCACCAGCGCATCACTCGGGGACACCACCGCATCACTCGGGGACACCACCGCATCACTTGGGGACACCTCCACATCACTCAGGGACACCTCCACATCACTCGGGGACACCTCCACATCACTCGGGGACACCACCACATCACTCTGGGACACCACGAATAAAACAATTACAGTTAATTGCGTTTGTGCCTGGGTGTTAATGGATTTTATTGTATATGGCCTGACAGCCTCATTCCTAGAAGGAGATGGTGAATGGTCTTTTCTTTCTGCACGTTATTTATGGTCTGGTGGACGTGGTACAGGTAGGCTTTTTTTAAATGTATTTATTAGTTTTCACTTTTATATGGCGCAAACTTTACCCGCAGGTATCAGAGTGCTTTAAATCAGCATGCTTATAATAAGCAAGACTAGCACTCTATATTACTGCCAACTTTGCTTAGCATAAGCAACAGCTAACCATTCACAAACAATGTTTATATACCAATTGCAAATTAAAGAAAAATAATTAATGCAAAGCATTGTCATTTACAATGCCAGTAACTCAAACTTTAATGCTGCGAGACCTATTGAATTGCAAATGCTTGTTGTTATAGCTGCAAAATCGGTCCCTGTAACAAAATCGTCAGAAACCGGCCGTGGCAAACAGCTCGGCCACTCCCAGGGGGGCCGGACGAGCTCTTTGCCAGGGCAGTTTTGGTTCCCAGTCCGGCCCTGTCCGCACCACGCTCCAGCACTACTAAAGCCGGCCCCTTGCTCTGGTACACTTTTTTGGCTATGAATTTTGGCTGTGATGTCTTTCTAAGAGGTAACATTTATGCTGGTCAGAAAAATATTCAAAATGAGTTATTTCGGACCAGAAATTTTCAGTTTAGAGATCGCAAAACGTGACGATCCAGACCGCTATATCGTAGGGGGTCTGAATCGGACAGTTTTTTGTAAACACCCACTGACTTATTATAGGAACTATACCTTCCTCTCACGCTATTTTTAGCACGACTTTGTTGTGATGTCGGAATTTAGTAAAACATTATTCTCTCCTGACTCACCAGTCAGATTAGATATTTTCCCTTTACTTCACATGCCCGCTGCATTCCAACTGAAGTACATATTATGATCAACTGTTGAGATAAGCCAGGCAGTTTCTCAATGAAAAATACCCAATCACAATTTTATATTTACTTTTAAAAAGAAGCTTTTGGGAACTAAAGATTAGCCTACAATGTCAACAAATTATCTTTTAAAACCCTGTTTCTTCAGACCTGCATGTACTTTAATTATGTATTTAGTTGTCTGTTTTATGTTGCGCTGGAATGTCACCAATCAACCTCATTGGAGAGGCCACCACTTGAAGCTGCGGTTCATCGTATATTTTTAAGTACTTTGGGTTTCATTACCAGTCACCCAGAGTTACCAGTTACCCGGAGTTTACAGGGGGGGAATATTGGGACTGCAACGTCTGACCAGCCGTGGTCCGTGTAGGTAACAGCGGTGGGGCAGTGAGGCTGCATTGGGGGTGATTTCGAAGGACGATGCAGAGGGAAAAGTAATTATTTATTTAATTTTCCCTCTTAATCGTCCCTCAAAATCCTCTCCAATGCGCACCGACCGCCCCACCACTGTTACCTCCACGGACCGCGGCTGCGTTTGACTGCGGTATCACGCTTAAACTACAGGCCTTCCTGTGCATGGACTGGTGAATAACCAGCCTTTTTCACCTTCTGGGGACTTCTATGCTTAGATATATCACCTGCTCTGATTAAGTGGTAATTTTGAACAGGATGGCCCAAAGAGGGTTGTGACTAGAGTGACCAGGCGTCTCGTATTTGACCAGATGGTCCTGGTTTTTCAACAGTTGTCCTGGCAGATTTCGGTAAAAGTGGCTCATATCTCTATTTTTTGAGTGGGCAAACTGAAAACAGTGAGAGGCACTTTTTTAGGTGTTCCAAAGCAGGGCTAGTAAGCAGCTGTAATGAGTAAGCAATTTAATTAACAGGTATGATGTTGGTTTTAAAAATTACATTTTATTTATTTTCTTAGTGCCTCTTCTGTGTTTATATGAGGATAAGGGCTGTCCTTCTTTGCCACTTTATTAATGTAAATGTGTAGTCCTTCCTCTATGTTTGCGAAATGTCCCGGTTTTTGGGTCGCACGATCTGGTCACCCTCTTGTGACGCAAGTGGCGGACACTGGGGAGGGTGTTAGAGGCAAAGCAGTCTCTATCTTCAGTGTGACTCGAGGGAGCATTGGATGCTCCCTGTGAGAACAAACGGGCCAGTTGGGGGCTGGGCATAGCCTCTCTAATTTCTGTGAGTAGTCACAAGTAGTTGCCTTTTTCACCTATATAAACTTGGCCTGATATTCCTGGACCCAGTATTCATAGGTGTGTGAACATCAGTCAATATTTATAGGCCGTCGTGATATTCCCTCGAGGGATACTACTCTGCTTGACTCATAATTAGTCTCTTTTTTGGGTGGAACTGAGTATACATTCAGAGATACTGAAAGTAATCTGAATATTATGCAGTGGATGTAAAAAGTCATAACATTTATGAAAATGAGTAACACTATAGACTAGTGTGGGTGTACCTCTCATCATGACATCATAATTACAACTGAAGGAACAAGGCCCCTCTTCTACACATAGAAGGTAGTGCCAAATTTCAAGATGACCTCTGCTGCTACCCAAGAAACACTATTAACAAATACTTCTTTGAGGGTACTAGTCATTTTAGTTATACCAAAATAAACCGAAACCAGAGAACAATCGATCTCTGTTAAGTAAGCACTGCAAGACATGTTGGCACTATATTAAAGTCCTGCATATATAAATGAGCATAATTGCAATCAAAAATCATATTCAAAAGACTATTATTGGAGGTGTAAGAAAGTGGATTATTAGTGGAATTTGATGATAGTACTCCTCAAGTAATAATGGCACTCTTTCTTAATAGGTCCAGTTATGTCTCAATAATGTAAATTTGAGCTCCACCCTTACAAGCTGTGGCACAGAGCAGATGGGCTTTACTTAGGAGAAATGGGTAAAAGTGTAATTTATCAGTATTCAAAACAGTTAGGATGTATATAACACAACACAATAAAATCCCACTCAAATTGATAGAAATAGATAACATTTTAATAAACAAATAGATATCAAAACAACAACATTCAGATGTAGGGAACCAAAGATATGATTTTTAGAATTTTTTATTTTAAATAGCACCAAAAAGATTTAAGTGCCAATTTTTGCCATCTGGTTGCAGTTGTCTGGAACCTGGGCGCGAGTTAAGGTTGACCTCGATGGAGTATGGACACAGAAACCAAGTTTGTCGCAGTGAGGAATTTTACCTTCTGACTTAGGGCCTGATTATGATGTTGGTCGGAAAGCCTACGATTTTAATTCCGCCTGCCTAATTTCAATGTAGGTGAACAGAATTGAAACCAGCCTGTCATTCGGCTGGCTTCCGACAGCCTCAAGGAGCCTGTCAGCCAGTTAGAACTGACACCTAATCTTTACACAGCGGCGTTTCTGCGGTCAGGATTACAATGCTCGGTTTTCGACAGGGTTTCCACATTGGGCTTCCCGACATGTAAAGCCTGTCGGAGAGCGACTTCCCCTAGCGGGGCCCCCTTCTCCCTGTTGCCTGCCACGTGGTTCAGGGATGAACCGAATCTCCCATTTCTCTATAGGAGCTTGTGCTATGGCCAGTTTACAGCTGCAGAACAAACTCCCATAGAGAAATGGGAATATGCGACCCACCCATATGCGGTCGCATTGTAATACTGCAGTTGGGACCGCCGACGGGAGGTCGGTAGGTCCCGAATCCGTGATGATGTCGGTCGGAGGCAACTCTGACCGACATCATAATTAGGGCCTTGGTTTTTGAAACGGAAGTCAAAAATCCTAGGGGGCAAAGCAGCAAGCTGCTACTGAGATTGATTCCGCAAGGCCGGATAGCTGTTGGACAAAGTCCCAGTGAAGCTGTTGACTTTTGGTGGGAAAGCTCCTAGTGAGAAATGCTAAATTCGCACCTAGGAAAGGTCTCTCGCTAGATCGATACTTTTGGTGCCTTTGTCAGGGAGGATTGCTACCTTCACAATTAGTCACTTTTTTAACTCAGAGGCTACAAGTTGTAGCCAAACAGATCTCCAAGAGACCAGATAGCCTCTCCACAGCATCCAGCTGGAAATAACTTGCTGCTGCAGAAAAGCTCTAAGTGGGTGAAACTGGAATCTCTGGCCCAGCTACAACACACCTTCGTCAGATTGCCTTGGAAGGTTGATCCCGATCCAGGCTCTCCAAATAAAAATCCTTTAAAAAGTTTCTAAGTCCCAGCTTTCAGGGTGTGACAAGAGGAGTACTTTCTGGCACTTATCCAATGGCCCTAGGATCTTAGGGTCACCACTCCAGGGGAAGCCACTAGCAGGGTTCTGGACAAGTTCAGTTGGAACTGGCCAGCTGGGGCCTTCAGGAAGGTGGGCAGCTTTTTGTGTCTCTGTACCTTAACCGCAGGCTTGCCATCAAGCCTTAGGAGTCCACCCTTCTGTTATTGGTTCAAGTAAGAACAGGATGAGTCCTTGGGGTCTCTCTCCACATGTTACAGTAGGTGCAGTCCTCTTTATGAGGTCGGGGTTCAGCAGAAGTTGTACTTCTTCTGTCTTCCACAGGTCCAGGAATTTAGAAAGTACCCAGGGGTGTCACCTTTATGCCTGGCACAAGCTTGAGGGTGGGGTACACCCCCTAGCCAATCTGGACTAATTCCAAGGGGAAAACCTTACCCATTTTGACATAATTTCCTGGGACTTTTGCCCTAAACATTCTCACATTACCCACTCTGCCAAACTCCAACTTGGCAGAATTTCTTTCTTTCCCTGGTCAGAGTTCTGGGCTCACTCGAGGGGTCTAGGGAAATTGGAATCTCCTCTTACAAACCAGTTCTGGAACAGGTTCTCACTGCCATTGTCACCACTCTGGCTAATTTGACAATAGCAGGGGCAGGCCTAGGTGTGAGTTACATTTGCCTGTGACCGGATGCCCCTTTGAAGCTTGTACACTTGGTAGGCACATCCTTCTGGCCATTCTGTCAGCACCTCCTCCTAGCCAAGAACTGTTTGCTCCCTTTCCTGAGTAAAATTCACACATCCCAGCAGGCTGCCAGGTGACAATAAGGATGAACTTGGAAATGGCTTTGAGAGGCTTAAGCAGGTAAATGCCAAATTTCTAAAGGTTGCATTTTCAAAATAGTAATTTACCACTGGCCAGCAGATTGGATTTTATATTCCTAATAATTTGAGTCCTTGAATCATGGTTCTAGCTATTCTCAGACTGAAGTAGTGCATTATAAGGTGTTATAATGTAACCAAGGAGAGCTAGCCTTGCCACATTGAAAATTATTTCAAAGATTTTTCACTGCCAGGGCATGTGAAACATAAGTACACATGGTTTATGTTTTAAATGCCATGCCCCCATCCTAAAAGGCAGGTTTTGACGTGGCAAAGTTACTTTGCCTAGGTTGAATTAGCAGTTTTAAAACTGCACACTCAGGCTGCAGAGGCATGCCTGAAGACATGCTTTGTACTGTCACTTTAATTGGCACGATAGAGACTGCAGTCTATAAACCTGGGACTTATAGGTGAATTAAATATGACAATTGGGGATTAGCCCATTCTACATGTTTTTAGGGTTCACAGCACATACTCTGGGCACTGGACGGAAACACACCAGTGTTCAAAATCCATACTCCAGCAAAAAGTGGGGTTAGGACCATGCAAAAAGGGAATTCCATTGCAGGCGGTACCATGAAGAAACATTCATAGTGACGTTGTTCATGAAGTTGATTTCTTTCCCCTCATATAGCAGTATTTGTTTGTGATCAGACCTGTGAGGGACATGATTTTTATAAATTATGCTGAGTTTGTATGATCTGCAAACATGATTCTAAAGTGCACACAATCTGTTTCTCCAACTTGGCATCTCATCCTTGCATCTTCTGGAAGACAGGAAAAATCTACTGCAAATTGAAGACCCTCGAGAAAACTGTACATTAAATCTCATTCCAACAAAAAAATCTTATTCCAATAGTATATTTTTGATCAAACATATATTTCAAGAGATAATCTCAAATGCCTCCAGATCCCAAGATTTTGCTGTCTCAGACCCCACTGACCTGCAGACTTACTGAGAAGGTTGGCATACATAGTCACTTTTTGGTAGCAGAAGGCCTCAAACCTTAGGTTCCCCAAGCTCCAATTCATCCCCTTTACACCCTGGAAAGGGTCCAAAATTAAGTCCATCTCAGCAGTGGTGTAAATCCCCTTCCAAGGTTAGAATGAGAATGGATCACACAGAGATTCGACCCGGTGTAAGGGAAGAGATTTCCCCGCTGAGAAAATATATTTCCTGTCGAGAAAAAGAAGCGTAGCGGCACAGGGGCTCCCATTCCTCCAGTGCAAACTTCACTGCTATCGAGAACTCCACACAGTGAGAATAGGGTCCCACTGTGAAAGTCACTTTGGGGCATATGTAGGTAGGCATTTGCGATTCGCAAACACCGGAATTTGCAGAATTCCGGCGTTTGCGAATCGCAAACGGCCTTTTGGTATGTAGGTGCCACATATCAAAAGAAGGAATCGCAAAAATTGCGATTCCTTATTTTGCTCAAGCATTTAAGGAATCGCAATTTTGCGATTCCTTAAATGCTATGTAGGAGTGCCTTTGACATTGCGAATATGTCTTAAGGAATCGCAAAATACCACCTACTACAAGTAGATGGTATTTTGCGATTTCCTTTCAAAATGATTTTCTTTTAATTCAAAGTGCCATGTGGCGTACAGACACGCCCTTAGGGCATGTATGTGCGCCACATGTACTTACAGGCACATTCCAGGGGTGCAACAGGTGTCCTTTGGACACCCTGGGCCCCTTGGAATTGCGATTCTCAAATTGTGATTTTCTCATAGAAAATTGCAATTTGAGAATGTATCCCCATTCATTCCTATGGGCCTCTTGGCCCATAGGAATGAATGGAACACTCATTCCTTAATTGCGATTCGCAATTTGCTAATCGCAATTAAGGAATTTTAGAGATTACCTACATTCCATTTTGCAATTCTCAAATAGCGATTCCTTAAAAATAGCTATTTGAGAATCGCAAAATGTGATTTACCTACATATGCTCCATTATCTTCCCAGGATTATGCCTGGAAACCTCTGTCTGTCACAGTTTTCCAGGCGCGGTCTAGGAAATGTTTGTGAATTCCAAAAAGTTGGAAAAGTATATTTAGGTAGAGTTAGAGAGCTCTGCAAGTAGTTTTCCCTACTTTCAAACTCTATGAGTGGTGACTAGAAAGTGACATATCAAAATAGGATTCTTCATTGATATTTCCCATGATAGATGGTGATTTGTCGTTTTCACCTGTAGTTGTGTCGAATAATTTTCCCACAATCCGACTAAGTGTACCCCAGTAGGCTTGTACATGAGGAAAACAGAGACGAAGAAGCTTGAATTGAGACTCATTTTCACTCAGCAGCTGCAAGGGTTTGACATCCTGAGAGTCACAGCGGGTGTCAAGACTAAAATGGAAAAGCACATAGCATGCTTCCTCTCCTCCACGATGATTGGAAGCAATTACTGCACCCCCCTTCTAGATGGGAGAACAACGTGTCCTGGAACAGCTGAGGAATCCAGAACAAAAGACAATCTGAAGTGTCTCTTCTGCTTCAAACACTGTGGATTCACATTGAAAAATATTACAGCCAGTAACATAATTAATATGCTATGTGAATACAACCCACAGTGAAAACTATCCTTATTTCAATATGTAAGTTGCCAAAGGTGCTAATTAATACTATTTCTGTTATAAAATAGAATATATATATATATATATATATATATATATATATATATATATATTTATATATATATATATATATACACACACACACACATATATATATATGTATGTGTGTATATATATATATATATATATATATATATATATATATATATATATATATATATATATATATATAGATGTATATCAAGCACAGAATCCCTCCTATCCCTCCTCCATCCAAGACGCAGATAGGGCACACAGCGGGTTTCCAAGATTTCATTTATTTTTTTAACGGCATAACGCGTTTCAGCTAGTGTGCCTTTCTCAAATGCCTTTGACTATACACGTCTTCTTTATGCGTGCTACCTCGCTCTGAATGGAGGACGCACAACGTAGACTACATGTCCCAGCATACCACTGTTCCTCCTTGGAAGTTGTTATTCATTTAGTGTCTTTCTTTCAGCCCTTAAATAGTGTACTTTTATATCCTCATAGTGAGTGTGGGTTTTTGTTGTAGTCATCTTCAAAATTCTATAAATGTCATTCATGTGTTGCCCCTTCAATCATTTAAAAAAATACAATGAATTTGTCAGAACCCTTCATCCAGCCATGAATCGCCAACTTGTAACACACCCGGAGGCACTGTTTGAATAAACTGCATCTGACCATGTATAACGGTCTATAGATATATATCTATACGCACACACACATATATCTGGAAAGAGTGGGGTGAGTTGAAATAACTGATATACACTTAAACATTATATTTATTTTATACAATTCTTTGTTCAATATAGGAATATAGTATCTAATTTTGCTGTTTAAATTAATATGTACATATATAATGTATGTCGTTATAGATTATGTATATTTTATTTATCTTTATAGCTCTGTATAGCTATACATATCTCTATCTATCTAAATATATATATCTTTCTATATTGATAGACAGATGGATAGATAGGTAGATAGATAGATAGATAGATAGATAGATAGATAGATAGATAGATAGATAGATAGATAGATAGATAGATAGATAGATAGATAGATAGATAGATGAAACGCCATGCATGATGTCATCTTTGGGGTCTTTCCGGATGTTAATCATACTTCTTTAAAATTGAGTCCGATAGTCTGATGGAAACACATGAACTAGCAATGAATCCCCCACTAATATTAGAGGAAGTTTGAATGCTGTACTGGTACTTCCAGTGAAATGATTTATTGCATATTTTAGGATTCTGTAATCATGATCAGATTCAGTAACTACGTAAATTCACTAAAACATTTAAAACCTACAATAAAATAAACTGTGTCAAAATGGCAATAAAGGGCTGTGGTGTAAATTAAAGTATCAATTTAGTTTAAGTGGTTGCGTGATATTTTGATAAATGTTAATAAAAAGTGCAAAATGTATAAATGCCAGCTTTGGGTAAAACTGCGTATTGTAGGATGTTAAAGATAAAGTGTACAAGAACAACATGATAATGAGTATAAGAACCTAGTTACAACCCAAAACATAACCAAGCCACAGGTGTCACATAATTTGTCAATGTCAATGTCATAGCTTATTCTTACTTTCTGCAGCTATATCATCAACATGGCGTCCATCTTTTTGCACATTGGGGCAGGGAGCATTTATCGATTCAGGTTACTTCCATTCAAAAATCTAGAAACCGGGGAATGGATCCTTCAATAAAAAAACTAAATGAATCTTCCAAGCAGCGTACTTGGTCGCAAATTGCATTGTCAAAGGGAATTCAGTAAAACAATAACAATCTGTATCCTCATAGACATTAGTAGTGGAAACTGCAGTACACCTTTTAACATTTAGATATCGCTGCAGTTGGAACATATAGAAACAGGGCTGCACTTCTACCAATCAATTGGTCTCCAGTGACGTAATTGATGATCTAAGCGGTGGTCTGTAGTCTTATGAGTGGTGTCATTGATTATGTCATCTGATGTCATCTGTGCCATCAAGGCAGAGGTCGCGAGAAGTACATTTTGGACATGGGGGGAGTTATTTTTGTTTTTCATATTTGTCATGACATACTTTGGTTCCTGCTTAGAGTATCCAGGGTACATGGCATGCTTTTATACACAGTGCCAATCTGGTATGGCATGTGGCTTATATCCGTTCCACAAACTCAACCTGTTCCCCAGGCCAGCAGGACATGTCCTGCTTTGCCATCCAGTGTGCCTGAATGTGGGTGAGGTCTCAACCAATGCCCTGTTCTCTGTCCCTTTACTCCCAAATCCAGCACAGCTCAGAGTTTGGTAATGCGCAGGGAGCTTTGACCACAGGGTGTGACCTTTGCCCATGGCCTGAACCTTGACCCTCTGCCCCCAAAATCCATAATGCAAGTCGTTCTGCTGCATACAGTGGCGTCGTGATACAGGGTATGACCTTTAACTATGCCATGTACCTGGTCATAGTCAAACAATGCTTTACCATCAACTGTGACCAGTGAGCTCTGGGTGCAAGGTGTGTCCCTTGGCCAAACCCTGATCCTGGTCTCAGTGTCGAGAGGGCTCTGGGTAAAGGTTGGTCCACACCTGGTGCATTCCCCTGCCCCATAGTGCATGATCTCTGGCCATACCCATTGGACTCAGGAAACAAGGCTTTGCCTATAGACATGGCCTCTGCATATCCATCCATCTCCATAACCTGCACATCGTGGTCTCTGGTGGTGCTAGAAAGCTCTGGGATCTGGTCATAGCTTTTAACAATATCCAGCACCTGGATCGATCAATCCATCCATCCATCCATCCATCCATCCATCCATCCATCCATCCATCCATCCATCTATCCATCTATCTATCTATCTATCTATCTATCTATCTATCTATCTATCTATCTATCTATCTATCTATCTATCTATCTATCTATCTATCTATCTATCTATCTATCTATCTATCTATCTATCTATCTATCTATCATCTATCTAATCTCCATGTCTTTAAATCTATCTAACTATCTGTCTATCTTGTTTGATGCTTTTATTGCACGGTATTAAAAACCCATCTTTCACAGGGAACCAAGAAATATGAAAAACATTTCATGGTTCCATGTGAAATACAGGTTTCTTCATCATAATGACAGCCCACGAACCACCTTCCAGAGCTTTACCATTGGCAGGGTTACTAGGATTATGCAGCAAGGTTATTTAAATTATGCTTTACAACACTATATAACACTAGTGTATCCCAATCCTACGCAGCGGAGGAATGGTGTCGTATCTGCAAGGCCTATAATTATCAGATACTCACCTGTTGTTGTCCTTTCACTCAATTGATAGGTAACTGATAGTTCTAATCTTGAATATCTCACACCATTCCTATCGTGCATAGGTTTGGGATACTTTAGTGGTATATGATAGAGTGGGGAGCCTGTATCCACAGACCTTTATCTCTCCTCTCATCCCTCATTTAGTAAAGTGTGTGTTTTTAAATTATGCACCTAAAAATTCAAGTTATGTGGCACATTTTCTTTTCTTGAAGTATTATTTTTATCCATTTGAGCTAGACACATTTGTTTGTGAAAGCATGCACATTATGTGGCAAATGCTGTGGCTCCATAATTTAGTGGTAAATGCTGCAGCCAGAGAATAACATAAATCTACTTGCCCTCACCCTTGTCCTTTGTTTTTATTACCAATCTATTAATGAAAGATAAACAAAACCGAAACATTCTAATTCCAGTCAGTGGCCATTGCTAGCCGCAGTTTGAAGAAAAACATTTTTCATGCTAGGTCTCTGAAAACAAACGAATAATAAAACAAAATACGCTAATGGGTAACATGCATCATGGATTACTATTGCCATCTCGGACATCTGGTGGCATTCACAATGATGTCACCAAAACCACTCGATGGCAATATTGGACCATATTACACAGTTCCCCATTATGTAACCTCTACATATAATGAATGCACCTATTATTAGCGGTGCTGATACCAGCAGGGAGAGATCAAGACGTCCCCTTTCCCTGCAGTGCAAGACATTGTGTTATCCAGCAGGCCACGGTGCGGCCAGTTACCTCTGGAAGCGTGTGCCCTGCCAGCCTTTGACACTAGGCCCAGTTATTTGCGTTTTGTAAGCCTCTTTGTAGTGCCCTGCCGCGTGTGTAATAAACATATTCCGTGATCTCCCCGGGGACGGGCTCTTTCTAGCATGCCTTTTTTTCAGCTCCAGAACAGGGGCGCTCAGTCCTCACAACTGTTGGAGCAAGATTCCTCAGATTAGGGCCTGCACAGAGCCACACACATCCCGCTTGAAGCTGCTGCGGAGAGGGACAGGCCGGGGAGGGGCGCACAGTGCGGGTCTGTGCTGCGGCCTGGTGGCAGCGCGCGCGCTCGCTAACACTGGGGCACATTCATGGGACAATGTTAATATCCTGGCAGGGAATCCCGTTTAATAATCAGAGGGGTGCTTTAAGAGCAGGCCTGGTGGGAAGGCTGCTGTCGGATCTGCATAGGTGGATGCTGAATGTCCGGCAGATCTATGGTCTGTGGTGTGGAATTTATAAAGCGCGAGAATAGGCCCCGGCACCAAAAAGAAAGTGGCCTCCATTAGTGGAGCAAAGAGCTAAACAAGTGGGCCACCTTTGCAAATGAGGACGGTTTTGAACTTTTAAGGACTCGCTGTGTGGGTGTTTTTGTATGGAAGCGAAGACTGCATGCATTTCTGGTTGCTGCAGGTAATGCTTGTGGCAATATTTGGGAATTGAATGGTAAAACAAGTCGACCAGACCACTTAACGGGTCCGCAGACGGCCAAATAAACGTCTCACATCACTGTCCTGACAGCCCAGCCCACCAGGGACTGCCTGATTGCCCTATAGGCCAGTCCGACACTGCTAGCATGCGCCACAGCTTCTTGGCGCTTATGTCGCACACAGACACACACTTGCATGTTACAGCAATCCTCCAGGCCCCTCTTCATGTACACCACGCCTTTACTTTACTCCTAGGTTGTCACTTTATAATGACACATATATACATCCGGCAAACAGCAGTCTAGCCCAACCACTGTGCACCAAGCGGCCTTATCTAGCACTCGAGGCTAAAGTGATGCCATGAGAAACACACTTAAATGCAGCATATTTCTATTCTATTGCCATTGCACGAAGGGTTTAGAGTTCTGGCTGCTCCTGGTGGAGTCTTGAGTGAAGAAGCCACAGCAGGTGCAGGTGTGTGCAATACAGAGTAACTCAACATGATGCAATATAACACAACCTCTGGAAATGGTCTTTGAGACATAGAGACGTTGGAGAAGACGTGCGGGGCTCTCCCTTGGCCCATGTCCAACATTATTGAAGAAGGCTCTCGCTCGATAATATTATTACACAGTCATACCACCTGTGGAGACTGCAACTTTCTTCTGACTTTTCTCCTTAGGAAAGTGTAGCAGCACCAGATAAAAAGCGTTGGCACCGGTCACCTCTGCCTGATAGATGTTGTTTGGGTGTAGGTGGGTGGCTAGGGCTTCCCTTCCCCCTCTGCACAATAGGATAGGCCCCATTGCAATATAATGGGGTCCAAATCATCGTCACAGTTTACAGCAACTACAATGGCATCTTAGGTTATACCAACTGTAGCGTCGTAAATGTATAGTCGTTTGCCAGCAGCCACACAAAGCATTTGCTGCCGGGCGTGTTACTACAAGAAGCTGCGCCGACCACAGACACGCCACTATTTGTGTTTACAGTTGTATGATTAGACATGGCAGACTAGGTGCAATTCACACACTCCACACTTTATTAAAGTAAGCACCAACATGCCATATAGTTTGGGGAAACATCCTTTGCCCGACAGTCTCAACAACGACTAGCCTTTACAACGCAATTACTACCCTGACTGCGACATTACCATATGTTACTTTAACCCACAAGTCGTTATAATGACTTGCTGTAGGGGCGCGTTGGACTGGTGTTGGATTTTTAAGTCCAACACCTTCCCTACTGCTGTGTAGTCTGGAGTTGGAATAGTAATTTATACTATTCCAAAGTCCAGCGCCCCCTAAAGCAAGTTATTGTAACAACTTAACAACTTGCTTGGTAAAGTAACGCGTGGTAACGTTGCAGTCGGGGTAGTGACTGGGTTGTAAAGGCATGCAGGGTAAATGTATGCAGGATTCCATCATACAACCCATAGCTTGCCCTCAGGTTGTGGAAGTGCGCCCAAACAGCATCGCTGTCTTTTAGTGCGTTGATGTAACATCATTTTACAATTTTTTATAGTTACATTGCGTGATCTGCACGACAAGGTCTATACCATAAGTGATGTCACTGGTGATGTTACTTATGGTGTGGTGAGTGATGACTGCATCAATGGATCATGTCAGTTTGGGTCTACAAACTTTAATGAGGTCACCTGACTCATTCAGGTGTTTTTAAGGTGGTTTGTGATTGGTAAGATTGGTAAAGTCCCTTAAGAAAACGCTTCGTGGTCATTTGCAAAGACAGTATACTCGGCGGGACTATATTGAACTGCAATTTCATTTTTTTTATCACCATCTCTAATGTTGTGTTTTTCTTATACTTGGGGTAAACCAATATCAAGTTCTAAAAATCCTGCTTAGGGCTATTTGTTATCAAAATAATGATTGAAAGAGCCACAGCCCCAACACCACCCCTACACTGGAAATAATGTTGCCTTAGCCATTGGGTCTTACCTTGTTTTATGGTTGCCAGGTCTGGTGGCGCAGTGGACGAATGTGTGAACTACAGGTACCTGTGTTTGACCTCATGGTCAGAGGTTCAAATCCCAGCGGGTCCACTCAGCCTTTCATCCATCTGAGGTCGATTAAATGAGTACCGTTGTGTAACAATAAACATCTATTATTCAGCGCCATGATGCCTACGGGTGAGTGTGCGCTTTATAAATACACTTGTTGTGGTTGTAGTGCAAGCTTGTTAGCTGTCTGTCACTATGCCACCTCAGCCAAGTGCATGCTCCTTTTTAGTCTAAAAAACACATATTCTGTCATCCACCCCTTGTAGCTCGATCTAGACTACCGCACCTTAAAGTACTAACCAGTGACAATAATTTGTAAGTGCTATGCAGGTTATTAAATTATAACATGACAGTAAATAGCAGACACAGCCATCGACTTGCTAAATTTTTGCACCAGCCCAAAGTGACACCAATTGGCGCAAAGTGATGCAAAGTCTTCCAAGATTATTTACTCTCCAATGCAGAAGGTGTTTTGCGTTTGAAAGCAACCCTTTTCTCAGATCAAAAATCTCTTGGCGCTGCTGTGTGTTAATTTGTGCCATGGAAGCATTACTGGGGCATTAGCGGGGTGCGTCAGTGGAAATAGCCATAGGTTTTGATACAAAGCCCAGTCTACTAAGACAGTCAGACTGGACTTGGCGTAAAAAATAACCCCTCCATTAAGCAGGTGTTGACATTGGAAAACCGCTTTATTTTCAAACAAAATGCACAGTGCCTCAAGGTATACTTCCATTAGAGTTACTATGCTAAACAGTGCACCTGCGAACCATTAGGCAACGCGGTGTATCACGCAAACCCGCCCGCCCGCTTGAGTGCCAGCGGAAAGGACAGCAGGAGCAGGACAATCTTAGTTGATATGGCTCTTCACTGTCATTTCCCCTTTGTGCACAAACAGGCGGCCTTGGTTTCTGTATTGCATGAAAAATTAGTAAATGTGGTTTGCAATGTAATATTTATTCCTTTATAGCGCCAGTGATTTTCCGCGCTAGTGATTTTCCGTTTTCGCTCATGCAGGTCTAGCCATAATGTTGTTCCCTCTTCATTCAAGATTATTGAGAGAGGACAAAAATCTGAACAAACTTGAACCACCACAATTTTAGGAAAATTTGAGAATTGTAAAATCCTAAAACATTTTGTTAGTTGAAGTTTGAAGTCGTTCTACTGCTAAATCTGCCTGCATCTATTTCCATGTAAACACAAAGATTGTGTTGCTGTTGCTCTGGTGTGAAGGCACATTCAATTACCTGTATATGTAATAATAGCTTAGCAACACACAATCTAGCACTAAATTCAAGATGATTCCACCTCTAAGGGGTTTGATTTCTGTTGAAATGTGTTGAATCTGATATAGAAATTGGATGAGTCCTACAAAGCAAAAATAAGTTGATGGCCCATCATATGCAAGAACACTCTTCCTTTACTACAGTTGTGGAAACCCAAAAATAAATGGCTACACGTGGGCTGATTTTCCCCACAATTGAACCATTAGCTGAATAACTGGACCAGTCACCTCACCATCGTGGTACAGTGCATGGGCCATCAGGGAAAGTTAGAGCCCTCTTCTTCTTGGCAAGAGAAGATCTCCTACACTTGACAAGGAGGAATGTGTGAACAGCTGGCTGGCGCCATCTCAAGCAGCGGATTAGAATGAAATCCAAAGATGAGCCAGCAGGGCTCCTGCCCGCTAGCGACTAGATGTGAATGGTCGCTGATTGGACCTTGAGGTGGTCAAGCTACAGAAGAGGTATCTTGAAAGGACCAGCTGTCTGCACAGGGCTATCTTTGCCATCTCCAAGGACAGCTACTAGAGGGCTCTGCCAATCATCTACAGAGGTGATGAGTGCCAGAATTAGAGGGGTGTCCGAGTGATAACATTTGCGTTCCGTCCTGCAGCACATGCAAGCATCATTAACAAAACTAACAGCGTATAAATCCCATCCCTGGAAAGGTCTCGCATCTCTTGGATTCTGTTTTTGTAACAAATATACAGGACAGACAGATACAATATTGGGTATGTGTAGTGCTTAATTTGTAAAAGGATAAATACTGGCGCCCAAAGTTTTGCTTAGACGTCTGTGGCTGGCACCTATTGAATGTCAGCCTGCCCAATACCAAGGCTCAGTGTCCTTGATTTCACCTCATACCTCCTTAATCCACCACCAGGCTTTGCCTGCCCTTTCTCTCACTCTTGCAGATTCCTGCTTTCTCCCTTTGTCAAGCTTTTTCTGTCTTTTTCTTCCTCCTTCTTTCCTCCTTGTGTGCTTTTCACTCTCTTGCTCTCGGTCAAAGTTTGAAACCACCTGCAACCACCAAATCAAATGAAGCAGAGGATGTGTGAGATTGTGGATTTGCGGGGGAATGCATATTACTGCTGTATATACCCTTTCTATATGTGCCTTGCTAGTAAGAGTTAAGTTTATTTTTGCGGGAAAACTAGCACAGGACATTGCTTGAATAATGAGAAAGCAAGCAAAGATTTTACTTTCATGTGTTTTTCAGAGAGTAAGCATACTGGGGTGTTGACAAAGTTTCAATACTTTCAAAGTATTTCAGCCCAGAGGCCACTGACACATGCACTTGCACTCAGTTGTAAGTCTGTGTAGAGTGCACAAGCATGCACTAGTCTACCAGACAAGGCATTGTGCAGGGTTACCTGCAAGTCATCAGTGTTTTTTTTCTAGTAACTGAAACCTCAACAGTTTCCAAAGACAGCCAGCAGAGGTGTTTCTGGACACCACCGGTCAAATATCCCAATCTGATAGTTCTCTTTTGCCCACTCCTGGAGTTCTGACTGCCCACAAAACTCAATCCTTGGTCAATATTTTCATAATATTAGGAGGGCAACCTAATTTCCTTGTTGGCATTGAACTTTCCAATTCAAATTGCATGTATCTGTAATCACACTTTTGTTGGCAATTACTTTCCATATTTCGTTTTTAAATTAATTTCCAAACATTGATGTCTTTTTCCATAAAGTTCTTTTTATTAAGTATCCAATTCCATCACACTTAAAACAGACCCAGCCAACACATTTCATCCCTTATAGGGACTTCATCAGTGCATGCAATTCGAATTGGAAAGTTCAATGTGAACAAAGAAATTAAGTTGCCCTCCTAATATTGTGAAAACATGGAACCTCAACAACACCTACTATCATTGATAACTTTACAGTGGTACCCGTTCACAGTTGGTTAGAGATTAGCCCATAATAAAAAATGCATGAAGAAAGGCCAGTCCTTGTTTTTTTGGGTTGAACCTTCAACTGTTTCTGAGGCTTAACTCAGTTTTGGTCAGATTAAGAGGAAAATAAACCAATGACATCCAGGTCTGGAAAAGGTCTCAGGAGCCATTTGATGGTGTGCCTGGATGTCAAGGTTCAGCTATTTATCATCAGTATAGTTATACATGTGATATTCTGTCTAGTGAAATGAGCAGCTTTGTCCATGTCACTTGGGAAAGGATAAAATCTTGGAGAACTTCATATTTTTTAGGGAGTGGTAATGGTTTGGAATGGTCTGTCAGCCAGTATTGCGGTCTGCCTTGTAGACAGGTTTCCTAGTGGAGTACTGCAATAGTGTTATCCATTCTGGTTGAAATCGCTGAATGATTTCTCAATGGACCATGTTCAATGTCATTTAGTGGACACAAAGACGGGCATCACCTTAGTCCATGACCTTCAGGCAACAATTAACGCCATGGATTATGAATGCTTTTCTGCTACAATGGGATTGAAATCTAAAAGGGTATCCTGAAGCACATTTTGGTGGTCCATATCATCTTGGAGATGAAGAGCATAAACTAATTTCACGACCTTGCCAATGGCAAGAGGTGAATGGTTGGGTAACAGCTGGTGAAGTTGTCAGGGCCTAGGTGAGGGTTTTTACTAGAGGAAGGATTTGGTCATTTTGCAGAGAAATTTGAAGGGATTTGGTAAGAGAGGAGCATCTGATAATATCATGTGAGGTTACTTCAAAGAACATCAGGATTCTGAATATGTCATCCATGGGAAGAAGTTGGATACTGTGCCATTTTAGATTGGAGTATGGGGATGCAAATAACGTCTCTGAATGGGTTGAGAGGACAGTGTTGTGGTGCATGATGTTGTTCTTGTTGAGAAATAAATGATTGACGATGGAGGATTTTTCATTCCAGTATGAATGATGGTTAGTTTGAGTGGGTTCATACTATGTTTTTCTGCATTGAACAGTGCCAGAAATGGTCTTAATATAATAGTTTGATATAGCTTTGTGGATGTAGATATTGCAGGTGGAGCATACAGTTTTTAAAGCTAAGAGGTTTTCGGGAGAATGTATGATTCATAAGGCATTTTTACTAGTTTTTAATCTCTGTGAGGAAGACACCACAGGGATTTATTTGATCTTCTTAAAGCAAACAGGTGTAATGGTGTCAATGAAGGCATGAGGGGCGGAGTTAAGATTGTTGTTGTCAGCTTTTTGGGTACTTCGGACAAGGCTTGTTGTATATGGATAGGGTTTACATGATCTCTAAAGGGATTGAGTTTGATCTGCCTTGCAAGTGGGTGATTGGGAAGAGAAATTTGAAAGGATACAAAGATTATAGGAATGATAAAGAGTGCAAAGGTTGCTAAGTGGTTGAATGTGCCTAGGATGTTGGCTTGGATGAGGATGGATAGTGTATATTTCCAAGGTACATGGGGATGAGAGTGTTTGGTTTTGTACGGTTGGTTCAGCGGGGGAATGGGAAACTTGGTAGACTTTGCAAGGCACATGGCAGCTTGCTTTGGACTCATACATTGTGACTCACATCGTTTCCAGGCTCAACTAGGAGGCAACAGAGTAGTTTCCACAAGGGTTACTCTAGCTACTTTGACCCTTTGTTGAGAAAGGCAGGCTTTACTCACTGGGGCATGCACCAGTGAGGTAGAGTGAGTAAGGCAGTCAAGTGTCCTCCGCAATCAAGTACCTGTAGTTTCTTCTGAAAAATCTTGACCCTGTTCACAAAAATGGGTGTTTGGTGTTGCCAGAAAGGACTTGGTCATCCTGTGAATGAAGGCTTAGTTGCAGGGCTTGCTCCTTTTCTGGAAATACAGAGCAGTGGTCTTATGACCTTACTTGACTACTCAGAGGGCCTAGGGTGTGCAGCTGAAGCTGTGAGTCTAAGCAAATAAGATGTGCTTAATCCTGGTATTAGACACTGAATCAAATACATTGAAAAAACCCAACTGGCTCCATGCCCTGTATTCTCTGGAACTCAGTGTGGTCTTTGAACATTCATTGAAATAAGCAAGGATGGTCAGAGCCTATTTAGTAACTTTGCCATTTCCGACAATGTATGGACAGCATGATTATGGATGTGACATTAAGCTTAGAGTTTGGCAGATGGAACTAAATGTGCTGGTAGTCTTTTCATCAGTTTAGTGCAAGGCAAAATCTTTTGCACTTTCTTGTGCTGTATGGAAATGATGGAATGGAGCCTGCTTACACTACAACATAGTAGGCGAGGGCAGTCTTTTAGACGGTTTTCTGAATTTGCCTTTAAAAGCCTTGCAAAGCAACTGAATTTCATGTATTTGACACTGGAACAGCATACGCTGAAGAGCTTTCCCAAGAATGGGATTTATAAATTCTAGACGTCTTGAGAAAATTGTGCGCAGAAACAGCCAACCTAAATATTGAAACAAAAATGTGTTATTGCTGAACTGAACTTTTTTGGGTTAGCTTAGCGTCGTTTTCTTTGGAAGTCATCGGAAATGCAAGGTATCCATTTCTGAGTCACAGCTCCTGGCCCAGAAAGTGCTCTTCGTCTTCAGACATTAGACAGCCCGGCCCTTGGCGGGAAATCTGTTCGCCAGTGTTGAATTGATGGATCTAGCTTTGTTTCTCCAACACCCTAGTAGGCCATGCCAACATAATTTCAGTATGATGGTTAGTCAGGATATTGCATAGACGTTCTTATGACCTATTACAATCCCTTATATGTTACAGGCAGGCAGGATTCACGGTGTATATATTTTGATGCATTTGGAAATAAGACCAATACGAACGACTTATTAAGTATTGTCAAATATAATAGGTCTGACATTGGCTACTAGCCCTTTGGCATTATCAGTGCCTATTTTATTTTGTCATGGTTTTTGCAAAACATTATTGTTGGGGAAGCTGCCATACCCTCATCATTCAAAAATAAATTAAACAAATTGCTAAAACCCAAACAATTTTTTTTTCTTAAAAAAACCCACACATTACCTTGTAGTCCCTGGCACATAAGGAAACTATATTGTGTGAGGAGGTGCTCACAATGCCATCATTCAAAGTGAAATTAGCCAATGGCTGAAGTGGGCTGAACTTTGCTACATGCTATGATGCTGTAGTTTTTTAAAGTAAACAAGGGACACCCTACTCACATGGAACCAGGGTACATAATCTATAACCAGAAAAAGTGGTTCCTGTGGACAAATGTAAGGAATAGGCAATACTGATACGCACATTGGCAATAAACAGGGGTAAGGAGAATGTCTAAAAGAGATGTAAGACCATATACAACGGGATGCTTGTAAATTGAGAACGTTTATATACATAAATCATCACAGTTATATTCAAAACAAGTGCATGGTGTTCCCAAGTGGACATGGAACATACAAAATACTGGGTGCCATTTTGTGACATAAAGAAATGGTTTCCATAATTACAAAGTCGGCCATCACATTAGTGATGATAATAGAGACTGGTGAATGGTTCGCTTTAGGTATTGTCGACAGTGTTTTGACCCTGTTACCAGTGGGGGTCTCTTCAGGACCTAGCAATGCAGGGACATCTAAAAAAGGAATATGCTGTCCAAGTGACAGTAGTGCACCACAAGGAAGTGAAAGTATTGGAAGGGTACTCACGTGGACCCAGCCGGGAACCCAGTGAGGGGAAGAACAGTTCTAGTATGTGCTATGTTCAATAAACTGCGCCCGTTTTATAGACACACAACAATCCGTGTGGGGATTGGTAATTAGGCAAGATTGAACACGACAGTGTGTGTAGGTTAAGCGTGTTTCGTGTTTTGGAGCGATGATGGCTGAAGGATTCAAAACACACAAACGTGTGCAAAAGCTACGCGTTAGAAAAAGAGAACCGCACGAGTCCGCCTCCTCTTGTTGAATGACGGACGGACAGACTTGTGCAGTTCTCAGGCAGTGATGACATGACAATGGGGTAGGATAGGTTAAGTTCAACCATAGGTCAGCATGGAGTGATTGACGAATGCAGCCTGTGACCACGACGTGCAGGCCGAACTTACCTAACAGCCTCCCCATGGTGTCTTATCACTAGCAAGAAAGACAAGTACTTACACGCCCAAACTCAGAAAGCAAATTCATGCCACAGACCCATTCCAAAATCATCGTCCTACAACCCTGAGGAGGTTGGGAGTATGGCTATGTTTCTTAACATTTTATCTACTTTGTCCAGGAATTTTATCACACTGGAGATTAGTTGAGGGTGAGTCGTTCAGGAAGAAGTCAACAGCTGCCTGTATTGTCCGAGGCCTTTGTTTAACCAGAAGTGATGAAGGAACCTTCTGTGGTCGTTGGTTAACACGAGGCAGATGCAGAGCAGGTGTGGTAGGGTAGGGACTCCTGGAACAATCCACAAAGGCGGCACTTGCTACTGAGAGGGCGAACAGTCCTTGGAGAGAGAAGGTCTATGAGGAGGAGTTGCCCATTCAGATAGAGCAGAACCTTATTTAGTGGTGCAGGGAATGGGCTCAATGATCTATTTTTGCACTCCTCTTTTGTCGTAGCTCCTCAGTACAAGGTCAGCTTGTTTTCTACCCATAAAACGTTCTGTGGTCCTGTCCAAAAGATTCTTTGGGGAGCACGTTATTTAACACAAGTTTGAAACACTGGTGGGGGAGGCTTTGGTTCCAGCAAGCTGATGCGCTTTAAGCTCCAAGGCTTCTGAGAGAGCAAGCTTCCAGGGGTTTTGAGATGCTAAGCTATTCACGGATAATACTTCAAGCCAGGTTAAGTTCTTCAGTGTTCCTTCTTTTGCAGCACTCGCTAAGTGCAAACATTTGAGGAGGCTGGCTTTCTGTGCTAAAGATTGATTACACAACATTGAATTCCAGCCTTATCTGGGCTGCAGAGGTGGGATGAGGGAGCTTAAACAGTGATCCCAAAATGGAATTCTGGATCTTGTTAAAAAAAGTGCCCAGTTCACCTGGGAAAGTTTCCGAGCCATAACCCAGGGTGTGTATGAGTTTAGCTTTTACCAACTTCAACAGTGGCTCCAGATTGGGCTGTTTTGTTCTTTTGAAGATGGTTTGAAAGTCAAATTTTAGTGAGGCAGATTTAGGTTTTAATGAATTTAGAGGAGATAAGTGTCCTCCTTTGTCGTCCAACCAGCTTCCCAGGTATTTCTATTTAGACGCTGTAATCAGGCGGCTGTTTCTTAAATGCCATGTGCCAGGTTGTTTTCCCCTTTTCGCTTAAATATCACAGTGTTCATCTTCTCGAAGTTCAGCGCCATTCCATTTGCGCTCCTGTGCTGATGTAAGAAGTCAATCAGCCTCTGAAGCGCCTTTGCTGTTTGACTTAAAAGGACAACATCATTGGCGTAGAGCAAGGAGTGATGGGGCAGTCTGCCAATTTTGGTGTATAGCTGACTACTGAAGCATAGGTACCAAGTCACACATAAGCAGGTTAAAAAGGCCTGGAGGCAAAATACACCCTTGCCTTGTTCTGTTTTTATGTTGTTGGAAAATAATAAGCTATTTGTCAGAGACCAATGAGTTATTGCGGCAGGGAACAGTCTTCGCTATGCCCCGAAAGGCTAGTTCCTTCTGAACTGTTGAGCAGCATTTCATCTGAACCATGCATTTCAACCTTACTGGACGTCATTGTTGAAGTGCAGCTTCATTCCGCATGATGCAGTGGTTATGCCACACATCTTGGGATGTGCCTCTAATTTAGAGTAACTTTTGAGGAAGCAAAAAGTAATGAATCAGAATGCTTGAATCATTGTAAATTATCAGTGTTTACTCTGGTCACCACTCCGTTGCTAAATTTTTAACACATCTGTCCCATTACAGATATTGAATAACATAAAACAAATCAGACTAGATCTCACGCCCAGAAAGGACAGTGCATACTGATTTCCTAAGCCATGTGAATGACCAATCAATAGTTCTTTCCTTTAGTCAGATGTTTAAGCCATGCTTAAGTCTTTGTCTAACTTTGCTGATTCTCTGTTAAATGATCACTTCTGTCATAAAGATAGTGTTGCATGTTAGGTTTTCTGATCCCTCTCTGTGAGTACGATATTTGAGCCACGTAAAAGCATGGATTATGTCTCTCATTTGATTTCCAGTGTTGATCAACCTACAAGTAGCAGCAAGTGTGAAATGACACTTGCTAAGTAGAACTTCCTATTGATCATTCCCTGGTTAATCAGGTAATGCACCACACTGTCAACTTGCATAGCCCTTCAATAGAAATAATATATGTTCAAAAAGGGGACAAGTAGCCTACATCATGGTGAGAGTATTGCTATAAGACATTTGCGCACTTTAGGGAGGAGATGTGCGCGGCTAAAGCTTCAGACTTTGGAATGTGAAGATCCATGTTTGAATCCCGGCCGCGGTGCCTGACTCAACATTCTGTGATCCTGGTCAAATCACTTAATCTTCCTGTGCCTCAAAATTTAATGTATGAGCCGCATTTGTGTAATCCCCCTAAATATCCACAATCTTGTAGATCACCTGCCAGTTCCCCAAGTAATGCACACCACTCCATGGCTTCCGTGTTAGGTTTGTGATATATCAATTCCAATATATACCTCTGGACTGAAAAATAGTTTTCAATGTGATGACAACTCAAGAAGTGGCAAAACATCCCTCTAACTGCAACGTGTTCTTCTTTGCACATGGTCCTTCACTCTGTCGCTTTGTGGGCTCGATTTCTGGAGATGGTGTGTCATCCTCTGTAAATCTATGAGATGCAGTGTGAGCACGGAAATCAAATAATGCAGGGCTGTGGCACTGGTGCTGTGTTTTCCACAAGAGCCAGAATGCGAGTCTTAAAATTAAATTACACTGAGAAACAGTAGCACTGTGAAATGTGTTAGTCTTCGGTGCCAGGAGGCAAAAATTCCGATGGAAACTGATTTTCTACTTACCCAGTGTGAGTTTGCACACTTGTTGACTGAAAGTGGATTTGTCAGCTGGCAGTAACACTCATTCTCATGCTTTGTGGGACCTTGGATAAACCTTACTGTTCTCCCAAAAACAAACAGGATGCTACAGAAAATTTGAGGAGGTATGTACAGAAAATTGTTGTCTTTCCATCTTACCATAACTACACAGATGCATTAATTTCACAGCTTTGTTTTCATGATTTTATTACTATAATATATGTATATATAAAGTTGGTTTCAGCACACAAGAGACAGGTTTTGGAACATTAAAAAATATTTATTTTAGTTTTAAACAAGCCTTGGCCAAGCTAATCGGTCTGGCAGTAATGGGCTACCAAATGTAAACAGAAGCTTTCACATATACAGTTAAATTCATTATATCCACACATGTTGTGAGATTAAAGCCTGTCCAAGTGGCTTTCCCAGTGCTGGGAAAAAGTAGCAAAAATAATGTTTTCTTTGTACATGGCATTTAGGAGAAAGAGAACAGAATGTGATAAACAGCATAGTTAAGCTTAATTTTATGACTTGGAATAATGCAATGTGCATTCTAATGGAAGCACTTCCTGGAAATCGAAATGATACATCAGCAGCTGATAGCATGAGGTGAGAGAGTAATACTGCTCGGAGTGGAGCAAAGCCAAAGCCAGCTTTTTGCATATTTTAAAGAATTGCTAAAAATATGTCATCTACATAGCTGGGCTGTCAAGCCAGACCTAACAAGGAACTTTTACTGTACCTAGATAGGACATTAGTGCGAAACATTTTCAATGTTCATGCACTAATATTTTCTGTATTTTGTCCATCACGGTCATGCTACTTTTGTGGTCCATTAAGAACATGTAGAAAAAATGTGCGGAAGGTGTAAGTATCTCAGTGCCTTTAAAGCTGTTTTTGCATTACGAGAAAAGTACTGCATTCCGTACCTATCAGTGCCAGAGCACAAGCAAAACCTAGCACTAATTTTACACCAATAATTGCAGTAAAAGACAGACATAATGCTTGCAGATTATCTATAAATGTGTGGAAATGCCTTGATAACTGGTTGTGCTAAAGGTATTACTGAATTGTGGAGTAACAGAAAAGCATCTAGCATTCTGTAAATGACTCCCTTGTTAGGGCTGTGGTCATTTCGACCCCATAGCAATGCAGCACCGCTCCACTGTACATAAACAGCAGAATGCAGTCCTGAAGGTGCTTCCATTGATCCTTTCTAAACATTCTTCTAATTCTTTAAAATAGTAAGCTTTTCTGTGTTTCCCGACCCGCTTCGGGCCTTATACCAAGGTGCATGATGTCACCGTGTAACTCCTCCACAGAGTTATTAATACCGGGGGCATTGAGAACTGTGCAGAGGGAGCTGGCAATAGACATAAAAGACAACACGAGGGGGACCCTGACCATCGCCTTAGAAATGACGAATTAGGTTTTCAGCGGGCAGAATCCTTGAATGAGCATTAAGAGGCAGTAAAGAGTTTTTATTGTTCAGCAAAGTGTAACATTAGGGGTAGTAAGTGGCTTTTACGATTCAAGGAAAGTGAGCATTAATAGGTAGAATGAGCTTTTTAGGGTTCAAGGAAAGGTAGCGTTAATCGGTAGTAAATGCTTTTTGTGTTCAGGGAAGGCTACTGTTAAGGGGTAGTAATGGGTTTTAGGGGTTAGTGAAGAGTAGCATTAAGGGATAGTTAGGTTCAGGGATGCGGTGCATTAGGGCAGTGTAAGTTTTTTTTAAGGGTTTCAGGTAAGGGTATCATTAATAGGTAATAAAGAGTTTTTAGGGGTCAGGGAAATGTAGTGTTAAGGGGTATTAACGGATGTTTTAGGGTTCAGCGATGGATAACTTTAAACAGTTTTAAGGGTGTTTAGGTTTCTGGGAAGGGTAGCATTAAATGATAGTAAGGATTGTACAGGTTCAGGGATGGGTAGCATTAATGGCTAGCAGTGGTCCTTAGGGTTCCTGGCTGGGTAGCGCTAAGGGGTATTAAATGTTTGTAGAAGTAAGGTAGGGTAGCGCTTAGGGGTAGTAAGAATGGCAGTGAAAGGATTAGTGAAGGGTTTTTGGGTTCAAGTATAGGATTGTATGTGGTAGTGTAGGGATTTTATGGTACAGAAAAGAGTAGCTGTAAAGGTTAGTGAGAGTTTTTCGTAGTTAGGGATGGGTAGTGTTAAGAGATAGTAAGGTTTTTAGGGTTTAGGAAAGAGCAGTGTTAAATGTTAGCAAGGGGTGTTTAGGATTTAGGGAATGGGAG
This sequence comes from Lissotriton helveticus, assembly GCF_964261635.1. Classification (NCBI taxonomy): domain Eukaryota; kingdom Metazoa; phylum Chordata; class Amphibia; order Caudata; family Salamandridae; genus Lissotriton; species Lissotriton helveticus. The sequence continues at coordinate 1,868,485,553 of NC_136067.1, forward strand.
CCTTAAGGGATCGTAAGGGTTTTTAGGGTTCTGGAATGGGAGCATAATGCTGTCGTAAAGGGTTTTTACAGGGTTCAGGGAAGGGTAGTGTTAAGAGGTAGCAGTTTGTTTGTAGGGCGGAGGAAGTGGTAGAGACATTTTCTCAAGGAGTGCTGTGTTAAGATTTCCATGAAGTTACTGATGGAAAGTGAAGAGTAAAAGTGGCTGGGACTTTAATCCTGCAAAACATTCTTCCTTACTGCCCTCCTCCCATCTCTGCTGCTGCCAGAGAACAAACATCATGATTATCTATGAGACAAATAGCATTGCAGTGGCATGTTTCTACCCTAAAGGTGAAGCTCTGTTGTAACATAAAATCTAGACTTGGTAAAGAGACCTGGTTCACACAACCTTATAAACAAATGATTACAGCTCTTGAAGGGCAACCACTTTTTGTGTGGAAGCACCCCAATTCTGTCCACTCAAAACATGCACTCCTGTCCACCAAGATGTAGACAGATCCAAAGCCCCTCTCTGTAGTACTCCTGAAAGCTCTTTTTTTTCAGTTTGATCACATATGATTTGGCAACAGCAGCACTGTCAAGCCAGACCTAAACACTTAGGGCCTAATTACGAGTCTGGCTGCCCCAGGACCGCCAGACTCACAAGGGCGGGGTGGTGGTGGTCCAGCCACCACCGCATTGGCAGTCCCACTGCCCCATTATGAGTTGGACAGTCGGACCACTATTGCACCACCGCAGATGCCAGGGATCCACCGTTCCCTGGCGGTGGTGCGGCAGTGAGGGCCTCAGTAATATGCTGGTGATGCTGCTGCTGCACTGCCATGCATATTAGGTGTTTAAGGACCACCAGCGGTGTCATGGAGATCTTGCTTCCATGAAAAGGCTGGCGATACTGAAACAATAGGGGCCCAACAGGGCCCCCTGTTGCGTATTAGGATGCATGCAGGAGGGCACGTCATGCGCCCCCATGTGTGCATGCAGTGCAGTTCATGCACGGCATGGACTTTGCAGATCCGTTTCCTTTGATCCCCCATGATACTTATCCCGGCATACCAGCCAGAAAGACCTCAATGCGCGATATGAAGTCCTCGGATTGCCGCCATGTATGAGCTGCCATTGTCAATCAATATACCACTTCTTCCTTAAATAAATTACTAATTCCTTAATCCGCCCACTCATATCCACCGTGTGTGAGCTATTGTTGTTCTTGTAATATATTGTAACGTCTATTTGAGACTAAAAGCTCCTGCACCTTTCACCTGTATATTCATCTTTGAGTCAGTCGTCTTTAATCACCTTCCTCCTAGCGACCAAGGAGGATATGTGCAGACTGGCCCAAAGTATCAAGGCATCCAACCGACTAGGACAGCATTTCCCTGCTGTGTATGTAAAACAATTACTTTCATTGATGGAGGAGGACTTTCATGTTTGGATCATTCCACTTGGAATTGTCCCAGAGCCCTTGAAATGTGCCACCATCACACCCCTCCTTGAGAAATCAATGAATTACTCAATGGTCCTTTCTAACTCTCTTGGTGGGGTGAGAATATCTGCCAGGTCCTCTCTAACTCCCGCTGCTGGCGTGAGGATATCAACCAGGACCTTTCTAGCTCTCTTGGCTGGCATGATGATATCTACCAGGTCCTTTCTGACTCCTTTGGCTGGCACATGGGTATCTTCCAGGTCCTTTCTAACTCCCTTGACGTTCACGAGGATATCTGTCAGGTCCTTTCTAGCTCACTTGGCTGGTGCAAGGATATCTACCAGGTCCTTTCTAACTCCCTTGGTCGGCGTGAGGATATCTGCCAGGTCCTTTCTAACTCCCTTGGTTGGCGTGAGGATATCTACCAGGTCCTTTCTAACTCCCTTGACTGGCACGAGTATATCTGCCAGGTCCTTTCTAACTCCCTTGGTTGGCGTGAGGATATCTACCAGGTCCTTTCTAACTCCCTTGACTGGCACGAAGATATCTGCCAGGTCCTTTCTGACTCCCTTGACTGGCAAGAGGATATCTGCCAGGTCCTTTCTAACTCCCTTGACTGGCACGAGGATATCTGCCAGGTCCTTTCTGACTCCCTTGACTGGCAAGAGGATATCTGCCAGGTCCTTTCTAACTCCCTTGGTTGGCGTGAGGATATCTGCCAGGTCCTTTCTAACTCACTTGACTGGCACGAGGATATCTGCCAGGTCCTTTCTAACTACCTAGACTGGCATGAGGATATCTGCCAGGTCCTTCCTAACTCCCTTACATGGCAAGATGATATCTGCCATTCTAAGAAATGTATCATTTTGCTGTCCCTTTTTGTCCCTGCTGAGGAAAACAAGAAAGTGATGCTTTCCTGTTTAGAGGGGACCTGGCCTGGCATTTCGAGACACACTATTACTATTGGAGCAGGACAAAGACTGATTTGCATATAACTGATTCCTGTCTGAGGTGACATGGTGGGTAAGTATCGATGGACTGGATTGCGTCCCAGCATAATTAGTAGCGTCTGAGATTAATTTAAGCAATCCACCAATTATTTTCCTGTTTTCCTGAGTGCTACACTCTAGGTTTAGCAGGTGTGCTTAGACGTGGGAACGTTACTCACTGTGCAATAGGGTTCAAGGTGTAAACTTAAGCCGGTCTGGGGTTGCCTTGCTCCTATTCAGATGGGACCTGGCCTGGCAGTTCAGGTTGGAATTTTCCTGTTGGACTTGGGCCAATGATGATTTTCAGATGGCTGGTTCAAGTCTGAGGTGGGTTGGGTGGGCAAAAAAACAAAGGACTGGATTGTGGCCTTGTGTAATTACAAATGGCAGAGATTAATCCAAGCAATCTACCCATCGCATTTTTGTTTCCCCTTCCTCTTGCCTGGCGTGAGGGCTTTCTCTGCTGTTTACAGGTGCAACTCGTCCCCCTTTGCTTGTGGCCCTCCACAGCCGCCTACTAATGTCTTAACCAAGGACTGGTCCTTAGCCAGGATGTCTGCTCCCTGTGCAGTTTACATCTACGCTCTGTATCTTACGCTGATAGGTTTACGGGTGAGGACCGGTCCTTAGCCAGGATGTCTGCTCCCTGTGCAGTTTACATCTACGCTCTGTATCTTACGCTGATAGGTTTACGGGTGAGGACCGGTCCTTAGCCAGGATGTCTGCTCCCTGTGCAGTTTACATCTACGCTCTGTATCTTACGCTGATAGGTTTACGGGTGAGGACCGGTCCTTAGCCAGGATGTCTGCTCTATCTATTGTATTGTATTGTATTTATATTTATATAGGTCTTACTACCCCTGACGAGGCGTGGAAGCGCTTTTTCAGCAGCACGCTACTCCAGAGCCCATAAACGATTAGTGTTGAATTAGTATAGTGAAAATATGAAAGTACTTTGAGTGGTGGATATGTTAGTCAGTTATTTGGATTGAGAAGGATAGTGGAGGGATAGAAGAGGGAAAAATGTTTGCATTTATGTAGCGCTTGTTACCCCTGATGGGGTGTTGAAGCACTTTTTTGGCGAGTAGCACTGCATGTCACATCTACTCTCTGTATCTTACTCTGATAGGTTTCCGGGTGAGGACCGGTCCTTAGCCAGGATGCCTGCTCCGTGTTCACTTTACATCTACGCTCTGTATCTTACGCTGATAGGTTTCCGGGTGAGGACCGGTCCTTAGCCAGGATGTCTGCTCCGTGTTCACTTTACATCTACGCTCTGTATCTTACGCTGATAGGTTTCCGGGTGAGGACCGGTCCTTAGCCAGGATGTCTGCTCCGTGTTCACTTTACATCTACGCTCTGTATCTTACGCTGATAGGTTTCCGGGTGAGGACCGGTCCTTAGCCAGGATGTCTGCTCTGTGTTCACTTTACATCTACGCTCTGTATCTTACGCTGATAGGTTTCTGGGTGAGGACCGGTCCTTAGCCAGGATGTCTGCTCCGCGTGCAGTTTACATCTACACTCTGTATCTTACGCTGATAGGTTTCCGGCTGAGGACCGGTCCTTAGCCAGGATGTCTGCTCTATCTATTGTATTGTATTGTATGTATATTTATATAGGTCTTACTACCCCTGACGAAGCGTGGAAGCGCTTTTTCAGCAGCACGCTACTCCGGAGCCCATAAACGATTAGTGTTGAATTAGTATAGTGAAAATATGAAAGTACTTTGAGTGGTGGATATGTTAGTCAGTTATTTGGATTGAGAAGGATAGTGGAGGGATAGAAGAGGGAAAAATGTTTGCATTTATGTAGCGCTTGTTACCCCTGATGGGGTGTTGAAGCACTTTTTTGGCGAGTAGCACTGCATGTCACATCTACTCTCTATATCTTACTCTGATAGGTTTCCGGGTGAGGACCGGTCCTTAGCCAGGATGCCTGCTCCGTGTTCACTTTACATCTACGCTCTGTATCTTACGCTGGTAGGTTTCCGGGTGAGAACTGGTCCTTAGCCAGGATGTCTGCTCCGTGTTCACTTTACATCTACGCTCTGTATCTTATGCTGATAGGTTTCCGGGTGAGGACCGGTCCTTAGTCAGGATGTCTGCTCTGTGTTCACTTTACATCTACGCTCTGTATCTTACACTGATAGGTTTCTGGGTGAGGACCGGTCCTTAGCCAGGATGTCTGCTCCGCGTGCAGTTTACATCTACACTCTGTATCTTACGCTGATAGGTTTCCGGCTGAGGACCGGTCCTTAGCCAGGATGTCTGCTCTGTGTTCACTTTACATCTACGCTCTGTATCCTACGCTGATAGGTTTTCGGGTGAGGACCGGTCCTTAGCCAGGATGTCTGCTCTGTGTTCACTTTACATCTACGCTCTGTATCTTATGCCAATAGGTTTCCGGGTGAGGACCGGTCCTTAGCCAGGATGTCTGCTCTGTGTTCACTTTACATCTACGCTCTGTATCTTATGCCAATAGGTTTCTGGTTGAGGACCGGTCCTTAGCCAGGATGTCTGCTCCGTGTTCACTTTACATCTACGCTCTGTATCTTACGCTGCTAAGTTTCTGGGTGAGGACCGGTCCTTAGCCAGGATGTCTGCTCCGCGTGCAGTTTACATCTACGCTCTGTATCTTACGCTGATAGGTTTCCGGGTGAGGACCGGTCCTTAGCCAGGATGTCTGCTCTGTGTTCACTTTACATCTACGCTCTGTATCTTATGCCAATAGGTTTCCGGGTGAGGACCGGTCCTTAGCCAGGATGTCTGCTCCGTGTTCACTTTACATCTACGCTCTGTATCTTACGCTGATAGGTTTCCGGGTGAGAACCGGTCCTTAGCCAGAATGTGTGCTCCGCGTGCAGTTTACATCTACGCTCTGTATCTTACGCTGATTGCCCTCTGGGTGAGGACCGGTCCTTAGCCAGGATGTTTGCTCTGTGTTCACTTTACATCTACGCTCTGTATCGTACATTGATAGGTTTCCGGGTGAGGACCGGTCCTTAGCCAGGATGTCTGCTCCGTGTTCACTTTACATCTACGCTCTGTATTTTACGCTGATAGGTTTCTGGGTGAGGACCGGTCCTTAGCCAGGATGTCTGCTCCGCGTGCAGTTTACATCTACGCTCTGTATCTTACGCTGATAGGTTTCCGGGTGAGGACCGGTCCTTAGCCAGGATGTCTGCTCTGTGTTCACTTTACATCTACGCTCTGTATCTTCTGCCAATAGGTTTCCGGGTGAGGACCGGTCCTTAGCCAGGATGTCTGCTCCGTGTTCACTTTACATCTACGCTCTGTATCTTACGCTGATAGGTTTCCGGGTGAGAATCGGTCCTCAGCCAGGATGTCTGCTCCGCGTGCAGTTTACATCTACGCTCTGTATTTTACGCTGATAGCCCTCTGGTTGAGGACCGGTCCTTAGCCAGGATGTCTGCTCTGTGTTCACTTTACATCTACGCTCTGTATCGTACATTGATAGGTTTCCGGGTGAGGACCGGTCCTTAGCCAGGATGTCTGCTCCACGTGCAGTTTACATGTATGCTCTGTATCTTACTCTGATAGCCCTCTGGGTGAGGACCGGTCCTTAGCCAGGATGTCTGCTCTGTGTTCACTTTGCATCTACGCTCTCTATCGTACATTGATAGGTTTCCGGGTGAGGACCGGTCCTTAGCCAGGATGTCTGCTCCGTGTTCACTTTACATCTACGCTCTGTATCTACGCTGATAGCCCTCTGGGTCCCAGCACAGCCCACACCGCGCTGCTGCGCTCTTGCTATTTAAAGGCTCATGCTTGACAGCAAGAATGCACTCAGGAGTCTTGAAGATCTGCTGAGAGGTAACATTTTTCCTGCTGAGGCTCTCGTGCCTGGCACGGGGGTGGAGTGGGGGAAAGGTGTGAGGCAGGCAGAGTCTGCCGCGCGCCTCCACCACAGACCGGAACCGCACAGACTGACAGCTCATTCAGAAATCTCCAACAGCAGCACGCGCTGACGCGCTTTTCTCTCTCACTAACTGTGCTATGTTCACTATGGTGCAGCAAGTGTGCCCTGAGCCCCAGTGCAAGCCACGAAATGGGCTCCCCCGCCCCTGGTTTCGTGTAAAATGCAACCATGCTTGGGGTGCATTGGGCCTCTCACAACTCTGTACCCGGTGCCACTGCACCCGCAGCACTCTTGGAGTGTACACCTCTGAGTGTGAATGCTTCTATAGATGCGCTGCGTCTAGGTATAGTACTCTGTAGTTTTTAATGTGGAAGAGCCAAAGTAAATCTCAGAGCGGCTAAAATCTGTGATTATTTTGTGCACCGTCTGCATTTTCAAGATCAGCAGCACTGCAGGGGGTGCACTGCACTTCTGAATAATGGCTCAGACCCACACTTGTGCTTTGAACCCTCCTGTAATGTATGTCGCTGCACCGATGAGGATTCGTGCTCCACGTGACAGTAAGACATACCATCCTTCTGACAGAAAACCCAGGATGCATCACTTCCATGGTGCAGTGACCTCTTTCACATTATTGTGGTGTATCCCTCGGGTTCCTAATAATATTTCTGCAAAACGAGTTTTCTGCAAAAGGCAACAAAAACGAATGAGCGTTACCACTGCTGCGCGGCTCTGCACCGTGCAGTGCCACAGAATAAGGGAAGCAGAACACCACATGCGGTGAACCGAGGCCACCTGGGGAATGGGCCGGGCCCTTTTGAAGGCACTCAGGAGTCCTCACACCAACACTTGCGTCACAGTAAAGTTAAGAAGCAGTCAATCAGTGAAAGAAAAAATGCACACAACTCGAGCACTAAAGGAGGGGTGCCTTCCAGCACACCTGGTATTTAGTCTATCTGCAGCTCACCCACAAAGACATTTGCAGAGTAAGCTAAACCTTTTCACCAAAGTTATAGACTTATCGAATTCCTCTATTATAATGTGGTTATGGTTTACTTTTCTTAGATTCTACCAGCATTGGTCTGCAATGACCTTCAAGAGCCCTAGAAAAATATAATTCAGCGAATGAATTCGTAGCTAATCTGATAAAAACCTTTCCATGTTGGATGGTGCTGTACAGTGCAGAACACATGCAAAGTGGGAAATGTTAAGAGAAATAAAGGCATTTCTCCTTTAAAGTGACGTTATTTTTTGAAGCAATATCATGTCTAAGTTTTTTTTTACAACTTTGCTCTGCTTTGTGGTACTTTCAGGCATCTTTTCACCACAAAATACAGGTTATGCTGGAAATTAAATAAACAAAACATTTTACATAGATTTGTAACACTTTTGTAATGCAAACAGTGCAAAATGCTTGTAAATCTGCCCCCAAGGGTCAGTTGACTGACCTTCTGTGTAGCTGCAGATACATAAGTAGCTGCAAAAGGACTTTTCCCTGAAATATCCTTCTGACCAGTGACACCTGGACTTGGATCAGACCCTGCTGGTGGCCTCTGCTGGAGTCAGTCTTGACACTCAACTGCTGTTCCTCAGGATCTGGCACCCTGGGCTGTGTCTAACTGAACTTCTCCTGACATCACTGAAACGCTGGGATGCAGGACATTTTTAGACTTGCTCGCTTCCAGAGGACTGGGACCAACCATCCAAGCCAATCTGACCAAGGAGCAACTTCACTGGGCTAAAGAAACAAGTCTCTCCTGCTTGGACCTTCTCTACAGCGGGAAATCCATTGCAGCAGGCCATTGCGAGAAGATATCCAGCCTAGTGGGACTTATCATCAGAAACAGCCTGTAACATTGTTCCACTGGAGGATGCTGACATCCGAAAAAGAGACTAAGTCCACCCGCATTGAGCGTTTCCTGCCCAAACCAAAAGCTTCAGCTGGACCACATCCAACCACTATTCGGACTTGTGGAACTGTACTCAGATACAGCCTCCAGCCTTGCCCTGCTGGAGGCCTTTGACTTCCATTTCAGAGACTCAGGCCCAGATTCACAAAGGTTTAACATTGGGTTAGCGTTACTTTTGTAATACTGGCCTGATGCTAAACCTATTTGGGTATTAACAAACTAATGCTAATTGGTATTAGCGTTGGTTTTTATGGAAAAGTAATGCAAAGCAGCGCAAAGCGTGGGTGGTACATGGGCACTCCCATGCAACTCCCCCCCATGCTTTTTGAAGCTCAACCCTCTCTACTAACATTAGTAGACAGGGTTTAGTGCCAAAAAATAACATTGCTGAAAAGCAGGCGTTAAAAGGAGAAATGTTGCATTCTCTTTTATTTTCTGACTGATATACTTCCTGTACAAAACCTATGCTAGGCTCACGCACGCACCGTAGCATTATAACGCAAAGGTGTGCGCGTGGCGCACTGCAGCTGAAATCGGCACGGCCGCTAGGAAGAGGGGAGGAGAGTGCCATATCTTTCTGAATATGGAGCTCTCCTGCTCTCTCCCTGTCACGTAACACAGCTCAACCTCTTTGGGGTTGCTCTGTGTTCTGTGTCAGGTTTCAGAATCTGGGCCTAAGTTCCAAGGTAAAATCTCTGGCTAGGATGAATATACAAGATGTGTCCTTCGCCTTTAGCCTGAAATTGCGCCTTGGTCAGGTCAACTGCAACCATAGACTGTCATTGGCTCTTTGCTTTTTCTTGGTGCTTTTTCGCTTCAATATTTAATCTTTAAAACTTCTAATCTCCAGTTTCATGTTTACTTTTTTGATACTTAATTTTTGAGATAATGGATTTCTTGCCGAGCCCATAGAGAGGAGATGTTAACTTAGTAAATGCTACAGCTTGTCTCTTGCCATACTAACGGTCCTTTTTTCACACCTTTTCCTTTGTATTCCATCAACCAGCTTTGAAGAAGCTGAAAAGAGGCATAGTAACCATTACATAAAGAAACAAGGACTGTCACATTTCAACTATTCTCACTTTCAGCAGTAGCATGTCTTTTTGCCCACCTCAGGTCTGGCCATATGAGGAGTTCAGAAACTGTAGGTAGAAAGGCGCAGGAAGAAATAGGTATGAGACTTAAGGTGGCAATGAGCTCATGTTAATACAAATGCAGATATATATGGCACCACAAGCTGTATCTAAAAAATGACCACTTTTCTTTTTAAGATTAACAGAGGAATGTAGGAAAAAGGTGATTGCCCCAAGGTTACAAAGAAGCAAGGTTCAGTAAGGTGACAACATGGCTCAGAGAATTATGGGCCAGACGTGCGAAATTTGTCTTTTGCATTTCCTAAATAGCGCTATTTAGAAAATGCAAAATGATATGTACAAATTAGGAAATCCAACCCGAAGGGTGCCTCTGGGTTTAAAGCCCCTCTGGTGGCACCCCAAAATCTGCGGCGCACATGTAAGTGCACATATGCCCTAGGGACATATGTGTATTTCATGTCACAATTACAAAATGCATTTTAAGTGCATTTCTTAATTTTGCACATGGGTACCATCAACTTTGAGCTGGTGGTAATAGCATTTCCTAAATGCCCAATTTGCATTTAGGAATTGCTTTGTACATGTACTTTAGGAATCGCACACAGGTAATCCCTATTTGCGATTCAATAAATTGCGGTCACAATTTGTGATTTCCAAAAAGTAGGAATCGCTATTTGTGATTTCTACTGGGTAGAAATTGCAAATTGCAACCGTGATTACGCCTTTGTAAATGGTAAAAGGCCAATTAGCATGACTTAATGGCCCGTTAACCAATGCTCAATGGCTTTGTACATCTGGCCCTATGTGCTTGCAACTGAGATTTGCATGATCTACTGGTCACACATTTGAATCCCATCCAGGTAAATTCAGGCCTTCCATCACTTCGAGGTCGATAAGTGGAGTAACTTTGAAATGCATAATAACAGAAGGTGGTATAAATACAGCTTAGAAACTGGTATTAATCACTGTGTAAGAGATGCAAGTTATATTCTCTAAAATCCGGGCCTTGTGTTACTAAATAATTCTTCTATTAATATCTTAGTCGGAATTGGTTGAATAAAAAGTAAAATAGAAGTTCAGCCCCCTCCAGGGCCATAGCTATCAATAGTGCAGCAGGTGCAGTGGCACTGGGATGAGCGGTGCAAGGACCTCAAACATCAAACTGTATGTAGAGGTCCATTTTCTTAGCTTGCACCAGAGCCCCCCACCCCTGCTACGCTACTGGTTCTTTTTAGTACAGAACTGAATAGCACAACCGGAGGGCCAGCATCTAGTGCCTCTATCAGAGGACTTGCAGATGCTGCAACCAAGCACTTTATCTGGCAGTCGTTTTGGAGAGAGCTTAGCAGCCAGGCATCGCTTTACAAGGTTCAAGCTCCATCTGCATTAGTAGCCCGGCCTGCCACGCGGTCCGATCTGATAAGTACGATCTCCTGGGACTGACCCACAGTGTGAGCCCGGATTGTTCAGGTGTTGGCTGGCGCTCGAGTCCTTTCCATTGCAGTTTCAGGCCTCCCATCTGTCCACCAAAGGCGATCTGTCTTGCACCAGGCCTGACGATGTTACACAAACGTCAAACTTTCCTTTTCCATTGGACCCGAGCTCGGTTTTCCTGGTGAATCATGTAATAGGCCGCTTCCTTCACCTTTTTTCTGGCCTCGCTGCCCTGTTTACATTCTGAAGTCAGGATTTATTGCCGCCTTCAGTTTTCAGGCCTTAATTAAGCATATTTCATCTGGTTTTATCTGATTTTTTAAAGTTCACAATGTGAATGTTTTCAGCAATGCATTGTAAAGTGGATATGTTTTATTGAAGGAGGGTTTGATTTAAGCAAAAACACTGAAATTGATTTACACCCACATGCACACACACACATCAACGCGCGCGCGCGCACACACACACACGCACATACACACAGGATAGTATCAGCTAAGTGACCACAACGCTGCAGGTACATACATTTATTTATTTATTTATTTATTCAAAGTTTTATATAGCGCGAACAAGATCCTTACAGATATCAGAGCGCTTCACAAAGACAGGGCAGGGGCAGTAGGAGTGAACAGAGATAGTGGGAGCAGTATAATAGTCACTAGCATGGTAGGATAATAATAACATACATAAGACATATCAATATACAATCAGGTAAACAAGTAATATAAGACGGCACAAGTCATTGATCCCACTACAGAGGTGTTCAGGTACACCTTGGGTGTGTGGATGGCTGATACTAATGTCCTAGTATAGAGAGAACACTGAGTGAGGGCATCGGGAGAGTGACTGAGTAAGCCAAAGTGTATCATATATTGGTCGGTAGTGTTCCCACCAGGTAGAAGTATAGTGCCAAAGGACAGGGTGAGCAGTGATACAAAGCAATGCAGAGTCTCTGATCCGGCCCCTAAAAGGTTCAGGAGATCTTGGCCAGAAGGATGGCTTTCACCTCTTTCTTGAAGAGTGCAGTGGAGGAGATAAGCCTGGTTTCAGGAGGGAGCGCATTCCAGATCCTGGGTGCCATTCCTGAGAAGGAGCGCTTGTATGTTTTCTCTTTCCGGAATCTACGAGGTTTCAGGAGTAGATTTTTTGCACTTCTATTGGATCTCGAACCTCCTGATATAGACAGCTTTTGAGTGAGGTAGTTGGGTGCATTGTGGTGCACGGCCGCGTGTGTCATAACTGCAATTTTTAGCTGTATTCTAGCTTCAAAAGGCAGCATAAATAAATAAATAAATACATAAATAAATAATATGCTATTATACAACAGTTTAAGTATATTGCTACATGATTGTTATATGCAACTTAATGTTACTTATATTTATATGGATATTTAATGCTTTCTCATTCCAAACTGAATAGGTTCATATGATACAATTAAGTTTTATGATTCCCTTTTTCTTTTTTTTTCTTTTTTATTTCAAATCGTTTTTATTGAAGTAAGAAAACAAAGCAAAAGACATTACATTAAATCTTCCATCAAAAGTGAATTAATACAGATGTTGTCAAACCAATACAGAAACTACAAATGATAAAAATAAAGAGAAGAATCACTCTTGCTTGTCACGTGGTTATTGATCAAGTTGTTAAACACTCGATGTGTGGATGAATGGGAGTAGCTCTGACATAGCAACTAGGATCACACCCACATATCTAAGATACTACTACAAGGCCGTATTGCTTCAAGGCGGTTCAAAATGGAGGGATGAACTGTCTAGTGACTTCCATAATTTCTTATTGGATGGACACCACGTAGAGGACTGTAACGCCTGATTCGTGGCACCTCTCAGGAAAGATAGCCATTCCTGCCAAATTTTGAAATTTACTTCCTTAGCACATTTCCACTTGCATAAAACAACCTTACATGCCAGTGTCAACATTAAATCCAAAAGCTGGCGATCATGTTCATTTGTTAATTGCGGTTCCAACCCCCCTAGAATGACATATACAAATTCCTTCATTGGCTTTATCTTAAACACATGATGAATGCATACAAATATTTTCTCCCAATATTCTCTCAGCAAGGGACAGTTGAATAGCATGTGAGGAAGATCACCAGTCCCTGATTGGCAATTCCAGCACTCCGGAGAGTCACGTAATTTACATTTAAATAGCTTTTCCGGAGTCCAGAACGACCTATTTATGAGCATATACTTCGTCTGGAATAGGATGGGTGATACTTTGTGGGCAAGTGCTGACTTATGAATCAATTCCCAATCCCACTCTATTCCTGTGGAGTTAGGTTCCGCTTCCCATTTTGCTTCAACTGCTTTGTGAGATTTGCTGGGCAATGGTAGCAACAGTTTATACACCTTGGAAACGAAGTGACCTGAGTGCATAATGCGTGGGAGATGTATTATCAGCCACGGAGTGTAGGGTGTGAAGTTACGGCTGGTTAATGTCGCCTTGACTTTTAGAAAATTATAGAAGTCTATCGGGGCTAGGTCAAACTTCGTCTGTAGGCTTGAGAACGGGATTGGTTCGCTGTTGTCATACAAGTCTCCGGCCAGGTTAATACCTTTTCCGGACCATGACTCCCAGAAGAGTTCCACACCCGCGTGTTTAAGGTAGGGGTTTCTCCATAATGACATGCATGATGATTTAGAGAATGTCAATTTGGTTTTATGCGTTTGGTCAAGTCTAAGTAGGGCCCTTCTGGTATTTAACAATATGTATTTGGAGTGAGGCAGGTGTGACAGATCCATGGTGATTAAAGACTCAAGAGGAGCCTTGCCCACTATTGATCTCTCAATGTCAATCCACACAGGAGTGTAAGTTGGTGATTTTATTAACCATTGAGCACCTTGCTTACACAGAAAGGCTGTCTGATAGTTCCTGAACGATGGCAGCCCCAGGCCACCTTTATCTTTTGCCATTTGTAGTTTCTTTAGAGATATCCTGGCTTTCTTGACCCGCCACAGGAAGTTACCAAACAGCTGGTCTATTTTTAGGACAAAATTATTAGAGAACGTCATAGGGAGCATACTGGCCATGTAGTTAACTAATGGTGTTGACATCATTTTGAGAGTTTCTGCCCTGCCCCACCAAGAGAGAAATTTTGGGGACCAACTTTCTAGAAGAGTAGATATTTTTTTCAAAGTCGATTCTTCATTTATTTTTAAAGTGGAGACCAAATCCTTATCGAAGTCCAACCCCAGGTACTTAAAGCATTTGGGCTGGCTTGTAAGACCAGAATCCCCCAAGATCCCCTTATCCCCTATATTGTTTAGCAACTTGACCTCCGTCTTGTCTTTATTGAGCTTGTAGCCCGAAACCCTCGAAAAGTCTTCAATGTCCGACATGAGTGCAGACACTGCCTCATCCGCCCTTTCAGATAGGACAAGCACATCATCTGCATATGCTGTCAATTTAACCGTGCAGTCTCCAAAGGGTACACCTGCAATTTTAGGATCTTCCCTTATATGATATAAGAATGGTTCGATTGCCAACAAAAATAGCGAGGGTGATAAAGGGCACCCCTGCCGCGTACCTTGCTTTAAGCAAAAGGAGGATGAGAACGATCCACCCGCTCTAACTCGCGCTGAGGGGCAGCAATAAAGTGACATCACTAGCCGTGTAAATGTTTCCCCCAAATTCAATTTATTGAGGACTGCTTTGAGAAAGACCCAGTCAACCTTATCGAAGGCCTTTTCGGCGTCTAACGTTATTGCTACTGTAGGGGTTTCCAGAAGTTTAGATTTCTCCAACACATGCGCCAAAATCCGTGTGTTATCACTGGACAGCCTATGCTTTAGGAAGCCCGCTTGAGATGGATGGACTAGTTGTGGGAGCACCTTTTGAAGACGTGCGGAAAGTATCATTGCTAGAATCTTACAGTCAATATTAATTAGCGAAATTGGCCTGTAGTTTTTTGGGAGCGATGGGTCTTTCCCATCCTTCGGGAGTACTGCAATTGTTGCCTCCGCTAGGGTGCCTTTTACTTCACCAGAGCTATTTATTTCTTGGAATAGGTTTAGCAAGGGCCCAGTTAACATAGTTGGGAATGTTTTATAGAATTTTGCTGTAAAGCCATCTGGGCCTGGTGCCTTCCCTGTTTTCAATTTTTTAATCGCGCTTTCCACTTCTACAGTACTGATTGGGCCATTTAGACTAATCTGGTCTTCAGCGGTCAACCTTGGAAGGTCACACTCATCCAAATAACTCTTAATTTTATCTTCCTCCACCTTTGTATTTTTTGCATACAGGTCCTCATAGAACACCCTAAATACCTCAGCTATCTTGTCTGGATCAGAATGTGAGTTCCCTGAGGCATCCTTAAGGATGTTAATACAGTTTTTTTGCACTTTAAATTTCAAATATGAAGCGAGACTCTTCCCCGCTTTATTGGATTCACAAATCTTAAACCTCTTTCCTTTGTCTAGCCAAACTCCCGCCCTTTCACTTATTAACTTATTGTGTTCATATTTCTTATTTGCCAGAGCATAAAGAGTCATATCATCTCTTAACCTTAGATGCTTACTTTCAAGATCTCCAATTTCACTTTCAAGGGATTCTAACTTCGCGTTATAATTTTTATTCATGGCAGACCTAATCTTGATACATACTCCCCGTATTGTACTTTTCATAGCATCCCATCTAATAAGATCAGATGTGTCCCCTTCTTTATTAATTTGCAGGTAAGAGACAATGGCAGCTTGTATTGTAGATCTGTGTTGAGCATCGTTTAATATCTCATCATTCAGGCGCCAAGACGTCTGACGGGGAGATGATTTGGCATTTGCAATGGACAGGGAAATACAAGAATGATCCGACATCACACGAGGCTCTATGTTGGTAGACTCTATTCTGGGTACCCCGTTCTGTGTTATGAGGATGTAGTCAATCCTGGAGTATGAATCATGCGGTGTAGAATAAAAGGTATAATCCCTCCCTGTAGGATTCTGGAGCCTCCACGCATCCACTAAATGAAAGCGTTCACACAGATTATTGAAGGCTCTATGAGATTTGTTTGGTTTGAAAGGGCAGTGGGAGTCCCTATCTAGCGTTGCGTCTTTTGGAAGATTAAAGTCACCACCCACTACGTGAACAGCGCTATCTGGGATATTTTCCATATGTTTATTTAAGTCCTCCCAAAACTTGAGGTCACTAGTGTTAGGGGCATATATGTTTGTAACATAAAATTCCGTATTATCTTTGCTTAGTTTGGCCGTAACCCACCTCCCGTCTGAGCTAGCCTCATGAGATAAAACCTCCACCTTTGATTTCTTCGCGACAAGAATCAACACCCCATTCTTTTTGTGCACAGATTCTGCACCCACAACCTTGTTGTAAAACTTGTTCCTCAAGTGATAAAACAGTTTAGCTTCCAGCTTCGTCTCTTGTAGCAATACAATATCGCCTTTCAACCTACGCACATAATCTAATATCTTTTGTCTTTTGATCGGTTGGTTCAAACCTTTAACATTGAGTGACAATATCTTCATCCTGTCCATATTACATACTCCCATCGGAGTATTCACAGCGTTATGTGTGAACAGTTAAAGAATGCTTCATCTGGAGAAAGACATGCATCACACTTGACCAATTACATAATGTTGGACTTCCATCTCCCCGAGACCTCGAGAGGACATATGAGTGAACATAGAGGCTATAACCCACACCACCATCAGGTGTCCGTGCAATAGTGAAAATGCAAGCAAGAAGAAGAAAAAGAAGAAAAAGAAGAAGAATCAAACATAAAAGACACGTAACACATACCCTAACCCCCAATCCCCTCGACCCTCCACCCTCCCCACCCCACCTGTATTTTGTAGGCATGGTGATTGGAGAGAGAGTACGGTGCAGCCTCCCCGTGCCTAGACATATCCATATTCTTTTGGAGCATACAAGACTATTAACATTAACTGAAAACTTGTGGGTTGTTTCTAGCTATCACAACCATAATAAATCATGTACCAAGTAGCCTTGCACGTATGAAGAAATTCAAGGACTGCAAGTTAAGATATAAACGAAACAAGGCATTACCTTCGTTAGAATGAGTATCAGTACCCAATCAATACCAGCTGGTAGAGTTATAAAACTAAGTAGTGAGGCATGCAAAAACGCATTAAACGTATTAAACGAAGTAGCTCAAGGTAGAAGAATACAAATGTATAGACATGGATACCAAGTCAGAACCTTAAACCCGGCCCTAACCATGGGCCCTCAAAGTATCCTGAAAAATGTGTATAAATGTGTGAAATGTGTATAATACGGATACATATATGGAAATATGAACTATGAATCAAAAAGCCTTAAACTTTTGGCCATAATCTTTGCTTCAAAGCACCATATTCGTACGACACAATAGCTGAACATATTCATTTGTTCTGCTTAACAACCAAGAATTGAAACCCATTGGAAAATACGTGTTGCAGGACGCCCTTCATTTATAACCTGAGGCTGAAGCCTGGCCAGCGGAGCTTTCAGGATTATTCGTCTCCATGTCCAAGTCCTCAGGGCCATCCAGCATACGTTTCAATTTCAGTGGATCTGAAAAAATGTGTGGAGAGCCCTGGATAATCACTCGATACCTTGCCGGACCGATGAAACCATATTGGAAGCCCCTTTTCTTCAGTTGCGGTCGAAGCGCCAAGAATGCCTTCCTGACGTCCACTGTCTCTTTACTGTAGTCTTGAGATATATAGACCTTAGCAGATTTCCACAAAATGTGATTGTTTTTACGCATGAAGGTAAGAATCTGTTCTACATGCTGGTACCGGAGCGGTTTGCAAACAATAGCTCTGGGACCCTTTTGATCCTTTGAGATCCTGGCCGGGACTCTATGGGCTCTATCAAATTCCAGTGGGTGTGTAAACGTCATGTTTGTAGCTTGGGTAAACCAGGATTCAAGAAACGCCACGCAGCTCCCCAGTTGATCCTCTGAACCTTCCGGAATTCCAAAAATGCGTAGGTTCCCCCTTCGATTACGATCCTCCAATTCAGCAAGTTTCCGAGTTGTTTGATCCGCTGCTATGCACAAGCGTTTAACTGCGTTGCAGGTCTTCACTTCCATATCCTCGAGTTTGCTAATCCTCGTTTCCGCTTCTAAAAGTTTTGCATTGGTGTCGCGGTTATCTTGCCTGATTGCTGCCACCTCTTCTTTTGTCGCTTTCGCCAGATCCCTGACTTCATCAAGTCTGTTAAGTATTAAATCTATAGGATCCGGGTTATCCTTCCTCCCTTTGCCTGGTGAGGGCAGATCAGACTTAACTCTCTTTAGGCTTTTTGCTAGCTCTTTGTCTGACATGTTCGCTCGTGATGTAGACTGACTGATGTAGACTGACTGATCGTGGGCAGTGATACACCTAATTCGTGCCTGACCGCAGTGGCGCACTTTCTTTTCCAGGCTCCGGAAAATGCCCTATTTGTTCCTATTTGTTCCCCAGATGACCACTGAGAAAGCCGTGATAGCCAGGAGCCGGCAATCAATGAAGCTGTCTATTAGTTTGAACAGGTCGATCACTGTGCTGAAGGCGCCATTCTTAACTCAGGGTGGAAGTTTGCGTCGCCATTTTGGAGTATACCATAGCTTAAAGTAGGCAATATGTGTGGAGTGGAACTCTCACTCAATCGCATTGCAGTGACACAGCGTGTGGTAGGCGCAATCTCCAATCATACATTCAGAATCTTCACTTTTTTGCAGTCTTTACTAGACTTTACCAGCCTTTACCAGCCTCTGCCCATTATAAAACAACAACTACTCATTCCTTCATGTTGAGCCAGCACCCAGCCACCATAGCGTATGAGATTGTGGCAGCCCTGGTGTCTCAGCAGTATCAAAGTATTCGGGTTAATTTGGAAACATGGTCAGACTACACATATGAGATCATTATCAATCCTCAGGGGCCAAAATCATCCCAAAAAGCACATTTCTGCTTGCCATCAAGTTACCGATTTGAATGTTTTTAATGAGTTCAATGACCAAACGTTTCCAGGCACAAACGTTTTTTAACTCCTTTACCCCGGTGAAAACGCTCATCTCATGTGGGCAGAATCAATCTGTAGGCAGAATCAATCTGTAGGTGTGCAGGTCTACCAAATGCGTTACGCCGCCATTTTGTGTGTTGCTAGCGGTGGCTGCTTCTGTGCTCTTTTGTTGTGCCCGCCAAGCGTTTCAAGCGTTTCAATTACTCACTGTTTCTCCTCCCGCTACCCTTTCCGTGCAACTCACAGTCCGGTTCACCGCCGAATCCTTCAGAGCCTGCTCTCATCTCGAGCGGGACCCTCGATCTCTGTCTGCCGGCGTCTACGGTGGTTTGCTGGGCGGACACGTAGCCTTCCTCCCGCCGTCCTTCACCAGCGCCCGGCAGCGCCCGGAGCGGAGCTGCAATCATGCAAAACCGGACTTCTCCTTCACGCAGCTCGTCGACTGAGCGCTCTTTATGACCCGCTCACATTCCGCCGTCCAATTCTTTTATTTTTCCGGCGCTGGAGAGTTTTTGTACGCTCCAGTTCTTAGACGTTTCCTTCGGCACGAGCAGAGGGACTCAGAGCGCCGCCATCTCCCTCGGCGTCCAAACCACGCCCCATGATTCCCTTTTTCTGTTCCCCAACCCCCCATGTATGGTATTGTTCTGCATCACTTGTTTTCTTAATAAACTTACTTTCTAAACTAAAATAAATAAATAAAAAAAAAAAAAAAAAAAATAAGCTCCCATGTCCTGTGCAACAATATTCTGCAGGGAAACCTTTAGTTTGATGGAAACATCAAAAGATTCAGCAGTGCCCTCATGTATTTGTTTTGTAGAGGAAGGATGAAGAATAGCATATGTTTAAGTGTCTCACCTGGAGACTCAAAACCAGAAATTCTTTGCCTCTGGCATTGGTCACATTCGAAATGTCTTGAACAGGTTATATCCTGCCCAAAGATGACTTTTTTTACTTTAGCTACTTCAGAGCATGTAGGAGGTCTGTAAATTCAAGAAAAAGCATATGATGCCTTGCAGTTTCATTGAATGAGGTTGAAGCCTAAGTGATGAGGTTGAGCGCCAGGAAGATTTAGTAGGTCTGGAAGAGATTTAGTTTGGAAGTCAAGAAGATTAGGATCTTCAACAATCTCTAGTAAACCATATAAGCTCAGTTTGTTGCTACAACTTCTATTTTCCAAATCTGTGTGGAGTTTTAATGTGTAAACTCTTGCTCAAGTAAATGGATCCACATAGATACATTTTGAACAACAGATGCATTGCTCCATTTCAATCATCTAGTTTTCAACAAAAATGCGTCTGTCTTCTATCTGCTTAAGTTTCTTATTGGTAGCATTCATGAAGGGTTTGACGACCCTCACTTCATATAATATGTTATCCAAAATCAGGTTGCTAGATGAAGCAATGCGATCATTTTTGGCTCTTTTAGATTTATGTCTAGAATTTAAATATTTGAGGAGAGAGAGAGAGAGATAGAGAGGCATCATGTTATAGAGAAAAGTAAGCAAATCAATGATGCAAGAGCCTGTCTATGAGAAAGTGGCTCTATATATACTGGACAATAAGACAGTACAGTGTGTATAGAGTCCACAAACCCCAAAGGTATAACAGAGGTTAAAGTCAGAACTGACCTTACTCTCCAAAGTGGTAGCTTGGTCGAGCAGTAAGGCAGTACCAGAGGACAGTGTAAAGCATTTGTTGTACACACTCAGTTAGCAAAAGGTTTCACACACTGAAGAACTGAACTCCAGGCCAATTGTTATTATATCCTCAGATATAGTTGTTTTATTCTTAGAACCAATAGTTATAAAAGTATACTTTTCGTGATACAATTATTCTCATGTAAATACTTTGCAGAGGAGCAATACGTTTGTACACACAATAATTACATGATAGCCAATAAGCAATACAGTTCGGAAACACACTTTAGCATTGAACTCAAATAAATATAATACACATAATATATGGGTGAGCTGACCCAAATTAGAGGTTTAATGCCAGCTCTGGTTAGACCAATATATGGAAGACAGGTGGGGGACGGCAGTAATAAGGTGGAGGAGGATGTGTTAGGGGCCCCAAACTTAACGAAAGAGGAACCATTAGTATATATATCCAGGCAGCCAATGATTGTGAAAAAATGGGGGGAAATGAGATATCATACGGGTAGATTCCCGAGAAGAGAGGCTACTCGTATAAAAAGTTGCCTAGAAAAAAACCCTACCAGGAATTTGAGTAGAGGGAAAGGAGAAACAAAGGAAGTAGGAGGTAACAAGGGGGGAAACATTCAGAGATCAAAGGTGAATAATAATGTAAAGCCACAAATGGAACAGAAAGAACAATGGAACAGATCAGTAAAACCAAAGCCTAATAAAAGTGGGTTGGCTCCTATAACAAGGGAGTTAGAGGTTATAGAGGAGGAAAGTATGAAAAGGAACCTTCAGGATCTCGAGAAACACCAAGGTGCAGCAGGGTCGCGATTGACGACAACAAGAGGGACCAAATGTCTATGAAAAGGTAAGCTACCTCAAAGGGGGTTACCACGGGGCCAGGCAAACAGGCTCTAACGATCTATGGATTTTCCTAAAACCCGAAAATGGTGGTAAAGGGGGAAAAAAAGCTAGGAAACTATACCCATTAAATCAATCTCAGCTTTTATACATAATGGGTAAATGTGCAAGTCTTAGGAGTATTGGTACAATGGACCTCAAAGAAGTAGGATTTGTTGCAAGCAGTACAGGAGAAGAGGCGACTAAGGTACTCTTTCATTCTGCTTGGGTGAAAGAAGCGGTGGAAAAAGCAAAAAATGAGTTACAAAAGGATGGGATCAGACTGGTAAGGAAGGAGGAAATACAGGGACAGTATTTCCTGACGAACCATGCTGGTCTAGGGTTACGGCAGATAAGGTTAATTAATTCGAACTGGAATAATAAGGAGAATATTGCAATCACTGTAACTGACTGTGAAGCTGCAGGGTATGGGGAAGGTGTATTTGCTAGAAATAGATATGAAGTCCTAGCACCCCTAGAATCTAGGGAGTACGATGAGGAGGGATTTCTAAGCAAAATCGATTAGGAGAATGGGTCGTCACACAGCCTTTCAGTTCTATCATGGAATATAAATGGCTACAAGAAAAT
Source organism: Lissotriton helveticus (assembly GCF_964261635.1). NCBI lineage: Eukaryota > Metazoa > Chordata > Amphibia > Caudata > Salamandridae > Lissotriton > Lissotriton helveticus. The sequence continues at coordinate 1,868,507,404 of NC_136067.1, forward strand.
ATCGGCACAGATCGAGTTCGATAAAATTATAAAGAGTAACGACAACGTGTGCCTTCAGGAGACATGGCTGTGTGACGATACCCTAAATTCCTTAGTTATAGAAGGATTTGCCCAATACGCTAAAACAGCAAAGAAAAATAATCTGGGGAGGCCATCAGGGGGTCACCTAACGCTAATCTCCACACAGATAGTCAGGAGGGTTGAAAGGTTTAATTTACTTAGTGAGTGGGCACTAGGTTGCAGAATCTTATTGCAGAAGGCAGATCTCAGATATGAGGGAATATGCATTATAAATGTGTATATAAAGAAGGGAAAGGCCCATGAATATAAGGAGAATTTGGGTAAACTGGAAGAAGATCTGGAGTTAACTAGTGCCAAGCATCTGAAGGATTTAGTACTAGTAGTAGGTGATTTTAACCATAGATTGGACCCCAAAAAGGTGGACAGTTGGCACAAAGAACTGCTAGAAGCACATAATATTGAAGCTGCACTCTTTCCAAAGGGGGAGCTCTCACAGCAGGATGAGTCACTTAGTCAGCTAATGGGGTCCTTGGGCATGGTATGTGCAAATGGAAGATTTCAGCAAGACCAGCCCGCAGGAAAGACTTTTGTGAGGGGCCAGCAACCTTGCCCAATAGACTATATGTTCTGTCAGGCCTGGTGCTTCCATCAAATAAGAAATTTTGAGGTGGTGAAAATGACAGGTAGTGACCATTTTCCTTTGAAGTTAGAAATACGCATTCCAAAATGTAAAAGTAGAGAGAGAGTTCTACAGGTCCATGTTGATTACCCCAAACGATTAACAACCTGTATATCAGACGAACAGATAGAAAAGCTTAGGCTAATTCAGCAGTCAATCCCAACTGAAGAAATTAATTCTAATGCAGGAATCCCGTGGTTTGAATTAACCATAGGTAAGCTGGCAGATTCCCTCAAGAAGGAATTCAAGGTAAAAAAGTCAGGACTGGGCAACTATGTAGTTAATAAAAATAGGAAACCCTGGTTTGACGAAGAATGCAGGGTAGCTAAGGCCCTGATAAGACAGAAGGAGAGAAGAGTAAGGGCCATGTTCAAAGTGGACCTATATCAGACACTTCAGTAACTAAGGTTAAAGTATAAAACATTAATTCGGAATAAAAAAAGAAGGTATGAAGAGAAATGTTGGGCAAATATGTTGGAGGTGATTGAAACCAAGGATGTGCGAGGGTTCTGGAAATTAGTCCAAGAGAGTTTGGGCGGTAAATCCGGTTCCTTGGCCTGTATGGTCCCGGAAGATGATTGGGTAGGCTATCTGGAAGAAATCTATGGAAGATGGCCGACACAACCAATACCGGGAACCTTAGGTTGGCCAAGGATGAGGGATGATATAAAGGACTACTTTACCCCAAGTTATATAACGGAGATTATAGCTAGTTTGAACCTTACCCGTGCCGCAGGACCAGATAACCTCCCAGCAGTGATAATTAAACCGAGGCCTGAATGGTGGGCAGAGTTTTTTGCAAAGATGTTCCTGGTAATCCTGGATACGGGAATCATCCCAGAAAGTTGGAATGGCGCAATTATTAGGCCTATTCATAAAAAGGGTAGCCACACAATACCGAAAAATTATAGGCTTATAAACCTCCTCGATATAGGGGAAAAAGTTTTTGCAAAAGTAATTTTAAACTTATTAAAAGATTGGGCAGAGGAAAACCAAACCACCCCCCCGGAACAGGGTGGGTTTAAAGCCGGCCACTCTACTATCAATCATTATTTTGCTCTTTGGGCCATAGCACGGAAGTCAATAGAATCGCGGGGTAGGTTATTCTGTTGTTTCGTTGACTTCCGTGCAGCCTTTGATCTAGTGGACCAGGAGCTGCTGTGGGAGGCCCTAATTAGTCAGGGAATTCCTAATGATATACTGTGGCTGCTACAAATGCTCCACACTAAAAACTGGGCACAGATAATTTTAGACATAGATGGTAGTCTATCAGGGAAAATAGAAATTGGAAATGGTCTGCGTCAGGGATGTGTATTAGCTCCCCTGTTGTTCTCCTTGTTCCTAGCAGACCTACCATCAATGTTGGGGAACACAACTGGGGCAAGCCCGAAACTAAAAGGCAAGCAGATAGCATGCCTACTCTATGCCGACGATCTGGTGATTATGGACCAGACCGAGGTTGGCTTGCAAAGAAAACTAAATGCTTTCAATGACTACTGCTTAAGAAAAAAACTAGTGATAAATATGGATAAGACCAAAACATTGAGCTTTGGCAGGAAGAAATCTGAGTTCTCATGGTGGATTGGGTCAGAAAAAGTGGAATCAGTAACAGAGTATAGATACTTGGGGTTATGGTTCCAGCAGAATTTGAAATGGAATACCCACTTAGAGGCATCTAAAGTAAGAACCTCTGCATCGATTAGCGGTCTGATATTGTTTAATAAAGCCTGTGGTGCTATGACCGACAAACCAGTGCTAAAAGCCTATGCTGCTATTGTACCCCCGCAATACTTGTATGGCGCTGAACTGTTGTTCCTAAGTGGTAAGGAAAACTGGGATGTGGAAGAAGGTAAAAACCTAAAAAAGTTATTTACGCTCCCCCGGTCAGCAATGGTTTAGGCAGTAAGACTGGAACTAGGCCTGACTTCATGGGGTATACAAGTTGGTATGGCCCTTTTGCGCTTTTGCCAATGCTTTGAAATAGGCGCAATTAACAAAATATCTCAATGGGGCAAAAATGAAATACAGGACAGCGAACTAAAATGGGCAAGAGAGACCAGGGGGAAAGTAACAAAGCTATGCTTGAAAATGAGAGTTAATGTGTGCCCTACTGTCTCCGTGGCTAATATTGATAAAAAGTTACTCAGGTCGACGGGGAAGGAAATATCGCATGCACAGGACAAAATCTATCTTGCAAGTAAAGCTTCGACCAGTTTTATGATTGATGCATGGAATAATGTTTATTGCTTCCCCTACATAGATAAGTTACCGGACCGCCAATTACGAAATGAGGTTCTGAGGGTTAGAATTGGGGTTAACCCTTGTTATATGAACAACTCAGTAAAGCGGGCCATGATCAATGAGGAGGGAAGCTGTACTTGCTCTTTAGGGTCCAAATGTGATATGCTGCATATCTTATTGGATTGTCTGAAGTTTTTGGACTGGCGTATCAAATTTTTAAAACCGATTCTTATGAAATATGAGTTTAAAACAAGGACCCAGGCTGTGACACTGATGACAGAAATGTCCCACTTAGATATTGCTGTGGCAATGGGAAATATATGCAAAAAGTGAAGGCAGTTTTATATCTTTTAAACGAGTTTTAATAATTAGTATTTTTAAAATATGTTTTAGGGTGTTTATATGTGTTAATGAAATGTTTTATTTAACTCTTGGATGAATTTTTTATCGATATGTATTGTTTGTGGACCAACGGTCCAAATAAACGTGAAATAAACTTGAAAACATAATATATGATAATAGCCATCTATTACAGATTCAACTATGGCCAGTTTTCAATTAGGGTTCAGAGCATTATTGCTTGTAGGGTACCCAATACTGGCATGACATGGCCACAGTTTATGCTCCCCTGGTAATTTGGGTACGGGAATTGTGGTTAGGGCATTGCTGAATGTCATGTCCTCTTCCCATTGCAATGGAGCACACATGTGCTGTACAAGTTCGCCATAGCCTGCATAATTCCTCAGAATATGGGGGACCGGGCCAAGCAAACATGTGCACCAGTCCAATCTTCTGCAATGTAAAAGTTATACTGGAGAAACCCTGTGCTGTCCTGGCCCTTGTGTTCTGCAGCATTAGGTGGACATGGGGGACCCGACCAGAAAACTGCTGCTCTGCTGTCGTCCTCTAAAATGTGAAGTCGGTACCTGAATAGCATTTCAGCATTCTCCTGTTGTCCCCTCTTACCCAAGCACAAAGAAAAGGGCTGAGTTGACCTCCCCCCCCACACTTGGGCATTGTGGAAGAGCCGGGTATTTAACCCCTCCTCGCACTTGCATAAAGTGTTTTTTTTTTGGAAGGCCCACTTGGACAATGCGGGGGAGGAGCCACTTCCCAAAAACCTTGGGCAAGGCAATGGGGCTGTTTAGATGCTTCTCTCACACTTGACAGTGTGTCAGCTTCCCTAACCCTGCCACTTGTAATGGTGAGAAGGGGTTGTTTTGGAAACCCCCTCATTTGTGCAATGATGGGTGAGGGGACTGTCTCATCTCTGGGCCTTGAAGAAGATGAGGGGTGGTGTGTGGAGGGACATCCCTGCACTTCGGCATCCTCCCTGTCAGGTCCTTAGGCAGGGCGGGGAAGGGAATAAAATGCAAAAAGATACATACTAAGACATGAAATGTACACCCACATTTTTGCTTATATCTCAGGAATGTCTGATCAGATTTTCGCCAAACCAAAAGGAAATTGGTGGTCATTTGTTCAGCCATTTTGGCCAAGTTTTGCACTTGAAAGTTGCCTAAAAGCAACAACATGTACTACTTTGTGCTGCTTTGAGTTACTTTGTGTCAAGAGAGCATCCCATGTGTAGTACATGGGCGTTCCCAAGTTACCTCTCAGGCTATTTTCACCACAAATGTATGCTTCCTTGAGGCAGGCACAACGTAGAAGGAATGTATTTATTTCTCTAAACTTTTCAAACTTTGCATGTGTGCTGCACTGAACAAGTGGGTAAAGTCTGAAAGCAATTTACTCATTGAGTTTTGTCTTGAAAATGTTTTCCAGTACAAAACCTATGCTCGACTCATGCACACACTTTTGCACTATGGTGCCGAGGTGTGTGCGTGGCTCTATGCAGCCTGATTATGCGTCAGCACTTGAGAGAAGAGCAGCAGCAGCATACATTTGTAGATATGGTGCTATGCTGCTCTCCCTTTTCAGTAACTCTTGCTAGTTCTGTGTTCCAAGTCATTGAGGCATGGCGTCTGTGAGATGGTGAACAATGTTTTCTGAGATTAATTGTACTGTACTTTAGCACTTTGGTAATAAATGTCTGAATCTGCATTAATTTATTCAGTTCTACTAAGTACAGTGCATGTTATAGTGCCATGACAATTGTCTGCACATTTTCATGCAAATCTATAAAAAAGTACCAAAATCATTAGCAAATTAAAGTTTTTTTAAACCCCCACCCGCAATTTAACTTAGACCCTCTTTTTTGGATCTTGTTAAAACCTCAAATCCCTGCACTGAGCTTAACTTGATAAAGCCCGCAAAATTTAATGATGAACCGTAGCCGCTATCGATACTGCATTGACAAGTTTGAGCAGATTAGTTAAAAATTGTCAAAAATTGCCTTATCAATTAAACTCATACTTAAGTGTAAGTTCACAGTTATTATTATTGAGTTTTTAACATATCACAAATTCAAAGAACATCCATTTGGATTTCCCCATGACAATCTCATGCAGATCCATGAAGCTGGGGCAAAGTAAAAGGGAGGATCCCAAAAGCGGCCATTTCGCATTATAATTCCCATAGGTTTCTTTGCTCTTTAATACAGGAAAAAATTGCGGACCAGAGTTGCACATAATTTGGTGTTAAAGTAGAAATGTATGCATGGATTGCACTTTTGTTGGTGTGGTATAACTCCATTTGCTAGGTGTCAAGAAATTACTGTTTAAAAAGGTGCTCAGGTTGGGTACAAAAAGGTTACATTTTACAGATATTTGGACCTTAAATTGCAGATAATCCACGGATTTATGAATCCACTTAAGATTTATTTTCCAATTGAAAAAAATAAAAGCCACCCATTTGGTTTAGGGAGCTTTTTCTCTCTTTATAGGTTGCAAATTCGCAAACACAATTCACATTTGTGACCCTGCCATGATCTAATTGCCTGGCAATCACAGAAACATTTCTTTTGGGTGCAACAGAAGTGTACTGAGCATTGTGTTGGCAAAAAGGAAAAGAAAAAGGTGTAAAGGGTAGGATGAGCTTACCCTGGCCCCAAAGCTGATGTGGCGGGGGCCAAAGCCGCCACCCTGGTTATAAAATGAAAATCATAAATATGATTTTAAGCACAAGATTTGCAAAACAAATTTGCAGATCTAAGACCGTCAGGATTCCCAAATCTAGCATAAAAATTAAAAAAACACATTTAAAGCACTAATGCTGTTTTGGGATAATGGTCACATTTGGGAGATAGCTGCATGTATCCGGTTAAGAACAGGGCCTGGCTGCAGTCCAGGCCCTGTAGCCAGCCCTATCAGCACAGTCGAAGGCTGTGCATTGCAGGGATTTCGGCACTCATAAAAAGTTGGGTGCAGGGACTGATCAGAGGTTAAAGACTGTGCACGGCAAAGGTTGGCTGCCCATGAAGGGTTGGGTACCAGGCTGGCCACAGGCAAATCCTTGAGGTCAACCCTACTGCAGATGGTCAAAGTCTGTGGCAGGAGGTAATGGCCACCTGTGGGAAACCCCCACTGTACATGGCTGAAGTCTGTGTGCTGCAGGTGTTATCCACCCATTAGGAGTAATGCCATGCTGAAGAATGTGAACAGTGTATGTTATCAGGCTTTGGTGGGTAGGGTACATGAGCTATCTAGAGTTCAGGTCCTGTGGACAGCCCCATGCTGTGCATGGCTGAAATCTGTGCCTAGATGAGTTTGGTCACCCATGGAAGGTTGGCTGCAGAGCTTGGCTGGACACCGTTGGCTGTGGGTGATGGCTGCCATTGGGGAGTTGGGCATATATTTTGGTGTTGTAGATCCACTCCATTTAGAGGAGCTGTTCTCCACCTCATTACAAGGAAATACCCACACTTCAATTTTTTTTGTTTTGCATAATTTTGTGCAGTACTCTAAGCAGCTAGGCTCACGTCTGCATATATTCTGTATGTTTAGATATGTTGAGATTTCTTCACACAGAAGTATAAGTATATCTCGCATGGCCCTAATATTTATTTACTACATTTGTATTCTTCAGATACAATAAATGATGCCATACAGCTGACGTCGTCTAATAATGCAATGCTAATACATACTGCTACATTCACAGGACAGTGTAGCTGCTCAGGTGTCAATAGGCCTATCTGTATATTGAGGTTCTAACAGTAACTCCTTGCACAATCTGATAGAGGATTAGGTATGCTGCATTTCCACACATTTGATCTGTTGTTAATTATTGTTCTTTTTAAGTCATATAGCTCCTATTGCCCCAACCCAGAGATCTTCAGTGCTAGGGTATTACACTGGAGTTCACCCTCCCACTTACAAAGCTTTCTGAAATTACACTATGTGAAATAGTTAGATCATGTGAAATCATTCCAGCAACTGTTCTTGCATTGGTCTGTGGTCAAGAGAGATTTTTTTAATGCTGCACTTAATTACTGAGCACTTGACAGGGATCCATGCCAGGGTAATATAAAAGCAACATCACAATTTACTCTAGCTACTTATAATCATTTGTACTAAAATCTTGAAACATTTTGTTCTGATGCAGAAATATTATCTCACCCTAAAGCACTTAAAGGCATGTGTATTTTATCACTGCTAATTTTATTAAGATCCATGTTTAAATCTTAAATGATAAAATGTTTTATTGATTGATTATTTAAAATCTTTACCAAAAACGAATACACAATATAACATTTCAATTAGAATACAGTAAAAGGGCGATAATTTTAAAAATAAGCAATCATTTCATAATGTTAAAATTTCAGAAATATAAACAGTATAATAGTTAATGCTTTAAAAATTCCAGTTTTCTCCATGCACTTATTAAGAATTTTGAGAGGGCAGAGTTAATATATATATCTTCCAAGCAAAGACACTGGATTAGTGCTTGTCTACATGTCCTTATTGATCTTTTGTTAAAGTGCCTTTTTAAAAGTATTAATCTTTCATTTTTTAGTTCTGGGCAGAGGCATAATAGATGTATGATATTTTCTTCTCCTGTATTACACAGCCGACATGATATGTTGTTTTCAAGCTTTTTCCATGGCAGCGCATGAGATTCTCCAGGCAGGATTCCGAACCGGGCATTCATGAATATATTTTTATATTTCCAAGTCCAAGCTGTATTTAAATATTGTTGCGGACTCTTTTTTTTATAACTATTTATTATAGACCAAGCATGTTTCCTTTTAACCAGGGACTCTTTGTCACTTATTATAGATAGGATATCAGTTGTCTTATTTACAATTTTTTTGAAAGATTCCTGAGGAATAGTGGTCATCCAAATCTCCTTCAGCCCAAATTCATCCAAAGCCTTCTCGAGATACTTCCAAACAGATAGTTTATTATTGCCCTCTACTTCTTTCCATAAAAGCTCCGAGATTAAATTGTCCTTGTCATTTTTTACCCTATACCATACTTTAATTGTGTTACCCATCCGAGCATATAGTTGGTTATTCAAGCCAAATTCTAGTCTAATTTGGGACTGTGAGGCATTTTTTGGTAAACAGAAAAGAGATCGAAAAGTTTTCGAGATTTCTTTGTTTATTATTATTGCGTCCTTTCCGTTCAATGCTTCGCTGCCGTAGGTTAGGGAGGGTAGCAATTTTGCAGATATGACCTTGAGTAGCGGCTGGTAGGTTAAGTTACTGGTGGATTTTTTTATCATACCAAATGCACCTGTTAGGGAGTTCGCCTTCCGGGTAATGTCCAATATCTGGGGTTTAAAGCTACCATTGTCATCAAAAACCAGTCCTAGGTATCTATAGGTTTTTGTTTGCTCCAATTTTTCCTTACCTAAGAACCATTTCATATTGTATTTCCTTCTTAGATTTTTTGAGACAACCATAACTTTAGATTTGGATTCATTTATTACCATTTTATTTTTTATTGCGTACTCCTGTATACGTGTAATTAACCTTTGCAAGCCTACCTTTGTTCTACTTAAAAGAATAACATCATCTGCATATAGCAAATTTGATATGTGCTTATCTGCAAGTTTCAGTGGATGGGCATTTATCTTATTCAGTGTTTCAGTTAGATCAGTTAAAAACAGATTAAATAATAAAGGTGCCAATACGCAGCCTTGCTTCACGCCGCCAAGAGTTGGTATTTCCTTAGTTAATGATCTGCCGTTCCCAATACGAACTTTGGCCCAAGTTTTTGTATACAGGAGACTGATCAGGTATATTAAAGGCTGAGGAATCCCTTGTGCTTGCAACTTTTTCCATAAAAGATCTCGGTTGACACAGTCAAAAGCTGATTTAAAATCAACAAAACATAGAAACAGTGATTCGCCCTTTAAGATTGCCTTTTCCATTAAAATAGATAGTGCCAGGATATTAGAGGTAGTACCAAGTCCTTTAATGAAGCCGGTTTGGTTTGGCGGGAGGATGTTATACTTTTTCACCAAGTCAGATAAGATTGTTAGCAGATAGGCTGCAAAAAGTTTTGCATCAGTGTCCTGTAGCGTTATTAAACGGTAGTTTTCAGGAAGCGCCCAGTCTCCTTTTTTAAAAATTGGGGATATTAAGGAGCCTCTCCAGCTTTCAGGTATCTCCCCTTTAGTAACTATTTCTTTAAAGACCTTTACAAGTACTTCGGCCCATATTTCCGGATCGTCTTTGTATATAGAAAAGGGTATCCCGTTCGGTCCTGGTGCTCCATTTTTCTGCTTCTTTATTAGTTTAACAATCTGCTCCTGTGTTATCTCCATGACTGGTTCTTGATTTGTTATTGCAGTTTCATTCCATGTGCTATGGTCTTCAATTGCCTGTACTGCTGGATGGGGATTTAGATGATGGCTTAAAAAATTTACCCATTCTGTTTCAGTCAATACTGATGAGACTATTGCTTTATCCGGCCTATTTAGGGTATTAACCATCTTCCAGAACTCCCTCGAATTTCCTAGGTTACTAGCATAAAATATACGAGTCCAAAGAGCGTTATTGGCTTCAGTTTTTTCATTCCATATTATCTTCTTTAGATTTTTGTTTGCCACTTTCAGGGCAGTTCTAGTTTCTTCTTTATCTGGAAATTTAGTCAGCTCTTTCCTTAATCTATTTCTGGTTCGTTTCATTTTCTGCACTGCGCATGTGAGGTTGATATTGGTTACCCTCTTTATCACCTGAGTCATTTGGCCATCTCTAATGATATTGGAATTACCTTTACTAGTAGACAGTCTGGCAGTGAAACTGGCCCATTGTTCGATTACTGATGCAAATGGTGCCTCTTCACTGCATTCCTGTAGCCGTTTTAATGCCAGATCACTTGTCAGTTGGTTGTTTCGAGATTCTGTTTCCCAAGTTAACTTTTTATAATTAGTGGTTCCAATTTGACCTTCAGTTGTTAAATAGATTTGGTGATTTTTATTTTTGAATGTTGTGGTAATGATTTGCTGACAATGATCACTCTCCAAGACTTGCTTTAGATGGTATGATGTACAGTTGCCAAAGATATTTAGTGATACCATAGTATAATCTATGCGGGATTTAGTACTGTGGGTGTAATAGGACCATGCCGGTGGTGAGTCTGTTGAAAATCTTCCATTGAGTGTTCGTAGCCCCAAGGCTTCCATATCCTTTATAAAATTTATACCTAATTGTTGAAGGCCTTGTTTATTCAAAGGGTCTGTTACCTGAACCGGGATTGACCATTGCTGGTCTTGCGATTGCGTTACTTCGTCCCTTGTAAATGGTATTAAAAGATTGAGATTGAAATCTCCTGAAATAATAAAATCCATAAAGGGATCCTCAATCCTTTGCTCAAGCAGGTACGTGGACAGTGCTGCACACATGGTTTTCCTGGAGATGAGTGTAGGAGGGATATATATGTTAACCAGCTTCAATGATCTTTTTTGTCCATACATCCAATACCTCACCAATATAGACTGAAACTTCATACTGTTTGTAAATATTTCAGCATGCTCCACGTTGAGATCAATTGAAATGAAAATTGCTAGCCCACCTGAAGGGCGTCCATAAGAGCTTTCCTTGATAGCAGGTATGTAGTATCCTTTATAGCCATGTATTATAAACGGGGTTATTGCCCAGGTCTCTTGTAGCAATATTATTTGATAACGCTTAAGTAGCTCGGTTATTTTATCTAATTTATTAGTTATACCATTTACGTTCCATGAACAAATCGTTATTTCCGTAAAGGGTTTATTTGTAATTTTGGCTGTTTTTTCATGTTTTGTTTGTCAATAGGTATTATTTCCATGTAGGGCACTCTTAATCCATAAATCATTTATACCAATTTCAGTTTTATCAATAGTGTCTTTTGTTTGGTCTAGCACTCCTTTATCTATCCGTTGATTTGGATTTCTAAGAACCGAATAGGTTTGGAGGCCCTTTTTGCCTTTTTCTGGACCATTCAGATTTAATGCTTTCAGAAGCGGTGTGGGATATTCTTTAGGCATGATTCTATTAACCAATATTCCCCATTTACGGAAGGTGTCTTCTTGTCTTATAATGTGCTCAGCTATGACAGGGGAGGCAAGTGTTATTATTGTTGTTGGTAATTGGCCATCTGGGTTTTCTAAGAATCCAACAGTATCAATATCTTTAGTTGTCACTTTTTCCAAAGACGGGACTGATGAAAAAAGGCGCAATAAGTTGCCTCTATTGAGCGTATCCTGTCGACCTCTAGACTCATATATAGGTTTAAATGTTAGTTGTTCCCTTTTATGGTCGTTTGTATCCCCTGTGTTTTGGAAATTTAACTCCCCTTTGACGATATTTATAACTCTTTCATTGTTGGCTCTTTTTACAATTTGTAATTGCTCCTTTTTTGTTGTTTCAATCACAATTTCTGTCAGTGCCATAGGTTCCAATGGCTTTGCTGGTACAACCCAAGGGAGTTGTCTTTTGTCTGTGATGGTTTTATTTGGTGTTTTTAGATTTTCTTTTACCAGTTTAGTTGACAAAAGTTCATTCCTATTTGCTTCTTCATTTTGAGCATAAAACGCTGGATATTGGACCCTTGGCACGTCGTACATTGTACCTGCGTTGTTTTCTTCCTGTACAGTGTTAGATATTTCTCGTGCTATTGGCCCATTTGTATTGCAACAATTAAATACTATTTGAGTCTCAATTTTTTCAACTTTACCACTAGGAGAGTTACTATTGGCACTTATGTGGTTTGATGTATGTTGTTTAGGTTTCTTATTTCCGCAGGTGGTATTCTCCATATTCTTGACCATATTAGTATTATTGCTTTTTTGCGCAAATATATCATAATACTTATTTTTCTCATTTGTCTGTATTGGTGACTTGTTACTTATTTCCCTGGTTATTTCCCTAATCGGTTGATTTTCTATATTTCCCTTAAGTGGTCTACTTTGTAGTGGTTCCCCTAAAGGGAATAGTCCTACTTGTTCCACTAGTTTTGCTTTATTTCGGGCTTTACGTAACTTTTTCTTGTTCCTTTTTGACATAATAAAAGGGTTCCGGTCTGTGTCATTTTTTTCCTCCATTTCAGTATATCCTTTACTTATTTCCATTTCTTGTACAATTTCTTTCTCAGTTTCAGTATTTTTAGCAATGTCTCGAGTATTTGGAGTTAATTGATCTGTCAATCGATTAATCATTTGAAGTTCAATTTGGCATGCCTTGTTCTCTTTTTTAATTTCTTTATTTCCAGTTGGGCAAATCATACCACTATTCCCACCTGTAGTCAAGTTAAGGCCCCTATTAAGTGTTGTTTTAACATCTTCTAGCATCGTACTAATAACCTCTGGTATAGTTGCTAGTTTGTTGATTATTGGTGTGTGTAAACATTCTACATATGATGTTGATTTGTCTGCCTGTACTCTGGTTATCAGGGAGTTGAGGTTAGCTAATTTGAGATCTATTCCTGCTACGGCTTTAGCCATTGCGCTTAGAATATCAATTTGGATATCCATTTTATTAGACTGAAGTGATAATGCTTCAATAGTAAGTGTTGAAGTTTGATAGAAAATATCCCAAACCGAGGCCGAGTCCTGGTTATCAATAGTTTTGTTTTTTTCACTCCCCTGCAGTTTAAGATCATTCCTAATAAAGACATTTTCGTTGTTACTAGTATTGTCTCTGCAGTCTAATAATTGTTCCGGTTCAGAGATTCGCCTTCTTTTAACTCCCGCAAGTTGTATTACCTCCATGTCTGAGTTGGCATTGGTTGCTTGTTTTGATGGTTCAGCAGGTTTGGGGTTTAATGAATCTTTTATTTGAGTACCTTGTTCTCTACTTTCCTTGTTTTAGGTTAGCCTGACATTTTCAATATCCAATGAAGCCATTTTTTCTTTACTTAGTTGACTCTTGAGCATGCAACTATCCGACGTGGTTAAGATGGTTTGATTATTAGTTGTTAGTATCCCTATTTGTGCTATATTTTTCTTTATTACAACATTGACATCCAAAGGTAGCCTAGATGGCATGGATACTATTCCTGAGACCCCATTGAGGTCATTAACAAAGGAGTCTCCGGTTTCTATCCCATCTTTAATATTCCCTATAGTAACAGATTCTTGTGAGCTCGTTATATGCATATCATCCTGATCCGAGGCTTCCATTGATATTTGATTTACAGAGTTCACTGAGCTGTTAGATTGTGTGATCACCATATTTGCCTCATTTATTCCAGGTTGTTTATATTTGCTTTCTTGGTTATTATGTGGTATAACATTAATAGGTATAATTGGGGTTTGTAAATTACCTATTGCTTGGTCGCCTTGGATAGACAATAGAACTCCTGTTGGATCCTTTAGAAAGTCAAATTTTTTTGGAATTTTAGAGGATTTTTCAAACATTCTCGCAATTGGTGAGATGAGGGTTTGTCTCAGCTCCTTAGATTGTGCCTTGGAGTTCTTTATGGTATTTGGAGCTTTAGATTTACGTGATCTACGTGCCGGGGGGGCAGATAGCCGTTCCCTCCCGGAACGCATTGTTACTAATATGGTACAGTGATATCAATGTAGTATGTAGTATGGTTTAGGACCGATCAAAACTCCCTTGTAGAAAAACTGTGTGTAATACAGCCCGTCTGTAATATCATATATACCTTGTATAATACTTTCTGCAATAAACAGTGACAGTCTTTTCAGGATTAGATTACAATAGATGTAGCTTCTTCCAGCACATGATCAACAGAAAGTATGGGAGTAGGTACTTTGAATTGCCTTATTTGCCGACCTGTCTAAGCACAGGGTAAGCACAGGCTAAGCACAGGGCTAAGCACAGGGCAGATAAGTCTTTCCGGCTTCGTGTCTCACCTTATCTTATCAATCCAAGCTGTAGATCCAAGCTGTAGACCAACTACCTCCCCAGCCTGTCTACTCACTGCTAATACACTGCTAATACACTCGATCCGCGGCCGCCAATAGCACCACGCACCGGGACCAACCAGCGTGGCAATATGACCTCAGTGCAAGCCTCCTTGTGGGGAAGTCCGTGCAAATTAATGGCCCCTTAACTTATTTGACTTATGCTGTGCCACATTTAGTTTGAGCAGTAGGCACTTTAGCTGTTTAAGCTGGTGGCTTATTGGTGCTGAGAAGAGAGTCTCAAAAATCAAAGTTCAAAGTGCCTTCATGTACTAGAATGCTGTACTGCAGGTCAGGAGCTCAGTGACCTCGCAGCTCTGGAAAAATAGACTTTCTTGTTTTGGCTGCTGCTGCTGCTGCTTCAGACACCATGCAGCGTCAGTCGCCTGCCAGAACTCTGGGGTTCAGAGGCTCTCGCCGCGCTCGTGAGGGTACCGCTACGGAGGGCTTTCCAACACTCTTTTTAAGTGGAACAGTACAGTGCAGTCGGAATCAGTCCCCACCCCCCCTGCAGTACTCGCCAAACTTGGCGCCAAACTCGGCAGTCCGCAGCCACAACCGCAGCTCTCTCACCGCGTTTAGGACGGCTCCCGGCTCCCTGCTCCTCCGCACCTCCGGCTCTGTTTAAATCTTGATAATGGTTTATTCTGAGTCAGTGGGGTGATGTCTACTGTTTCACTGACATGGAACTTAGGGTCTGATGTACTAAAAAACTATTCGTAAAAAAAGTGATATATGCTTATGTTGCTTGCTTACGTTTTTTATTTTTAACATTTTGTTGTGCTTAAGGCGATTTTAACTTGTGATTAATCTCTGTTTAGAAACTGTATTTACATTGTGAACAATCACCATTTAAAGATTGATTTTAATGTTCGATTTAAAATATGTGTTGGTATTATGCGTATTCCTGTCTCGTATTCCACACTTCAGGTCCTTCTTTCCTTTCTGCACTTGCACTTTGAATGCTCGGACTGATGCTGGTGTAACGTTAGCCCGATGCCATGTTTTACCCTCGCCAGAGCAGGCTATTTTCTGGGCACTGTTTGGTCGCCGTGCCAGCTTTCATGTGCAGGCAAGTTATTACTTTTTAAATGCAGGCTGCTGTGCAGCCATGATGATGGAATAACAAGGATGCGGCAAAGGCAACCAATGTTGGACCGGCCGTAGTGGGCATCGAGCATTTCCCCGTGAGGCTGGAAGGGTGGGGGCCAGTCTTGCAGCAGTGGGGGCAGTTTTGCTATTGGGAGACGGTTCTCCAGGGGTGCTGAAATATCGGCCCACAGTAACAAAAGGAGCAGTGCTTCAGGGCCGGACTGAGAACAGAAACCGGCCCAGGCAAACTGCTCAGCTGGCCCCCCCTGGGGTCAGGGTGAGTGCAGTTGAGCAGTTTGTGACGGCCGGTTTCGGCCGATTTTGTTACCGGGGGGCCGATATTGCCGACCCCCGGTAACAAAAACGGCCCCCCAGGGGCCCAAAACCGGCCCCCACCCTAGCGGCCTACCGGGGAAACGCCCGGTGCCCGCTATGGCCAGTCCGGCCCTGCAGTGCTTCAAACTTGCATGACCAGCTGGTCCAACAAAATTGACAGGGCTACTTTGGGTTCCCAGTGCGGCCCTGAAGGCAACCCTGTCTGCACCCTTCGGCATATAGCGCCAACTCTTCGGCCGGGTGTATTAGCCAGCATCGGTATACAACAGACCTCAACACTACATATAAGGTACTCTAGGTTTTCTTATTAAGTTTGGGGGAGGCCTTCCTATCTCATACAGTGATTAGGTCTTATTTTATCAAGGTAGCTCTTGATGGGTATACTGAGTTTGTGTTGGACATGAGATGTCTCCCTACCTTTGACCCTGTAATTGCTACTGCAAAAAAACTATTATCAACAGCAGACACAGTAGTGCAACTAGAGCCACAAAACCATCTGCAAGTCACTTGTGCAAACAATAGAAGTAAACTACACAGTGCTTAAATAAATGCATGCTCACTTATAAAGGACACAGTTATAATTCATGGGGCCCAATTATGACTTTGGCTATGCAGTGCTGGGTGCTTCCTGCTGCCGCACCACCAAAGCTGTGGTCAGACCACCTGTCTGGTGGGCTGGTTTTTGGCATTCCTGCAGTAGTGCCTCAGAAAATGGGCACCGCAGTGGGAATGCCAAAAACAGTTCCTGCACGGCAAGATTTATGGAGACCAGATAAGCACGTTGGTGAGCTAGTGACAGTCTGCAATTAGTGGACTTAATCTACTTTTGATGTGGTTCTCCAAATAAATTCTTGAGTTTACAGAAACGATATGCTGAGAACAGCTCGAAAGACAGTGGTGTAAACGTTATGCAGGTTAAGCTAAAAGTCAACCTCAAGAAGCTCTTCAAACTTATCTTGATGTTCTAAGCTGATTTTTATACTAATTAAATACTCTTAGTATCTGATCCTGGAGAAAAGACCTTTTCTATTGCACTCTCTCTGGCCGATTCTTTCTGTGTAACACAGACTTTGATACACTCCCAATCTCTCTTATGCAATCTGCCCCACTGGATTCCTCCTTAGCTGGCAACCCGAGATCATTCTGTTCACATGAAATTAGCATCACTTTAGCATCGCTTAGAGACTTCGGTCAGGTCACAGACAACAGATTCCAATAGCTTGCAGACTCCATCTCTTCTGAATTTCCTACTGACATGCTCCCTCTGAAAATCTGGCAACTTACTGCAACATCTTTATCAGAGCCACTTCAGACAATTTGCAGCTGTTGGAAATTTGCCTTCCTCCTCTGCTTTTTGCTGAATTCTAATTTGCTGGCCTTAAGAATCAGAGAACTTTAGCAGCGCTAACCAGTGCTAAAGTACATGTGCCCTCTCCCCTAAACATGGCAATATTGGTTCACATTCAATTGACATATTACATTTACTTATAAGTTCCAAGTAAAGTGCACTAAATGTGCCCTGGGCCTGTAAATTAAATGATACTAGTGGGTCTGCCGACTGGCACGGTTAGACCTAATTAACTTCAAGGCCAACCGATGGAGCAGTGATTGTCTCGCTCCAGGCTTCCTTGGCACCCTGGTTCCCTGTCCCCTCAACATTTAACCTCCTGGGCTCAGGAGCTCGATTATTTCGACCGGAACCCTTATTCTCAAAAATCTACACTGGAAATTACCAGTCCATGATGGTGCTCCCTTCCAGCCACGTTATTCGCTAATGTAGCTCTCACATGACTTCCGTAACTTGAATCATCAGTCCACTACGTCGAGCTTCTTTCATAAGAACCATATTCACATACTGCGGCTCTCATTAATATCGCATGTTCACATATCTGTCCTGATCAAGATCTCCAATTGTTGAGATTGAAACGCCGTTGACCCTTCTACAACCAAACTCCCTAAAGTTCTTGAATTAATTTATAAGGAGTTTTCCTTTCTTTTGGTTTTTGTTGTCAATGCAATGTTTGTTTTTAAAGTCTTTCTTCTCTCACCACATCACGTCTTTTGACTAAACTGTGAGCACAGGATCTATAATCCGCATATATTGTTACAGTGAATATTGTTAATAAATTAACTGTTTTACAATGTTCACTTGCATCCCTCCCTACATATGGTCTCTCCAAAACTGAGTCACGTCAAAGGAGTAATGATTAATTCATCCCCTCATTGAAAACATTTATCCTTACCTGGACCAAATAGCCTTAGCCTTGTACTAACCATTGTTCTTTTGAAAACTATCAGAAACCCCAGGTTCTATTGACAGGGATCCCCTTGTTATGTATACACACTAGTGGGTCTAAGCACGTATTGTGCCACCCACTTTAGTAGCCCTCTAACCATGGCTCAGGCCTGCCATTGCAGAGTTTGTGTGTGTAGTTTACACTGCTATTTCGACTTCGCAAAATGAACCTTTTGCCATGCCCAAAACCTTCCCTTTTTATACGAATATGTCAACCCAAAGGTAGACCCTCAACAACCTGCAGGGCAGGGTGCAATGTATTTAAAAGGCAGGACATGTCCTTTTAGGTTTTGCATGTCTTGGTAGTGAACAATACTTACATTCATTTTTCACTACTGCAAGGCCTATTTCTCCCACAGTATAACATTGGGGTTGCGTTATTACATTTTATAAGTGTCATTTCCAATTGTAAAGAGATAGACTTTTCAAGTTTGGTGTCTCTGGAATCCCAATTGAAAGTCTAAACTTATGGTAAAGTCGGGTTTTAAACTGCAGTTCTGAAAATGCCACTTTTAGAAAATTAAACAACAACAATATGGCCAGATAGATTGATTCAATATCTTATCACCCCACCTAGTCAATAATCCTAAGCAGGTAAACTTTTTGTTTAGTAATTTTTACTTAATTCATATCTTTGCAAAACATTTCAATATATCCATCTATCTGGCCATATTGTTGTTGTTTAAATTTGAGTGGTCTAGGCCAGGTAGCAAATAGACCCAAGCCTCGTTTGGTCCCACTTTTAGAAAGTTGGCATTTTTCTTACTTTAACAATTTGTTGCATGGTGCCTGTCTCTGATCACATGTCTGGGGTGGGTGGCAGTTGGGCTTTGTGGGCTTTGTGTATTCCATCTTGACAGTCACACGCAATGGGAGCTAAAGTGTGACAATTGGCTGCATCCCCCCCTGTAGTGAGTCAGGAGCGAGGGCAGGAAGAAAGGACCTCTGTGCACTTGAAATGCATGTCTTTAAAGTCTCCCCCACTTTAAAGGTACAACTGTGTATAAGTGCTGAACCTCTGACACCACCGCCTGAGTACACCTCTGGACCTCAGGAGACTCTGCCAGGAAGAAGGACTGATATGCTGCTGAAAGGACTTTCACTCTGCTGGACTTCTGTTTTACTGAAATCTTGCCTGGCTGTGCTTACTTGCTGTCTGCTGCCCCCTTGCCTGGGTGAGTGGATTGGACATGCATCACTTAAACCCATAGTGACTCCAAGGGCTAGCTGGCTGGCCTCCTTATCTGACGTCTCAGGGACATACAAGGCTTCTAACCACCCTGATGTTGCACCTGGACTCTGCCATCTGTGAGTCTGTCCTACCAAGTGGTGCCACCCCAGGACTAGACCCTGGAAAGTGGTCCTAATGTGTTTTGCTCCACTGGAACTGACTCATCCTCTGATGAAACGACGTATCGCAGCTGCTGCAATTGGATTAAAAACGGTAGATCGCCACTTGTGCGTGGATAAGGACTGGTAAAATACCGCTGCTGCATGGATTGAAATCGGCGTACTGCCAATGTTGATCGGCATTGATGCATTACCGTTGCTGCATGGATTGGAACTGGCACATCACCGCTGCTGCATGGATTGGCACCAAGGCATTGCCACTGCTGTGTGTGGTGTGTGGTGCATCCTCCACTAAACAGTTTGGAAAAAGGGGACCCCTATATACTAGTAATGCACTATATTGTAAAAATTGCGAGGTAATGGTAGGCGTGGTAAAAGTATGCGTTGTAACGTCATACATCCGCTATGGTATACAACCTTTACAACGCAACTTTTACAACAACCTACCATTACCACGCATTTTTTACAACGCAGGATCCATTACAACGCATACCATTACCACGCATGTATTTACAACGCAGGTACTTTTACAACGCATACCATTACAACGTAAGTATTGGTAAGTATATTATTTTATTAAAAATATTATTTGGGTTTTTGGGTAAAGGGGTATTTTTAGGGTTCAGGGTCAGTTTTGGGTTTTTTGGTAAAGGGGTATTTTTAGGGTTCAGGCTCAGTTTTGGGTTTTTGGGTAAAGGGGTATTTTTAGGGTTCAGGGTCAGTTTTCAGTTTTTGGGTAAAGGGGTATTTTTAGGGTTTAGGGTCAGTTTTCAGTTTTTGGGTAAAGGGGTATTTTTAGGGTTTAGGGTCAGTTTTCAGTTTTTGGGTAAAGGGGTATTTTTAGGGTTCAGGGTCAGTTTTCAGTTTTTGGGTAAAGGGGTATTTTTAGGGTTTAGGGTCAGTTTTCAGTTTTTGGGTAAAGGGGTATTTTTAGGGTTCAGGGTCAGTTTTCAGTTTTTGGGTAAAGGGGTATTTTTAGGGTTTAGGGTCAGTTTTCAGTTTTTGGGTAAAGGGGTATTTTTAGGGTTCAGGGTCAGTTTTCAGTTTTTGAGTAAAGGGGTATTTTTAGGGTTCAGGGTCAGTTTTCAATTTTTGGGTAAAGGGGTATTTTTAAGGTTCAGGGTCAGTTTTCAGTTTTTGGGTAAAGGGGTATTTTTAGGGTTCAGGGTCAGTTTTGGGTTTTTGGGTAAAGGGGTATTTTTAGGGTTCAGGATTAGTTTTGGGTTTTTGGGTAAAGGGGTATTTTTAGGGTTTAGGGTCAGTTTTGGGTTTTTGGGTAAAGGGGTATTTTTAGGGTTCAGGGTCAGTTTTGGGTTTTTGGGTAAAGTGGTATTTTTAGGGTTCAGGATTAGTTTTGGGTTTTTGGGTAAAGGGGTATTTTTAGGGTTTAGGGTCAGTTTTGAGTTTTTGGGTAAAGGGGTATTTTTAGGGTTCAGGGTCAGTTTTGGGTTTTTGGGTAAAGGGGTATTTTTAGGGTTCCGGGTCAGTTTTGGGTTTTTGGGTAAAAGGGTACAGGGTAAAAATTAAATATAATTAAATTTAAATTAAATTAAATTAAATTGATTAAATTAAATTAAATTAATTAAATTAAATTAAATTAAATTAATTAATTAAATTAAATTAAATTAAATTACATTATATTAATTTTAATTAAATTAAAATTTAAAAAATATTATATACTTACCAATACTTACGTTGTAATTGTATGCGTTGTAAAGGTATATGCGTTGTAAATACATGCGTGGTAATGGTACTTCGTTGTAATGGATTCTGCGTTGTAAAAATTGCGTGGTAATGGTAGGCGTGGTAAAAGTATGCGTTGTAACGTCATACATCCCTTGCTATACATAGGGAAACAATTATACTTTGAAAAAGGTCTATAGCCAAGTGGAAACGAGCTGAACATGCACAACAATATATATGAAAGACATTGATAAAGTTTAAAAAGTAATAATGTCGCTCAACATTACAAAAACTACTCACCCAAGTGATGAATCGGTGTTTAACTTTATTATTTATAAATTATATATATGTTTTATCTTTTTTTGGCACTCTTTTCTTTTTTTCTTATTTGTTATATAGATGATTTGCAATTCATATACAATAATATTAAAATCACAGCAGCAACATACAATACGCATAAGACAATGCAGATGATGAAGGCAATGCGGTAGGGTAACTACAAGTTACCCTACCGCATTGCCTTCATCATCTGCATTGTTGTGCATGTTCAGCTCGTTTTCACTTGGCTATAGACCTTTTTCAAAGCATCCTCCACTAAAACCCATGCAACTCCCCACAACCTCGGATTAAGGTACTTTTGTTCAGCGGACCTCACTGGGTTCCTGTATCTGGCTCACACTCCATTGCGGTCAGCCTGAAGTTTTGTGTTTGTCCCAGTCTGGCACGATCCGATATCCCATTTTAGTGCTTTATGCTTCTTAGCACTATTTTTACTTAAAACCTTTAAAAATCAATATCTCAAGTTCTACTCAATGGATTTTTGGCATTTTGGTCTTTTTTATTGATAAAGTTAAGCTCTATATTTCTAACATGGTGTGGAATCTTGTGTGGTGTCTTCACTGTTTTACTGTTTGAAGTGTTGCACAACTACTTTACACATTGCTTCTAAGTCAAGCCTAACTGCTCTGTGCCAAGCTACCAGAGGGTGAGTACAGGTTCATTTTGGGTTTGCCTGCTTCTTACCCTGACTAGGATTGTAGTTGCTGCTTGACTAGGACTCATACCCCAGTCAATCTACAATTCAATTTCTAACAGCAATGCCTCTCTGTCCACCGGCATTGTTTCCTCCGAGTGGAAGAAAATCTTGGTGGTGCCTCTATTAAACAAACCCACCACCACCCTGCAATCTTCACCAATTTTCCATTGGTCTCACTCTTCCCATTTCCAATAAAAAGTATAGAAAATATGCGAACAGGATTCTTTCTGCTCCCCCATGGGATTAATACATTGCTGGATATCGCTGAGTCAGCCTTTCGGCCTCCACAAGGAAATGAATATGCGCTCGTCTCTGTTTTAGATGATCTTCCAATGGTAGCAGATAAGGACAACTTTGTTGCTTGGTGTTATTAGATATACTGACTGCATTTGACATTATCTCATGTGAGATCATGATCTTAAAATTGGAAAAAATCGGTATTGATAGTACCACCATGAGACATCATATCCTACCAACTGAGCTCAAACAATTAAACAGCCACCATTCCAACCTCAGTTCAGGTCGTTTCGACATGGGGACCCCAAAGCTCATGATTAAGCTCTATTCTTATTAACAATTACCTCAGACATTTAGCTCAGCTGATTCCTGACCAGGCTGATGATACCCAGCATATTATCTTGATGGACAAACCAGCGTCTGCTTCATTTAAACATTTCCATCATTGCATACGCAAAATTACCAACTGGCTGACTTTTAATGCCCTCAAGTTCAATGGAGACAAGACAGAGGTGCTCGGTTGTTCGAGAAATAGAATACCATGTTCACTTCCCCTTGACTTCTGGTCTTGCCCGGTGGAATTCCCCTCCCCCTCTTCCAACTGCTGTTAGGAATCAAGGCTTTTAATTTGATTGTGATCGCTCATTCAGTTCTCGGGTCAGCAAGGTGACTTCTACTTGTTTTTCGTTACTGATAATGTTGCTTAAGGTCTTACTTCTTCTCCCATTACAGCATTGTCTTTTGGTGATTAGATCTACAATCTTGAGTCAGTTATATCACAGGAACTCCCAATTCTTGCAGCCAATCGACTATCTTATCATGTGTCTGTATATTATTCAGACTGGGGCAGCCTGACTGGCCCTATCTCTTCCTTGTCACTTGTCAGTTACTGCCTCTCTGGATAAACTCCATCGGCTTCCCCTACCTAAAATTATACTTTTTAAAGTCTCTTTGCTTAGTGCACAGAGCTATCCATCCAGTTTGACCCGTTGATCCGCAGAACAAATGTCGTCGTTATCACCTGGCTCGCCACCTTCGTTCCTCAGAAGTCAATCTTCTCATACAGCCTAAATTCAAACTATCATGGACTAGGGACTCAGCCATTTCTATGCAAGCTCCCTATCTGTGGAACCGTCTGCCGCTCTCCCTTCATTCTGCCCTTGATTTGACTCATTTCAAGAAGCATCTCAAGACCTGGCTGCACACCATTAGTCAGTAAAAGTAGCTCTGCGTGCATTCTGCCATTGCAGCAGCGGGCGCTTTTCTAGGTAATCCCAGTGCATTGCAAATGACAATAACAATAATGATGATGTTGAGGATGATGATTGATGGTGATGATTGATGATGATGATGTTGATGATGATGATTGATGATGATGATGATGATGATGGTGATGATTGATGGTGATGATTGATGATGATGATTGATGATGTTGAGGATGATGATTGATGGTGATGATTGATGATGATGATGATGATGATTTATGATGATGATGATGATGATTGATGATGATGATTATGATGATTATGATGCTTGATGATGATACTAATGAACATTTTTTCTTTTGCCCGATTTGTACACAAGTGTTAATGACTGTGTTAGTCTCAAGAAGACAGGGCCAATACAAATGTCACTTCATGCGCACTGTTAGGGCAAAAATACCCACCACTGTGCCGCGTTACATTGGTGACGTGAAGCCTTTTAGTACAAGATCACGTTCAAGGCCTTGGCCTTAAAATACACTGCCCTGAATAGTTGCTAAGCAAACAGACCGAACAATCCCCGCCGGCCCAGAGAACTGCAAATAGCCCGGGATGCTCCTGGCTCCGTTTCCACGCAGGATCTCTAGGCGAGTCGCAGCTTACTCAGCTGTGACCCGACATTATTGGCTCAGCTTACCCCAGGGTCGGGTTTCCCCGTATCCAGGGCCCGTGAAGAGGGCAGCTAAGACCCTCACTGTCTCCCAAGAGCTTTGAGCCAAAATACACCGCAGTCTACATTTTGAGCACCCAAAAACCGAGTCAGTGCAGCTTCAAGTGATTGGTGGTTGCAGATCACTAGAATGGCAAATGGTATGCATCAGTCGGGAAGATAGCTCAGTGAGTTAAGTGCTTTCAGATGATGTGTGTGTGTGATCCGCAGGTCACACGTGTGAATCACTGGAAGGGCATTCCAACACTTCATCCTTTCAATGGCTGTAACTTGAGTACATTAAACTGCATATTAATAATATCCGTCTATTACAAAACATAAAAAAGACAAACCTCTCACATTATGCCCTATTTAATTATCCTGTATTATTTACCATGTAGAGCGCTTCATGTCATGTCACACCAGTCCGTGTGTATTCTGCAGCTGCTCTGTATATGGTATCGCGCTGAAATTCGTGCTTTCAATATCGCTCTTCTTCTGCAACAATGTTGTAATCTGAGCGTCCTGTTTTTATTGCCTGCCTGTTTTTTCAATACCTGCATTCATTGAAAGCTCATTAAACCAAAAAATGACTTCAGGCTGAGCATGCTTTGCTTGTCCTCGGCCTCAGCCTCTACACAATAATAAACCAGCGTTGGCAAAGGCAACAGGTCTGGCATTGGCTGTCAGCCTTTTTTGGCTTTGTCAAAGCTTGTTTTGTTTTGACATGGTTTTTGTAAAAAGTTATTGTTTGGTGAAATGCTGAGCCTTTGCCAATATAAATAGATGGCTAAAAACAGACATATTTTTTATTTCAAAAAGCACACCTTCTCATACTAGTCTGGCACTGAAATAAACTACTTTGTGTGCAGATGTACTCTGTGTAAAAGAACAGAAAGTTGTCAATGACAATGAAGTTAGTCAATTACCGAAATGAGCTGAACCAATGAGAATGCCGTATGTTTTAGTGGGCGGAAAACATGTTAAGGACATAACAACAGACCAATGGATAAAGAGGGTTGGCTGAGAGTCCCTGTAAGTATAATCTATATATCATTTTAGTAAAATGGCCCAAACCAGTCCTTAAAGATGTCTGCCTGGCCTTGTGTCTTGCAGCAGAAGACCGAGTCTCTTGGAGGAGAGGAGGTGTCAGGATTGCCTTTCAAACAAGCACTGGTGAGGCCAAATAGGTCGCACTTATGCAAGAGCTTTTGTCTTTGTCAAAGTTTTTTAGGGGGAACATCACTTACAACGCAACTTTTACCACGCAGTGCTTTTACATCGCAGCTTTTACAACGCAAACCATTACAACGCATTGCGCTGGGGGGCGCTCTAGGATAGGGAATATATTTAATTTACTATCCAACACCTTCCCTACTATCCACGGGGACTGGAGTTGGAATAGTAAATTAAATAAATCACTATCCAGCGCCCCAAAGCACTATGCGTTGTAATGGTATGCGTTGTAAAACTCGCGTTGTAAAAGCATGCGATGTAAAAGCATGCGTTGTAATGTCGTACATCCGTTTTTAGGGCTCGGACTCCTCCCCCTGGGGAAGGAGTTAAGAGATCCTAATGTTATAAGAAAAAAAAGAAGAAGAAGAAGAAGGGCCTTGGTGAGAGGAATTCCACACATTCCTTTGCGTTTTCTGGCATCTGGTCAGTGATTCGTCTTCCCTGTGCTGTGTATGTAGTAGCCTTGAAGTGATAGGCTGTAAGTAATGTACGCGTGCCCGATGTGGCATTTTGTCTGCGAGAGCGAGCATGGCAGAGTGATTAATCTTAATTACGAGCTGTCAGAGTGCCCGTGTAATGGAAGCCAGATGATGCGAACGCGTTCACAGCGGTGAGCGCGTTCAATGTTAAATGACGAGAGGCAGCAGGCGAGGCTCACAGAAGATGACTCATACACGGATCTCTGTGTGGGCCGAGGTGTGACGGTTGTGGTGCGTTGGTATAGTTTAGTCATGGGTGGGGGCTGTGTAAGGAGGTGGGTCATTGACGAAGCTGTCTGGAGTTCGTGGGGTCCGGGGCGCGTGCACAGTGCTCACTTTGTTAATATTGGGGCGCATTGGGGGAGCCGTAAGAGGAATAACGGCGCTCTGACGGAGTCCTGCGGGGTTTGCGGTGCATGAAAGAGCTATAAAAAAAGGATGGGGGCGCGGTGATAACTGATTATCTCCTCTCGTGTGCGGTCTCTGCTAAATCACAGCCGCCGCCTGCGGATGCCTTGCCCACTATATAAATCTGCCTGAGGTGCATCCTTTTACACAAGGGAGAAAAGAGAAAAACACACGAGCTCTTAAAACGTTCCCAGATGAAAGGCGCGTCAAGCTGAGATGTAGCCGATAGCGGCTGTAATGAAGAGGCAGGCCGGGGCCTGGCTGGCAGCATGTAATCATAAATCAATAAATTGGTGAAAGCTCTTTCCAATATGAGTTTAATATATATTTTTGCACCTGTCCCTTCTCAGGGTGTACAGGACGTGCATGTACGCTCCGAGGATGGGTGGGCAGGGGATACAACGCCGACAACGCTGGAATAGAATGCGGGGCACGCACGTAGGGACCAGGCCTCCTGTCATCAGAGGTCCCCACTCCGAGTGACCCGTTCAGTGACCGAGACAGGAGGGGAAATGGAAAAACTTCCGATGCTAATTAAAAATTGAATTCTGTACATAACGCCTTCTTAGAGCTATGAGAACATAATACATATATCGAACAGTCTTATATGTGCGGTACTTTAGCTCCCGCGCAGTGCTCACTGAAGGCTCCGCTTAATTGGGCAACAGCCCTTTTGATTTCCTCGGGTCGCCGAACGCTGTGGCACTATAATACCTGAAGGCTCTCATTTCTCGAGCTCTGTGATTTCATTCCATCACTGCGTGCCACGTCGCTGCGCTGCATTAGGGCAGTGCTTTGTTTTTGTTTATCCACTTTGATAGAGCGGTAATCCGGTCTGTGGGTATTGGAACGCTTTTAGGGAGCAACTGTTACATTACACAACAACGGGTTTTTTTGTTTTTTAAATATGGGGACATTAAGAGACTAGCACCGAATCACAAGATGGTGAGCCGACATCAAAGTTGGCATGACTGGAGCAGTCCACATGCTTTACTCTACATGCAATTGCTCAGTCGTTCCTCGAGTCTGTGAATGCCCCGTGCCCTAATGGTCCTTACCTAACTCAAAAATCTGTCTCTTGCTTGGATTTGTCAAATTGCTCTTCATTTTCTGTTCTGTGTTGCTCAGGCCAGTAACCAAAGTAAACATAAAAAGAAAAAGTCAGGAACCAACCTAGCAAGACGGCTGAATTAGCCAGGTTTTATTTACTCCAAACTGGTTTTCAAATCGTTTCGCTGGCAATGATAGCCTTAGCCGTGAATTTTGGCGCTATGACCAGGACCACTAAAATTCTGCGTTTTCCGTATAATTATGAATTTGCCGCATTTGCAGCACAATCCATGCTCTCCGGAATAAACTGCAGAGTTCACCCAAAAAAATGTATCACAAACGAATCAAAACCAACAAAAAACTTGTTGCCACATGTTGCGCGCAGTGGAACCTTCGCACAGGGCGTGCAAAGGTTGACTGATCACCATTTTGTTGCTTATTTCTGCATTAGAGTGTCAAAGCCGTACCGATGAGGTGAAACCTGTGATTAAATAGTATTAACGTGTATAAATGCCAAAATTATGCGGTAAGACGAAATTAGTCACATTAAGCCGCATAATGTGACATTTCCTGCATCAGCCTTGCTGCATAATTAGGTACCTCACTACCTCATAATTCCAGTGGCCTTGGCTATGAATTCACAAGCGAGGGGAACAATCTAAGGACAAAATATTGACAAGGTTATTTTAAAAACCTGGGTCTGAACATTTAATATGGGAACAAAACAAACCTTTTAAATACATTTGAATATATTTAAATACATTTTAAACCATCGTTAATACATAGCGATGAGCATTTGGAGTGGTTTGACTTCAAACCGAAAAACAGTTTAGTCATTGGGGGCTATTGCTCAGGTCAACTCTCTACTGACTTAACCCAGCCATGGCAGAAACAACCACCAGAAGCAAGTCTGTTGAGTGCAGAGTGCTGTTGAGTGCAGAGTGCTGTTGAGTGCAGAGTGCTGTTGAGTGCAGAGTGCTGTTGAGTGCAGAGTGCTGTTGAGTGCAGAGTGCTGTTGAGTGCAGAATGCTGTTGAGGGCAGAGTGCTGTTGAGTGCAGAGTGCAGAATGCTGTTGAGGGCAGAGTGCTGTTGAGTGCAGAGTGCTGTTGAGTGCAGAGTGCTGTTGAGGGCAGAGTGCTGTTGAGGGCAGAGTGCTGGTGGTTGCAGATCACTAGAATGGCAAATGGTATGCATCAGTCGGGAAGATAGCTCAGTGAGTTAAGTGCTTTCAGATGATGTGTGTGTGTGATCCGCAGGTCACACGTGTGAATCACTGGAAGGGCATTCCAACACTTCATCCTTTCAATGGCTGTAACTTGAGTACATTAAACTGCATATTAATAATATCCGTCTATTACAAAACATAAAAAAGACAAACCTCTCACATTATGCCCTATTTAATTATCCTGTATTATTTACCATGTAGAGCGCTTCATGTCATGTCACACCAGTCCGTGTGTATTCTGCAGCTGCTCTGTATATGGTGTCGCGCTGAAATTCGTGCTTTCAATATCGCTCTTCTTCTGCAACAATGTTGTAATCTGAGCGTCCTGTTTTTATTGCCTGCCTGTTTTTTCAATACCTGCATTCATTGAAAGCTCATTAAACCAAAAAATGACTTCAGGCTGAGCATGCTTTGCTTGTCCTCGGCCTCAGCCTCTACACAATAATAAACCAGCGTTGGCAAAGGCAACAGGTCTGGCATTGGCTGTCAGCATTTTTTGGCTTTGTCAAAGTTTGTTTTGTTTTGACATGGTTTTTGTAAAAAGTTATTGTTTGGTGAAATGCTGAGCCTTTGCCAATATAAATAGATGGCTAAAAACAGACATATTTTTTATTTCAAAAAGCACACCTTCTCATACTAGTCTGGCACTGAAATAAACTACTTTGTGTGCAGATGTACTCTGTGTAAAAGAACAGAAAGTTGTCAATGACAATGAAGTTAGTCAATTACCGAAATGAGCTGAACCAATGAGAATGCCGTATGTTTTAGTGGGCGGAAAACATGTTAAGGACATAACAACAGACCAATGGATAAAGAGGGTTGGCTGAGAGTCCCTGTAAGTATAATCTATATATCATTTTAGTAAAATGGCCCAAACCAGTCCTTAAAGATGTCTGCCTGGCCTTGTGTCTTGCAGCAGAAGACCGAGTCTCTTGGAGGAGAGGAGGTGTCAGGATTGCCTTTCAAACAAGCACTGGTGAGGCCAAATAGGTCG
This sequence comes from Lissotriton helveticus, assembly GCF_964261635.1. Taxonomy (NCBI): domain Eukaryota; kingdom Metazoa; phylum Chordata; class Amphibia; order Caudata; family Salamandridae; genus Lissotriton; species Lissotriton helveticus. Next base: position 1,868,536,938 of record NC_136067.1, read on the forward strand.
CACTTATGCAAGAGCTTTTGTCTTTGTCAAAGTTTTTTAGGGGGAACATCACTTACAACGCAACTTTTACCACGCAGTGCTTTTACATCGCAGCTTTTACAACGCAAACCATTACAACGCATTGCGCTGGGGGGGCGCTCTAGGATAGGGAATATATTTAATTTACTATCCAACACCTTCCCTACTATCCACGGGGACTGGAGTTGGAATAGTAAATTAAATAAATCACTATCCAGCGCCCCAAAGCACTATGCGTTGTAATGGTATGCGTTGTAAAACTCGCGTTGTAAAAGCATGCGATGTAAAAGCATGCGTTGTAATGTCGTACATCCGTTTTTAGGGCTCGGACTCCTCCCCCTGGGGGAGGAGTTAAGAGATCCTAATGTTATAAGAAAAAAAAGAAGAAGAAGAAGAAGGGCCTTGGTGAGAGGAATTCCACACATTCCTTTGCGTTTTCTGGCATCTGGTCAGTGATTCGTCTTCCCTGTGCTGTGTATGTAGTAGCCTTGAAGTGATAGGCTGTAAGTAATGTACGCGTGCCCGATGTGGCATTTTGTCTGCGAGAGCGAGCATGGCAGAGTGATTAATCTTAATTACGAGCTGTCAGAGTGCCCGTGTAATGGAAGCCAGATGATGCGAACGCGTTCACAGCGGTGAGCGCGTTCAATGTTAAATGACGAGAGGCAGCAGGCGAGGCTCACAGAAGATGACTCATACACGGATCTCTGTGTGGGCCGAGGTGTGACGGTTGTGGTGCGTTGGTATAGTTTAGTCATGGGTGGGGGCTGTGTAAGGAGGTGGGTCATTGACGAAGCTGTCTGGAGTTCGTGGGGTCCGGGGCGCGTGCACAGTGCTCACTTTGTTAATATTGGGGCGCATTGGGGGAGCCGTAAGAGGAATAACGGCGCTCTGACGGAGTCCTGCGGGGTTTGCGGTGCATGAAAGAGCTATAAAAATAGGATGGGGGCGCGGTGATAACTGATTATCTCCTCTCGTGTGCGGTCTCTGCTAAATCACAGCCGCCGCCTGCGGATGCCTTGCCCACTATATAAATTTGCCTGAGGTGCATCCTTTTACACAAGGGAGAAAAGAGAAAAACACACGAGCTCTTAAAACGTTCCCAGATGAAAGGCGCGTCAAGCTGAGATGTAGCCGATAGCGGCTGTAATGAAGAGGCAGGCCGGGGCCTGGCTGGCAACATGTAATCATAAATCAATAAATTGGTGAAAGCTCTTTCCAATATGAGTTTAATATATATTTTTGCACCTGTCCCTTCTCAGGGTGTACAGGACGTGCATGTACGCTCCGAGGATGGGTGGGCAGGGGATACAACGCCGACAACGCTGGAATAGAATGCGGGGCACGCACGTAGGGACCAGGCCTCCTGTCATCAGAGGTCCCCACTCCGAGTGACCCGTTCAGTGACCGAGACAGGAGGGGAAATGGAAAAACTTCCGATGCTAATTAAAAATTGAATTCTGTACATAACGCCTTCTTAGAGCTATGAGAACATAATACATATATCGAACAGTCTTATATGTGCGGTACTTTAGCTCCCGCGCAGTGCTCACTGAAGGCTCCGCTTAATTGGGCAACAGCCCTTTTGATTTCCTCGGGTCGCCGAACGCTGTGGCACTATAATACCTGAAGGCTCTCATTTCTCGAGCTCTGTGATTTCATTCCATCACTGCGTGCCACGTCGCTGCGCTGCATTAGGGCAGTGCTTTGTTTTTGTTTATCCACTTTGATAGAGCGGTAATCCGGTCTGTGGGTATTGGAACGCTTTTAGGGAGCAACTGTTACATTACACAACAACGGGTTTTTTTGTTTTTTAAATATGGGGACATTAAGAGACTAGCACCGAATCACAAGATGGTGAGCCGACATCAAAGTTGGCATGACTGGAGCAGTCCACATGCTTTACTCTACATGCAATTGCTCAGTCGTTCCTCGAGTCTGTGAATGCCCCGTGCCCTAATGGTCCTTACCTAACTCAAAAATCTGTCTCTTGCTTGGATTTGTCAAATTGCTCTTCATTTTCTGTTCTGTGTTGCTCAGGCCAGTAACCAAAGTAAACATAAAAAGAAAAAGTCAGGAACCAACCTAGCAAGACGGCTGAATTAGCCAGGTTTTATTTACTCCAAACTGGTTTTCAAATCGTTTCGCTGGCAATGATAGCCTTAGCCGTGAATTTTGGCGCTATGACCAGGACCACTAAAATTCTGCGTTTTCCGTATAATTATGAATTTGCCGCATTTGCAGCACAATCCATGCTCTCCGGAATAAACTGCAGAGTTCACCCAAAAAAATGTATCACAAACGAATCAAAACCAACAAAAAACTTGTTGCCACATGTTGCGCGCAGTGGAACCTTCGCACAGGGCGTGCAAAGGTTGACTGATCACCATTTTGTTGCTTATTTCTGCATTAGAGTGTCAAAGCCGTACCGATGAGGTGAAACCTGTGATTAAATAGTATTAACGTGTATAAATGCCAAAATTATGCGGTAAGACGAAATTAGTCACATTAAGCCGCATAATGTGACATTTCCTGCATCAGCCTTGCTGCATAATTAGGTACCTCACTACCTCATAATTCCAGTGGCCTTGGCTATGAATTCACAAGCGAGGGGAACAATCTAAGGACAAAATATTGACAAGGTTATTTTAAAAACCTGGGTCTGAACATTTAATATGGGAACAAAACAAACCTTTTAAATACATTTGAATATATTTAAATACATTTTAAACCATCGTTAATACATAGCGATGAGCATTTGGAGTGGTTTGACTTCAAACCGAAAAACAGTTTAGTCATTGGGGGCTATTGCTCAGGTCAACTCTCTACTGACTTAACCCAGCCATGGCAGAAACAACCACCAGAAGCAAGTCTGTTGAGTGCAGAGTGCTGTTGAGTGCAGAGTGCTGTTGAGTGCAGAGTGCTGTTGAGTGCAGAGTGCTGTTGAGTGCAGAGTGCTGTTGAGGGCAGAGTGCTGTTGAGTGCAGAATGCTGTTGAGGGCAGAGTGCTGTTGAGTGCAGAGTGCTGTTGAGTTCAGAGTGCTGTTGAGTGCAGAATGCTGTTGAGTGCAGAATGCTGTTGAGTGCAGAATGCTGTTGAGTGCAGAATGCTGTTGAGTGCAGAATGCTGTTGAGTGCAGAGTGCTGTTGAGTGCAGAGTGTAGAATGCTGTTGTGTGCAGAGTGCAGAGTGCTGTTGAGTGCAGAGTGCTGTTGAGTGCAGAGTGTAGAATGCTGTTGTGTGCAGAGTGCAGAATGCTGTTGAGTGCAGAATGCTGTTGAGTGCAGAATGCGGTTGAGTGCAGAGTGCTGTTGTGTGCAGAGTGCTGTTGAGTGCAGAGTGCTGTTGAGTGCAGAGTGCTGTTGAGTGCAGAATGCTGTTGAGGGCAGAGTGCTGTTGAGTGCAGAGTGCAGAATGCTGTTGAGGGCAGAGTGCTGTTGAGTGCAGAGTGCTGTTGAGTGCAGAGTGCTGTTGAGTGCAGAGTGCAGAATGCTGTTGAGTGCAGAATGCTGTTGAGTGCAGAATGCTGTTGAGTGCAGAATGCTGTTGAGTGCAGAGTGCTGTTGAGTGCAGAGTGCTGTTGAGTGCAGAATGCTGTTGAGGGCAGAGTGCTGTTGAGTGCAGAGTGCTGTTGAGTGCAGAGTGCTGTTGAGGGCAGAGTGCTGTTGAGTGCAGAGTGCAGAATGCTGTTGAGGGCAGAATGCTGTTGAGGGCAGAGTGCTGTTGAGTGCAGAGTGCTGTTGAGTGCAGAGTGCTGTTGAGTGCAGAGTGCAGAATGCTGTTGAGTGCAGAATGCTGTTGAGTGCAGAATGCTGTTGAGTGCAGAGTGCTGTTGAGTGCAGAGTGCTGTTGAGTGCAGAATGCTGTTGAGGGCAGAGTGCTGTTGAGTGCAGAGTGCAGAATGCTGTTGAGGGCAGAATGCTGTTGAGGGCAGAGTGCTGTTGAGTGCAGAGTGCAGAATGCTGTTGAGTGCAGAGTGCTGTTGAGTGCAGAGTGCTGTTGAGTGCAGAGTGCAGAATGCTGTTGAGTGCAGAATGCTGTTGAGTGCAGAATGCTGTTGAGTGCAGAGTGCTGTTGAGTGCAGAGTGCAGAATGCTGTTGAGGGCAGACTGCTGTTGAGGGCAGAGTGCAAAATGCTGTTGAGTGCAGAATGCTGTTGAGTGCAGAGTGCTGTTGAGGGCAGAGTGCTGTTGAGGGCAGAGTGCTGTTGAGGGCAGAGTGCTGTTGAGGGCAGAGTGCTGTTGAGGGCAGAGTGCTGTTGAGGGCAGAGTGCTGTTGAGGGCAGAGTGCTGTGTGCTGTTGAGGGCAGATTGCTGTTGAGGGCAGAGTGCTGTTGAGTGCTGTGCAAGCTTGTTACACTCACAAGGATACCACAGGCAGCTGAGGTGCAAGCTTCTCCCACTCACAAGAAGGACATCACAAGCAGCAGCGGTGCAAAATTCCCTCACACACTCACCGCAGGTACTGTGCCAAGGCAGTAGCAGCAACAGAGCAAGAGTCCCTTATAAAGAACAGGCACAGCACAGAGATGCACAATGCAACAAGCTTCTCACACTCACAAGAACGACATCACAGGCAGCAGCAGTGCAAGCTTGTTACACTCACAAGGAGACCACAGGCAGCAGCAGTGCAAGCTTCTTACACTCACAAGGAGACCACAGGCAGTAGAGGTGCCAGCTTCTCCCACTCACAACAACGACATCACAGGCAGCAGCAGTGCAAGCTTCTTACACTCACAAGAAGGACATCACAAGCAGCAGCAGTTCAAGCTTCTTACACTCACAAGGAGACCACAGGCAGCAGAGGTGCAAGCTTCTCACACTCACAAGAAGGACAACACAGGCAGTAACGGTGCAATATTCTCACACTCACAATGAAATCACTGGCACTACACACCACATGAACACACTCCATAACACATAGCAACAATACATTGCCATTTACAATGCCATTAGCTCAAACTCAAATAAATCCGAGCCCGATTGCATTTCTAATGCTTGTTTAGACATGCTGTACACCAGAGTGACTGCTGTTCAGCATGACTAAAAGTTAGTGGCGTAGATGAGAGTCAGGTGGAGTGGCATAGAGTGGGATGGCAAACAGTTTGAGCACAGTGTTGTAGCAAGGGAGTAGCCGGAAAATTAAAATACCCCCCACGTTGATCCATCCCTCGAACACCGTCACTTGAGCAAAGTGAGTAAACTCTAAGCCTGTCATGTATCCATCCATCTATCATCCATCTTTTCATGTTTCCACCCATTCATCTATCCATTCTCCATTCCATCCATCTACCCTCTCATCATTACAGTACTGCATTCAGCCTTCTGCTCACACTTTCAACCATTCCTCCATACTTTTACCCATTCATCCATCCACCAATTCACCCTCCTTTTATCTATCCACCAATTCATTCTTTCACCTTTCCATCCTGCCATCTATTTATCCAACCACCGAATTCATCCAGCTTTCATCATTACAGACACTTTCACCAACCCATATAAATCTTGTTTTCCCCTTCCACCCATCAGTCCTTTTACTGTTACATTCACCTGTTCACCCACAGTTCCATCCTTATTTTTATATGCCCTTCCTTTTTCCCTTCCTTCTAAACCTCTTTCCCAATCTCTCTTCCATTCCCTCTCTCTTTCTCCTAATTACTTTGCTGATCACTATGTTGTTTATCATTTTCCTTAACTTTTGATGGTTTAATAGGTTTTTTCTGCAGAGCTGCAGCCAGGACAGGGTCATAAATAACAATAATTGTCAACACCCCCCACCCCCCCAAGCTTAAGCTGTGAAAGCAGGGGCATCACAACGCCACTGTGTTTTAAAGTTAGAGTGGTTGAGAGTATTGTGTATTGGACTGGCATAGTGTGGAGCCACGTAGATAGACATATAATGGAGTGGCATAGAGTACAGTGGACTGGTGTAGAATGCATTGGCTTTGAGCGTTGCAAAGAATAGTGGTGTATAGTGCAGTGGCATGAGGGCTGTGGCATTGAATTCAGCAACATACAATTTGTAGTAGAGAGCAGTGGTGCAGTGCAGTGGTGCAGAGGCAGGTAGCGCAGAGTGAAGTGGCGCGGAGTAGAGTGGCGCAGAGTAGAGCAGAGCAGAGAAGAGTGATGTACTGTTCTGTATTGTTTTTATTATCCATTTTGTACATTTTATGATAGTTTTTATTGTGATTTTTTTAAACAGTTTTAACGCTTCTTTTTTACTAGACTATGAAATTGTAAATTGTCTTTTTATGGTTCTTAACCGAAAATAAAAGCTTTGACTGACTGACTGGTATGGTATCGCTCTGCCATTACAGACAACACATTTTCAATTGGAATTACCATTGCATTTGCACAGACATTCAGTTTCACTAATAAAACTATACAGTGCACAAACAAAAATGTATGGAGATTGCATCGCCTAGTATAATGAATTGTTTTGACCATATTAAATATTTGTTTCCAACACTCTTCAGAAATAACAAAAATGTGCTCCATTTCTGTTCCCAATTTTGATATATTCTGAAATACTTACACAGTTCATTTAAATGTTGTGTGCTAGAAAATAACTCGTTCCTACCCCCAGTATCCAGCAAGATTGTCACATAAATCCTCTCACCTTGAATACAGAGAAAGAAAAGCAAACTAGCACACTCAGAAGATAGAACCTGACAATTGACCTTGGTCTTTGAATGCACAGCAAATGTGAGAAGTTAAGAACAAGATGTAAAGACCTGTTTACAGACAGGGAGTTTGTGGAAGATTCCAGAAAATAGGATTCAGGCAATGGGAGACACACACTGAACCAGGAGAGCCTAAAGTAAATAAAGCCAGCAAATAGAAATCTAGAAAATGTGAGTTACAAACCACAAAGCCAATGGTAAACAGTAGGCAGAAGGCATACCTAAGTCAACTGTCTGAAAGTCCCCAAAATGTATTTAGCACAACCAGGCAGTGCAGCTGTCTGGTACACTGCGACCTGCAAATTGGCGTTATCTGTTGGAAGCTCACCCTTCCTCTTAGATTGCTTGTGAAGAAGTTAGAGAATAGCAGTGTTTCCAAAGGTAAGCCAGGCCCAGTTTATGTAATTGATGCCAGTTTCTGCTCGTGGATTATTCAAAATTTAGAAATCAAGTGACCCCAGGATTATGAAAGAAATAATGAAGTCGATGAAATTTAGTCATAAAGGGACTAGCAAACTCCTGGCACTGCAAAGGATGGCTGTTTCAGGAACTGAATAAGGATTGGAGCTGCCACAGGTACTGGAACAAATTCAAGCACAGGAACAGCCATTGATCAACAAACCTTCAAGTCAACTCTCTCTATGATGAGTGGCTGTGAAGTATAGTGGAAGAGACACAGGGAAGATTTATCAGAAAATACCACAACGCAGCGCAACAACCAAAGTTTCTATGCTGCTTTGCGCTACATCGAGAGAGTAGCGTCGAACCATAGTTAATAAATATGTAATGCTACTTCTCTCTCCCTCTCTGCTGGTGCACAACAGACTGCCTAGTAGAGCACACACACACCTTTGCACTGTGTTATGTTATGTTATGTTAAGTGCAACTTATATAGCGCACTAACACCATAGGCTTCATGGAGCTTTAAGACAGAGTGAGTGAGGGTGAAGCGTGAGTGATGGAGTTTTAACCAAGGGGTGGGAAGAGGTGAGTTTTAAGCGATTTTCTGAAGTTCAGAAGGGAAGGGCTGGATTTGATGGAAAGAGGGAGGAGATTCCAAAATCCGGGGGCTAGGTGGGAGAAGCAACGACCACCGAATTTCTTGGTTTTAGCTTTGGGGGTGACTAGCCGGTGGAGGTAGGCTGAACGAAGGTTACGCGTAGGTCGATAAGGAATAATTAGAGATTTGAGAAACGCGGGACCGGTGCAGTGAAGGGCTTTGAATGTGAGGCAGGCCACTTTGAAAGCCGCCCTTTGGCCTATTGGTAGCCAGTGCAGTCTGTGAAGTAGAGGCTTTGCCGATTGCCATCTAGGGGTTTTATGAATGAGGCGGGCCTAAGCGTGTCCAGGACTGCCAGAATGACGGCCTCAGTAGAGTGGGCAGGTCTGAAGCCAGCTTGGTTGGGCTCAAGATGGCAAGAGGATTCAATAAAATTTGACAGGCATCGGGTGACGTGGGCCTCCCTTAGTTTGGAAAAGTAGGGAAGGAGGGAGATGGGACGGTAATTGGATGGTTCCACGGGGTCGGTGCCAGGTTTTTTGAGGAGGGGCACTAGGATGGCCTCCTTAAGAGAACTAGGAACGATGCCACTGCTGAGTGAACCATTCAGCAGGGGTAGAATACAGTCAGGTAGATTGAGGCAGATATTCCGTAAGACAGATGGCGGACAGCAATCATTAGGAGAGCCAGATTTGACATGGGTAGCGAGTTCCGCTAGAGAGGTGGGGTTCAGAGCAGGGAAGGTAGTAAGAGTCAGGGGGTTATTAGAGGAGGTGTCCGATGGATGTGGCTCGGGTGGGGAAGGGATAGAGTTTTTGATTTTTATGATCTTTTCCACAAAGTAGAGGTTGAGAGTGTCGCATGTCTCTTGAGTAGGAGTCTGGGCTGGGAGGGTTCTGTCATCTGTGGTAAGTTCGTTCATGACTTTGAACACCTCCTTTGATTTATTAACCGCAGACGAGATCCTATTGGAAAAGTGTTCCGTGTGTGTGGTGTTGTCTAGCACTACTCGAGAAGAGCCTGCAATATGCAATAATTAATTTCCTGAATGAGGATCGTGGCTCTCCTTCCCCATCCAAGGCACCCTACGGAGAGACAGGAGGTGTGAATGCCAATATTAGTTTAACAGCCCCCGGGCACGTATTCTTCTGTGCTTAGCCCAATAAATGGTACAAAAGGGGGTGGTGATGGACGGAGCATCTGAACCAATCAAACACTCACACCCAGTCAAAAGATCTGGGTTTGATCCATCACCGTTCTTTAGCCCACTCTGCCACCCCAGTTCAGACATGGCTATTTGCAAATCAGTCTGACCGTGTGCCTCACGGGAACAGTCCAGCCCGAACTGCCAAGCCATGCCTTCCCTGGACCGGAAACAAGCTTCCGAGGACCGGTTTCTGGCATTCCAGCCGTCTTCAGCCCGGCTTGCTTGAATCCAGTGGCAAAGTGAGCAAGGGACTCACGTCTGAGCATACCCTGCCACACGTATGGCGGCCAAAGCGGTACAAAAGGGGGTGGTGATGGACGGAGCATCTGAACCAATCATACACTCACACCCAGTCAAAAGATTTGGGTTTGATCCATCACCGTTCTTTAGCCCACTCTGCCATGCTGTACACATGCTGAAGTGGAACATTTAGGAGAAATTAAAACATCTAAGCCTGTCTTGAGGAGTCGTAAGATTTGGTGCAAATTCCTGTCTACAAATGTCAGTAGATTGGGATTTGTGCCTAAACCCGTGGATGGTTGCACGGAAATGCCCATGTACTGTCCATGGAATGCCCTGACACAAGGTGTTGTAAAGTAGCGCACAGCACAACTCTACGTTACCTTGGAGAACTTTCCAATGCCAATCCTGGTTTGTGCTGGATAGAAAATCTCACCACTGCTCTTTGCACTGGGTTTTCATCACTTTTGTGACCCAAACCCAGCACAAAACATTAGTAAACCTGGGCCTGTGCATCCGAGAACAGTGACCAATCTTCCCACGATGCTGCCCATTGCTGAGTTCTGTCAGGTCTTGGCCGAAAGCGACTGTGTGCAATACCTTGTTAAGAACATCACACAGAGACACTGCTGGACACCACAACTTCTGTCTATTCTATCTTGTTATGGATTGTGGACAAAATAGTAGGCAATAGTGTCCCTTGCTAACACTAAGGGTCCATTGCCATAGTCTTCTGAATTCAGAGACCAAAGATTAACACAAGGAAAGAAAATCAGGAAACCAGCTTGCAGGAGCGAGACATCAAGTCATCAGAGCCGGCAAGAGCCACTGCAATTGCAACAGAGTGTCTATCTCTGACAAACAGGAAAATACAAATCATGCAGCTAATAAAGGATGTGGGAGATCAAAGACATGTACTAGAAGACACAGAATTAAAGACAGTGATTAACTTGTGCTGGTAACCCCATGTGATGGGCTCTGGCACATTTTTATGGACCAAGACTTATTTTTGATTACCAAACTTTGACCCAGAACAAGGGGGAGAAAGGCAAGAAAGGGAGAAAGAATAGGGTGTAAACAGGCTAGAATACATTTGCAAAGCACTTCAGGCTGCCGTGTGCCAACACATTGACCCTTTCACCATAGTGCAAGAGCGTGTGTGTTCTGTAAGGTATCGTAATTGTACTGGAAGGGCAGCCTTCCAGTACAAAAACTGCCCTTTTATTACTGTTCCTGCTTTGTATGTGTGCTGGACATCGCAGTATGCATGCAAAGTAGGAAAAATGATAAGTAGTGAAATCATTTCTCCTCATTACTCCTGCCTCAAAGAGGCATAAGATTTTAGCACAAATCTCCTTTTCACGAACGTCTATAGATAGGGATTTGTGTCAACACCCATGGGTGGTTGCATAGGATGGCCGATGAACCAGCCAGGGAATGCCCCTTGACACAAAGTAGCAGGAGTTAAGATACCTGAATGCAAGAGTGAACTGCCAGTCCCCATGAATGGTGAGGTGTTTGCTGTGGCTATGGAGGCAGTGCAGTACAGAAGCAATGTTAAGTATTCATGACAACTTCATTGAATTTAATGAAGTTTGGAAGTCTAGGACCAGTTAGCGGAGCAAGGCATGTAGACCAGGACAAGCAATAACGGGCAGTCCATCTGCAGAGTGGCGTGCACGCCCTCATTTCAGCAGCCTTGCCCTGCCTTTCACTCCAGTGATATGGCAAGGACGAGAAGACACTTAGATGATTATCGATCATGAGCCTTAAGGCCCTAACGGATGATTAGCTGTGCTCTATAAGAACCATGATTGATTGATCGATTGATTGATTGATTGGAATCACACTCCTGGGTAAATGTAAATGTGTTTGTATTTATATAGCGCACTTCTACCCAGAGGTCTCGTAGCGCTGTATTAATACCGCTGTGGAACCCATCCTGGCTTTCCTGTGAAATGTCCACTCCTGGGCACCCCCAAGTTGAAGCCAGACATCCAAGCGCTGCTGGGGCCATTTTGGAGATTAAGCAAGCTATTGCCCAGAGTCACAGAGTGGGACCCATGATTAGACTAGGCACCGAGGCGAGAATTATCAGGTCCGGGGAAATTGAGTCCAAGAGCCGCCGAGGCGAGAATTGAACCCTGGTCCCGGGCCAGACCTCTGCATCAGGGTCTGCTGCTCTAACCATTGAGCCACGCTTCTCACGCTGGGTAAGCAGACAGAGGGTTCTTGCTGGGAATGTCTCAATCCCTTTGACATGACTGAATCAAGTGACCGAAATGGTAAATCAAGGTCTCTCCTATGCCCCTGGATCTCTGAGGTGGGACACAACCACTCCTCTGCCCTCCTGTGAAAGCTCTCCTCTCTGCCCCCACCTCTCCTTCCTTCCGCCGCACTGATGACTTAATTGAGATTTCTTTGCTGCAGGAGAGAGAAGAGCCAGCTCTCCTTTGCTTTACAGCCCTTTGATCACAGGAAAGCAGCAGGATGCAAGTTTTAAGGCAGAAGGAAACACTTAGGTGTGCAGAGGAAGGTCAAAGTTGTTTGTGTTTAACTGGAAGTGAAATGCTGGCTTTAAACCCATTCTTTCTCTTCACATTTTGCAACCTCTTGGATGGTGGGGTGGGGAGGGTATAAATCTCTAAATACTAGTACCACTGCCTGAAGCTGAAGCTATTGGAAACAATATAATCACACAGATAAATGTAAAGCCATTTGTATTTAAATCTAAAAAGGATATATGAATTGACATGGAAGCTATCATGTGCAGGGATGTATGATGAGGGAAGAGGTGTGGCGTCGCAGCTAGGGCGACTGACTCCGGAATCTTGGGATCATGGTTCGATCCCCGGCACCGGGGGCAGATTAGCACAGCACTATGTGACTCTGCGCAATAGCTTGCTTAATCTTCCTGACGGCCCCCAGCGCCTAGAGACCCTTACGGGTGATTGTGTGCTTTACAAATGTGGATTATTATTATTATTATTATTATTATGATTGACATCATGTTATGGTCAAATGACGCTACAGGCACTTGCATGAAGTGAGTGCATCCCTGTCAAGTTTCCCAGGTCCATGTGGGATGTGTGATAAACCGCATTAACAATGCGGTGTAAACCGTGCGTGCAGTTTGAACGCAAGCGTTACCATGCTTACCTTTACCACGCATATGCCTTTATTGTGCATATTCCTTTGCAATAATTTCCGTTGTAAAGGCAGTAAAGGTATATGCATGGTAAAGAAAGTCTGCGGTCTAGCATTTGGGGCGAGTGGGCGGGGGTGGGCGGTGTTGGAGACTTCCTGGGGACGACAATGGAAGGAACGGTGGCTTGGTGAGTAGTTATCAAGATTTTTAGGTTGGACTGGGGTCAGGGCATTTTACAGCACTGGGGATTGGGCTTTAAGATTCAGGGTGGTGGGTCTGGATAGTTTTTACGGCTGGGGCTGCTGTCTTAGGGCTCAGGGCGGGGGGTTGTTGTAGTGTTTTGGGCTGGGTCATTGTTAGGGTTCAGGATGGGTGGCGGGGTGTGTTTAGAGCTGCGGTCATGTCTATTTTTATGGCAGGGGTCCAGTTTTAGGGCTCAGGGTAGTGGGCCTGGGGTGTTTTAAGGGCTGGGGTCGGGGTAGTTTTAAGGACTGGGGCCAGATTTTAGGGCTCAGGGAGGGGGCTGGATGTAACTTTTACCACTCATTTACCTTTACCAATCATGCCTTTACAAAGTAATTTACTGTAAAGGCAAGTGTGGTAAAGACATGTGTGGCAAAGATGCGATTGTGGTTATGACCGGATTGTTAAGGCATGAAAAGTAATTGCATGCGTTGTTCCATCATACAACCATGATGTGCTGCTCCAGTCCAGGTACTTTATTTAACCTGTTGGCCGCTACCGCTATTTCGCGGCAGTGCAGCCGTTTTAAAAAACGGGCGGGGCTGCGTCGGCCGTTGAACGTGCGCAGCACCAGCCAGATAGTGCTCCGAACGTTCAATGGCCGACGGCAGCACTTAACGGGTTAAATACTGGGACTTGTAGTTCTGTTAATTCCATTATAAATCAGGACTACAAGTCCCAGAATAAAGAAAAAAACCTGAAGTGGAACAGCACATCACACATAGACCTGGGAAACTTGGCAGCTATGCAAGTGTGCAGTGGTGTCATTTCTGTGTTGCCCTTTGACAGTACTTATTGGTGGTGAACGCAGCTCTCAAGGAATTTTGAGTTGTGATGTGTTGCGTGGTGCTGGAACAAAATTTTGACAAGGGGTGCTGGCTCCCCAAAACTATTGGGGTTGGGAAAAAGTCCGGTGTTACTTAGTAAATGAGGGCAGGAAAATGAGCAAAAACGTTTGATGGACAGAGCGACTTTGTGAGAGAAAAGAAGGTGGAGATGGAAGGGCTAGGCATTTTTTGCAAAAATGTGGTTTTAATGCCATATTATGATGCAATAGTTTTAAAAATGGACAAATTGTGTTAATTTATAGTATAAAAAGACTGCTAATTACCCAGACTAGTTTTAGCCATGCCCACCCACAAGGATAAAATAGGTGGAGGCCCATGCTGCACTCTATGAGTATGGCCCTACCTATATCAGGAAGAACTTTCAGTTCTACATCCCCAGTAGACACCTGTGTTCCTCTAACATGCTAATGGCTACCATTCCCAGATTCAGCCTGAAAAGAAAGGGTGGCAGCTCTCTGGCATACCTAGCCGCTAGAACTTGGAACCCTCTCTCTTTTGACCTGCACAGCCTACAGAAACCTATCCAATTTAGGAAGAAACTTAAAAATCTCATTTTCAATTGAGCAGGGTCTGTCTCTACTATCTTCTTTCCTTTGTGTTTCTGGCTTTTGGGCTCGCACCGGGACACTCTCACGAGTAGCTGTGCGCGCTATAAACTCCCATAACATAACATAACATAACATAACATGACATTTGTAGGTGGAGGGAAGCAGCACTCAGTTTTAGGGACTGGGACTTTTTTTATCCTAATACTTTGACTCAAAGCAAGAAAGCAAAAAAGCAAAAAAGGGATATAGAAAGAGGACGAGAAAGATAGGAAAGCAGAGACAAAGGGAGGGAGCAGATTGGAAAAGAACCTGCCATCGTGAGATAAAGGGACAGGAAGTGTAGGCTGGTGGAAGAAAGAAGCCTGGGTTGGAATCAGGGCGAGGAAGCTTGTTAGTGATCAAACCTGTGGCATTTGCTTGACTTGAAGAAGGACTGCTAAGAGAACCTCCCAGCTCCTTCACTTGTTTTTTTTTGTTAAATCTTTTATATTTTACCTTTTTTTTTACACAAATTCAGCAGCGGGTGAACCCCTTCGTTCATATGTATCGAAAGCGTGCAATTAGAGATGGTACTTGACAAAGTGTGAGATTTATAAATATCTTTAGTCCAAATGAGAGTACTCCAGTAGTCTTCAAGTCCATCAAATCTTCTCTTAATAGCTGATTTCACACCAGCCTTGCACCAGCCAACACATGTTTTGTCTTCAGGTTTAGTCACCCTACGACTTCTTCAGGGCTGTAATATACTTCTTTATTTTTCATGAGGTATATCACTAACTACAATGTGCATCATTATCATTAATAGTTATAGTTTCTGGGCGTCTAGATGACCAAGGAAGATGCAGCCTCCCGAGTGCGGGCCGGAGTTTCCAATACCTCAGCACAGCGTATCGTTCTGTGTCAGTAAAACCAAGATAGTGTGTGTAAGTGTATGTGCCAGTTCAATCTATAGTCATCCCGCACATAGAATACGGTAGCACCGCCCTCTGCGGGCTCCCCCTAACTACAACGGCACCCCTAAGAGCGTCCCTTAACGCCGCAGCGAGACTCATCACTGGCTCAAAAAAACACTCGCATATTTCCCCTGACTTTAAATCCCTGAACTGGCTACCTTTTGAAGCCAGAATGCATCTGAAAATCGCCTGCATGACACACAAGGCTGTACACATGAACTCACCCGCCTACCTCACTCAAAAGCTGACAATTTCGGGTGGCTCTAGAACTACTAGAAGCACAAACAATCTTCTGCTAAAGCCTCGAAGCTTTCGGAAGGAAAAAACATATAAACGCTCCTTTTCAGGAATGGCACCCAGGATCTGGAACTCACTCCCACCTGAAACAAGGCTCATCTCCTCCAACAAACTTTTTAAGAAAGAAGTAAAAGAGATCCTCATGGCTAAATACACATGATCTACTATTCCGTATTTCTCATGAATCTGCTCTGTAAGACCTGCCTGACCCCCCTGGTCTATTGTATCACTTGTATTATCGACTTACTTGATTGTATACGTTCACTCTTTGTATATTGTTATATTGTTGACGCACCTGTTTGACTTTGTATATTGTTATATTGTTGACGCACCTGTTTGACTTTGCACACTTTACCCACACCACCTCAACGATCCCTACTTTTCTACTACTGACGCACCTGTGGGACTATACATCCTGCACTCACCCACCTCAACTATGCCCACCTTTATGCTATCTCCAAAAATTGTAAACACGCTTAAGCAAGTACATGCTCCTTATTTTTGTACTTTATATTATTGACGCAACTGTTTGACTATGCACCGTGTACCGACACTACCTCACCTGTGACCTACCTCATGTTTTTGACCTATCTATGTAACTAAGCACCTTGTACCTAACTACCTCAAATATTACTTTGTATTACTCTATCACCCCCGTGTCCTTGTAAAGCGCTCTGATATCTGCAAAGATCTTGTTCGCGCTATATAAAACTTTCTAAATAAATAAACTGCCCCCTCAAAAGAGTTCTGCACAGTGCAGTGCACAATTTCTGAACGTTATATGGGTCCGATAAATCAAGAGTAACTAACACGTCCTAACTGAATACTTTGTCGAAATGTAAATATTATCCCTTGTGAATTTTACAACGTGTTTACAACTATTCCTGCCACCTCGTGGGTTATTTAAGAGCAGAATAAAGTGAAAGAAAACTTTGAATTATTCTCTGCCCTTAGGGCACATTCTGATAAAACAAATTTGTGTTTGTATCTTTCCTTTCACCCATAATTTACTTCAGCAGGATGGCTGGTTTTAAACCTTCGACGCTTAATGCACATGGCATTTTTGTGGCTCATGTTATGAATCGTTTAAGGCAGTCCAATGTGGGGTAGTTTTGTTTTTCATGTCAGGGCTGGCGCTATCAAATAGCTCATGCGGGGCAGAGTACAAAAAGGCTGTTATAATGCAACATACAGTTCCTTCTTTGTAAAATGTCTATGGGTTGTCTGGAGAAGGGGGGCAGTTTGTAGGTGGCTCTAACAAGAATCTTATTCTTTGCAATATATTTGTTTGCTTTTCAATCTTGAATTTCATGGAATGCTTTGTAAACGTCCCACGCTTTCATGGACCTACCAGAGTGTTTTTCAAACGTCAGTTCCTGAGGTGAACAGAGGTAAAAGTGAGCCATGTTAATGTTGGTATCATAGCATAAGCATTTCCAAGCCCATAGTGAAGCATTCTGGCCTTGTGCTGTGTAATTCTGCATTAACAGTGGGCAATTTTGTACCAGTCTTGATTCTATGAAGAATTGACACATTCTTACTGGTCAATCACTGTAAATGGCCTTCTAGCACTGGTCAGTGTCTCAAATGTTACTGCAAAAAAATCCAGCAATGGTGAACTAATGCAAAAGTGCCAGACACCAGTGTAATTTACAAGATTAGGGCTAGTGACTTTTGAACCTATATTACCAGAGAGATATTGCTTATGGCCATACAGACACATACACATCTCGGCAAGCATATGCCATGACGCCTGTCTGCAATTTTCAGGACAGCGCCTAGAAAACCACATACAGTGGCTGAACTACAGACTCAAACGTCAATGGATGGAGCATAAGGGCCACCATCATCGAATGAAGCGTGCAGCTTCGAGAGGAAAAGTGTGGGTAAATGTTAGGGTTAGTCTGCATTATCTGACAGACAATGATAAGGGAAGCTAAGAAAGCGTATCCTGCTGGGTGGAACAATGTGTTCCCATATGATAGGGGGACTCCAGACCATACCATACTATGCCATGCAGGGGCATTGTGGGAGACCTGTGTTGTTTTAAAACCTGATAATAAGGGGACGTAATCGAAAGAGCAACAGAGCAGAATTGATATCGTCCCCACATGGCCATGGTGCCCTTTCAAGGGCAATGGTGTGTAAATACGGTGTAATGTGATGTTGGTCTCAGCCGGGTCCCCTCGGCTTTGCACGTGGAACCTTCGAGCTCAGTACATCTTGAGCAGAGATGGCTTTCTATTCTTGGTCACAGAGTTCGGTACGTCTGTTTGGCACACAAAATGGCCTTTTATAGCCGCACCTTGGGAATGTACGCTCAGCGCAAGCAGTTTGAAGTGCAGGACGGAATGTGACTAAATGTTTTGAACTTAAACCGGAGGACCAAACTCTGTTCGCCGGTCGAGTCAAAGTCTGTAGGGAAATTAACCCCTTGCATGCGGCCGCGATTCTGCGCCTGTGCGGCAAAATCGCAAGTGGGCGGGTTAATGGCAGCCCCCAGCCGTCATCAGCACACGAGCGCCGTAGTGCATGACGGCTGGGGGCCGTCATCAGCATGCAAGGGGTTAAAGTGACATCACCCTAGACCTACCTCCGGCCTGGAGCGGCATTAATAAGGCCAGGATTGCAATTGATACAGAGTGGAATCTTTTACTTCATAAGAATTTCTTGTTTTGATGTAGTGTTTCGTATAGCACTTTTGCTTTCTCTAAGCACTGTGTGTAACACTTGTTACTATTATTCAATGAAATGGGACTCAATTAAATGGCCATTAAATTGTTGGAAGTCTGAATTGACCATACTGGGAGTCAATGTAAACCAAACGGGGGAGGAGAGGTAAGGTACAAGGTGGACTCCTGTCATACGTGTTAACACCCATCGTAGTGTAAATCTCCACTACCCCGGTTTTAGTAGTACCAGCTAAAAGACTTAATAAATATTATCTTTCAACTAGCCAGGTACTTTTTAACAACACTTATTTTTTCTGACCATTCCACTCCCATCCCCTCATGGTCAACACCCAAGTGCTCCCGCGCCTTCATCGGTCGTAGCACCCCCCCCCCCCGTCCCGCAGCGGGGTGGGAAGACCCCGATGATGAAGCAAGCCATCATAGGACATTTTGTTGGGTGAGGGTTATTTTAAGAACACAAAACATTTTCTCTGATAAAACGTACTATCCCATCGATAGGACAGTCAGAAGTGGACTTCTTTTAATTTATATACATACTGGGAGTCAATCAATCAATCAAAATATATTTTTTCGGTTTTATATTGAAAACCATAAAAGTACATATTGATAAAAAATGACATACAATTATTATCTTACATTAAAATTGATAAAAATATAATATTTTAAAAACAAAATCACTTGTCTCAAAAGCCCCCCCCCCCCGTGGCTAATCAGAGTTAACTTAAGTATTATAACACAGGCAATTAAATCTGTTAATTGAAGTCTAATTTGTAAATCGCCCTGCCAACTATTGATTTGCCAGTTATTACTCTTGATTAATCCGGGCATTTCATAACTAGAAATTTGAAGGTTCAGCTATGAAGTTTAAAAGGATAAAACAATTTTTTTAAACAATTCCTCCTTTGTAATTCTTGCAGGATACTGGGAGTCGAACTCTGCAGGTGTCAGACGCGAGCATTTAACTCGTTGAGCCATCTTGTTACTTAGTGTTTTTACCGCCACCCCCACCCCTGCACAGTGCTGTCGTTTCTTGCCTCTGTGTGTACTTCTCATTTTAATACGTTTTATTGGTATCATTAAACATCTCTGCTTATTTATGACCAAGCTCTGGGCACAAGGGATGTATAGAAACTCATGGCAAGGCGCTAAGAAGGCTTCGCCATATTCCATAGAAAAAGTGCAGCACACAGAGGGAGTTTGTTTTCTACAGTACTAACAAACTAAGCAGTAAGGAATGGCCCAGGAGATAAATGTTCAGTATAACCCTCTTAATTCTGTTTTAATGGCATCGGTTGTCACCTCAGTTTACACAGGGCAATTATCAGCAGCAAACTAAATGCGAATTACCATATTCCATTAAAAACGCATACAGCTTGTATAGCTGCTAAAATAGTGAAATACTGTGACAATAGACACACTGATAGGATTATATGACGTTACAACGTATACTTTTACAAGGCATACCTTTACAACGCATTTTTTACAACGCAACATCCATTACAATGCATTCCATTACAACACATGCCATTACAACGAATTTCTAAAAACTACCTTTACAACGCATTCCATTACAACGCATACTACCTTTACAACGCATACTATTACAACGCATAACATTACATTGCATGTATGGTAAGTATTGGATAGTGTAGGGGTACAAATTACTATTCTAACTCCAGGGGGTGCAACAGTAGGGTAAGTGTTGAATGGTAATGGTATGCATTGTAATGGTATGCGTTGTAATGACTGCGTTGTAATGACATGCGTTGTAATGGTATGCGTTGTAGTGTCATGCGTTGTAATAGTTGCGTTGTAATGAAATGCGATGTAATGGATGTTGCGTTGTAAAAGTTTTGTTGTAATGGTAGTGCATTGTAAAAGTTGCGTTGTAAAGGTTGTTTCCCCACTGATAGTACTATTCATAAAGTCAACTGCCTGAATTTGTATTCGTATTTTTAACGTAATCGGACTTTAATGTTACTAGGGGGAAGCTTTGCATTGGTATTAGAGAAAAGGAGCATGTTACAGATTGACATCGTTTTTAAAACTTTTTCTTCCACATTCAGAGAGCCCATTTTGCTGCACTTTAGTGCATGCATGGCAGACTGTTTAAGTTTTTTAACAAATTGTTGTTCCCCTCTGTAAACTGATAGTATGTCATGCACAGTACAGAGATAATGACACTCTGGGTCTTCAGAACTAACAAAGAGAACTCTGCCTCAGAGTTACACAAAAAATATTTTTTTCACTCCATCATAGCCCAAACATTTGCCTTTGTCAGTGCTTGTTATTTATTTAGTATGAGAACGCAGTGAATTCCACAGTTCTCTTTCTTTGGATAGCAATGCCTTCCTCATTTAACATGCATTAATGTAATTGACAAAGGCAAATTCATGCTATGAAACTTATCTCATTAGGAGCTTGTCCCGCCTCCATGTCACACTTCTTCAGGGATCAGAAAGAGGGCGCTGTATTGTATATGGAATGAAGTAATAGAAGAGGGGTGTACACCGTGGACTGGGGGCGAGGCTGGTCCATGCCATATTTTCAAGATAACTGCTGATTATGCACATGAAGTGCATTCGTGTTCACTGTAAGTAAATTAATATCTTGTTAACATTCTGGGAATCTAGCATGGAGCCAGCCCTTCTGAACCTATGTATGGGTCGCCAGCAGTAGAGATGTGGGAGGGCTCTTGAAAACGTATTTCCCTACGGGCAGAGGGGGTATTTAACCTTTCTGGACTGCTTGGCTCTATCTCTGTGATAATATACAAACAGAGAACTGTAATTTCATAGAATATCGCCACACAATAGAGGCACTGAACGTCCAGGCTCGAATTTGTTCATTCTATTGCTGTTTTTGGAGGCGAAATATCAAGTGTAAAAAAAACAATCCAATGACCTTGATACTCTAACATGCTCACATAACTTGTGTGCCTTAAAATCTGATTAGTACAAAAATAGAGAGGGTGTCTTTTCCATGTTAGTACTTTAATGTAGCCGTCAGCGCACCTACGGCTGATCAGACACCCCAAACATTAAAGATAAATTGCTCTAAAATTGGATCAAATTAATGACAACTCATGCATAGACTGGGAGCCAATGGAAAACAATGAGTGTCCTACTGACTATCAACATCAACAATATTGTGGGACTAGAATATTGAAGACAGAATATCAATGCACCACAGTATCGAAAGGCAAGTACATATAGGCATGTATATATTTATTATTACTAACTGCATCTATGTATCGTGAGGATGTATGCACCTTGTAAATAGATATATGTGGAGTTAAGTATAGAAAATCTAGATTACTGAACTGGTGATATTCGATTTCAATATTCTGTTTTCAACATTGTGTCCAATCAATATTATTGTTCTGCTTTTCAGGGGGCACATCAAAAGTGACACTAAGCACTTTTTCAGTTTTAAAGCAAAATGACAGCTCTTCTTTTGGGGTGTGATATAGTTGACTAAGAATCTGGACTATATTTATTTAACCATACAATTTAATCAAAGGTGTTTTGGGAATCTTATATTGGATTTAACTTGTTTTTGCATCCAATCTTTATATTCCGAATTGGTTGGTAATTTCACTCCGATCAGTTATTTCTCCCTCCATGAAATCCTCTAGGTTTTACATCTGGTTATTTTTCAGGGGCCTTACATCCCAGGTGATTTAGTGATTTAAGGAGTGTTTTTTTACATTCAGAAACTGAAAAAAAGTTTACCCACCACATTCAAGCTTCAGATATAGCTTTGGTGGTGTTGGACCTCATGGAATCTAGACTTATTGCAACAGCTTTTATGGCGGCCTTATTAGGGGACTAATGGATGTGCAGCAGCCATCCCAGCATCCAACTATTCAGCCTCTGGTGATCAGGAAGAAATCTTGATCGGCTGCAAGCCAGTGGTAGAGGCAAGTTTAGGATTGCCCACTTCATTCATAAGACCGTGCAAGGATCTGCTTCATCCTGATGATACCGTCAAATGGTACTCCGGATGTTGGGAGACAAGATCTGGTACCTCAGTCTGAAGCCATTAGGACAAGCCTGAAGTTGTATTTGTTGCAATAATTATTCTACTCCCTGCTTGACTCTCTAGTGACCACAATAAGTACCGCTTGACGAGGGTCCTCTCTAATGTGCATTATTAGAGTTTTGATGCTAACAACCCCCTCTCATCCTCAGTATGTTAATGGTTCATGTAAGTGGGATTGAAGTCTGCTTCAATGAAGTGTCCAAACAAGTAATATTGAGACCTTTCCCGTTGCTCTCTGTGTCTACCAGAAGACACAAGTCTGCCCAAGAAAATTTAATTGGAAGTCTGTTCAAGGGTGTATGTATGAAGAGTGTAGTTTTAGGTGTATGAAAAACAAGAAGTGAGAAATTACCCCAGCGTCAACGCTTGAAGGTTCCCTTTTCCAACACATTGTAGAGACTGGTTGGCAGTACCTTAATGACATTTGTACCTAAACCGAAATGTAAATAATGAACGAACAAATGTTGAGATACACGCAGTATAATATATTTAAATCATTTTATATGCTCTTCGACTTATTCTGGAGATAATTAGGTGGGCAAAGATGTCTTTAAATAAGATTGTAGCATGCGCTTCTTTTTACTTGCTACGCCAATAGATGACTCTCTACTGGAACCAGCTGCTTTAGGTGCCTTTCTAAATGTTGAATAATTCAATTCTACTACTTCGACTTGTTCTGGAGGAATCCTGAAAAATCTATGTTTCAGCCCCAGATTTGGGCAAACACCTGATCTCATTTTTGCAGAGGCATTGCTGGCAAGTTGACTCAGTGAGTTAAAAGCTTACATTTGACTCCACAAGTCATGAGTTGGAATAATGGTAACCTAACTCAGCTTTCCATCCTTTCAAAGTCGATATATTGACTTATATAGATATAGTAAGTAATATTATCACCTGTTTTTTAGAACACGTAAACAGAAGTGCAACATTAAAGCGCTGTATGAAAACTACGTGATTAGTATAGCAAGATGTCAGAGGCTGGTAGCCATTGTTTAAGCATTCTGCCAAACTGCAAATATTTTGTTCTGAACCATTCCTCCTTGCTGTTTTCATTATTCAATGTACACAATTTGAATTCACATTCATTAAAATAGAATGCTATACAAATAGTGGTAGGATTTATACATTATTAATTTTCATCTAAATGTATGAGTGACTTGTTTTTATATTTCGGTCTAAGTGCGTTTGGTATGCCCAGACGTGGGTCCCGGGCTCACTGTGTCACTGGAGTCAAGCTATCCTGGTTGATGAGGGGTGAACCCCTAAACTGGTCCCAGGATGCTTGATTCTAGTCGAGGGAGGACCTGGCTTCGCAGTTCGGCTGGACTGTTCCAATGAGGAGCAGGGTCAAGAATGATTTGCATATGACTGGGTCTGAACTGGGGTGGCATAGTGAGCAAAAGAACGATTTGATCCAGATCTGTGTCTGAGGGTGAATGTTTGATTTTTTCCACATTCCGGCCCTCATTTGCATGTCTTTTGCTTGTTTTTATATTTAGCACATTATTTTGTCAGCGCTGTAATATTTTCTTTGATGTGGCAAACGTTATTTATCTAATTGCATTATGCTCTCAGAATACGTCTCCTTCAATGTTCTGTTTATCCAGTTGCACTCGAGTGACAAAAGCAGCCCATCTAGGTTTCTCTTATTCGATAAATATTTGACACATCACAAGTAAACGAGTCTCTCACTTTCTGACCACATTCCTACATGGTCTTTCTTTCCTGGAGTTGGAATCGCTGAAGGTTTGCTTCAACCAGCATCTCATCACAGTGATGTCTCACACCCACCAGCCACTACTGAAGGAAAGTAGACTGCTGACCATGCTGCTCCCCTCTCTGAGTACTTGAAGCTGCAGCTACGAATATTCACTGTAGCAATGTCCTGAGGTGTTTTACTTTTCTTCTGCAGTCATAGAATAACCCTTGCACAAATCATGAACACGCTAGATCGACTCCGGGGTGTTTGTGGGACAGCCCCGGCAACAGGCGGTGCAAGTTTTAGGCACATACACAAAACAGGTGCCATATGGGATTGGAAAGTGCAAGCTCCCATTGGGTACCGAAGAAAAGTACAGAACAATCAGCTGCATAGCAAGCTGCAGTCAGAGTCACAGGTGTGGGGGGTGAGAGGGGCTGTGGGGATTGACAGGGACGTCGCATATTCCACTCACTTCACTCATAGTGCATACAGGGGGCTTCCACCCTCTTCTCACCCTGATGACTTGGCACCCAGCCACCTCTTGCTGCTCCTGAGGACTGTCTCTCCCCATTCGGCTCAGGGTCATGCCTCTTAGACATGCTTGCAGTGAGGACAAGAATAAGCATCGCAGCCAGGTTTTTGATGGAAAAGAAGACTGGTCCTTGGAGGCACGTGGCACCATAGAATCGGTAGAAGGTGGAGTCCATTCAGGTTGTGTATGTTTTATTGAATGGCGTCCTCACAAGCACCACTCCATTCATAGGGGACATCGGAATCTTTCTCTGCCTCTGGCCTATTAACAACTCAGATGGCCACCTGACAGCCAGGCATTCACTGAGTAAAAAGTGGCTTTATCTATTCTCAGCGCCTCACCAATCTAATTGTGACTTGTCTGAACCAATCGAAATATCGCCTCGTTTTCCCACCATTAACTGAACATGTTTCCCACCACAAGATTGGTTGTGGGCACCACAAACCCTGCCCATACTCTCTGTAATGATGAGACACAAATAAGCAAAAATGACAACTGTTAGACCTGATACTCTTGAGGTATTGTTTCCCTAAACGTTTTGCTTCTTTTTCCTGGGTTTTGCAGATAGATTCTCTTTTAGTGGCCATAGGGTTCTGGGCACTTTTCCACTGTAAATGCTAAGTGAAAGTGTGTGCCTACCTACACATGTTAGAAGTGGTGCTTACCTGATGCTTTTAAACATATTTCAAGCCTGCTATTGCAGGCCAGTGTGTTCACAATTGCATGTATGATGTTTTTAAAACATGTCTCAAGCCTGCCATTGCAGGCCTGTGTGTTTGCATTTGCAATGTGTCAATTTTGCCATTGCAGGCCTGTGTGTGCACAGTTGCACTTATGCTCAGGTTGGCCTTTCTAAACCACTGGAAAATCCCAAAGGAACTTTCACTATCACTAGAGCACCCCTGGGGTGAGTCTTAAGGGGTGAAGCAAGTGGTAGGTGAAAGGCAGGGCAGGTACACATGTGTTCCCAGGGCAGGTACACATGTGTTCCCTGCCCAGGTAGTGAAGAATACCGAGGTGTGTTTTCACCTAATTAGCCCTGTTACCTACCCCCACCTTCTCCCCTGGGACCCGGAATAAGAGTTATTCCGGCCACAATCATCCTAATATCAGGGGGGAGGGATTCGTATCTCCAGCCTGTTGGCGTAGGGTAGTCGGGTTAGCAGAAAGGTGGAGGAGGACTTGTCCCACGTGGTCCACATGTGTATTATTAACTGACCTGCTGGATATCAGTTGCACCACATTATGGTGATGTGTGCGTGTGTGTATGAGTGTGCTCCATACAGACCAGCCTGATATCCGTGGCACCGCATATCAGTGCTGAGTGATTGTGTGGGAGTGACTCCATAAGGACCGCCTGTTATTAATTACACCGCCCCATGGTGTTGCTTGACACATTGATTCCTTGCCAAAAGAATACTACATTTGACATTGGTTTGTACCTGTGCATCCTTGGCCCACAGTGCAGTTTAAAAGTGTCTTAATGATCTGTGCGTACACATTTTTGATAATGTTGTGATCTGGGTTGCACCCTGTAACTGTCTGGTATTGAATTGTAATATTTGTCAAGGTGGGTCCAGTTTTGACAATGTTTTGCACCACATAAGAGTGCTTGGGGGTAAAGTAGCATCTCTTCCAAGTGTGCATATTACTGATGTCACCTTAACATGGTTGGGCCTGGTACTGTTAGTGATATTTCCACATGTGATTTATGCCAAAAATACATGATGTTCATGTTGTGTTAATTAATGAGTGTGTGGAATACAAACTTTATTTACAATACACCACTTTATTTACATACCTCTCTTTTGTGACGTGTTTTTATTGTGTGAGAGTGCTGTGTCAATGCTTTACACATTGCCTCTGTGATACGCCTGACTGCTCAGTGCCAAGATACCCATGGGTGAGCGCAGGTTATACAGTGAGTGTAATCACCCACCTCTGACAGGAGTGGTAGGTTCTGCCTGACTGGGGCATTGCCTCAGCCAACCAGAAAGTGCCAGCTCCAACAACAAGTTTTTTTAGTATCAAATGGGGAACTTCCAAAGTTACTCACACTAATGCTAAAAAAGAGGAAGAATAACATGTTTGGTACCCTTTCCATCTTGTACATACTAATCCCTCATGCAAGGGAATGACAGCGGCCATTCATAGGGCTCTTGTGGTTTCAGCCTCTGTAGGATATTTGAATTTGCTTGGAGCAGGATAAATCCACCTTTTCTTATGGCAGTGAGCAACAAGCAGCAAACACTATTTTGGCAAAGCAAGGATATGTGATTCATCCAACAACATTATGCTTAGCGGTTCTTTTACCCCTATGGGAATACGTTGTCATTCGGACCACACATCTACAGCCACCAGAACCACATTGGCATCCAGTGCTTAATATGTAAAAGAAGTGTGGGGGGCAACACTCCCTGCCTCTTTATCTCATTCTTGCAGGTTCTTTTTCATCCCCACACTCTCCCTTTGTTATTGTTTTTCCATTTTTTCCTCCTTCTTTCACTATTTTATGTTTTTCTCTCTCTAGCTCTTGATCAAAGTCTGTTGAGGAAAAGTACTGCGCCTGTGGAACCCACCTGCAACCAAAGGCTTAAATTAAGCACTGCTGCCATTAAAACCAAGGGCCCTTGGTATTGCCAGCACACCAAGACCCCAGTCTTAGAGAAAAGATGGGCTACAGAAACTAGCAACTTGTCCCTTCTGCTATTAAACCTACATGCCCCAGATACTGGAAAAAAGACAAAAACCTACCTTAATGAAACCTAAAAGCCAGATTTCGGCCCTCCACAGCCGTTAAATCCAGGGCCACCAGACACTGGCAGCAGGCCCTAACACTACTGTCATAAAAAAACTGATGGACCTTTTATGTGTGGGTGGGAATTAACACATGTACGGGGTGAGGCAACCATGCCATGTAAATGAGAAATATCAGGCGTCTGGAGAAGGACCTGAGAATACTCGTGCACCACAGAAGTACATTAAGCAATGTAAACAGATTGGTATAATGCTATTAGAGGGAACCAGTATAAGGGGATGGAAAGTAGCCAACAGCACAGTAATTATTTTGCCATCATAAATGGACGATCCCTCTAAGACATAAACTACCCTCTATAGTTTGAGGAAATGTAATTCGATTCACATCCTAATAAATAGATGGAATTACATGTGCATGCAATGTGGGCTGAGTGTAAAACGTAGTTATGGAAAGTATTATGCCAGCTCGAGTCTGTCCAATTCTCTATTTATCTCTTGGCCTTCATTCAACCGATTGCCGGACTGAGTAGTCATGAGCACCAAGATAATGCCGTTATCTTTATTTGGGAGATGTCTAGAGGCACTTTGAGTGTATGATCTGGCATGCGCATGGGCCCTGTGTGAGTACCATGGACTGTATTTTAAAAAAACAATTGTGTACAATATTCCTCTGAGGCTCTGAATAAGGGGGACTCAGGATGGAAAGAAATTCATAAACTACCCAGTTGACTCAGTTTTAGGTGGAGATGTATGTGCACATCAGACTTCCAGACCGTTATGCAGGGGCCTATTACTAGGATGGCCAGATTTGAAAGTCAGAAACCAGGACTTTCCACAAACATAGAGGAAGGACTACAATGTTGCATCCGGTGAGGGGCACAGAATAACTAAGTTGGCACTGAGAGGGTCACCAACATAGACTTCTGCACAGAGTGTGACCTTGATTAAGTAAATTGGTTTATGTTAGGACTGCTAATTCTACACTGGAATGCATAAAAAATGCATAAATTGCCTTCCTTGGTGTTCAGTGGACTTTCTCTGAAACCCGGAGCATGCGCAAAGTTTACTGACATGCTGCAGGGTCCATGGTGAAAAAAACAGGCCTGCCTGGTCTTCTTACCTATTTAGGCATCTAAGTGCGTGCGTAAAGCTGCCCACTTTGCCGGGGAGCCTCCCTACCAGATAAGCCCGCTACGAGTCCGAGAACAGCCCAAAAAGCATTGGGCCGACAGATTCATGCGGGTCACACCTCGTCAGGCGACCTGATTGGTTGAACACCTGCATTGCCCAGTAGCTAGCGACAGTAACTGCTACGGCTCGTGCCGTTGGAACGCTTCCACCACGGTACAACTTGAGGCCAACAATTCATCAAGTAGTGAGTTAGATGGGAGGCCGCCGCCTATTATCAGGAGCAGCAGTTGCTTTCCAAAACCTTTTTGATATTAACAAATATGACAGCAGTTATGTTTACCGTCTGTGAGTTGTCTGCTACACTTGCACTACGTTACAGGGCAGCTGTTTCTTTTTGTTTTGTCGAGGATCGTATTCCATGAGTTAGGTCTTTAATCACCAAAGTTATTTTGCATTCGAAAACCAGTTTAGCTGAATTTGCAGATGACAGGTATATGTTAAAAATGCACAAAAGCGCGCTGCGATTCATTACTGCCACTGTGATTCACAAGGGGCACAGTGCAAACTCAGCCTAAGAACAAGTGCCCAGGGGGTTCCTCCGCCCTTCCGCTTTGCAAGGTCCTACACAAGCACTTAGAAAGTAGGTAGTGGAAAACCAAGAAACATGAATGAACTGGTATAAATGGCAAGGGTGAGAACTCACTCCTCCTGCAAACACCGACCCTAAGCACTTAATTGGCCCTAAAAGTGTTGTTCACCTTTGCAACGACCTGCCTCTTAGGACCCAACTGGATTTCACTACGTTTAGGAAGATACTGAAAATCTACCTATTCTGGCTGTACGTACGGCACCTCAACTCTTGGGTGCCCTACCCCACCACTCCTATTATTGACATGTCATTAGGTGTGCTTCTTGATCAGTCATTCTTGCAGTGCATTCCTACAGCTAATTGTGAATACATAACATGTGTGCAAGATTCAGTTATCAGGAGGCTCATGTAGGGTCATATGGGCTGCTGCACGGTATCCCAGACGTCACAATCACAATGTGACCTTTATTATGGCATTGTGACCCTTTCAAGCGGCCTTGGAATCAAAACCAACACATTTTGAATTCACTTGTTGAGACTGAGGTCTGCTGTCCCATAAAGACCACCATCCCAGCACCAGCCAAATGCATAATGACGTACACAGTCAATTCCTGCTCCATTTAAGAACAAAAATAATTTACTGCGCATTTTGCGCCTCGCTGCTTACAGTCCCTTTGCATAGCAAAGGATTTGTGAAGCTTTCTCTATGTTCAGAGTGAGGTTATTTGGAGCATAACTTGAAACATTCTGCTGCAAGCAACTTCTTTCAGAATCACACCTGGAGTCTTTCAAAAGGGGCGTCTGCTGCCTTCTGTGACTTGACAACATCACAAGCAGTTAGCTGGTAGAGTTACTAGTGTACTGATTTACTTATGTGGTGGTAAGCACATATAGTTGTCTTTACCCTGCAGGATGTGTGATCTCTTATCAGAAGACTGCAGGGATGTGAAATGAATGGAGTCATTTATCTTGGAAGAAACCTGTGAAAGGCTATACCAATTGAGTTGATGGATTCATTTATAAGTGGTACCACAATTGGGATGATAGAATGCTTTAAAACAAACTTTTAAAGAAAGTATTTGATTGTGCAAAATTGTAGGAAGGGACTGCGGAGAAGATATTAAATTACATATTGAGGCTTTTAGGAATACTCCTCACTCCAATACAAAAGCCACACCCTTTGAGTTATCCATATCCATGCTAATATTATAGAGAGAGAGCCCTAACCTTTGAGGCGGGTAATCTCAGTAACCACAGCACCAATCATAACACCCAATACAGCATTGGAATGGGCAGTTGCAGCAGAAGGACATAGGCTATACAGATGGCCACCATATACATTTGAAAGATAAAAGAACCTTGCCAGCAAAGTAGTCCCATGTGGGCGTGTGCGTGGGTGGGGCGCGGCATGACGACAAAAAAAAAACCTTCCTTAAATGTGTGCGTTGTGTTGGGGGCGTGTGCTGGGGGCGTGACAAAGGCTGGGGGCGTGACAAACGACAATGGGTGCGGCAATTGCGCAATTGCACGGGAGCAATGGGCGTGGCCAATGGCCGCGAAAATGCACGGGAGCAAGAGCGTTTAATGGGCGCCTGAGTTCAGCTGGAGGCACGCCAATTGCGCAATTGCGCGGGAGCAAGGGGCGTGACAAACGACAATGTGCACGGAAATTGCGGAATTGCACGGGAGCAAGGGCCGTGGCCAATGGGCGTGGCAACCGGCCGCCACCAATCACGCCACATTCCTAAATTATGATGCCAATCGCTCACCTGGGCGTATGCGTTCAATGGGCGTCTGCGTTCAGCTGGAGGCGTGGTAAGTAACCGTTCGCTCTACTCACTTGTGGGCCTGCACGTTGTGCTGGGGGCGTGTCACACATACTGGGGCCGAATGTAGTGTGTGCCTTGTGCTGGGTGCGTGTCAAACAGACTGGGGCCGAATGCCGTCGGTGCTTTACTAAATTGCCGTTACGTTCCTGCCTTCATGACATGTGGGTCCTAAAAAAATAATAATACCGGGAAATAACTTTCAAGGGTCACATAATTCACATTGTAATACGGTCGCCGCTGGAGCCGGGCCTCAAGCGGGGGCACACGCGACTGAGCGTGCCTGCGGGGACAATAACTGCAGCGTCTCCTGCGCGCTGTCACTCAACCCTCTGCATAAACAAATTTACACACGGCGCCCAACATCAACCAGGGCTGTCGATAACCAATTTATTCTCCATCCAGATTCAAATGAAACAAAAATTTTTTTTCTACTGCGACATTTTAAAATAATTATCCCTTGCCTATTACACACTTTGCACACATTCTATTTCATACCTGGACAACGTCGGGACGGGCTGCTAGTTCAAAATAAAGAGGCCATGCTCGGAGGTTTGCCCTCCGTGGATACGGAGAATGGTAGTGATGATATTCTAGATTTACAACAATGTTGGGAAAGGTCATAATGTAAACTATGGCATGAGAAAAACTCTTAAGATTAAATGAGTAAATGTTGTTGATGAAGAGTTGAGAAAGAAAAAAAGTGTTGAAGTATAGTGTGTCCTCTCAAAGTTGAATGTTGATCAATGAAGCAGCTAAACTCAAAGATGGATGCGTTTGGAACGTCAATTGTCTTTTAGTAGTCAGAAATCGTAGTTAAAATTCTGTTCCTGAATGTTGCATATTATCTATAGTTTTTTTTCTATGATTGTCAACTCCTGGCAATGTCTACTCAATTATTACATCAGTTATTCCCTTGTTGTAGATGTATTATTGTAGTTCCTGTTTTCTTGTTTTCCTTTTGTACCTCTCTAATTTGGCTTCTCCATTTTTGATGGGGGGGGGCATATGTTCCATTTTGAGTTTCCCTTTTACATCTTTGATCATCATGTTATTTACATTCTGAACTTTGTGGAATGTTTATAGCTGAACCTCTGTGGAGTTATATAAATCTTTTGTGGGAAAACTTCAGTGATGTCAGATGGATGGAGTCCTCTTTCTAGGAATATACTTGTGTTAGACTATAACTCTTGAGTTGGTGGATTCCTTTATAAATAATTCCACACACACTATATGGAAAACTGAAAACTGCATAATCTAAAAAAGTAAAGGAACAACATAAACTGTGGGGAGTGCGCACACCTTAACATGTTTTGGTGTACTTTTCTAATGTAACTATTAGACATGGTATATTTTCATATTGTTATTACTTTGCGGTGTGTTTCACTAAGACTGATTATGTTAGATTGTAGTTTCCAGTATTTAGTAGAGGAAGCCTTCATCAAGTATGAACTATAATTACGTCTGTCTTGTTCTCGTCTTTATTTATTACTTTAAATTATTATAGGTATTTATAAAGTGCAGTCTTAACTTTGCGAAGCAGTAGTGTTTCCTGTGGAAAGTAGAGAATTTTTTGGTAAGCCATAGAATGTCTATACCAAATGGATGCTGTCGGTCTGTGAAGGCTAGAGAGTGTCTGTTTTCTAAAGTTTAGCACTGCAACTTATTATCACCCACAGCTCATAATACACTGCTGCCCGGCTTTCCATCACTGGTGGATCCAATACTAGAGTCTCCTTACAATACTTCATGGTGAGGTACCTAGTGGATACCAGTTTGCATTCAAAAATCCCAGATGATGATGTTCTGCCAATGGGTGGGCTGATGGGTTTTCTTCTCTTCTCTTTTGTCACCCTTATCAGTCTTTACACACACTCATCCTTTAGAAAACAGACACTTTCTAGCCTTCACAGACCGACAGCACCCCTTTGTGTTTTCTGCTAGTTTGATTAGGGGTTAGGGTGTATATAGGTCTTTAAACTCTTGTTCCCCTGTAGACCCTTTATTCACCTTTGTTTCTTGTTATACCAAATGGATACCACGTAAAAAGCTCTTGGAGAGGGACAGGAGTAGTATTGGTCGAGGCTAACACCAGTTGGGGCGGCAATGTCTGGGATAAATAAG
Organism: Lissotriton helveticus; assembly: GCF_964261635.1. NCBI lineage: Eukaryota > Metazoa > Chordata > Amphibia > Caudata > Salamandridae > Lissotriton > Lissotriton helveticus. Next base: position 1,868,569,520 of record NC_136067.1, read on the forward strand.
GGTACAGTTTGTGGAAGGTAATGTGAGGTTTTTTTATTTGCTGTGGCATTGATTCTTATTTATAGTGGAGAAGAAATGTATGGAGGATAGCTTTTTCACATGCTTTCTGGAATGCAAGAATGCGGGGGGGAAGTTTCATTTGGGGAGGACTTGTTAAAAATCAGGGGGCTTTGATTAAGAAGGTTTCTTTTCCCAAAGCCGCCTCTTTCTAGAATTGTCAGGTTTCTAGACTGGCAATGGACTAGTTTCCTATGACATATGGCGCAGTACTGATCAATAATATGTCAATCAGTTAAAAGGGCTTGTTAGGGTCTCACTGGTAACTACGTGTGTTATTACAGCTGCAGCTTTCTTGAAAAACCACAATCATCCCTTTTGTGATCTGATGTTTGCTGGAGCGATGCTGTCCCTGGAATAATACAGGCTGCATGGTCCGTACTTAATAGACGCTTTTGTGACATTAGAAGAACATCGTGTTTAATAGAACATACACTTCCTCTGTTGGTATGACACCGAGCCTTACTAGTCTAAATATGTTCTAGACGAAGAGGAGAACTAATTCCTTACCTCTCCTCACTGTGTAAAGAGCTTTGTCATCTATTTTTACTTTGCTTTTAATAGAAGTATCTTGCAAAAGTGTCCATGCCATCTTGAACTCAAACTTTGTCTTTGCCTGATACTAGAATGGCAACAGGAACCCACTAGTTCTATCTAATTGCAACACCTGGAGCAGACAATTCCTCGCACACTCAATAATCATGTAGATTCCGAGAAACTAATGCACTCTGATTATAGCATCTTTTTCTAGGAGCCATCACCTCAGTTGTTCACTGCTCTTGCCCCAGTCAACTGTGAAATGACTGTAATACCTTATCCAGATGTTGTACTTGCTTTTAATGTCCTATTACATTCTCAGCAGTATTTGTCTGCAGTGTTGGGTGCAACTCCTCCTACACAGAGAACCTGCTGCCGAGCTTCCCTTGCTCACCACGAGCAACACGCAAAGAAGGCCAGCTGTACTACAGTCACAAACAGACGGACGTCCCCAATTAATCTTCTCCTGGAGCCCTCTGTACAAGTAATCAAAGCATGGAAATATATCGTCTAAGTAACTTCGCAACACAGAAATAACAAAACGTATTGATGATTTATCTATTCTTTCATTCAGAGGTATGGTTGAACTTTACACGCCTCCTTTTGGTCCTGTCCCTTCAGAGTGCTGCGATCAATGTTGCCGCTTTGAGAGGAGGAGGACTTCAGAGTCCAGTCGGGAGAGGGATTCCATGCTCCAGTATTCTTTAATTGCAATCTTGTTTGCCTGCACATCAGATCTAGGGGAGTTGAAATAATTTGTAATTGAGACCTTTTGAAATGCATGTATTTCTGTTCGGAGAATCTTAAAACTGTGGGCTCTGGACTTCCAAGATCCTGCCCCATGAATCCTCCCTTTAAAATCTTGTAGGGTGAAGACACAAACAGTCAATGATCATCTGCTCTTTCGTGCATGGTTTGTGATATTCAGTGCCTCAGACATCCAGACCCTTTGCCTCAGTGATCACCACGAACAGTGCTGAGAACTTTGAACTTAATTCTAGCTTCCAAGAGGCAATGGAGGGCTTTCATGACTGGTATTACATGGGTTGGTATTCTCAGGTTGAAGCATATTCTGGAGACCTGGTTTGGGATGCTTTGCAATCTGTTGTAGAGTGTTTTAGAGAGACTGTGGTAGGCACTGTTTCGTTAGTCTAGTTGAATCATCATCAGAGCTCTCATCAGCACACCTTGGTAGCTGGTTTAGTGAAGCGTTGAGATAATCTGAAATAATAAGAACTGCACGGTAATACAAACATTCAAACATGCACACACATATACACAAACAAATATATTTGAGATTAATTTGTAAAGTTGATGATAGCATTTTAAAATGTGAAAATGAAAGACAGAGTTATATCTGTGCACAAATTAGGAACACGTGTATGTTACAATACATCTGAAGTTATCTGGCACAGACAGCATGACGAGGAAAAATGTTAGGTAGTCCACGTGCCACTGGCTCCAGATCACTGCTGGCCACCATTTCATATTATCCTTAGGTTTTATGCCTATAAGTTCTAAGATAGAACCCCTCTACTTGATAATCTAAAGAACAGGTAATTCTCTATATATCAAACATACCTCCCAAAGGAAGCAGCAGGCTTCTATAAGGGGCCTTCTTTATTCAAAGACCCATTGACCACACCCTCTGTGCATACACCTCCCATGACCTGGCACTGTGGTGAGAAGTTCACATACCCAGCAGAGTATGCATCTCAACTAGGATTCTTTAAATAGCCGGTTCCAGGCTACGCCCCGCCTCTTTCCAAAACTTCAGCTCCCAACTTTCCTGTACACGAGCCTGTCCATTCACATCTCGTTCGTGTCCGCTTTCTATTATTACTGAACCTAAACAATTTATTTGCTACACAATTTATACACAAATCAAAAACATGACCTCCCTCCTATTGATTGTTTGGGTTTCTGAGCCTCTCCCATTATCCACTGGTTAAGCAGCTTTACTTTGATTCTCCAAAGTTAAGCTGGGCATTCTCTTATAAGGATATTTGACTCTCTAAAGCCTCATTCTATTTCTGCCCCCTGCAGTTACTGCAGAAGAACAGTTGATAACACACAAAGGATATTTTTGTTCCCACCACTCCAGAGTCAGTGTTACACGTCCCACTGCACCAGTTCACAGCTGAGTGTGTAACAGTTCCTTTCCAGTAGCAGGATTCACCTCTTCACATTTAGGTGATCCGAGGCAAGGGTGCGGAGGGGCGTGTGTCAAAGAGGTCGTGACCTTGAAGTGGTTCACATGAGCTGGTCTCTGGGATAGACAGTGTGACAATAAGGTTGTTTTTGCATGCTTTAATCTACTTTTTTATCCTATGTTAGCATGCTTGGCCTCCAAGTGTGGAACAAGAAGGAAATAAGGATTTTTTAGTGTACCAGGCAAAAAGTGCATTTTACCCACTTCTGCGCTCCGCATACACTGCAAAAGGATATTTGTTGTAGAATGAGATGTCATCTTTCATAGCGCATCATGCCTTCCATGTCTTATTGATGATCAGCTGTCTAACAAAGTGGGATCTTCCTCTTTATGTAAGAATTCTGTAAGTTAGTCAATCAATCAATCAAATCATATTTATACAGCGTGAATGTGTCACTCGTGAGGGTATCCAAGTACTGATATCCTTGCTGGGAGGCAGGATCAGTTGAACAGCCAGGTCTTAAGTCCTTTCCTGATTTCAAGCAGCAAGGCTGATGTCCAAAGGTGGAGGGGATTCATGTGTGTGTGTGTGTGTGTGTGTGTGTGTGCGTGCGTGCGTGCGTGCATGTGTGTGTGCGTGCGTGCGTGCGTGTGTGTGTGTGTGTGTGTGTGTGTGTGTTTTTCATGTGTGTGGTTACTACAGTGTAATAAAATCTAGCTTGAAGGGGTGTATTTTAGTATCTCCTGGAACTGACCGAGGGTGGGCTTAGGGTTCCAGGTCATTGGTTTGTAGCAGATAATGCAATTGAATAACAATTGCATCAAACCTCTTGAAGTGTTTTATCGGGGTAAGGGACGAATAGACGATGGCTGGGTGTCCACTGCACACAGGCAGTGACAGAATGCAAAATGATGGAGCCCTCTTGCAGGATGTGATGAGGAGCTCCTGAGTTTCCCATAGCTCCTACATATTCATTGGCCTTGGCCTGAATTGGGTCTCCTGAATGGTTGGAGGCCCCTGCATCACGGGGGCTGCAGGAGTCTAAATACACTCCTGCTATACACAGCAGCAGCGAAGGTGAGACTACAACACAATTAAAGAAGGTAGCGCTTAGATATCTAAATATAGGAGTTTTCATGCCAGAAGCCCTGCCATGCACAGGGAAGTAGCACTCTTAAGATGTCTGTGAGGGCTATCAATGTTTAACATTTATGTTTCTAAGGCGCATTGAGGCGGACAGATGTTGTATCATTCACTTAGTTATCAACCGAGGGATCCTGAGATACTGTTCTGGCTTCCCTTCTTGATCAAGTTGTTTAATCCTGCTGCCAATTTTCGTTATCGCCGTTTACTGCAGCTCCTATTGAACCAAACTTCGTAGTGCTTAGTAAGAGGATGAACACCAGTTGGAGGCGCTACATTAAATATTAGAAGTGCATTCTTATTCGCTTAGCTCACTGAGAGGATACATCTGAACGACGTGCTGCTTTGTCAGAGTATGTTAGACCTGACCACACGTGAGGCTAGTGTCTGTGGCTTGTAAAGCACGCTCGTATTTCTCCCTAAAAGCCTCCCAACCACTTGCCCAGCATGGGAAGCTGAAACATTTACGTGGGAGCCACAATGCAAATGGTAATTTGTGGAACCTCTCCTTTGGGCCTATAGGATGGGCTGAGACGGACACATTGTGTGTTTTGATGTAGAACTGGGGGCACACTGTCTCCACAGCACAAACAATAAAATAGCAGCCATACGAGGTAGACGGGGGTTACTTGCGCCTTTGAAAACAATCCTCCCGCCCGATCCTGAACGAGCTATTTTCTGCTTGATGGAAAGAAAATAAGCGGCCTCTCCGGAGCGGCCTTTGGTGGGAACCGTTACTGTACGCATCGCTTGCTTCCAACTGGCTCGGGTCGCCCAGTCAGAGCCCGTCCAGCAAAACCCAAGTGTAAATCAATACTGGAAGCATTAGTCGCTCAACAAAACAAAAGCATTCCTTGTTCGACACAACAGCTGTCCGCCCGCGCCGCGCGCCACGGGGCGGGCCTCGGGGGGTTAAACTGGCACAATCAAGGCAAGACCGCGGATGAATCCATCCTGTGCCCTCCGAGGCAGCCTTCCAGGCGCGCAGCAGCGAGCAGGCCTAACGGGAGGGAGGGCACGGCCAGTCGTTTCAGGGTTCAAGGGATAATTACGGGGAATGCCGCCCTCTCTCGAAGGCTCGTAAAAGTGTTTCTTGGAATGGTCCAGAAATCATTGGAAAGCTGTCGCGGGGGGTCGCCATATAACAAACAGGCACAAAGCCTGTTCTTTTTTTTAATTTTTGTAACTAAGATACTATAACCGTGTGAAGTGTTTTTGTGTAAATCTGACATTTTTGCGGTCCCAGAGCTTTGGTCATGCGTCATTCAGATGAAGGAAGCTCTATTGTATTTGCACGGGTATTTACCTCCGTGGGGTTGTGTATACATACATACTTAATGTAGAGCACAAATCTAGTTGGGGAGTTACTGAGCAGCGTGTTGCCCAAGGCTACATTTCAGGATCCTTTAAAGGAGGCAGGGGTTCCTGTTATGTAGGTGTTCTTTCAATAGACACCGAACGCTCGCGTCCACAGCTCCAGGACATAGCTGTCAATAGTGCAGCAGGTACTGTGGCACCTGGGACCAGAGACCAAGGGTCCCACTGCACCTCAACCATAGCTGGAATATGCTACCAAGCCAGGGGATGGGGCCATATTCTTTTTTGGCATTAGTGGTCACTGCACCCTGACTCAGGCCCTGTACAGCTCAGCTCATGTCCAGGCACCCTTACTCAGGTGCTGTACAGCTCAGCTTATGTCCAGGCACCCTCAGGCGCTATACAGCTCAGGTCATGTACAGGCACCCTGACTCAGGCATTGTACGGCTCAGCTCATGTACAGGCACTCTTACTCAGCCACTGCACAGCTCAGCTCATGTCCAGGCGCCCCGACTCAGGTACTGGTGAGCTCAGCTCATGTCCAGGCACCCCGACTCAGGCACTGTACAGCTCAGCTCATGTCCAGGCACCCTGACTCAGGCATTGTACGGCTCAGCTCATGTACAGGCACTCTGACTCAGGCCCTGTCCAGATACCCTGACTCAGGCACTGTACAGCTCAGCTCGTGTCCAGGCACCCTGACTCAGGCATTGTACGGCTCAGCTCATGTACAGGCACTCTTACTCAGCCACTGCACAGCTCAGCTCATGTCCAGGCACCCCGACTCAGCCACTGGTTCGCTCAGCTCATGTCCACGCACCCCGACTCAGGCACTGTACAGCTCAGCTCATGTCCAGGCACCCTGACTCAGCCACTGTACAGCTCAGCTCATGTCCAGGCACCCTTACTGGGGCGCTGTACAGCTCAGCTCATGTCCAGGCACCCTGACTCAGGCGCTGTACAGCTCATGTCTAGGCACCCTGACTCAGGCGCTGTACAGCTCATGTCTAGGCACCCTGACTCAGGCGCTGTACAGCTCATGTCTAGGCACCCAGACTCAGGCATTGTACAGCTCAGCTCATGTCTAGGCACCCCGACTCAGGCATTTTACAGCTCAGCTCATGTCTAGGCACCCTGACTCAGGCACTGTACAGCTCAACTCGTGTCCAGGCACCCCGACTCAGGCATTGTACGGCTCAGCTCATGTCCTGGCAGCACTGCTGATGACTGTACCAGCACAACAACTAACCATCTCACTCCTAAAGGTGTGACAGTACAGACTGTTCCATACCCCTCACTAGTGTAAAAAGGCAAGTTTAGCATATGAAAATGTACCTTAAAGTGGAGCTGTCACTCATCATTCTCTAGAGGGTGGTTCAGGTCCATTTCTAGATCAGGCTCTTGTGCCACGAGAAGCGTGGACATATGGTCTGTGGCAGAATTATTCACAGGTCTGTAGTTGTCCTCTTGAACATGAGCTAGGCTGTTAGTCTAGAGAACAGAGTGATGTATTATCTGGTGGTGGACCCCCCGCCCAAATGATATAATCCAAGCAGGTGTTCTGCATATTCCAAGGAAATACAATAAAGGAAAAATTGCCTGAGGCAAGGCGATAGATAACTTGAGCTGCTATGGACAAAGAAACCATGGACAAACACATTGCTATACATATACAGTAACCAATGACATACAAAGATATGATGTTCAATGGTTTAATTTATAAAAAACTAATCATAAATATTTTATATAGACATTTTTCTATATATATTTAAAATGCTTTCTTTGGCATGAATTCATGATCATAATTAGTTTATATAGCAATGCTAACCAGGTAATGCAAACTTCATTGTTGTGCTTTCTTTCTCTTGTAGTACAATATTTGACACTGAGTTAATCTAAGCGTAGGTAACAGTGGAGTTTAGTCAAAAGTAGATGAAATACAGAAACATTAACATAAACTGGCGGTCAGTTATGTATACACTACGCGCGTTTCATAAATGCCTTCTTCAGGGGTCCGTCTCAGTTAAAATCTGTAATGATAAAATGCAACAACAAAGGAAAGGAATTGGTTTCTTTGCCATTAAAGAAAACTTCAAAAAAATGTACTCTAATAAGCTGGATATTGCAAAGGATGAGTAAGGGCTAATTAATAACACTATAGAGACCACGGGAGCTGAAATAATAGAAGACCATATACTGAAACCAGGTAGGTCGAGACTGTGAAGGTCACACCAAAAGTTGTGACAGTAAAAGTGCATAAGTATATATACAGTGAGTGTGTGATTCCCAAACAAGCTGGTGTAATTGACAGGGGAGAATACTTATACCTAATAAAATAACTTATAGTGAAGATAAATATGTCATAAGATTAGAACTTCCTTTACTTCATAGAATAATGTCCTAAGCAGAAAAACAAAGTTTAAATTGTCAAGTGTATTTGTATACTCAGAAATACAAAGCTATGCTATTTGAGAACAGAAAAATCATGAGTTACCTTATGCAAGCTAATGCAGCATATGTTGCGCTTGTATTGAACCATATGTAGGATGTTTAACCCCTTCCACGCTCATGACGAGCTGGGCTCGTCATGCAGTAGCCTGCTCACACGCTCATGACGAGCCCAGCTCGTCATGAATAATGGGTTTTTGAAAATCCCAGCGCATGGTTGTAAATCTGCGAGCATCGATGCGGTTAATGGACAAATAGATGGAGCTGTCTTTTTCTAAAAATCCAACGAGCTGACAGTGAGCTCTGTAAGAGATCAATTGCAAGGAGGTTCAATAGATATTGGAGATGAAAAGAGCCGTGAAAGAAATTAACCCCTTCAGCGCTCATGACGAGTTCAGCTCATCATGAGCTAGGGCGCTCCGGTGCTCATGACGAACTGAGCTTGTCATGACCGCGCCCGTTCCGTGGAACGCTCGCATGCTGGGCTGATTCCCCTGCAGTGCTGAGCGTTCCATTGGAACGGGTGTGGCCATGACGAGCTCAGCTCGTCATGAGCACCAGAGCGCCGTAGCTCATGACGAGCTGACCTCGTTATGAGCATGGGGGCGCTGTGTGCGCCCCCCACCCCTCAGCACAGCGGGGGAAACAGCCCCGCATGGAAGGGGTTAAAGGATAAGAGGAATGTGTTACTTCTGCTTACCCTGATACATCTAGCTCACTGGAGCAGCAAGCTGCTGGTGTGATAAATGTCTATGTCAGGTGTAAGCCATGATTTTCTTCACAGGATGGAAAACGGTAAAAGAAATATACACACTGTATACATATCATGCGTTTCAGTGTACGTTCTTTGCATATTTATTGGTCATTTTGTAAACCAAGCTGTGTTTTTTGCTGGATGTTAATAATATAGATTTTTATCGAATTATTTGAGATCACCAGCTTCTACTTCCTAAACTTTAAGTAATGGCGTTTAGGTATTTGCTAAAAGTCGATTTTTTGGAATAATGGTACGAAGATCATACTTGACAGAGGCCTTTTTGATTCTCTCATAACAATGGTTTAGTTGCTCTCTAGGCCACTTCCAGTCTAATTTCAAACGACTTTCGGTTTTCATTTAGGGCAATTATTGTAGACACAGTGCTTAGTTAGTAAAAATAAAATAATTGCCAGTACTCAAGTCAGGAGGCCTCTGCAGCTTGCACATCCATTTCCACTGCCGGCATTGCCAATGAAAGCACCTAGAAAACTACTAACCGGCACACCGCTACAAGTGTGACAATTCAGACTATTCCAAACCCCAAAAGCTATAAAAATAGCTTGGGAGGCAGGTATTTGTTGTTTGTAATGCATACTGAATTAATAAACAATTGCTGGTCTGCTCATCTCTAAATTATACAAACAGCGCCACCTTGTGGCAGCTGCTATAAGTGTCAGTGTTGACAATTAGGTGCCAGTGCTGATAATTAAGTGCCGGTGCCTAGCTCCGGAAAGCACCGGCTCAAATTAAGCACTGGTCAACATCATCAGACCCTATATCCTGGTCATCTCATTTTCTCCTCTCCTTTCTTCGGGCCTCAGCTGTCATCTTCCACACACCTCTTTCCACCACTCTTAGCTTACAGCACAGACTCAGTTGCAGCTGATTCCAGTACCAAGCAACTGCAGGCCAAGATTTGTATCAGAAAAGCGTGCAGCTCATTGGGTCATGGGTCATGCCTTCAGGCCACGTGGCCAGAACTGCTGCTCTGCCCAACCCCACAATCCCCTCAATGTATCTTTTTCAACCTGACCAAGGAGGGTGAAGCTCTCATTCTGCAGCCCAACACATATTTTGGTGCCTGTTTCTTCAGCGTGCCGCTCCCGCGCCCTGCCCGGAAGGCCCGCGCTTGTAGCCTGAGCCTGCTTCCATTCACATTCAATCTTAAGTTAGTCCAATGGAGCACAGGCCATGGCTCTTGTGTACTCACAGACTCACTCTCTTCTCTCTTGAGTACAGGGACTCCAATGTTCCGCTCACCCCCTTGGCTTCTTGCTGCGGTATCAATATTCCCATTTCTGCCCTCTGTTTCTAATCACTACTCATGTTATGAATCGCTCACATATTTTTTTGTTGCAGCCTGCCAGTACAGTAGCACATTCTAAAGCCTGGGAAAGCAGCATATGTGAATAATTAGTCTCTGGTTAATCCGTATAATTTTGTTTTGCAACCTTTCGCCATCGTTAGTTTATACAGCGCTGTTTATTTGTGTTTTAAATGTGAGAGCGCATTCCTCCAGGGGTAAAGAGAATAAGCCCTGCTGTAGATTGTGTGTAATTTATTACCAAGGATTTCCCATGCCTTGGGCTTTCTGGGGGTGGGACCCTGACGGGGGTGATCAATGCCATCACTGTATGTGCACTGGTCACTTTTTCCCATAGGGAAAGTGTGACTGCTTGTTGTTTGTCTGTTGTCTAGTAGTCCTTCACCTATTTCTGACTTAAGATTTGTGGCAGAGTGTATGCAGTGTTTCCCAGGTATTCTGCCACCTGGTGGCAAATAACTTTCTGCATTAAGAGGTTTACATTAGAGTATGCTGTAAAAAGTACCTCAGGCAGTGCTTTTGGACGCTGAGAAGGCCTTGCCAGAAAGCACTAGAGATGGAAGTGATTATATAAATAATGAACTAAGAGAGAAGATACAACAGGAAAAAGACAGGCGGAAGATAGCAAGAAGTGAGAAAGAAAGAATTAAAGACAGAAAGAAAGGACAAGCATTGGCAAAGCCTATAGGTCTTGCCTTTGGGACATACTGACTTCGAACATACCTTTTGGCTATGCTGTGTAACATCCCAAGCTAAATATGAAAAAAGCCTATCATTATTTTTCCAGCAAATCAAAAGTAAACACCCACAAAAGCATTTTTTTTGCGAAAGAGGGTGAAGGAAACAACACAGAGGGGGGTGTGGAAGCAACAAGGGGAAAAGTGGGTTGAGAGAAGCAACACAGGCGTGGTTGCACCTAAGCAACATGGAGGACTGGTGGGAGCAGAAGCAACACGAAATCCGGAAGCGACACAAGGGTGCGGTTAAAGGAGAAGCAACACACTGGACGGAGGATGGAGATTTAAGGAATGAGCAAGAGGGAGAGCAATGTGGAACATGGAGAGTGGGAGAAAAGCAAATGGGTGAATGAGAGGGCAAGCAACGTGGAGCTGGGTTAGAAGGGGAAAGCACACTTGCAAGAAACAACACAGGTGGGTGAGCACACAAGGGCGAGCGCATCACAGAGGGGAGACGGGGGAGAAGCACACAGGTGAGAGAGCAGCACAGAGAGGGAAAGAGAAACACCCCAGGGAGACAGATGGAAACACATGAACTCTTTTTAAGTGTTTAAAGAAAAAGATAATATTAGTGCTTACAAAAGTGAGCAGTGTTAGGACACAGTAAGACATCCTTGCTCCAGGGGATAGACACACAAAAGAACATGAGTGGCAGCCTACACACGCTAACGAATAAGATGCAAAAAAAGGAGAGTACAATGAAGCCAACCAATGATAAGCATTGGCTGGGCTTTAAGCGCACTGTAAGCTAACAATGCATCTAAAAACAAGGAAGGAAGGGGTGCCGCTCGCAGTGCTTGCCTTCCCTTGTTGAACCTTCGCTGAGGAATTGTGCTGTTCGTGCAGACGGCGAGGACTGCTCTGTTTCTAGGCGCTTGTGTGGACTTTGGAGCCCGTGTGCTCTACTTTTGAAGTTCCGTGGTTGCTGAGGGAGAGAGGTGTTCAACTAATCCAGCGGGAGCGGGACTGCGAGGCCCAGAGGTGCTAGCGCTTGATCATCGCGCGCACCTGGTGCCTCTTCCCGCCCCCTCCTCCTACTACTTAGTTTCGTCATCTGACGTGAACGCGGGACGCGCGCGGACAGAAGCGCGAACGAAGAGCGGACAAAGAGCGGGCCCTCTATGGCCCTCAGTGGCTGAGGTAGGCTGGGCTGGGCCCCGTTATTTTACGTTAGTTAATTTAAAGTGCCAACGTGTGATGCTTTAAAGGAAATATCTTTGAATACTGACGAGCAATCATCATTTGCATCTCCAAGGATTCGTCATAAGAAACAGTTATTGTTATATATATATCATCTGAACTATATTTTGCTGCCTGGTTACTTCTCCGTTTATGATGACTGCAAAGAAATTACGCTCCGGAAGAGTTTTAGGGGGGAGGTCATGTATAAAAACTAGATCTAACCCCCTCAGGAATAAATATGACAACGGTGTGTTAATGAAAGGACAGATGCAGATATTGAAATTATGGGAAAAATCCGTTTATAAGTCATTGGCAATCCCGGAAGTCGCTGGTTCTGAGATGGTGCCTTTGGTGGGTGCACCGCCTGTTGTGGAAAAAGCTTCCATCTCTGAGTCAGCCTCTACACATCTTTTGTTCCCCCAGCCAAAATCTATTGTGGCTAACCTTCCAGTATGCACTTCAGGGGGAGAGCAGCCGGATAATAAGACAACTGATACGAATGCACCCATATTTAACATTCCTACTGATGCTGAATGTCCTGACGTGGCTATAAAAGGAGAGTCGTTCTTGTCCAGTATTGACCTTGAATTATGTGGCCGCTATATGGAGGATGGAAATCTGAATCATTTGAATCCCAGTAAGACGACAATGGGAGCTACGCCGTCAGGATTATTGCTATATAGTAGTACTCCCTCTATAACATCTAATGACATTCCTTCATTGCAGAATGACTCTAGGAGTTCTCTACTTAATCTATCCGGTATCTGCCCCATTGCTGCTTCTGGGTTGCCGAAGGATGATAGTCCTATCTCTGACTGTTTGATAGTATTAGAACATTTATTGGCTTCCATATTGTCTTTACTGAGCAAATTTGTTGGGAATTCTGACTGCACCTTGGACTCAGTTACACGGATATTGAAAGTATTACTGGCAAAAAGTACAGAAAATGGTTCTATTCCTGCTCCAGAGATGGTCTTACAGAATACTTTGGATAGCAATAACTTATCGGAAAAAGATGCTCCTGCGGGTATGCCAGTAGTAGTTAACAAACATGAGCCCTTAGGGATGCCTATTCCATCTGTATCAAATTACATGAAGGTATCAGACCCTACCCTACAGGAAGAAAGTCTGTTGGATGTGGACCTAAATGCGGGAAATGAGTTATTCCCAATTTTCACCCTTGTAAAAAAGGAGACTGAAGTGAATTCTGATGCAAATGGAAAAGATAATAAAAGTAGAAAGAAGAAAGGGAAAAATAGGAAACCTGTTCGTAAGTACAAGAAGAAAAAACAGAGGCAAATCATTTTTCTAAAACATACAAACAATGAAGACCATGATGTTGCAGATATTGAAGATAAATCTTTATTGGACATTTTTTCTAATAAGGCGGCTGATTGTACTAATGGTTCTGTAGCCAATTGTTCATCTAATATCTGTGTCAATGCTGGGGAAGTCCCTCATCAAGAGGACTACTCAGTATTGCCCAGTGTTCCAATTGAAGAAGTGACAAGAATTATGCCTACTGTACCAGGGGTCCTTAACCCCTCAGCGCCTATCTTTCAATTGCCGGTTGATGTTGCTACAAATCCTTCCTCTTTACAGTTTAAAGTTTCTAATTCTTATGTTGATACCCTGACTTTGGACTTTTTGCCCTTATTTGACTTTGATTTATACCTAAACAGGTCATGGTTGCTTAATTGTTTTAGGGATATTGAAAGCTTAAAACTTATTCAGTCGAATGACATTGACTTGGTTTCCCTAGTAAGGTATGAAAATGGGCTATGCATACGGGCGAAATTCTACTCTAAAATAATAGCTAATCTTGTACTACAACAGGCAGAATCATTTCAATGTAGAGGGATTGATGTGTTACCCTTTTCGCATACGGGAAAGGATACTCTCCCTAGAGAAGGGGCCACAAAGTTGGGTGTTAGGCAGGAGAACATGTCCAAATCCAATAAAGATTTACAAATCAGGGTCTCAAGAGGTAAACGTATGGTTTCCCAGATTTTACCTACTCCCTTGAACATGATTGCTCCTATAACGGAGGATAATCATCAGTGGAACTGGCTTCCAGGAGTCTTGTCTAATAATATTTCGGATAATCCAAGACTGTTTCAACATCTTTAGCAGCCAATTAAAAGTTATATCCTGGAATGCAGCAGGGTTGTATAATAGACCGGAGAAACTTGATTTTTTATTTTCTTTACATGCGGATGTGATATGCATTCAAGAATCCTGGTGTAAAAATATTTTGTATGGTGGAAAAGATTACTTTGTGCTTGAGGCAGCTGCCACGCCAGCTAAAAAAGGTCACGCAAAGGGGGGAATTGCCTGCCTCCTGTCTAATGCATTACAATGGCAATTTCCCCACTATGTTGACACAAGTAACCTTTTTCAAGCTATAACTATTAATAATCTATCCAGTCTAGGCAGCCAGCATTCTCTAGTAATCATTAATGCATACATTCCGCCTGAAGATGGTTTTAATACTGTATTAAAGCAAATGTTTTCGTATGTTAAACATCTATTAGAACTTGACCAACCTCCTTACATTCTACTTGTGGGCGATCTGAATAGCAAAGTGTCTAACTCAAGTGTAGATTTGTTTAGAAATAAGTTTAAAGAAGAGGCATTTAATATACCCCAATCTATCTTTCCAATTAAAATAAAAACTAACAAAAGAGGAAAGACAATGTTACAAGAACTTAGTTATCTAGAGGGGTTAATTGTAAATGGTAGGATGCCATCTGATACCCCTGCTAAATTTACCCACAAGTCCCCTAAGGGTGAATCCATCCTTGACTATGTAATTACGGACTATGACTCTTTTTCCCTTATTCAGGATATAATGGTCTCTCAAACTCCTATGAGCGATCATAACGTGACCAGTATAACTCTTTTATTACAACCCCAGGTCACGAATTCCTGGTCTTTAAGTACTGGAGGAGTTTCTTTGCTTTGTAAGTCCGGTAGATGTTTTTGGAATCCGACGATTATGAAGGGTTTGCAAACTATTCTTGCTCAAACCTTACTTGAATTAAAAGAATGGCAGGGTATGGAATTTTCTCACTTTGAAAACCTTATGAAAAAGCTTACTGCGACTGCAAAGAAGCCTAGACATTCTGAGAAAGTGATTTTTGTTCCTAGTTTACTAGTGCCATTAAATAAAGAAATAAATAAATTAGTGAGGCAACAATTTCTGTTTAGATCCACGGAAACTACTAATAAGTTAGCCTTACTAAAGAGAAGGAGGACCAGAGTGAGAGCAAAATTAAAAAAAGAAAAAGAAGACTCTCTCTGGATTAGCTTAAGGGAGGCTTCTGTTTATGGTAAATCTAGAGCATTCTGGTCCATAATTGGTAAGGGATGTGGTACAAGAACTTCCCCTATTCCCATTTCTATTCCTGAAGATGTTTGGTGCTTATTTATATCGAATCTGTATGCATCAAATGGCGTAGAGAGTGAGGATAGTGATTCTGTATGGGACTGTAGGTTTGCTATGAATCCTCCTTCTGAGAAATCCATTGCTTCGGCGATTAAGAGTATGCGCTCTTCCGGAGCAATGGGACCAGATGAGTTGCCCATTTCAGTACTGAAGCAGGATGTTTCTACTTGGAGCAGGATTCTTTTCCCTTTGTTTAAAGCATGTTTTTTACTTAGATCAGTTCCTACATCCTGGAAGGGAAGTATATTAATACCCTTATTCAAGAAGGGAGAGCGGGACAAACCCATGAACTATCGTTTGATAGCTCTACTGGATGCTGTCGGAAAAGTTTTTGCTAAATGTCTTTTAATATTAATCTCGGATTGGGTGGACGCAAATAATATTTTACCTTTGGAACAGACTGGGTTCCGTAAAAAGCGTGGTACACTTGATAACTTGACTGCTCTTCAAGTGATTACGGACAAATGTGTACGAGTCCGGGGAGGTGGAGTATACGCGGCATTCATAGATTTCTCCACAGCGTTTGACAAGGTGGATCGTCCAACGTTGTGGAGAAAGCTTGCTAAAATGGGTATGCCGCCCCTTCTACTGGAACTTGTAAGATCTCTCCACTCGAATACCTGGTGTAAGGTGTTGCAAGGCGGAGAAAGGGGCCTTTCTCAGAGCATCCCATCCTTAAACGGGTTAAAACAGGGGTGTTTATTGGCCCCCATGTTATTTTTTCTATATACTGCGGACCTACCTGCTTTTATTGCTGCAGGCGTTGGTTTAGCTCCGGTAGTTGGAGGTTCTTCCATCTCTGTTTTAATGTATGCGGATGATATCTTTATTTTAGACTTAACTCCTAAGGGCTTGTCTAATCGCCTGCAAGCTTTACATTTATTTGCAGAAGCACATTTTATGAAGATTAATATCTCTAAAAGCAAAATCATGTGCATCACTGGAAGAAAAAAATGTAGATCTGTAAACTTTGGATGGGCTATAGGAGGCCAGAGATTAGAGGTAGTTAAAACTTACACCTTTTTAGGTAAAATAATCTCGGCAAACCTAAGCGAAAAACCTTATATTGAACATAATTTGCGTAAGGCATTGGCTCATGGTATGGGGTTATGTTCGCTGTACTCTGCGACAGGGAAAAGACACTTTGCCCGATTTTTGGAAGTGTACAGAGCAAAAATCCCTGCAACTCTGCTTTATGGAATAGAACTGGTGGAGTTAAGACATTGGTTTTTTTTGCAGTTAATGGAGGGAAAGGTTCTAAGAAGAATTTCCTCCTTTAATACAGCTTGCTCAGTGTCCGCATGCAGGCTGGAATTTGGCCTTCGAAGCTGCTGGGTACAGGGGTTGATTGCCCTGGTAAGATGGGCGGCATGTTTGGCTAGAGGTGAATTGGGTTCCTTACGGGCATATATTAAAAAGGAACTGCTGGGCAATCTAAATAAGTTCTCATTAATAGTAAAAAAAATTAGAAAAGCTGTAGCATTATTAGAGTTGGATGAAAATACTTTGTTCTTACTTTCTCCCTCTCAACTAAAGTCCCAGCTGAAACATGCATCTTGGGAACTCTGCTTTAAATTGGATATGATTGCTTTACATGAAAAGAAGGGTGGTGATTTACTCCTAAGCTCGTATTCTATAAAGCAGGCCCAGCAGTATGTCTCATGGAATATTCCTCATCGAGTGCGAAGGCTATGGTACCTTTTACGACACGATCTGCTTCCTTTAAATTCTCTTTTAGCAAAGTGGTATGGAACATCTCCCATATGTAATTTTTGTAATAAGGCAGTGCAAGACCGAAATCATGTTCTGTTTACTTGTCCTACATTACGTCCATTACGTTCTAAATGGTTGAGATCTATTTGTCTTCAATTGGGAATTTTAAATGTAAATTCTTTTTTTTATGCCCTTTATTGTCCACCCAATGAAATGTTTTGTTTCAAAATTTTTAATTTTTTCAAGAGTTTTTTAAACATTTATTAATGAATCCTGTAGATATTATTTGTTGATTCTTCGGTCAGTGTTCATGTTGTGATCCCTCAATTGGTTCTTTCTTTGTGTATTATTGTAGAATTTTATTGTATATTTTGGTGTATAGTTTTGTGATTGATATATGTGGCCCTCTTTTGAGAGCCGAAAACATAATAATAAACTTTGATGATGATGAAAAAAGGAAGGAAGGGAACATTGTGAATGAGTAAAAAAAAAACTGAATTGCATATCAAGAAACACTAGTTCAATGGAAAGAAGGAAGTTAGGGAGAATGTAAGAAAAAGAAAAGGAAAAAAGAAGATAAAGAAAGGAGGTTAAAAAAGGAAATAGGTACAGCAAGGAAGGATGGGTGGAAAAGAAAAAATATAATAAAGACAGAATGAAGAATGCAAAAATAAAAGAAAACAATAAAGGAAGTTGGAAAGACGAGGTATACATTAGGATGGGAAGTAAATAATAAGAATGACATTGTGGATCAAGGGAAGATGAAAGGGTTGTTGTATAGGTAAAACCTTAGGACTTGTACTAGAAGGCAGCAGTGGAATGGTATGTACAATTACAGGTGTTTAGATATTATCATGGGAATGTGTTCCACTGAGGAATTTGGAGTCACATCACAGTCACAGACAGCTAGAGTGAGGTTCAAGATGTCTGTGAAGTTACTCAAAAGCTATCTATAATGTTTTGTTCTGTATAGTTCCTTATAAGGCACCCCCAAGTTGATTCCATGGATCAGCTCTGGAGGGTGATTGATATCAAGGGGGCCCATATGCAATATGCACAAAGTCCTATCACACTCAACTACAACACTAAGGAATTGATCACTAGTGACCTGGTTAAGAGAGAACTACAATCCCTTGTTCCGGACGATATCCCTGCACTAAAACCATTGATTGCGAGTTTCCCCCCCCCCCTAGAATAGAGAATAACCACATCTACCCAGAGATACCCGGTCCTTTTCAGTGCAGGTTTCCCTCATTCATAGACATTTTCCACCAACTCTGAAAGTGTCCAGAGGAAAGTGTTGGGAAAGTGTCAGGAGGAGAGCCGGTGGGGGCTAAGGGTAGGTGGGAAGGCTTCGGATCAGGGTAGGCTTATCCCGAACCAGGGGGAGGGGTGTCTCCTCCTCCAGGCGGCTGCGGAGGACGAGTGGCAGATGCAATGTTCACCTGCAGCATGAAAGAGAGATCTGGTGTACTGGGGCCTGAAATTATTGGGTTGGAGTTACAGGTGGCAGAATTCCAATGGGAGTTGCTGCTCCAGTTGAAAATCTGCCATTTGGCTTGATTTGCACTATACAAAATACCACATACATACTACCAGGATTTACATATCTGATGGGTGCCTGATGCCTGCTCCAATCTCCTACCACCCTCTTGATTTATCTCCCTCTGCCTACATATCTCTTCTTTTAAACATTGCATGCTGATTCACTCTCTTACCTCTCTTAATAACCTACCTCTTCCTTTCCGAATGTGCTGATTTTGTCCACTCATAAAGAAGTGGTTTCCGCCAGTTAGAGCATTTTAAGCCAGGTAGCACATTTTGCTGGTATGGTTTGACTTGTGTTGGCTGTTGATGAGGTAGAGGACTAGTTGAATGATGGCCTTCAGGATGGTGAGGGTGGAGTCAGAGAGGCTTGTGAGCAAAGCATTGCTTTTTAAAAAGTTTGAATGAATTTGACGTTCTCTCTCATAACATCTTGCTATTGTACAGTCGTGAAGTGGCTTATTTTATTCTTCCCATACAAGACCTATGCAGTCTCTGCTGGCTTTCTGGTCAAAGCTTTATCTTCTAATCTGTAGCACACCATAGAATCAGCATTATCCCCCATTGTATTCAAAGTTACCTGAATCTGGTGCTTCTCTGACACACACTTCTGGATTTACTTTTTATACATCTGTCAAAGCACCTCCATTCTCTTGACATTGAACATGATTTTGCATGATATCAGAGTGAGATTAGACTCCACCTAATAAAGTGGTTCTGGTAGCAGTGCAAACAATGTAAAAATTACATCTGGATTGGTATGTAAAAAAGAGGCTACTGGACACATGACCTTACATTCAATGCAGCAATGAATTCTGTCACAATGGGTGCAGGTGACATGCTGAATTTGAGTTTAGATATTTTTATATATGATTTTGTGTGCATTGATATACAGTCAGGGCATTTTGCTGGAACGTGTTGAGATATGGTTACCAGGGCACCATTTCTGTGTAACCATGAGCGCTCCTTTAGAATGGTCTGTTTGGCTGTGGCCTGTCTGGCAAAAGAGTATGAAAGACCATGGCAAACACAAGCAACTCACCTCGCTCATCTACAGCTACAATCACATTATCCATAATTCAACACTTTCTTTAAGAAGCACCCTATAAAGTATTACTAGACTGAAGTGACAAAGTGAAACCAGAAGAGAGAGGACTAATATATGGAATTGATTTGATACAGTTTGGGTCAAGAAGGAAATGAGAGTGAATGGGAAGTGCGTCAAAGGGCACTGAGAGAACAGTCAGATGTAAAATGTTCACAAACAGAACTCTAGGCCATCTGAAATGATAATTACATACATGACTTGCTTGGTGGGATCATTCATTTTAGGACGGGACTGCCACCTCAGGGTTTGGTAGGAAGATGAAAAAAGCTCCTGGCAAGCTGGCTTTTACCATACGTAAATATATCTCCACCCCTTCCCCCAAAAATAAGTATGCATAGGGCCTCATTGCGATGTCGGTTGGAAAGCATTCCTACCAACTCCTTATCGGAATGGTTTCCGACCGACTCGGGTTCAGGGAGTTCGACCGACTGATTACGTTGTTTATGAACATTGTTCGGTCGAACTCCCATTGACTTCAATGGGAGCCTGGGTTCCGACCGACAACACAGGCTCCCATTGAAAAAAAGCGGTGGTTCCCAAAAACCTTGCACCCTGTGGTAGGCACACCATGGTACCTGCCACACTGTGTGTGGTTGGAACGAGGGGATCCATGGGTACCCCCACGTGCCCCAACCGGAAACCTCCGGATGAAGGGGGCCTGCTACGGACCCATGAGCTGATCCGTGTCAGACTGACCGAGTCAGAACGGCTGTCAGAATCCGACATCGTAATGAGGTCAGTTGGAAACGTGACCCGGAGAGATCTATGATTTGGCTCTGACTGTCGGTCGGAAACTTGGCTTCTGACACGGGTTCAGTCAAACCGAATGCCATTTGAAGTCTTTCTGAACGACATCGTAATTAGGTCCATAGTGTTCGCTTATTAAATGCAGAAAGGTCTAAGTCAACATGCTCATAATGAAGGATGATGTTAGTGGGTGGATGAAATTACATCAATGCAATCGCCTTTGACAGTGCATAATTTGTAACAGAATAAGTGCTTGGTCACAATGTTTTTCCAGAAACTGGCCAGTGCCAAGGACGAATGCCAAGGTTGCAGAATACCAAAGCTGTCTACTCTTAGTTCCACCTCATGCCTCTTTCATCTACCAACATTCTCTCCCTGTCCATTTATCCCTGTGGTATGCGTTCTTTCTCATCTCTTCCTTCTCCCTTAGGGCCTGATTACAAGATTGGAGGTGCCGTACTGGGTCCGCCCCTCGGCGCACCGCCAAACCTGTGGTCAGGCCACCCGTCAGATTACAAGCGTTTCTCATATCTGACAGGCTTTTTTTTTTAACGTTCCCACGATGGTGTGTCAGAAAATGGGCACCACAATGAGAACGCCAAAAAAGGTTCCTACACAGCAGGGACTGTAAAGTCCATGCAGCGCAGGAACTGGGATGCATGCACACAGGGCAGCACATGTTGTGCCCCCCTGCATGTACTCCATGGCCTTGAGATGCAAGGGAGCAGTGTAGGGCCCCCTTTGTTCCCTCTCCACCACAATTTTCATGGAGTAGGAACTTCCATGAAAACCTTGGCGGAGAGGAAACTCGTAATATGCTTGGCGGGACCTCGGCAGTCCCACCAAGCATAATGCTGCCTCAAGACCACGTCAACAATGCCATGGAACGGCGGATCCCTGGTGGCTGCGGCGGGAACTGCACTCATTGTAATAGGGTAGTCTCAAGACTGCCACTGCCACGCCCCCGCGAGTTTAGCAGTCGGTGGACCACCAGACTCGTAATCGGGCTGTTTGTCAATGTATTTCTGTTTCTTTTCCGCCTCATTACCCCCTTTGTTGCCTGTCTCTCTCTAGGTTTAGGTCAAAGGCTGTTGGTGAAAAATAAGCTCTGGTGGCCAAAAAAGAATGCCGGTGGGCCCATCTTCAAGCACCGACTCGAACTAAGCACTGGCCTTTTATGGGATTGGTTGTCACAAATTCACTGATTTTAAAACATGGAATTATTTAGCAACAACAAACCTTGACTACACTGGAAGGCACTCAAACTTTCTAAATGAGATAATAGACTTTTACTATTTTAAAAACGATTTTGCTAAGTTCCCTAAAGCCGAAATTAGGTACTATTCACTTTTCAATAAATGCCCCAACATCATAGCTTAGAATGGTAGTAGCGACCCTCCTATTATTGTGAAAATAGTTTATTGTATATTAAACATTGTTCATTTTTCAGTATCCAATGTCATGTGATAGTTATCACAATGGAAACAGTTAGATTTTTTAAAACAAGTATTTGTAACTTTTGTATTTTCTCGCTTACAGAATTTTAATCGTGAAATTCCGGTTTATTTACTTCTAAATGATGATTTTTGATGAAGCTGAAATTCCTAGACATGCCCAGATTTCAGATTTAATATTTCCATCTTGTAAAACATTAAATTGTGCTTCGGAAATGATCCGGAGAGAGTAACTCACGTGCGAGGGATCCACCCTTCCACACACTGCGCTTTCACTTTTCCCTGATGTGCCTAGTCCTGCCAGCAGAATGTAGCATTGATTGGAGTTCCGGGGGACGCACATTCCTCGCTGAGCTTCTAGGTAATGGGATTCCATTGCAACATACCTCTTGGGCAACTGTGGTTTTTAAAATTGCGCAAGTCATGCCTAATTGCAAATTGAGTTTAAAAGGTTCCACCTGGTCTGATGTTTTTACACTCTACATTTGTTGATCTCTGAGATGTGTGTGGACATTTTGCAAAGATATTTTACGGGGTGTCCTCTCTCTGATTCTTGAAAGTTGCTATGCTTCTTCAAACTCTGGGATTAAATAGATTTCCATTTATTTTTTAAGGAGTATTATTTCTTTCCACGTAATTTCCTGCCTGGCATTTTGTTATGTTACTTGGTTTAAAATAATTCATTTTTCTAAGACATGAGGTTCACTCTGACACAACGAAGAAAGAAATGCATATTCAACACTCCAATACAATCTACAAAGAAAGTCCCCATTGTGTTGAATAAATAAATATTCTTTAGTAAACTAGACTTCAGACTGAAGAGAGAACATTTTTAAATGAACGCCAACTTTTGTTATAGAAAAGAGTGACACCTGTAGCTCAGGGTTTACTTGGAGAATCCTTAGGTTATTAATCAATCTCTGGGTATTAAATAAAATGTGATTTACTTTCCTATTACTCTGAAAGCTAAGGGCCAGATATATCATCATTTCCGGTAACACACCTCATCAAGACAACTTGCTTCTCTGCGTCAAACGCAGAGAGCAGAACTGCACCAGAACTACTAAAATATGGTGCATTCCTGCTCGCTCCACACTGGTGCACTTGTGGCTGCCAAACACCTATGCAGTTACCATTGTGCCATGGCACAGGTTGCCTTACTTATAGCCAAGGATTTTTTTGTGCAGGGAGAGACACCTTTCTACACAGAAACAATACCTTTAGTCATTTTCCTATTTCTATGTGTGCTGCGCAATGCAGACGGATAGAGTAGAAATAAAAAATTCTCATTATTCTTCACTTAGGAAGGTGTAAAATGTTGACATATTCCCAGGTTTTCTAGTTTTAATAAATCTAGGAATGCACCAAAAATGGATGTATGACGTTACAACGCATACTTTTACAACGCCTACCTTTACATCGCAAGTTTTACAACGCATACCTTTACAACGCATAGTGCTTTTAGGCGCTGGATAGTGAATTGTTTAATTTACTATTCCAACTCCAGTCCCCGTGGATAGTAGGGAAGGTGTTGGATAGTATATTAAACCTATTCCCTATCCTAGAGCGCCCCCCCAGCGCAATGCGTTGTAATGGTTTGCGTTGTAAAAGTTGCGTTGTAAAGGCACTGCGTGGTAAAAGTTGCGTTATAAAGGTTGTTTACCACCAAAAACCATTATATGCGCTGCCCAAGCAGAGTAACACAAGGCAGCATCTTGCGCTGCTGTGCAGTTCTTCAGATTCATTATGCCATTCAGTGCCACACAATGTGGCTTTGCATGGCATAGTAAATCTGACCTAAGTGCGTACATTCCCTTGCATTACCTTGTGTGAATCCAAATGCAAGCCCTTAAAAAATCTGGACCCAGGTTGGTGGGTGTAAGTAACAGAGCCGTTGAAGTGTGTAAAAAACAAAAGTATGGAACCTACAATCCTGAGTGCAGTGAGAGCAGGGTTAATGAGAATGGGGTATAACTAGAGATTTCTTTAACGAAATAATCAGAAACGTTTTTGCTGGCCTTTCACCTTCAGGTTTATGCATACAACATAAAACATACACACCTCAAAATGGAAAATAAATTCAAGTTAATGTGATCTTTGGGAAATGCATTCTATTACATTATGAAAGCTCAATTGGTTAATACAATCAATGCAGATGTCTGTGTGTTTAACGGAACAGTCACAAAAATGAATCCTACTTGCTACAGTAGGGAATAGTGACGTGCATTTTTAGAGCTACGTGGTCCCACCCTGTGGTTCACTGACACAATATCGAAACCAAAAATATCGTGACACCAAAATATTGTGTCAAAAATTTCGATAACAAAATACAAATACTGGTAAGTACAAAAATATCGGAAATGAAATATCACTTTTCCCTAATACAGAAAAATATAGTTTTTTACTACGTATGTAGTACAACTTAAATATTTTAATATTTTCAATTAATATAATGTAAATAAAATATGTTTAAATAATATTTAAATGTATATATATTTACTATTTTAAACAAATACATATATATATCAGTGTGTATGTTTATATACACATATATAATGCAAAACTATTAAAAAAGATTTATTTTAACTTCAATTATACTTTTAAATGTACCAATATTGCAATTATGTATATATATATATATATATATATATATATATATATATATATATATATATATATATATATATATATATATATATATATATATATATATATATTTATTTACTCACATAAACCTTTACCTTTGTGAATAGGCCCTTTATGTCTTTAAATTACTGTTATATTTCGACTAAGCAGTGCTGAATAGATAAGCAGAAAATAACCTAGGGCAACAACACACTTGTTGCAAAAGGTCAATTATTCTCTTTTTTAGGTAGTTAAGAATATCTGGCTCCATGCAAAGAAGTGGCACATTCAAGGACATCTGCAGCATATAGCAAACTGTTCCATTATATCTGAAGAGACATAATATATCCAGTCTTTTGTCAGTGAACAATGCACAGAGATTTGATCATTCTGTGGAACAGTGCGGAATATAAAAGTCTCTGGGGTCAATAAATGCAAACTCTTTTGCTGGGTCACAAACTCGATTCAAAGACTCTCTTGCACTTATAATTGGTTACTGTAGAGTGTAAACCTATTTGACCAAAAACACGAGGAAGCTACCTCTATATGTTTACAGGGAGGGGGTAAGTGTAAACTTCAAAAAAGTTATCCCTGTCAGTTCTTTTTATACATTCAGTAGTTACTCTACCAAAAACACAAGAGTCACCTGTTTAGTATTACAGCGGACTCGCTCAACATTTGGGCAAAAGACAGACAGGCAGACTTAAACACTAGATTTTTGGTCACTCTACATATTACAAACACTTCCAAATGTATATTTAAAAACTTTTTATTCATAAAAAATGAATCTTGTACCTGGGACCTCCCTAATGGTTACAATCTAATTCACAGTTAAAAATCACTTTGGATACATTTAATACATAAATCCTTTCAACAATTAAAAAACAATCACAGTTTAAAAAAACAGTTGACGCGGCGTTTCGGTGTGCATTTGTTTCCACCTTCATCAGGACTTAAACGTTTCTTGTTACAATCTAGAAGTGAAAAACAATTCTTTTAGCTTACATACAATGATCACAGACCCTATTTTTGTTGTTTAGCCCACTGGTGTTATATTATACAATACAATCTACATACAATCTAGTAGGCTATGTAGATTTAAAAATCTTCCATTACTTTATATTTTCAGAAATCGAAGTCTAAATTGATGAATAGACCATCTCATAATTGGAATTGATTAAATATAGAATATACTAACCGGATACAAAACCGCGGTAAGCATTCTGTATATACTGACACTCGTCAGTAATTAAGAGTAGATGAGAAGGAATATGGGACAGAATATCATTTTATATTCTTTGTAATGTTTGCAGTTGATATAACAGAATTATCAACGAATGATAGCACTGTGGCTCCAACATATACCCAGGAGAGAAGTCCAATTAAATAAGGTATTAAATTAAATTAATAGCTGGTGACCTGAGTTGATGAAATTAAAATTAGAATGAATATTGTTCTTAAAATTATACTTCTGTTCTCTTCTGCCCTTAATTCAAAGGTATAGACCTTCACAGCATCGGGAAGTGAGTTGTTGAAGGACATCTAGGACTATGAACATAACAAGACATAGCCTACTAGATTGTATGAGGTATGAAATACAACTACCCATCGTTAAGGCCATAGTAGGGAGAAACTGTAGAAATGTAAATAACATAAAGAGGGACTCATATCTATGAGTAAAATGAATATAACACCAGTGGGCTAAACAACAAAAAAGATTTTATTAAAAAAAGTGTATAGGCAGGTAGTAATAAAATAGGGTCTGTGATCATTGTATGTAAGCTAAAAGAATTGTTTTTCACTTCTAGATTGTAACAAGAAACTTTTAAGTCCTGATGAAGGTGGAAATAAATGCATTACGAAATGCCGCGTCAACTGTTTTTTTAAACTGTGATTGTTTTTTAATTGTTGAAAGGATTTATGTATTAAATGTATCCAAAGTGATTTTTAACTGTGAATTAGATTGTAACCATTAGGGAGGTCCCAGGTACAAGATTCATTTTTTATGAATAAATAGTTTTTTAATATACATTTGGAAGTGTTTGTAATATGTAGAGTCACCCAAAATCTAGTGTTTAAGTCTGCCTGTCTGTCTTTTGCCCAAATGTTGAGCGAGTCCGCTGTAATACTAAACAGGTGACTCTTGTGTTTTTGGTAGAGTAACTACTGAATGTATAAAAAGAACTGACAGGGATAACTTTTTTGGAGTGTAAACCTACACATTTACAAGCAGCCATGGCCGCTGCAGGTAAGAGCATGGGGCGGCTTTTTTTTGGGTGGGGGGGGGGTACTTTGAGAAACGACCAAGAGAGAAAATTAACTAAATAATTAATTTTCCCTCATGGTCGTATCTCTAAATCTCCCCAGCCAGCCCCACTGTTCTTACCTGCAGAGGCCATGGCTGTTTACAAGTATATTTCACTATTCTCTGCCATTCTGTTAATCTGGCATCCACATACAATGTCATTTCATTCTCGCACAACCTGCGATGAATCCCTGTATTTCAATGTAAGTTTAATAAAGGGAAATCTTTTTACAACAGGGTGGGGTGGAAAGGGTGATAAGGAGCCATGCAGTTTTTGGTTTATATTCAAAATAGGACATGACAGAAGAAAGTGGGGGGGAAGGTATTTCTTTTGAAGTTGCTGGAATGTGCTAGTAGACACCGGATACTATTTCCTATTTATGTCCTATTACACCTCTCCTCTTTCCTTATTTAGCTTAACTATAAGGATAGTTTAGTGAGGTGAGTAAGGGATGTAAGTATGAGGAGGGTCAATAAACATAAAAGTATACATCATAATTTTCAAGAAGGCGTTATATCGCATCTTCAGCGTTCTACAAGACATCGAGAACTTGTTGTCTTGTCTACATACCAATTCTTGTTGTGCTTCTTGTTGTCCATTTAGCAAATGGGAGCCCTTCAGTGGAAATCACTCCACTCTTGATACTTGCCTGTGTACAATTCTACACATCTTTGTTAGCAGCCTTTTTGGGCATGCATCCTTTGGTGTAGTTGTGTTGTGTGTAT
This sequence comes from Lissotriton helveticus, assembly GCF_964261635.1. Taxonomy (NCBI): domain Eukaryota; kingdom Metazoa; phylum Chordata; class Amphibia; order Caudata; family Salamandridae; genus Lissotriton; species Lissotriton helveticus. The sequence goes on from NC_136067.1 coordinate 1,868,596,846, forward strand.
GCATTGCTTCATTCCAGGCTTAAAGTGGTTGTCCTTTTTTATCATTCATAACTTATTCATCTTTTGCAGTGCAGATTAATGAAAAAAGGGCATGTTGCAAAATATTCATAGCTATGTCTTTGGGAGTAAATGTACATCTAGGCAGTTTAAAAGCAAACATACATTGTAACACCGGTCTCTGTGTATGAGTAGACATTAATGTAATAGGTTTTATCCTAATGTATAGTATTTAAGATCGCATGTATAAACATGAAAACTAGCCTTTTCTGTTATAATCCCTATAGTTGCCAACAGATGTTTCCAAGTAAAGTCATGACAGCCAACATGTTCATTCACAAGAGACAGGTAAATCAACCAAATAAATAAATATGCAATAAATGGATCTACCAATCGAAATGACATGAACGTTGCTTCTTTCCACTAAACATCTGGAATTCTTAAAAATGTCTTTGATATAAACATATTTACTAATTGATATTGATTACAAAACGGTTAATTTAAAGAAAATCTAAGCCCAAGCATTAACAAGGGTTGTAATTTTTGCAGGAATTAATAAATACAAATTCATTTTTAAAATAACATATGGTCAGTGGCAAGAACTAATCATAGTCTCATTAGTGTTGAGTGCATTGAAGCAGAGAGGATCAAGTGTCAAGAATAAGTGGTCAAGTCCCAGAGATTGCTGAGTGTCTGTAAAAGTGGCTGACATTTATACCCATTTTGTTAGCCACTTTGTGGAATCTGCATATCGCCTGTCTGACACCTGCTGAGTTTCTGGCTTACGAAACATACTTGTCACTTGAAAATCCTAGTGCCTACAAACAAAATATTGGATTTCTTCCTTTAGTTTTTTGCCTGAAAATATAAAATAGCTTTGGATACTCATACATACATATCTTTCAGCATGTATACTTGTTCATCATTATATTACCATTATAAGAAGTGTTTCTAGACTTTATTTATACTTGAAGTAGAAATGTATATGGATCTGAAGATTAAAGTCGATGTGGAAGCTCTTTCAGGAGTCAGAAAATGTTTCATATGAGAATGACATAAGGTTAAAATCTTTTTTTGCTGTAAGGCAGTTGGTGTTTGTAAAATGCCTTCCATTTTTCACACCACCCACCAGTCCCTTCACAGACCAATTTTGAAATTCGAAACATCCCACAAGGCAATCTTTTCACGCCGGCCTACACCATTGTAAAGTCAATATGAATGTATTCAATACATTCATCAAAATTAAAGATTTCACAGCAATTAACTAAATTATTATTCCAAGAGAAAATGTACATACTTATTCCTAGGCGTTTTCTTACAAGCTAAGCAGGCATTTTGAAGGTGGCAAATTTCATTAAATTACACATGTTATGGTAGGGTTATTCAGAGACCAAGACAGGCTTCACATGGCTCATGTAACTGTTGAGTACACCACTCACTTCAGTAAGTGCGTATAATCTTAAAAGACAGTAGCCTTCTATTGACGTTTTAAGTTTACTGTTCAAACTTTGTCACCTTAGCAAAAAAAACGTTTCAAACAAATTATGCTGTAATGTCTATGAAAATTTTGATTTTGATTTTCTTTATCTATGAGTTCTATATAGCGCTACGTGTTACTTTGACCTCTTCAAAGTGCTAGGGAACAAACAAATAAATGGCAGGAGGACAGAGAGGCAGGGTTAGAGTCCAGATAGAACTGGTCATTCACCTGGCATTTTTTGGTTAATCCCCTTGTACGATTCAATGAATAACGGGTGCTTGCTTTCTTAAAAGATCTTTGTTCAGAGGATTATGAATTGAAGGTAGTTAGGTACAGAAAGGAATTGTAGCGCTATAGGGTCTGATTACGAGTGAAGGTGCTAGTTATCACACCTCATAAATAATTATACTCTCGGTTAAGTAATTTACTGGGTGCGGTAATAGAGCCTATTATAAGTTTTGGGGCATTAACATGTTGATTAATACCCCAAAATCCAAGTGTTATGGTAAATACTGTACACATTTACCTTGTTACATTTCGGCAGATTTGACCAGCCAACACTTAAGAAGGGTTGAGGTATTTAATTAATCTAGTTACTTTAAATGCCTCCCAGCTAGTAATTTCGACCAGCGCACAAACAGGGGTTTACACATGGGTCTGAATAAACCAACTCAGCCGTAATCAGGCTCATAGTATTCCTGAGAGTTCCAGAGTTTCAGACCTTGCACCCACTGAGATCTCCCTCCATACAACCATCTGTATTTTTTTTCCAGCCATCACATTTTGAAAAGAAATGCAGTGCATGTGGTACATGAGAATGTATAGACGGACAACACTCTGATTTGGGTGGTTAACAACAAGCAAAAAGTAGTGAAGTGAAATTGAATTGCAGGCTGTGGACACCATAGTGATGAAGGATAGAAAGCTGAAGACAGATACTTATAATACAAAGATTTACCAATAGATACATTTACTTGACAGAAAAAAACTTAGGCTGATCATGAAGAGTAAGGAATCTGAGAAAAATTACATTTTGACTATGCTGGCGGTACTTTTGTAGTAAACTGTGTGCTTCTTGGGGGAGTCTTGAAGATTGGAATTTGACAGAATTAATCACAATTGAAGATTGTATCTATTGATGTTTTTTGTTTTCAGAATTATGTTAAACTACCCATCTAAATTTAAATGCATTAAAAAGTAATTGTATGATTGTGTATTAAAGCACAGTATCCAATGCAGCATCATTTCCTGGTCTTCGCCTCGCAGTGGATTCCCAATGCCTTAAAAAGTTTTATTAGCATATTTCTCTGTTTCACAAATTCTCACTATGATGACTGTAGTTTGTGGGTTAAGACAGTCTCAGCTTATTTGGCAAATTGCTTGAAATATTATTATCGTGCCCTAGTGTCAAACACATGTGAGCTTCATTTATTGTCTGAACCTAAAATCATTGAAAACCCAAGTTTTTGGGACACTGATTGATTGAAGATGCAAACCTGTTGATGACTGGACTGTTGATTTCACCCTCAAGGAATAGCTTCAAGAAATGTGTGGATGCGGAAGTCTCGGTTTCTATACAGCTCTCTTATTATTGATGTTATAAAATCTATTTTCTCACGTTAATTACTTCCTTTTATTCATTTTGGAAATAATATGCTAACTTTTGCCAAAAATAATAGGATTTCCTCTTAAAAAATTATCCAGCTCTCTTATTGTTTTCACACTGAAACACTTCTTCACAAAGACTATGAAGCAGAAAGTTCCAATGCCGTTTTCTGACTTTGGAACCCCATAATGTTTCTCTCATTCAATGCATTGATCATCAGAAAACACCCTGACCAGCCTCCCTGTGAAATATAAGCTGTCTGTACTGTGCTTGGGGAATTGCCCCTTGGCTGCTAGAGTAGAGAGACAGTCATCTTCACTTCTGTAAATGGATTTAAAAAACACCTTTTTACCTTAATGTCTCCTTCATTAGAGAGATAAAGAGTCAGAAATTGAGAGTGTACAACAGAACTTATGTTTCATGTAGTCTTTGAGCTTCCCAATGCATGACTTTTCAAGTGCCAGACCAAAATCAGATTATTTTTCTTAATATTTTCTTTCCAATCAGGGGGCTATGATGTGCCTGCATAGCTCACACTTATAATAAAGTCTAAGCATCTTTGCAATGCTAGACAATAATACTAATACCATGACCATGTCATCTTCTAATGAATTTTCTATTTCTCAGGTAAGTCAAAGATCCGAGATTAGCCAAAACATAATAGAGGGATATGGGGCTCTGTCACATTTTGGATTAAAGGGGTTCGGGATTGTGATTGAAGGATTGGGGTGCAGATGCCAGACAGGTGCAGGTAAGAAGGCAGAAAAGAGCAATACAGGATTAAGTCAATAAAACACCATATAAAAAGCTGTAAGAAAGCACACTTGTACATATGGTACACACGTGTAGATACACAGAGTACTTATAGAATTACCAGCCATTAACTTTGAATTTACGGAATTTACGTAAAGGGCTCTAGAGCTCCTTATGCAATACTACTGCTATTTAGGAGCAAACCTTTTCAAATAGGGGTTGCTCCCTGATTTGGATGGAGACGGTTCTATTGAGATCAAGGAAACACATCACACCAGTGCACAATCTCATAACACATACATCTATGTGACTGACCTCCCACAAGAGACGCATTCCATTCCTTTAAAAGGAAAAGGATTTTAAGAGAGACCCCATACTACACACAAGCCCCATAATAGGACTTGTAGTGACAGACTCCATTCACAGGAGTTTTGCTAATCCTGTGAAAGAAATGTAGTACATGCGTGAATAACAAGTTGTTTGTCTTCGTTTTCCTCCATTACATTGGTATATAGGTGTTAGGCTCCAGATATCTCCCAGTCAGGATGACACTCGAACAAAAGGATGGCTGGTGGCCCTTTAAATCAGGCCCAGCTGTAGGTGGAAATAAGAAAGGCTCCTAACTGACTTCAGATTGCTGCTTTGAACAGAAAGCAGACAATGTGTGGGCACTGCTGAATCTGTGCCGGTTTTGGCAAATTACACTGAGAAATATTCAGCTTGTTTCACTGGGACCAGCCGGAAGAGGCTAAAGATAAATGGAGGATGGTTTCTTGGGGTCATTTGTGACAAGCTGGTTTCGGATCCTGGATCTGGCTCAATTTAGCTGCTGTTCCGGGATCCGGCTGGATCCTTCTAATTTCTTGCACTGGTGCAATGGATGCTCTGCAGTGCAACAATAGGTCTGTCTGTTTAGCAGACTTTTATAACATTTCGTAATAATGCGCTATGCATTATAATGCAACAGGACATAGGTCAAACCACAGTGTAGTGCAATACTAAAGCTGCAAAAAATTGGCTAAAACATATGTAATGTAAGACATACTTTTATAGCGCGAACTGTTACCCAAAGGGTATCCTGGCGCTTTGACTCTACCGACATCACACACAGACAGGATCACAAAGCTCTAGGGAAGAGATGGGACCTCAGACCCTTTTTGAAAAGAGATAATTCATTCAAACTCCTCAAGGAAAGTGGGAGAGAATTCCAGAGCTTAGCAGCAGTAAAGCTAAAAGAGCGGCCACCCATCCGTGTCCTCTGGATTCGAGGAACTGCCACTAAATAAGCAGAAGAGGAAAGTAAAAGTCTGGCTGTCGAATACCATGAAAAAAGTTCCTGAAGTACAATAGGCCCCTGTCCATGAAGTGCCCTGAAGACTATGCAGGAAGCCTTGAAGCAGATCCGCTGATGAATAGGCAGCCAATGGAGGTCTCTAAGTGCCAAAGATGATGAGGTTGAGCGCATCCGAGAGAGGCCCAACTTGGCTGCCATATTCTGGATCCGCTGCAGTTGCCTAATCAGGGAACTAGGGCCGCCTAGAAGCAATGCATTGCAGTAATCAAGTCTACTGAGTACGATACTACGTACTACTTCAGGTCTGGCCGATACAGGTTACATGGGGAGGATCTTACGCAGTATTCGTAGCAACAACATGCAGGTGCCAATAGTCTTGTTTACAAAGGCATCCAACTGTAGTTGTGGGCCAAAGATGACGCCAAGGTTGCGAGCAGCGTTCGCTGCTTCGACAGTAACCAAGGTAGTTGGTGACCAAAAGTCCACAGGCAGAGGGCGAGAAATTTTATCCAGTGAGCAATGCAGCACCTCTGTCTTTGATCCATTAAACTGGAGGGAATTATGTCTCAACCAGTCCGCAGTGGCTAGCATGCACCGATGAAAGGTCTCTGTAGAGACGGCATCCTTACCCTCAAAGGAGAAGATGAGCTGCGTGTCATCGGCATAGTTTATTACAGTGATGCCGAAGGATTTAATCAGCCTAATCAGGGGGCAGAGATAAAGGTTAAACAAAATGGGGCTGATTGCTGACCCCTGGGGCACTCCTTGCCCCACCTTTCTGGAGCCGGACCTAAATGGAGGTAAGGCCACCACATGATGCCTATTGTGAAGGTAAGAGACAAGCCAGTCCCGGGCCAAGCCAACCACCCCGTTTTCTTCCAATCTATTGATTAGAGTAGAGTGGTTTACCGTGTCGAACGCGGCCGACATGTCAAGCAGCACCAAAAATGCCGCTTGACCACTGTCGACACGCGAACGAAGATTGTCAAGAACCACCACCAGTGCAGATTCCGTACCATGAGCTGGCCAGAAGCCGAACTGGGCTACATCTAAACAGGCATTGGTCTCTATAAAGCTAGACAGAGATTTGGTGACATATTTCTCCAAGATTTTAAGTGGAAAGGGCAATAAAGAGATGGGCCTGTAATTCACAGGACAGAGGGGGTCCAGTGTGGCTTTCTTTAGTAATGGAGATACCACTGCCAGTTTCCAGCTGTCAGGAACCATGGCAGTGCTGAGGGACTGGCAGCAAATAGAATATAGAGGAGGAAAAATCTCCTCATGAAATAGTTTCCAAAACTTGTGTGGCAACGGGTCCAAAGGAGAACCCGAAGAGACACAGTTGGCCAAAATACAGAAATCCTCATAGGAAGGAAGAGTGAAGCTGGACAGCGTTGGGTGTGCAATAACTTCCCTGGTGTCAGCTGGAGTCAAAATGGACGGTGGCTCAAAGGTGGACTGGTTATTAAGAGTACTAGAAACAGAGAGACCACTCAAAATATTGGTAATCTTGTCTTCAAAAGTAGAGGCCAGGGAATCGCACAATTCCTGTGAAGTAGGAATGCTATTAGTGGCACAGGCAGCGTTAGAGAGATTATTAACAATTTTAAAAAGAGTTTGCGACTTGTTAGCTGCATGTGCCAACGTGTTCTCGAGGTACCTGGCTTTGGTGCATTTTATCTGTGCTTTATAGCCCAGAAGTGATTGTTTAAAAATAATTTTGTCTGCCTCAAGGTAGTGCTTCCTCCAAGTTCTTTCAGCTTGTCTACAGCGTAGTTTCAGCTGAAGGAGTTCATTGGAGTACCAAGGGGCAGTGTGTTTGAATCTATCCTTCACTTTCCTCAATGGGACCATTTTATCTAAAGATTCTGTAATCCGTTGGCAAAGGCTCTGATAACTCTCCTCTACTCCTTTCTCCATGGTAAAATCACAAGGTAGCAAAGCAGGCAAAGAAGAGCATTTCAAAAATCTAGACCACTGTCTGCTGAGTTTGGTGTTACCACGCAGTTATCTATAAAAAAAGTCATTAGGAAGTTGTAATGAAAATTGAATAAGGGCATGGTCAGTCCAACATTGAACGGTTATATCCCCGATCTTGACCCAGGTGTCTTCAGCAAAGACCAGATCCAGGATATGACCCCTCAAATGAGTTTGGGAGAGCACCAGCTGCTGAAGGTGGATGTTGTTGCAGGCCTGGCATAGATCTTTGTATGCTGTATCCAAGGGGCCATTCAGCCAGAGATTAAAGTCACCTAAAACCATGAGCCTGGCATGAGTATTTGAAAGGTCATAGATGAGATCCACCAGATCATGTGAAACTGTCGTGGCACTGCCAGGTGGTCTGTAACAGAGCAGGCCAGAGTACAGAACTCCCTTATGACCTTTAAGCGAGAAGCCCATCAGTTCAATACCTTGAACTTTTTTGATCTCAAACTCTGTCAGATCAAGTGCCTCCCTGAAAATAAAGCCCACACCTCCTCCGCCACCCGCTCGGGGATTATGCCTGATCTTATAACCAGGGGGGCAGGCCAGCCCAAGCTCCACCCCACTGTCAGCTCTTGTCCAGGTCTCCGTGAGAAACAGCACAACCAAACCTTGAAAATCGATTAGGAGTGATATTTCCAAATGATGTTTACACAAGGACCTAACATTGAGCAGGACTATTGGTGGTTGCTAAAGACTGGCCGACCAAGCAAGATCGCTGGCCTACCTGAATAAGTTCTTCCCTGGAATAGACGTATCGAGCCAGAGCAGGATTGGCAGCATGGCTGGCGCTGGTCACGGCCTGTGCGCGGACGGGCGCAGACGGGCTTGCCTCTGGCGCACCTCCGGCGCGCCCGCTGCGCGCTGCACGCTTGGATGTTCTGCATTATAAACACCGTAAAGCGCGAGAGTCCTACGAGTCAACCTCTGGACCCGCGACCAAGATGGCGCCTGAAAACCGGCACCTTCCTGGTTCCCACACCTAAGATGGCGGCCAAATCGCCACGGCGCGGTTCAAGTAAGCCCTAGATCGGCCTAAATCCCGCAAATGCGGGGTGAAAAACCTTTTAAAGTGTGGGTAAGAGCTAGGAGTGATTTTGCGCAGCAAAAGCAGCGAAAGTAAAAAATGCGGCAGCGCTACACAGCAGCAGCGCGATTATGCAATGATGCTCCATAAAAGAATAAAATGGTTGTCAGCTAAGAACAGGGGTTTCAGAGTGAGCGAGCGCGCTGCAGGTCAGGTAAGCAAAGTCTACCTGTGCATGGATGAGTTCCTGCTTTTGAATCCTTCTACAAGCGCGAGAGTCCTACGAGTCAACCTCTGGACCCGCGACCAAGATGGTGCCTGAAAACCGGCACCTTCCTGGTTCCCACACCTAAGATGGCGGCCAAATCGCCGCGACGCGGTTCAAGTAAGCCCTAGATCGGCCTAAATCCCGCAAATGCGGGGTGAAAAACCTTTTAAAGTGCGGGTAAGAGCTAGGAGTGATTTTGCCAGCAAAAGCGGCGAAAGTAAAAAATGCGGCAGCGCTATACAGCAGCAGCGCAATTATGCAATGATGCTCCTTAAAAGAATAAAATGGTTGTCAGCTAAGACAGCTATGCATTATAATGCAACCGGACATAGGTCAAACCACAGTGTAGTGCAATACTAAAGCTGCAAAAAACTGGCTAAAACATATGTATGCTGTGTATGTGATATTTGTGTAGAGCAGACTGTCAACAGGCACAACCGTTTTGAAGAGGTTTTTAACTTTGTCTGAACACGATAAATGCCTCCATGGATTATTATGTATTAGTCTTTCATAAGAAAACTTAAGATGATTTCACTATTGTATGCTTTAAAGAAAATAAGGAGTAAGGCTGAACAATAGTATTTCACAATCAGTACTGGCCCATTGAAGATATCAATTCGGAATATGTTGTAAAAGGGATTGGTATGAATTGCACCAGATTTATACAGACATACCAGCGTGGGTATTTACTAGGTGCAGTAAATACTTGGTATTCTGAAGTTTATGGGATCGAAACACCATTGATACCAAGGGCAATTAGACCCCTACAGTATTAGTATTGTTGGATGGGCATATTTTATGTGTCTCGGACATTACTATGGTTTTGAACTGGTATTGTGCCACTTTGTACATGTAGAAGCTTTTGCGCATTAATTGAACTATGCATTATGAACAACCTGCAGAATAATAACTTACCTTGGAGTTCACATGCCTACACTTATATAATGTTATTGCTGCTGAAACAATTCTGCTGTGACCTGTTGTAGCTGGGAAAAGTGGCTTATGCTAAAAAGGCTTTAGCTAGGCCTTGACGCCAAAGTATTCAAAATGGATGTCTCATATTGATTCTGCTATGTTTATTATTTCGGCTGCACATATTTAGGCAAGTCACGTTAGTTTATTTCCGAATTACGCTGTTCTGGAAGCAGACTCTCTAGAATGGGCTCCTAAATGTAACTTTCCTTCAAGGTTCTTTCGCCTGCATGAGGTATTGCATTCATTGGCAATGGCTCACTGTTGTTTTCTAACTAGTTCTGGCATCTCTGGATGACATTAGCATAAAAGGGACTGAATCAATATTCATGTAGTCGGATAGTGTTTAGGTGGCAATGTTGTATGGTGTTATATAATTCAGTGTTCTGATTTGTGGAAATTGTAATTCTTTTGCTCACACCATAATGAATCTGCACTTTCCATTTTATTCTTTGAGAACATTTCCAATATAAACCGTTGATTTTGGGGGTGATCCAGAACTCTGATGGTGATTTTCCAATGCTACAAGGTATGCTGTGCAATTTCTTACTGATTTTGCTGCTCAATTGAGACTTAGGGACTGATTATGGTGTTGGTGGATGGGTTACTCTGTTACAAACGTGACATATATTCTGTCCGCCGTAATACAAGTTGCTAAACCTGCCATCTTTTGGCATGATTTCCTCTGTCTTTTTTGTTTCTGACCTCCTGTTTTTTGACTGTGTGCTGCAGTTTATTGTTGCTGGTTTTAGGACTCTGAGCACTTTACCACTGCTGACCAGTGCTAAAGGGCGGGTGCTCCCTGTCTAATTTGTATTGGTGATTGGTTTATCCATGATTGGCATATTTGATTTACTAGTAAGTCCCTAGTGAAGTGCACCATGTGTGCCCAGAGGCTGTAAATCAAATGCTACTAGTGTGCTAGCACTGATTGTGCCACCTAGATGAGTAACCCTCCAAACATGTCCCAGACCTGCCACTGCAGTGTCTGTGTGCAGTTTTAAACTGCCATTTGGACCGTGCAAGTGCACCCACTTGCCAGGCCCAAACCTTCCATTTTACTACATGTAAGTCACCCCTAAGGTAGGCTCTAGCAGCCCCATTGGCATGGTGCAGTGTATTTAAAAGGTAGGACATGTACTAGTGTGTTTTACATTTCCTAATATTGTTATACTTTTAATTTCATTGTTCACTAATGCAAGGACAATTTCTCTCATAAGGTAACATGGGGATTGCCTTGAAATATCTTTTTAGTGTAATTTTCCATTTGGAACAGATGGAGATTTGGAGTTTGAGGACTCTGAACTCACAAATTAAAAATATATCTTTTGTTGAAATTGGTTTTTAAATTGCGTGTTTCAAAGTGTTTGAACTTAAAAGGGCGCATTTTCTTGCTTAACCCATCTATACCTTTACATGTCTGTAGAATACATTTCTGGATTGGCTGACAGTTGGACTCTAAACAATCACACAAAGGGAGCTGATGTGTGCCTTGCATATCCTGATGGGCCATCACCAGGCTGATGGGCCATCCTGAGCCAAAGTGGTGGGAGCTTGCATCTGAACAGGCCTGTGACTGTCCTCACACAAAGCTGTCTCCACCCCTCTGTAATGTGTCTGGAGCCAGGTCATGTCAGGGTCTTGTGCACTGCAGAGAATTTCCTTTGAAGTTTGCCTACTTCAAAGGCAAAACATGATGTGCATATTGGACCTCTGACACCCCAAAAGCAGTACACTTCTGGACTGAGAACATACTGCCAGGAAGAAGAGCTGGATGCTGTAGGAGGGACTGCCACTCTGCCTGTTGCTTTGTTGTGCTGGCCTGCTGCTTGATGCTTCTGTCCTGGGAGTGAAAGGACTGTACTTTGCTTTCTACATCCTACTTCCAAGGTTCTCCAAGGGCTTTTTTGTGCTTGCCTCCTGTTAAGAATTTTCAGGACCATCAAAGACTTTATCTACCAGTGCCTGAGCTCTTCTGTTGAGAGCCCTGACTTACCAAGTGGTGCCAATTCTAGTTCCTTAGCCCTTGGACATGCAAACTGATGATAAAATTCATGCATTGACTATCAACACTTGTTTTCATGATGCAGCACCTGCTTTGTGACTGGAAAATCACTTCAGCATGAATCGCGAACACTGTGTCACCGACGTCTGAGGGCACTTGCTCCAACTCCAACGCAGCACCTGATTTGCTGCTGAAGAATAGACGCAGCGCCTGCTTTGCAGCTGTGAAATTGCCACAGTCACTTTGACGCAGCACGTCTGGATTTTCAGCGCATCATCCCTCGATTCCGACTTTTCATCGATGTTGCACTGAAGTAACGGAAGCAGCTTGTCCGGAAATTTCTGCATCACCTTCCCTTCCAGTAAGGAACTGACGCATCACCCCCCTTGATAGTAAGGAACCGATGCATCACCTCCCCTGCCTATCCGTAAGGAGCTGACGTATCACCTCACCTGTGGAGTAAGGAACCGATATATTGCTTTCCTTTTTTGGCGCCTCACCTCCCCTGAGCGTGCTTCGGCTTTCATTTTTGAGGCATCCAAGGTACTTTGCGCTAAAAGAAATGCATCCATTGATTTATATGGACTAAACTTGCTTAATCTTTTAAAAGAGATATCGTGACTTCTGTATGTTGGATTTTTGTTTTATTCAGATAAATATTTGCTATTTTTCTATACCCATGTGGACTCCTTTTGTAGTGTTGTCACTGTGTTACTGTGTGTATGTAAAAATATACATTGCCTCTGAGATAAGCCTGACTGCTCATTCCAAGCTACCAAGGGGGTGAGCAGGGGTTATCTTAGCTATGTGACTCTCTTACCATGAGTAGAGTGAGGGTCCCTACTTGGACAAGGTGCAAACCACTACCAATTAGAAACCCCATTTCTAACATAAGTTCCATATGATATAATTAAACTGTAATTTGGCGGATGGGATATCCATCACGTGTGTGATGGAGTAACCCTGTTCACCAAGATTTCAATCAGGCCCTTAGACTATTTATGATTTAGCCTATTATTCTGTATTGTCCTTTTACTGAGAGCCTACATGGTAATGAATGTATGCATCTGAAGTATCATTTCTGTTTTGTGCCTTTTAAACATTTGTAATGAATCTTTATAATATTTCTAATTCCGCCCTAGAACTCACTTATTGAGTCTGGCCTTTCTTATTTGACTGTATTTTTTATAGGCTTATTTGTACTTTATCTTGGGACACATTGTTCATGAAATTGAGGGTTAACAGCATGCCCGATGGGCGTGGTATTGAGGTGTTCTTTGAGATACACCCAAGCCTATACACCCATACACATATGCCCTTGCACCCCCATCTATTTTACTTTGTGAGATCACAAGCGCAATAACCACTTTCTTTATTTAGGGTACTCTGTACCACATTAAAGACATTTTGAAAATTCTGTTTATTCTTCATGGCTTACTTGTTTTATTTTTTTATGCAAATGGTCTATGTTCTATTGGTTTACTTTATATATACTAAAGGAGGACCGTTTTGTTAGATAGTTATCACTATGAACTACTGATGCTTCTATGTATGAATGGCTGTTAGGCAGTGAATAAGTCAATCAATGTTATATCCAGGTAATATTTTCAATTAGAGGTGGGATATCAGGACCGTACTGATGAATACCGATGTTCTTATAGTCTAGCTTGACTCCTAAGGACTCCGTGAAGAGGCTAAAGATAAATGGAGGATGGCTTCCGAGGGGCCACTTGTGACAAGTTGGTATTGTATCAGAAGAATTCTATCTAGACCAAGCTGGGGACTTTTCTACAGATTAAGAGGAGAGCCACATCAGGATAAATTCATCAGAGCCAATTTGAGTATTGAGCAAGGTTCAGTGCTTGATGGTATCATAGGCTGCAGAGAGGTTAAGCAGGACAATAACTATCAATGATTATTTTTAGAGATCAAAAGAGCATAACCAAACACTTGGCCAGTGGTTGTCTCTGTACTGCATTGTGGTCTGATAGTTTGGAGAAAGGCTTTGCTTTTTTATCTTCTCATACATGAGGTTGATAACAGTTTTTTCTGTCATCTTGCTCAGCAATGGGAGGTGAGGGATAGGGTAACAGTTCTTTGAAAGGGACAGGAATGGACTAGTTTTGGTAATATTTTGGAAGAGGCCTTGGCCTAGTGAAGCTTTAAAAATGGCCAGTCAGAGTGACAAGGGTGTCCCAGAGATTGTCTTCACAAATGAAGCTCTCATTACATTGTTTGCATGTGAAACAACACTCATGGATTTCATTCCAGTCCACTCTTAAAAATCTGCTGCTTGGTTGCTGTTGTGCAAAACCCCCATGTATTATGCAACCTGTGCCTCAAAGGCGTTTTAATCTCTTTAAGAATGGCAACACGAGAGAGATTAGTGTTGCATTCAGACTAAGATCGTAAAACGTCATTTCTCCTTGGACTTGCAACAGTCTGCTCCTGAAATCCCTCTCTAGACAATGGAAAACACTGGCTTTTCCAGGCACAGCTGTTGTAATACTCAAGTGACGAGAGAAGGTGACATATGATCTAGCATTTTATATTTGCAAACAATTTAAACATTTGCTGACCTTTTTTCGCTTGAAAGATTTCAGGAAAGACACGACCGCAAATGTCTCCAACCAGAAAGAAATACGAATTTCTCACCTAAAACGTTCCTCGGGTTACAGTTCTAATTATGAAACTCTTCTGCTGAACACATCTGAGCCCTGGGCACGGAGTCTTTTTCCCTGCGACTCTAGAGAGAGTAAGTACACAGTGCCATCGGATGCCTCGCATTCCAAACCGGTTGCCTCGTAAGTGCAATATTTACCAGATTTAGAACAGCTTGGAAGGAAGAATCGTCGCTGTGCAGATCAGCAGATTAATGCAACTTTTTCAACTTAAACAGTTTGCTGTGGCCTGAGGTTCTCTTCCACCCATGCCAGTGGCAAATAGCAAACTAAAGGAGACAAATCTTTTAAACCTGACTTTCTCAAACGAACGCACTGTAATCTAAGAAAAAAAAGTTTGTTAAAGTGAAATGGGTTTTGTTGGTGGTGTTTTTGTTGATTAGTTTATGTGGTCCATGCTATCTGCTTCTGTTTTTCTTAATTATTTTTTTTACTTTGCTCTCTCTGCTGACTGTGCCAGATGTCTGTCGCAGTCGGCTTTGTATACAATATTCCACTGAGTCAACCCTTCTTCGTGATTCTGTGGCTTCCCTGTCACTCATAGTTGCCATGCTCTTATTGGTAGGTTTTCTGTGTTTGACCCACCCACAGGAGCGTTTTGGTTTCACCATCTGTAGATTCGTCATTCGTCTGTGGAGTGGCGCATTGGCTCTGGAAGGTATGTAAAACACAGGGATCGCTGTCCCAGCCACAGTACCCTGTTTTTCAATCAGAAACAGAAATTTAAGGCAGTCCCTCTGTCGGCGCTGTGTGATGGCCCATATTTACAAGGCCTCTCAAAGCCACTTTCTGTGGCTTTACATGGCCTTGTAAATATGACCCTCTTTCCCACAGTACTCTACATCAAAGGGGCATGTTATGGGTGTTGCTGTGGGTGTTCCCAGTCAACACCCATGGCTTTTTGACAGTGCCCCAATTTACAAGGATTTGTAAATCTGAGGCAGCGCCTAAAATTAACACCTTTCCGGGGGGGGGGAGGGAGGGATTAAAGTGGCGTAACAAAGAGAAACACTTTTATTTCTCCTCATTCTTTGATCTTTCTATGTGTACTGCATTCTGAAGCACACATAGAAGGAGCAAAACACTATTAACCCCTTGGATGCTTAAGATGAGCCCAGCTCGTCATGAGACACAGTGGAGCTGTGCTCATGACGAGCTGGGCTCGTCAGAACGGCCGCGGCACTCCCCCGCGTGGTGAATTCCACGCCTGTGCGGGCATTCTACGGGAGTGGGCGGAGTCATGACGAGTCCAGCTCGTCATGAGCACAGCTCCACTGTGCCTCATGACGAGCTGGTGCGGGGGTAATTCCCCCCTTTGCCGCGGGGGTAATTCCCCTGCGGTGCGGCCTCTTCCCCACAGTAAAGGGGTTAATGATTGTTTTTGTGTAGGAAGGGATTTCTTCCTGCACAAACACAATCATCCCCGCAATGCAGGCACCCTTGCACCAGAGTGCAAGGGTGCCTGCATTGGTGCATGACTGTTGTTTGTGTACTGGTGCAGGGGAGAGCACAGGAATGCAGTGTATTCTTGTAAATATGGCGCACCCCAGCGCTTTTAAAATGACTCACCTCGGCACAGCAAAACTGCTTGCTGCGCTGTGCTGCGTCATTTCATTGTAATTGTGCCCACATGATCGCTGTGCCAGTCGCAGTTGACTCTTTCTCATTCAGAAAGAGGTGAGTAAGGTAGTCACTCTCTCAGTGAGCTGACATGAACAATCATTGGCAATGCCAATCAGTCTTGCTTATAGTTATCAGAGATGTTTATGCTGTATGTGCTGTCATTGTAAAAGCACGTCAGTAGTGCTATGCAAAGTGGCTGATAGCCAGAATAACATTTATCATTTATAGAGTCCTTGCTCTGTTTGACGTGCAGTTTTCATGCTCTAAAGGGAGAACAAATATATGACACAACTTTGTTGTATGCCTTTTTATCAATAGCAAAGTTTGCAGATGCTCTCTGTCCAGGATTTGTAACTGCATTTTGGAGGGTGTTAGACTAGGCATCTTTTGGCGTGTTTCCCCTGACTTTTTGCTTTCTGACCTCCCAGTTTTGACTCTGTTTTTGCTGGTGTAATGATTGTGCGCACTTTCCTCAGTGCTGTCCAGTGGTAAAGTGCAAGTGATCCTGTATAAAATGTGTTGTGGATTGGTATTTCCATGATTGGCTGATTTGATTTATGTGTCAATCCCTAGTAAAGTGCACTGTGAGTGCCAGGGTCTATATATCAAATGCTGTTGGTGGACTGCAGTACTGGAGTGTGCCACCCACGCAAACAGCCCGTAAAGGGTAACTCTGGCCTGCCATTACAGAGCCTGTGCGAAGCCTGGGGCTGCCATGTCGACTTGGCAAGTGCACACACTTGCAAGTCCCTGAACCTTCCCGTTTCTACATGTGCGTGGCCCCTAAGGTAGGCCCAATGTACCCCCATGGGCAGGGTGCATTGTAAGTCAAAGGTAGGACATTCCCTGGTGTGTGTGGCATGTCCTGATAGTGAATTACAGCCTACATCGTTTTTAACTTTTGCAAGGCTAGCTGTTCTCCATAGGCCAGAATGGGCAGTTTGATCATTACATCCTATGTTCCTAACTGACTCAGGGAACATGGTAGAAAGTTGAGTTTAGTATGCCTGAACTCAGAATGATAAAATACATATTTTAGTGATGTTGGATATTAACATTCTGTGTTTGAAAATACCACTTTTAGAAAGTAGGTATTTTCTGACCTAACCATCCAGCCTGCCTCTGCTAGCTTGTGTATTAGCTGTCTGGTTTGTGAGTGACAGGGCTGGGGGAGACAGGGTGAGTCAGCAGGGCTGAATAAGCACATCTACACATAGATGGGTGGGAGAAGTAGCACCTGGGTCTGAATAGGGCTGGGCTCACCTTCCACAATGCTAGCTCCACCTCCTGTGGTGCGTCTGAGGACCCTGACCCACACTGACAAAGAGAGAAGGCGCACCCTGGCAGATTGCACCCCAAACTGGTTTGAACTAGGTCCAGGTCCCTCTACCTTCAGAGGACGAAGGAATTGCTGGTATAAATATTGGGGCCCTGACCCCAAGATTTTAGATCTCGCTGGAATCAAGGACTTGCCAAGAAGAAGAGCTGGAAGAGCTGCCAGGAGTAGTACTGCCCCTTTGCTGTGTTGTTGCTTTGTTGGGTTGGCCTGCAGCTGTTGTTTCTACCTTGGGCAGTAAAAGGACTGGACTGAACTTTCTCTACTTGTGCTGAGTATCTCCAAGGGCCTGGAACCGAGCTGGCCTCCTGTTAAGAAGTCTCAGGGACTGCAAAGACTTCACCAACCTCTGGGTACTGCTCCTGGAACCGTTGTTTCAGTTGCCACAGAGAAGAGGGAACCGCGACTGACTCCGTCATCCAACTCCGTCGCCGGCCTTGTGTCCTGAAGGCACCGCATCGAGCACCGCCTCACCCTGCACCGCACGCCTTGGTCTCACCGACGCCATCTGGACGATCGTCACCGAGCCGCTGCCTGCACCGCATCGAGGGACACTGCACCGTGCACCACTTCCACTTTACACTGTACCCGCGACGGTCACCACTACCGGCTCTGTCACCTGCACCGCGACCTGTCAGCACCGCATCGAGCATCGTCTTGCCCTGCATGGTAAGCCTTGGTCTCACCAACGCCGTCTGGACGATCGTCACCGAGCCGCTGCTCGCACCGCATCGAGAGGCACCGCACCGTGCACCGTTTCCACTTTGCATCGCAACCACAACGGATGCCAAGACCGACTCGCACCTCTGTGTGAGCCGCACTAAGAAAGGTACTGTGAACAAACCTGTCCCACAGTTGTTGGCCCGTACCAACGCGGTCAGTTGGAATCTGTTGTTTTCAGCATCACTGTAGGTTAGGACCGAGCTACAGACTCGTACGAACTGTGTTTTCAAACGTAACTTGGCAATTTAGAGACATTTTGCAACACAACTATTTTTTAAAGTACTGTACTGTGGATTGTTATTGTATTTGGACTTGTTTAAGTATATAAAAATATTGGATATTTTTTTAACTGGTGTGGTGTCTTTTTGTAGTGCTTACACTGCATTACTGCTGGATATGCGCAAATGCTTTACACACTGCCTCTAAGATAAGCCTGACTGCTCGTGCCAAGCTACCAAGGGAGCGAGCAGGGGTTATTTTAGATGTTACTCCCTTATCCTGACTAGAGTGGGGGTTTCTGACTGGCTTTGGTGCAAACCTTAACCAACCAGAAATCCCATTTCTAACAGAGGGTTACATGCAAATATTGACAGCAGGTCCAAAACTCACATAGGTATCTCTTGGTTAAAAGAAGTATTTTTTGTTAAAATCTGCAGATGAAGCAGCACATGATGGATTATGTGGCAAATGCAGCGAATCCCTAATAATGCAGAAGAAAACACAGCTGCAGAAATGAATAATTCCAGTGGTTCTGCTTACTGTTAACTAGGCCAATGATGTTTATATCCTCTAATTCAGAAGAATGGAATACAAAGGGCCTAAATATGAGTCTGGCAGTCCTCGGACTGCCAGACTCATGGTGAGGCGGCAGTGGCAGTCTTCTGACCACCACATTACAACCTTGGCAGTCGTGCTACCCTGGTACCGCCGACTCTGCCAGGGAACCTCCATTCCCTAGCTGTGGCCTGGCAGTTTTGAGGCAGTAAAATGATGGGCAGTACCGCGCGGTGAAAAGAGTGGTGATAAGGAAAGAAAGAGGGTCCTACTGAGCCCCATTGTGCCTCACTCCATGTGGATACACACAGGATGGCACAATATGTGCCACCTTGTGTGCATGGACCCCAGCAAGGCATAGACTTCACGGTCCAGACTGTGCTGGAACTTCCTTTGACGTTCCCATTGCGGTGCCTATTTTATAGGCACTGCCCTGGGAACGCCAAAGAAACGACCCATCAGTGACTAAAAATGTCATAATACGGCTTGTGGTTCTCAAGTGGGTTTGGCGGTGAGGTTGTCCTGCTGCCGCACCGCTAAACTTGAAATTGGGCCCTAAGTGTACGCACTTGTATGTGGGCCTTTAAAGACGTAGTTGAACACAGATAATTGCAATAATAATAAAATATTTTTAAACAGGAATATTATCTGTTACAGATTAAGTGAGTGGTTGTTTTTACTGCTTTCTGTTACTTAAATATGGGAGTTATGAAGACATCAGACTTGCAACCTTCTCAGGTTTTTTAAAGCTCCAAGCTTTGCACAGTGGCACATTTACAATGGTTTTTTTTTTTAAACAAAGGATGGATAGTTTCAGTGTCCTTTTGCAGCATAAACTATTGTGCTTCTGCGAAAGGTAGAGCTGAGTAGCTGATGGACTGCTTCTGCTCGATCGCAGCCCATGTTTCTTGTTGCTGGTCCCCACCTGTAAGCGGTGTATCATTCCTGGTCCCCAGCATTCGTCCCTGCTACAACACCATTTTCCTGCCATCACCCAAGGTCTGCCTGTTTCTGGTGGCCTGGTCAATGTCCACTTCTTCCTTCCCAAGAGCCAAATGTACTAAGTAATATAGCTATAGCAAACCCTGTTGTTTACAGAATCACAGGGTTTGTGATGGTAAAATCCCATAGTATTAACCCCATTTTGAAATTCACAAAATCTTTTTTTAATCTTATCTTTGGCTTTCTGACCCATACCAAATTGCAATTTGAAAAGGGCGTTTTAGGACTTTGCTTCCAAATTGCAAGTTGATAAGGTATTGATCAATGGTTTGTGGCTGCACTTGAGTCACAAACTTCTGAGTTGGAGTGATAAGTGATTTATTTGTAAATATTCTGAAAGGGAAAAGGGTCCAAACAGGAAATTGTGGGGGTGGGGGGGGGGGGGGGGATTTCAAGTGGAGTTGTCAGTGGTTCAGAAGACCACTAACAACACTCTGAAATTTTTCAAAGTGGAAAACTTTTTTAATGCAGCCCTTTCCATTTAGGGAAATGGGGGTGCTTTAAAAAAACGTTTTCAATTTTAAATGGAATAACAGGGATGGTGGCCTGCTATCCCTTGCAGGCCACAATCCTTGTGACTGTAGCCACCCTCTTAGAGTCTCTATTTTGCAAAGTGATCTATTAGTAAATAGGTAAATTCAATAAATCAGACTAGGTTTGCCTAATGTCAGTGCACAAATTACGACTGCTTTTTGCAAATCCAATCTTAGTACATCTGCCCCCGAATCTCTTATCTGTATGGATAAGGGGTGCAGCAGGCTGCCATGGAGTCTTCTGGTTAGAGGCGGCAGACCCGAGAGCAGAGGACGGCCCGGGACCAGGGTTCGATTCCCGGCGCGGCAGGTTTCTGGACCAGGGTCAGCGGACTCGATAATTCTCTCGCCTCGGTGCCCACTCTGATCAGCGTTCACACTCGGCAACTCTGGGCATTAGCTTGCCTCATCTTCACTAACGGCCCCACCAGACCGCCGGGGATGCCTGGTCTCACCCTGGAGATACCCATTAATGGACCATCTCTCAGGGAAGCCAGGAAGGGTTTCGCAGCGGTCGAAGCGCCTTGGGACCCTACGGGTAAGTAGCGCGCTATATAAATGCCTATACATTTACATACATTTACAATGTCACCCTTAGTGGAATTTCTGTTACAGGAAATCTGATAAACAAATGAGCTGGGGAGATGATCTTATGCACAGGTGGTCGGCTTCAGTCTGGACGCTCTGGTCAACTGAAGTGATCCAAAGTTTCCCTGAATAAGCCTGACCCCATAGGCTTAGGTAAAAGCTTCACATACCCCATACTTCACTGTTCCCTTACAGATGAATGTACACAAGCTCTTATTTTCTATGGATTTTTTTTATTGCTGGAAGTATTTTCCTGCAGAAGCAAATACATTTACTAAAATATGGAATTATTGCATTTTCCTTACATGGTATTCTATATTATAGTGACTCACCAATTTTGTTATTAACATAGTTTAGTTACAAGGGGTATGAAGCAGTATATAAATGCAAAAATACAAAAGCAAATCGGACCAATTCTTATGTAAGAGACAGCATACGTCAAGTCAAGTCAAATATAGCTTTATTCGATTGTTAGAAGCAATCATAAAAGCATACATAATAAAAGTTAATCACATTATAATTCATTTTAAAAAATCACCATATTATAAAAAAGAACATATAAAAATATGTACACGGCAATTCATTAGTGGGAAATTTCCCTTCAGGGCAGCCTTACTATAATTAAAGTGCACTACATAATCATAGTTTTTCTGCAATATGTCACTTTTCTCAAAAAGACTGTGATTTTTGCAACACTTCGTTCGTTATCCGAATATTGAATACTTAACAGGGCCAGACGACATTGGCGCAGACCCATCTGTCTCAATAAAGGCAGTAAGATACAGCGCCTTATGAATCTATAAAATTTACTAAATAAAAGGACGTGCATGGTACTTTGTGGCGACACATCGTCACAGGGACAAGGCTGTAGGTCACTCGACAAGTCATTTGTGGTCGGGAAACTAACCAATCTATGAAAGATTCCAAATCTAAAGCGGGATAGTAAAAATCTGTCATAATTGCCAGGAACACAAACCAAGTAGGGTTGAATATTAAAAATAGTTAATAACTATTGATGTTGCAGAACAGTGTGTTTAGAACAAAGACAAGCCCTCCTTCCTCAAATCTTTTCTTGAAACGGCTGAAATAGTGAGAGGATTTAAAAAGTATTCCGGTTTTCCCATATCAGTGAAAAACTTAAACACATAGTTCAGCCATGGTATCCTCATTACTCCTTCCAATTTCAAAATATCTGACACAATATCCCGATTCAGCTTGGTTGCTTCTTTAGTCACCAGCCTGTGCCATAAAAGCACAGGCTCAAGCTTGACCAGGTCAGATACGTCCACGTAAAATAAAAATCTGATTTGCATGTTACACAGTGTTCTTTGCAGGAGACACATTAACTCTCTATGCTAGTTTACGAGTCACAACTGTGCTAGACAAAACACAGATCTTTGCTGAAAGTTCATTAACCACCAAAGTTATCTTACCCATATTGCGCTCAAGTTTCGGTTTTACAGACTCTATTTCCTACCTGCTGTTTCCTGATTCCTGTTTCTCTGTTTATTTTCCTTGCTGCTTATCTCTATTTGCTGTGAAGCGCTCTGATACCCCCGGGTCCAGCCAGCACTATACAAAACTTCAATAAATAAATAAAAAATAAATAAAATATGAATGGAAGTCCTAATTCTGCGTGGCAGTTATAATTAGAGGTACTATTTGGTACAGCTAAGATATATTTCAGGACAGCATACGTCACTGGTGCCACTTGACATCAGTTTTGGCCTCCACACAGGCATTCGTTTTTTCCACTTGTCCTGCAAAGTTGCCTTAAGACCACAGGGAAGAGGAAAGACTAATCTGAAGCTCAAAGAAGATGAACGTTATGGACCACCCAGAAGGTGCTCGCTTTTAAACAATTCTGCTTACCACATTGTGAGTAGGAAAACTGGGCACTAAGAACACTCTTAGGGCTCTCCCTCATGGGGCAGGTTTTCATTGCAACCAGTTGAGACGATGGGCTAGCCTTTTCTCAAAGTGTGTCAGGGAAGAGGCTTAAGTTTGGTCAAAGGTTACCTGGTGCAGAGCCAGTTCTTTCACATACAGCAGGCTCGGCGCAAGTGAAATCTTTACCTGCATTTTGAGGGGTGGGCCCACAAGGTTGGGTGCATTCAGGGACCTCACTCATTGCTTTCTGGAGGTGCGGTGGAGGTGCTTTCTTTATTTTTCCAAAGGCAAAGAGACAATAATACATTGTGAAGCCCTGAAGAAGTCTCTTTTGGGAGATCAAACGCGTTGGCTGTGGTTATGTCTCTGCCTTTGGAAAAATAGAGAAAATTATTTTTAAGAAAAATAAAGAGAAATCACCTCAAGAAACGTACATCTTGGATTTGGATGTTTTTTTGTGTATCAACTGTCCTGAATTTTGATGTGATACATTTATATTTTGTTGTATAGTGCTGAACCTCTTTGTATTTGATGTTCTTATAGGATTTTGTCCTAATTAAGGAGTATAGAGGGGAATGCTCATTGGTTCTTTGCACTACCTAATAACCTCAGACACTATTCATTTATTGGGTGCGGTTTCTATTAGCCTCTACCCTCTTTCTTTTGGCATTCAAATAATATAGCATATTAATTCATAATTTAACAAGCTAGATCCTTCAATAATTCTAAAAGACTCCTCTTTAGGTCTCCTCTACAGGGAGCTGTACCTGTCTGTAGGCAGATTTATTGTTTCCCTGCATAACAAATACTCATTGGAAGGCTTTTTTGTCAATCTCAGTTGTTTGCTCCTGATTCGATGATTTTTCTCCCTATTCTAGTGTTTGTTCGAGCTAGGAGATTTTTGGATGACTTAATCCTCCTACAAATTACTTGAGGGGGCTCTTTTTATTTACTATTGAGCACTCCACAGGCGTGCATGTATTTTCCTGCTCAGTTCCATTTTTTCCTCTACATCACATGCTCTCTTTTTACACTATATCCCCAATGCTCGTCACCCCATTTCTCAATCCCTCTTCCCATGTTATTTTTTTAACACATTTTTAAGAGGGTCAGACAGTTGCAAAGTCCTGCTAGGCCACTCATTACCTTCATCATTATTTGCATGGGCTTCTTTTAACTTTCCATCCACTCCCCTTTGTATACCTTGTTTTATTAAATGTATTTATATAAATATTTTTATGAAAGTCACATGGATACAAAGTGCTACCAGGTTACTCCATCCCTTAATCGTGTGATGTGTGCTCTTTTTGATTTTTCTAAACATTTTAATTTACTGTTCCAGAAAGGTAATCCACCATGTTGGAATGGTAATTTAAAATGGCCACACTCTTCACGACATATACACATGCACACTTCTCAGTGTATGCTTCATGACGCTCTTGTGTGTGTATGCATCACTATGGGTGCTTCTCATTGGCAGTCGTCTGGAACAGGTTTTCTTTAATAGAAAGAGTTCCAGCTATGCATGTGCATGCGTCTTGACCATATACATCTTGGCAATTGAAAAGCCTTTTAGAGCTGAGACCTATTAGCTTCTTTGCTAGTGCTTGCTAATTATATTTTAAACATTGCTTGCATCGTTGGAAAGTTCTGAAATACGCCACTGTGACAACAATGTTTGCAGTTTAATGTGCATAACAATAAGGTTAATGTGTATCACTGACACCACTCGTGCATGGCCTTATACTTAAAGTAAACAGTTTCTGCTCAGTACCTCAATTAAAGTGATTTTATTGACATAAAAAGTCTGCATCATCCCAGATGCCAAGACAGAAACTGTGGCCATATGCATACACTCATTTAGTTTAATTAACTATGATATAAATTGAATGATTGTCTAGGCCTTTTGGGATGTGTTGTATGAAGAAAGATGGGTCGATCATTGCTTTTGGAATATTATTTTACTATGTCCCTAATCCTCGCATTCCCTCTTGTAATACTTGGCTCACTTGCTTTGCTTTACCATGTGTATATCTAGTATTAGAAATTGAAAAGCATTACTGTTCATCATTTTGTCTGTTTATTAGAGATTGTGTTGTGAAGCCTCATACATGCATTTATCTTGTTTGAAGTATTTTGCACTTTATGGAATAATTCTGAGACAAATTATGTCATTTTGGGTGAGGGGTGATTCAATTATTTTGCTCAAATGGGGATGTAGCTTTAAAATCCTTTACGGCTTCTGGCCTGGGGTAATGCAAGGTTCATTAAGCAATGATGGAATCTGTAAGGCTGAGTGTTTTATTGTACATTAATTAATTATCTACTATGTTATGCGGGCCTATTTATTGCCCTAGAGTAAATGAAGGAATTATAAAAACAAAGAATAAGTAAACTAAAAGAGTAAACACTGAGTGAAGAGGGAGTTCCTGTGTTCTCGGTTCCCGGGGGCGGCACGTACAATAAGCCCTATTTAGCACCAACACCCCCTATGCCTCCCCTGCTGGTATTTATACTCAGAGCGGTTCATGGTTTACGCAGGGCGCAGGCTCAGTCAAGCACGCTATTTGCTTTGCACTTCAGGCTTCCAGAGTGGCCTCTCAGTGCTGAATCAACAATGGTGGGTCGGGCAGGCTGGCTGCCGCTATCTGTTGCGGGTGAGTGCTGATAGTTCAGTGTCAGTTTACAGGTCCAGGGCGCGTGTAAATAAAGCGACTCCCAGCTGGAATGCCAGGCCCCGCCGTTGGAGCGCTTGGATCTCCAGCTCAGGCCGCTTCTGTGCAGCTCGGGGGGAGCCCCTGCCCCGCAGCAGCTGCACTCACTGTCGTGGTGCAATAATGCCTACGTCACTCTTCCAGTCTATGACTTCCTTATCTGTTTGTACTGCCAACAAGGCTGCAAAAGACAGGTGCACGCGCCACAATGCGCGCCAAGGGCTCCTTCCTTCATCAGGGCGCATGCCAACCCACAATGCTGACTACTGTTAGCCATTCGTTCAGCCAATAAGGCTGTCTTTGGGTAGTTAGGAAAACACATTCAATATTAACGCGGAATACACAACCATCAGCAGCAACCACTGCAGGAGGAGCTAATCCACCCCTCACCAGCAGGAGGCACTACAGGCATCGACCAGGCAGTGCAGGACACACCCTGAGGAAGTGCAAGCACATGTCTCTACATTGGCTGCTGCAAGTGCAGGCCTCCTCACCATCAGATGGAGGGGGTGTAGGCCACACCCGCAGCAGGAGTCAGTACAGGCCCCGCTTTGGAAAGAGGATGTAACACATCTCCTCACTAGCTGCTGGCAGTGCTGGCCTCACCAGCAGATGAATGGACTACTAGCCTCATTGGCAGCAGGAAAGCAGTCCTTATCAGCAGCAGGGGGCAGTACAGCCCTTCTACAGAGCTCCTTCAGCTTTTGCCAGTGCAGAGCTCTGCAGTAAAAACAAAAAACAGGGTGAGGTGTGGCGCCGCGGCCAGGGCGACTGACTCCGGAATCTGGGGATCACGGTTCGATCCCCGGCACCGGCGGCAGATTAGCCCAGCACCATGTGACTCTGGGCAATAGCTTGCTTAATCTTCCCGACGGCCCCCAGCGCATAGAGACCCTTATGGGTGATTGTGCGCTTTACAAATGTGGATTATTATTATTATAGAAGGAATGGAATTCAATTTAGCCTTTCGCAAACACTCTCCCCAGTCCATAATCTTTCTCCCACTATGGGCTGCTAGACAGAGACCAGCCATATGCAGGTCAGTTGTGGTCCTGCTCCAATAGGAACAGTCCAACCCAAACGTCCAGGCAACGCCTCCTTCATAAGAACACAAGGGACCGCAGGCTGGTTTCAGTCTACCTAGTCAGTGATGTCCAACTTGTGTCCTGTGGTGCAGTGAGAATGGGACCCATGCATGGCGCGCCTGTCACACTAAGGGACACATTAAGCCCGCCCGCCACCCTAGCGGAAATTGGGACCGCCCGGCGAAAGGGCGGGGGTCCCGACATTGCCATTAGGATGCGCCCGCCACAGTGGCGGGCGCATTCCTCAATTTAACATTGTGGCGGGCGGTGCTTCGATTATGCAAAGGCAGGGGGGTACAACAGGTACCCCCCCCCCCGTGTGCCACCCCCCTTTGGCCTTCACTCTGGGGGCCCACAGGGGGCCCCCATAGTGAACACTGCATGCCTTTCCGTGGCGGCAATGCCGCCACGGAAAGGCATTGAAAGAAGCCCATAGTAATATGGCGGGCGGTGTCTAACAGACACCGCCTCCATGTTACTCGTTTTCCGCCCCGGCCGCCAGGCGACCGGGGCGGAAAACAGGCGGGCGGTGTTTTTAACCGCTGCCTTCCCCTCCACCATCCTAATATGGCGGGGGGATTTAGGCTTGCGATGTCAGGCGGTTTGCCTCCGCCAGGCCGGTGGTGGCCACCGCCAGCCTGGCGGAGGCAAACCGCCCGACATCATAATGGACCCCTAAGAGTGTCTACTGCACCGAAAACAAGCTGATTGGAGGAATGCTTGTAATAATCTTAGCTAGTGGCAATTGCTTGGACATTTGCTTGCTACCCTGCATTGTGTGATTTATTTTTTAAATCTGCCTCTATGGCACAGATTTACTGAAAGTCATGGCAATGTAGCACGCTGAGCTGCGTTGCGTCAAACAGAGAGAGCAGAACTGAGTCATACTTACATTGAAAAGACATATTTCTGCTCTCTCCTTGCGCTGGCACACTGTAAGCTGCCTAGTGCCAATGCAGGCACCATTGCGCCATGTTGCAATGGTGCCTACGTTTTAAGAAGGATAGTTTTTGTGCAGTTAGGGATGCATTTCTTCACAAAACAATATTCAAAGGCATAGGACTCTTTCTATGTTTGCTGCACAATGCAGTAAGATATTCTCCTTGTTACTCCCAGGTCGGGAATGCACCCCATTTTGGCCCATCTCAGGTTCACAGACCTTTGTAAATCTGGGATTTTGTCAAAAAACATCAGAGGATGCCTGCAAACCCACCCATGGAACGCCTCCCTGTCGTAGGATAAAGTACTTTGGATTTACTAAACCATGCAGGGCCACGAAAGGTTAACTTGGTAATTCCCATTAAAGGACTTGTGTTGCCTTGTGACGACTTGTGTCACACAAGGGCTATGGAAGCCCTTAGTAATTCTGGGCCTAAAGGTATAACAACTGCTGAATTTTATTTATAACATTTCTCAGATTAGTGAGCCATATACCGAACCACTAATTAGCGGTGGCCATATCAACATTTTGGAACCAGCACAGACCAGAATCCCAAATCACCTGTTCTCTGTCACAAAATCCATCAAAATCTTCAACTAAGATCTATCCTTTTCTTTTGCATCTGCATTGAACACACCTGCAAGGAATCACGTTTTTAGCGTGAATGCCGCTAATCTTGGAGACGAATACATTGCAAAAATGAATTTGTGATAATGAAGAAAACAACATCAAAGCCTTCTTAATGCTTGCATCATAATTAGAGACACCTAATTCAATTTTTTGTTGAAAGTCAAGCCTGTTGGTTGATAGACTGACCAAACCTGGTCCCAGAGTTCAAGGTCACTGGTGAGGCCCAACAAAGTTGAAACAGGTCTGTGGATTTTTCCGTCCCTCTTCAGAGAAGGCATGGCCTAGCGGTCAGGATGGACCGGCCCTTTTGGGGTGAGGTCAATTCATGAATTGAAATGATTGGTTCCTGTTTGTAATAGAACTGATGAACTTGGAAACAATGAACGGCAATGTGGCCCTCTGCCATTACCAGTGGGTTGGGGCAGGAGGGCGGAGCTCCCCGGGCGGCAGGATTTTTGGGGGCGGCGGCCCCCCTGCTCTTAACTTTGACTGATGCAGGGCCGCAATCGCAGGAATCGCCAGCACCCCCTCTCTTACATGCGGCCGCTGGTCGGCAAACGTAGGGACCGCCACGGGGGGCTCAATTTCTAGCTACGCCACTGGGGATTACTATTGGCTTAGGTCAGTTAAAGATGTTTTTGGGCTGCCTGGAATAAAACTTGTACGGTGGCACGTTAACCACCCGAGCCGCTTCGCCTGCCCCATTCTTGCCTGTGTCACAGGTATGCACCACTTCAAACACTTGGCATATTGGAACTAAATATGCAGATACTCTTAGAGCAGTTCATATTTTCTTCAAGCAACAGTGCTTCCTCTATACTTGCTAGCTGGCCTATAGAAATGCTGCTGTGTTTACTTCAGATTTGCACTTTTTCACCCAGGGGTATTTTTAGACCTGTATTTTTGCACGCAGCCAGATGAAAGCTGGCTTTTTGACTGGCAGTATTGGCTAACAGTTGTGTTTGCCTCATTGTCCAGCCTAGCTTTACCTTATATTTCCAATGTGTAAATGCAAATAAACAGAGATTGTAGAAAGGTGATATTGTTCCTCTTGTAGAAACAGTGAACTCACAAAACTGCATTTGAGTCAACAAAAACTTAATGTGGCTTCTATATATTTTGTGCTCGAACAGTATTTTCAGTGCTACAGACATATTCGAATTTGCCTAATTGAGCGCTTTCCGTGTACTATCAAATGCCATTTTCGGGCTTTTTCTAGTAATTTTTCACTTCAGCAAGGCAGACCTTAGGTAGGTTGCCTGCCCTGACTATATGGAAGGAATATGTCTCTTTACACAGCGAGGAAATACCACGCGGTAGGTTACAACGTGGATGTTACATCGTCCGTATTGTTACCACGCATGGCTTTACATCGCAAGTCGTTTCTACGACTTGCACTAGATGGCGCGCTGGACTTAGATATAGTATAAATTACTTTTCCTACTCCAGTCAGCGCAACAGCAGGGAATGTGTAAAATCCAACACATTCCCTGATGTTGCGCGCCATCTAGCGCAAGTCGTTGAAACGACTTGCGTTGTAATGCCATACGTGGTAACAACGCGGACGATGTAATGTCTGCATTGTAACCTACCCGCTTGGTATTACCTGTGTTGAAACCGCTGTTTCCCATATGGAAGAGATAGCCCTGAATTCGTGTGCCTGATTTATCATGCTGTTTTGCCAAAGGAACTAACAGTGCACTACTTATCCGGATGACTCCTGCCACACAACATTTGCCCCACATTCACAAATATGACTTGTGTGATGTAGAAGTCATATGCACATAGCTCAGTTGCTGTGTAACCTGCGGGCAATGCTCATATAATTATAACAAGAGCTCCCAGAGTGCCTAATTTGTGCCGGTGGTTGCCAGTGGTTGGTACCTGTAATCTTTTTTAGGGACTGGGGTATATTTTTTGCCAGCAGATTATTTTTTTTAATGCAAGAGAGATAAATGCAAAAAGGGACCATAAGGCTCATGGCACAGAAAGGAAAACAGATAAAGTGAGAAAGTAGGGATAAAAAGGTACCTACAAGAGGAACACAAGGATATAGGAGTTGTAGTGTGGTGGAAGAAAGAGGCACGCGGTAAAGTGAGAACTAGACTGTCATGGTATGCAGTAACCACGAAATTCAGACCCTGGGGTCTGTGCACTTATGTATTTATTTATTTATTTATATTAACACATTAGGCACTATAAATGAATAGACTCTCTGTACACAATATGTCCGCAGATCCCTGTCTATTGATCTCATGTGGCTTCAGTCAATGTGTCTTATCAGGTGAATGTTTCTAACCACACATATATCACGCACTGCATTCACACAACTAATAAGGAGTGCAACAGGCATTGGTACAACAACTCTTGCGCCCTCTGTGAGCATTGATCTGTGCTGCAGAATGAAAGGTGTCAGCACTGACCTCTGATGGTTTGCTCCCTTTGTGTGCCTGGGTTGACTGGAGACAGAAGTGAAATCCACAAAGTGCCTGCATAGGAGCAAAGGCTCACTTTGAGTGCTGCCATGTGTTAAGGGGAAACACCAGTCCCAGTTTTTCGTGCAAATTCCATATAATTTGCGCACATATAGTGTCATGCATTGTGCAGAACATTGTACTATCCTTCTCCTGTATGATTATCCTGGCTGGACTTGGATTATTACCCCCAGTGTATGTGGCATATTCGGGTCCACTGCAGGTTCTTCGTCCATTTTTGTGTCAGCACAGCCAAGGGCTCAAATTTAGAGGGGGTATACCAGAAGTGTAGCCCCACCCATTGCATGGGGTAACTACTGCACCGTTTGTAGGTTATGAAGAACTGACAGTTGATGAAAGCTGATTGACGGAGACACAAGCCTTTTCAGCTTTCACCACCTGTACCTCTAGGTTAGAGTTCTCCAATGTCGGTCCTGGAGGGCCGAATCCATGCCTGATTTTTAGGATAACTACATTTATCTAAATGTGGGTATGCTAAAAATCTGGCATGGATCCGTCCCTCCAGGACTGACATTGGAGAACCCTGCTCTAGGTGATGAGTCTGCCAATCCTCTCAATAAGACCTATTCACTGTGAGATTGTGCATACATGTAGTGCACAATGTCAATTTGTGTTGGACAAATAGTTTTCTGCAACAGGTATGTGCAATCTCAGCTCTGCTGTTTTTAAATCAGACTTAAAGACTTGGACCGCGGAGACCCTTAAGTAGTTTCATGCTTGTCTGGTGCCTGGGCCATAATCCACATTGAACACAAAAACTCACCGGGAACGCTGTCTGCCCTCTGCACAGCTGACTATGACTTGTGTGAAAGATCGCCCATGAACGGCTCGCCTAGAAGCCATGATGACTTGCAACCAAACTGTCCTGAACAAAATTGATTACATGATCTCTATCACGCAATCAAATGGTCAAGGACATTCTGGAGAAATTACAGGACTTCACCTTGTCCTACCCATAGGACACACCCTACAAGCTAGTAGGGAACATCAGGGCCCTTGTTGCAGCTGTTGACAGCAGTGAGCATCCAGGCCCAAAATGCACGTGTAGAAAGGAGTGTGACCACTGACCCCCATTTTGAGTTTGTGCAAGACTTTGTCACCTATTCCTGGGCCTAGGCAGAGCCTAGTGTTCCTTCTTTTTGCATGCATCACTGACTTGGCTGGTCAACCTGATTACAGAATTGTAAGTACCATCTTGCTAAGACTTGTGCTTTCTGTAATATTTCTCCTGGAAAGTTTGGCTTCACCTACTAATAAATCAGAATGCCCACTTGTCTCCAAAGGGTGACAACCATTGTATTGTCTACTTCCTGTTCCAAGGGATCTCTGTTCATGGTGTTAGGCTTTCACCGCAATGTACTGTTTTGTAGTAATGGTGTGACCATATGCATTGATTGATTGATTGATTTTGAAAGTTCCACATAATCAGAGCTTGAATGCGGATATTCCTGACAACTCAGAACTGGAACCATTGTGTAGTTCCCTTTGCTAACCTGTACACTCATTTTCCAGCAGGTGCACATGTAGTTTACATGTGGGTGGTGGGAGTCTGGGTTTTAGAATGATCTGTGCAGCAGTCTCAGGAGCACAAACCTTTCTTGTTAGAACCCAGGGCTGTAGAAGACAGTAGGGTAAAAGAGCCATAACATAGTCTATTGTATACTTTGTTGCATTCCTTGACTGTGGTGTACATAATATGGCTAGTAATAGCCCCCATTGTTACCAGAGGACAGAAAAGGGAACTCAAAACCATCACTGATAGACTGCCTTTTTGGGTCATGTCTTAACCCCTGGTGTCATATGACCTTCAGATCTCGTTTGTTGTACCTTATTTTAACAACACAAGTGCCTTCTGTCTTTTCTACTTATATGAGTAGCAACTCTAAGTGGCCATCAAGTTTATTGTGTGTGAATACTGTGTGAGTGTCATATGGTATATGAGATTCATACCTACTAGTGCCTCGCGGCGCAAGCCTTTGCTGTGTGCCAAGCTACCATTGGGGGAGTTAAGAGTATACCAGAGTACCTGATAACGCGTGTATGATAGTAACCAGGAACTTTGGAGAGCACCTGGCAATGGCTGTTGATGCTTAGCATGGACCACCTCTAAATCTAGCTGACCATGATCATTGCAGTTTTTCCCAAACCACGTACAACACTACAGAATCAGATAACAGACCTAATCTTTTGAGGCTCTTGTCCTACGAGAGGACAATGTCTGAAGTACCCAACACCGCGAAGGCATTATATAGAGGTCTGCTTTCCAAAGCAAGTTATTCTATGCCATGTCTTGCGCGCAGGAGAAGCTGCAGAAAGCTGCAACTCAATTCTTGAAAGTAAATGTGCTCACCCACACTGCTCTTCAATGAGCCCTGCAGATCAGACCTGGCAGGTTCAGCCAGAACTGTACATCAGGAGAAGGGATTTGAGTTTACTGCTAAGATTTCCTCTGATGGACCGTGGGATTTTCTGTGTACAGTGCTACAGTATTCTCAGTTGAGCAGTGGGATTTTTTGGGTTTACTGCTATGATTTCCTCAGTTGAACAATCATTAAAACCATATATTACATTTGGCCCTTTTCCATTAGCAAGGCGAATGTACATAAATATGTTTCACATATAGTTTATATATTCAAGTATTGAGTTTATGAAAATGTAGTTAGCAGTTAAGAGTTACAGCTACTGTTTGAAACATTGGAATGACCCTAATTAAATAAAATCACACTATTAACGTGTTTTTAATAAAAGTAAATGCCAAATTATGACTGAAAATTTTGTATAATGATTGAAAAACCATGACTACCTACGGCATTTTTTAAAATATAAGAAAACTTGAGATAGTATAGCATAACATAACACAACTTAACATTATCACAAGCTGATTTCAGTGAAACCTAAAAAGTTTCAAGGCTGCTGTAGTAAAGTTCATTATTTACTGAGGATGAGATGTGTGTACTGATCGCTGCTTTAGCACTGCACCAAAAATCATGAAACCACAATGTTCTTGTGCCTAGGATTTTGAATATGCATAATGTATTATAATTATGTAATGCACTTATGTGAAAACTCACTCAATGAATATGATCTCAAATGATCTCAACTCGAAGACCATTCCTTTGTGATGTGAGTTCTCCACCTGGCAGTGCAGATGCCAACACCATGCAGCAATACATTTGGAATTGATCATATTTTCAGTTATTTATTTTATTGAGTTTTGTATAACGCGAATTTGACCAAAAGGTAACAGAGTGCTTCACACATTTGGCATAGCAGCAAATACGTGAGTTACTTTTGGAGTAGATATAGATGCATTGTGACAGTATATAAACAAGGTATAGGGAAGACGTTATACTCATTTACAGTATACAGGTGGTCCTGTGCTGTTGAACGAGGTTATGCTTTGAATGTGCACATTTCAGTGTCCAGTATGCCTGCTCTGATTGTGAAACATTTCACTTTTAATTAAACACATATTCCACTCTTAAATATTATGCACCCTACATTGTGGGCTGCAAGGTGTACTTAGGAGCAGGGCCGAACTGGCCATAGTGGGCACCGGGCAATCCCCCGGTGCGACGCACGGGTGGGGGCCGGTTTTGGGCCCCTGGGGGCCGTTTTTGTTACAGGGCCGTTCGGCTCTGTACCAAAATTGGCCGAAAACCGGCCTCGGCAAAGAGCTCGGCTGCACCTTCAACCCTCCCGAGTGGGGAGTGGAGGGTCGGTCGAGCACTTTGCCAGAGCCGGTTGTGGTTCCCAATCCGGCCCTGCTTAGGAGTGACTTATTTAACATTTTAAATAAGGTTTTCCTACCCATCAAAAGGGTGATTTTGACAGGTTTGTGCAGCAGGTTTCAAGTTGCTGCTCTAAGACTACACAGGGTGGGTTTGAAGCCATGTTTTCACTGCCACTGTAGTAAATGGCACAATAGGCATTGTAGTCTGCAGGTGGTCTTTTTTGTCATCACAATATCTCTAGAAGGCAGCAATGTTACAATTTCTATTAGGCCGTAAGCACACATTGGTAACAGTGTAGTTGTAATGCAAGAAACACGCTGTAAAATTGCTTACCCTTTATAAACTGAGATACAGAACAGAAAAGACTGAATTAGAATCTGTTAGCTTGCGTAGAAAGACACCAATGAGGGCTGGCTTTCGGGCAGTGTGACTGGTGCCACCGGTCCGGGCGCTGTATTTGGGAGGGCGCCTTGTTTTCAAGTCCAATATAGTTTTTAAAGCACCTGATTCCAGGTTTCTTACCTCCAGTAATTTTCAGGCAACCCTAAAAATGTCAAGATCAGTCTGGTGATTAATGGAACTGCTGCAGAGAGATGGAGTTTTGTCTAGTGGAAGTTTTTACTTATCTTAAAGTAGTGCAGGAGGTTAAAACGCCTGCTGCAAAGCACCTGTACCATGCAGATTACAAGCTGCGTACAATGTTAGTAGGTCAGTGAGTTACTATTTCTGTCAGAGACTCTTTTGTTACTTGCAGTTTATACATTTCAATCCTAATATAGATCAGTGAGCTATTAACCATCATCAACGAGATGCATGCAAACTGCAAGATTTAGATTGGAGCGTTGTGATTTTCCCCCGGTCTTTCATTATTCTAATGTTGCAAAAAGGGGTTACTTGTGTAGAAATCAATTCTTATTAGTAAAGTCAACCTCCAACCACGGTGTCACATTTTAAATTTTCAGTTTGTGGCTCTCGAGACCAAGCACTCCTACACTATACTGTCTACCAGTAGGGATGACTTGTGGCTCCTACACCTTGTACCCCTCTGTCTGATGTAATATTTCCTATGCACTGATTCACACACTTAGGATTCATTGTCTCTGTGTAATGTGTGTGTGCTGTAAGGTGCTCTGACATTCTAGATTGGTATGAGTGGTGCTAGAAAACAAAAGAAATGCATGAGAGGGAGTGGTTATGGAGACTTAAGGGGCACTCTTTAAGGGTGGTGGTGAGGGAATCCGTGGAGAAGGAGGTCATTGGAGGGGCGCCAACAAACATTGTCACACCGGGCACCACCAGCGCAAGAGACGGCCCTGAGAGCAATTGCCTTCCAGATTTTGCAGGAGTTTGAGGAGTGCTTTCTATACTGAAACAAACAGGCCAAAATGGAGTCCCGCATTCCTCGTGGTAAACATCTGCGTAGACTAAAAATGGCCTCTGCCTTATCACCGCTAATGGCTGTTTCTTTTACACTCATGACCCATTATTGTGGAAGATGAATGAAAACATCTCACTCTGTGCTAAAGTTAGCCCTTCTTGCAAAAACACGGGCTCGGTGTTATCCTGAAGCTCCCATCTAAACTTCCCTAATGGCTGAAATAGCCAGAGGGATGAGGAGAGATGCCAGATACTCGAAAACATAACAACGGCATTGACTAACAACCCTGCTGCTCTTATAAATATTTGCATGTACTGCTTTAAAGCCGAGAACCTAATGACTGGTCCTTACTGAGATCTGGCAATAAAGAAATCCCATAAAATCAATTGAGGGAAGAGGCCATTAACTATGGGCAAGAGGCCAAAAACAGGCCAACACTTTTAATAAACACAAAATAATTCAAAAATAAATCTCAAAAGTGTTCACTTAGAATCGCTGACGTAAGGACAAGCATGCACTGGAAATGTCAGTGCCTGCATCGTTTAATCTACCAACTCAACACAGAACAAGATATTTGCTTTGCATAACAACAGAAAACATAGTTAATTATTCCTGGCGGTTTCACATGTCTTTCAAAGAAGGTTTAAAGCCTCCACTGTTTAATAAGGGAGTTCTTGTGTGCAATATGTGATTTATTGCTGTGATTAGCGGTTTATTGACCTTTTGGTAAATCTCCTTGATGTTGGTTGCTCTTTTCTCCACTTGAACTAGTGCTCCAGATGGCAAAATGATCGCTTAGGAATGTCAATCCCTAATTATCATACAAGACAAGTGCAGCAGTGAAATGGATTGGATAGACTTCTTTCACGAACGAGTTAACTCACTCACTTAAATAATATATTTTTACTTTGTTCAAAATATAGCACAGATATTTGTTTGTATTTGGGTCTGGTGTTAGCCAATGCCTTTTGATTGTAATTAAATGATATGCTTCCTTATAGGACTTTTCAGCTAGCCCCCTGTATCCATTGGACAATTGTATTGTCATTCACATTTTTCTTTTTCCCAATAAATCATGTAACAGGAGGCTATGGATCAGCCCACTCCAGCCATTGGCTAACTGCATTGTGAGTGACAGCATTCTGCACAAAGATCACATCGCACACAAAGTTGTTTCCTTCAGCTCCAAGCACTTCTATGGCAATGTGTGCTTTTTGAGACCCAAAAATATTTGTGCTCATTTTCAATGTTTATCTTAATATTGGCTAGAGTCCAGCAGCTCGACTATGTTTTATTCATAAATACTCCATAAATACCGGATTCTTAGTATTAAAAACACACATCCTCCAGGAAAAGAGAAAACACAGCAGTTATGGCTTCTGGCATAATCTAATAGTATTTGCTATATAAGCTGACTGATTATTTATAAAGACAACAGTTTACTTTTAATAAAAGTATGCAAGTAAATAGCTTTGCAGGAGCACGAAGCCCTGAAAAACATGAGGCCTAGTCAAATAGCCTAAAAAATCGCTCCATGTCAAGGCTTTGATACAATCATATTTAGATGGAGCAGCTGTCGAGGCATTTATTGATGAGAAAATATGAAAAGATAAAGGTAAGATTCAATGCCCCTCCTGAATCAATGGAATTTGAAGAACGTAATAGTATTAGTCTGCCTGTACCACAACTGAGAATGTCACCAGAATTATCGATCAGTCTATCAGTAGATTTGTAGAGTGCTACCTATCACCTGGGAGAGTATCCAGGCACTGATGTATCATGAAACAGAATTATGGATGGTGTAGCATGAAAGATAAGCAGTCTTGGAATGACATTGCTTCTATTAACTAAGTTTGGAACGACTTGAAAAATTAAAAAGGCATCTGTTAGATAAGCGGTGCACAGCCACTCACTATAGTTGAAAGCTTTAGAACTGTAGAAATAATTCATCTCATCCAGTCTGTGTTTCTAAGCCCATGGTTCAGCATATGTACTTTTAGAAGTGTTACTGAGGCAGATGCAACATTAGTGGAAGGGACCATATTCCATGGCAAAAGAATGCCCTTCAGATTTTAAGCAACAGGCATTAGAGCAAAGACTATTTTCGAATGAAAAATGGAAGGAAGTTAAACTTCTGGACAAACGAAACAAGCATTGGAAAAGCTTACCAGTCTGCCTTTGAGCAAGCTGGTAACATTATTATAATTTTATTTTCAATTGCAAAGCATGGGCCATGAAATAAAAATAAAAAATAAAAATGACCATGTTTTCTTTTTATTGCATGCATTTGCACAAAATAAGACAGAACATGTAAATGAAAAAGTTCCAAAATCATGACTCGAAGAGACTGGAATGTCCAAGTTGCATACTCCCTAACTTCCAGTGTGTATAGCCAGCCTGGAGGCAATTATGGAGACCTTATTTGGTCTTCTGTAAACCATGAGTAGTGTTAATTGGATTTAATTTTAAGCAGACACATATATGCCTTCAGGTTCACATCTTATCTATAAGCTAAAGTTTTGGCTGGGATTGAAAATAATAATTATGTACACTACCCAAAAATTGGTGAATTGTTTCACTAATTGACAGGTGAAATTCTAACAAAACACACATGGTACAGTAGCTGCTCATGGTGGGAGTGCTGCGGGCGGTGGGGCGGGGTGTGGGAGTAGCAGGGTAGGGGGTAGTAAACTACAGAATACGACCCAACGGAGGTAAATAAATGAATAAAACAAATTTCATTGTGCAAGCTGCATTGCCAAATGCTCTTTCTCAAGCCCCGAAGGACCAGGTAAGACCTAGGCCATGTGCATATTAAGAATCAGAAAATGTGCATGTTAAGTCTTGGAATATTTGCACATTCGAGACCATGATATTTATTTTCCATTTATGTTTTCCTATTTTACATTATGCAAATCTGTTTGTGGTCTGTTCTAATTCTGATGGTTTAGCATCTGTGCTATCATGTAGTCTCCTCCCATGGAAGCACAATCAGGAGAAATAAGGAACAGCTGTTTCCATGTGCAGGCAGCAGCCTGCCTGCACTTTTTCAAGAGATTAGAGACCCCCTTGCAGGCAGGTGAAGGGAGAGACTGCAACCGCCTGCAAGGGGATGCCTGGGGGTGGGGTCTATGGGACCCCCTTTCATCCCTTTAGAAGGCTACTTTTTAGAATGTGCACGGAAAGTGTGCCACCTTTTTGTGGCACACTTTCAGTTCACCTTCTAAAGGCATGTTTGCCCCTGCGCCCACACAAGTTATACAGCAAAGGGCGCAGAGGCAAAGTTGTTCCCTCATTTGCATGGTGCCATGCCCCTAGGCAGTGAGGTAACGCCCTCTAATGGTAGTGCTGGCATTGTATGTGCACTAGCGCTATCTGCGTTACAATAGGTGCTGCACAAGCATCTGCGGCTTGTTCTGTAAGACAAAAGTGCCCCGGGGCACATGAAGCGTGTGCAAACGCACGCTGCGGCCCCAGGGTGCTTGTGTAATACGACCTCAGGTGGCTCTAGAGATTATGGTAAACTTTGAAAAATCCAGTGAACAATTATTTCAGTACACCTCTCTCTTTAACCCTGCCACATGAAAAGCTATCTTTCTTGCTAATAATCCCTGCAAGATTACAACTGCTCTTTCTCCATCGAACTGAATAGTGAAACCTTCTGTACATTGACTGAAACCAGACCAAACTTAAATATGAACACTACCTTCCTAGCATTTCAGTTCTGATAAAGGAAGTGAACCTTTGGAATAGAGTCCACTACTCCCGAAGGTGCTACCCAAATGAAAAAATGAGACAATTTGCTGATAAAAATAAGTAAACTGAGTCACAGTCAACATACTTTGCCTATGATGCCTTCATTTATAGATGTTCATTCGTAAGCACACCCTATTTTAAATATGCGGTAAACATATTACTGATCATTTAACTTTTTGTTTTTACTGTACAGATTTTAAAATTTAAGGTCATGGGACATTAAAACATTACTAATACAGCAATACCACGTTGATGCATGGGGAAACTGTTAGTATCAGCAAAATGTTTCTGTTAACTCCCCACAAATGAATGCCACATATACCGGATATGATTAACTCAGTCAACAATTTGCCATTTTAAAACAGATTTACAAAAAACTCCAAATGTAGTATGATATGTAAGCAGCTACTACAAATAAATGGTACGATATCCTCATGCTATGCATTCTAGTATTTTAAAGAGACTGCTTTTTTTATTTTTTATTTTTTTTATTTATTTTATACATTAATGGGGAAGCCTGGCACCAATCAAATGTTTGGTAAGTACTGCCCCTGTTTGCAAAGATGAGTTAAACATTTCTCCCATTTTCTTCTTTCGTTTTCTAAACATGACAATCTTTTAAAGTAAATGTTAAGACCTGAGAGTAAGCCATGCAGTTAAGGTGTATGTACTGAAACAGTAAGACAATGCAGTAAATTGTAAAGTTACAGAGTTGATCAAATCTGATATAAACAGAACACATCTTGGCATTTAAAAGTAAAAATGTATCACTTTGAAAATCTTAATTCCCTTAAACTGCTTCATCAAGATCCATGTTTTGGTGTCTATCCAAAAATTTCATGTAGTTAATTTTATATCCTGGTACAATATTCCATTAACCTGCAGTTTGTCTTTAGGTAGACGGACTGTGATTATTTTTCAGAAGATTTTAAAAATGCTTAGAAAATTGTGTTAGAAACTTTGTTTCACTTTTTAATGTAATACGTGCTCATTGGAGAATGGATCGGTATGCAAATGAGATGATATAACAGTGCTTATACAGTGAACTAGGAATACATTTTATTACTACTATTATCGCTCAAAATAACTTCTTTGAGAGTGAATTATCGTTGGATTGATGTACTAACAAATCTCAAATTAAGTTTACTTTGGTTAGCTGGCAAATTAAACTATTTCCAAGTACATTATAATCCAGCGCTTATGGTCGGTAAGGCTGAATGTGTAAATGGACTTGCCCAATAGGCAGGTGATGATCAATTAGTAACACAATGTCTCACTTTTTTACCCTTTCTACTGTAGACTAAAACGTGGCTAGCAATAAAAACACTGCTCTGTATACCACATGTTGCATAAAAGCTATTATCTCCAGTATCCAGGTGAGCAATAATATCCATATAGCCCTACATCTTCAGCAGCAAATCTAGGGCTGCACTCTATAACTTCAAACACAGTAGTGCATTTACCTTTATAGAATAAGGATCCCAAAAATTCAAGGGTTATTCACAGTTAAAATAATGAATAGGTAAAACTAATGTCCATACGTGAGACGTTCAAATTCTCAATTTATCCTTAGTGGCGTAAATGTGAAGGAACCCTCTATGAATTGACCCAATTCTGATCTGTTAAGGGCCTTCACAATAGTTATGACATGATAGTGAGAACGTGCATTTATTAGTTGAGGTGGATGGCAGTCCACCACAAATAATAAAGTCACAAACTTGTAAGGTCCTGGCAAAAGTTTCAGTAATGTAAACCTGACCTACTGCACCCAGCAGAGAGGCTTAACTTAGAGAAAATATGTCAGGCATTTATAAATACCAAAACAGTTAAACTTTTGAAAACGGCATACAGTAAAAATCCTCCCCCAATTTACTGAAAAATTGTAATTTTAATAAACATAATCACATCAAATTGACAAACATCCAATATGGGGAACTAAAGATATGAATTTTTAAAAGTTAAGACAAAAAGTACCAAGAAAAAGTAACACACTAATCAATGGTCACTGTTCAAGGATGACCAGAACCCAGGCGAGGTTTTCAGGGAGATCACAATGGAGCATGCATCTGATGTGCCAGTCAAAGATTTTATCATTGGCCAAAGCCGCAGAACTGGAAGTTGAAATGCTCCAGCAGGGCAAGGTTATAGTCTGTGTCTGAGTAGGTCCTCTAGAAGATTGGTAGCCATTCAACCAGGTCCCACTGAAGCTGGTAGTTTTGGCTCACCAAGCTCAGAGCTGGAAAAATTCTAATTTTGCGCCCAAGGAACTTAATTTGTCGGCTGAATACTTTCGGCAACTTCGGCAAGCTCAGAATCCTCTTTTGGGCCAAGGCTGCTGGCTGTATCCAATGATGCGTTTCATGAGGTCAGATAGCTTCTCGCTGATGTCCCACTGAAATGGATGTACTACTGCAGAGAAACACCAAGAGTGAGATCAGCCCACAGTTTCACCTATACTGGATCAGCTCAGTGGTTGGTCTCAGTCCTCTGACACCTGGAAGTCTAAAATGTTTTCTAAGTCCCAACTTTTCAGAGACTGTAGGAGAAGTCCAGTTAGACACAGACAAGCGTCCCAGGAATGTACTTCGGGGTCAAGACTCTCACTCCAGAAGAGGCCACCAGCAGGGTCCAGTCCTGGTAAAGTTTAACTGGTCACGGGGACACTTAAGAGAAAAGACCTCTTGCAGGTTGTTTTGTCCCTGTAGTACACAAGAAGCCAGCCAAGTGGCCCTTGGAGTCCATTTCTTTGCCCTGGGTGCAAGTGGGAGCAAGTCCAACCCTCCAGGTCTCCTCACAGGTCTCAAACAGCAGGTGCAGTCCTTCTTTTGGGTTTTCACATGTCAGGAAAGTGTTCCGTAGAGGTTGCCTTGGGGTGGCACGTTTACAGTGGGCACTAGTTGGAGTATGAGATGACTCCTGAACACTCACGAACCTATGCAGTAAAGGTTTCCTGGGGCAACTCTACTCACTGTTTCAGCAGTTTCTGTTTTCCCTACTGCTAACAATCTTTGAGTGCACCATCCTTCCAAACCCCTAAATGGGCCAACCCTTTCTCCCTTGTACAGAGCCTGTGTGCCCACCTAGAATTGTGTGGCCCAGGAAATGATCTGTGGTTACTCAAAACTGATTCTGGGGTTAGCTCCTCTCCAAATGTGTTTGAAGCCAACCGGGCATGGGGAACAAAGGTTTTACTTCCCCAGGTCTCACCTTACATTTACTGGTGAAAGGGCAGGCTGCTTTACAAGTTAATGAAGTTCCTGGGTCCACCCTAACTGGCCTACCTTCAAGGGGAAGAAAAATAGATCCTCACACCTGGGCCATTGTTTCTACTTTGAGAGCACTTTTCACACCTTATTAATATCAAAGACTGTCTGGCAGCTACTGGAAAGCTAAAGCAAATTAATTCCATGATCTTCAGGCAGGCAAAAGTTAACTTTCTAAAAATTAACTTTCCTAAAATATTAATTAAAATATTAATTAAAAATCCCATGTCACCATTAAATTGGGATTGTAATAAATATTGAAAATAGTGGTTGAACTTTTTTCTAGCTGTCCCCAAACCTGAGATACTTTTCCTCAAACAGAACGTTCATAGTGGAAATAGTTTTTGAGGCCTTGTCACTGTAAGTACATCAAAACATTACATTTCTACATGTCCTACTTTTAAATATTATGTATTTTACCTTGTGGGCTACAAGCCCTACATATGGGTGACATTAATATTTAAAAGGGAGGTTTTCCCTGACAAAAAGGGTTATTTTGATGGGTCGAGCTTCAGGTTCAATCTGTTGTAGTTAGGTTACTAGTAGGGCTGAAGCCATGTTTTCCCTGTCACACTAGTGGATAGCACAAAAAGTGCTACATTCCACAGGTGACATTAACTTTCCATGCTACGGATGTAGTTTCTACACCATGTAATATAGCCTTACAGGAGACATACATATATGAATTAGGGATTTGCAATTGTTTTTACTTGTTTCAGTTAGACCCTTGTTTCAGTGTCTAAAAACCAGCATTAAAATTCTGCAAAAATTGGGGGGTGGCAATGCAAAAAGGGGCTTTTCTCACAGTGATCATACAGATGACTGAGTAGTTCCTAAATACTAAAACCATATGAGACTACAGCAGTTTAGTCACAACATTGAATTGCCTGCCTAGTAGGTTGTGAATCAGTATTGTTAGATGGAAGAGGAAGATTATGAGGGGAAAACTATTTATATACATATAAAAATAACAGAGACCACTTTTGGAATGTTCTTTATATGCTGAATAGTTTGTTTGGTATCTCTGCCCCTTATCTACTTCTATGTGTCCCCACACTGTAGGTAATGGCATATGTTTGGCATAATGAACCAATATTAGCTCACTTCGTGTTAGTTCTTGACCTGTCATTATTTGGCCACAATCATTTTTGGTCTAAATCTACTTATTATGTTTAACTCTGCGAGGTTGCCAGGCTGTCAGTGGACAACAAATTTATGAGTTTTTTACTACCAAGACATATGAAAGTATGAGCACATCTGGGCAACCTAGGGCACACCTTAGGGAGAGTTATATGTAATTAAAGGAAAGTCTTGGCAAGGACATTTTCTTTCCAAGTCGACATAGCAGTTTAAAACTTTGTTCAGGCTGCACTGGCAGGCCTGTGACATATTTCAAGGTGCTACTTAAGAGAGTGGCACAATAAGTGCTGCAGGCCCACTAGTAGCGTTCAATTTACAGACCCTGGGCGTAAGGTATACAACTCTACAAGAGACTTAAAAGTAAATTAAATATGCCAATTGGGTATAATCCATTTAGCAATATTTTAGGAAGTGAGCACTAGCACTTTAGCACAATGGTAAAATGCACAGAGTCCTAAGGTCCACAAAATGAATTTCAAC
Source organism: Lissotriton helveticus (assembly GCF_964261635.1). NCBI lineage: Eukaryota > Metazoa > Chordata > Amphibia > Caudata > Salamandridae > Lissotriton > Lissotriton helveticus. The sequence continues at coordinate 1,868,640,996 of NC_136067.1, forward strand.
ATAATGGAGGAAGAGAAGCAAATGGTTTGGGGGAAGTGCACCCTGAGGCTGACAGGTCTAACAAAGTTCAATGATATTCTTTTCCAAAGTGTTCCTGAACTTCCACTCTATACTATCATTACTGGACAGGTTTCTTAATTTGCTATCATGCAAACCAGCCTTGCGCAATGGAAAATCACTGATCAGAGTGGGAACATTTATTAAGATTTAGAAATGTAATGCCTTTGGATCACCATAATTTTCAGTGTTTCTGACTTTTAGGTAATATTAGACGGGTGCTTGATTAATTGGGCTACTTTTCTAAGGCTACACATTTTATGTACGAAGATCCTGTTTCTAATGACCTCATTATATATTTTAAGGACATAATATGTTATTGGAGTCTTTAAATATACACTATTCTTCGTATCATATCACACATGTTTTTAACATAAAAGGTCATGGAAAAACAGTCAGCTGCATATAACTCAGACCCACTAATGACAGCTCATGTAACTATGTTTACGGTTTAGAGGGACCATTTACCAGCTGTACACTCTGCCGCCCAGCTCAGCTACAACTCCCCAGTCCACCCGTCATTCACCCGGCCCTTAAACTTGCCACTCTGAACTGTCGGTCACTCCCTATGCATGCGCTGCTCATTAACCACCTAATAGAAGATCATGAGCTTGACATGCTGTTTCTCTCTGAAACGTGGCTTATGGACCACTCGGACCCAGACGTTGTTACAGCCCTTCCCCCGGGCTTCCTTATTCAGTCCCAACCTCGTCCTTCTGGCAGAGGAGGAGGATTGGCCATCATCTACCGGGATTACCTCTCCTGTAGAACCAACGACGCTCATATCTTGGACTCTGAAAGCCTTTATTTTACTATCCAGTTAGCGCCGACTAGCTCATTGTCAGGCCTCCTAGTATATCGTCCCCCTGGCCATTATGGCCCATTTGCTAGCGCTCTCCTAGAATTCATAGCGTCTCAGGCCCACTCTACATCCAACTTCTCTATACTAGGAGACCTCAACATCCATTTCGATGACCCCCGTGACACAGGGGCAGTCGACTTGATCTCAGACCTGGCGGCCTACGGCTTACACCTTACCAACTCCAGAGCCACACACATTAAGGGGCATCTGCTGGACCCGGTATTTACCAACATCCCCACCCTTCAAGTCAAAGAGTCCCTCCCCCTCCCGTGGACGGACCACTTTTTGGTCCCTCTCCGTCTACCAGGAGCTTTCAAGAAACTCCACAAACCCACTTCCTATACCAGAGACAGGGCATGGTCCAGACTCTCCACAGAGGACTGGGCCAGAACCCTGAACTCTACGACCCGTACCTCTTCGGAAGATCCGGTCACCGCAGATAGGAAATTCAGGGAGTGGATCACCTTGTCCCTTGATTCCATCCTCCCTATAAAAACCCGTGAGGATAAAAACGGGAAATTAGGATCAGCCCCATGGTACACCCCGGAACTCCGAACTCTCCGCAAAGACTGCAAAAAAGCAGAGCGACTATGGAGGAAAGACTGGCTGCACGCCAGCAAGGAAGCCTATCGTAGGTTGGTGAGAACCTACAACTCCACTCTGAAGCTCACTAAAGCCTCACATTATGACACCAGAATAAAAAACTCCACCAACTCGGCGAGAGAATCCTTTCTCATCGCCAAAGAGCTCTTGAAAATACCAGAGCTCCCCTCCTCCAACATATCCCCTGCGGACAGAAGTGATGAACTGGCAACCTACTTCAACTCCAAAATCGCCCGTATCCTAGTCTCCCTCCCCCCTCCCTGCCTGCCGAGCCACATGGACAACGATGCATCCACCATCCTTTCAGGAAACAACATGCACCCTCAGTTGACCTCATTCAGGGCAGTATCGTTGGACGAAGTAGGCACAACCATGGCCAAAATGAAAAGCGGCTCCCCTCTGGATCCCGCCCCTATTAGATTCCTTAAAACAGTGGCCCCTGTCATCTTGCCCACTATTACGGAGCTGATAAACATCTCGCTCTCCCAAGGCTCTGTCCCCCCAAGCTGGAAGAGTGCAGTGGTCAAAGCACTTCTAAAGAAACCCCAACTGGACCCATCTGACATGGCGAACTACCGGCCAATTTCACTCCTCCCCTTCATCAGCAAAATGGCCGAGAAACTGGTCAATGGTCAACTGTCCCAGTTTCTTGAATCTCACAACCTTCTGCGTCAGTCCCAAACTGGGTTCCGTCCGGGCCACGGCACAGATACCGCCCTTCTTGCTGTCATCGAGGAGGCAAGGTGCATTTTGGATTCAGGAGGGTCAGTGGCAGTGATCCTCCTGGACCTCAGTGCAGCCTTTGACACGGTAAACCACCGTGTCCTACTCCATCGGTTGCCCGTGGCAGGACTCGCGGGTTCCGCGCTCACATGGATAGAATCCTTCCTTTCAGGGCGATCATTCCAGGTGTGGGACGGCAATTCCCACTCAGCCTCCCTCCCCCTCTCGAGCGGAGTCCCCCAGGGGTCCTCATTAAGCCCCACCTTGTTTAATGCATACATGGCCCCCCTTGAGGATGTCGTTGCCCCCTTCGGGATCAAGATAGTGAGTTATGCGGACGACACGCAATTGGTCGTCTCTCGCTCACATCTTGACCACCACCCAGACAATCTGCTGAACTGCCTCCAGGAAATTCACCACTGGATGTGCGAGTCATCACTCAAGTTAAACGGATCAAAGACAGAAGTCATGCTTATGGGCATGAAATGGATCACCATCCCCCATCGGTTTGGCCAGATGTCTTCGGGGAAGTGCCCACCCCGAAACAAGAAATTAAGACCTTGGGAGTCTGGCTGGAACCCGAGCTGTCTTTGAAAACCCAAGCAGCCAAAACAGCAGGCACCTGCTTTGGACTCATGCGCTCCTTCCGCAGGATCCTTCCTCTACTTCCGCCCCTATCTAGGAAACTCCTGGTCCAAGGTCTGATCCTTGCTCGGCTAGACTACAGCAACATGGTCTATCTTGGAGCCCCTGAAGCCACCATGGCAAAACTCCAGCGTACTCAAAACGCAGCTGCCCGGCTCCTTATGAATCTCCCTTCCAGAATCTCAGCCAGACCAGCGCTCAAGGCCCTCCACTGGCTTCCAATACACCAAAGGGTAGAATTTAAGGCCCTGTGCACCGCCCACAAACTCCTCAACGGTCTTGGCCCTGCTATCCTGAGAGACTTGGTCACCCCATACAAGGCCCCTAGGTCCTTGCGCTCGGACAATGAGCGTCTGGCCAATGTCCCCAGATTTAGGAAGGCACGCACCGGCGGCCGACGCTTTTCTGTAAAAGCGTCCTCAGGATGGAACGTGCTTCCTCGCCCCCTTCGGCTCGAACCCAGCTATCTCACTTTCCGTAAAAAATTGAAAACTCTGCTTTTCCCAAAATAGTGTCCCTCTCCCCCTCTGGTCTCTACAAGTGTTTCAGCGCGGGGATGCCTCCGGGTCACCAGGCGCTCTAGAAATCGCTAAATAAATAAATAAATAAATTGTTGAATATCAGGAGTGTCCTTGAACATAATTAATACTTGTGTGCTAAGTAATGTGAAGCAACTTGCAGAAATGTTTTTAGCACCCATTGTGCACACATTAACACAACCACACAGTTTTGCATGGGTAAAAAATAGTGATAAGTGCTCATGCAAATGCAGGCGTGCATGCTATTTTCTTTCCTCTCTTAATGGATGCAAGTGCTAACAAGTATTGTCAAAGCTAATAGGTCTCGCCTGTGAGACCTTCTGGCTTTGGCATTTTTTTAGACATGCTGTACAGCAGCATGGATGCTTTGCAGTGTGGCTAAAACAAATCTATCTAAAAAGCACTATCACACTGCCAGGGATTGTGCCTTTTTATTTGTCCCTTTGAGTATTGTTAAAAAATGCTTGCTTTTTAGTGGTTAACCCTTTCAGATTGTCCCTCCTTTTTGTGTTTGGTTTTTCTCCCACAGAGCACCACCCAGTTACTGGGAACATTACGCTTCTGCGTTTACATGTTCATTTGGGGACTATATTTTTCTTTGATTCATGCTGTTTGCCCATTTTTGGTGGTTCCACTGCTGCACCTGCCAATTAATCTCCCTGTCCCATTCAAATACTGAGATCAAATGACAGACACTGTTTCCAAAATTCCCTCTTTAGTTTTCTCTGACTTCAAAGTGTGAAGATTTCCCCAAACCCTTCCTGCTTTGCTGCTTGTTGTTTTAGTGAGCCTCGGTCACCGTAGCTTCAGCAGAACCAACCTTGTAGCACAGTTAATGGCAAGGCTTGGGCAACTCCCGTCACATTCTCTCTGACGCTTGTTTATATAATGTGAACTCGAGTGGCCCGAAGGTGTTGTAGCGCTTTCCATGAGTGACAGTTACATTGTGTCAGATTAATTTTTGGCTGCATTTTTATAAAGCGCAAACTCAACTGACCCAAAGGTATTGAAGCGCTTTATAAAAGCACCGGTTACATTACACAATGTCAGGTCTTTTTTTTGTTTTAAGTGCGCGTAGATTAAGTGATGCCAACGGTCGCCCCTGTTTATTCATTATTTCACCTCTAACTGACAAATGGGAGCAGCATTCATCACTCTCAGCTCCTCCCCTGCCGCTGCAAGCCCGCCCTGCTGCCTCGACTGGTCGTCCTCCTTTTCTCAGAGCTCTTATTTCAAAGCACATTCACAGTAGTTCCCCAGGGAATGCAAAACATTTTTTATTATATAATGTGAACTTGAGTGACCCGAAGGTGTTGTGAACTTGAGTGACCCATAGGTGTTGGAGCGCTTTACACAAGCGCTAGTTACATTACACAATGTCAGATTTATATTTGGGGGCATTTTTATAGAGCGCAAACTTGACTGACCCAAAGGTATTAAAGCGTTTTACAAAAGCGCCAGTTACATTACACAGGGTCAGGTTCACGTTTTTGTTTTTAGGTGCACGGAGATTAAGTGATGCATAATGCTGCCCCTGTTTATTCATTATTTCCCCTCGACCTGACAAATGGGAGCAGCATTCGTCTCTCCCGCCTGCTCCCATGTTACTGGATGCCCACCCCACTGCATCTTCCTGTCGTCATCCTCCTCTCAGAGCTCTAACTTGAAAGCATGTTCATGGCAGCTCCCCAGGGACTATGAGACATTTTTTTATATAATGTGAACTTGATCGACCTGAAGGCGTTGGAGTGCTTTACACGAGTGCTAGTTACATTACCCAAGGTCATATTAATTTGGGGAGCATTTGTATAGCGTGCGAACTTGACTGACCTAAAGGCATCGGAGTGCTTTCCAAAAGCGCCAGTTACATTATACCAGGTCCGTTAATTGTTTTTAGGGGCGCGGAGATTAAGTGATACCTGTTTCTTCATTATTTACCCTCTACCTGACAAATGGGAGCATTTTGTTGTTTTTGGAATATCCAGTGCTCCTGTACGCAGGGGACTGGGACAGAGCGCGGGGCCAGGGGCTTGCTGGTAAATTCATTGTGCAAGCAGTATTTTGAATGGAAAACTCTGAAGAAGGGCGCCTGGTGAATAGAGGCCTGGGGGAGGAGGGATGTGATATCTCCATCATTGGAATGTATTTCACAGCTTTTTTTCATATGCAATTCAATTCTCTAGAGATGCAGTCGCACACAGAATGTTATAGTGCTGTTGACATGCATCGACGTACTTGTCTTGCTGTCTGTGCATTAAAAAGCCTTGGAATGTGTCCATAAATGTTTCCTGATGCGAGCATGTATTCCTAAATCCCACTACATGACCCAGTGTGTAGTAATTATGTAGCTTTTCAATTACTGGTGGCACAGCACCCAGGATTATGTGTTGCATGGCTAAACACTTGTAGGTTCCAAAAGCTGAGACATATTGGCTATGCCATTGCTTGTTTGTTATTATTATTATTTGTTACCATGCTGCACAGCAGCCAAACTGCTATACAGCATAGCTACAAATCATTATGAAAGTCTGTAATGCCCATGCTGTACAGCATGTACAAAGCCAGGAGCCTCAAAGGCGAAACCTGTTGGCTTTGCCAATGCTTTGCAGGTCTCTGCACAACACCCCAGTGATTCTGATTAATCAGTTAATATCCCAATGCGTAAAAAAGAAGATAAGTATTAAATTTGGCAACAAATCCTATCACATAAACAAAGCAATGTCCATGTCTTAGTCAAAATACATTTGGAAAGAGATAACATCTGTTGTCACAATAAAATCAGATACCAAAAGTTGTCACAATTAACATCCATTTCAAAGGAGAAAAGCACTTCTTTGAAGAGTGTGTGGCATAGTACAACATAGCTAAAAATGGTAGGAGGTTCAACAAGGATACAGGGAGGAAGAAAAAATAAAAGTAGTACCTCAATGACAGCTCGATCAGCGGAAGGACCGCAATCAAGCTCAAACAATCAGTACTTGGTTCATGCTCCAGACGAAAGAAAAAGAAGTGAAGCCACCATGCACTGGCCAACCAGAAGGCAGCAAATAGGAGTGACAATTAGGCCAATGAATGCTAAGCAATGTGCAGGCTGCAAGCCTTTTTCTGTGTACAATATCTTTTTCTTGCAAGATAGCAAGCAAAGCATGCGCTTAGACGACGCCTAAAAACGGCTACATATAGTGACAGATTCCATTTTTGTTAGCATTTGTGGCCCTCTTTTTAAGACTGTTGTCCCAATATTTTTTTTCACTGCAGGCATATCTGCAATTACATTTGTCACTTGTGTTTCCTTTTCTGTCTTGCATGCTATTGCATTTTAGTACTCTTGCATTTTTATAGGGGGTTCATTTCTGTGTGAGTTGATCAGATGGCGCTGTTATAAAGAGGTGGTTTTATAATAACAAGTAGTAACATACTTTTCCTGGAATGGGTGTGTTTTACAGTGCAGAGGCCAGTTTTAGCGCATTGACCGTAAGGAGTGCTAATGTTCATATTAGGGAGGAGACATGGACGAAGGGCAAATTTCAAGTGCTGAAAGAAAGGTGCAAAAATTGCAAATAGAATAATCTGTTTTGAGGAAAGACATCAAGTTATGAACAACAAATATGGAACAAAAAGCCAATTGCCTTGACTTAAAAGAAATTTTGATGCAAACCGTATGAAAATATGGTTACTCATACTACATACCGCCATGTTCGTATCGACTGAATTCATATACCTTAGCATGTGTGTGTGTATCGCAGCCGTGGAAGTGAGTGTTGTGGAGCAATCTGCACCATGTTTGCTTTATTCATCGGTTGTATTCATATTTGGAGTTATTGTCACTGTGTTTCGTAATTGATCAAACACTATTTGCCTTGATCGTGCAAGTGGTTCCAGCAGCAGCACAAACGTAGCATTTCAAATATTTTGACATTATCTTATCAGTGCAAAAATCATTTTTTGTATTCAGCACGCACGTTATTTTTGGGGCTTTTCCTTAATCTGGCCAGAATGTTTTACACTTTTTGACCTCTCTATTCGGACTTTTCATGCTTTTTATGTCTGCCCTGCCCGCAAAGCTGCCTTCAAATTTCAAAATCTCTTACTGCGAATACCTTCAAATGTACACAGAGTGGGATTTGGCTTCACCCAGAGGAGATTATCTCTACACCACCAAGTACCATTGGCTGTTTGTTGAATCCTTCATCTCCTATGGAGTGCTTGCATTGAAACACCTCAGCGACTATTTTACATCTCAAAAACACCCCAAATCATTAGGTACTAGATTCTGTATCTCAGAAGTGAATTTCCCCCAAAAAGTAATCATTTTTAGGTCTCAGGTTCCAGGCAGCGTTCAGCTGTAGGCAAAATACTTTTTGACTGTACCCAAAAACATACAGTGGCGTTCAAGCATGTCCTCGGCTTACCATTGGCTGTCATTATTGTCACGCTCATTTGCGTGCTCCACATTCAATGGCTTGCTTTCCACTTGTGTCTTTCTCTACCCAGCAGTATAGCCTCTTCACCATCCTTTTGACTGGCTGACTAGTGTCCTTCCACTGCTCACATTTAGGTAACTACATTTTTTTTCTTTTTTGTTAAGCTATGAATGAGAGTTCACGCTTTCTTACTCTGTGTCATGTGACCCCGCTTTAAATATCTGCCCCTGACCTGAGCCTGGCATCTCCTATTTTTGTTCATTTCTGCTGCTCCCTCGTCCACACCGATCCCACTTTGCTTCCCCCCAACTGATGCCCATTCACTCCCCACTGTTTTTTTTAACGCACCTCCACCTCTGTTGGTGATTAACGTTTTTTTAAAACTTTAATTTTATTAGAGGGCCCGGCAGCTGTCATTTGAAGCCGGGTGCTCCATTACACGAACAGCGTTTTCACACCCATAAAATGTCAATTTCACTTCACCCATGTAAGTGGCGTCGGCCAGATGTTCTTTGAAGTGGTTGTTGCATGCATGTAACAATGTTATGTGGGTCATGGGTCACAAACCTAGTGCCTGGCCCCTTGCTGGTGTCCTGTCTGCATGAGTAGTTAGTTCAAAATACAAGTCATGACTGGTGGAAACATATATAGGTGGCTCGGTAAACATCCTTTACAACGCAACTTTTACCACGCAGTGCCTTTACGACGCAACTTTTACAACGCAAACCATTACAACACATTGCGCTGGGGGGCGCTCTAGGATAGGGAATAGGTTTAATGTACTATCCAACACCTTCCCTACTATCCACGGGGACCGGAGTTGGAATAGTAAATTAAACTATTCACTATCCAGCGCCCAAAAGCACTATGCGTTGTAAAGGTATTCGTTGTAAATACCGTGTTGTAAAGGCATGCGATGTAAAAGCATGCGTTGTAATGTCATACATCCAGGTGGCTCCAGCAAATGGCGCCACATAGCGGCAGCTGTGGTTACCTACTTCACATCATAGAATCGGCAAGGCAATCTTTCATAATATAGCATTAAGGTGGATAGTGCCTTATAAATGTAATGACTCATTAACTCATTCATTTATGAATACATCCATTCTCTAATGCATCTTGTTGTGGCAGCATGTGATCCTGAAATGTCTGAGCTCTGGGGCAGGTTTGCTCTAACTTTGTTAGTATCCTGCGCTGCAGGACAATCGCTTTCCTCCTTTTTTGTACGACCTTCTCCGGAGCCAAAATGGCATTTACAACAGTAACACCTGGCGCAAACAAGTGTTAAGGAAATGATAATTTTTTTCTTGGTTGTAAACGAAAAGTACTTATTTTATGCTACGTTATGTCACAGAGATGTGTCTAGTGTTGTATTGCCATTAATATGACTTTGTGGCTCTGTCTGAGTTCGAGTACCTTCACACCTTGTTCTTTCATGGTTGTGTCACAGACTTTTTTAAATTGGATCATCAGACGTGACTCGCTTTCATGTGTATGCTTAGTTGGTTGTGTCTTGGAATGGTTGGTGTTGTCACGTGTGTTGAGCGTTTCACCACTGAATGCCTTAAGGCAGCGAGTCTAAAATAAATTGGGGTAACTTTTCCTTCAGTCACCACTTGCCTTCGTGTTCGGGGGCTTTGGCGGGGGTCATTGACAGCATCGATGGCGCGTGGTCGAATTAAGCGGCAGTCATCGGTAAAACTGTACAAGCATTTGAGAGAGAGTCCTGTCCTGGCCCACAGAGCAGGGAACCCCCTTGTAAATGAATCCCTCGCACAAGCTGGAAGCGGTCTTATCCAGTTGGAGACTTTGAAACCATATCAGAATATTCTTGGGAATAAAATATAGAACTTGCCCAACGTGGTGTCCCACTCCCCGCTACATTTTTATTTCACTACACAGCCAACCTCAAAATGTTTTTTTAATTTTATTTTGACACTTGGTTGTAATTTTATGCGTGACTTTATTTGCCGGCCATCAACTTTAATTTGTCGAGGCTTAAAAGCATGCAGGACTTGCTCCCACCCCTCACTCCCCGTGCCAGGATCAGCGCGCCCTGAAACATACTTGGAACTCGTTCGGCGATCTATATTAATCGGCAGTCCCTCTAATCAAAAACACACGTGTTTACTCTGCTGGTGAAGTAATGATGCTAAATGATACCTTGAAATCTTGTGGCACGCGGCCGGCGTTTACACTGAATTTTCCCAGAATGCTTCGCGACGCATTGCCAGAGTTGCGCAAACCATATTTTATAACTAAATAAAGATTGTGTTATATATTTTTTTACAGATGTCATCCCGCCCATCTATTACAGTCCTTACTTCAGGATCGTTAAATTTGACGTCTCTGCGATGGAGAAAAATGTTTCCAACCTGGTGAAGGCGGAGTTTAGAGTGTTTCGGTTACAGAACCCAAAGGCCAGAGTGTCAGAGCAACGAATAGAGCTCTACCAGGTAAGACAGACCTTCCTTCTTACTGCAGTTGTTGTCAGCATGGCCTCTACACATGCCACTCACTCATTAAACATCGTGGGGCAGATTTACAAGCCCCTTGCGCCTCTTTTACGCCACTGTTGCGTCACTTTTGAGACGCAGTGGCAGCGTAAAGCCAGCGCCATGCTGCGGGGTATTTACAACGTGACGCATCTGTGAGATGCGTCACGTTGTAAAGCACTGCACCAGAAGTAGGCGTTCTGGTGTAGGGGGAGGAGGGGGTGGCGTTCCAGGGCAGGAACGCCTCCTAAAAATGGCTGAGTGAAATCTACAAGATTTCACTCAGTCGCTTTTAAGCCCATGCTGCGTCAAAACCCTGCGCCTGCTTGAAGCAGGTGTAAGGATTGACACAGCATTTTGAAGATAGGGCACCCCAGAGCCTTGCTGGAGCTGCGTCGCGCTTGCGACACAACTCCAGCAATGCGTCGCCTTTACGGCACAGATGCGTCACGCATCTGTCTGTTTTTTCCCCCTGGTGCGCCACATTGTAAATGCGGCGCATCCATAGTGGCGGAGCCGTGACGCACAATAACTGCCGCATCCCTGCTAATATGCAGGGATGCGCCAGTTATTGTAAATCTGCCCCCGTGAATTTTGTCAGGGCGTCAGTTATCAAGGGGCAAGGCATGTATTATCTCAATCATTCAAGCGAAATGTATTAATGTGTAATTAAATATACATTTCAAAAGTTGGAAAGATAAACCCACTAACTGTATCATTATTACATTTTTTAAAGAAACTCACAGCATAAAACCAGTGCTTAATTTGTAAAATAATAAGTGCCTGGGGCCTGCCCAGGAGGCCTCTGCAACTTGCACCACCCATTTCACCTGTCATCACTGCCAATGAGGGTACCAAAACAACTCTCTCGCCTGCAAGTGTGACAGTTCAGATTATTCGAGGTCCTCATAAGTAAACGAATAGCTGGGGAGGTAGGTATTAGTAATTTTTTATATACATTGTATTAATAAACAACCGTTGTTCTGCTCATCTCTAAATTAGATGAGCAGCGCCACCATGTGGCAGACTGTCATAGGTCTGCTGTTGACAATTAAGTGCTGGTGCCGAGCACCAGAAACCACCAGCTCAATTTAAGCACTGGATAAAACTCTACAGAAAAAGTAAAAAAAATATAAACCACATAGAATCAAACTCCGATTTGAACTAATAGGCTTCTGAACCTTTCATATAAAATGCTCCACAGCGCAGCACTCTGACGTTGTTGGTTTCACTCAACTCCCATCATTGCTCTTCTTCAACACGACTCTTCAGATCAGGAAAAAGTCAGGCCTTCTGCAACCTTTCATACTTGTGCCAAAATAAGACAAAATGAGTCACTGTCTCCTGGATGGTCCTATCACAACAGCTCTTGTGGAATTCATTTTCTGGACCATTTTCAACCTGTGCGCCTATCAGTGACCTCACAGAAGTACCACCTCATAGGAAGCGCCACCAGTCGAAATCTTGAGTATAGACTTCTCAATAATTGGTTTGAAATGTGAGTTAGATAATACTTAAATGAACCCCGCCATATCTAAACTCATTACTTCCAAATTTGAAACCATTTTGACCCCTTCAATAACTCACAATTTGCGATAATGCTCTGGTAAATTCCATAGTTCAGCCAAGATAGGTAACCCATTACTACCCAATGTGCTAGTAACGTGTGTGCTTCCATTGTCACATGTGATGCAAGTACGCACCTTGTTATCCATGCTTTTAAAACACTTCAATCTTTTACACATACATTTTTATATGGAGAAATAATAATATTGCATCTCTTGTTCTTTATGCTCCAACAATGTGCTAGCTGCTGTGCAAGGTAGAGGGCACATGTCTTTGATTATTCTATGGTGAATGTCTACCAGACCTCGGCTGGCTTCTCTTCCAGGACTTCCTTGGCTACAGCTCCCTGTAGTTTGACTGAGGCCCTCAAAGACTGATGTTTGATGCCATTGATCTGAAGCGTTCAAGCTGTCAGCTATGGGATTACTTCCTGGCATGGCGGAGAAGCATTTCGATGTTGCAGTAAGCCATTATAGAAAAGAGTTAGAACACTGACCTTTCTTTTAAAACTTGAGATCTCTCTGGGGTCAGATGGACTTCCAATCTGTTAAAGTGTGACTCTAAGTCTAAACTTACATTTGTAACTTCTCTATTATAATACATGGGAGCCTTGAATGACTGTATGAAAGCATGTCTCTAAATTCCTCATTACAGAGGAGTTGTGATATGCCTAGTCACATGTCATGATGAATTGATGTAGCAGCTCAAATGTAATGAGGTATTACAATTGAGTAGTGAGATAATGATGTTTCCTGCCAAAGCCAGCAGCCAGGGTGAAAGGCAAGCCATTGCAGATGCAGTTTACACAATCAAAACCATAAACAAGAACTTGCCTTTCCTTAGGTAAACATCCTTTACAACGCAACTTTTACCACGCAGTGCCTTTACGACGCAACTGTTACAACGCATGTCATTACAACGCATAGCGCTGGGGGGCGCTCTAGGATAGGGAATAGATTTAATATACTATCCAACACCTTCCCTACTATCCACGGGGACTGGAGTTGGAATAGTAAATTAAACTATTCACTATCCAGCACCCCTTAACGCTATGCGTTGTAACAGCATGCGTTGTAAAAACTGCGATGTAAAGGCATGCGTGGTAAAACCATGCGTTGTAATGTCGTACAACCCTTTCCTTATACTCATACTTTCTAAAATAAACAGCGATCAACAGAAAAGAGATATTTATGACAAAGTTTCAATACTTCACTGCCGGAAAGGTAGAATCTCTGCATGTATCATTACACTCTAAGCCACAGTCTTTTCTTAACTTATTAAAATCATTCTAATATTTTTTGCAACATATTACTAACTGCTTTTTGGTGTGTTTCATTTTACACTATAGATGCTAGTTTTAATCTTCATGTCTGCAAACACACTATGGGCCTGATTACGACTTTGGCTGTGTGACGCCGGGTCCACTGCCTTAGCTGTCTGTCAGACCGCCTGCCAGATTAGGAATTTCCTCCTGCCAGGCAGTCTTTTTTTTTTACATTCCCATGGTTATGCCCTGAAAATGGGCCCTGCAATGGGAACGCCAAAAACAGTTCCTGCACGGCATGGACTGTAAAGTCCATGCCATGCAGGAACTGGTGTGCATACACACAAAGGGGCACATTTTGTGGCCCTCTGTTTGCATCCTCAGGGTGTGAGAAACGAGGGGTCGCAATAGGGCCCCCTTTGTTTCCTCTTCACCACAGTTTTCATGGCGGTGGAAGCACCATGAAAGGTGGAAAGGAAACTTGTAATATGCTTGGCGGACCGAGGCTGTCCCGCCAAGCATTGCCAGGGAAATGCAGTTTCCTGGCGGCTGCAGTGAGGGAATGGTGGTCTGACCGTCCTTATTGCAATAGTCAAGTCAAGTTAGGAATTTATATAGCGCGCTACTCACCCAGAGGGTCTCAAGGCGCTTAAGGGAGATGGGTTCATTACTGATCGAACAGCCAGGTTTTGAGTTGTTTTCTGAAGGAGAGGTGGTTCTGTGTAAGACGGAGGTGGGTGGGGAGGGAGTTCCAGGTCTTGGCCGCCAAGTAGGAGAAGGATCTTCCTCCCATGGTGGCTCTTCGGATGCGTGGAATCGCGGCGAGGGCTTGGTCGGACAATCGCAATTGGCAGGAGGGAGTGTAAAAGGTCAGGCGGGTGTTGAGGTATTTAGGTCCTAGGTCGTGGAAGGCTTTGTGTGCGTGGGTGAGGAGGCGGAACGTGATTCTCTTGTTGACGGGGAGCCAGTGCAGATCTCTTAGGTGACCAGATATGTGGTTGTGGCGAGGTAAGTCTAGGATGAGTCGAGCGGAGGCGTTTTGAATGCGTTGAAGTCTTTTCTGCAGTTTGGTTGTTGTTCCGGCATAGAGGGTGTTTCCGTAGTCCAGACGGCTGGTGACGAGTGCTTGGGTGACCGTCTTCCTTGTTTCGGTGGGGATCCAGCGGAAGATCTTTCGGAGCATGCGTAGGATGTTAAAGCATGATGATGAGACGGCGTTGATTTGTCTGGTCATTGAGAGGGAGGAGTCAAGGATGAATCCCAAGTTGCGAGCATGGTCTGTTGGTTTGGGTGCATTGCCTAGGGCCGGGGGCCATCATGAGTCGTCCCAGTCAGAAGGGGATGATCCTAGGATGAGGACTTCCGTCTTGTCAGAGTTCAGTTTCAGGCGGCTGTTCTTCATCCACTCGGCTACGTCATTCATCCCTTCGTGTAGGTTGGTTTTGGCGGTGGTTGCGTCTTTGGTGAGGGAGAGGATCAGCTGGGTGTCATCTGCGTAGGAGATGATGTTGAGGTTGTGTTGGCGTGCTATGGATGCGAGGGGACTCATGTAGACGTTGAAGAGGGTGGGGCTGAGCGATGATCCTTGTGGGACGCCGCATAAGACTTCGGTGGCCTCTGATCTGAAAGGGGGGAGACGGACTCTCTGGGTTCTTCCGGCGAGGAATGAGATGATCCAATCTAGTGCTTTGTCTTGTATCCCGACATTCCTGAGGCGTTGTACAAGTGTGCGGTGGCAGACCGTGTCGAACGCTGCGGACAGGTCCAGGAGGATGAGGGCCACTGTTTCCCCGTTGTCGAGCAGTGTGCGGATGTCGTCTGTGGCTGCGATGAGGGCGGTCTCGGTGCTGTGATTGGCTCGGACGCCGGATTGTGAGGGGTCGAGGGAACCGTTGCACTCGAGGAAGGCGGTGAGCTGACTGTTGACGGTCTTCTCTATGACTTTGGCGGGGAACGGGAGGAGCGAGATGGGGCGGTAGTTCTTAAGTTCGGTCGGGTCAGCTGTGGGTTTCTTCAGGAGGGCGCTGAGTTCGGCATGTTTCCAGCTTTCCGGGAAGATAGCGGTGTTGAAGGAGCAGTTGATGATGTCCCGGAGTTGGGGTGCTAAGACGGAGTTGACCTTGTTGAAGATGTGATGGGGGCATGGGTCGGTTGGCGATCCGGAATGGATGGAGTTCATCAAGCGGATGGTGTCATCGGTGCTGATCGGGGTCCAGGCTCGAAGGGTGGTGGTGGGGGGGTTCGGTTCCGTGGAGAGGGGAGTGGGATGGTCGCCGAAGCTGTTGTGTATGTCTGCGATCTTGCTGTGGAAGAACGAGGCTAGAGAGTCGCAGGGGTCTTGAGAGGGAGTGATGTCGATGTTGCCGGCGCTAGGATTGGTGAGTTCTTTGATGATGCTGAAGAGTTCCTTGCTGTTGTGGGCGTTGTTGTCTAGTCGATCCTTGAATGTTGATTTCTTGGTGGTGCGGATCAGCTGGTGGTGTTTGCGGGTGGCGTTCTTGAGGGCGGTCATGTTGTCTATGGTTGGGTTTCTTCGCCAGGCTTTCTCGAGGGTGCGGGAGTTCTTTTTGGAGTTCTTGAGGTCGTCGTTGAACCAGGAGGCTTTCTTGCTTCCAGGCTTGTTGGGCTGGTTTTTCAAGGGTGCTAGTTCGTTAGCGCAGTGGGTGATCCACTGTGCAAGATTGATGGCTGCTTGGTTTGGGTCCTTTGATGTGGTGGGAGGGTTTTGGTTCAGAGATGTGGTGAGCTGATCGGTGGTAATTTTGTTCCAGCTTCTGCGGGGAACTTGTTGCGGTTGGTGGTGGTTCGTGGTCTTTCTGAAGCTGAAGTGGACACAGCTGTGGTCTGTCCAGTGGAGTCCCGTGACGTGATTGAGGGAGATGTGCTTGCTGGAGGAGAAGATTGGGTCGAGCGTGTGTCCGGCGTAGTGGGTGTTCACCAGCTGTTTGGGTCCGAGATTAGCGAGGTTATCCAGCAGGGTGGTGGTGTTGTTGTCGTTGTTATTCTCCAGATGGAAGTTGAGGTCCCCTAGGAGAATATAGTCATCGGAGGGGAGGGCGTGTGGGCTGACAAAGTCAGCGATGTCATCGCTGAATTGTACGCGGGGTCCTGGGGGTCTGTAAATGAGGGTGCCTCTGAGTGTGGTCTTGGGGTTCGTGTGTATCTGGAAGTGAAGGTGTTCGGCGGATTTGAGGGTGTCGTCGGAGCTGGTCGTGATGCGGATGGAGTTCTTGTGGACGATGGCGATGCCTCCTCCAATCTGGTTGATACGGTCCCTTCGGATGATCTTGTATCCGTCCGGGATGGTTATAGCGATGCCGGGCGCTGATGAGGCGTTCATCCAGGTTTCCGTGAGAAAGGCGACGTCCGGTGAAGTGGTGTCGAGTAGGTTCCAAAGTTCAATGGCGTGTCTGTGGACCCAGCGGGTGTTGAGCAGGAAGCACTCCAGGTGGTTGTTATTGGAGCTCAGTTTGGCGTTTGTGGTTGTAAAGTGGGTCTTGATGCAGCAGAACTTGCAGGATTGGCAGGTGAAGGGTCCATGGGTACGTCCTGGAGCGGCTCGGTAGCATTCGTGGTGGCGGCCGGTGTTGAGAGCAGTGAGGGTTGCAAAGTCGTAAGTTCGGCGAGAGGGATGGCCTTTGCGGGAACCAGGGGGTCTGGCGCTGGGCACAGTCCAGGCGCGGACGGGCGTAGACAGGCTTACCTTTGGCGCGCCTTCGGCGCGCTTAGGGCGCTTTCGCTGCGCGTGGACGCTGCACGTGAGAGTCTCTGTCATAAGTGGATAGTGGAGGGGGCGGAGCGAGGGAGGAGCAGCTGGGAGGCGGGAGCGGGGTGGCGAGTGGGGAGGGGATCGGTCGGCGATGCTGTAGGGAACGGGGGTGGGGCCGCGGGGGAGCAGCCGCAGGGAGCGGGGAGCGGGGAGCGGGGTGGAGAGATGGGCTGGGACAACAAAACGGCACCAAACAACAACAAGGCGAGATCGGGGGCACAGTTACTTAATTAAAGCAGGGTCACGATGCAGGTGATACAGTCTGGCACAGTTACTTAATTAAACCAGGGTCACGATGCAGGCGCTACAGTCTGGCACAAATACTTAAATTAAAGCAGGGTCACGATGCAGGCGCTACAGTCTGGCACAAATACTTAAATTAAAGCAGGGTCACGATGCAGGCGAGCTACCACACGGTGCAGGCAGTGTCAATACGATACCAGCACAGGATTCAGGCAGTGTCAGTCCGGTATCAGCGCAGGATGCAGGCAGGGTCAATACCAGGACGGTCTGGAGCGGGTGGAGCGACCGGTTCTGACCAGGTCAGGACGGTCACAGCTCTACACCCCTCGGGTCAATCCTTATGTTCCAGTGGGAGGGAGGAGCAGCTGGGAGGTGGGAGCGGGGTGGCGAGTGGGGAGGGGATCGGTCGGCGATGCTGTAGGGAACGGGGGTGGGGCCGCGGGGGAGCAGCGGCAGGGAGCGGGGAGCGGGGTGGAGAGACGGGCTGGGACAACAAAATGGCACCAAACAAAAACAAGGCGAGATCGGGGGCACAGTTACTTAATTAAAGCAGGGTCACGATGCAGGCGATACAGACTGGCACAGTTACTTAATTAAACCAGGGTCACGATGCAGGCGCTACAGTCTGGCACAAATACTTAAATTAAAGCAGGGTCACGATGCAGGCGCTACAGTCTGGCACAAATACTTAAATTAAAGCAGGGTCACGATGCAGGCGAGCTACCACACGGTGCAGGCAGTGTCAATACGATACCAGCACAGGATTCAGGCAGTGTCAGTCCGGTATCAGCGCAATAGGGCTGTCGGCAGACTGCCACCGTCGCGCCCCCACGAGTCTGGTGATCTGTGGACCACCAGACTCGTAATCACCCCCTGTGTCTTTCATTTGAAAGAACGAGGCACCAATGATTTAAGTAGTCTGTGGTGAGGGTGTGATCAAACAGTATAAGGAAGGAAATATCCTCTGCTGTATGTTAAAAAGTTATTGAAAGTCACCTCAGAGTTCCATGTCCGTATAAAGGGACTCAGCCTCATTGCTCTATATTGTCACAGAACTCCTCTGTGACTTGCAATATCCGTATGATGAATGGCAGAGGGTATTTTATCCTATATATTATAAAGTTGTTGTTAACTAATCAACAACCGTCATCTTTTTGGGTGTACGGACTTCACTTTTCCATTGTAAATACATTCTCAAAAGTATATTCTTGTGTATTGTGAAACAAGAAAAGCAAGAAAACTTGGATTCATATTTGATTCAAAACATTATTTCATTCCAGCGAAATTGTCGGAGCACCAGCAGTTTGAGATCTAGACTGTAGCATAATGTTGTTCAAGGGCCCTCGAAAGAAAAATATTGAATACATGCTTAGAAGATAGAGCCAGGCCTCTAGGATTGGTGCTGGATGAAACAATCCATGTCGTACCAGATATGGATTCACTACACTGATTTAAGGTAGAATAAAAGAAGAATTTGTCATTGTATACACCATCCAAGGAGCATTTTGTGATACATTTTTTGGTGTTTAATCTGACCTACAGCCAAATAGGCCTCACTAGAAACCTCAGAAATCAGCAGCTTCTAAATCAGGTGGTAGCGAGTCCATCAGAACACATGGTCCTTAAATCAGGAATGCACTTGGCCCACCGTTGAGGGCCCAGCAGAACCATCTAACCTTCAAAGAGGTTTTGTAGAGCTGCTCCAGCTAACCTTCAATCCAAATCATTCACAGAAGTATGTCCGACCTCCCCCTCCACTGTCCAACCGAGGGGACTCCTTTTAAGAATGCACTCTGGTTGCTTCCATCAATAACTTTGCAGCTGGCAACTGTATGTCAGTTTCATAAATATTTATGAACAATATCCCATGAGCCCAGTCTTATATCCACCTACCAAAGACTGGAAAAGTCCTCGGAAAAGGCTGTAGGTGAATTATCAGAGTTCCGATCTGAATTTGCAGCCATTCACAGTGGCCTAAAGTTACAACTTTCTTTATTTTCACAACACTCCCAGTGCCCCCTTGTGTCTCTTGGGAACACCCAAATTCCTGTATCCAATACTAACCACTGCTCAAAATGCCTCTGATTTGTGCCTAATTCCCAGGCATTAGTAACACATTGTGCTTGGAAAAATCAACACTTCCTGATTCTGAGATTTCCACTTTTGTGAATAGCAACCACAAATTCAGGGGCATATTTATGAGAGGGTTGCATCACGTTTTCACCACTCAACGTGTTATGTGTGTAACTCAAACCTCTAAGACAGATTTATGAAGCTGCGCAAAGCCACTTTGCGTGGCTGTGAGTGGTTTCATAAATCTGGAGTTTGCGCAACGCAGCGCAAATCACCACGTTGTGCTAGTTTGCCCTGGGTTGACGTTCCATGGGCATTGCGGTAGGTGTTCCCACACAACTCCCATGGATTTTGATGCATTTCTAGATTTGCAAGAACTTGTAAACCTGGGACTGCGCCAAAATGTTACACCATCCCAGGGGAGGCATAAGGAGGAGAAATTCCTTTATTTCTCCTCATTACTTCGTCTTTCTATGTGTGCTTCATTCTGCAGCATAGATAGATAGAGGAATATGCCTCCTAGTATTGTTTTTGTGCAGGAAGGGGCACTAGGCTGCCAAAAAGGCGCCAGAGCATGGGGAAGGACTGGAATGTGCCGTATTTCCTTAAATACAGTGCATTCATGCCCTTTCTCTATGGTGCAGCACTGCAAGATGGCTTGATGCGCTTTAGTTTCATAAATATGCCCCTCCATTTTTTTGTAAATGTAAGTATTGTTTAGGGACTCAAAAAGCTTGTGATTTAGCCCCCAAAAAGTCCATAAATTGTCTGATTACCAATTACCACCAAAATCAGGCTGCCTCCAATCCTGCAGTCAACACAGCGGGCAATCACAGAGCGGTGATAGTCATTCCATTGTTATGAGCTGTGCTGTGTACAGCCATGCACCAACCTATTTACTGTGTCAGTGCATGTAGACACCACCTTAATTTGCAGAAAAATGCCTTGGCTACTTCCCGCGCCTGAGCAGAGAACCAGGAGATCCCAACACTCAGAATGAGCAATGCGGCTCCTCTTCAATACCAAAATTGTGTGCATGCAAAACCCTGTGCATTTACCAAGATATGTGTCTGATTCCCACTATTGAAGCTAAGGGTGTGTGAAATTCGTGTAATTATTTTTGCATAATTATCAAAATCTTAGAAAAAGCACCAGAAATTATGCGAAAAGCAAATCTGGCATTCTGCCTATATTTTCCTGTGAAATGCATGGATGCAAGGCTGCATTTCGCGCCAGAAAAATAGTGCAAAAACACAAGTACCAAGAACAACAGTAGCTCGCGTTCTGTTCGTTCGTATTGTTCCACAGATATGATTTTTACCCTGCTTGAAACATTATATGCTAATAAGGTGGCCATAGGGCTCTCCCCCCATAGCCTGTTATGTACAGCTGAAATAACATTCCACATATGAATCTTAACGTGTTATCAATTCTATAAAGCTACTATTGCTGCTGAACAGGCCAGTTCATGAAATTCCATTTTCTTGAATTTTCTATCCTCAAGGTACATAGTTGGACGAGATGGGCGCCACCGTCCTTATCGCCTGCTGCATTCTGCTGAGAAAAGATCTTTTTTTCCACAGTTTACATCATTACTTTTACTTGAGAGTTATATTAACTTTCATTGACAGTCTGACGTGTGGCACGATGCCAGAAAGATTTGCTCTTGCAGGAAGCAACTGCCCTGTTGTAGACTTATGCATTTCTTAGCCATTTAGAGTAATTTGCCAGGAATTTGGAGTAATACTGCTTTAAACGCAGCTTCTCTGATATCAGTTGTAAGCAAAAACTACATATTTTTCTCAGAAGTATATTGATTGGTCCCTTCTATTCCACTGTTGTGGTATTCACTATTTATTACATAAGGAGAGCAAAACAATTTGGCAAGCAGCCATATTTATAGACTGAATTCCATAAATGACAGAGTTAGTCGGAATCAAGGTGGTATTTATCGAACCTCATAAATAAAAAGAAGATAGGGTTCCTTATTTATTGGAAGGGATAAATAACACCTATCATAAGTTGTTGGGGAATGAAATGCATTTCATTTTGGTTTACAGCACCAAAATCTGCATGGTACAGTAAATGCTGTATACCTTTCCTCTCTAAAATTAACTAGATTGATCACCCTTATGAATATTGAGTCGCTGTTTAACCTATCTGTTTGCGGATTAACCAACCAACCTTTTTCTATATGACAGATATCATTTACTACAGATAAATCCTGACATTTTTTCTCATACTTGAATTCAATAAAATTTAGCAAGCTGTTTAAACTGTGGGATGGATTCCCAGTTGACCGCCATTCAGGGTGCTTAAAACGTACCAGGTAAATAACGTTACCACTGGGTATGGTATTTTTTGGGTGTGTGTGTAAGAAATGCGGGATCTCTAGTTGGCAATGGTTTGCACCTTTGCCAAGTAGGGACCCTTCTTCCTAGTCAGGGTAAGGAGGACACACTTCTAAAATAGCCCCTACTCATCCCCTTGGTAGCTTGGCATGAGCAGACAGGCTTATCTCAGAGGCAGTATGTAAAGCATTTTTGCATGCATACAGCAACACAGTGGTGACATTACAAATGGACCGCACATGAGTAATAAAATAAGCAACTTTTTATCTGAACCAACAAGACCAAATACAACAAAAAATCAACATACAATACTGTAAAAATAGTTATTTTGCAAGATAACCTTCGATATGCAAGAATAGCTGAAAAACACAGTTCTTCCAAGTTGGTAGCTCTGTCCGGGGCTACCGTGATGCTGAAAACGACAGAGTCCAACAGTTCCAGCTGACCGTGTCTGTACGGGCTAACTAAAGCGTTGACAGACTCGTAGGCAGTACCTTCCTCATGTGGCCGATCCAGTTGGTACAAGTAAGTCAAGTAATGGTGTGAAGTGGAAACAATGCAGCGTGCGGTGCCCTCAAGGTGTGGTGCAGGCAGCAGCTTGTGACGGTCGTCCAATGGCATCGGTGAGACCAAGGCTTATGATGTGGAGTGAGGCAGTGCTCAATACGGTGCTAGCAGGTCACGATGCAGGCGACGGAGCCAGTCGATGTTTAGGTTGGGCAGCGACGGTGCTGGTGACGTCCGGGCAGAGTGAAGCGAGGCATTGCAGAGTGCGGTGCCCACAGGGCGCTGTGCAAACAACGGCTTGGTGACAGTCACCCAGTGGCATCGGTGAGACCAATAATGCGGTGTAAAGTGCGGCTGTGCCTTTGTGCCTTCTGCTGTGCCTTCAGGACACAGAACCAGCGACAGACTCGGTGACAGAGTCGGCTGCTCTTCTCTTCTGCGGAGACTGAAACCAGCTGTTCCAGAGACGGTGCTCAGAAGGATGGTGAAGTCTTTGCTGTTCCTGAGACTTCTTAAACAGGGGGCAAGCTCTACCTCAAGCCCTTGGAGATACTTGGTCAAGTAGGATACAGTCTATTCAGCCCAGCCCTGACTCACCCTGGAGAGGCAGTACACACCTCACCCCCCAAGTTGCTGTCTGAACAAAATGCACTACCCCAGCCACTGTCACTCCAAAGCCCGACAGTCAATACACAAACCTAGCAGACCCAAACAGGATGGATAAACACGTAAATACCTACTTTCTAAAAGTGGTATTTTCAAACACAGAATGTAAAAAATATTCTTACTAAAAGATGCATCTTTATATTCTGAGTTCAGGCATACTAAACGTCACCCTCCCTTCTTGTCTCAATGCTAAGTTATATTTATAAGATGTTATAAATAAACTCTCATTCTATCCTATGGGACAGATAGCCTTTCAATAGTGAAAAATGAAATTGGCAGTATTTCACTATCAGGACATGCCACACACATCAGGACATGTCCCACCTTTCACACACACGGCACCAGCCCACAGGGGTACCTTGGGCCTACTTTAGGGGTGACTCGTACGTAAGAAAAGGGAAGGTTAGGGCCTGGCAAGTTTGCCAGGTCGACATTGCAGTACTAGACTGCACACACACACACTGCAATGGCAGGCCTGAGACCCTTTTGTAAGGTTGATTGTGTGGGTGGCACATTCAGTGCTGCAAGCCCACTAGCAACATTTGGTTTACAGGCACTGGGCACACACCGTGCACTGTACTAGGGTTAACAGTAAACCAAATAAGCCAATCATGGAAACACTAATCCATGACAACAATTTACCTAGGGAGCACTGGTACTTTGGCACTGAACAGCAGTGGCAACGTGCCCAAAGCATCTAAGCCAGCAAAAACAAAGTCCAACACACAGTAAAATCACAAGAGGCATACGCAAAAATACAGGGGAAATCTACTCCAAGGATGCCAGGTCTAACAGTGTGCAATTTGCACATCATTTTGATATTCAGAACTAGAAAGGGGGAATATTGGAATTGTATTCTGGTTGCAAAAAGTCCTTTATTTACTCTGTTATTGCCAAATTAGAATTCTGATTTGGTCACAAATCGAGATTAATCCTGAATTGAGATTTGTGTCCCTTTCTGAATCATATCCTTCATGTCGTTTACATTTGTACAAATTAATGATTTTGGCTAAATTTGAGTCATACTTTGAGAGCCTATTGTGCTAATTGTCACGTGGAACTTATGCTTGTAAAGAAACACAACTTCCCGGTGTACCTCTTTGCTTACAAATCTCCATTCTGAGGAGGCTTTGAAATGATGTGAGGTGTGTCACCACAATATCAAGTCCTAGAAGTATGTACATGCTGAACAATATTG
The DNA here is from genome assembly GCF_964261635.1 of Lissotriton helveticus. Taxonomy (NCBI): domain Eukaryota; kingdom Metazoa; phylum Chordata; class Amphibia; order Caudata; family Salamandridae; genus Lissotriton; species Lissotriton helveticus. The sequence goes on from NC_136067.1 coordinate 1,868,664,981, forward strand.
CAAAAGCCAGTAAAAAACATAGGTGTATTAGTACAGGTCTTCATAGACTTCCTAGTACATATGTGGTGATAGACATTTTGCCAAATTTCACCTACCGTTATAAATAATTATAAAGAATGTATAGAAGCCTTGTAGATAATGCATCTCACATATATATTTGTAATGTATCAAAAATGCGAGTCCATGCTGTAAAGCGGACCAACATTTGTATATATCACAAGTACAAAAGGAGGTGAGAGGTTGCAAGAAAATCGTTAGGATTAAGTGGTGGAGTTTCTCCAATCACTGGCTAGTGCAAAGGGTAAATCTGGCCCCACCACCTCCTCAGAACATACTTGAACCTGGGATGACTACATCTGAGTAAGACGATCTTGCTGGAAGACGAATCCTGACTTCTGACGCCTGCTGGAATAAGAGGGCTCACACAAGGACTCAAGTGCTTCAGAACAATTGAATCTTGCTGGCACCCAGGGACTGGAACTGTGCTCCAAGTCAGGTGGATCGCCTTCTGTTTACCATCTTCAGTGACCCAAAAATAAGAAATCCTCCTCACTCCAAGAGGACCCAGCTTACTAGAGAGGACTTGACCCTGCAGGAGACCATCCTCGTCGCCAGTGATAAAAAGTCACAATCTGAGAAATCCTTAAGAGAGGTTATTCCAATGCAACCACCTACAGGTAGCACAATCTCAACAACAGCTCTTCCTCTGCTGGAATGCCCCACAACAATCTATGAGGTAATACATTCTACATTCTATGATGACTACAGATAGGCTAATTACAACACAGACCTTAAGCTTAGAAGCCTGCTTCGAGAAGCTTGGGGCTGCACAAATGAACAGAAGGAGCTCTGTCAGCAGTTGGAGAGTAAAGTCCATATTTATCTAGATGTAACACAGCGCAGTGTAGCATGTCACCTTGCTGAGCTGCGTTAAAGGGAACCATATTTAAGACAATACAGCGCATTCCTGCCTTTCCCGAGAATTGACGCACAATGGGCAGCCTAGCGCCAACGCAGGCACCCTAGCACCATGGTGCAAGGGTGCCTGCTTTGCATCAGGATTGTTTTTGTGCAGGAAGGGGCACCTTCCTGCAAAAAAACAACCCCCTGAGGCATATTCCTTTCTATGTGTGCTTCAGAATGCAGCACACATAGAAAGAGGAAGTAATGAGGAGAAATAAAGATAGTCTTCCTTGTTACGCCTCCCTCAGGAAGGTGTAGCATTTTAGTGCATTCCTAGGTCCACCAGTAATGGTAATTCTGAGAATGCATCAAAATCCATGGAAATAGCGTAGAAACCCACACAATGCCCATGGAACAGCTCCGTGGAGCAGAGTAATCCAATGCAGTGATTTGCCATGCTTTACCCTATGCCTGATTTATCAAGCCACTGACGGCCATGCAAAGTGGCTTTGCGAAGTTTGATAAAACACATTTTGGGGTTGTGTCATGCATGCACCACATTGCGTGGTGCTAAAGCGATGCAACCCCTTGATAAATAGGCCCTAAATCTGAAGTTAAAACCTTTGACCGGGATAACTTGTCTGGTGTATCTTACATCAGCTCCATCATGGTCAGCCTGAAATTTCAACTTGGTCTTGGTGATAGAGCGCGGATTCACCTGCTCATTTTATCATACTCACCTGGGCCCATATAAACAACATACACTCTTTGAACAGGTAAACCTACGCTAAATTAGGATTTTAATTAACCTGTTTAGGACCTATACCATTTGACTTACCAATCCTAGTCACCGGTACCTGGAGTCCTAAGGGATCAAGAGTGTTAGCATAATAAGTAGTAAATAACATTCACATTCATAAAATAACCACAAACTCTGGAAAGGTTTAAACACTTTGGGGCACATTAGGATGGCGGGCGGACTTTGCCAGCCCGCCACCCTAATGGAGAATGGGACCGCCCGACATAAGGGCGGGGGTCCCGTAGGGGGAATTAGGATGTGCCCGCCACAGTGGCAGGCACATCCTACATGTTTATCATTGTGTCGGGCGGTGCACTCAGCACCGCCCGCCACAATGATAAACATTTCAGCACGCATTTGCATATGCAAAGCGGCAGGCACCGCGCGGTGCCTGCCGCTTTGCATATGCAAATGTGGGGGGGTACCATAGGTACCCCCATGTACCCCCTGACAGTGGCGGCAACCTGGGGGCCCTGCAGGGGGCCCCCGCAGCAATCTCCACCTGCCTTTCTGTGGCGGCATTGTCGCCGCGGAAAGGCCCCTGGATTTGGGCATGGTAATATGGTTGGCGGTGTCCATTGGACACCGCCACCATATTATTTGATTACCGCCGCAGTCGCAAGGCGACCGCGGCGGTAAAGCGGCGGACGATCTTTCCGTCCGCCGCTGTCCCCTCCCCATCCTAATGTGGCGGAGGGGAAAACGAGAGTAGTTGTCGGGCGGATTGCCTCCGCCATGGTGGCGGTGGCCACCGCCACCCTGGAGGAGGCAATCCGCCCGACATCCTAATGACCCCCTTTATCTATGGAAATTCTTAAGTGTCAGAGTTCATACCAATTCAGTTAAAGCTGGTTCAATTAGAAAGAATATGATCAAGGTAAAATGAGGTGAAAATATTACGAAACTTTCTTTAAGCATTGAAACATAGGAAGGGTAGAAAAGGAAAACAGCACAATGACATACCCTCGCTAAATTATAATTACCTAGAATGGTGTGAAGACAAACCCTGGCCACGGGCTGGGATAAAGGACAGGACCCCCGAAAGTTCAGGTGCCAACAGGTCAGGACAGGTTTAGACCAGAATCAGGACAGGTACGGACCAAATTGGATCAGGACAGGACCTCCGCAGGTCAGGACTGGCACCCACAGCTAAAGTGCAACGCCAGCGTCACACCCCTCTCTGCAGCTAACAGTCGGACCCCGATTGGGTTATCGAACTCCTTCCCTCAGAACCCCGATTGGGTTATCGAATCTTCTGACAGAGTGCTCCGCCAGCACCTCTGCTCTAGATTGCCTATTGAGTGCGTTGGGTCAGTGATAGGTCAGCTATTCGGACAAGTCGGACAATATAACTAGCTAAGCTTACCTTAGATATACCATTTTCCAGGGCAGTGTACCACCCCCCAATGTTGCGAGTTGTGTATTCTCTCAATTACGTTGAAAGGTCATCACACCATACGAGTTATGAGGTCACTTGATTCAATAATGCAAATTATCTTTCCCGCCCATAACTTTATTTTTCCCATGCATTTTTATTCCACCCAACAATGAATGTTCTAATAGTAAATACAATGTTAAACAATTTCACAAGTTGTTTTCCTCTAAGGTCGGGTTCCCAGGCGCATCGCAGACAAGACTGTCACTGGAACAGATTCAATGCCATGGATTGTGGACTCGGGAGAATTCAGCACATGCGCCGTCTCAGAACCCAAGATGGAGCAACATTATTCTTGATTGGCTCACACACGAGCTAATAGCAAAGTCAAAGAAAAACTGTTTTAGAATAAAGAATAAATAAAAGCACTGTATACTAACCCTGGGCGGGCAACTTCGCTACGCCCACAAAGTGGGCATAGTGTTGCCTACTTCGCCCTTTGCAAAGTAGGCGAAGCAGGCAACACTGCCCTGTGGGCGTAGCGAAGTTGCCTGCCACCCGCCTCCCTCCCGCCCTCCCGAACATAGCTAATTTAATTAAATGGGCAAATAAAAATAAATAAAATACACTTACCTTGTCCGCGGTGTCGCGGACAAGGTAAGTGTATTTTATTTTATTTTATTTTTTTTATTTGCCCATTTACATGCTATGTAGGGCAGGGGGGCATGCGGCGTGTAGTGGGGCTACGCGAAGTGCGCAGGTGGGCGTAGTTTCTCGCCCACTTTGCGTAGCTTCGCGTAGCCCCATTACGCACACTACGCCCAGGGTTACTGTATACCACTTATCTCTACTCTATCCCCATTACTTTATTTTAACTACAGCATTAGGAATTAAGCAGAACGAACAATTTAGTAACATCAGCAATGCAAGCTTTAGCATGTGAAAACATAGAGCAGCCATCTTTCGTACTAGTGCGCAGAAGCAAAGATTTCCCACCAAAGCAGAGAATACGTCATGTCACGTGAGTATGACAGACGCATGCGCAGAAAGGTTCCCACATTGCGACGGCCATTTTAGGACACTCGAGTTACGATTAGTAGAAAGCACATTGAAAAGCTTCCCCTAGATACTAGAAATGTCATGTGGTGCATTATTAATAAGACACAACATGTTAATTAGTACATTTTAGGTTATTTCGAGAGGGTTGAGTACAAGCAAGTCTCTTTACGTGCAAAACCTTGCTCCATCACTGGTCTGCAGCAAACTGTTTTTTCCGTAGTGCTGGCCACTTTTTCCTAGGTGCTTTTTTCCTTAAAACTTTAAATATTCTTACCTCCATTCCCTGTAAACTCTTTTGATGATCTTTGTGTCCTTTTGCTCAGTAATCTTTTTCTATATTTGATTTGGGAATTTTAATGTATCAGTTCACTTAGCATGCAGAATTCTGGGGATTGCCTTCTGCTTGTGCGAAAGCTACCAGGGTGGGAGCACACAATAAGAATGGAACATAATATATTTGCTTTCTGTTGTGCCATTTAACTCTTGCCTGCATCTCCTAAATACTAGCCTATTATTTCAAACTTTGATTCATCCTTCAATTTTTCCACTGGATGCTTTAAATTTGATTTTGACGATTGGAAACTACCTGTCATTCTGAATTCTGGCATGCCACTACCGTGGCTTGTACATGTTTGCAGCAATGCTTGACATTTTGGATCCAATCTACTATTGACAAGTCTGTGAAATGTATCTTTAGGTTCTTTGGAGCACACCTAATATTGCTAATATGATTTGTGTTCTATCTCCAGTTTTAAATCTAGTTTATTTAAACTGTTCAAAGAACTACATGGGTTTAACTGTGATCTGATCTCAGATTTGATTTTTGGATGATCTTAATTTTGTTCAGGCCTAGAATCCACTCATGGTTAGACTTTTCTGGGATAGAGCAACTGTATTTATTAGACAAAGATCTGGGGTTAAGCAGGCATAGTGTAAAGGACAGAAATAGTCAGCTATATATATTAAAAATTCTAAATTTCTTGATATTAAGGGTGTGAACTAATACCATACCTTCTATGGAGCTGTTGTTTTAACTTAGATTTCCTTTCCATTATTTGTAAGGACTACTCTTGACGTGCAACTTTCAATCTCTGAAATTGTCGTTCTCACCCTCCAGCTTTATTTAATTGTATTCCTGAATTTTTCTTATTGTTTTAAGATGCCAGTTCTACATTATAATCTACTTTATAACGTACATGCTTAAATTATATGGTGTAGTTCATTCGTTCTGTAAAATGATCCAACACACTTTACATGCACTGTTCAAATTATATAAAACAAAAAGAATAGAAGTACTCACTTTTCGGGGATTCTTACCTTTTTAGAGGTTAGGGAGGATGACATTAGTTTTGTTATGAATGGGGCAGCTTTTGTCTTGACTATGTCACACTGAGCATAGCCTATCCTAATACTGGTGGCAATTATTTTGAGAATTGCTGACATGTTTTGTGCGAGATAGCTACAACCTCTGCTGTGAAGTCTCTATTATTACCAGTTGCACCTTCCTTTGTAAACTTGGATTGTATTTTCTCTCCTCCTGCCCACTGAACATGACAGACTGTTCATATCTGTAGAGGACTATGGCTGTTTTTGGTATTCAGCTGAGGACCAGATTGATATTTGTGGGAAGGTGTGGTCGGTCAATTTTCATTCTGCACTTCATTCTGGAATTTGAGAAGAACTGTCCCAATATACCTCAGTCTACCTTCTCAAGAAATGTGAAGAGCAATGCAATTCTACACTCCATCAGCTTTTCCCAGTGTCAGTCCAGTAGGCAATACATATGACTGAAGCATTCCTGAAGCAATGAAGGCTGAGGTATCTTGAAAAATCCTACACAACAAGGCCAGGCTACAAGAGCCATCCAATTAATAGAGCTTCCTTAACAAAAGGGTGGTTGGGGATTACGCAATTTTAAATTGCATTACTGGGTGGCGACAGAATAGAGTATGCACTCTCTGCTACCTGATAAAAGTGACACCAAAGTACTATTCATTTACCAGTTGGCATTAAGGTTTGATGCTGGAGGCACCACTCTCGACACTCAGCAGCTAATTATTTCAAAGGAGTTACATTTTAGGTAATCCTGGATGATTGAAAGTTGTGGACACATTGGCATAAACTGTTTAAAATCATTGCTATCGATTCATATTCAATATTTTGGAAGCATTGTTCATTCCCATAGATCTTTCATGATGCTACATGTCATATATGGGCTGCAACAGTTTTTTTTACAAACGTGTGCTGAATATTCTCAGAACTTCAAAAATAGTTTGCCCTGCTGCAATATAGCTTTTTCAAACATATTTAGATTCAGGATTATTTTCAAACAGCAAGAATGTTAATATACGTCTTGAAAGATATGATTTATTACAACTTGTTTATTCTGCAAAGAGTAAAATCACTATTTCTGATCTCTATGGTGCATTATCCTGTTTCAGAGAGGGCAATTTAGATGGTCTAGCGGCTAGATTGTCCTTGTGGGAAAATGGGTTACTGATTGAGGGGGGTGGAACCCTACTCAAGGAACAACCACAATTACAGTCAGGGTGAAGTCACAAGTAAACCCCAGATTAACTTTTGCTTAACATTCTGATAGCTTGTCACAAGAGCAGTCAGGTTTAACTTAGAGTACAATTTAATAAATTATTTGAGACCGAAACGACAAAAATCCAATCAGTAGAACCGGAGATATGCGATTTTAAAGAGTTAGAAATAGTGCTTAAAAGCACAAAGCACCAATTGTGGTGATCCGGTCGCCAGACTGGGAAAATTCACAAGTTCAGGACAACCGTGATGAAGCATGGTCCAGATACATCTACCAAGTTAGGCCTGCTGAACAAGGTTTCTTAAGTCCTGGTTGTGGAGCATTGCAAGATGCTGCATCGAGGATGCGCCGTTTAACGGCGGGTGCGTGGTCCTGTGTTGGGGATGTGTTGTGCAACAGCAGTGTTTGTGAGGCTGCGATGGGAGGTCCTGTGCCAAAGATGCATTGCACAGCAGCTGTTCTAAGGAGCTGCGGTACTGCAATGTGAGTTCCTGCATCAGGGATGTGTCACGCAGCAGCAAGAAGCTGAGAGGTCCTGCGTTGTGGATGTAATGTAATGTAAATTGATACTTGTATAGTGCACTACTCACCCGCAAGGGTCTCAAGGCGCTTGTACGAATACCGCTGAGGAACCCATCCTGGCTTTCCCTGTGAGGTGTCCACTCCTGGGCACCCCCAAGGTGGAGGCCAGGCATCCTTAGTGTTGTGGGGGCCTTTGTGGAGATTAAGCAAGCTATTGCCCAGAGTTGCAGAGTGGGACTCCATGATTGGAATAGGCACCGAGGCGAGAATTATCAGGTCCGTGGAATTTTTGAGCCCAAGACCCGCTGAGGTGGGGAATTGAACCCTGGTCCTGGGCTAGACCTCTGCATCAGGGTCTGCCGCTCTAACCATTGAGCCACACTTCTCCACTGTGGTTCCGATGCGAGGCGATGCTTCACACTTCGTCGGTTCTGCATGGACCACAGCTGGACTGGCAGAGCACCTTCAGTCCCACTTTCAAAGGTCTGGGACTGGGGCGGCACCACTTGGGTGGGTGAGGGGCAAGACTCACAGTAGACATAGTTCAGGTACTGGGTCTAAGGTGACTGGAACCTTTTCTGTCATGAAGCTCTGATCAGGAGGTCTGCCAACTAGCCCTTGAAGTCACTCTGGTGGTCTTGAGTTAAAGATGCAGGTCCAGTCATTTTTACCCAGCCAGCAGGGCAGCAGAGTAGCAGTCCTTCTTGCAGCAGAGCAGTACTTTTGAGTCTTCCTGAGGCCCAGAGGTGTAATGAGTTGGGTTTGAAGGTCCATTATTTGTACCCCCCTCCTCCCAGAGATGTCTGGACTGTCCTGTCTCCCTGCCCTGGCCCTAGCTTGTCATATGCAAGTGTGGTAGGTGGCAGCCCCTATCAAGTCACAGATGGCCAATACTTCCATCACCTATTCCCCCTGTGTCTCACTGTCTGGGAGTAATACACAAAGGCCAACTGCCAGCTACACCTACACGTGTGACCCGGGATACAGGCTGCAGGCCCCAAATTTTAGGACAAGAAAATGCCTTCAGACTTGTGACATACAAATCCAACTTTGCCATTAAAGAGGGCTTTAAATCAAAATACTTTAAACTCCGAACCTGACATTCTTACTTGCTCCCAATTGTAAGTTATCACTTATTAAATGTTACAAGGTAACCCAATGTTATCCTGTGGGAGAGGTAGGCCTTGAAAAGTTTTTCACTACAATGACATGTAAAACTTAAAAATACATGTCCAACATTGTAAATACACTGCACCCTGCCCTGTGTGCTTTTTAGGGCCCACCATAGGGGTGTACCTATTAAAAAGGAAGGTTTAGACCTAGCAAAAGGTTTATTTTGCCAGTCCGAAAGTTCTGCTTGAAAACTGGATTCACAGGCTGCAATGGCAGGCCTGAGACTACAAGGTTACCTAAGTGGGTGGCACAATAAGTGCTGCGGGCTCACTAGTAGCATTTACTTTACAGGCCCTGGGTACAGGTAGTATCACTTTACTAGGGACTTACAAGTAAATTAAATATGCCTATTGAGTGGAAGCTAATGTCACCATGTTTTGGGGAGAGACCACAAGTACTTTAGCACTGGTCAGTAGTTGTAAGGTGCCCAGAGTAAACGCCAGCAAAAACGAAGTCAGAAAAAACAGGAGGATGGAGGGCAAAGAGTTGGAGGAAGACTATGCCAAAGAAGTCAGGCCCAACAGTTCTCTAAAACGGTGGTAACTGCAAATGCATATGTTATGCGTTATATTATACCCTAGAGAAAATATCGGAGTGGAAGAATATATAGTTTTCGACCTCACCCTGTTGTCAGAGAGAGGGTACGGACGTTGTGCATATGTTTGCCAACTGTTCCAAGTTACATGATTAAAAAAAACTGAATATCTAGCTTATAGGCTAAACTGTGATACTGAGCGTAACATCAATAATATTATGTTAGGTACGGATCTCAATGTCCCTCAGCAAAATTTGGTGATCATCTTTATTACTATCGTAATTGATACACTGTTTATCACCCAACAATGGAAAAGTTTTTGGGTAAAAACCACTCTTCAATGGGCAACTGACGGGTGCATTATGTGCCACATTTATGAAATAGAAACCACTATTTACAGGTCTACAGGGAAAAGGGAAAAAAAGGCCACAAATGGTTATCACAATCATACAAGCAATTACTCTAAAAGTTATTTTTTTAAACGATTTATTAAACCTGATGTGATCACATATTAGTTCCTCACTAAATGTTTGATGTGCAAATTTGAAAATATGTCTTATGAATCTATTTGTAGAACTATATGATCCAGGACAGCTTTCAAAATAAAAGGCTACACTAAGCTGTAATTCTGTTGCATGTTCTGTGGATAAAGTGGCATTCTATCACAGAATATCCCAGGAGGGGACATCACATCAAAATGTTTTGTGAAATAAAGCAGTTTGAAATTTGCTAGGAAATTATACACATGAAGTAGTATCAAGCAACATGACAGGCGCAATATTTATTTTAATTGTTTTTTTAAAATAAATTATTAACGGTGGTGGTAGAAAGAAGCATTGCAAAGGGATTGTCATGTTTTGTCCCAGAGCTGCTTTATCAATAAATTCTCGCAAGTTTGTAGATACAGTTTTTATTTCATGCAACCTCAAACTGTTCATGGTAATCCTCATAGATTTCAGCAGTCGAACAAGTTAGCGAAAGGTTTCTGAAATTAAATGTGAGTTAATTTTCTGGTGTTTATCTCATGCCTTACAATTTTGAAATAGATGCTAGAAACATGTCAACCAGACTGGAATTTCTTACTAAAATGATTAAAGAATATCCATAAATGTCTAGAATTAGAAAATCATATCTTCGTCACGAGTTTGAATCCACTTTTCATTTTACTTAGCATAAATACCCATATTCTGATTTTTAAAGAAGAGAGCTCAGTTTCGTTAGGTGACTCGGCAGAATAAGGATTCGGACAATTAAAAGTACTATTTTGCCCCATTATGTTTCTACCGCACCAAACCACGTTCTAATTATGTTTGCCACTGAACCAAAATCCTCAGGATGTGTCACAGTAGTATGGCATCTCTAGTAGTGAGTATTCATGTTCATATTATTCAGGTGACAGTAGTTTAGAGTACTTACAGGCACTTAATGAGATTCCCATACTATATACAGTTATAATAATACAATTCTGCACTTGTGGAGCATGTGTTTGAGAAAAAACACATAATTATTTGAAAAACCCTGCACATCCCTGTAGGAGGCTGGATCTTCCACAGACGACTCACAATATTCAGAAGGATCTGAAATTTTGCATATGTTTATTGTCAGGATCTGGAGGCCAAATTGATCCACAAATGTTTGTTGATAACTTTGGGAACCTTGGAATTTTATAGGCAAATTTGAGGTGGGGGGGGTGGTTTGCTCAGGCCAAATCTTAATGCGTACAGATGTCTTATTTAAAAGTGTAGTCAAAGTCGAGAGATATGGTTTGAAAAAATTGATTTAAGAGTGTGATTTATTTTGATAGCAGTGCATATATAGGGACTAAAACCTTTTTAGAGAATAATGTGCAGTTTTACACTAAATTAAATTTTCGTTCGCACAACTATAAGGATGATACGACAACACAGATACAATTACATGCCATTGTTGTAAAAGTATAGTAATTGTTATGTTTTTCTTTGCCTTCGAGAGGCTCCTGCACATTTATAGAGAAACTATATGTACAACTTCTTCACAAAACTCAAATATATGATTTTTGGAAGACACTGCTATGCGCTATTGATATTATTCCTCATATGCTATGGAGAGAAAGATACATTTTATAACTCAGTCACCAGTACACTATATTCCCCCCATTTACATCGACTACTAGCACAACATGATTACAGTGGGAAAAACATTGATCTCCCTTGGATGTTAGATCTTGTGTGAGTATATGCCAAATTGACTGCTGATTGACCTGGGTGGTTCTTTGGAAACCTTCTCTTGAGTCATGATTTCATAGCAATACACATACCAAACCCTGAGTAGACCATGACCTTATAGGCCTGTTTAGAGTTTGCAAATGTTTAAGGGGTTGATTTAGATAACGGCGAATGGGTTACTCAGTCACAATAGTGATAGGATATCCCATCTTCCAGAAATCTAAATCCCCTAGGATATAATGGGATTTAGATCTCGGTGGACAGGCTATCCATCCCCACTGTCACGAGTAACATTTAACAAGGATGTCTCAAACTAAGGCTTAGCCTTCCTATCGTCCGACTGCCATTGATCTCCAGCCACCTCAGGCTAGAGGAGGACCTTTCTAACAGTAGCTTGCTGGCTGTTAAAGATTGAACAAGAGCACAGCGCTCTTGAGGATATGTTCAGGTTACTGTTTTTAAACCCTCTGGAATAAGTCTTTCATTGCAGAGGTTTAAGGAGGCTGGGAAATCTGTCCCAGTTGTCCTCCATCATGCAGAGCAGGACATTTGCTTTGCATTCAGGAGATCTGTCTCAATTTTCTCTTTTCCAGTCTTGTTCTGTGAAGCATGGGCTTTATACGGGAGGGGGGGGAGTTTCTAAAGTGTTCATGTTAATTTGTCATTGGTATGTTACTTTAAACCCATGCCCAGCTCTCCTTCAAATGTCCCACGCCTATTTCCATAGCATTTGGGGTTCAGAGAGGATTGCCTTTAAGCACATGAAGTTTTTCAGGGAGCTTCTTAGAAAACAAAATAATTGAAGGCTCACTTGACCGCATGTGGTCACACAGATCCCTAGATCGACTACTTTGTAACTAAGCATACTCCTACCACAACAAATGCATTCTAATTCCTTGCAGCAACACAAGGGGCAGGGTCCTCCCACATGGAGGGAAGACAAAGACTTTTAAGACCACAAATCAGGATGGAGGAAGTAGATAGGAGTCATTTATGCCTCCCTTCTAAGGTCCAATGACAAGTCCATGATGCTGTACCATCGTCACATGCCTTTGTCTTTGTGATTTTGAAACCTAGGTGCAAGAACAGTTCCCTGCAGAGCAATCTGCATATGACATTTATATGTACTCTCAATCACAGAGGTTATTCCCTGGGCTGTTCGAAATGTCCTGTTATCTTTGGGAATTGTTTTTCAATGTTTACCAACTTCACCAACTATTCAAGCGTCACAAAGCCTAAAACAGCAAATTAAAAGTAACATTTTGCAAGTAGAAAACAGCACAACTTAGCATTCCTTTAAGTTGTTTACTCGAAAATATATTTTTCAGGAAAACTTTGTTCACAGGTAATATTCTGTAGGTGGCACGCTTATCAGCTTCAGGAAGTTGGAATGTTTATCAAGTTTACAAATCTTAAAGGCTGTATTATAATTCTTCTCATCCCTAACAATCAGTAATCAATTCACCTTTTCTGAACAAAGCAAACAATCTCCATTTTCACATAACTCAAAAATGAAAAGAGATTATCAAAACATGTGCACTTTAAAGCTTATATCCACCACCAGGCCGGAAATGTTATTTCAAGGCCACATAGTACTTTTATTTGATATAAGATCGTTGCAGTAAAGGCTGCCAGGATTCAGTGTGGTCCATGAAAACCACATAATATAAATTTGTCTGTGTGGGAAATATCTTGCTTTGCAACTAGCTAATTTAACACATATGTAACTGGAGTAGGTTGTCTGTGGTCTGCACCACTTAGCTTGTAATGGATTTGTTATTATTTGACTCATCTCAGTATCATCTTGGTGTCTAGGTACGATGTCAGGGCATTGATAGGTTGCGTGAACTTCACTGGGATCAAAGTAAGTTACATTTTTATACATGTGACAGAGGCATGGTCAGCATGCTTCAGATCAAAGTAGAATTGTAAAAATTGTAGTGGTCTAAAATGTGGAAAAACTGGTGAAATCACACATTGCAGCTCACATTACTGAGAATAGACAAATATGCTATACTCCCCTTCTTCCATTTCAGAACAAAAGCTTTACACATGTCTCATGGATAGAAGGGTCTCAAAGACAAAATATTGAATTTCAACCATTTTGGAGGGTATCCAGAGACCTCTAAGTGATCCTTGATTACACGCACGTAGGTCAGAATTAAAATAATAGCATTTGAATATCCAGCCAATTCTACAATTTATTTATCCCTTCTTGAAGCTTGGGATGTCCTGCGATTGTCTTATAACTCAAGCAATTGTTTTTATTAATGACTGAAATAACCAAGACAATAAGGGACATCCTTGGAAAGTAGTGAGGGAGAGGTAAAAATGCAGAGTCCTGCAGCATTTACAAACAGATCATACAAGAAGTTCCAAGGTGAACACATGCAGTGCTGATATGTGTATGGAATCTTACTGATATACCTATCTATAACCAAATCAACCACTGAAAATGAATCTGAAAGCCGGATCACACAGTAAGCGACATGACTAAAAATCAAACTGGTATCCCTAGGCACCCTGTCCTTTAAGAAAACGAATTTGACAAGCAGAATCACTGTCCAGAAATCATAGTCAAATAAGTTGTGAGCATCTTGGTGTAGATCTTACAACTAGCGCCTGACTGATCAATGTTGCACTCTGGCATGTTCCAGGTGTGCTCAAAGCGAGAGGGCCCCTTTCAGAGCAGAGTAGGCAGCCATGACCCAACCATGGCCCCATTTGTGATATGACTAGCCTGGGCAGAATTTGTAGACTTTTACTCCGCGGAACTTTGCGTCATGCCAGAAAAACTCTGCCATGCTCTGCAGAGTTCCACCAGTGGCGGAGCCTGTTGAGTCGCATTGCTCGCACTGATTTTTAGCGCCACACTTTTTTCCCATGCTGCAAAATCAGCGCAAACGGCACTGTGTGTGGCCCCATAGGGCACTGCTGATGTTTGCTGCTTGAGTTAGGGGTGGGCGGAATTTGCGTAGGCGCCCTACGCAAAGTTCCACGAAATGGCAAAAAATCTCTGCGAACACGCAGAATTCCGCGAGCTCGCGGAATTGCTTGTGCCGCCAGAAGAATTGTTGTCTCCAGTGACCATGTGTGTCTGTAACTTTGCCACCGCGCCGAAAAGCACCGGGGTCCCTTGAGTGAGCTGTCCATCAGGGTGGGTAAAGGGCGGGAAGACGTTGCATACCAGCAGTGTGTGGGGCAGGGGTCCTATGCGAGTTCACATGCCTCTTGTTTATAAAAGGACACAGACTGATCAGAGCAGCAGATGAGGAGAGAAAACCTCCTGGTCACAGGAACTACACAGGGTTTGTGCTCGAGAAAGTCAGGGATGCAAAGACGACTATCAAGCATCACAGCTATGTTGTGACTGTAGATATGGGGAGAAAGCACACCTGCCCAGCCTCGACCGAGCGCACCTTTTTATTTGGGCTGATTAATGCGTTACCGAATTTGAGCTTTAACCTGGGCACCTGCTTTATATCTGTAAGTTCTTCTTGTTGAGGTTTAATTTTTGTGACAGGACTATCGTGCCAGAATGAATCCTGGTCAGCATTTATCTAAGAAGATGCCACCGTTTCGTGCAGGGCCAAAAGAGTTGTCTCCAGTGACCATGTGTGTCTGTAACTTCAGTGAGCTGTCCATCATAGTGGGTAAAGGGCGGGAAGATGTTGCATACCCCTAGTGTGTGTGGGGCGGGGCTTCTATGCGAGTTCACATGCCTCTTGTTTATAAAAGGTCAGAGACCGATCAGAGCAGCAGATGAGGAGAGAGAACCTCCTGGTCACAGGAACTACACAGGGATTACGCTCGAGAAAGTCATGGATGCAAAGACCGCTATCAAGCATCACAGCTAAATTTGATGGTAGATATGGGGAGAAAGCACATCTGCCCAGCCTCAACCGAGCGCACCTTTTTATTTGGGCTGATTAATGCGTTACCGAATTTTAGCTTTAACTCGGGCACCTGCTTTATATCTGTACGTGCTTCCTGATGAGGTTTAATTTTTGTGACAGGAGCATCGTGCCAGAATGAATCCTGCCCAGCATTTAGCCAAGAATATGCCACCATTTTGTGCAATAAATACTCCACCATGCCCACGAATTCCGCTACGCCACGGATCGTGGAACTTTTGGCAATTCCATGTTCCGTGCGGAAAGCGGAATTGCCGAAATTTCACAAATTCCTTGAGCAGAACAGAATTTACTGCCCACCCTTAGTAGACATTCTACTCGAGCTGCAACTTCCTCAACACGAAAGCCATATTTCTCAACATGAGATAGGACATGTACTGGTATGTTTTGCATGTCCCAATAGTGACAAAAAGCAATTTCGTTTTTCAATACTATGAGGCCTCCTCCTCTCATGGGTTAGCATTGGGAATTTTTTATACACTTTAAAGCTATAATTCCTGATCAGAGAAGAGTAGCTTTTTAATGTTTCATATGTTTGCAATGGTTATGACAAATCCTCCCTACTGGCGAAGTTGGATTTAACATTACTGTTTTAGAAATGCCACTTTTAGAAAGGGGACTTTTCTATGTGCTTAGCTCTGGGTGCTTTTCAGCCTGTCTCCAATACATGTCTGGGCTGGGTAACAGCTACACTTCCCTCTACACAGTCACAAAACAGGAAGAATGTGTCTGCGTACCCATCTACATGCATCTGCATTCTGATGGCCTTGCCTGGGTAGGATGGAAGGGAGGGGCAAACACTTCACTTCACTTGAGTAGGCACTGTCATGTCCCCACACAAACAACTGATTACCCCGCATAGATAGCCTGGCAGACAGGACTGGGTTGAAAGGGATACTGGTGCATTTCAAAGCCATTCTTTGAAATCTACTTTAAAGGCATATTTGGGCATTTGAGTACTGAGTACCTGACCCACACAAATCAGACACTTTGTGACCTTGATCTGAACCTCTGTCTATGGACTGCTGTGCTGCTTAAAGAACTTATCTTTGGACTAGAGACTTGAAGGAGAGCTGGATTCTACCTTCCCTCCAAGCGATCTTCAAAGGCTTGTTGCCTTGCCTCCTGTTTCTTGAGACTCAGGGATATCAAAGTCTCTACCCCTGCTCCTGTGCCTGGCTCTCTGAAAGTGGCCCAGATATTCGACACATCTACTGCATGCGTGTAGCACATACGATGTATTGACCCAGTTGCAGAAGTAAAATCGGCACATTCCAATACAAACATATATTTATCATCACAAAATATGTTTGTATTGTAATGCTCAATTAATCTTGTCCGTTTGGATTTTTGTAGTAGATGTCTTTTGTATTTGTTGTATGCAAATACAATGCTTCCTTCATTCCAACCTAGGAGTTCGGGGTTTTCACTCTAAGAAATAAATAGCAGCGACGGCCCAAGTAGGGCGTTCCACCAGTTGGTGACGTGGGGCGGGGGAGGAGAAGGGTGGGGGGGGTGTAAAATACGGGAATTGGACGATTACAGGTAAGTAACGTAAAAAACTAAATTAAACACATTTTGTTGCGTGCGCTGCATCGCATTTGGCGTTGCAGTGCACACAACGAAATTAATTTTATTTATTTTTCACGTTACTTACCTGTAATAGTCGGTTTCCCGTATTTTACACCCCCCACTTGGAGTGGAGCAGGGAGATGCAATTAATTACCAGAGGTTACATTTGGGATTTTGAGTGTCAAATATAGAAATTTGGAATTATCATTTGTTACTTGTTTCCTCAGTAACTCTAGGGCAAATTCCCCCAGTATTCAACTCAGGACGCCCCCGGCATTTGTTTGCGCTTTCTAAATAATAGATTAAATCAAATCAAACCCCTTCTCCCTCTCCACCCGGAATTTCAGCAGCAAAAATATCTGGGTGTAACTAAATGGATTCATAGAATTCCCAAGCATCTCGTAATTCCGAAAGTAATCCCCTTAGAGGAGTTTGTAATGAGGCCATAGGGGGTGGGTTCGACAAATGCTTATGTGCTGTAATATCTTGGCACTATGCGAGGCTGTGATTCGTGGACGCATATTTGTTTTAGCTTTGGTGGTTTTGCTTCCACCTGTAATGTATTATAAAGCTGGAAACTGACAGCTTTTCTCCTTTTAGCAAGCCCAATCTTTCTGTTTGCTTAGCTCCACAATAAGCATTGTGCATATGTCAACGCAAGCTTCTGTGGAGGCATGTAGTTTATTTGAGCATGTTCACATGTCAAGAAATTTCAGACAGAAAATTAATGTAATCCGCACATGAGAGAGATTAAATAAAACAACAATTCACAGTTGATATAGTCTCAGCAGGAGATTGATGGCAGCTCTAATGCTAATTAGAGCCATCCACGCCTGCGGTAGACCATGAGCTTGAGGGATTCTGGACTTGTAAGCCTAGACCGAAGCCCCAGTCACACTAACACACTTCACAGGCATTACAGATGGTACAGGCACTGTGGCCTTTGTCAAATGATGTAGACAAACACTAAATTCATTGTCAGCGAGAGTAGACATTGGCGTTGGGACAGTTCAGCATTATCATACATGAGAGCCTTCAATCTTTGTATTTAAAGTTGCCTCAGATTTTCATATGATAGCCTACTTGTGACTTTACTAGCCACCTGTAATAAGAAAATTATGTAACAGCTGGAGAAGCCGCAATGGTACACATATTCAAGATAAGAGATTTATTACATCATACCCTAGAAGGCCACCCAACTCGAAACTTGAAATTACATAATCTTCACCAGAGGCACCTTCAAAACAGAATGCTACACTATTCAACAGGAATAATTTATTAGAGTTGAGTTGTGACCTCACAATAACTGCTGCAAAAGCCAGCAGACAGTGTGAAAGGCAGGTCAAGATGGAGAGTGACCTATTCTGTTTAACCAATGGAAACGAGAAGTAGCTTTTTAGCTCTTCTGAACTCTTTCCTGAATTGAACTATTCATTGGCAGAAATAAGCCATTTATGACAGCATGCTTATTTTTTGCAGGGTTATATTTCTTTACACAAAAGCAGGAAGCACTCGGCAGTTACCGCACACAAACAATATGTATTTGTGAAAGAGACTTACATTGAACTCTTCATGTTTTTATGAGGAATGGCTAGCTGTATTTTAGTGAATTTCATTTTGCACTAATGAATCTACATTTAGTCTACATATTTTCAACAATGCTCATTGATGTGGAGAATCAAGAAACCAATGCTTTAAAACGTTATGGAGAAAGGTAATGCTATATGTCCATGTATTATAAGGAATTTCTATCCTCTGTCATACGTTAAAAGGATATTGGCTTTGGCCTCTTTTCTCTATGTGGTCATGGAACTCCTCTGTGACTTGGAATATCCTTATAATGGACAGCTCAGAGTACTTTATCCTAAATATCTCGCTAGTGCTATAATGTAGTCAATAGCTCTATAAAAACAATGGCAAGACATTGCTTGAAGAATTGTGGTATTTTTAAAGGCACATCCAAAAGATGCAGACAGTGCTCTATGTTTTGTAGCTATAATACCCCAATTCATAAGCATTTTTATCACTGCAATTTGAGTGAGTATATTCCACCCTCTGCTTCACTGAAGCAGTATTTGTATATCTTTTGCCCTCAAAACCATATTTTCGATACAAACAAGCATTTTGAATACAGTAGGTCTCTTAATTGCGAGATTTTAAGCCATTGGCATGGTAAATAATAATGCCTTTTATGTATGTGTTTTTCAAAGCAACACATATATAAAAGCCAGTGTAATTTCTAATGCTAATAGCTCAAACTCTCGCAAATGTGAGACCACGTTAATGGTGGCTGCGCCGCTTTCTTTAGACGCTGCTCGCCGTATTCAGGTTACAGTGAGCAGCCTCTAAAGAAAGGGGTGCAGCCAAAATGAACCTGTTCAATGCGTTGGATGGACCCCGGCCGTCCGACATCACAGTGGGCGTGTGCGGAGGACGGCCGTGGGCCGTGGGCCGTCCGAACTCCGCCCACTCAATATTTCTCCCTCACCGCGGCAGAATTTGTGCCGCGGTCAACGGGTTAAAGTGAAAGCGCATATGGGCCGCTTTTATACAAAGTGTACAAATAAAGAAAGAAAGCTTGGAAAGTAAAAGTGGTCCCGCTGTAAGTTAAATAAATAAATAAGCATGGCTGCTAAAGTAAAAGCGGCCTGCACTGTAAAATAAATAAATCAATAAGCGCTGCCTCTGAAGTGAAAGCGGAATGCATTTTAAAATTAAATGATTAATTACAATAATTAATTAAGTGTGGCCGCTTTAGTTAAAGCAGACCGCGCTGGAAATGAAAAAATACATGATTAATAACAATATAAAAGGTGGCAGCATGCTGCCATGCCGTGGGTGGAATAGGGAAGATCATTGAAGAAAATAGTGCTCACCGACTGGATAAAGCAGACAGTGCAACAACAAAAATAAAAAGTCCAGTTGTTATGCGAGGTTACAAATGCAGACAAGGTGGTACCAAGGAGGGACTACTAAGCCTATTCATAAATGAAAAGCAACAATTTCGAAAGGACAGTAACAGGAGCCAATTGAAAAGATGGGCAGGAAATGGGCGGAGCTTCTATGCCGTACATCATACACCATGCCTCGCAGAGCATTGCATGCGCTGCCCAGTCTCGACCTAAGTAATCAACCATTTTGGTGGATTTTCTGCATTCATAACTGCAGGAGGAGATGTAGGCATGCAGGTTGCCAAGGTGATGGTAGTACTCTGGATTCTGTAATGAACAACCAGGAACTCGTACATATGTGACTTTTCAAAAAGGTAGTTGGCGTCCCCGGGAAACACACAAAAGCTAATCCTGCGTAGGGCAGGAATGTTAGAAATGGGGGTCTCTTGTTGGCAAATGCTTACACCGTTGTCCAAGTGGGGACCCTTCTTCATAGTCAGAGTAAGGGGGATACACTTCTAAAATAACCCCTGCTCACCCCCTTGGTAGCAGACAAGCTTATCTCAGAGGCAGTGTGAAAAACATTTGCGAACACATATAATAATACAGTGAAAACACTACAAATGAACACCACACCAATCTGGAAAAATAAGTAATCTTTATCTAAACCAAACCAGATCAAACCGACAAAAATCCACGATCCAGAAATAAAAATATGACTTTCAAAAGGTAAAAACAGTTCTGTTCAAAGAAAATTGCTGATGTGACACTTTCAGCACAAACGGCCAGATTCATGAAAGTAAAATCGTCTCGCAAAGGGCCAGATTCTCAGAATCTGGCCCTTTGCGAGCGCAATTTTTGCATTTGGGATTCATCATCCCAAATGCAAAAATCCCTATTACAGAATTCGCATTTTAGCGAGGAATTGCATTTAAGGAATCTCTATTTGAGATTCCTTAAATGCAATTCATTAACCAATTTTAAATTGCGATTTCGCAATATTTGGCCGCTATTTACCACGAAGTCAGACTTCGTGGTAAATAGCGAAAAAAATAGAAAAAAGCACTTTAGTGCATTATTCTCTGTTGCATGTTACACACACACATGTCCTTTGGACATGTGCGTGCGCAACACCTGTGTAATGTAGCATTTCAGGGGTGCTACAGGGTGTCCTTTGGACACCCCTGGCACCCTTGATATCGCATCCTTATTTGCGATTAGCAAATTGCTCATCGCAAATAAGGAATAACTCCCCATTCATTCCTATGGCCCTGTAGGCCCATAGGAATGAATGGGGAGTTATTCCTTATTTGCGATTAGCAATTTGCTAATCGCAAATAAGGAAGATGTAGGAAACGCAATATTTTTTGCAATTCCTACATGAATACCGTTTTGCAAGTCCTTAATAGTGATTCCTTATGAATCGCTATTAAAGACTCGCAAAACGGGTCTTTGATGAATCTAGCTGAAAGTACTTTGGATGCATCAAATTCCAAAGCAAGAACATCTACAGGGAAGGTGATGCGTCGGTTCCTTACTCCAAGGGAGATGATGTGTCAGTTCCTTACTGCCACGCAGGGAAGATGATGCGTCAGTTCCTTACTGAAGGGGAGGTGATGCGTCGGTTTCTTACTGCGGCTCCAGTGTCCTTGTAGACTTGGCACCCTTGTGCGATGCGTGAAGATCGGGGATGCGGCGGTTCTCGATGCGGCGGCGGCAATGGCACTTGCGTTTGGTTCTTGCAGCAGCACAGCAGGGCCTGCGTCAGAATCGGTGCAATGATCTGGGCCTTCGTAGATCAGTGCACTCGATGCGGCTTGCAGTGATTTCTCGAGCTGCGAGCAGGCACTGCGTTAGTTTCTTCGGAGTTGTGTACGAAACAGGTACGGATGTGTTGCGCTTCTCCTCGTTGCGTTACTTTCCAGCTCCCAGCAGCAGGACCAACCTCCAGAGGCCCAGAACAGCAACAGTCACCTCTTGGCAGGTCAGTACTCCCAGTAAGAGAGTTCGGGGGAGATGGGGGTAAAGTCTTTGTGTCCCTGAGACTTCAGAACAGGAGGCAAGCTCTATTTCAAGCCCTTGGGGATCTTCCTCAAGTAGGGAACACTGCACACAGAAAAGTCCTTGACCTTTCCTTGGTGGAAACAGCCACTGCAGGCCAACACCAGACAGCACACAGCTAAGGGGCAGTACCTCTCCTCAGTTTCTGCAGTTCTTCTCCTTGGTAAAGGTTCCTCTCGAATTCCAGAAGTAACCTTTGAAGTATTCTCTATCCCTGAGACTTCCAACAGGAGGCAAGCTCTACTTCAAGCCCTTGGAGAAAACTCTAACAGCAGGATGCTGTAAGTGCAGTCCAGTCCTTTCCCTGGCCAAGACAGAAGCAACCACTGCAGTTCAACCCTAACAGCACACAGCACAGGGGCAGTACTCCTCCTCCAGTTTTCCCGGTTCTTCTTCTTGGCAGATTCCTTAGTTCAGTAGTAATCTGAAGTTCAGTAGTCTGGGCCCCATTTTTATAGAACAAATTCCTTTGTTCTCTGGTGGCTGAGAAACTCTTTGCCAAGCCAAAACCAGTTCTGTCCTCTCTGGTACAGCTGCCCGGCAGGAGGCGGAGACAGCATTTTCCAAAGCAGACCAGGCCCATTCAGGTGTGAAAGAAATCTCCTCCCACTACTCTAAATGCAGTCCACGTCCATTCAGCACAGCCCTGACTCATTCAGGAAAGGCAGGAGGACACACCTCAACCTCCCCCAGTGGTAGTCAGAGAGAATGCGCATCCCCAGCCCGTCACTCCAAAGCCAGACAGTCAATCCACAAATGAGGAGAGGCACACAGGATGGCTAAGCAAGAAAATACCCACTTTCTAAAAGTGGTATTTTCAAACACACAATATAAAAATCATCTTTTATAAAAGATGCATTTTATATTCTGAGTTCAGGCATACAAAACTCCATCTTTTGATCTTGTCCCAATGGGAAGTTATATTTATAAGATGTTATAAATAAACCCCCATTCTATCCTATGGGACACATAGCCTTTCAATAGTGAAAAACGAAATACACTGTATTTCAGTATCAAAACATGTAACACACCTCAGTCTGTGTCCTACCTTTCACATACACTGCACCGTGCCCATGGGGCTACCTTGGGCCTACGTTAGAAGTATCTTACATGTAAGAAAAGGGAAGGTTAGGGCCTGGCAAGTGGGTACCTGTTGCTGTCCTTCTCTATCTGTCCTTGACTATCTCTCTCTCCCAAAATGAAGAAGAAGATTATGGTGCTTTGCAAGTTACAGAATATGGTGTACATTAGTACATTTAGTTGACAACAAATGTAAAACGGTAATACTACTGCTAGTAGTAGTAGTAGTAATAATAATAATATTATTATCAATCAGCATCATAATAATCATAATCAAAATAATAATCATAAGTTCATTCAATATAGGGCTTCACATCACAATTATGCCACACTGTAAAATAACAATGCTATTATTAACCAATATGCCCATGTTGTAAGGAGGACTTAGCTTTGCTGAGATCACTGCATATTTCAATGGTGAGCATTCAACTAACCCTGCCAGTTTGCCAAGTTATGAGCCAATTAAACAAACGGCCATGAAAAGCATTTCATAGAGTCAGAAAAGGGGGTTCTGTCATTTGGCCGAGCTGCAGTTCAAGAGCAAATCCCCTCTGGAGGATTAGTGCTGAAAATGGCTCACAAACATGGATGGGTAGGGATTCTACAGTCACGTTTTCTGAACAATGTATAGTGCCATTTCACAAGTGTTGTCATCAAACTACCCTTTAGTGATATGAAATATTGTGCCTGTAAAAGGTACAGCATACACCTGCAACCCCATTTTGTGATGTTGCCTGGAACCTTGAGTGGGTGTGATATGACATATTGTGCCAGGAAAAGGTACAGCATACTTCTGCAACCGTATTTTGTGACATTGCCGGGAACCTTGAATGGGTGTGATATGACATTGTGTGCCAGTAAAAGGTACAGTATACTTCTGCAATCCTATTTTGTGATGTTGCCGGGAACCATGAGTGCGTGGCCAGGACATTGACGGTTCTAAAAGGATTAGGCCACATCCACCGAATTGCTTATTGCATAGTTACATTAAAATTACGCTTTGTACTGTTCATCAGAGCAGTCTGCTCTGTAATCAGTGAGCTAATGTGCTGCACTTGGACATTCACCATGCTACTTGTGGTTGGTGAGTGTGATTTTTGATGTACTAGGTATGGTTTTTGGGTTGGGATGGCTGTCACATGAGGAGCTGTAGATGTGTGTCCTGCTTAGTCCTCATCCTTTGTGGACCTTTGTATTTATATGACTTATGGACCCTTGTATTCATATAACCTGATCTCCCTCTTCAGCCACAGCAGTCTTGAGTTTGTGAAGTGTGTGGAGTTGCTACCCTACCTCTGGTAGCACAGTCATTAATGGCTTTACTAACACTGCTGGACTCCTTACTAATTATGTGGCTCAAGTGTGTGGTTAATAATAGATACTGGTTCTGGCACTCACCTGTGTTCTGGTGGAGTCTCTGCTTACTGTTCTGCTACTGGTTGTGTTACTGAGGAATCAGGAGCGTGGATCTCTTCAGGGCTTGATTTTATATCTGGACCCTGTCTAGCTGTCTCCTGGCTTCCACTTATGAGGAGATAATGTGCATGAGTACTGATGTCCCTCTTGTAGCCTCTTATCCATATTGGGCATGTGTGACATTTTATATTGGCACACATAGGATATGGGATAATAAGCACAAGTGGTATTGATCTGGTTTTCTACATGAATATCAACTTTTAAATGCTGAGCTAGCAAAATATCGTAGCCAGAATTTTGAGTACCAAAATAACTTCAACACGTGGATGCATAGTTAAGTATAGCTGTACTAAACTCCACATTAGTGGAGACAAAGATATCCACATATATGTTTGGAATCATGCACATGTATTTAATTACTTTCACTCATGGATAAACTGTGGCATCCATTTTCAGTTTCATATCAAACACTGTGTTGAATGGTCTCTGCTTCCACGGTGATGGGTATTTGTTCCTCTCTGTTGCTCAGGAGATGGTAATATGATTATTCTCTTGATGTTCTGTTCTTGCTATGTTGCTTGTGCTTGATTCTGAATGTTATTGTTAAATCAAGCCTTGCCTTCTTGAGACCTAAATTGCTTTTTGGTGTTGTTGCCTCTACTCTCACCTTTGCTTGTATTTTTGACAAGAGATTTAGGTGCACATTGTTTTCAGCCCCCTCTATGCCTTCAGTATCCAACCTCATCATCTCTGACCCCTGGACCTTCAATCTGCATCTGGAGACTGGCTTTCTTCCTTTGCCTTTTAATGGTCTTTGGAGAAATGCTGCAATGTTACCCTGTTTTCTGGATTTCCTAGAAGAGGGTACAGCGACTTTCATAAGTGTTTTCCCTCACAACTGCTACTTCCAATAGATTTTTCAGTGAAATAATGTGCAGTAACAGATGTTTCACATTAGTGGATATATCAAATAAATGAAAACGTAGAATAAAAAATGGGGGAAACTGCTATTGCTCATGTACTAGACTGTGTGGCAATTCCATTGAGGATGTGCAGTAAACCCAAATCAACAGCTAAGCTCGGATGTATAGAATGGAAGAAGTGTTCTTAGGGAAAAGTGTGGTGCAGCACGTGCACTTAGACAAATTTACAAAGATCTGAAAACAGAAACAGAAAAAGGCACACTCACATCAGTCTATGCATCAGTGCTATACCCCACTGATCATTTGGTGTTTGCATCCTTTATCCCAAAAGAAGACGAATGCATGTGGTCACATGAATGCCTGCTTTTTATCACAGTGGATTGGCCAAAGCTAACATACATGAAATGAAATGAAAAATTATATTTGTATAGCGCGTAAACTACCCGGAGGCCTCGCAGCGCTTTGGATTGATTACTGTGGCGAGCGACCGGGAGGATTAACACGCTTTTGCAAACAAATGAGTTTTCAAGGCTTTTCTGAATGTCATCCGGTTGGAATTCTCTCTAAGAGCCAAGGGAAGAGAGTTCCAAAGCCTCGCAGCGGTGTGGGAGAAAGAACGGCCGCCCCACCGGGCTTTGTTGATTTTAGTTGTGGTCGCTAGATGCAATAACCCAGAGCGAAGGACTCTTAAGTACTGTAGTGAGGCAAGTGAGCACATTTAACTTGGCCTCAATATAACCACAGGACATTTATAAGAAAAAACATTTAGAATTTAGCACTGACTTAAAAGATGTTGACAACAGCAGTACAATAGTAAGGTGCAAAATATAAATATGCACTTGTAATAGGCAGAAATTGTAGGAAAGAAGATGGGGTGAAGAGGTGGTTAGTAGATAAAGGGGACATAAAGTTCACATGAACCTCTGTGTTGTGAAAATAATTGAACAATCTGGGGGTTAGTTAGAGTTTGACAAATGCAAGACACCCTTATGAATAGGAGGATGCCCCATCCATGCTATTTAGAGTGTTCAATTGGCAAAACATTCTAATTAGGACAGAGGAAACTCTAGATAGCTCTCAGTGTGCCTAGCAGAAGTGCAACTGACAAGTTGCAATCATTGGCCTTCAGCAGCTGTAACACATAGCAAAAACGTAGAAAGTCAACATTATCAGCAGGGCCACTTTATTGGCATGAAATAAATAGCAATGTTGAGGCAAGGTTAGTGGATGATCCTCTAGATTAACTTTGAAGATTTGCAATGAGGGAGCAAGTCATATTGTTTGGAAAGGCATTGTTGATGGTAGGTGCATTCCCTGTGCACATGTGTTTCACAGTGGCCATTTTGTGAATCTGGATAATTTGATCTACTTCTTAGTATCCACTTTTTACAAGGCAGTTCCTGTTTTTGTGAGAGATGGGGGGAGGTGGCTGTAGTTTTTGTATGTAAGACAAGCTGTAGCATAAGTGGAGCAAGATGCACCTGTTAGCCTCAACAGGTACTTTACAACTGCAAAATTTCCATCTAACCTTTGTGTGGGTGATCAGCCTGGCTGCACATTAGAGGACAGCTTTGAGAGAGGGTAGACCAGACTTAGGTTGTCCGGGTATTAGAGTGCGCCTGCTATCTATGCAAGATATCACATGGTTGTACCGCTGCTTCGAAGTCATGGGAATGAAGGGTCTCTTCAAGTAAAAGCTTAGTTTAAATCTAGCACTTTTAGTCATATCTTTGATATGCAGGTAATGAATAATGGAGTTATCCATTGTGATGTATGCAGATATGTCTGATTCCCCAATCTTTTTGACGATCTTTAGGAGATGTGGTTTCGTGATCCATTCAAGAGCTAGGATCTAACAGCTGTTGTGTGATTATAGGAGAAATCCAGTCTTCTTTTCAGAGATTAGTTTAACCCCATCGACGCTCATGACGAGCTGAGCTCGTCATGAACCGCGGGTTTTTTAAAACTTAAGCGCACAGCGGGAAAATGCGCCTCACCGATGCGGTTAAGTAACATCCATCTTGTCACTACAACAGTGCAACAGCAGTGACAGAGTGTTTGGTGGAAGTGTGAGGATACAGACTTTGGAATTGAAGATGTGAAAGACAAGTGTGCAGGTGGATGGAATACTGCATGCATAGTGCATAGGGCTTTGAAGCAGTCCATGTCCTAAGTCCTACTTCACTGCATCAGTACTTGGGTACTGACTGAATGATTACAGTTCTTCAAGGAGAGTGCCTGACTGAATTTATAAGTGCTTGAGTTTTAACGCAGTGAATGGATTAGTACCTACTGCTGAATGAAAAACTGCAACAGTGGAAGAGCAGTGACAGAGTGTTTGGTGGAAGTGTAAGGATACAGACTGGGGAATTGAAGATGTGAAAGACAAGTGTGCAGGTGGATAGAAGACCGCATTCATAGTGCATACAGGTTTGAAGCAGTCCATGTCCTAAGGCTTACTTCGCAGCATCAGTACTTGGGTACTGACAGAATGATTACTGTTCTGCAAGGAGAGTGCTTGATTGAATTTATAAGTGCTTAAGTTCTGGCGCAGTGAATGGATTAGTACATACTGCTGATTGGGTCACTACAACAGTGCAACAGCTGTGACAGAGTGTTTGGTGGAAGTGTAAGGATACCCACTGGGGAATTGAAGATGTGAAAGACAAGTGTGAGTGGGATGGAAGACTGCATGCATAGTGCATAGGGCTTTGAAGCAGTCCATGGCCTAAGGCCTACTTCACTGCATCAGTACTTGGGTACTGACTGAATGATTAGAGTACTGCAAGGAGAGTGCCTGACTGAATTTTTAAGTGCTTGAGTTTTAACGCAGTGAATGGATTAGTACATACTGCTGAATGGATCACTACAACAGTCCAAGGGCAGTGACAGAGTGTTTGGTGGAAGTGTAAGCATCTGTACTGGAGAAGTAAGTAATGTTGTGATTTGTTACCTTTGTCTCAAATTGCAAAGCGCTCTGATATCCTTCGGGATCAAGTTAGCGCTATATAAAACTTTATAAATAAATAAATATTTCGGACAGGCATTGGGCTAGGTTTCTAAAAGACTGCTGGGGTGGCCCACAGTCATATATCAGGATCGTGTCTGTCATATTGTCCAACCCAGATACAAAATTACCCACATTTAAATAATTATGCTGTGATTGACACACCTCTGAAAGATATGGACAGTGCCAGTAATATGTCCTACATGTCGTTAAGATACCACCAGGTGAAGAGTCAGTCCTGCATCAAACTGGAAATTGACAGAACTGAACATGGCTCAAGGCACACTATTTTCATACCGAGTAATAGTTTCCACCTATGGCCCGTATACCACTTCTAATAAAAAAGTAACATATTTATCCTTTTCTTGTCAATAAATACACTTTCTGAACCCTTGGCACCTCAATTTATTTTTAAATGCGTGTCATTGGCCACTCCCAAGGGGCGATCCATTTTGCATATCCAACATCAAGATTTCTATTTATCATTTTCTTTTGCATTTTGTGCTTACCCATGTTAACATACCTACCTCAAGGTTACAAAATTATAGCTCACTATTAGTTGCTTGTAGAAAATGCTTACATTTTCCACCTGCACAATATGCACACATTTCGTTGTTTAAGCAACACAAAAAAGGTTGCACATTGGGCCTTCCCCTGAGATGTTATGATGGGAAAGGTGTGGCATCATTGAATATTAAAAAATATTTGCTTCTTGTTACATCTTGGAAAATGGTAGCTCATGTATTGATAGAGACAGAAACATTCATGGTGTGCAGAGAGGGACAGAACTTGTCTTATACCCAAAAATGTGGAAGGGAAAAAAGATGAGAGAAATTCGTAGGAGTCTGGGGAAGAAATGCATGGGTAGGCTGTGTGTAATTTAGTAAAAGCCCAATACCTGTGGGAGTTTCCATTTTATAAATATCTTTCAAACGCAAAGCAGGGTTTAGAAAGTTTAGATTGAATAAACAATCTTAGGTGCTTTGAAGTAACAAAAAAATGGTTATCCTAGCTTTCTCAAACCTCCAGCCTGAAGCTGGCGGCCAGCAATGACTGCAACAAACAGGCCACTGTGACAGGCAGTACAAAAGTTCAGAAGGAGGCCAACTCACGAAATCAAACATGATTTACTCACAGGCTGAATTCCATTCTTCAATTGAAGCAGTTCATTGAAAGGAGCCCCAGCCACAGGACACCGTAACTGCACCAACAAAGCCCCCTGTGATCGCCACACTCTCAGTTTCTTTGAGGGATTTTCTGTGCTCCATAAAGGAACACCTCTCCCTTTCAATCCCCGTCTCTTTTGGGTATCTCAGTTTTCTAATCACAACCATACCTCAGTGTCCCTGTGTTAATAGAAAAAATGCGATCAATGTGTTTTATTGCCTTTGGCCTTTTGATATCAAAGAACCACAAAACAACGCAGTTAGACAGGAGCTATATTACCACAGCTGCTCCCAATTCCTCGTGACTCCTGGGCTTGTAACAAAGCCTGTGCTGGGTGCCTCATGGCGTGCTGGGTGCCTCATGGCATGCAGGCATTTTTGCATTCGAATTTCCACAGGTACACATTTTCGTCTTAGAACAGGGTGTGCAATGCCCATTCTGTTTAACTAATGATCTGATGCATATTTAGTGCTGAGACTTTTATATACTGTGCATTAGATTCTGAACCTCATCTCTGAAGTTGGCATGTTTCCAATTGTGTCTAGGTTGGCCACCCCAACCCCAATCATTACAGACACTGACTTCAGTCCTGACCTTTTCACATGCAAACTGTTGATTTCAGTTCTGTTAGTCTGATTCTTTCTATGGCAACAAAAAGACTATAACATCCCCCCAAGAAACATTGGGCTATCCCACAAAAGCACAGAATTTGAAACGTTTTCTGCAATGACCTGGAGGAAGGTGGTCACCCAAATTTTACCAAGGGAAAATGCTTCCTTTGCTGAGGATAAAGCAAACACAAGGAGATGATGGACGGAGTGCTGAAACTTTTCCGAATCTGACCTCCAGTCACAGATCTGGATTAAAGCCATCATCATTCTTTAGCTCACTTGGCCACCCCAGTTCAAACCCAGCTATATGCAAATCAGTCTTGATCTTGTGCCTCATGAGAACAGTCCAGCCCGAACTGCCAAGCCCTGTCTTCCTTGGACTGGAAACAAGCATCCTGGGACATGTCTCAGGCTAACACCCCTCATCCGCCAGGCTAGCTTGAATCCAGTGGCAAAGTGAGCAAGGGACCCACATCTGGGCATACCCTGCCAACTTAGGGCGAACAAAACAAACACAAGGAGATGATGGACGAAGTGCTCACACTTTTCAGACACTCACCCCCAGTCACAGATCTGGGTTGAATCCATCCTCATTCTTTAGCTCACTTCGCTACCCCAGTTCAGACATCGTTATATACAAATCAGTCTTGACCCTGTCCCTCATGGGAACAGTCCAGTCCAAACTGCCAAGCCATGTCTTCTGTGGACCACAAACAAGCATCTTGGGACTGGTTTTGGGGTAACACCCCCTCATCAGCCAGGCTAGCTTGAATCCAGTGGCAAAGTGAGCAAGGGACCCACGTCTGGGCATATCCTGCCAACTTAGGGCGAACAAAGCGAACACAAGTAGATGATGGGCGGAGTGCTGAAACTTTTTGGACACTCAACCCCAGTCACAGATCTGGGTTGAATCCATCATCATTCTTTAGCTCACTTCGCCACCCTATTTCAGACAATGCTATATGCAAATCAGTCTTGACCCTGTGCCTCATGGGAACAGACCAGCCCGAGTTTCAGCGCTCCATCCAGGTGATTGAGCAGAGGCAGTTGACTGTGTTTGATCTGCCAGCTGAAGTGGTGGATTGTCATCCCTGCCGCTAGGCACCCTTTCATGAAGTACATATATGCCAGGTGCTGGGACAAATTTATTTGCCTGGTGTGGTATCCGCAAGTTGTCAGGTATTCTTTTTGTTCATTTCATCTTTGACCCAGCAAGCACTTACAGTGGGCATGACTAAAGATTATTAGTTGGCCCTTTCAGTTTCTATTGTTTACTGGACCAACCATCATTTTTAAATCTCTTGATGTAATGCTATTTATTAAAATGACAAACATTTTTCCTCCCAAAACATTTGTGATGCCACAGTAGGACCCTAACTTGATTTTCATGTGTGCACCCTCAAAGCTGCTTGCGGTACCTCTTGATTTTAAAGACCAGTGGGTAATGAATGAATGAATGAGGTAGTTTTATAAAGCGCGCATTACCCGAGGGTGTCTTAGCGCTAAGCAGATCCAGACCGAGAGAAAGGTACCACAGGTTTAGAGAGAACTCTAACCTAGGTAATCATGCTACTTAAAGTGGAAACAGCCAGGTCTTAAGCTGCTTTCTAAATAGCTGCAGTATCTAAGTTCATGTTTAAACATTTTTAGGTCTCGCCTGGGTGTGGCGTCCCTGGTTACAAAAATGACACAACCACACATACCGTGGATACAGTTACACATACATTGGGTTACTGAGGGTGGCCGTACACACGTGGGTATCATATCAGAACATGGCTACACCGTGGTCACTCACAGCCCACATCTTGTATTCATTTGCATCGGTGCGTAAACAAGCACTTTGCACTTATAGTCCATGCTTATGAGAAGCAAGGCTGGCTGTCGTTTACTGCCAGCCTTGCTCATCGTAAGCAAGGACTTTACGTTCAAAGCGCGTGTTTATGCACCAATTGCAGGTTTTAAAAAAAAATGAATAGAAGGCATTGTCATTTACAATGCCAATAGCTCAAACTTTAATAATGAGAGACCTATTGCATTGTAAATGCTTGTTTAATACTTGGCGTGCTCAGCCAACCCACGTAGACCATCCTGAGCACAAATGTTCAAGAGGTAGTGCTTTTAACTAGGTGATTCAGAACTCGATAGCTAGATCACAGTCTGCTATCTAAGAACTAACATAACAGTTTATATGTGCCTTGTACACGCTTGTAAATTAACTGCAATGCACTTTGGTACCAGTCCTCATGTCTATCAGGCCCTTTACATGCACACCTAGGCAGGGCTACAGCCACACTGCAACTGGTGAGATAAGATAATGAATAAGAAAGCATGAAAATACAATTTGGTGGCCTTAAATGCCACACTTTCCAGTACAAGACAATGCTGAACTCGAACGCACCCTCCACCTTTCCTTCTCAATTTCCGTCATATCCTGCAACAGGTAAGTCAAAATGTGAACTCTGAGCCTCTCTGTGATCCCTTTGCTTGAGGGAGCCTTTAGTTTAAGTCTAGTTAGCATTAATTAGAAGTGCATTGCTTCCTGCCATGTAATATGTTGCACAATCAGCCAGAGATTTCCTTGGTGCTGTAATTGCAGGCACTTAAGTATGCCTCCCTGTTATGGTTTCACACTGAAAGACAATGCATTAACTCCACAATGAGTTGGAGAGTTATGCGAGTTTATTCTCCAGATTTCTAAAACGAAACTTACGGTCAGAAGAAATAATTTTCTTTTCCAAATTCCTATTGCGTTCATGGTTTATCTAGCTGAGAAAAATGTCTATATTTTTATTGGAACTTCAGATTTTACGATATTAATTTTTTAAAGGGAGCAGACTTCAGAAAGCCTTCAGGTTACAGACTTTATTGTTGATTGGATAACTGCACACTGCTCCTGCTAGCGCATCATAATACACAAAAATAACATTTCACAAAGCCTAATGGGTAGTGCTATATACGGCACAATGCTTCCAATGCACTCCATTTCCATTCAGTAGTTGCTGAGAAATTTAAGGGAAAGCAAATAGGGTTATCAGGGCAGAGCCTAAGCAAAGATCTTATGGTGAGACTGAGACTTCAACCAGAAAGTCGTGACAGCTATCTTGGGCCAATATACATGATAACACCTCATTTTAAGCTTGAGCAAATTTATATTTTTATTGAGTTCTGATAATGATTATGGTCACCTAAGTTTCCATACTGCATGTGCAGTAGGGTGTAAAAAGTACTTGTAGCATATCGTGAGTGGTTTAGCTGACATAGCTGGGTCTGGAGGCCCAGCTGGTTATTGCATCAAGTGCAAGGATCCGTGTTTTACCACATTTTTCACTCTGCCTTTGATCCTTCTAAAGTCCATAACTGTTTAATATTCAGTTGCATAATAATGAACATTTGTTATCTGTCTATAATGCAAAAAAAAACCCTCGGGGTAAGTTTAGGAAAATATGATTGTTATTTTATTATTTAAAACAGTAGCATTCGAGTAAATATGAAGAGCTCTGTTTTGTGGTGTGAAAAGGTAGGGCCGAATTCGACCAAGAACCCTTCAGTGTTTGCCCGGCGTTAGCCGCCTCTCATACCATTCGAGATTACCAAACAAAAAGGCAGGCGCTGGAGACGGAAGTCAGGAAACGGGAGTTTATTCCGACGGAGCAGAACACGTCAAATCAGACAACAGGGTATCTTCTCGAGGTGCTCTAACTGCATCTCTGAGGCCTGGCCTCTTATACACAGGTTTATGGCTTTATTACATACACTGCATTCGTAATGTTTCTTTGAAGGACAGAAAAGACATCCTCGGAATCCCCGGGCCAGGCCCGTTCCCACACACATCTACAGTAGAGTTCCCACCCGATCTCAGCATGTGGTGGTTATCGCGCAGCTGGACATTCCACTGGGAACGGGGATGTGTGTGATCAGTCGGATCTTCGGAGTGCGAAAGCATTGATTAATCCCCGCTCCTTTGATGTGAGGCGAGGTCCTACTATAGGGGGCAATAAACTGCATCTGTTGGGCTAGGTGATGGCCTGGGATCAGGCCGGACAATCGGGCAGGGAGGAAGAGGTTATCAAAAGAGCCTGTTCTTTGAATGAGATGAAAGAGTGAGGGGGTTCAGCACGGGATGTGGCTCGGAGACAGGGTTGCGTTAGAGGTGCGCTTATGGCCCAAGCAGGAGAGACCAGGGGCTGTCGGGGCACGGGGGAATGCTTGCGAGGCTGGGGAGTGAGGGGGAGAGACGCGCAGGCTATTGGCAGTGGGCAGAGAGGCCACGACACACAAAATGGCTGCCACTTACGTGCGTGATGGGGCCTAAAAGGGACAAGATGGCGTGGCCACTGTGTCACGATTCTCACTTTACTTTCAACAGTGGCTGTGGTGAACATGAATGAACGCCGCTTATATATATCTAATTTTAGTCATTTTCCACAGTCCCCAGTTTTTATCATAAGTTAGTTCATTCCTGTTCATGTCATAGGTGAGGATGTACAAGCTGACATTAGTTATACAATTCGCTTTGGTAGCCCATATGCATTACAGGCAGATGGAAATAATTCTGCTATCAATGCAGACAGAATCGTACATAACCATATGTAGTCAATGTGGTGGGCGGGGAGACAGTGCAAACAAAATTACATTAGCTGCATCATACGTTAGACCTTGGGGGCGGGGACATTACTTTAGACGATGCAGGAGATTCGTCCGAATACAAACATGATGTCATACAAAAATGTTCTGGCAGGATAAGGGCTATTATCACTTGAGGTCTGGACTCCATGGGGGTCAAAAACTAGACAGCATGTTCATGTGCATAACTGGTGGTTCGAGGCATATGGGCTGCAGATGGTACATTTATGAATAGATCGCCATCTGGTGTTGGGCTCGGATGATTGCACTTTGTTTTTCTTCTGGAGAAGTCTTTGTCGTCATAGGTGACTCCTCCTCTCGGTGTTAGTGCGCATGGGCATCGGCTCCATCCTTAGATTGTTTTTTTCCGCCATCGGGTTCGGATGAGGATCGAAGCGCTCCGGACCGACTTCAACAAAGAAGGTTATAACCGGCGCGTATTCCTTTCCAAATCGACGGTATCGTTATCGAACGCGACTGCACCCCATACCGACGCGATTCGAAGGACGACGACTACGAGAAACTCGACGTAGTCCAGCCCGGGGTCCATGGAAAGGACTCCATTCAAAAAATGTCCAACGTGTGGTGCTAAGTTCCCACACAAGGACCTACACGAAGTGTGCAACCTCTGCTTGTCCCCTGAACACGAATCCAGGGACTGTGAGGCCTGTGCAGCGTTCTCGTCAAAGTCGACGATTAGAAACCGTCGAGCCCGAAGACACGAGGTATCGAGAATGCAGTCACAAGCAATCCCGGAGCTGTTCGAGGACCAGCAACCAGAAGAGGAGGAAGAAGAGGCCGACGAGGCGGGGTCAGAAGCGGACGAGTCCGACGTCGAGGAATTCGACGTCCAACAAACCGTGAGTGACGACGTCCCTTTACCGAAAAACAGACCCCGCACGGTGTCGACCCCGCCCTCGAGCCCGGTCAGACAACCGAAAAAAGTTTCCAACGCCCCGCCTTCGAGCCCGGCAACGAAACAGAAACCGAAACACTCGGTCCCCCATCATAGTGGTTCCGGTTCCGATAAACCAACCACATCGACACCGAAGCACCAAGTAAAGGAAAGCTCGAAGTCGAAGCAGTCCATGTCGACACCGAAGCACGCTTCGGCGCCGAAAACACCCTCGACACCGGGGACATCTTCGATACCGAAGAAGTCGGATCCGAACAAAACTTCGGCACCGAAAATACAAATGGACATTTCAAAGAAAAGACACCTTTCGGAACCGAAAACTGCGGTACCGACACAGGAACACGGAACGGATCCTAAACAAAAGACTTTGTTTATTGACCCAAAGACTGGCAAGGTAGTCACAGAGCTACCTAAAAAGAGGAAACATGAACATTTGGACGACAAGGCTCATCCAAAGAAGAGAACAATGGGGACGAATACAACTCCTCCCCCTTCTCCCAAACCTCACACACCATCTCCGCCTATTCCTCACAATAGGCCAGATATTCCTCCCACACGTCCATCTACACCTACAACAGATGGAGAAAGTGACACAGGGGAGGGGGGACACCCTGGGGATGATGAGGACACAATCCCAGAGGAGGCAGACCCATGGGAGGAGTATAATGTGGGATCAGGTAATGATACCGACCTCGAGTCATATCCCTCAAAACCTTCACCTCCTGATGACAATACTGGGTTTGCACAACTCATTACTAGAGCAGCAACATTTCATAAGGTAGACCTACATACAGAACCTCTAGTACAGGACTTCTTATTAGAGACACTACCTACTGCACAAAGAACATCAGGAACACTACCAATGCTAAAAGGCCTTCTCAGTCATACATCAGAGATATTCAAAGACCCAGTGAGGGCTAGGGTATTGAACCCAAGAATTGATAAAAAATATAGGGCAGCTCCAAAAGACCCAATATACATTAAGGGACAAATTCCTCTAGACTCACTAGTGGTCACAAACGCTCGCAAGAGAGCAAACTCTTTATCTACGGGAGAAGCGCCACCTCCTGACAAGGAGTCTAAACTAATAGATGCCTCTGGCAAGAGAGTAGCATCTCAAGCGGCAAACAGTTGGCGCATAGCTAATACGCAAGCACTACTTGCAAGGTATGACAGAGCGCATTATGATGAGTTAGAAACACTCATCAAACATCTCCCTAAAGAACATCAAAAGAGAGCTGATCAACTTATACAAGAAGGGAAGTTAATTACTAACACTTCAATAAAGTGCGCCCTAGACGCGGCAGAAACTGCGGCAAGGTCGACAAATACAAGCATCATGCTAAGGAGACATGCATGGCTCAGAGTGTCAGGATTCAAACAAGAGGTACAAACCTCGTTACTTAATCAACCTTTTGATGGGAAAACACTTTTTGGCACAGGGACAGATGAGGCCCTAGAAAAAATGAAAAAAGATACAGAAACGGCTAAATCAATGGGAGCATTGCAGCAGCCGACACAAAGAGGTTCCTTTCGTAGATCCACCTATAGAGGAGGATCCAAAAGTACAGGTACAAACCAACAGCAAACCTCTTTTACACCTACATCACCCAGAGGTAATTCTAGAGGTGGATACAGGGGTAACAACAACAAGGGTAGAGGTCGCGGAAACAACAACAACCGCAACTCTCCAACCCCAAAACAGTGACTTCATAGAGCTTCCCCCAGACCATATAACACCGGTAGGGGGACGCCT
Source organism: Lissotriton helveticus (assembly GCF_964261635.1). Lineage (NCBI taxonomy): Eukaryota > Metazoa > Chordata > Amphibia > Caudata > Salamandridae > Lissotriton > Lissotriton helveticus. Next base: position 1,868,702,036 of record NC_136067.1, read on the forward strand.
ATCACAGTTCCTACCTGTCTGGGAAAACATCACATCAGACAAGTGGGTAAGACAAATTATCCAACATGGTTATTGCCTAGAACTCACAGCTACCCCACCAAACATCCCCCCCAAACAGCGTCCAATGAAACAAGATCACCTGACACTGTTAAAACAGGAAGTAATATCACTGCTAGAAAAGCATGCCATAGAGAAGGTTCCACAGCACCAACAGGGAACAGGAGTATACTCACTATACTTCCTAATCCCCAAAAAGGATGGGTCTCTAAGGCCAATACTGGACCTAAGACCTCTCAACGCATACATAAATTCGGAACATTTCCACATGGTCACGCTCCAACAAGTACTTCCTTTACTGACGAAAGGGGACTTTCTTTCTACACTGGATCTAAAAGACGCTTACTTTCATATCCCTATTCACAAAGCCCACAGGAAATACCTCAGGTTTGTGGTAGAAGGACAACATTATCAGTTCAAAGTCCTCCCATTTGGTGTCACGACGGCACCAAGAGTGTTCACAAAATGCCTGGCAGTGGTAGCAGCTCACCTAAGAAGACAACAAATTCATGTCTTCCCATACTTGGACGACTGGCTAATAAAAGCCAGGTCGCAAGAGGAGTGTCTGCAACACACACAAAAGACAATTCAGCTACTACACCAGCTAGGGTTCACGGTGAACTACACAAAGTCACACCTACAACCAAACAAAGTTCAACAATATCTGGGGGCTACCATAGACACAGAAAAAGCCAAAGTGTACCCCAACGCAATAAGAGTCCAAGCAATGCTTACAATCATTCAGAGATTTCAGCCACAACACTCACTAACAGCAAGAGTGTTCATGCAGCTACTAGGCATGATGTCATCCTGCATACTGCTAATACCATATGCAAAACTACAAATGCGTCCGCTACAAGAATGCTTAGCGACACAGTGGAATCAGGCTCAAGGACAGATTACGGATCTGGTGTTGGTAGACGACCGCACACACCGCTCTCTGAAGTGGTGGAACAGAACAAACATTACCAAGGGGCGGTCGTTCCTAGAGCCAATTCCACAGGTGACAATAACAGCAGACGCATCGCTCACCGGATGGGGAGCACATATGGACAAATACACAGTACAAGGAAGGTGGAGTGTGCAGGAAAAAACACTGCACATCAACTATCTAGAACTACTGGCAGTGTTTCTAGCATTGAAAGCCTTTCAGATACATGTTATCCACAAAGCAGTCCTGATCAGAACAGACAACATGACAGCAATGTATTATATTCAAAAACAGGGGGGGACGCACTCTCTCCAATTATCCAGACTGGCACAGGAGATTTGGAGATGGGCCATTCCTCAAAACATCTATCTGTTAGCCGAACACCTACCAGGAGTTCAAAACCAGATAGCAGACATCTTAAGCAGACAGTCGGAACAAATACACGAATGGGAACTGCACCAACAAATACTGCAGCCATTCTTCCAAAGATGGGGACAACCAGAGATAGACCTATTTGCCACTCATCAGAACGCAAAATGCCAAAGCTTCGCGTCCAGGTACCCACATCACCTGTCGCAGGGCAATGCGTTATGGATAAATTGGTCCAACAAATTTGCATACGCTTTTCCCCCTCTCCCACTAATCCCATTAGTGGTCAGGAAACTGCAACAACATTCAATGACCATGATACTAGTAGCACCCACGTGGGCAAGACAGCCGTGGTTCACCACGCTCCTGCAACTCTCACAAGTGCCACATCAAAAGCTACGAATTCTACCCATGCACCTTACACAGAACCATGGAGAGATAATGCACCCAGATCCAACTCAATTGAACTTAGCGATCTGGCTCCTGAAATCCTAGAATTTGGGTACTTAGATCTCCCCCCAAATTGCATGGAAATAATTAAACAAGCGAGACGTCCAACCACCAGAGCATGCTATGCAGCTAAGTGGAAGAGGTTTGCTATACACTGCACTAATAACAATATCAACCCTCTAGACGTATCAACAAGGGAGATTATTTGCTACTTGTTACACTTACAGCAATGTAATCTAGCGTACACATCTATCAGAGTACATCTAGCAGCTATAGCAGCATACCTACAAAACAGGCAGCGCATATCACTGTTCAGAGTACCAGCGATAAAAGCATTCATGGAAGGTCTTAAAAGAGTCATTCCACCAAGATTACCACCTACCCCAGTCTGGAACCTCAACGTAGTACTCACCAGACTAATGGGGCCACCCTTCGAACCTATGCATAGGTGCGAAATACAATTCCTTACATGGAAGGTGGCATTCCTTATAGCCATTACCTCACTCAGAAGAGTAAGCGAGTTACAGGCATTAACAATACAAGAACCATTCCTACAGATACACCAGAATAAAGTGGTTCTTAGAACAAACCCAAAGTTCTTGCCTAAAGTAATTTCAGCATTCCACATCAATCAGCCAGTGGAATTACCAGTCTTCTTTCCAAAGCCACAGACGGTGGCAGAAAGGGCTCTACATACACTAGATGTTAAAAGAGCCATTTCATACTACATAGAAAGAACACAAGGTTTCAGGAAAACTAAACAACTATTTGTAGCTTTTTCCCCAACACATAAGGGCAATCCTATCTCTAAAGCAGGCATCGCAAGATGGATTGTAAGATGCATACAAATATGTTACATTAAAGCAAAGAGAACATTAACTGTTCCTCCTAGAGCTCATTCCACAAGAAAACTAGGAGCATCTATGGCATTCTTAGGGAACATTCCCCTAGATGACATATGTAGAGCAGCAACTTGGTCTACACCACATACATTCACAAAGCACTACTGTGTTGATGTACAGGCTGCACAACACGCCAGAGTGGGCCAAGCTGTATTAAAAACTCTATTTCAGACAGTTGCGACAGACACTGGTGACCACCGCTAGGGAGGTAACTGCTGTACAATCTATTCATAAATGTACCATCTGCAGCCCATATGCCTCGAACGGAATATGCTACTTACCAGTATGCATCTGTTCTTGGCATAGAGGGCTGCAGAGTGGTACATGCCCTCCCTGCCTCCCCGGAAACCTGTGTCTGTACCAACATTATCTTATTTAGATACATTTACATGGGCATATCTTTATGTACTACACTACACTACTCCATCTAACCCTACTATGGCAAAACAATCTAAGGATGGAGCCGATGCCCATGCGCACTAACACCGAGAGGAGGAGTCACCTATGACGACAAAGACTTCTCCAGAAGAAAAACAAAGTGCAATCATCCGAGCCCAACACCAGATGGCGATCTATTCATAAATGTACCACTCTGCAGCCCTCTATGCCAAGAACAGATGCATACTGGTAAGTAGCATATTCCTTCTACAATCATCAAGATACAGAGTTAACGCCTTCTTAGTTATTCATGTACAGTTGGAAGTGACCGATGTAAGGTTTCGAAAGCTCAATTGGGTGGTAATCAAATTCCAAGCGGTAGGGAGAGGAATTCAACTTAATACAAGGGACAGTCAAGGGGTGGCAATGTTCGAAAAAAAGGTTCGTCTTTCCAGTGTCTTATTACAGCGAGCCATCACTGGTAGGCTCTCATTGCTTTTCTTCTTTCGTTGGCACTGTTGAGCACCGGCGGTGGAGCTATGCGTCCTGCTCGGATTCAGATTTCGCGTTGCAGGGTGTGGCCACTCTTTGCTCTCGGGCCACAGTCCTGTTTGTCCTGTTACCTAACTAATCTACCATAGGTACTTTAGTCGGGGTACCCGTATTCCGTTCTTCTTTCGGGACAAACCCTATTCTATCTTTTGTGCTGTGTTTCTTCTTTAAGTCAAGTTCAAAAACTCCATATGGAAAAAGGGGTACTGGGGGCGTGCTTTGGGAGGCCGAGGGAAAAGAGGGTGGAGTGGGATCGGGTCTGAAACGGACCAAGGAGGGCAGAAATTTCAAGCAAGTGGGCCCATCAACCGGGCACAATGGGCTGGGACTTTCGGCACGAGCTCATCAACATGCAGGGGCTTCTGGACAGCCCTTCTTTCCTTCACTTTCCACGTTGAGAATGGTGCCTTGTCCCGCAACTCTTTGCTCTGTGGCTCCACCTTGGTCGAGGTCATTGATATTCCCCGATCTGCAGCCAGGCTGTGCGTCACATCCGGCCTCTCTCCTCCGACGACCGTACGTTATCTTTAAATGAGTACAAAAAAAAAAACAAGTCAAAAGAACTGACATGGGAAGATGTTTACACACTTTAATTTCTCTCCCAACCCCAAGTAGTTGGGGAAACGTTTATTGGTCACGATAGGGTGGATGCTTAGTAATCCTTACATCGGTGTATGCTGTTAACTCATGTATCATGGCTGTGGTGCAGGTCTGCAAGTATCTTTCTATTTTCAAACATCATGCCTGTCTGGTGTTTATTCCTGTTATATTCGCAAGCGTGGCAAGAAGTCTGATATCCAACAATTACATGGTTCATCGAATTCAAACCGGCTCCTCCAGTAGAGACTTGTGTTTTTCTAAAACAAATCCTGTTGAGCTATATCTTTCTTCAAGGTCTGCTAATTCATAAAAGTGTGAAGTGCTTATTATCATGGGCTTACAGCTACCTTTTCCAGGGAAGGACATACGTTAAGCATTTTTTTCTTTTCTGACAGCAACGGCTAACTTTTATCAGTTTTTGGACAATTTATCTTTAAAAACAAGGTCATCAGCTACAGTCTTTAAGATTTTCTGGGACGGCTGGTTTACAGAACTGGGACCATTCTGGAAAAACGGGGACGTTTCGGACATTCTACTTTTGTGCAATGGGCGGTGGTAATCCGAATGATGAGGGTGGTGTTACTAAAGCACTAAAACAAAAGCCACTGACCTATAGTTCCCTTTTAAAGGTCAGATTAGGGGACATTAGTCGTCTTACCTGTCCTTTCTTTCTCAGCCAATTAAGTTCCATCATTTTACAGAAAGGAGAGGTAGTAATATGGCAAAATACGATCGTTTTGTTTCTGTCAATTTGTTCAAACACTGTCGTGTCTAAAGCCAATTATACCTGTGCCGGTGAGGTACAGGGTCGTCATTTATTCAAAAGGGGAGCAAGGGAGCCCTCAGAGGGAGAGAGCGTCGTGTGCACCAAATAGGCTATTAGTACACGTCCAACATAAAGAGAGAGAGAGAGAGACGTGTATAGTAATAGGTTATTCAGTGCGCACACATATAGAACAGTACGGATTGGTTTCACGTATAAAACACAAGCTGAGGGAAAACATAAATTCATAGTTTACGTACACACAAATACCAGACAGGGTGCGACAGTACATACATCAAGTACGGAACCTTAAGACAGAACACAGAGCTATTTTAGGCAAAAGGACTTTGTCATGCATGTTGTGTGTTCTCAGTATTCTTTTTAATTCATTTTGGGGGTCGAGCTCTTTGTTCTCCTTCCTTCCTAATAGTAGACAATTTTTGTTGGTAACCTCGCTTCAAAAATACTTACTCCTTTTTAATTGGTCGGACACTAGTCCAGTCGTGCTTATACTCACGGTGGTGTCTTCCAACATCTAGCAAATGATGATCCAAGCTGAGGTAAAGGAGGGGTGTCAGTCGGACGTGCGATGGTACAATTCTGACTTTTCTATGAGGGTGAAAGAAGGAGGGGTAAATCTAAAAAAAAGAACAATATCCCTAATATCTGGGCTGAGGGGGATTCTGGATGAACCCCAACCCGGGGTACTCTTAACTTCTCTTATTTAGTCAGCACATAAATTGACTCACTGGTGCGCATTATTTTGGGTGTACATTTGGGATATCGGTTGGGGTTGGGTTCGTTGTACTGAAATAAGCCTTCAAGTTTCTGGTGTAGGCCACTCTCCCATTCGCTAGCTCCAGAGAGAGTCGTTCCTAAGTAAGGAAAGTGCTATATTTTTATTCGTCTTTTACATGCAGGTACCATGTTCGGGCTTAATTTTCCTATCCCATTAACCGTTTCGATCCACGCCTCAATCATACACAAAGCATTCTTTTATTGACCCAGACGTGCGCCACACATACGCATTCATACCGTACAAATCAGGGCCCATGCGCACATTCATACCATACAATTTTTCATGCTCCCAGAGATAGATCCTACATATAATGTACCGTCTCACAGAGCTAGCCTATTTTCCTTGCGTGGAACACGGTGCAGTTTTAGGTCTTCTCCATACTTCAGCTGAAATTTCGATGTAACCTGCAAAAAGAAAAAGAGGGGGGCGGGGGGCAGCGTTCAAAGCACATCAGCGCGCATAAACACGAAAATGTTTTTACCTACCACGTACTTGACTTATCTCTCTGTGATGCAGTCCCTTATGTCTCGGCATTGAAGCCCAGAGGAACGGGTAGTGCGGCAAAGATAACTAATGGTAGTCCGTTTATTACATAGATCGCCCGAGGGCAGTAGTACAGACCGCGTGTAGGAGAGGGTCAAAGGCCAGGGGTATTCAGTATAAGGTGGGGGGGGTGACGGATTCATGTTTTCATTCGAGGAAAAGAAAAGGTTTACGGTGGTATAGGGTCGTTCCTGTCCGCAGAGAATGGTATTTAAAAAAACAACCCTATCAATCTAAATGACTTTTACGATGCTAGTTCCATATATTTTTCTTTTAAAACCTTGATTGTAAAAATGTCAGCATTCAAATACGGGCCTCCAACCATACAGGCCGGCCACGGGGCAGACGGGAAACGCATGAGGTAAGGAGAGATTACACTGTAGTATAGGAGTACGTAACGAGCGAGCCATTTAATTGGAAAAAACTAAACGTGACAAACGTTTGCAGGATCAGTGAAGGTTGATTTTATAATTGAAAGTAAAACAGGATCAGTTACAATAAAATCGTTCATACGCATACCATGGGTGAGTATCATGAGTAACATTTACTTCGGAGCTTAAATAATACAATAATCAATAGTAAATAAACCCGACATCAATAGGGTTGTCAGCATGCTCAGTCAGTACACTTCCCCACCCGCCATGTGCACAAAGACCGCATACATCCCCCATAACATCAAGGCTAAGTAACTAGAATCGTCATAAGGAGTTGCAAGTCCCGCCCATACTGGCGCCATTTTGGTCGAGGTTAGGCGGGTCCAGAGTATAGTTCGAATGCCTCCAATAGCTAGCGGCCGGACCAGAATCCCTTTCGGCAGTTCAAAAAATTCCGTTAACGCCAGCAGAAGGGACAGGCGGCATGAACCGCGACTTAAAGGCGAGGAAGGCAAAATCTTCCCTACCGGGTCACGCTGAGGTCCCACCGGAACTGATCGAGTTGGCAGTCTACAGTGTCTCTTAATAATTCGGACAAAGGCTGGTGTCAGCATGAGAGCGCCACCATCTTGTGACAACGTTGTGGCCACTCCGGAGAGCGGGACAGCAGGCGTATCCCTCCACAGATGCGTTGAATCAGTCTTTCCTTCGGCACCAGATGTGGATAAGGCGGCGGTCGCCCGGGGCAGCGGCATATCCATGGGGGATAGTCGAGCAACAGTGGCAGTTGCCCCCAAGCCCGCGGGAGTCGAGGGCCAACGACTCTCGTAGAATCCTTAAAACTGAGAGGACGTCTTCAAGAGTGGGCTCATGCCCGAGCAGGCAAGCATCCGAGTTCCAAGGTAGCCCAGAGCCTTCCAAATGGACCAGGCCCAAATCCGGGGTGTCGGCCGCCATCTTGAGAGCCCTCCCCCAGCAGCTGCTCTTCACCACAGCCACCGGAGCGGGTCCCCCGGCCAGTCAACGGCGGGGGCTCATTGAGTGGAACGCTAATGGCAGTCTTAGTGCGGGAGAGGAACCTTCACCTGCGGGGGGGCGCGGGGGAGAGGGGGCCGTCCGCGCCGCCTCTCCGCGGGCGCCCCACGCCATCTCCGGGCGCCCCGCGCCATCTCCTGGCGCAGGTATAAAAAATGGCTGGACCAGGCAACAAAGGGGGGAGCCATCAGCAAGGCATCCCCCGCACACAACTTGCTGGACATCACCTCTGGATGATCCGGGGACGGGCCTTGGCGCGTTGGGTTGCCTCCGGCCTATTCGCACAACGGTCCGCCACCGACGCTACCTCGCCGGCTGATGGCTATTGTAGACTTTTTATAGCCCAAAGCCAACTAAAAAGTAGCTCAAAGTAGCCCAACAGGAACAGCGTCAAGCAGACGGCAAATGCATTTGGGTTTGTTGTTGCAGCCGGCTGCCATGTAAATAGTTATATAATAAAAAGTTTTAAATAGTTGTTTAATAAAAAGGTTTAACATGTTACTTTGCTGGAGTGTTGTATATATTTATAATATTTGCATTGGGTTTGTCGTTATTTGGGCGGGGTGGGCGGTGGAGCCGAGCTGTCTTGCAGCCATCATGGCGTCGAGCTCGGTTCTTCTCACTAGTTTCATATTTCTCATGAGGGGTTGTTCCTAATGTTTCTATTTTAGCGGGGTTAAAAAGATCCCATCAGTGGCCTACTGATTTTGTCCGATTCCTTTTGTTTTCCCTAACGATTTTTATGTTATAGTTTGCTAGCACGATACAACGGCTAATCCGTATTTTTATATATATGTCCTTTTTATTAGGGGTGTCCTCCGGTGGAGCCGGATGATCTACCTCTAATAAGCGGTCCGGGCTGAACCAACTACCAACAAACGGGGCGAAGATAGGCATGACGGGTTACAAAGGGGGCAAAAGTCTGCACTACCTATCCTTCACTATCCGCAAAGACTAAACAGAGTATTGCGACTCTGTGCTTATTTGTGAATAGAGAATAACCCAAAGAGAACCAATTCCGAACAATCAATGTGTTCGGATAAACAATCAATCAAATGAGGGATAAAAATAGGCACGACGGATTACAACGGGGGCAAAAACCTGCGTTACCTATCCTTCACTATCTGCAAAGACTAAACAGAGTATTGCGACTCTGTGCTTGTTTGCAAATAGAGAATGATCCAAAGAGAACCAATTCCAAAACAGTAAATGCTTGGATAACAATCAATCAAATGGAGAGGGAAGCAGGCACGACGGATTACAATGGGGGCAAAGGCCTGCGTTACCTACCCTTCACTATCTGCAAAGACTAAACAGAGTATTGCGACTCTGTGCTTGTTTGCAAATAGAGAATCTCTCAGAAACAATCAAATGAGTAATACTAGTATTTTCAAACAATCAAACAATCAATTCGCAATTTGTCGTGTTATACGACCTTACCCGGACCGCATGGACAGTTTCTCGTCTTCCGCTTCCAGCACCTGATCGTCCTTTATTCTCCGTAATTGCTGTGGCACTCCTGATGGTTCCCAGTCAGGACCATAGATCACTCGAGAGAGGTCTGCTCGGAACCAGTGAAGTTCGGATGATCGGCTGCCAGACGAGGGTCTATCGGGCAGGTGCACTTCCCGATTGTTGCAGTCGTTCACTCTGTCGTTGGGACCTCTCCCACTGGATCCACGTGTCGCTGATGGGCCCCACGTTTGGGACGCCAATTGTGAAAAGGTAGGGCCGAATTCGACCAAGAACCCTTCAGTGTTTGCCCGGCGTTAGCCGCCTCTCATACCATTCGAGATTACCAAACAAAAAGGCAGGCGCTGGAGACGGAAGGCAGGAAACAGGAGTTTATTCCGACGGAGCAGAACACGTCAAATCAAACAACAGGGTATCTTCTCGAGGTGCTCTAACCGCATCTCCGAGGCCTGGCCTCTTATACACAGGTTTATGGCTTTATTACATACACTGCATCCGTAATGTTTCTTTGAAGGACAGAAAAGACATCCTCGGAATCCCCGGGCCAGGCCCGTTCCCACAGACATCTACAGTAGAGTTCCCACCCCGATCTCAGCATGTGGTGGTTATCGCGCAGCTGGACATTCTGCTGGGAACGGGGATGTGTGTGATCAGTCGGATCTTCGGGGTGCGAAAGCATTGATTAATCCCCGCTCCTTTGATGTGAGGCGAGGTCCTACTGTAGGGGGCAATAAACTGCATCTGTTGGGCTAGGTGATGGCCTGGGATCAGGCCGGATAATCGGGCAGGGAGGAAGAGGTTATCAAAAGGGCCTGTTCTTTGAATGAGATGAAAGAGTGAGGGGGTTCAGCACGGGATGTGGCTCGGAGACAGGGTTGCGTTAGAGGTGCGCTTATGGCCCAAGCAGGAGAGACCGGGGGCTGTCGGGGCGCGGGGGAATGCTTGCGAGGCCGGGGAGTGAGGGGGAGAGACGCGCAGGCTATTGGCAGTGGGCAGAGAGGCCACGACACACAAAATGGCTGCCACTTACGTGCGTGATGGGACCTAAAAGGGACAAGATGGCGTGGCCACTGTTTCACGATTCTCATTTTACTTTCAACAGTGGCTGTGGTGAACATGAATGAACGCCGCTTATATATACCTAATTTTAGTCATTTTCCACAGTGGTACATATGTAAACCAAATTCAACAACTTTAAAGGCATTGATATTTTATACTCATGAAGCTGTTGGGAAATCACAGAAATAGTGCTTCACTTCCCCAATTGCCTTTTCAAAGTCCCCTGGGTTCTTCTTTCCAGCTGCCATGTTATGCAGCCGAAAAGCACTTTATTGCAAAAAAGCTGGCCACAGACACTAACGTCCGCGTAACCTAACATTGACTAGCCGATATCTAACGCAGGTGGGGCCCATTGGCTTTGCCAATGCTTGTTTAAATGCTCTTGACTGAAACGCACCTTTTAATTTTTAAGACTTTTTATCAAACAGTTTTTAAAAACAATCAATAATGACCACAAGAACCCTAATTCAAGACATCTTGCGAACCAAATACATTAGAAAAGGTGACTAATTAATTGTTTGGGAGGTTTTTGGTACCAAGCTGGGGTGTGAGAGTTTGTTTTTTACATTTTTTAATCAAAATACTGCTTCATTTAAAATGTGATTTTTTTTGTTCACATGGCTCTAAATTAATATGGATTCTTCACAGTCCATTAATGTGACAATAGGGTCCCTATTAATAAAGTGCCCAGAAATGCAACAACGTTTTCTGCACATGTTTGATGATCCATGGCAGTGCTTACTTTGTAAAACACTATGGCCCTCATAATGAACGACATGGGATAGGGGACAGATAATCCCCATCCCTGGCGTTGCCAATATGAAGGCGGGTATGTTTTTCACCAACGCCTACCCATCTCATTAAAAATCTAACAACCACCTGAGTTTGGTTATTGGAATCAGCTGTTTTGCACAATTAGTTTTTTCTCTACAATAGGCTTTGTGGAGAAGGTGCATTCAGTTATTAAGTATACTTAATGAGGAAGTGATAGAGTGTGCAAACCTATATTGCAACCAATCACTACTCACATAGGGCCAGATGTAGGAAGCCTAATACCGGTCGGTAACGGCAGAAATTACCGAATTTCGGCCGTTACCGACCGGTATTAGGCATTTGAGATGTAGGGGCCTAATTTAAGGATTCGGTAATTTACCGAATCAGTAACTTAAGGAATCGGTAAATTACCAAATTCTTAAATACCGATTCGGTAAATTACTGAATCCTTAATGTGTGAGTGTTTTTCACTTGTAAGGATTCGTTATTTACCACCAACTACAAGTTTGTGGTAAATAACGAAAACTGTTAAAAAAGCAATTTTGTGCTTTTTTAACAGTGCCATGTGGCAGACATACATGCCCTTAGGGCATGTATGTGTGTCACATGTGCACCCATGCACTATTCAGGGGTGCAACAGGGTGTCAATGTGACACCCTGCCACCCTTGTAGGTCTTCCCCCTCTAACCGATTCAGTATTTACCGATTAGGTAATTCCCATTCATTCCTATGGGCCTCCAGGCCCCTAGGAATTAATGGGGAATACCGAATCAGTATTTACTGAATTGTACCAATTCGGTAAAAATTACCGAATGAATACCTACATACTATTACCCATTCTAAAATACCAAATCGGTAAAATTCGGTATTTTAGAATCGGTAAATGGTATTTACCTACATCTGGCCCTAAGTTACTCAACATGTGTATGATAACATCAAGGTTAATTCCAATCTTTCACGAATGCTTCAAAGAAGAAGCCAGAATTTAGATATTGTTAATACAATAACTACCTAATTAGGGAATTAATTCATAAGCTAGAAGAATGCTGCTCTTTCTCGAAAGAATTTCAGCTAAATACATTGTAATAAATTATTAGGTAAAGCTGCATTTTATAAAAATTCCTGTGAACTCCAGACTGATTGACATGGATATCTGAAATAGTTTAGACTTTTCTGTTGTTATGGCTCTTTTATATCTAGAAATGATCATCTTCAGACATACCTACTGAAATAATCCAGAGCAGGGTGAGCCGCAGGATAGAGGAAAAGAATAATAATAACATCTGTTTATGTTTTATTTAAATCTTGGAGAGAAGTGCGAAATAAAAAAAAGGAATTAGAATGCAGGAAGAGGCATCAAAGTACATCAACAAATTTGAAAGAAAATGAAAGTAAAGTACATCGGTTTATAGGTAACATTTAACACATACTTGACTCCTGGAGGACCTTGACAAGGTGCCAAGAGTACACAGCAATGGCTCGCCCTCGATGGGCAAGCTATTCTGATTCCTCCTGCCCCAATTTGTTGCAGTATCTAACCTGATGTAGCCCTACAAGGTTGAAGGATTTAGAGCTCTGAATAAAATGACCAAGGTGAAGGGCGATAACTGTAAAAGATGGGGACGGTGCCCCAGTGAGGAAGCGACCTCAGCTACTATTTACAAGTTCATCCCTCTTTGAGTTTTTAGCAGTTGTATGTCAGAATATTGTTTACACAAATATTGCCTGACAAAAATATAATATCCTAAACATTGTTTACAAAAAGATCATCCTATTTGGTGTAGAGTTTTCTTTGCACATTGGAACTTGTGGCACATTTCTATTGCTTATAAAACCCACATACCAAATGGGCGGAAGAATCCAGGAGTGGAAGACCAATTAAAGTTGGGCATGGCAAAGCTAAGCACTGCTGATTTCACTGTAGCACAGCATTGTGCCCTGAGAAGACTGTTACAAAGTAAATACCTCTCAGGAGTCCAGGTAATTATTCCATGAAGTAAATTTATCCAGATTGAGGTACATAGGTGGTAGGTAGGTAGTACAGGGTAGAAGGTAGGCCAAGATGTAGATGGTATGAAGGCTCCACCAGGAGCTGTTTCCCTCAGCTCAGCCTGGAGTCAACTGTCACACAGCAGTCACAGCACATTCTATGACATAAATGAACATTCTAAGTGTTCCGAGGCTGAACAAGAAATGAAGACAGGGTGGAAAGAAGGAAGAGGAGGAAAGACCTTATAACAAAGACATAGCTAAATTTTAACATCATGCAGAAGGCCAACTTATAAAGCCTCCATCCTTATATGGGTCGTAGAGAAACTGGTAACAGTGGAGCTCCACAACCATCTAGGTATGAAGCAAAAACGAGTAAACAGTAGTTTCACTTTTATCCCAACAGGAGAAGAGAAGCAGTCTACCACACATCCCTGCTGATCCTCATGGTGAAAGCACACCCTGTCCCATTTATGGTAGATATTGTAGTATCTGTCAAGACTCTTAACCACTCTGCTCTCTTAGTTTGGCAGATGTGGCCAGATGGCAGAAAGAACAGGACTACAATTTAGATCAATTTTGAAAGACAGATGTGTCAGAATATGTATAGAAGATGTGTAACCATTCCATCTGCAGTTAGTTGCAGGGCACCCCAGGACTCATGCTTGTCCAAAGGCCATCTAAACATCTCTATTCAACCCCTTCTTGATTTTCTTTGTCGGTAAATATCACATTTCATAGCTATGCTGATATAACCCAAGTGGTGTTCCATCAAACCAGAAATCAGGAATTGGATCTGGGTAAAATCAACATCTTTATCATGAACCAGAAGTTAATGTCTCTCACGACAGCGAATGGTTTTACTTGATTACTCTCCAACCAATGCCATGACCTTTCTGTAACTATCACCTAAATTGCCCATGCCCTTTCTGTACCGCTTTTGGCCGCCATAAGTGTGGCAGGGTATGCTCAGACGTGAGTCCCTTGCTCACTTTGCCACTGGATTCAAGCAACCCGGGCTGAAGATGGCTGGAATGCCAGAAACCGGTCCTCGGAAGCTTGTTTCCGGTCCAGGAAAGACATGGCTTGGCAGTTCGGGCTGGACTGTTCCCATGAGGCACAGGGTCAGACTGATTTGCATATAGGCTAGTCTGAACTGGGGTGGCAGAGTGGGCTAAAGAACGGTGATGGATTAAACCCAGATCTTTTGACTGGGTGTGAGTGTTTGATTGATTCAGATGCTCCGTCCATCACCACCCCCTTTTGTACCGCTTAAGTATAGTCACATCACTCGAAGTCTTAAAATGATGTACTGGACGGGTAGAGAAAATGATTACATTTTAGCCCTAATAATAGTAAACAAGTCTTTGTACATCTCAGAGTCCATCTGACTAAGCAGAACATGTTACTTCTACATGCTCTTGGCAGTATTCTTAGTTGCTGCAACATATGCCTTGTAAGACCTCACACAATTCAGTGGACAAGGTGAGGTGATTGAGATTTTCCCTCAACGACAAACATTATGTGGAACGCACTGGCACCTTAGGCTTAGGAAACTGCGGGGGCCGGAGGGAAATGAAACAAAATACACTTAACCTAGCTGTCCGGCCGCCGCCTTGCCTCTGTCCTCTTAGTCCTGTCTCCAATGGCAGCAGGAAGCACCGAGGCTCCCAGGCTCCCCATAGCTAATCACAACGCTGCAATGCAGCGTTGTAATTGGTCTGAGATCCGAACCACGGCGCGCAGATGGGGACTGGGAGGCTTTGCATGCTCCTCGCCAGGCTGTGTAAAGCCTGATGGGGAAGATGCAAGTGTGCAGGACTGTTTGGCTGGCCCAAGAGGGCCGGCCAAGCAGTAATGGGCACTTAAGGAGTGTAAACCACTTCATCCCCTGATCTGGCCAGCCCCGCCCCACCCCGACAGCCAAAACTACAATGATAATAACAATACCTTATTATCATTTTATTTTTCCTTTTGAGCAGTGGGGCAACGCTCCTCTGCCTTAGCTGAGGAGTCGCCACTGAAGGTAGAGGCAGCTCACTCAGTTTACTGTTTCAAATACTGTGATTAAACAAACTATCAGGACCCTGCCGTGCACCTAGACCGCTGATTGCTGTGATTAGTCTCAGTACAGGGTGACAATGCACTTTCATGCGGTCTCGTAGTGGGCGAGTTGGAGAACAGGATTTGAACTGATGACCTGTTCTATTGCTGCTAGCATAACGACTAGAGCGCCACTTTCCTCGTGAAGGGGAGCAGCCTGCAGAGAGGGTGTGTTTAAGCATTAGATAACAGCTTGTCTTGCAGACAACACTTTCCTGGGATCAGAGAGAGAAAACAATACATTTTGAGAGTGTCTGAGTGATGGGAATGTCAGCGTTTGATGTGTGTGACTTCAGCTGCAGTTTTCAGGGGTCAGAGGAATAAACTTATGAAAGTGGGTGGAGCTGAAGACACTTACCTTGAATTCCAACAGTAGACAAGCCTCTTTCATTGCCTGGGGGTGGTAAAGGCTCTCCTCTGAGACTGAAGTTATGTTTACCAGGTTCCCCTGTGTTTTTTAAGTCCTTAAGTGAGGGTATATAATCATCCTAGTGACCGTGAAAAAACTTTCTGTGATGCTAGGCGCTGACTGTTCACACTGGTTCTTTGATGTTTACCCAGTCAATGCACCTTTGATTGATGTGCGGCAGCGACCCGCGCTCCCGCTTGATTGCATTAGTGCAGAACTTGGTGAGCTGCAATTTTGTTTTTCCAAACAAGAGCTGCTGGAATTATTGATTTAAAGCTCAGAGCAGTCGACTTATCTGAGCCCCTTCGGCTGCTTCTTTTGCAGCTTTCATGATCGTGTATTACATTACACTCCAGTGGAAGAGAACCTGAAGGTAAGCCACAGGAATTCCCAGTGAAACCGTGCCAACAATCTAGCTCTTTCTCTCTCTATTACAAATCTCCTCTGTATAACAGGAAAATAATGCAAAAGAAATATGCTTCTGTGGGTGGTATATTGAAGTATAGATTCAGAGTTCTCAAATTACCTCCTGGCGGGCGTCTTGGTTCATTGCAACCACAAGGCATTTGTAGGCATGTGCCTTGTGTATGATACCGTACAGGTCACTGGATTGCCCATAAGAGCATCATGTCTGGCCCCACTGCCAGTAGGTAAGGCTGCAAAATGTCACTTTGCCTACTGTGCCAACAATCCTAGCATCAGCTAATGTATGTCACCTTTAACCAGCCCAGAGTTCATATCTAGCAACACTTTGTATGCATTGATTTATAAGCTCATTGAACTAATGGTGAAATCAAAGCTACAAGCTGA
This sequence comes from Lissotriton helveticus, assembly GCF_964261635.1. Taxonomy (NCBI): domain Eukaryota; kingdom Metazoa; phylum Chordata; class Amphibia; order Caudata; family Salamandridae; genus Lissotriton; species Lissotriton helveticus. The sequence goes on from NC_136067.1 coordinate 1,868,718,406, forward strand.
AACATGCAAAAGTATTTTTTACTAAGAAGTCAGGACTGGTTGAGGTGCCACACATGTCAAGAGTCCACTTGGCGTGCATTGACTTCCTCCTCCAGTGCCCCGCTCTACCACCAAGAGAAAAAGCCATCCACAAAGATACATACCTGAGGGCCTTATTTGGAGTTTGGCAGTCTGATGGACCACCAGCCCATGGTGGCTGTGCGGCTACCGCTGTACCAGTGGTCCAACCGTCCTATAAGAAGTTGGGCGGTCGGACCACCATGGGACCGCTGTTACTTCCAGGGATCCGCAATCCCTGGCAGTCTTTAAGTGGTCTAAGGCCCCTATATGCTGCCAGTGCTGCTTCAGCACCACTAATCATATTAGAAGTTTCCTTACTGCCACAGTTTACATGGCGGTGAGCCCACCATGAAGTGTGGCAGTGAGGACACAAAGGGGGCCCTATAGGGCCCCCTGGTGCCTCTGCACCAGGGGATGCATGCTGGGGGCACAGGGTGTGCCCCCTTTCTGCATGCACTCCCAGTTCCTGCAGGGCATGCCCTGCAAGAACGTGCAATGGTGTTCCCATTGTGGTGCAATGATAAGGCTCACATGTGAGCCTTTGCACTTCACTGCCCTGGGCCAGCTGCCGCAGGATAGCCCAGCGTGGATTCCAGTCGGAATCCAGCGGGCGGTCGCATTATGGCTTTGGCAGTGTGGCAGAGGGGTGCTGGCATGGTGGCCTGCTGCCACACTGCCAAAGTCATAATAAGGCCCTTAATACTTAAATCCATATTGTGAATTGGAAAAGTGAAACTACAGGACCTAGAATTCATACTATTACTAGCTTTAAAGCCATAAATGGCTCAATGTGTCATACACAACTTGGATTCAACTAGTAGCCATGCTAATTACTACAGAGTTTGACAGTTCCTGAGTAGGATATTCAGAGTGTGGATGCTTGTAATTGAAATGCAAACAGCATGCTCCCAATAGCAGAAATTACTACAATATAAAGAGGTATATGTTCCACAATACACATTTTAACATGGAAGCGGGCAGTGGTACAGCTACGTACCTGCTGACCATGCCATAAGACGATGGTTGTTTTCAGTCACTTCTGCAGTTTTAATCAACAGCACTTTGGGCCAGATGTAGGTAATTCCGATGTACCTACTGATTCGGTATTTAAGAGTAGGTCAATTGGAAGTAGGCAGATGTAGGTAATTTTTATTTTTCAATTACCGAATCTGTACGATTTGGTATTTACCGATTCTGTAAATACCGATTCGGTATTTACAGAATCGGTAAATACCGAATCCTGGCAGGGGGAACGGGGTGTCACTTTGACACCCTGTAGCACCCCAATTGCACGCTTGTGTGCCATGTGGCACACATACATGCCCTAAGGGCATGTCTGTGTGTCACATGGCATGGGCATACATGCCCTAAGGGCATGTCTGTGTGTCACATGGCATGGGCGTACATGCACAGATGTGCATGTACACTGAAATTCAGTATTTTACCACCCAATAGGATTGGGTGGTAAAATAAGAAATACTAAGGGCCTGTGGCACTGCAAACTGTGCACCTACATATGGATTAACAGAATCGGTATATTTACCGATTCGGAAAAATACCGAAGTGGTAAATTTACCGAATCGGTAAATATACCGATTCTGTAAATTCGGAGCCACCTACATGTCAAAAGCCAAATACCGGTCGGTAACGGCCGAAATCGGCCGTTACCGACCGGTATTTGGCTACCTACATCTGGCCCCAAGACTTGTGATCAAACAGTAGCCAACAAGCAGAATGCAGGTGTCTAAAAACATTACTGGCAGATCATGTCACACACGAAAAGAGGCCAGTTGACAGCTGTACAAGTATTACTAATATACTAAGTGATGTACTGAATGTGTGCTAAAACTCAATGCTATGCTGGAAGAACATGCAAGCTAATGAATATATGTGGCATACACATTTTTGATGGCTTCGTTTTATGATGAAACCCAGTTTGCTGTAGTTAAGGTTCACTCAAGTAAAGGACTGCCTTTTGAGCCCTGATTTTTTTTGACTTTTGGCACTTGTAGAGCAAAAGTAAATTGGGATAAGGATAAAAAGTATGCATTAGAAGTAAAGAGCAAAAATTCCCTCGGTGTGAACTGCTCACACCTGACATATGAGAACCTTCGATCTCTTTCGAAACACCTATACACTGTCTTTACTAACATAACATACGTTGGTCTTGGCCCTTTTTGCAGGGTCATCCCAGAATGTTTTGCCTTCCTCCCGTATTTTTTCTGACCAGTTGTTGCTTTTATGACTCTGGGCACCTTACCACTGCTGATCAGTGCTGAAGTGAATGTGCTCTCTCTTGTAAACTTGGTAAGATTGGTCCACATCTGTTTGAAATATTTAATTTATCTGTAAGTCCCTTGTACAGTGGTATCCCATATACCCAGGGCCTGTACATTTTAATGCTACTAGTGGGTTTGCAGAGCTGCTTGCGCCAACCAACAAAGTAGCCTTTCTAACCTATCTCAGGCCTCTGCCCCTTCAGGGCCTGCGGATGCAGTTTACTGCCGCAGTGACGTGGCATGCAAAGTGGTTTAAGTGTCTGAAACTCCCCTTTTACTACATATAAGTCACCCGTAAGGTAGGCCCTAGCTAGTCCTATGGGCAGGGTGGTGTGTAGTTAAAAGGTAGGACATGTGCCTTAACTGTGTGGCATGTCCTGGTAGTAACACTGCTGTGAGGCTGCCCATAGGTTTGCATTGGGGATTCCTTGATATGTGCTTCAGTGGTAATGGCTGATATGAGAGTGGTAGCGTGACCATGTTTGGTATGTTTGGAATTGTAGTGATAAATCCTGCTTACTGGTGAAAGAAAATTTGTCATGACTATTTTAGAAATGCCACTTTATAGAAGTGGGCATTTCTGTGTGCATATGTGTCTTTGTGCCCTGCCTGGATGAGGAGAGACAGAGAGTGAGAGAGAGAGATAGAGAGATGGAGAGAGAGAGAGAGAGAGAGAGAGAGAGAATAGAGAGAGAGAAGAGAGAGAGAGAAGAGAGAGAGAGAGAGAGAGAGAGAGAGAGAGAGAGACCTTGGCTGTGCCTACTTTCTCCATTATGTCTCTTCCCCCTGTGGTGTGTCTGGGGCCAGGGCTTGAAATGTGAATGGGGGTGTTGTGCACTTCCATACAGTGTTTGAAGTGCCCCCAGAACAAAGTAATTCAGACTATAAGTACAGGGGCTGTAACCCCATGAAAACAGACACTGTGTGGGACATGGAACCAGCCGCTGCTGGCCCTCCAGACTACACCTGACCAGAAGGAACTGTTAGGCATCCAGGCGGAACCGCCATAGGACTGTCTTGCTTTTGTGCTGACCAGTAACCTATGGGTCTACAAGAAGGACTGCCACTCTTTTCTGCAACTACCCTGATGTGCTGGCCTGCTGCCTAATTCTGCTTGGTACCACCCCAGTTGTCGTCCATGGACTGGGTAGGGTAACCCTCCCTCTTTGCTAGCAGTGTGTAGTTAGCGCTTTGGGAAAGGGTGCTCTTTGTTATCTTGCAGCGTGTGTAGGGCTGCATTTTCCCCCGCTCAGGTTGAGCAAGGGGAGGGGAGAGCTACAGCAACAGAAGCTCTCTCCCTCTTGTGTTCTTGCATCGTTGTTGGCTTGTTGCAGCTGGGGCTTTGCTACGTGGCCCGGGCTGCCAAACAGTGCAGAGACAGTGAGGAATCCCAGTCTGGGAAGTCCTCTGTGTTGCCCAGCAATGCCCACGTCACAGAGGGGCAGGTCCCAGCCATGGTAGAGGGCTGGCCGACGAGAGCGGAGCCGATGGAGTCTGCGCTCCATGTTCTGCCGGCCACCACATCCTTTAAGAAATGGAGGGGTTGCACCGCATGGTTGTGGGCAGCCACGGCTCAAAGAGCCAGGGCAGAAGGCTCTGGTCCAATGGAGGTTTTGCCCTCCACAGAGCTCGGGGTGCTAGAGTCGAGGCAGTCTCCTCAAGAGGAAGCCCGTGCTGCATCAGCTGAGACGACAGGTCAGTGGAGGTTGGAGATCGGGGAAGGTCTCCCGTGAGGGTGTTGGTCCGACAATGGGCCAGAGTGGCCTTGAGCAACTTACAAGTGTTTACTTGCTTGCACTCAATTGCAATGTTATGACAGTGGCCCAATTGGCCAAATGATTTATGAACCTATGTGAAAACTAGAAAAACGCCCTAGAGGCCCAGTAATTTATGGGATTGTGGTCCAATATGTTTTTTTGTGGTGTGCCTAGTGTGTCACTGGTGTGAGTATATGGTGCGCAAATGCTTTACACATTGCCTCTGGGATAAGCCTGAATGCTCTGCCAAGCTACCAAGAGTGTGAGCAGGGGTTATCCTGGGTGTGTTACACCCTTGCCATGACTAGAGTAGTGGATTTTGCCTGTCTTAGGGGCACACCCTAGCCAACCAAGAACCCAATTTCTAACAACATATGTTTACAATGGTAGGACATTAGGTACGTTTTTGAATATTACTATTTTGCTTCCTATTTCTGAGACTGGTATGGAAAAAAATGATTCCTAGAAGAACATAACCTGGGTGGCCATGTTCCACCCCATGCTGACTTTTTAATTAAGGATTTGCATAAATGAAGCTTGAACAGAACATGAGAGAGCTGTCATTTACTCTCATGTATGCAACAAGGTTCCAAGGCAATAAAGATGGAACAGGAATACTTCCTCAACAACTCATTAATAGTCTCATTACTCATCCCTCAACTGCACCATCACACTCACAACCAGAAATTCAAAAGTATACCGTTGACTAAGTAAGCATTGCCAGCTAACAGGAGCCCACACTCCCTTTATTTATTTAGAAAGTTTTTTATAGTGTGAACATGACCCTTGCGGGTATCAGAGCACTTTACAATAGATCAAAGATAAATAAAAATCAATAGTAACAAAAGTAAAAAACAATAAAGGATAGGCATCACTCCTGATAAGGGGCGGTGTCAAACAATGTCAGGAGCAATAGATCAATAACATAAAAAAATTATAGATCACATGGGGAACAGAAAATAATGTACCAAACCAAGCCACACACTCATGCATGCAACATGGTATCAAAAGTATATGGTTGACAAAAAAAGTCATGCCAACAGCACAGATGCTTCAGGTTGGACAGTGGAGAACCACTTTTGTCAAAATAAGTATACGTAAAAGTCATGTATTTGACATCGCATAGTGATTTTCGGGGGCTGATGTGAGGAATGAGTAGATGTTTGTCATTGATAACTAAATATTCAATGTCAGTGCTGATTGGTCACTCGGGAAAATATGTGCACTGATTGACTTCATGTTCTTAGGTACTTGGGCTATTCTTGGAAGTCTTTAGAGTAAACTAGAGCATGGAGTTCTCTCTTCATTGGAGCAGTAGGTGCTTTAATGGTGATTGCAAGTGATGTTATATTACTATAACATGGTTTTAATATTAGCTTGCAAAGATATCATATCGACTACCAACATATTATTAAGGTAACTAGATGTGAAATTCAGAAAATCTAGAGTCCCCTGTATAAGTTTAACTTGCACTATGTTGGTGGTAAATATCATAAATGCAATATCTTTGCAAATTAATATTAAATACACAGTATTGTGGCATACATCCGTCCAATGCATGTGTATAAATCTGTGGCTTAACAGTTCATAGCTGTGATATTGTCTGTAGATTAATCTAATTGCATCATACTCCATTGATTTGATTGCACTATTGGCTGCAATCGTCATTTGTCACGTCTACTGCATTTTTGTGTTCTTTGTTCGTAACACATCCTTGTTTTTCTCCAATATGTGTCTGCTCCACCCTTTTATTTTGAGTAATCTGTAAATGTAAATGTAAATTGATACTTGTATAGCGCACTATTCACCCGCAAGGGTCTCAAGGCGCTTGTACGAATACCGCTGTGGAACCCATCCTGGCTTTCCCTGTGAGGTGTCCACTCCTGGGCACCCCCAAGGTGGAGGCCAGGCATCCTTAGCGTTGTGGGGGCCGTTGTGGAGATTAAGCAAGCTATTGCCCAGAGTTGCAGCGTGGGACTCCATGATTGGAATAGGCACCGAGGCGAGAATTATCAGGTCCGTGGAATTTTGAGCCCAAGACCCGCCAAAGCGGGGAATTGAACCCTGGTACCGGGCTAGACCTCTGCATCAGGGTCTGCCGCTCTAACCATTGAGCCACACTTCTCCTCATGGCAAGTGTTTGTTTTTTGTTGGGTAGATTGTAAACGCGTGATTTCTACAGGTTTAGATTATTCAGCTGGGGCTGTGCCAAGCAGGTGTTTGGTATTTTTCTAGGTATTATTGGTTGCTCAATTGTAGCCTTCAATTTCCTCTTGGCAGTCAAATCTGAAAGATGTGTTATTTTTCTGGGAATTATGGTCCCAGTGTGGCTGGTAATTACTGTATAATCCACAACTTTTGCCTCGCTTGTTCAAAATGATTGTGCTTTCTCTATGCAGTTTCAGTACATTGTGGAACTTGGCCCTAGCAATTCTATGATCACATTTTGCCGCTGTATTCAGCTTTGCTGGATATAACTTTATGATTGGAGTAATCCAGAACTTTATCAAATTTTGAGTTTTTTGTAGATAATACATCACCCTCATTTTAAGTATTCTGAAGTTAAGATAAGGAATTATCTGTCATTATGCTTTAAACATGCCTATAGACCTGGGATCTAATGACATTGGACTGAAAAAAATGTAATTTTGAGCAAATCACTTCATCTCACTATGCCTTAAATGTAAATATATTTCATGTAATCTATGTTAATGTAATGTAAATTTGGAAACTGATCCTAACAAGAAAACCCTGTTGCAATAACACTATTCCCTGAAAAGCATTCTGATGTTTAGATCCAAATCTGGATGATGTCATAAACTTAAAACAAATTAGGGAAAGAAACGATCCCACACTAGTGACCTCATTTGAAGTTTGCCATTCAACTGACAGAAGAAGCCATCCTAATGACTAGGCTGACTGAAAGCCTGAAACAAAAGGAAATCCGGGTATTGCGGGCACTTGATGCAATTTGTTTCACCCATGTTCTTCTTATTAGTTCATATTTCTTTTTAGGTTTGGCAATGGAAAAGATCTTTTGAATTTACTAAAATTATGTATATAAAATGCACTCATTTATTGGGGCTTTCAGCCAGGTCTTTTCATTTGTTGGCTGCGTCATTCGTATTTTTCTTTCTCCCACTTCAGCAAACAGCATGGGGCAGTGGGTCAGCCTACTCCAGCCATTGGCTAAGTTCCCTGTAAATGACAGCATTCTGGTCATTCACAAGGATGACATTCACACATAAGGTAGTTTCCTAGTGCTAGGGACTACTATGGCAATGTGTGTATTTTGAGAACAAAACATATTTTTGCTTTTAGACAGTTTTTAGGTCAAGCCTGAGTCAGCGCGCATGCGCTGCTGAGCGAGACTGCTGTAGTGGAGTATGGAAGAGAAACCCCGCCCACTCTCCACCCATATTTGTCATTGGCTTGTGTCAGTGTCCTTGCTAAATGCTGGCTTCTGATTCCTTAATAGGCATGTAAGTCCCTCCTTAGTACCGCCTTGTCCTCCTTCATAATCTCCCATGACTACTAGCCCCTTTACTTCGGTTGTTCCATGGTACGTGTTATTTAGTTGTATAAGCACTGTTTGCTTTAATGAGCTTCTCTCACTGCCGGCATGACGTGCTCTGCTTACATTCAGCGTGCCATGCAATGCAAAAGGTGTTGCATTTAAATGTGAGACCTTTTCCGTTGCAAATATTTTTGATAGCACTCCCACCATTCCCTACCGATACCTTACGCCCACTCCCCTGGCAATGGGCAGCACAATTATTTTATGCTAAGGTTTCAAGCCAAGTCTTCCAGTTGTCAGACCACCCATCATCTGCCGGCCTATCCTGTGGCAGGAATTCATTGCTGTTGGCAGGCAGGGTAAATTAAACTTTGCCTAGCCAGAGGTCTGAAAACATTGCTGCCTACACCTTTTTGGCTAGCTTTCTTGCGACAGCCAGCCACAAATGCACACTTTAAACCTCTTAACCCAGCTGTCTCAAGACAGCTGGGCTTAGATTAAGGCAGGTCTCTAGTGCAATATGGAGCGTCAAGTGAGGCCACTCCCTCCATTCAGGGTGCTGCTCACATGCTGCATGTGGTACAAAAGGGGGTGGTGATGGACGGAGCATCTGAACCAATCAAACACTCACACCCAGTCAACAGATCTGGGTTTAATCCATCACCGTTCTTTAGCCCACTCTGCCACCCCAGTTCAGAGTGTTTGATTGGTTCAGATGCTCCGTCCATCACCACCCCCTTTTTGTACCACATGTTGCATGTGAGCAGCACCAGGATTGGGCAAGAGAGTTCCAACATCCAGTTCGAGTTCCTGCAAAGAAGAGGTCCGGAGTGAGGACAATGCGTTAGGTAAGTTTTATTTATTTTTTATAATATTTTGCCTGTGCTCCCCCACCCCCCAGTCTCCCCATAGATGCCAGACCCACTGGGTTCATCAATTTGATTTGAAAATGTTTGTCCACCGTGAAGTACTCTCCCCATTCCCCTTTAAGGCTCTATGCTTTTAATTCCATGGAGACCAAAATAGCTTTCTCTGTCAGGTTGTCCGCTAAGAAATTCGATGCCATTTTCCATACTGTCAGAAGTTTTACTACTGCAGATGGTTTGAACAAATTGAGGCGAATTTACGAAATCAAGACGAGCTGATGTTGTGCATAGGTTACACTCTAATAAGTGTAAATCACACTCATTTAAGCTCACAAAAATCTACTTGTATATCAATCACTCAATCAATCATATCATTTATATAGCGCACTACTCACCCGGAGGGTCTCAAGGCGCTGGGGGGAGGGGGTCCGCTACTGTTCGAACAGCCAGGTCTTGAGCTGCTTCCTGAAGGCGAGGTGGTCTTGGGTCAGGCGGAGGTGGGTCGGAAGCGAGTTCCAAGTCTTGGCGGCCAGGTAGGAGAAGGACCTTCCTCCTGTGGTGGTTCTTCGGATGCGGGGGACGGCGGCGAGGGCGTGGCTGGTCTATCGGAGCTGGCGCGTGGGAGCGTAGAAGTTGAGACGGCTGTTGAGGTATCCTGGGCCTTGGTTGTGTAGGGCTTTGTGTGCGTGGGTGAGGAGACGGAAGGTGATTCTCTTGTTGACCGGGAGCCAGTGCAGGTCTCTCAGGTGTCCGGAGATGTGGCTGCGGCGGGGGATGTCCAGGATGAGTCGTGCTGAGGTGTTCTGGATCCGCTGGAGTCTCTTCTGGAGTTTGGCGGTGGTTCCGGCGTAGAGGGAGTTGCCGTAGTCCAGACGGCTGGTGACGAGGGCCTGGGTGACCGTCTTCCTAGTCTCGGTGGGGATCCATCGGAAGATCTTGCGTAGCATGTGCAGGATGTTGAAGCACGACGAGGGGACGGCATTGACTTGTCTGGTCATGGAGAGGGATGAGTCCAGGATGAAGCCCAGGTTACGTGCGTGGTCTGTGGGTTTGCGTGCGCTGCCCAGGGCGGTGGGCCACCAGGAGTCATCCCAGGCGCAGGGTGCGGATCCCAGGATGAGGACTTCCGTCTTGTCCGAGTTCAGTTTCAGGCGACTGTTCATAATCCACTTGGCAACGTCTGTCATCCCTTCGGATATGTGGAATGAATGTCAGAAAAACATCATTAGGTCACTATTTACAAAACACTGTTTAACTGAACATATCTATGCATATTTTACACCCAAAGGTTTTGAGCTAAAAATATATATATAAATAATAACAACCTTTGAAATTGCTTTTCCTTTTCCCTTTAAAATTATTTTCGCAACATGTATTTTCTAGCTATCTGCCCCCCTTTTACCCACATAAAACAATATTTCCTTTCTCACACTTCCAGCAGAATTTGCTTCTGGAGATCAGGGGACAAATATTTACTAATGTTTGTAAATAGTCACTAAGTTAAGGCTGAATGGGTGTTTCCCTCATTTTAATGGAATTTGCCTCACATCCCCTCCTCTGCCACAACCATTGGGAAGCCCAAGAATGTGAAGGTGTTTATGTGTGTGTGTGTGTGTGTGTTTGTTTATGTGTGTAATCTATGGATGAGTAAGTTACACCTATGTACACGTCACTGACTTTTACACATTTCTGAATCATGCATAAGTGTGACTTGCATAGTATGCAACATTTTTCAGGCATACATCCATGTTACACCTGAAAGTGTACTTTTAAGTCATGCATCTAGTTTTATGAACCGACATGCCTAGTCACACTCTTTGGATTGTGAACTCCTCTCCGCTTTATTACTGTCTATAGCACCTTGAAACAGTCCTGCCTGCAGTTAAAAAACAAATAAACTTACCAAACCAAAAACGTTTAAGAGAATGAATTGTAAGATTGGTTAGCATCAATTCTGTTATCTTATGATTATTTGAGGAGCGTGCATGTCTCTCTGTAAGGTAACCAAGTGCTAGAGCAAAATGAGGGAACTAGCTGCCTGAGCCTGTGCTCTATCTAAAGAGCCATGCTTTAGTCTCTTGAGGAATCCAAAGATTGAGGAGGCGGCTGTGATGTCCATGGTGCGATTGCTCCAGGCTTTGGGGCAAGGAAAGTACAACCACTGGCTTTGCAAAAGCCAAGAATGTGTGCAAGCAGGAGGCCAGTCGAGCAGAGAGGTGTCTGGTCAGGAGGGAGGGAGGCAGCTGTTGAGGGAGGAGTGACCTAGATTGTATGGGGCTTCGTATGTGTATGTGAGGAGTTTGAAGAGTGCACATTTTTAGTTAGGGGACCAAAGGAAATCTCTGAGCTGCTAGGTGATGTGTGTGCAGAGTGGCAGTCTGAGTGTGAGTCTGGCTGATTCTTTTTGCATGCTCTGAAGTCTTCTGGTTAGTTGGGCAGGGATGTCGACATAGAGAACAATGCGGTAGTCCGGTTTTCTGCTGATGAGGAAGGAGTTACGAATAGCACGCTGAACCGACTTCAAGTAGTTCAGAACTCCGCGGCCAGAATACTTCTCAATCTCCCAGGACGCACGAGTATGACAGAACATCTAAAAAAACTGCACTGGCTGAGAGTGGCTAGCAGAGTAAAGTTCAAAGCACTGTGCTATATGTATAAAATCAGCTCAGGGGCAGCCCCGGAGTATCTTTGTAAAATGGTACAGAAATATCTACCCTCGTGGAACTTACGCTCAATGAACCAGGCGAAATTCATTGTTCCCAGGGTAAAAAGAGCTCGACTGGGCGGCCGTTCCTTTGCCTATATGGCACCTGTACTGTGGAATTCACTCCCCCTTCAACTACGGCTAGAACCCTGTTATCTACGCTTTCGCAAGGGAGTGAAATCATGGCAGTTTGATCAATAATTGTCCCCTGCTTTCTTGTCAGTAATACAGATCCATGGTGCCGGGAAACCCTCAGGGTAGCTGTTGCGCCATACAAATGCAATAAATAATAATGAGGGCCTAGATGATGGTTCAGCGTGTACTGATCAGGAGCCACTTGAAGATTTGTTTGAGGATATTAAGGGTGTGGACACAGGTGATTGTGTTGACTTGGTTGGCCCTCGAGAGTTAGCTCTCCACCACTATTCCTAGGTTCTTGGCTTGGATTGCTGGGCAGGATGTTGGCCTGAGATATGCTGGCCACCAGTTGGAGTTCCATAGTGAGGTGTTCTTCCTGAAGAGTACCACTTCCGTTATGTCAGTCAGTGACCTTACATTAAGCTTGACATGCTCATACCACATATCCATAGCTTTATGTGGTTCACATTTGTGTATATCTCTATTTTTATTGATGCATTACATTTTAATTTCCAAATGCTATACAGGACCAATTTAGAGGAGCTAGATAAATATATGGCTTCATATATACGTCTTAAAGTATTGCTCTATAATTGTGTTGACCTTTAAATATCTGTATGTTGGTTTTCAGCAGACGGACGAAAATATTTTCATGAAAAGATGTTTTCTATGTTAATTTGTTTCTAGAGCCAAGATGTAATTATTGAGGTATTTTTGGGACCAAAATATAACAAATATGTTTGTGCTTATACCTCACAGGTTTTAACGTCCAAAGGTTTAGCGTCACCTACACAACGCTACATTGATAGCAAAGTGGTGAAAACGCGAGCTGAGGGTGAATGGCTCTCTTTCGATGTCACAGAAGCCATCAAGGAGTGGCTCCATCACAGAGGTACACAGGACTATTTCCTCCCACAGGCTTATATGCATCTTATCTGTAGATTCTCCTCAAATTGAAGTGCTGGCACACAGATCACAGTGCTTGATAGTCTCATGGTTTGGAATTTAGCTCCAGCATTGAACCACCGGGAGAACAGTGGCTGTCATTCTACATTATTATGTTAAGCTGATGTTTTAATATGATGAACCATTAATCAAGACATCTGGTGTACTGCATGCAGCATTGATTTGAAGTTCAAAATCAACTTAGTTAATTAACAGGAAGTGAGATGAAGTCAAAAAAATGTATGTTGAGCCTAACTTAAAATAGATAAAATGAGAAAGAAGTAACAATTTTATCTGAACCACACTTTCATGCTCCTTAGGCTGACATTGCACAGTATAACTCTTGTTTAGGTAATGATTTAACCTCTTTTCTGTAACATGTCCCCCATGTTATACATATTTTAACACATTGCTAGATAAATAGTAAAATAAAAAATGATTTTACTTTTGCAACATTGTGACATTTGCCAGCACTACACAATGTGGCTGGACTTTAATATACTGTGTGCCATTAAGGGCCTTCTATACAGCCGATCTGCAGTCTAAACAGTGCCACTTTAACAGGGGGATAAGAGAGTTCAGCATAGTTAGAGCCTAGATGGGAAGACTGCCTTTCAGAAGCTTCTACTGTGGCATGTTCATTGCTAAGAGAGCAATAGAGGGTGCAGTGCAACATAGCTGCCTATATGGAACATGTGGCTTCACAAAAGTACCAATTTATAAAATACAAAAATAAAATCAATGGCCACATATTTGTTTGTCAAGGTGCCTCTTCTTTGACATATAGTTGTGCATCTAGCCACTTACATTTGTTATTTTTCAGCATAAGATTCTATGGTAGTTTTCCCACTTAAAGTTGGTGCTATTTTCCTAAGACCTATAAGCATTGATGCTGGAAAACAAGAACTGAGGGGATTAGTGGCCTGCAGCACTAATTTTGCCACCCACTTAAGTAGCCTTTGAAACATGTCGCAGGCCAGCCATTACAGCCTGTTTGTGCAGTTTAAAGCTGCCATTTTGACCTAGTAAAATAAACCTTCAGCCAGGCCTAAACCTTCCTTTTTAATACATATACATCATGCCTAGGGTAGGCCCTAAACAGCCCATAGGGCAGAGTTCAATGTATTTAAAAAGTTGGACATGTACTTTTAACTTTTACATGCCCTGGTAGTTAAAAGCTCTTAAATTCGTTTTTCACTACTGCAAGGCCTACCTCTCCCCTTAGGCTAACATTGTGCTACATTATTATATTTATTAAGTGATAACTTTTACTTGAGAGCAGGTGGGAATGTCGAGTTTGGTGTCTAACGAATTATAAATTAAAGCCCTCTTTATTAGTAAAGTCAGATTCAAAGTCACAATTCTGAAAATTACACTTTTAGAAAGTTGGTATTTCTTGTCCCAAACATTTGGCACCTACAGCCTGTTCCTGGGTCACATGACTGGGTGTAGCTGACAGTTTGACTTTGTTTATTCCTTCCAGATAGCCACACAACAGAGGGAATAGGGGTACTTGGATTGGGCCATCAACAGTCAGGATTGGGGGCAGAGCTGAGTACAGCTCCACTTGCAAATTAATAGGCTGTGCCCTAGCGTCACACAAAGGACTTGTCACCACTACATTGTTCATGTAGCCAGATTGGGGCAAGGACTGGGGACGCAGTAAACTTCAAGGACTTCAAAGCTAATTCTCTAAAAAACTTACCCTACTTCAAAGTGGGCACCAGGTATACATATTGGACCCTCAGATACTACTCTTCAATGCATATTTGGACCTGTGTAAGACTCAGACGTACTGCTGTGCTACTCTGCTGCCCTGCTGTCTGAGAGGACTGGACATGCATCTTGAACCCAGGATCTCTAGATGGACTTCAAGGGGTAGTTGGCTGGGCTCCTGATCAGAGACTCAGGTGACAGAAAAGGCTCCAATTTCCTTGAACCCAACATCTAGATCTACTGTGAGTTCTACCCCCAAATGTTGCCTCCCTAGGTCTGGACCCTTGGAAGTGGGCCTGAAGGTGCTCTGCTAGCCCAGCTGTGGTTCTGTGGTTGGTAACGAAACATCCTGATGCAAATACTCTCAGCCCCACTGAGTAGCAGCTGCAGCACTACCCATTTCTGAACTCTGCATTTCATCCTGCAGCCTCCTTAGAAATGCTACTGCATGATGCGTTATGGATGCAGTGCTTCGCATTACAAGCCCTTTGTCAATGCCATCCTCGATGATGATGCAGGACTCTGCATCGCAGCTCTGCTGCTTCTTTGGAAAAACTGGTGGGAGATGCATCTTTGACGCAGAACTTTGCATCGCAAGCCCCTCATCAACGGCATCCTGGATGACAACATAGGACTCCGCATCATTGTCTCACAGCTACTCTGAACCACCACTGCACAACACATTCTTGAATTGGGATTTTGCAATGTTCCTCAAACCAGGATTTAAGGGGAAATTTTCTTCAGATAGCCTAACTTGACCCCTGTATCTGGCACATGCTCCATTGTAGTTGGCCTGAAATTGTGACTTTGTCCTGATCCGGTGTGACCAGAAAAGCACAGTTGGAGCTTAATGCTTCTAGGTGCTATTTTTACCCAAAACCTTGAAATTGCATTTCACCAGTTCTACTGATTGTATTGTTGTATTTTTGCTCTCAACTAATGTATTACATTTTTAATCTATTTTATCTAAATTGTTGTGGGATTTCTCTTCCATTGTATTTTCACATTATTATTGTTTGAAGTGCAGCATAAATACTTTATACATTCCCTCTAAGTTAAACCTGACTGTTTGTTTGTGCCAAACTACCAGAGAGTTGAGCACAGGTTAATTTGGAATTTCCTTGTGTTTCACCCTGACAGAGATCGTGGTTGGTGCTTGAGTAGGGTGTCACCCTCCTCAGCCAGTAACCGAATTGTCAACAAGTTGTCACAAACTCTGTGTAGCAGCCGGTACTTTTGTTGCAGGCATATGTGAAACCCCAGTGCTCATGCTTTTTCACAGATTGATAGTGTGAGCAAGTATACAGCTCCAGCTCAGACTGTGGGTCTGCAACAGCAGAGGCCTCATGAGGGAGTGGAAAACTATCCCTCCCTCCAACTGAAGGCACACATGGGTATAAATATCTCAAATCTTTGTCTACAATCTCTGTATTTAAGCCTCTATTGTTAAATTTGAGGAGCAGTGGGAGCATAAAAAGCAGTGTAAGAGGCTCCTGCTGTTGCTTTCATTCAGTCACTGAAGCATAAAACAAGCATTGGCAAAGCCAATCGGTTTTGGATATGCGAGAGCTACTGATTTTGTCAATGTATTTCAGCATTGCATGGCTAGAAGGTGTAGTGTAGTTCCTATTTCCCTAATAGGCTCTGCGCATTGGAATAATATACACTATAGGCTTGGTATAGGACTGAGGTCGGTATGCCCCTATCGAGTATATTAAACTTAATTACTTTGTGCCAGCTAGCTCAGAGGCCACTAGAAACTCTTTGTAAACAAGACAGGAGTAGTTTCTGGCACCCGCATAAGCATGACAACTTTGTTTCCTTTTAGAATCGGAACACTCTCATAATCTTGGAAACAACGTATATCAGTTTCACTCAGCTAATCGTGCATGTTTAGTTTCTTCAGAGTTACACAGAAAGAGCAGATGGGTGTTTCAATAAAAGGATTTATTGAACAGTCTTGTTTCTCGTGTAAGAGATATGTGCTGTTACAATCGAAAGACAGTATGCGAGATAGATTATGTACAGCGTAAGCACAAAAATAGAAATAGTATTGCTCAAGCATTTTCTTCTAGTTATGAAACATATTCATATACATACATCTCTAACTAGGTCTACCTCAGTGTACCTAACCTAAGTGTAGTACAAGGTAAGCAGTAGGTGCTGTATTCTATAGACGGTCTAGTCGATAGATTGCATAGTACAATATAGAGTGGTATGCCAAGAGTCCCTCTAGGTTCTAGTCAGCTCCATACCTTTAGAATGAGAGAGGTGGGAATCTCTTTCCGGGTCTCGAACTCTAAAACCCCGCGAAGGGAGTCAGAACACAAAGCTGGATTCTCTGCGAGCAGGGATGACAGCGTCTCTCGTCAGTGCGTCAGGCCGGGATACGGGCTCCTCTAAAGTCGAGGTCTCCTCTAACCTGCTTGGGAAAGGGAAGGTATATGTATACCTGGTAGGTGCCTTGGAATGTTAATATTGACGTAAAGTCGGGCAGAGGAAGACGTCAGGATTGAACCCTTAGGGAATAGTGGTTCATGCATAATAAATGAGTTCTCGGAGAAATCAATAATCCTGTGCTAGGGAAACTCCCAAGAGCTTCAGGGTCTAGTTTCTAAAAACTCGTTGTGACATTGGTTGGACGGATGTAGGTGACCATGCCTGTATTTGGATAGCATGGCTAATGCCTAAATAAGGACTGGGATCTTATGCCTGTATAAGGGGAATGCGAATTGTGCCTATGTAAGGGCATGTTTTAGGAAAACCTATATACGGACACCAAAGCGGAATACAACAATGGTAGGTGTTCCCCAGGCAGCTGCAGCACCCAAGTGCCCGCACCTAATGCGCCATTACTCTTTTTTGTAATCACGAGCATACATGAACAAGACATCCCAGTTTAAATTTACCATTTGATAGAGAGCAAAACACAGTATGAAATGTATCAATTCATTTTAACAAGTGCTGCCTAAATTACCTAGTGTCATCATGCTACTTATTTTGTTTACCTTTCAAGAACAGAAGGTACCATCTGGTTCAGTGCAATTCATACTTATGACTTCCATGTTACACAGGAATGCCTACTGCAAGCACTCTGCCCACTGAGCTATCCAACTGACTAGAAGTAGCATGGGCAACAAATCAAAATGCAGAGATCATTGCATGCAAAAAATTCAAATTCAGGAATCCTTTATTACATCTATTCCCTCTTCCTACTGCATGATGTTTTGTGGGTCACTGTTGTGCCTATCTGACTTAACATAAACATGGTATAGTCTGACCATACCTCCCTTCCTGTCAGTGGACTGTATTTACAATGACAACCTAGAGGCCATTTCAAGATAGTTGTAAGCCATCTCATTAGGTCACTATATTGTTATCACTGGATAACGTGGCTGGTTCCTGGCTGGGCTAACTCAGCCTTTGGATGTTCTGAGGTTGATATAATGAGTACTGTTACTTTGTGTAATGGTAATAAATTCTTGCTGTACTTAGATATATTAGCCTTAATGTGTTATATAATAGTATTTTATTATTTTTTACCACTGTTGTTATCGTGGTTCTCACAAGGCTTAGATACTGTACATGAGCAAAGTGTCTCCTTGGTGACCCTGGTATTTTGCAGTTTTCAAAATCTGAGTAATGTGACTGTACTTGGGTGCTGGCATCAACATTTACCAAATCTACATCTCAAAGGTGGGGCGCTATCTGTTGAAAATGCCTTTATTTATTTTATCTTGCAACAAGCCTTTTACTGATCATTTGCTTTTAATCTGTAATTCTGCTACATAACAAACCATGTTCTTGCTTATGTACTGTGTGCTGTATTCTAAACCACAAAACGCTTACAGTGACCATCCAGTGAACCGAAACAAGCCCTTCCCAGTCTGTTTTATTAGTAACCAGAAAGCTTGTTATGTTGTGTTCCTGTTTTTTGTAACTATCTCAAAGGATGTAGAGGGGGTGAGAATGAGCGAGTGAATTGCAGCTGAAACAAAGTGGTCACGTGAACTTGCAAGGCAATTGAGAACCATGGAGGTGATTGCTGACTTTCTGGCTCTCTCCTTGTGAATGCTCTCCTGGTAATTGAAAAGCATGCCGTTGCTTGAACAACAAGATAAGAACATGATTTACAGGCCTGTTACTTTACGGTTGGAAAAGCACAGGGCCATCAGCCATAGGACGTGGGAGGGAGCAAGCAACAGCGGGTGTAGGGTGATTGGGGGACGGAATAAGAAAAAATGCAGAGTGGGGACGAGCAGTTTCACGATGGTCAGAAAGAACAGGGCAAGCAGACACGGGACGCAGAATAGAGAAAGTGACAGCGGGAGGAGGGGGATTGGAGGAAAGGACAAGAAACCAGATAAGAACATGATTTCTAGGCCTATTTATAAAAAATGGTGCGGCACTCAGAGCAAGTGAAAACATGACCGTTCCTGAGGTGGGTTCTTAAACAAAGAAAAAATAAGTTCCTAAAATGGTCATCAAATGGGAGGAGTGGATGGATAGTTGTAATTGGTCTCTGCTCTCTGGGAGGGCTAAACACAGGAAGAGGCATGATACATACATGCCATGGACAAATGGGGAGAAAGATTAAGAGAGCCATGATGGATCCACCAAATGGAAGGCCTAGGGGCAGGCTGAAGCCCGCAAAGTATATACAAAAGTTTATATTTCGAGACTGTGCAAGCACTGTCTAGAGCATAAACAAAACAATTGTTGGGACCCACTGCAATTTCATGGTTTTTAATGGATGGCTCAACAATGGTATGTTACAATATTTATTTGTTACTTCGTATTCTTTTATAAATACATATAAATACAGAAGCAACCTTTAAATCGATGTCAGATTAGCTTTGGTAGGGTTACTATGCTGCCAACCTTACATGGTAAGAAAATAAGTGGCAAATCACAACACGGAGGAGATAATGGCATGTACCTCACTGCTTTGAGATTATTTTATTCTCTCTTTCTTGATGCTTTTTATTTTTTTCAGTATGTAGCCCCATGTTTATCTTCCCCTCCCTATTTCTCACCCTAGGTCCTGTCTACTTTGGCTCATTTGTTACTTTTCCATTCTGTTTTTTAATTACAGGGTCAGTATCCCCACAACAGCGCCCTCTTTCTAGGTCAGATACATGCCCTTGTTTCCTCCTCCCTCCCCTATTATGTTTTTGAGAAGTAATATTTACAAACTGTTGGAATTTGAAGTCATAAAGTGTTAAGCAAATACCAGTGATGTACAGATTGTTTGTCATTTGTGTTTCTTTCTTAATGAATGTTGCATGTTTTTTGTGGTAATTATTATTCCTTCATGACAAAACACATTTGTTCACATGGACTTATCATTCCCATTTTCTTGCCTTGCAGACAGAAACCTTGGATTCAAAATAAGTTTACATTGTCCTTGCTGTACATTTGTGCCTTCCAATAATTATATCATCCCTAACAAGAGTGAGGAATTGGAAACAAGATTTGCAGGTAAAACTGATTAATTCTGGTGTTTAATGTCATCATTTAGTGGGATCCTGGTTTTGTTCAGTGAATGAAACAAACACCACTGTATGTGCAAGATCTAGATTACATTTTTTGATTGCTTATATATAGTTTCTAATATCTAGAAACTTTTATAATTACTGTTTTGGAGTCTATATATCTTCTGCAGCTGCTGTGCTTTTCCACCCACACCCACCAATTGTCAAAGGTGCCCACATACTAGCAAGCAAACCCACCTTAATGTTTCTGTAGGTACTCCAGAGGTTTGGTTTTTATTTGGCAGCTCATGCCTTCCAACTCCTGTGGAAGTCATTCTCAAGGCAAAAGTAATGATTACATTTTCCAACCAACCATAACTGTTAATGGCCAAAAGCCAGGCACAGTGGCTGCTGGGCACATGTTGGGGTGAGGTCCATGCAGGGTTTTGTCATGAGTTTGCACCCATTTCCATTCTGCTCAGGGCTATAGGTTGAGTTCTGCTGAAGTTGGACATGTGCAGGAGTTGGGTCCCGGTCAAAGTACACAGCAGGGATTGGGCAGAACAAGAGGCATGCATATGTAACTTTTAAAAAAATCACTGGAAAGCTCAGTTAAAATATAGTTATGGTTTCTTTTACTCTTGAGATATTGATGTGTGTTTAAAACAACCTTTGAAATTCAGGCAAAACATGACAGTTAAAGTACTGTTACTGTTATGAACTAAAACCCAAAATACTCTTAAATCTTTTTAGTTATGTTTAACTCGCACACCAACCATGCAAACTATAACTTGCACACAAAGTGCAATGCTTAAATCCTCACATGTATGCCAATAAGAAAAAACATCAGAGCACAACTTCATTAAATAACAAATCATATGCAAGTAAAGAAATCATACTTTAGCCACAATTGCATCACTGATAATGTTAAGGGTAACATCAAATGACAACACCTGTGAGATGATATATGTCACTTGTGATCTGTCACACTATGGGTGAGCTCATGAGGGTTGTATTTGGCAGTTATGGTGTACAAGTTATACATTGCAGATCTAATCATAGTTTGGGAATTTTATGGTTTGTTTTGGACTTACTAGCATTGGCATGGTTGTGTATGCAAGCGATCTCAAGCTTGATGTATCTACATAAGGCAACTCAATGTTTATCTTGTTTTATTCTCAAGGTATTGATGACAACATAATATTTACTAGTGGGGATCTAAAAACATTAAGGTCGAATAAGAAAAAGCACAGTGGAAAGACCCCACACCTTCTTCTGATGTTGTTACCCTCTTACAGACATGATTCACAACAGCACAGCCGGCGGAAGAAGCGCGCACTAGATGCTGCCTATTGCTTTAGGTAAACCCATTTTTAAAACTTGTAGATCATAAATGTTTTAATGTAAGTAACAGTTGATTGGCAATCTTGCAAGGGAGTATTTGGATCTTGTAATTGACTCATAGATAAAGAAGATGAAATTGTGTTACTGCATATTCTGATATGATAATTCAAGAGCCAGTCTGATGTATATAGGACTCTGCCATTACATATTTCTATTACATATTAAAAGGATGCATGTCTGTATTAATGAATCACATATTTCTCCTTGGGATTTGCCCCAAGGAGTCTATGCATCTAAGCTGGTGTCATTAAATAGAGGATCATGTGTGCAACCATTAACATAAATAGAATTGTTTTTTGCACTGTCAGCCAGTAAAGACATAGAGGGGTTGATATTATGTTCCTAGCAGTAAATTCACCATTGCATTGCTGGATTAATTATAGTCCTTACATTGACCCTTGCAAATTAAGCCACATAGACAATGGGGACTTAGGGTAGGACATCTGCCAGGAAGTTTCTCTGCTTGGGAACCGCCATATGTGGCAATGGGTTCCGGGGCAGGGAACTCAAACAATCTCCCTGACGTGTAATAAGAAAACACACTGGGATTCGTGTACATTGCCTTTTGATTTTATAAAAGCATACTCATGCTTCGGAACAACATGGCTCTTGCTCTGCAGACATCTCTACCTTTAGTACAACTGTCACATCTGCTACTGCTCTGAAGAAAGTGAGATTCCGAGCAGGCAAATGGCAATCTCACAATAGGACAGATGATCATCAACAGGAGAACCAGACCCCATAGTCTTACCTGAAGAGCTGGTGGGCCACCCGCTAGGCTCGAAATGATCCTTATTGTTTCAAGTGTTCAGACTATATAGACAAATACAATTCCTGTTTATATGTGCTGTCTGGTTGCCAAAAGCTCATTTTTGATGTCATTGCCACGTTGAAAATTCCATATTAAAATGGCCTTCCTCCAACAATATGCATCGATGTCTTACTGCTTAATACAACCATGGTCAGAGGCCTGTTGTTTACAGCTAGATATCTGGTATGCATGTTGCCAAATATGTTGTCAGTAAAACTTCTAACTTGTACAGATTCAGCTTCAGAAATTAGCTGACACCCACCATCTTTCCTATAGATGTATCAAAATCTATTGATTTGTAAAAAACAATATTCGTCCATGCACCTAGTGATACAAAACAACACTGATAATTGGTACATATTCATACAGAGTAATTGTAGGAAAGTAGGATCTGTTTTATGGTTACCCCCACTTTTTGCCTAGTGCTAAGCTAATATTGTCGAGTTTGACTGGGATCCCGCTAATCAGGACCCCGTCTCTCTGATTTCTCCCTTAAATTGTTGTGGTTAGTACTTAGGTACATCCTAGATTGGATACTAGGGTTCCCTTATCAGTCCCTAGTATATGGTACTAAGGTACTCAGGGCTTAGGTACCCCAGAGGTCCCCCATAGGCTGAAGCAGGCATTATGCCACCCATGGGAGACCATTCAAAATGCATCTACAGGCCTGCCATTGCAGCCTGTACAAGCTGGTGCTAGCACCACTTGCAAAAGATATAGGTTAGGGTCACTGCAACTAAAACCTATAAGTCACCCCTATAGCAGGCTTTATCAATCCTGAATTATTAATGTGTGATTATTTATTGTCATGTATGTATTATTGTGGGTGGGAGAAACAAATACTGTCCATAATGAGTCTGTGTTTCTGTGTGTATGACAAAAAGTTTTTTTCAAAATAAATAAACTGTGGGTGACATATACTTGTTGGCAACCTCTGTTATTGAGTATGTTTTTGAAAGAATATCAGTTTTGGCATTTGTGTTTTGTGTGCATTATCAATCCTGAAGGCAGGGTTCTTGGTTTAAGTGTGAGGGTGCCCCTGCATGAGCAGGATACCCCTACAGCCTACGGAGTCCATTCTCCCGGGTTGTAAGTGAAGCAGCCAATTACGCGATGATCATCTCGAAATTGGCTGCAACTAATCCTATCACGTTTAGTATCAAACATGTTGGAATCATACCCCCACACTGTAAACGGTGTGGGAGTATGATCCCAAGCACTGGAAGAGCCATCCATTAAGCTCTCGGTGCTCCCGGTGCCAGTGTTCTAGACCTGGCAGCACAACATGGCTGATGCTGACCAGACACCCGATCCTGCCCTCCTGCTGCTGAGCCAAGCTTGAGCAGGGTAAGGCAGAACAATAGGTATCCTGTCACAAGGAGGTGTGACCACCTCCCAGACAGGATTTAGTGTATTGGGGCTGGGCGGGTGCAATTGCCAGCACCACTCAGTGTGCATGAGGGGCACATTTTGCGCCTCCTTGCATAGTCCATTTCAAAGCAGCTCTGGGAGCTAATGGCTCCTGCTCCAGTGCGAAACTGGACAAAGAACATGGGAGTAACCTCCCCCCTGTCCAAACCCTTCCCTGAGAGGGTCCCCATAATCATCCCAGCCCTTTCTTTAGGGTACTTAAGGGCTTACCTCTGTGTAGGTCCGTAGATTTGTCATGGGACACGATTCAATTCAGAAACCACGCCAACTTCTACCTTTCTTGGCACTCTGGACTTTGTTGGACTTTTGTTTGGGCTCAATTTTGTCCTCCTTTCAGTCTGCTGCATCATCTGTGCCTGCGCACCATACAGGAACCTTCCAAAGCCTGTGGGCATCCAAGATACCTGAAGGAATCTCCGTTGAAGTGAAGGAGTGACTTCCCTGAAACTGCAGGCACTGCAACTAAGCTAACTGGTCTGCTGGTCCTGAGCTCCAACGGACTCTGAAAGGTTTAACAACATAGGTGGTGAATCTCCACAGCTCTCGAGGCCTGCCCTGCCCTCTCACCAAGTTTGAGGCCAGTATCTCTTGTGGGAGCCGCAGGAACTGAACCCCTGTGCATCGACTTGCCATTGCAAAGGCTTATTGGCTTCCTTCCACCAAGATCTTGGGATTCCAAGTAAATCCAACCTCAAGCATCTCCAGTGACCAAAGTCTTCATCCAAATCGCAATGTTTGCACCGTGGCCTGCATCTATTGGTGAGCTGATCGAGGTCCTCTTTCAACTCCAGTGCTTCCGGCCTGTGGGTCCTGTTGATGGTCACCTTGTTTCTTTTGGGCACCCCAGATTGCTCGGGCCTGCACTGACTATGCTGCTTGTGGTGAGTCCCCTGGACCTTGCTGGTCCTGACATTGCACCTTCTTCGACTTCTTATGTTGTTTGCAGTTGCCAAGAATTGTTGGTGTTCCCGACGAACAACTACCCCTCAACTCTTGACATCCGACGTGGAACAGCTCCTGCATAGCTCTTGGTCTTCCTCAGCATCGCCTGGTCCTCACAGCTGTAGAGTCAAGGTCACCGTCAACTCTCCTACAACTCCTGACCTTGGTGGACATTCGTCTTTCAGGTCTCTGAGTCACTCCTGAGTGACATAGACTCTGTCCCCTCTGATTCAGGTACTTCTCATCCTGAATCCACCTTCGGATTCCACTGAACACTTTCTCCTTCTCCAGCAGTGGCACTTTCTTGAAGTCCTCTATTGGGTTTGACTGCAGTTTCCGACACCACTTCACACCTATGCACCCGGCTTCCCTGGTGTAGGTAATGAGGGTACTAGGGTATCCAACGGTGGGGTGGCTCTCCAACCTTCTGTCTTCCACCGAGTTTCCTCGGGATCCACTGGGAATGGTCCTTAATCGTTAAAATTGCAACCGCAACATACACGTTGATTTGTACAGGGAACGCGGTCATGTTCCCACACTACACACGATCTCCGTGGGGCTCCTAGTCACTCACCTTAGGTGGTTCCTTAGATCCCCGGCACTTCTTCTACATCCTCTGAACATTGCCTTGACACAAGTTGTGGTTTTTAAACCACTTTCTTAGTGGGGTCCACTGTGTATTCTGTGCTATGTCTATACAAAGTATTGTGCATTGTATATTTGTACGTATTAATGAGTGTTATATTTGTATTTGGTATTTGTTAGGCGCGTATATCACCCGTAGGTCCCATAGCACCAGCAGATACTCAGAGAAACCAGGAGAGGTGAATCAGCAATGCTAGAAAAGCCAGGTTTTATGAGTTTTACAGAACCTCTTATGATCATGTTCCAATCGGAGATATAGAGGAAAGGTATTCCATGTTTCAGGGGCAATTTTGGAGAAAGATCTATGCCCATTTCTTACTGTACAAACTTTAGGTACTGTCAGGAGTTGCTTTCTGGTAGAGTGGCGGGTTCTGGCTGGTTGATATTTTATCAGTTTATTAGCTAGATATTTTGGCCCTTTACTGTTAAGGGTCTTATGGACTAGACAGCATAGTTTGAATTTGATCCTCTTTTTGATGGAGAGCCAGTGTAGGGTCTTCAAACTGGGTGCGGAGGGAGTGCGGGGAGGGAGGTTTAGGACTAGCCTGGCCGCAGTGTTCTGCAAGACCTGAAGTTTTGTCAGATACTCTTTATTTATGGGGGGAAGTAGTGCATTTCCGTAGTCAAGACGGCTAATGATCATCCCCTGTAGTAGGGGCATGCATGAGGATAGAGGGATCCATTTGAAGATTTTCCTGAGATTATGCATTATTCCATAGCTGGTACATACTACATTATTAATGTGGTCCGCCAGGGAGAGTTTATGGTCTATTATTATACCCAGATTTCGTGCTACTCACTTAGGTGGGGGGCAGGGTCCCAAGGTAGGCGGCCACCAGTCATCTGTCCACTGTTTCTGTGCATCACCGAAGAGCATGATTTCAGTTTGCTTGCATTAAGTAATAGGCGGTTGTTTGTCATACAATCATTTATGGCCATCTTGCAAATACATATTTTTATAAATGCATTTTGTGGTTCTTTTTCACTTAATCTATACCTATAAGATTGAATTCTGCTAAAACAAGCTGCTTTACACTCTTTCTGGTCTAAGCCTGAAGGCTGCTTTCCACAGCTACCACTTAGAGAGCTATCTAAGGTTGTCTAAGACCTCTTAACTCACCATAAGGGTTGTCTGGACTGGTGCTGGGTGCCCACTTACATAAGTGGACATCATATACCAGGCCAGCCTCTCACAGTAATGTCATGAACTCCCATGTCAGACTCCATTTTGAAAACATTAAGTTAACCTGTCTGGCTTTGGTCCACATTCAGTATGTCATTGTCTTCGCAGAACTTGTGAAAGTGTCATTTCACCTAAACACTGATTTGTTATAACATCAGGTGACACACGTCTGTCACTAACTACTCAATATCTGCATTTCAAGGTTTAAGAGTAGACATGAAAGGTAAACATGCAGTCCGAGTTCATATTTTCATCTCACTAGTTCAGACCGGTTTCATATTTAATTTTGGAAAATTCGCACTGGATTTTGCAATGTAGGCTTAAAGTCAGTGTTCAGTATCCTATATAAACCCCTTGAATTGACCAGTGAATTGGAGAGGCCTTTACACCAGGTTATCACAAGAGGTCCTGCCAGACTGCAGGAGCATCCACTCATAAGTCAAGAGTTGATCCAGTGATCAAAGGAGCTCAGCCCAGCTGATCATGTGTTTTCTTTCTGCAGGAACACTGGCTCCCTGCTGAAGTCTGATAAACACAGCTGATCTGCTGGGAGCAGGTATACAATGTGCTGGGCCCCAAGAAACTCTACAGGCAAATTATCTATTCCATGCTCTCATAGTGTAGCGCATTAAATTAGAGTTAGGCTGTTAGTCTGCTAGGAACTTTCTAAACATGTTAGAACTATTCATTTTGTCCTCACTGCTAGCAAAATTCACAAGTGCTGTGTTAATTATGTTCTGAGCTGTTATCATTCATGTACTAAGCAGCAGAAAGAAACTATTGAAATAAACACTTTTAAATATACAGGGTCCGATTCAATTCTTGGCGAGTGGCTGATTTCTCTGCCAGTGTGATGGGGTAACCTACTCCATTGCCCTGCCAGAGTTGCCGCCTGCATCATTTATAAATATGTCCGCTGGTCCAGCAGACATTTCTAACATTGATATGAATCACCGTTGTGGCAGTTCTTGTCAATGTACTATAAGTTTGGTGGACGGCCCCATCAATATGTTGGAGTGGTACAGCAAACTTACAATTTTATTTTTATTTTCAAAAAGAAAATCCCATTGTGGTATATCTTTTTGAAAATAGAAAAAACAAGCCCCGCTCACCATGGGAGATTCCTTCCATATCATCTTTCCTCCAATGGTGAGAGAGGCATTTAGCATTTTTCAATTCCCCTTACCGCAAGGATTCTCCTGGCATTGACGTGCATTGAAAATTAACTGTATGTTCCCCCATCTAAATTAGGTGAGCAGACAGACAGCCAAACTTCCAACAGCTCTTACTTTGTCATGTGATTCGAGAGGTTTGCCCATGGCAGAGACAAAGTAGTCTCCGTCGTTGTCAAATCTATGGACAGCCAGACCATAAAGTTGGCAGGGAGCAAACTCTATCGCTTTTGAGATGACGTTCTCTCTCCTCCAACTTTTAAACCAGGCCCAGAGTGTCTTTTCTCAGTGCTATGCTTGAGTGTGCTATTCTAAGAGCAAAGTCAGGTTTAAATTACCACTGCACTTGTGAACCCTTTCCAGGACTGTTACCAACCCAGAAAGCACAAGTACACATCAGCAGGAATGCTCAGTGGGGTGCGTGGGGCTAAAGTAACCTGGACTTCCTTATAGGGGTGGGCGGACATTTCTGTTCCTCCCACGGAATGTGCAGAAATGTGCACCTTCCACAAAGTAGGCGGAAAAACAGGGCAAATTTCCCCACATTTGCGGTCGGAACGGAAGTTGACCGCCCGCCTGCCTCCCGCGCGCCTTCCGCTTTCCGCCAATCTCCCGTCCACCTTATTAAAGTATATTTAAAGGCTAAGATACATCTTAAATAAAACGTACCTTATTGCGCAACAAACGTCCCCATTCCGGCTTCATTTTGGAAACTGCACAAGTTGCGGGAGCCTGCGCATGAGCAGTACGGGCTCGCGTAACAGAAATATCGCGGAGAGGCACGGAGATTGGTTCAATCTCCGTGCCTCTCAGCGATAGTTCCTTCCGCGACTTCCGCCCACCCCTACTTCCTTACTCAGTGATGGTGCATTGATCTAAATCCTTGCACGCGAAAAGGATTTAGGGCTAGATGTACATACATTAGAAATACAGATTTCCTAATTGCGTTTCTATCTGAATCACAGTTAGGAAATCTATACTCCTAATGTATGAAACTCATTGAGTTTCATTTATGGATACCTAGTGGGTTGCAAATCCACCTATCTCGTAAATATTAATGAGGTAGTTTGCAACCCCTTAAGAATCACAGCCATCACAGGGATGGTGGCCTGCTGAGGTCAGCAGACCGCCATGTGATAGTTCTTTTCTAAAAGCAGCCTGTTCATCTCAGAGGAAAATGGGATACGTTTAAAAAAGCAAAAAAATAAAAAGTTTAAGTTTTATTTTTTAAGAGTGGGCAGTGGTCCATGGGAACACTGCCTGCTCCTAAAATATATTTTTCACCATTCTCAAAGGGGAAGGAGTCCCAAAGTGACCCCTACCCATTTGCCAATTCGTTACCACAACATATTAAATGGTGGTAAAGAATTACTTTCTTGCGACCCAAATTCTGTTGCAAAACAGTAATGCATACCATATCGATCTGAGGTTTGGAAGGGATTCCCAAAACACAGCCCTTCCAAATGCCAAATGCAAATCGTGATTCGGTAACAAGTTACCTATTTACATTTTTGTACATCAGAAAAAGCATTTTTCCAGTTGCAAATGACCCGATTCTGTGAATCAGGCCGTTTTCAACCAAAACAGTACTTGAATACTAATTTAAGCCAGGCACTCGAGGAAGAGTAGATAATCAACTGCTTTGAATGCAACTGGTAAATTAAGTAAAAAGAATGCATGACACTACACATATCCCCTGTATCCGTAGATAGTCCAGAATTACAAAACTAACAGTAATGCAATAAAGAGTTTTACCTATAATGTGTCGGTGGGGAAATTCGTTGATACATAAGAGTCTGTTTCACTTATGTATCAATGCACATCCCTATAGACACAGAATGAGTAAAGCCCTTTTGTCATTCGACATGTCATTTGAGATGTCATTTAACCTGTCATGATTGATGTAATATGTGAGATCCTAAGCACTGTGTGAGGGTGAAAGTTATAATTAGCGCAGTAAACAATAATTGGTGAATTTCAGCACTTAAAAACAAATAGTTTTAACCATAAATGGACTGAAAATAAACCATTTTTTTAAACATTCGTTTTGACTGTAATCGGGGCTGAAAATAAACCATAGCGATTGGATTACATAATAAAAGTAATTTGAAGGTAAGCGTCAGAGCATCTTGAAAGTGAAAACTTTTGCAAATTGTCACTGGTGGGTTTATGTTGTTTGCATTAGTTTATGTATAATTTTTTATTAGTAGCGAAATCCTTTTATTAGTAACACAATACTTAACATGAGTGGACTACTTCTGTTTTTGCTTTTCTTCTGGGTGATTTCTGGGTTTCAAACCGGAAAACTCAGCACTTGAATAGTTACATTTTGCAGTCGTGTCCTTTCCATTATACATGCTAATCAAAGTTACACTTTGTGAAACCCCAAAACAGTACCACATATTACACATTGGGAATTTTACCCATCAGTAGTTATGCATATTTTTAAGACTTCTCTGATAATTACTGTGAGATGCTGTCATGGTGCTGTTTTTTGGGTTCAATCCTGAACCACCTTAGTTAGTGCGGCTGAATACAGTGATTTGTTTGAGCAGAGGTTGATAAATAGACACAACCTTCATATTTGCAACCAGTGTATTAAATTACTTTAATATTAAAGATATTGGGTCTGTACCTCCTTTGATCCTGATGTCTTAAGACTAGAAATTACTGCTATCAGAAAAGGTCTCATTCTGAAACACTGACTTGTGAAGCAGCTGTTTCTCTCGGCTTCTGTACAATGAAGAGCTGGGTGGCTTACCTTTTTCGCCTTGCCCTCTTTCATCAGTTCATGTTATTTTGTTTAGTGGATTTGCTGCTGTTGCTGCCATGCCTTTGCACCCGCCAGTAATTACTGGAAATCCACACCTCATAGGTAGCTTAAGACATTCCTGCCAAAGCGGTACTTGCAGCAGGCTGTTGAAAGGTCTTTATTCTGGCACCAGGTGCAGAAAATGATGATCCACAGTGCATGACTTGGGGGTTCTTTGATCAGTCAACCATTCCACTACATGTGTACCAAAATGGGCTTCTCTGCCTGACACAGTAAACGACAAACAGTAAGAAGAAGCTAAAGCAGGAAAGACAATTTTTAAATGAAGCTCCAAAATTTGATAGTCTTCTAAATACCCTTCTAAATACCCTCAAATATTTTTCAATTAATGTATTTCTTACACAAATTGATGATTAATCGGTGGGCTGCGGAAATTAGTGAACTAAGGGTACCAAAACAAAGTGACGTGTATTTAGATCTCACAGCATTTTGAGCAATCATACAAGTTTATCACAAACATATGGCTGTTTTTCAACAGCAAGATAAGTTGCTGTACGCACATATGCAGTGATGGGACCGGAAATTCGGCAATCTCAAACAGGCAATTGTTAAGTTAATTGATTTTACCTATGAAACCTATTGACTTTGCCAATGCTTGCTTTTTCACCAAGATGGCCACCTTATGTGTGCATGTAGTGCAGCAGACAACCTAGCATTTGCAGAGGGGTGGCTTAGCCAAAAAGAATGAGTTTCCTAGCCGCATTCACCTTTGCACTCCCACTATTTACAGACTTCCCAAGGTTCATATGAACAAGGTGAAACCGCCACTCATCCTATCATGAATGGTTGTGGTTCTATTTTGTAACCTCTTGATTACTATATTGAATTTTTTCTTGTGAAAGGTACTCATGTTTCTGTCAAGGACAGAAAAGACATGATTAGTAAGATTGATGGCCTCCCCTTCGATCCCCAGTCTGAATTCCTTGGCAACTCCAACATGCAGTGACTTCTAAGCCTGGGCGGAGCTTGCGGAGTTTCACGCTACGGAATATTGTGGGGTTATGGAAACCCCCCGTAAAACCTCTGCAGATTTCTGTGAGGGTGCAGAGTAAGGAGGATTCATCAAAATCCCCCTTATCTCTGTCCCCAGATGCTGCTCGTTATAGGACCCTGGACTGCTGCCTTCATGCAGAGAGCAACACAAAGGAGATGCAATTAGTGTGCCAGATACTCAGATAAAAAAAAAAAAAACTTCCCAAAGTGCTGAGGGATAGAGCCCTGGGGTACACTACAAACAGACAAGATGAGGAATTGGTTTCCATTAATGACCACGCCGAGGTTGGAACATTTCTGAGTGCGATAACAGAACAGCCACGTGGTGATGATGATGATAACTCAGTACCCTACCAGAGGACCACAGCCCCAATGCTATCAGCTGAGTATTACATCTGTAAAACACTTAAATGTAACGTGTTGCGCATTGAAGTTCACATGTGGTAAGTTGTTATAAGGTGTACTTACTATGTGCAAAGAAATAGCAAATCTAAAACAACTGTTTCCAAATAGTGTAGTTTTCCGTTTTTCACGCCTTTTGAGTCATTACATTCTGACAACCTTGTTCTCACATGTAATTACTCTGTGAAACTGAAGGTGATTGATCAATATATAATTTCAGGACTTACTTAGTGGAAGATTTGGGAACGTGAGCATCACCCTACTACAGCATTTAAAGTCCATCTTTCACCAGCCTAGAACGTACAACGTACATCGAATGGACTTGGGAAGTATGCTAGAGAAGGGGCGTGTTCCAACACAGGGAAAATGTGTAATTCCAGGTGTGCTGTAGGGTACAGGAAGAATTGGATGTGTTATCATCATCAGGCAGTTCCATGAAGGGGAAACAAAGATCCTCGGTCATGGTGTAAGGGGGGAGTGTTTTGACACTATGGGCGCTGTGTAGGCGTGAGAACTGTTTTCTTTTGCGGTCTGTATGGTTTGAGATGAAGAAAAGAGAGGCACTGTGTTCTGGCACTACATGTTGCTGTACATGTTGGGGTGAGGAGGGAACACTAGGCATATCTTCTGGCACTGTAGGCCTGGTGTTAAAGGAGAGCCTAAAGGATTGTCTTAGTGCACTGTGGAGCCAGGAGGGTGATACAACAGATGATGTGTTCAGAACGGTACACAAATGAAGGGAGCGGGGCAAAGGTTTAGTGTGGATGGCATTCTAAACAGGGAACAAAGGGCAGTTTTCCTAGTGTTCGTTAAGGTATCATGTTTTAAAACCTGTCCCGGAGATGTAAGCACAGTGCTGCATCCTCTCTCGTCCCATGGCTGTACAGTTCACCCGTACTCTGCAGAATGCCACATTAGGATAGTCCCTCTACTCTGCTCCTATCAATTATTAGTAAGAAGCAGTTCCCCACTTATACACTCACTCTGCTTCCGACCTTTTTTTCTCTCTTGCTCCAAGGAGCCACAGTCACACCACAGCTGCATACCACCAAGCGCAGTCTCACTACTACAGTTGCAATCAACACGTGACGTTTGCTGATCAATAAACAGCGAAAATGAACAAGAACTAGAGGCCTGCTGGGCAGGCTTCCTTAGAAAGAAGCCATATTGAAACAACAATAGTTGTGTATTGGATCTTTGTGGGCAGTAAACTCTGGCACGCTGCAGCATGCAGACTTTTTGCCAAACTCCATTCTCCAAGCAGAGAGCGGAGTTGCAATACTCCACTGAGGGGAGCTAACTGCCTTCCCCTACTTTATACCAACATCCCAAAATCAGAGGATTTGCAGTTGTCAGTGAGACACTCAACAAGAGATCAAAGCCATTCAAATTGCCTACTGACTTCATCACTGACTGTGCCAACAGGATTTTTATCTCTAAATCAAGGGTACTGCTATAGATGCTTGTTTTGTGTAAAACTTAGCAGTGCTTTATAAGTATGCATTTCAATATACCTAATTTTGCAACCCAGACAACCAGCAAAACCATCTTTGGTTGCTGCTTTGTTATACAGCAAGTGGTTGGAGAGGCTCTTTTGACCTTTGTTGATGGGTTAACAACTTTAGTCCTGTCATATAATTTACATTTGATTATAGTTT
This sequence comes from Lissotriton helveticus, assembly GCF_964261635.1. NCBI lineage: Eukaryota > Metazoa > Chordata > Amphibia > Caudata > Salamandridae > Lissotriton > Lissotriton helveticus. Next base: position 1,868,751,336 of record NC_136067.1, read on the forward strand.
GAGAGCAATACTATAAGAAAGTGCCTCTTTTTGTGGGTTAAATCTCCATTTGTTGTGAACTGGTGCTGCAGTTTTTTTGGTTCTGCTCACTGGGGCACTGCTGTACTGCTAGCAGTGTATGTGTTCTGACCCCTACAGCATGACCAAATTAGTCAACTGCTAATTTAAAATCCCAGTAAGGCCAAAGAATATGGTACATGAACTTTATCAATGGCAATGAAGCTAAATGTTAATTGTGAACTGTTGCATGTATTATTCTATCCACCAGGCGCCAGTAAAACATGGCTTCAAGACTATATGTGTAGCCTGACTGCTGCATCTTTTAAATCTGCAGGCAAACATGTTGCAGGATAGGAAGGAAACCTACTTTTAAATAAATAGTATGTCACCCTATGTAGGCCTTGAAGCCCACAAGGTGAGGTGCCTTCATTTTAAAAGTAGAAAATGTAAGAATTTACAGTTAGCTTGTTCCTACAACGACAAAACCACAAACGTTCTTCTCACTTTATAGGTGCTACGAGGAAAGCTACACTGCAATCAAAATGCTATTTCTGTAAATTTGGTTTATAAAAAGCTATATAGTACAGTCAACCACTGTTGACCAGCCAATACTTATTAAAAATTCACTTCAGTGTTGAAGCTGAAGTTTTGATAGACATAAGGAAAGGTGACTGTAAGAAAGCTATATTTTCCTGTCTGAAGCTCCAGTAGGCTAACTAGTAGTAGTAGGTGTGAAACTGCTTCCAAAGCAGAGACAGTGTCTTAGGTCTTTTGTCAGGGTGGCCTGGGTGTAAAGTATGCATCTATGTGTATCTAAGTGTATTGGGGAGGTTCAAGCAACTTCATTAACTTGAAATGGATGAAGGTAAGGCCTGCTCTTTCATAGTTTAGTACAAATTGAACCTTGGGGAGGAAGGGCCTTTTTATCTCAGGGTGCACTCCATTCTTCCTCATGCCATCCACTGTCTACTGGGCATAACTTTTGACCATAACATGGTCAATGTCTTGCACTCAACACAGACAGTGGATAACCCTTGGGCAACAATTGTTTTGATTCAGTTATTCTACACTGGCATTTTATTGTAGAATGCAAATTTTGAGATGTCTTATTTCTACTTTTTTGAAGCTGCGCACAACTTTCTAAAATCAAACATGAATTGACATATTTCCGGAGAACAAAAAGTGTCTATGCTCTCCATTTAAACATGGTTACATTGTATTAATCCTGATTGCCAAATTTAACTGGCCTGTTAGCTTCTAGTCAGTGCTAAAGTGCATGTGCTTCTTCCCTAAACATCTGTGTAATCGGTTTATACCTGATTGTCATACTCAATTTACTTGTAAGTCCCTTGTAAAGTGGTAACCATATACCCAGGGCCTGTAAGTTAAATGCTAGTAGTGGGGTTGCAGCACTGATTGTGACACCCACAGAAGTAGCCTTTCAAACTTGTCTCAGGATTACCACTGCAGTGCCTGTATGTACAGTTTAATGCCACTTCAACGTGGCATTCAAAACTGCTTGCCAAGCCTCAAACTGCCCTTTTATTACACATAAGGCCTAAGATAAGCCCTTGGGTAGGCCTAAGGCTACTATCTATGTAAAAGGTAGGCCATGTAGTTTTATGTTTTGCATGTCCTGGTAATTACAAACAGCCTATTTCGTTTTTCACTACTGTGAGGCCTACTCCTTTCATAGGTTAGCATTGGGAATTCCTTAATACACTATTAAGCTGTAATTCCTGATCAGAGAGAAGTAGCTTTTTTATCTTTCATGTGTTTAGAATGGTATTGATAATTCCTACTTACTAGTGAGGGTGGATTAACATTTTTTTTTTAGAAATGCCACTTTTAGAAAGTTTACATTTCTTGGCACTTACTGCTCTGTGTGCCTGACATTCTGTCTTCAACACATGTCTGGGATGGGTGACAGCTACACTCTGTGACTTCCCTCTAGACAGCCACAACACTGAAAGGATAGGTGTGTCTGAGTACCCATCTACATATATCTGTAGTCTGATGGCCTTGCCTGGGCAGGATGGAAGGGAGGGGTTAACACTTCACTTGAACAGGTAGGGTTCTGTACCCACACAAGGTCTGAATTACCCCACCATAGATAGCCAGGCAGACAGGATTGGGCTGAAAGCAGTACCTGTGCACTTCAGAGAGCTGCTTTGACGTCAACCCCCACATGACAGAGTAATCTTGGGTAGAAGTACTGGGTCTCTGACCCACTAAAATCAGACACTTCTCGATCTTGTAATGAACCTCTGTCAGAAGGACTGATGTGCTGCTTAAAGGACTCATCTTTGGAATGCAGACTTGAAAAGACCTGCTTCTCTATTGTGTTGTCCCGCAGCTGTCTAACTCTGTTGAAGGAGAGCTGGACTCTGCCTTCATTCCAAGTGATCTCCAAGGGCTTGCTGGCTAGCGTCCCGTTGCTTAAGAGTCAGGGAAATCAAAGTCCCTACTGCTTCTCCTGTGCCTGGCTCGCTGGAAGTAGCCCATATACTTGCAACACGGAATTTGATGCATCTCCTGTCTGTGTGGTTCAGAACCAGTGCATTGACCTGGTTGCGGGAATAAAATTGTTACAGTGCATCAGAACCATCGGTTTGCCTCTAGTGATCGATGCATCGGACAGCATATCACCGCCACTGCAGCTTGGTGAGATTAATGCATCCCCTCAACTGCTTGGGAGAATCTGGTGCATTGCTCAACACCTTTTGACTCCGACACCCGTCTTTGGAACTGATGCATCGCCTTCACTGCATGGAGAAGATTGACGCATCTTGTTGCTGGCAACTAGAAAAGGTACTTTGTTCACCGACGCATGCGTCGGTCCTGTAGTCGGCCGGCGCTCCATCGCAGTCAGCCCAAATTTTTACTTTTCGCCATTTTATTGCGACCTAAAATAGCCTTTTTAGAGCTACTTGCTTCTAAGCGCTTTATTGCATTTATTCAATTAAAATTAAATATCTCAGCTTCTATACATTGGATTTTTGTCATGTTGGTCTTGTTTTATTTATAATTTAATAATCTACTTTTATTAACCTGTATGGAGTCTTTTTTTAGGTGTATTCACTGTGATACTGTGTAAGTGTGTTGCAAAAATACTTTTTACACTGCCTCTTTGCCTGACTGCCCTGTGCCAAGCTACCAGACGGTGAGCACAGGATATCTTTTAGTGTGTATGTAGCCTACCCTGGCTAGGATTGTGGCTTCTGCTTGAACGGGGTGAATACCTTTGTCAACCAGAAACAAACCAAATTTTTAACAGCCATCCACTACAGGTACACTGCAAATATGGCTCCAGGCCTACTCCATGTAGCCTGACTGCTGCAGTGTAAACCCAGCAGTGAAACAATTCAAAATAAAGCTTTTTGACAGGTAAAGATCTCCCTTTAAAATATTATTAAGTCACCTCATATAGGCTTTTTAGCCCACAAGTCAGGGATCATGGCATTTAAAAGTGGGACTGGTAGAAATGAATACTATTATGTCCCTACAGCGACACGGCGCTAAAAGCCAGTCAGTCAGTCATTGAGGCTTTATTTCGATAAACATATCTTTAAAAGCATTACATAGTACAACAACTTAAAAACCACAACATATACAATGTTTCAACAGGTCAATTTAAAATAATGTGTATATGATAAAAAATACATTAAAAAGGTCTAGATGAAATGACCATAATTAAACAATTTCATTAAGCCTTTTAGATCTGATCGACCATGCCCATCTTAAGAATTTTGATAAACCACACACATACAAGGGCCGGGGGTCAGACATCAAAATTCGCAATGCCACGATATGGTGTCTGCTGCCTAAGTCGCTACATAATGGTTTTAACCATCTAGTTCTCAGGGATTTGTATGCCGGGCATTCAAATAAAAGGTGGGCAACAGACTCCACCCTAAACGTACAAAATGTACAAAACGGTGAGGTTTGAAACATAATTTTGCAGCGAGCAGTCAATTCACCCACTGGAAGCATGCCTACCCCAAACCTAAAGTACAGAGCCCGGTCTGTGGGTTTTAAAATCATGTCAAGATAGGGTTCCCGCAGAGGCACGTCCTTAATCCTAAGAAACTCAGCGCTTGCTCTACTTTGTTTGGGGTCTGAACTTTTTATGCTGGATACCCAACTCCAATAAATGTTCTTAAGGACAGCTTTGGGGGGAGCAGATCTGGATACCCAAGCATCCCGAGCCCCAATTCTCCAAGTAAGAATTTAACGTCTCTAAGCCACCTAATTGTGGACCATCCAGGCATCATCAATACTTCCCGCAACCTATCCGCATAGTTGGCTAGTTCAGGGACTCAGTAGTTAATCAAAAGGAGGGATAAGGGATCTGAATCTCCGTTTCATTCCCCGTAGTAAATTATAGACTCATCACTAGTTCAGGGACTCTCCATATGCGGGCCCAAAGTAGTAGCGGACGGAGTTGAGCCTGGTCTTTGATTGAACGGCACCCCATATCAATTAATAAGGGTAGCGTTGGGGTACTCTGAGGGAGGGCCATCAAATCCTTCAGGAGTTTATTCTCGGATCCAGACAGCTGATCTATATTAATGTTTCCCCAGAGTTCTGCCCCATAAAGGGCAGCGCTAACTCCTCTTGCCTTATATATATCTATCACAGGGGCAATAGGTTTAAACGAGGAAGAGCGCTGCTCCTTAAGTAGAACCCCCACTACCCTTTTGTGGCTTAACAACATCTTCTGGAGGTGAAGGTTCCACTGCATGGTGTCAGATAAGCGGATGCCTAAATAATCAAATTCCGCCACCCTTTCCAAGGGCACACGATTCAGGACAGTTGGACGTCCAGGTCTTTTGGGGGGGTTCATCACCAGATATTTTGTTTTGTCAGTATTAATTATAAGCCCCCTACAGGTGCAGAACGACTGAAAACTATCCAGAAGACTCTGCAAACCCATAGGGGACTTAGAGATGAGGAGGGTATCATCAGCGAATAGGAGAATTGGTATTTGCTTGCCCGCCAGGGAAGGTGCGTCAGCAGGATATTTTAGAAGATGCTCCACCACTCCATTCACATAAAGTGAAAACAGAGTGGGGGCAAGGACGCATCCCTGGCGGACACCCCTATTCACTTGAATTCTAGCAGTCTTCTGGCCCTGGGTACCCCACCTCACCAGAGCAAAATTTCCAGTATGGAGCCTAACCAATAAAGACAAGATATATGTGGGCATCCTCATTTCAGATAAAACCCCCCACAGACAGTCCAGCGGCACCAGGTCAAAGGCAGTCTTTAGGTCGATAAAGGCGAGATAAAGACTGCCTTTGCCTAGAACAACCACCTTCCAATATATGAGCAGTAATCTAAATGCCTGCTCGATGGTCCCTGTACCCGTCCTAATTCCTGCTTGATAGTTCGAAAGGATTTTATTATCATCAGCCCACTGCAGGACTCTCCCAAGAACCACCTTTCCTACAACCTTCTGTGTAGAATCAATTAAGCTTATAGGGCGGTAGTTGGCAGTGTCGTCCCGGCACCCCTTTTTGAAAATCGGGACAACCTCTGCCCCCCTCCATGAATCTGGGATTGCTGCACCATTTTGAATAGCATTGAGCAAGGATGAAATAAGCCTCCCCCATTCTCTGCAATTGAGGCGGAGCAGATCCCCCGGTATCCCGTCAGGGCCTGCTGCTTTGTTCGGCACTAATGATTTTATCACATTTTTCCACTTCCTTAACTGTAAAGGGATGAGCTTCGCTCTCCCCAGTGGGGCCCATTAGAGATGGTATAATCAGCCCCTGTCTGTCATCCAGGTGGGTGGTATAAAGAAGAGAAAAATTATCAAACCACGTTTGGCCAATAATATTACATGTTATGAGGGAGCTGTCAGCCCTATTCCTAGCCCTTACTAAATTCCAGAAACTTCTAGAATCCCTCCCCGCACTAGCTTCCTTTAGGTCGCACCAGAACTGGTCCTCCCAATCTTTCCTGGCTTCGCTAATGGAGAGCTTATAATCCTTCCTGGCAACCCGGATCAACTCAGGGCCCTTGAGTTTAACTGCTTTCAAGAGTGCAGATTTCATCTGCCGACATTTTTTGGAATACCAACCCGGATTGCCCTTAGGTCTCTGGTGCTCCCTTACATGGGGACCCCTACTGTGTGTTATAAATAGGTTCCCGAGGGCACTAATAGTATCACAAAAAAGCTATTCTCACTGTTGGAGGCCCTAGCTGTCCTGTGTAGTAAATCTGACTTCCTATTAAAATACTAATATTATATCTAGGGAATGGGACCAGCTAGACAAATAATTTAACACCGGTTTTAATAGTTAGTAAAAATGCAGGACAATGGTGAATCAGAATTTGAAGGAAAATAAATTAGGAAAAGTTATCTTTTCCCTTCTTGAAGTTCATTGTGGTTAATTTGCATTACTTCCCCTGAAACTCACAGCCTGTGCTCAGATCAGAAACAGGTGTGAAAGAGGCATGAAATTCTTTCCAGAACCATACTATAGGTTGACCTGAATGAGCAAAGATGATAGAATATGTAGCTAATAGAATATGTAAGGTGGAAACTGTAGGCATTCTGCTGACACACTGTGTCAAATCCTGCATGGCAGATCTGTTGCGCTACATGTAGCACTTTGGTGCACTTGAAAGGGAGAGAACAGGATGCTTGGACAATTCTTACCGATTTGAAGTATGATTACTGGAGGACAGTCACTTCAGTTCAAAACTCTTTATTTCTGCCACCAGGGCCATAAAAGAACAGTTCATCCCACAGCAGAATAGACAGTAAGACAAAATTAAAAAAATCTGTTTTCCTAAAATCATATGAAATATATATCTATATACAATTGTGCACAGATATATACATAAATAAGACATATAATAAAAAATAGGGTATTACAAAAGATAACCCTGCTAGGGCACATATAAGACAAACTAAGAGTTGGATCGATAGACGGGTATTCGACCTAGGGCTTTCTTACCTAGCACCCACATTGCACCCAAACATTTTGCAACAGAGATGACCAGTAGTATGGAAGAATCTGAGTACTCACCTTTCAGTATTTTGTACCCTAATATTCTGTCCTTGATATTCTTGTTCCACAAAATTCTGTCGGTTGATATTCAGTAGCACAATCCTACTAGACTTCTGTCTCTGGGTTTGCAGTTGGAGCTGTGCCTCCTTTAAACTCGATTTTAGTCTTAAATGTGAAAGTTCCCAAGTGATTACCATATTGCATTCCCCTACACTCCAGCAATTCTCTGAGACCAAATTTTGGGTGGCATTTACCATATTGAAAATATCCAACACATGGCATTTTGGGCCTGTTTGAATTAAGGCAGCAGGAACTGCTGAAAAAGAGGGTAGGGTTGTCCCAGGGAACTTTGACCCCATTGATTAGGAAGTGCCCTTGAGTCACCCCCATCCACTAGCGGGTGTCAGGTATAAATGTGGCACCGCAAAGACACTTGGGCAGAACCCTTTCTGGACCTTTGAAAGAACAGAAGACCTGATGTATGTGCCCTAGGAGGAGCCATGAAGGTCTGGACCTGCTCCACCCAACACCCAGGGAAAAGAAATGGACTTGCTGCAGGGCTACTAGAAACAACAAGCTGCAAGAGACCTTTTCCCTGGAGTGCCCGCTGACCAGGAGCAACTGGAAACTGACAGGACCTTAATGATGGCCTCCGCTGAAGTGTGTCCTTGCCCCTAAATGCTGCTGTGAGTTCCTGAGAGTCTTAGGATTGACCCTGAGGAGCTATTCCAGACCACCTGAAAAGTTAGGACTGAAGAGACTAAATCGGAAAGTAAAATCTGTAACCTGAACAAAATTTGGTGGTGACCTGTGCTCCATTGCAATCAGTGTGAAATAGCTCATAGTCCCTGTCGGGAAATAGCTTTTACAATGTGGTTTTAACCACATTGTACCTTTACCACGGGTTCTCCACCCACAAATACATTGTTTATATATATAAATATATATATACAAACAATTATTTGTAAAAGCATACATCGTAAAAGCATATGCGTTCCAAAAAAATGCGGGGTATACAGAGTATTTCCCTGCATTGTTCCGTCATACAACCGCCCCTCTCTACTGCGATCATCGACTCTCAGTGTCCCAAAGTGCTTTTTGAAGCTATTTCTACCTCAAATTTCAATATGTCATATATCTGGATCCCTTTATTGTATTTTAAAATGTTGGTGGTATTTCGTTCATTACATTTTACTCTATTTTTGTAATTTGGTTTGGGGTTTTTAATGCTTGATGTTTTACTTTATTCCTGTTTTGGCACTACATAAATGCTATGCACATTGCTTTAAGTTGAGCTTGTCTGCCCTGTGCCATAGCTACGAGGGGTTTTGAATCAGGTTAGTTTAATGAATTTAAGGGTTCATCCTTGCAAGAGTTGTGGTTATCCCTGGAGGCAGGTAGTCGCCCACCCCAAATAATAATCCAATTTCTGACTCTAAGCATATTGTAATGTGATCAAAAACTATGCTTTACAAAAGACTCCAAACACTCCTCAGGTTGGTGGCACTAGGATGGCTTCTGGATAAGCTGTGAGTCTCCTGTGCTGTGCTTCCCAATATTCCCAGAATTTCAGTGCTGAGAGAGGTTGGGAGTTGCTTGTTTACTGTTTGACAATACCTATGTTGTTCCAACCGAATGTTATCCAGGCTTTGTCTACTCAGTCCTGTATGGAGTGCAACTTGCTGCCACTGATATTGCCTGTGTCTGCGTGTCCTCACCAGGAGGATATGAAGTTTTACTTGAGCAAAACTTCAGTTTGTGGCAGAATAACAGTGCTGCTGAAGCATTGTTTGGTATTGTTGATTTTGGGAATCATTGTTCATATGTATGCACTTGCTCATTGTATATTGTTCTTTCCAGTTTTCTGTCTGATTTATCTTTATTGACCAGCAATGTAGGGATGTTACACCAAGGCCCTTCTAAAGCCAGTATAGTGCGGTATGTGGGGGCATTCTGAGAAGTGTTTAGGAGTGTATGATGGATCAATAATCAATGTGAATTTGTTAACTGTTAGTGATATATGAAAGTCAAAAAAGCGCATCTTCCAGCTCTCAGTTTATTTGTCTTGCAAAAGGTTGTATTTCTGCAGTAGTGGCTGGTAGGGGAACGGTGGCGGGAGCTAGAAAAAAAGAAGAAAAAAGAAGAAGACTTACCTGCTGCTCGCCGGTTTCCAGCTGCTGCTTCTCTTCGGACTTCTCTGTTTTCCTGGCAGGATGGAATCACACAGACTACCCTAGGCAATCATAATGCTGCTGTCACCAGCATGGGGCGGTGTCACAGCCTCGGCCTCCCACCGGCCATTACCAACTACAGAGGAAACGCAGTGGCGTCTGCCTGTCCACGAGTTTCGGTGCAGTCTCGCAAGCTCTTGAGTGCTATCTCTGCTGCTACTTATGTGTAAGAGAGCAGCGCATCTTGACGAGTGCCCACCGAGGGACAAGGAGAGAGTAAGGCGCCACAGGGGTCAAAGCCAGCATCAAAGCGTCCAGAGGCAACACTAGGGGTGCTTACTAGCAGAACCCGAAGTGCTGATGATGCTGGGAACTCCACTCCCCATGCTTATGCTTCCCATGTTGCGCTGAGGAAGACGCCGGCACTCGAAAACCTTCTCTTTTGAAAAAACTACAGAAATCCTGAATACTGAACATCAAAATTACCACGCAAACACAGTGTTCTAGTGGTACGAGGACATGGACATGGGATGCAATCCCGGAGATATGTAGAAGCTTCCGCCTTACAACGATTAGATGCACCACTGATGCCCCAGCACACAAGCTTCTGGGCATTTATTTTATTTATGGGCTTATTACGCGCCGGCATCACACCCGAAGGTGTATCTCCGCGCGGTGCTGTGAGGTGAACAGGTCGAGAGAACTCCTCCTAGAATAGTGCTGTCTTTAGGCATTTCCTGAAAGCTGAGTGACTCGGGCAATCTCTAAGGGAGAGAGGCATCCTTAACAACAGTCATTGACCCAAAGTCCGAGTCCTGAGGAAAACCCTAGAACTATTTGGGGGCTGAAACGCGTTGACATCTGGGTAAAGGCGAACACATTTTTTGGGGGGTATTGGATGGGAATCTGTTGAAAGAAAAGTCGTTCCCATTGAGCAGACGACCCCCGGCACAAACTGTGCAGCCCTGTGCCCCAAACACAGGCAGCATCGGTGGAATCGCTAAGGGTTCGCCTGTGATCTAAATATCAAATATGGACTGGTTCTTTGCAGGACATGTATAGGCCATTGATAATTGTATTGGCATTCATGTTTTCTCACATGTCTAACATTTATGTGTATTTGTTGTAATCTTGAATGTGTTCTGTTGATAAGTATGGCATACTAAATAAGGTGTTTTCTATCCCATGACATCAATGAATGTCTTTAATTCATATGTGCAAAAAATAAGTTACAAATGATGTGAAATAAATCACATGAACTTTAAATTGCTATCTAAGCTCATATATGAGTAATTTGGAATAACCTGTCCGTTCACTGTTTTTGTAATACAAAGTCACCAGCATGACAGCAGCATTGTGATTGGTCTGAGCAGCCTATTTTAGCTCTCAAAAATGGAGTGAGAGCCTGTGCATGTTCTCCACCCAGGCTGTGCAATACAGCTGGGTGGAGAACATGCTAAGTGCTCATAACAGTTTGGCTGGCACAAGACGGCCGGACAAACCGTCAGGCGCACTTATGGTGAACCAACCACTCCTCCTCCCTCTGGCGTCACACAAGCCCATCCCCACCATAACATGGCTCCAAGCTCCATACTAAAAATAAAATGATGATAACGTTCTGTTAGGAGGGCGACGCTCCCCCGCCTTAGCAAAGGAGCCGCAGCTGGATTTCTGTTACACAGATATCACCTTCATTATTGCTGGATGGTCTTGGAATTTTAGGTTTTCTGTGTAGTGCATAACATTTAAATTAATTACATTGAAAGAAATATTATTTATCTATCAAATGAATAGAACAAATAAAGACAATTAAAGAACTATGACACATCCCCCAAAGCCTAAAACATTTGTATGTCAGAGCAAATTAGAAGAAATGTAAGCAAAGACACAAAATCCCTCTCTTTCTTTCACAGAAATGTGCAAGACAACTGCTGTCTTCGACCATTATATATTGACTTTAAGAAGGACCTGGGGTGGAGATGGATACATGAACCGAAAGGATATCATGCAAACTTCTGTGCCGGAGCCTGTCCATACTTATGGAGTTCAGACACACAGCATAGCCGGGTAAGTTTTAATTACATATTTTACTGGAAAGCAAATGGGATCGTTGTAAAGTGGAAAAATGAAGGTCTGGTTTACAGGCTTTATTCACCTATTACTTGATGCGTTCAGTGTGATAGCCTGTGTCATGTTTACACCGGTTCAAAAAACAGAGATGCAGCCATCTTTCCCTTTTATTACTCGTTTAAATAATGGTGATAAATAAGCAAACTAAGGGACATATTATCAAGCAGGGCGTTAAAAATTATCGCTGTTTTAGCGGCAGAAAACTGCAGCTAAAGCGCCGATAATGGGCTTGATAATATGTCCTAGAGAATTCCAATAGAAACCCATGTTCTGGTGTGAACCTGGGCTTCTATTGGAATTCTCCAGGGCATATTATCAAGCCCATTATCGCCGCTTTAGCAGCAGTTTTCTGCCGCTAAAACTGCGATAATTTTAACGCCCTGCTTGATAATATGCCCCTAAGTGGCCTATGTGCTATGAGTTGCGGTGGTGCCTGTGAGGGGCTGCACAGTTTTGCCCTGGACCCACAGTCTGGTAAGTAAGTCAACATAATGCTTTGTGGCGCTATATGTTGCTTTGTGCCAAGTGACCCCTCCCAACTTGACTTCACTTTGCAAATCTTGCCCAGTGCATTAACGCTGAGACATTTTCAGGTGTGCCAGTGCTTATGACAATATAGACCAAGAGTTACACTCTGATTTGTGTTCTAATTTCACATAACACAATTTAACAATGTGATCCAGCTAAAATGGCACACTCTTCATTCCACAGGTTCCAATGGTGGTGAATCTCTCGCTATTCTCACGCTGACACTTTATACCCCAGTTGAGCTGTGCATCCATTTGTGAAGGCCCAGTGGGCCTTAGCATACTGCCCGTGGGTATGCCTGTGTGAGTTAATTGTGCTTGTGTGAGTGAAAGTAAGGTGAGTGCTGTCTGTGAGAGCACAGGGTGAATTGTGCCTGTGTGAGAACAGAGTGAGCTGTGCCCGTGTGAGAGCAGAGTGAGATCTCTGTGTGACTGGTATGCCTGTGTGAGTGCAAGATGAGTAGTGCCTGTCTGAGTACACGGTGCATAATGTGCATGTGTAAGTGCAAGATGAGTTGTGTGCATGTGTGAGTAAAGGGGAATGTCTGCATTAGTGCAGACAAGGTGTGTGCCTGTGTGAGTGTAGGGTGAGCAGTGTGCCCGAGCGCAGGTTTTTAGTGTGTACTATGAGTGCAGATTGAGGGGTCTGACTTTATGAGTGCATGATGAGCAGTGTGCACGAATGCTGTTTTCCAATGTTTATTATGAGTGCAGAATTACATGTGTGCCTGAGTGAGTGCAGGGTGAGAGGCTTGCCTCTGTGAGTGCAGTGTGAGAGGTGCGCGTGTCTGAATGCCGGGTCAGTGTTGTACTTGTATGAGTGCAGAATGCGCCACAATAACGTCAGACCTCTTAGCGTTGCCAGCGTTTGCTCTGTATGTATGTTTTACTCCATGCACATTGTGATTGACCAGTAAAAATCCAGGCCTGATTCACAAAGTTTTTCTATGTGTCGGTGTGTCTTACTCCACCTTAATAACCAGGCTTCTTTCACCAAGCATTTTCTATGAGTAGACAGTTTTACCCCAGGCTTAGATGTGACACATTCCTGAATTTCCAGGGCTGAGTCATGCTTCCTCACAGTTTTTTTGAGTCAGCACCTCTTACTCCTGGAAGCTGCAGGGGCAGCTCATTCTGTCAGGAGTATGACACAGCTAGTCATGGAAGAAGCTCTGTGAACAGGGATCAATGAACCAGGCCCTTGGCTGAAGCCCTGTACAGAGGTTCCTTGATCAGTGTTCCACTGGTATCAAGTCACCGCCCAAAGAAAAGAGAAAACATTGGGCTAGCTGGCACACGGGCGCTCTGTGAGATCTTTGGACCAGGGCATGTTTTCAAGGCCAGAGGAAGAATACCGGCCATGGTAACAAATATGCGGTTTGCTTGTTTATCCCCCGAGCCCGCAGGGGCCTGATGAAGCAGCTAGTGTTGCTCTGCTGAACAGATCTTCTGTCTCAGCCGAAAACATTCCTCTAAATCTCTAGGAAACTGCCATTTCGTGTTTAACTAATACATTAATGGCGACCTCGAAAAATAGTTTTATATCACCAGAGTGGTACAGCCTACCCCCCTCCCCTGCCACAGCCCCTTTGGCTCAGAAACAGCCTATAACTTCCATGCAGCCTCATCCTGTCTCTTTGTGCACACAATGAAAAGGCCAGCCCCTTTGGTGATGCTCTAGCAGGCATCATTGCAAACAATTTTAGGCCAGAGGGGGTAGCACTGTACTCCATGCGTGATTGCCCTGCGTTTCTATTCATGGACCCAAAGTGGGTGGGAACACCCCTGGCTTCTATTCTGTGAAAATATTTCGTTCACTTAGCAACGGGCATGGACGCCGGAGCTATTCTTCCCCCAGACTTAGTCAAATGCCACCTTGCTCTTCGAACGGGACCCTTTCTTCTCCACAGCCCAGGGCTTTAGGAAGCAAATTACTTGCTTCTATTGGATTCAGTTTAGGTCAAAATGCCCATGGCCTTCTGGAAATGAGCGCCTACTTCAGACATGCATGATGCTGATGCAATGTGAGACACACTTTAAAGTAATCATAAGAATAAGAGAACACATAGAACTTAATACACCTCATCCATAAATAAAAACAATAATTAACTAACTAACCAACTAACTAAATAAAGAAATACTTTCATGAAGTTGACGAAAACATAAGGATGGGTTTCTTGAGTACCTGCCTGTGTGGTGTCAGCAGATGCAATGTATTTTCTGCATTGAAAACGTTCTTGTCCCAACAAGATAAAAGTTAATTTAACTACAATGTCAAAGCTTGTTTGCTACATTGACCTTTTCTCTTTTTTTTTAAACTTATATTCTCTTATTAGGTACTCGGTTTGTACAACACCATCAACCCAGAAGCGTCGGCCTCACCCTGCTGCGTGTCTCAAGATTTAGACTCCCTCACCATCTTGTATTACATTGGCAAAGCACCCAAAATCGAACATCTTTCCAATATGATTGTAAAGTCCTGCAAGTGCAGCTAAGATACCACAGCAGCAATGCGTGTTCAATGAAGACCTTAAAACATGAAAGAATGAAATGCCTAATTTTATCAGTGTTCAATTTTAAAACAAAAACTGAAAAACGGTACTGTGTATGTAAAAAGTTTGATTAAAGTTAAAAAAGCTGTCATCAGAAGAAAATGTTGAAGGCTTTATCCTGCGTTTCACCTACTTTGATAGGGAGATAGGTAAGAAGTAAAACCTTTGAAAAATTAAACACTGGAAGAATTTGTTAGTGTTATTATGTGAAAGGAAAAACAGGAAAATCCCATTAAGTGGACTTGCTGTAACTGTCTCGTGCCTTACTTGATCTCAGTACGTTTTCGCGCAATAGGCACCCTACCCATTCCTTTTAGTTGTAGATCAAAGATGCATTATTTATTTGTGTATAACTATATAAAAAATGAACTTTTGAGGAAATGAAATGTGGACGACATGAAGACCAAATAAACTGCCAGAAACAAGTTCTTTGGTAGTCCTAATGCAACTATTGAACTCCAAAGAGATTTTTTTTTTAGTTTGGGGAACTATAATTCTTCACTTAATTTTTTTAAATGTCTGCCTCGTAAGTAGTTTTGTGTATTTTTAATAAGCTTCTTTAAGAATGCCCCATTTCTATGCAGGATTATCTTTTATGATATAGTGTACACATTCTGAAGCATCATTAAAACCCCAGTGGCAGACTATTACACATAAATGGTGAAAATGGCAGTGTAAACAAGTGAAGTGTGTACATGCATTGGTCTTATCAAAAGACAGTGCAATGATGCTATATAGCTACGCTGTGGGATTTTGTTCAGGTATATGTAATTGTACCTCTAGTGTCACGACAGGTGGGTAGCAGAGCCAGCTTAATTGGAAACCAACTTGTAGTTCACAATTTACAAACTATCAACAATAAGTACGTTGTGTAAAATGTGTATATTTTCACCCTATTTTTGTATTTTGTAATTTTGTCAAATACGATAACTTTTCATTTATATCAGGGGCTCTTTCGATCTCTCAGAAAAAAATGTGTTTCCCTCTAGCTGGCCAGTATGAGTAGAGTCCTATACATTGACTTGCACTACAAACATGTTTTATAATTGCTGTACATGTGCTTTTTTGTTCTTCATTATGCCATAAGCTACCTGACTGTTTTTCATGATATAGTATGTTGTTATTTTTGCATCCACACTTGTAAAATTGAATTGCAAAACAATTTTTACGATTATATTTTCAAAACCCTTTATTTCATTTAAAGTCAAGTAACTGTTCCTGCAATTCTTTGAGCAGGAACTTTGACACCGTGAAGTAAGATTACAGTGGACAGCTACTAGAAAGGCTCAGGATAGCTGACCAATATCATGGATTCATGTTCAAAATCGTCCGTATCAACAAGTGATTTGTACAGAAGGAGTGATTGTGAAAGGAGTATTTCCACTTACATCAAAGTGTTTCCCCTTTCATCTTTTGTGAAGAAATCCCTATAGTAAATCACAGATTAAGTAATTAGGTTGACCATTCAATGAATCTTCCTCAGACAATACATTTATGATTGTACCAAGAACCCACCATCAACACTTTTTTCTTTTTAAATGGGTGTCTCTCTGAAGATCCTCAGATGAACAGCAATACCGGTTTTAATGGAATTGTTGATCCATTAATGAGTGTGCCACATAAATGTGGGCCTTATGAAATTAATATGTGATTTGCTGTAGTGTTCCTTCTTTATCGGCTCTTGTGTACTGGAATGAATACCAGCAGTCCTCTTTCAAATGAAGTCGAAATTGTTTTGCTACTTTTGTACATTATAAAGTATTTTTTGTGTTGTCATTGGATCCCCCATTGAATATATTCAAATGATAAGCAATACGATGAAAAAGCCTAACTAAAAATACCCAGCATATTTTTGGCTTCTGTTTTCTCTTTAAAAATAACTATTGAAAATGCTTCAACAGCTGCATTGCCTTTTAGGGAAATGTCTGAATGTGTTGAAACCCCAAATTATTAAGATTAGGAGTACATACAGGGTTTCTATTGTAAAGCTGCAGTACACCATACTTTACCAGAATCTAGCACATTGGAATGCCCAGGTATTTTTGGCTGTCAAATTGCACTTGCCGAAAGAGGGTATGACAGCTGACCTGCATCCCAACTCCATTGGTTTTAATGTGAGTGTTTTCCTGGTGTAGCTAATGACATTACATAACTATTCTTGGCACTTTGGAGGATAAAGAAAACTTTGAGTATACATCTTCTACAAATCTTTTGCTCTGGAAAGCACAGGGGAAAGACAGAACGTAAAAATGGCCATTGTATTTTTAGTGACTGATCACTCTGTATTTAACACAATGTATGTTTTTGTGGTGCTCTAGTGGTAAATAAATTATTTCAATTATTCTATGAAATTCTGTTTCTTTTATTGAACACTGCTTTACTTTAGTAGAGCAAACTGTTCGGATAGTATTTTCGGACATTCAGAAAGTCTCTAAAGTAAAGAACATTTCTAATGATAGAATGACAAATTTCATGCACCATAATACCGGTCCAAATTGTGGTTTGGGTAACTCCAATCTAAAATCCTTAATTTTATGCTTTTACTTTGAGCTCATGAAATCCTACCATGCAGCATACATGTTTACTTTTACATATTAATTATGTGTCACTGGATTTTAGTATTTTGCTATCTGCATGTTGACTGCTACTGTGGCTCGGGGTTTATTCTTTATGTCGAGATTTGGTACAAAAGGGGGTGGTGATGGACAGAGCATCTGAACCAATCAAACACTCACACCCAGTCAACAGATCTGGGTTTGATCCATCACTGTTCTTTAACCCACTCTGTCACCCCAGTTCAGACATGGCCATATGCAAATCAGTCTGACCCTGTGCCTCATGGGAACAGTCCAGCCCGAACTGCCAAGCCATGCCTTCCCTGGACCAGATTTAAACTTTCTAGGACCGGTTTCTGGCATTACAGCCGTCTTCAGCCAGGCTTGCTTGAATCCAGTGGCAAAGTGAGCAAGGGACTCACGTCTGAGCATACCCTGCCAAACTTATGGCGAACAAAGCGGTACAAAAGGGGGTGGTCATGGACAGAGCATCTGAACCAATCAAACACTCACACCCAGTCAACAGATCTGGGTTTGATCCATCACCGTTCTTTAGCCCACTCTGTCACCCCAGTTCAGACATGGCCATATGCAAATCAGTCTGACCCTGTGCCTCATTGGAACAGTCCAGCCCGAACTGCCAAGCCATGCCTTCCCTGGACGGATTCAAACTTCCTAGGACCAGTTTCTGGCATTACAGCTGTCTTCAGCCAGGCTTGCTTGAATCCAGTGGCAGTTTGGGCTGGACTGTTCCCATGAGGCACAGGGTCAGACTGATTTGCATATGGCCATGTCTGAACTGGGGTGGCAGAGTGGGCTAAAGAACGGTGATGGATTAAACCCAGATCTGTTGACTGGGTGTGAGTGTTTGATTGGTTCAGATGCTCTGTCCATCACCACCCCCTTTTGTACCGAGATTTATAGATTGACACATAATAGCTAAGTTCAAGACAGTCCTTTGGTTGTATTTCAAAACATCAGGTACCACAATGAATGTGATCAAAATATTACCTACTCTTTCATTGTGAGTATTGTAAATTAAAATATATGTAGTTAAGTATCAATTGACCTTTCTTAACTTCACATCTATGTCTTTTGAAGATATGTTTCAATATTGTTGTAGTCAATATTTTTCGTATGTATTTTGACAGGTCAATATTAAAATCTCAATATTTTGGTAGAAAAACCCTGATCTCTAATTAGTACATTTTTTGTATGTGGCACAAAGATAAAGAATACCTTTGCAGCTAATTCACCATCGCTTATTGGCTCAACATATTGTCTGACTCCCATGGAGAAAAAGAAGAGAAAAAGTGAATTTGCATTAAGGAATCCATTCCTTTGTACAAAAACAAAATGCATACCAACAAGAAAATAACTTGTTTTTCCAAGTAATCCACAAAGAAACATTTGCCAGGTACAGCTTTCCATTTGGATTCCTTTAGGAGACTGTGATGTACATTTAAACATCCAAGTGTGGCTTTACTACTTTTTTCATGACAATGCTGTATATATTTAAAAAAAAATCTTTTCAGCTGATATGAAGAGTAAATACCTACAAGAAACTGCAAATAATATACATGTTGCCTTATTGTGGTCACTCTTACTTTATAACTAAGGAGCTCATCTTAGGCAGAATAGGAAATAACACCATATGACAAACTGAGTAAGTGGGAAAACAGGTTTTACATTTACACTTTGAAAATAATTTTGAATGAGATGAGAAACTGGGTTCAGTTGAGGAATCTTAATATATCATCCACCTCTGCTATAATCAGTCGGCACCAAAATGATTGTAAAATCAGATTCGTTCTTCTCTATATTATTTAATATTGCCATTAAGCCTTGTCACATGCATGTCATATACCTTATGCCCATCAATCTAAAAGGTTTATTGAATGGCATGCCTTTATTCCCCTGTTTAATGCAGCAGAAGTGCATTTCATTCCTTGTCCAAGTGCACCTGCTCAGTATCTCCAGTTTCTAAAATTGACATTTTCTATATTCAGGCATATAAACCACATTACTCTAGCTATGTGCTATATATATTGATAGTGTCAATGGGTGAGGGCCATACTAAGGAGTTATTGAGTTCACAGCGAAAGTGCAAACATATTAAGTCTTTAAATCTTTATTTCGGTTAAAACAAACCATAAAAGAGTCATAAGCATAAAAACAATACAGTCTCTTAAAAGTAACCACCAAGGTCAAACAATATCAGTTTCCAGGTAAAACCATAAGAAAGCCATCGACATCAGTACAATATCTTCTCTAAAAAGAGAGAGTGGTACCAGACATTTTGAGTTACAAACGCACTATTACAGTCGGTCCGTCTTGGTTTATACAGTGCAAGCGAAAGCGCAATGTTAAAAAGTTTGATACAATAAATAGTAATAAATAATAATAATAATAAGTACCAGGTACTATTATTAGTTAATATCGCTAGCGTTATAAAACCAATAAAATCATGTACAATTTAACGGGTATTACATCCATTACGTATGACAGACTGGAGAATATAAATAATTCTTCAATATTGTACCCGCCACTCAACACATAGCATCTTTTCATCAGTATTATTTTAGTGACTAATATCGTGTCCTTACTTGACAGGCTATAACAATTACAATTTTAGACCTCGTCTTCTTCGTGCTATTGCCACAGCAAAGAGAAATCAGCTTAAACTGAATGCGATGGTCTGTGTTGTATCACCTTTAAACACTCTTTCTGCTTCCTTGATATGTCTGAAGCCTAGAAGGCGGCAAATGGGCCTTAGCCACTTTTTTCTAATATGATGATATGCCGGGCATAAGAATAGAACATGAGCCTCATCCTCCCTTGTGCCAATATCACACAATTCGCAGGTTTCTAACAAGACATTCTCAGTAGAACCCTTGGTGCATACCCATTTTGATGTGTTGGCTTCAATTTGGAGAATGCCATAACGAAATTTT
Organism: Lissotriton helveticus; assembly: GCF_964261635.1. Taxonomy (NCBI): domain Eukaryota; kingdom Metazoa; phylum Chordata; class Amphibia; order Caudata; family Salamandridae; genus Lissotriton; species Lissotriton helveticus. The sequence continues at coordinate 1,868,771,247 of NC_136067.1, forward strand.
AAATACAAGGATTTTGCTATGTTTGGTAAAATTTCGTCCATGAAACATTCGAATTTACTTTCTACTTTCACATAAAAAAACTTAAGAGTAAGTGCTCCGGTTTTTGGGTTGTGTATTGCGGAATTTAGGGCAGATTCCCAGAACCTTTCACGCAATAGTTTTTTACACGATGTGGTCAGAGAACCGGGGTCTGTCCAGTAAACATATTATAGATCATGCTATATCTTTCATAGAAGAGTTTACTTATATGAGCAGCTGTCAACTTCCAACTGGAATACGGGAATGCTCTTCATGCCACCTACTCCAAGTCATTGACGTACAAACTCCAAGTATGGTGTCTTGAAAAATGAGACCAGATCTCTAACACCAGAACTTATCTTCACTGTCTAACCTGTTTCAAACAGGCTTGAGTTTCAACGTACTTGCTTATGCTTCATGAACCTTCACAATATTCACGTGGTTGACTCAGTTCTAGTGATAAAAAGATCTCATCACTCTCCCCGTCATCCTATTAATCTGTAAAAGAGGGAGACATGTTGTGGTGCACACCTGTAACTCTCTTCCAATAAAGATCAGCCACATCCTTTAACATTTGATTATTAGTCTACAAACAAAAACATTGCTTGACTTCTTTTTGTGTGCATGAATGACATCAGGGTCATAGACTATTTGTATTTAATGTATGTGAAATAGGTGCAGTAACTCACTCTCTGACTCTGAACATAGTTCCTAAAAATGTGTACTTCCTTATACACAAATGTAAAATATAGTTAAACTTGTCTACCTTGTGAAGGGATTGTCTCTTTCAGCTATACATCAACCATCTGAGGAAAAGACCTATGCAAACTTTGAACTAGAAAATTAAAAATAAGTATTGACCTATGCAGGGTTACATGTTCTTTTGTTAAGATTAACTTCACTTTTTATCTGGCCAGCAAAATATTCCTTCTACTTTTTTAGGATACTAGCAGTACAATTCACAACACGATTTTCACTTTAAAGTATCTATGGCACCCACTAGTCCAATGTATTTGAACCACTGTGTTTTGAAGAAGAAGAGCGTAAACAATTCTATCTAATCATTTGTGCAAACACATTCTCATGTCTCTTCCCTGCAGCAGTTATTTAAAGTACAATGACATAAATGATATGAAGTTGTTTCCTAGCTTCTGCTATATGTCAATTTACACTTGGCTCATTCTTATAACAATTGTATCAACCTCTCCACTAATCACACATTGTTACACAAACAAACTGTCCTACCCTATGTATGCTTCTACGGGTCTTTATGTAATAACTATTAATCTATTAGTCATTGATCTCATAATGATAAGCTCTTCTGTCTCTTTTTCAAAACATGCCTTCAGCCCAATCATTGGTTGTTCTCCCCTGTCAAAAATCTCTCTAAAATAAGCTAGCCATATCCCTAAAACAATTTGTGGCAAATCATGGATCTTATAGTTCCTCCAGCTTTCTCTGTATGCAAACAGCAGCGATAACTCCTTTCAACCCAGTCGAGATCCTAGTAATAACAACACTGCTACAAAGTATGGACCATAGCAGAAACCACACCTTTTAACTGTGGAAAGGCTGTAGAAGCAAACACAGACACCACCACAGAATGGACAACAATAGTAACAACAATTGTTGTGACAGCAGCAACCACAGTTGTCACAACAGCAAGTACCATAGCAGTAATCATATTTGCCACTATGGCAGGAACTACAATATCATAAACAGATGCCAACAATACAAGGACATCAAGAGTGCTCACATTTCCAACAACAATATTGGAAACAGCCTCAATTCCAACTGCCACAACAGCAAGAAACCTAGTATTTGCCACTGAACCCATCACGGCAGGGAAAAGAGCAGTAACAACAGATGCCTCTAGCATAGCCACAGAAAGTGCCTCAACAGCAACCACACATGCTTAACAACACCTGCCACAGGTGTGAGAACATCCACAGCAGCAACCACAGTGGTAAAAACAACAGGGACCACTGCAGTAACCATAGCTACCACAAGTATGGACCACGACAGTGGCCACAGTTACCTACATGACAGGGATGACAACAATAATGTCAATATCAACCACAGCAGGAAAAACAGAAACAGTCAGGGTAACAACATATACTGCCTCCAGATAAGGGGCTACTATAATGACCACAGTTGCAACCTGAAGAAGGAGCAAAGGTTCAACCATCACATCAGCAACAACAGCAGATACAAAGCTTTTAGAACAGCAGCAACAGAACAACAAAAGCCACAATAGTAGTCAAGACAGCTGTCACTACAATGGCAACAACAGATATAACAATACCAGTTGCAAATCCAGAAGTGAAAACAACTTTCATCACAGCTGTAACAATATTAGGGCCGACAGTAAGTACAGCAGCTACCACCATGACAGAAGCAACCACAGCTGTAATAAGAGTAAGGACCACATTGCCTCAATAACAGGCCAACAAGAGCCACAAAAGCAAGGATGACAATCTAATGTAGTGTTCTTTTGTGTAAAGCACTGTGTCACCCAGAAATGCATCCCAGCACTGATGAGGATTAGTTGGTGAGAGCGGGATATGACTATGCCCAGGTAAAAATTTCGTTATATGGGGCGTAACCTCAGATATTTTTGCATTTTCGCTTGTTACACGAGATTCTCAATTGTACGCAATTATGTTATATGGCATAATTACATGTGGTTTGCTGCAAATATTTAGCACAAGTGCGTGGGAACAATGTAAATAACCACAAAGCAAGTGGCTGCTGTTTGCAGTACTTGGGCGTTTGCCCTATTTAATGCCGAAATGTATCTTCGTGCCCGTAAAGAATGTGAGGAAGTATGAGGCGCTAAAATGTAGCACTAAATGCTGGTTTTACATTTTCTTTAATTATGAATAATTTTGCACCATTTTTCAGAAATTCCACAGAATAATGCCAAAGCAATTGACATAAATTTTGTATGACACATTTTTAAAACTGTCAAGAAAGTCAAGTGATCGTCATTGAGATGGATATGAGCAGTAAGGAATTTCAAGACTTGGTGACAAGGTAAAAAAAGACTGTACACTAGCACAAGAGTGATTAAGGCCATCCGCTAGCACAATAGCAGTTTGGTTTGGGTAGAAACAGAAGGTGGAGTGAAGAATCTACGACATTTTAAAGGTATGTAGTGCCTAGGTTTCTGTTTGAGATATCTGGGGAAACTTGGTGGAAGGCCCAGTTGATAATCCATCAAGATTTAAACTTGATGTGGCTCAAGATGATTAGCCAGATTAAGGACAGGAATGTTGTATAGATGGGTGTAACAGCAAATATGGGAAGTCAGGTGAGCTGCCACCTTCGGTATTCTAAAAAAGTGGCTGGGAGAGTGGCTTCGTGTTAATTTATATCACACGCCACAAAATGATATATTGTGCTAGTTTCGAGGCCTCTCCATTGCCAGGGTGAGTTATAATAACAAAAAAAGAATTTAGGAACCAAGGTATGGGCTCTATTATTACCAAACACAGTATTGCTCATAAGCACATGCTTGGAATTTGGACTGGTATCATTTCAGCAAACTGTGCATATTAGAGATGTGTAGGGAGCAGTACTGGCAGGCTAGGGAGCAGATCTGTCCTCCAGTTACTGGAAAGTGTGAGTAAGTGGGTACAGGGAGATGTGTGGGTGGCATTGTTTCCCAGACTTTTGGGCCAGGGCTTAATCCAGATCTGATGCGGCATGGAGAGTTACTGTATCCGACGGAGCAGGGCAGGTACCCTGCCTCGTGCTGTCTCTCAGTAACAACCCAGTGTTGATTTATAGCACATGGCTCAACATTTGAGACTCTATTTCCACTCCTACAGCACTTCAAGAGCAGGTGTTTGCAAACTCAACATCTTCACATGCGCACTATTCGTTGCGGTGAATTAGGTACAATTGCACACCAAGTTAATCTATGTCCTTCTGTTGCACCATATTTCTGCTGGGTCCACTGCTGTGTTTGTCTGCAAATCTGACTCCCACCTCCCATAAACCATTTTGACAAAAATATCCACCTGATGAGGTATGTATTCAACATCTGGAGGGAGCCCTCACCTTCCCCAAAGCCCCTCCCCAAGATGGACAATTTTCTGTTGGTGGTCTTGGCTCTCCTCCTCTGAATCAGACATAAATGCGGCTCCCACTAGCTGTCACAAGGGGTAGGTGTGATGGCCTTGGGACACACGGATAGGATCTACAAGGCTAACGCTAAGCAAGAGGATGCCATCTTCCAGCTACTGTGACTCAGACAATGCAATATCATTGCAGGTTTCTGCGGGGAGGAGAGGGCTAGGACGGACATTTCCTATAGTTACATTACAGGACTACTACCTGTTCTCTGTATTAAAAATATAGAAAAGCTTAATTGTATTTACTATATACTCTAATTTCGGCATGTGTTATAAAAGATACACAGAACTTGCCAAATAGGTTGAAGCAACTCCCTTCATTGCCATGGTTCGGTATAATCATGATTCGTGATGCCCTTTGGTAAATAAGAATGAGGTGAGAAGTCGATTGAAGTCAAAGTGGTGATAAAGGGAAGGAGTTATGGTTGAGAATGAGATCTGAGGCCATATGTTAAAAAAGAAATGTTGTCTTCCTGTAGAAGCCTGTCAGCTGTGGGGAGCTTCTGCTGTGAATAGTGTGACCATGCTAATGTTTTCCATTGTTTACGCTGTTACCAGCTTGACACAGAGCGCATTGTGCAGTGTCCACTGATTGTGTTTCAACTATAACTAGTCCAGTGCTGGTTAATTCTGCTGGTGGAGCAGCGGAATTTATTAGTAATTCCGCCTTACAGGCGAATCACTAAATTCTTCTAATTTCGCCGGTGGAATAAAAAAGTCTGCCACCCCTAACCATAACTACATCTCACAAGTGCGTTGACACATTATCTACTCATATACCTAGTTACATACTCACATTCACAACATCGTACGCATACATTCACACTTCTCCCCTTAGTTATCCACAAAATATATATATAATTTTTCTACCTAGTACCCCTGTAAGTATATCATAAAAAGCAGTTAGACATCATTAAATGTACACATACACACAAATATATTCACACACATGCAGGCATTGCCCCCTACTATTGTAGTCTTCATTTCACAAGAATTTGCACAACAATGTAAACCTAATACAACACAACATACTCCACCACTGTACAACCAAACACAAAATGACCTTATAATGTATATTCTAACATACATAAACATACATAAATACCAGAAAATCATTCCAACTGCATACCCTAGGTAATATCGTAATAAGCACACCAACACAGCACATCCATACTATAGTGTTGAAATGTAACAATTTCTGTTACTTTAAACTAAGTATAATTTAGGTGCCGATGAAATATATTGAGAGCGTAATATATTAAGAGAATTTCAATTTACTAATTATAAATTATTTTTTATTGTTTTACTCTACTGCAAGAAACCCTACATCCGAGAAAACGAAACTGCAATTAAGGCATCCAGAAAGATTACAAACAATTCTGGTCCAAGTTGAAAGTTCAAGCACAATGCTAAGTTTGACAATTCTAATATTAAATCAAATAAAATACATTCTAAAACATATTTAACATCAAAAGCAAAATCACCACAAAAATAACACATGCAAAAAAACTTTACCAAACAAATGCATTCACCAATGCCACCAGATCCTAAAAATGCAAAGTCAACAAATCAAACACAGGGCTATAGAAAAATACAAGAAAAAAAGATTTTCCAAATGAATTCATCAAATTTAAGTAGAAATGTAAAATAATCTGTTTACTCAAGCAAAAGATTTAAAACCACAAATGATCGGAGTAATTCATAGCTAAAACATGACATTTGGAACGTAAGTTACGTGGAATAACTGTATAAATAAATCAAAGAAGTATATTTACATTTATTTACACCATTCCATCAAACAAATAAAGAACATTACATATTAATAATTATGTATAAATATTTGTAAGATAAGGGAACATACCAGCAACTATATAAGGAACAATTTAATTCACTTTATACTCTCCATGGTTACGACAGAACTTAGAAATGAACTATCTGGTTATTATAGGGCAACTATTAAAGAAGCAAAATAAAGAAAACACAGTGATAGGAACCTGAAATAAGCACACATGAAAGGAGAACACCAATATGTTGAAAACTTCATTCATTCTCTAAAATTAGCAAAATGCCTGATTAGAAACAGATATAAAATATTTCCAAACATTTAGGAATTAACAATAATTAAATAGCTTCAAAATATGGAATAATGAACAATTCAAAATCTAACAAATTTAACAGGGCATTGCTTAACTGCTAATAAAAATCTGAAATATCAAAATATTTTACATCACAAAAACATGTTTGGTGCACACCACACAGAAACAAGACAATGAATATAAAAATAAACAGCTCAAAGTCTAAAATTAGGCATGCAAAACATAACAACATAATTAACAAAAAGGTCTAAAAAGCGAGCTAGAACAGAACAAGACAAAATAGTAAACATTTTCAAAGGAAAACTGGAAAACAAATGTAGCACTGATTTGCAATTCTGCAATATAAAAAAATCAAAATATAAATAATGTAAATGAGCAAGACATTAATTGATATATTTTCAGACCTTTCCAGTGATCTATGCATATCTTGTTCAACAAGTTTTAGGATGCCACAATATCATCCTTACTGAAGAATTAATTCAAGAAAATTATGGAAATGGTTATTGCTGCTGCATAATACCACCCCCTTTTGTACCGCTATGGCCGCCATAAGTGTGGCAGGGTATGCTCAGACGTGAGTCCCTTGCTCACTTTGCCACTGGATTCAAGCAAGCCGGGCTGAAGACGGCTGTAATGCCAGAAACCGGTCCTCGGAAGCTTGTTTCCGGTCCAGGGAAGGCATGGCTTGGCAGTTCGGGCTGGACTGTTCCCATGAGGCACAGGGTCAGACTGATTTGCATATAGCCATGTCTGGACTGGGGTGGCAGAGTGGGCTAAAGAACGGTGATGGATCAAACCCAGATCTTTTGACTGGATGTGAGTGTTTGATTGGTTCAGATGCTCCGTCCATCACCACCCCCTTTTGTACCGCTTTGGCCGCCATAAGTGTGGCAGGGTATGCTCAGACGTGAGTCCCTTGCTCACTTTGCCACTGGATTCAAGCAAGCCGGGCTGAATACGGCTGTAATGCCAGAAACCGGTCTTCGGAAGCTTGTTTCCGGTCCAGGGAAGGCATGGCTTGGCAGTTCGGGCTGGACTGTTCCCATGAGGCACAGGGTCAGATTGATTTCCATATAGCCATGTCTGAACTGGGGTGGCAGAGTGGGCTAAAGAACGGTGAGGGATCAAACCCAGATCTTTTGACTGGGTGTGAGTGTTTGATTGGTTCAGATGCTCCGTCCATCACCACCCCCTTTTGTACCGCATAATAGATTGATAGCATTATTTAGCAGATTATGAAACTGTTTGCACATATTGCTAAATACATTTTTAGGATAGTAAAATACCTACAAGAAGTGTTTTGAACTACACAGCAATTTGAACAGCTTACAAACTTATACTTATATGGAACTATATTAATACAGATTGACCATTTCAAAATGTTTTAAGATATAACATTTTTATTTAATTTCTTATCTGCAGAATTAGGTCAGTTTACTGTAAAGATCCACTCCAACGCCTCCTAACCAACCTAATGACGTTCCTCGAGTTGCCACTGCTACTCCAGGGATCAATACGAGAGTAATTAAGTGTTATCGATGTGGTGCTCCTGGTCACATTGCTTCCAGTACCAAATGCATGGCCAGGAATGTAATATGTAGAGAATGAGGTAAGAGAGGGCATCTTGCCAAAGTTTGCAGAACCAAATCTCAATTTGGCCTAGTACAAGAAGTGGGTGACACGTGGGAGAATGTCCATGAATTAATGTGGCGTGTAGAGGGTTCTGATATTCCTCGCGAATCGTGCTGCAAACATACTGTCTTGGATTGCAGTATTGTCAGAGAAAGTACAAACAAGCTAGAGAAACCTCGCTGTATCATAAGTTTGGATAAGTGTGATGTCATGATGTTAGTTGATTCAGGAAGTTTGTATACGTTATTATCTAAAGAAATGTATTCCAAGGGGTGGGGAGGTAAGAGCGGTATGGAGTCTTGGGGCAAGTCTAATATCAAAGCTGTTGGTTGCGGTGGAAAAACCATTGAAATTTTATGGCTTCAAATGGATGGTGATTTGCTTTAATGGCAAAAAAGTGTATGTTGAATATATTTAACAAGACAGGGCTTGAATTTACTAGGTGGAAGCCATCAAAAGGATCTTGGCACAATGCTCAATCCCAACACAACTGAGCCAGTCATGTCTACTATTATGCATGACATTGATGCTTATGAGACAACTATAATGGAGAAGTATCCTGAGGTTTTCACTGATTAGTTGGGAAAACTTAAACACTTTTCTCATAGGATTATCTTAAAGAAATATGCAGTGCCTGTCATATCAAAAGTAAGAAATGTGACACATTTAATGAGAGATCCTCTCCAAAAAGAACTCAAGAAGTTGTTAGCACAAGGAATTATAGAGCCCATTGAGGTCTCGGAATGGTTGGCACCCATCGTGCTTGCACCCAAAGATGGGAGCAAAATTTGCTTATGTGTTGATTTGTGTAAACTGAACAAAAATATTTGGGTGGTTAGACAACCGCTACCCAACATCTCTGAGTATCTGACAGCCATGGGTGGTGGAGTGATATTCAGTGTGATCGACATGTCTGCAGCATATTACCAGATTGATTTGAATGAGTAATCAAGGCACCTCAATTCTTTTGATATACTGCTGGGTGCATTTTGTTACTGCAGGAGCCATTTGGCTTACTATCTGCCTCAGCAGTGTTTCAAAGATTCATGCAACAAATTGTTGTGGCTATGAAAGATATCCTTTGTTTTCAAGACAATGTCTTGATTGTAGGAAAGGACGGTGTACATCATGATGAGGTAATGAACAAAGTTCTGAGGCAAATGGAGAATCATGGGTTTAACCACGAAAAAAAGGAAAAGTGCCAATTGAGGAAATATTATGTGACATATTTGAGACATGAAATTTCAAACGCAGTGATCAAACCTAAGAAGAGTATTGTTTCTGCTGTCAAGGATGCTCCTACTCCCCTTAACAAAGAACAATTAAAATCTTTTCTTGGTTTAGCAGAATACTGTTCCAAGTTTGTGAGTGGGTTCACGGAAATAGTGGAATCACTGAGGCTACTAATGATGGAAGGAGTTGTTTTTGAATGGGATGACATCTGTAACAAAGCGTTCAATAAGGTAAAGACCTATATACTCCATGCCCTGATTATTGGTCATTTCGATGTCAAAGCTAAAACTCTTATTACTACTGATGCCAGTGCAGTGGGGATTGGAGCTGCCCTGACCCAAGTGTGTGATGGGTAAGAGAAGATTATCGGGTTTGCATCTAGGAGACTTCGAGGTGCAGAAGTATCATATTCTGTGATTGAAAAAGAAGCCCTAGCATGTTGTTGGGGCATACAACATTTGAGATATTTTGTTTGGTGGTTGCCTTTCAAGGTCCACACAGATCACAATCCCTGTGTTCTTTTCTTTAAGGGAGGTAGGGGTTTGGAAGGTAGTGTGACTCCCAGGATTTCCAGATGGATGTTATCAGTGCTTGAGTATAATTTTGAAGTGGAGTATGTGAGGGGTTCAAAATATGTAGTGGCTGATTATTTATCTAGAATGCCGGTGGATGAGGTTGAAGTGGACATGGATGAAGAAGTTGAGGTGATTAGGGGCAGAAGTGAGGAACTGGCCCTTGATAAAGAGGAATGGACAAATGCCATGTTGAATGATGATATCCTGCAGGAGGATCTCACTGAGGATGTTCGCTTCAAAAATGTTCATCATGTGGAGGCTGAGTTGAGTGCTTATCTATTGTACTTTGCACTCGTGGGTTCTGGTCTCATCCTCGTCGCCAGTGTAAAGATCCACTCCAATGCAAGATGTGAAGACAGTTATCTTTATTGAGTAGGATACAATCATAGGTACCTCCAGCTCTTCCTTCCAGCACTTCCTTTCAGTTTCTCAGCCCCAACTACTCTTTCCATTCAAAGAGTAACATTCCACCCTAGCAACAAGCTCTACATTCCATTCCCATTAAGATAACTCCACAATTACCTTTTGTGGTTATGAAAACACTACCTAAATACTTATCTGCAGAATTAGTTTAAGGGTTATACAGCAAAGCTTTATACCACCCTTTTCAATTGTTGAAATGACACTTATTTATTAGTAATGAAGACTAATCTGGGAAAAATATTTTTCATGTTAATGGACTTTGAACTATAGACCATCAAAAAAGGCAACAATTGGTAGATACATACAAAATAAAAAAAGCTTTCCATTATTTAATGCACAGAATTCAAAATAAGTCTTTCTATTGAGATGAAAATCTAAACAGATTATTCAACCAAACAAATTGATATAATACAACTACTATCAGTAGGACAATCAGAAAAACCTAAACAACAAGAATTTTATAAAATACATGAACACTACACAATAGAACCATTACATTCAAAAGAAGCCATGGGTAAAGCTGCAGATATATTTCAAACTAAACAAGCACAAAGAAAACCAATTAGGATTTGGGAAAAAGTCATAAAGTATATTGATTCTCAGGCCTCATTTAGGAGGCCTCTTGCGGCACCGGAATGTCACTTTTTTATGTTCCGTTTGCGCAATGTGCCCCGGCATATTTGCAAAGCCACTTAAAGCCACTTTATACGGCTTTTTCTGGCCTTGTAAATATGTAGCCCTTTCAAGCAAAACACTGCTTGAAAGGGGTGTTCCATGGGTGTTGCTGTGGGTGTTCCCATGGAACACCCATGAAATCTGAAGCATTCCCAGATTTACGAAGAAACGTAAACCTGGGAATGCGTCAGATTCGAACGTCACTCCAGGGGGTGGCGTTAGGGAGGCGCAATTTCTCCTCGTTCTTTCCTTTTTCTATTTGTGCTGCATTCTGCAACACACATAGAAAGAGGAAATTGCCTGTATTGATTGATTTGGTGCAGGAAGGTGTCAATATATGGAGGGACATATTAATTAAATACTAATGCAACGCAGGGCAGAAAGTCACCTTCCTGCGCTGCGCGATAAGGAAAGGGCAGGAATGCTCTGTATCTAACATTATACAGCACATTCCTGCCTTTTACCTGCACTGGCACACAATGTGCTGCCTAGCAACAAGGCCGGCACCATTGCACCATGGTGCAAAGGCCTGTGCATTGTAAGCAGGATTTTCTTGTGCAGAAACAGACATCTTCCTAGACAAAAGCAATCCTGATTGACATTTTCCTGTATCCATGCTGCACAATGCAACACACATAGAAAGAGGAAGCAATGAGGAGAAATAAAGATATTTCTCCTTGTTACGCCTTCTCAGGGGAAGGCGTAGCATTCTAATGCATTCCCAGGTCTACCAGGAATGGTAAATCTGGAAAAGCGCACAAAATCCATGGGTGGATGCATGGGAATACTCGCACTCCACCCTTGGAATGCCTCTCGGGTGCACAGTAACACAATACAGCGATTTGCACTGTGTTGCGTTACTGTAGATTTTTCAAGCCACGCAGGACCACACAAGGTATCCTTGCGTGGCTTGATAAATCTAATTTAAGAGTTGCGCCAATCTTGTGCCCCATTGCGTGGCACAAGGGCAATGCAACTCTTTAATAAATATGCCCCTGAAACTATGCTATAGAAAAAGCAAGATAAAACACTTGTAGAAGAAAAAGGAAGACTTTTTTATTGGGTTCTCATTATGTTGTGATTGTGTATCCTTGGCCTTGCAATACTTTTCTATAACCTTGACCGGCTATATCACATTCAAATAACTTTCCTAAATTTCATTCCATATGCTGAATCACTTTATCTACCTCACAATGCACATCAGTTTAATACCTCGAAGCATAGCACAGTTCGAAATAGATGTTATTTTTTCAGACTCATCCGTGGCTTTAAATTGCATTCAAAAGGCTCTTTGTATAATGAAAAGGGAGCTTATGTTGGCATTCTAAATAATCCCTAAAATGTACAGTGCATTTGCAGGCAATGTGATCTTCTGTTCGCACCTGACCAGTTGAAAGGTATTTTTTTTTACCACGTCTGTACATTCTTCCTGCTGCACAGTAGCAACATTCATTGTACCCATCTTTCAAAGCTTAGCAGCGCTTATGTTCAGTCTGCAGCGCCTACTCTTTCTTTGATCCTCGGTACACTGTTTACCAAGCTCGCATCCCATGTGCAGCTCCTTTCAGCATGCATTGAAGACAAAAGCTGATGAAATCTTTCATCTATTTTCTGGGTAAACCATCTGCTTTCAGAATTGCATCCTGGCTTTAGAGCTTTCACACATTCCACCGACTTAGAAAGGAGGAAAAACAGACTGGGACTGGGGAAGGAGGGGCATGGATTTGGCTCCTGAATGGCTGTGTACTGGGCAACGAGAAGCTCCTACCTTTAATAATAGTATGTCATAAAACAAATGCCAATTAGTGCACTTGGCTTTACTTGTGCAACCTAGACATAGAGAGACAGCGAGAGAGACTAGATAATGAAAGAAAAAGTGAGAAAGAGTGCGAGTGGGAGAGAACAAAAGGAAGAGAACAAGAGAAAAAGTGAGCGAAAGAACCCCATATTGAATGTTATTTCCAAACTTCGCTCTTACAAACCCTATTCACGGTCCCTGGGGTCTACTTGTTATGATATCAAAAGACTTTAAATGCACGTTATACAAAAAACAGATGTTTTCAGAGAGTACTGTACCTAATGCCCCAAAGACGTTTTAACTAAAAAATGCATTTCATATTCTGTCAATTGTGTTGCTTATGTGGGCACGTTTTGGGGGAAGACGGGGTTTAAGCTTAAAAGGGAGTTTAAAAACAACTCGACGCACTTACGTTTCACTATAAATACAGGAACAAGAAGCTGCTGGTTTGTAAAATGGAACACAGAGCATTGCAGGCCTGCACTCTCTCCCATGGAATGGCTTTGTTGGCACTTTAATGGTTGTCAGCCTGGTAACTGATACATTTATTGAGGTTAATACGTTTTATGTTTCTTCTTATTCGTTTTTAAGAGAGCTAAACATGGGAAGTCGGAAGAGGGGGCAGGGCACAGGATACCGAATTGGTAACACATCTGCCAGTAAGTAGTGCTACAACTGAATACATTCGAAGTTCAGGAAATTGTACTTTGGCCTAGTGCAGTCCACAATCTTAGGTAGAGGAGGGAATTTAACAGCCCCTTATTTTTGGAAGATTGGACTGCAAGCAGATTGTGGGAGATAGTTATCTAGACAGCTGTTACTTTTGAAATAGGTTACATTTTGGGGCCCTCTCATAGGGCCCCATGTCTGTCTTAAGTCTGTCTTAAATCTGTCTTAAGTTTGTCTTAAGTCAAACTTAAGACAAAATCCTAACTTTACTACTACTAAATGCCTTCTGTGAATACCAAAAGTAGTAAGTTTAGGATTTTGTCTTAAGTTAGTTCTGTGAATCGGCCCCTCTATGTGTATTATGGATAAATCATAATACTTTGAACTGTATGTACAGTTTTACCGCTAGATTTGGAAGGACGCGTATTGTTGGGCTAATGTGCTCAGCTCTGCACATCTTCAGGGTAAGCCGGGCGCTGGGGTTCAACTAGACTCAAACTTTGGGGCGGAACGAACAGGTCAAGCACTGGAGGAGGGGTTAAAACTTCAAACACTATAGCAAAGCTCTCCAAGAGAACAGAGTGATAACCTGAACCTTTTAAACAAATTAATCAGTCCTGATAGGACAACAACAGACATGTTTTAGTGAGTTTGATAATATTTATAGTCTAACATATGGTTAAATGGGCAACTAAAAAGCAGCTTCAACAGACAATACAAAGCACTTTAGAACCAATGTTTGCCACTTTATTACAAGATGAAGAGCCCTTTTTTGCCAATTCTCAGTAAATTCCTTCTGTGCAATGACAATGAACTCATGGAATATTTGTTATTCATTCTTCCATAAGACTCTTCTCTCTGACTGGTGACCAAAGGCGCCTTTTATCTGGTCTGGCCATCAGGACAATGCAACTTATGTATAGTTGAGCCTGCATAAATGCACAGATCTCAGAATATTGAGTTTAGTGGGTTAGCCTGATTTTGGGATGTGTCACTGGCAAGTCTCAGGTTTGATTGCTAATGCATCTTCCATTCCTCTTATGATTGAATAAGTGAGTGCCAATCAGATGGCAATATTAACACTTGTTAATTACTCTGCATGGAAACTACTCTATTCTAAAACAATAGAAAATAGTTGTTGTCAGAACCCCAAATGAGCATTTCTCATAGGAGATGATGGAGCTATATCCACAAGACCTAAAGAAAAGGTATAAAAGTTCATTGCTGAAGGACATTGCATTACTGGTTGGTGGGTGCACCCCTACTCAAACAACAACCACATTTCAGTTAAGATGATTTCACAAGCAAACCCGACATTAACCTTTGCTCAGCCCTCTAGTAGATTGGCACAAAGCAGTAAGGCTTAAATTAGTGGCAATGTGTGAAATATTTATAGAGCATTTCAAACAGTGATAAAGTTAAAACACAACACTTTAAAAATCCCATACCAATTTAGAAAAATAAAATACAAATATATAAATTATTGAGACCAAAGTGGCAAATATCCAATCATTATAATCGGAGATATACAATGTTTAAGGTTTCAATGAAAATAGTGCCTAGAAGCTCAAAGGGCCAACTGTGGTTATCTAGTCGCGCTGTACGGGGACAAAGTCACAAGTTCAGGTTGACTGTGATGGAGGGTGTGCGGAATACAGGGACCACATCATGACCACTGAACAACGTGCCTTAAATCTGGATTGCGGAACATCGTAAGCTCCCATGTTGAAGATGCATTACACAGGAACAGTTCTGAAGGCTGCAGACTGCAATGCGAGTTAATGTGTCGAGGATGCATGGTGTAGCAGCAATTCCGGGGAGCTGCGGGGTTGACATGCGATGTCCTGCATCAAGATTGCCTCACTCAGTGGCAGTTCAAAGAGTAGTGGGCTGCTATACAAAGTCCTGCATTGAGAAGTCATCGCACAGCATGGATCTAAAGAACTGTTGGGTCCTGCATTGGGGATACATCACACAGCAGCGGTTCTGATGCAAAGCTATTAGGCATTGTGTCGAGCTGCGATAGTTTTGCTTGGACCACACCTGCATGAGAGAGCATCTTCAGGTGCACTTCTAAGCATCCACGACTGGGGTGGCACCACTTGGGGAACAAGACACACAACAGAATCCAGGTGCTGGGTTCAAGGTGGTTGGAGCCTTTTCTGTCCCTGAGGCTCTGATCAGGAGGCCAGCCAACTAGCAATTGGAGCCACTCTGGTGGTCCAGGCTTCAAGATGCAGGTCTAGTTTTTTTCACTCAGGCAGCAGGGCAGGAGAATAGCAGGGCAGCACAGCAGTCTTCCACAGGTTCAGAGGCTCACTGAAGCGTTGTAACTGAGAGTCCAATATTTACACCTGGCACCAGCTTTGAAGTAGGAGAAGGATCTGGAGGTCCCTCCACCCCCAGAGGCGTTTGGAATTTCCTGCCACTCTGACATGGCCCCAGCTTGTCTTGGGGCACAAAAGACTACTGTCAGACCCTTTGTGAGTGTGCTTAGGCAGAGGCTTTGTGGTGTGCAAAGGTGGTAAGTGACAGTTCCATCCCTTTATTAAGTCAGAGATGGCCCATCCTACCAATACCTATTCTTCCTCTGTCTGACTATCTGGTGGCACTATACAAAGACCAACTGCCAGCTCCACCTAGTCACGTGACCCAGGATACAGGTTACAGATACCAAATGGCTGGGTTAGGAATATGCCAACTTTCTAAAATGCTATTTTCAGAATTGTGACTTAATTTTTTACTTTACCATTAAAGAGGGCTTTAAACTCGGCATTCCTACTTGTCCACGAATTGGAAGTTATCACTTATTAAATGTAATAAGGTAACCCAGTGTTATCCTATTGGAGGGGTACGCCTTGCTTTAGTGAAAAAAAAATGTTAGAGTTTTTTTATTACCAGGACATGCAAAACCTAAAAATACATGTCCAGCTTTTTAACTATACTACACCCTGCCTATGGGCTGGTTAAGGCCTACACTCAGGGTGATGTATATGTATTAAAAAGGATGGTTTAGGCCTGGCAAAAGGTTTCTTTTGTTAAGTCAAAAGGAGAGTTTAGAGCGATGGCAGGCCTGAGACATGTTTCCTAAAATTCGTGACAAGTCATGCTGCCATATTCTGAACACCTTGAAGCTTGTAAATAGCTGGCTCTGAAAGACCAACATAGCAAGCCCTGGCATAGTTTAATCTAGAAAATATTTTTCAGATGGTAAAATCTGGTTCGCTTTTTTCGCCACCCAATAAATCTGTGTCCAGAAAAAGTGGACCTCTTATTATTGTGTGGAACATAATGCCATATGGGAATTCCTACACAACGTTCCCAATCAGGACATGTTTTTATGGCCACCTCACAAGAAGGTTGATTAGACATAGATAGTGCAACACCATGAGGTACAAGAAGCAATGAAAAAATAAAAAAATCTTCCTTTACCTGTAAATGGATTTCGGATCCAGCAGCCTATCTTGAACTCTTTAATACAGAGGTGGGTGAGCAACGCAAAGCCAAGGCTTTAAGAGCCTGTGCATGAGCCAAGCCCGGAGCATATTTTGCAAGGAAATCATGCCACAAACACCATGTGAAAATATGATAAAGTCCCTTCAAAAGTAAACAAAATATACATTTTTTAACATTCGAAATTAATTCACATTAGTACATTAGATTATATCACTGCAGTGAGATGCATTCATTAAAAGTGATAGTTGTTAAAGAGGAAGTTCAAAACATTTATGGCCTCCCCAGCCTGATGACAATGCCATTAATTTACCAAGAGGCAAGTCAGTTGCCATATGCACATTAAATGTGGCCTAGATTCTTGTTATACATGAGCAATATTATAGACTATTAAATCAAACATAAGAGAGTTGTTTGATCAGCACACATCCTGAACTCACGTATTTCAAAATGCTCTCATGCAATAATGAAGAAAAAGGAGATATGGTGAAGTAAAATATATGCATAGGGTCACACAATTTGGTCAAACGGGGAAGCCAGTACTAGGTTTTCTGTTTTCGCATTGTACATTTCCGCGAATAGATTGGTATCTTTTTCTCTCTAATGTTGTATATCAAAGGTTAAAGGAGCATATTAGCAAGAACCTCGTTAAAATTATCGCAGTTTTAGCGGCAGGAAACCGCCGCTAAAACGGTGATAATGGGCTTGCTAATATGTGTTATAGAATTCCATTTTCCATTTCCAAGCTTTATTTTGATCATAAAAGACCATAAAAGCAAAGTAAAATACAAACGTCACAAAATTCTAGACATTACAAAATATACCATTAACCATAGGTTATGCAAATTCATATTCCTGCTGCTAAAACGGCGAATATTTTAACGAGGTTCTTGCTAATAGGCCCCAATGTTTTATCTTTAATTCATGGCACATGATGTTTGAGTGCACATAAAGATTGGCTTGTTGTGGCCATGAGGCTCCAGGACGACCATAAGCTGAACTGGCATGTGCTTGCAGTAACTCACACACTTAGTTTAATACATTTTGAATTTTATGAATTGCACATTGCTTTCAGTCACAGATTTGGACCTCATATAGTACTATAAACACTTAAAACACTATTCACCAGTGCAATAATGAGGATTCAGCTTTGTGACTGTTGGGTGACACACATAGATATCTGCAGTGATCCTATTAACCAACTGAGCTGTTGTAACAAAAAAACATATATTTCCTTTCAATTACATTAAACTTGCATTTAGTTGTATTTTATAGGTATTTACCTGAAAGTGAAAGGCCAGAAAAATAGATGCAGAAAATTGCCTTCTCTTCCAGCCACGTCTACAACGCCCCTCTGTGCTCAGGATTGCAATTCCTATATTTTTTATGCTCTTCAATCCCTGGATGACCTAAGAAGTACTTTGTACAAGGTTGACATCCAGAACTTCTCTGTACACATAAGCAAAAGCCATGGAAGCAGCAGTACCAGCCTGGGCTAAGACACAAGATAGGGAGGGCTGACGCCCTTTGAGCCCAATGGGCGCTGCACACCAGGCTGGAAAGTTTGCCTTTTAGTTGTTTGGAATTTACGGGTGTTTTGGGATGGGAAAATCATACAGACTACCTAACAGGCATCAAGTCCAGGAAATCAAGTACAGCTGCAATGTGGTGCAAGTGGGTAGACAGAGGTGGGATACGTACGTGATAAAAGACATCTTTTTCCACACTAATGACATGAGGGACGAAATTGAGTTTGAACTGAATGTGATCCCAGTGTTTTACACTATGGAGTTAATTCATAAAGGTATTTATGAGTAGGGGAACTCTATTACTCCTATAGTTCTACCTCATGACTTTGAGTATTGGCATCAGCATCTGATATGGAAAAAAGAGACTATTTAGGAAATATTGTTATACAAATAGTACAAATAGACAAGTATTTTCACCCTAAGCACTTTCAAATATTTGAGATGGGCAATTTGGGGTTTGATTAACAAAGGACTTTATGAAGGACTTAAACTAGTAGTCTTGCAGGTAAAGCAGTACTCCTGTAGCACTCCTCTAGTATTACATTACATATACCTTACATACTCCTGTAGGTTGAGGCCTCAGAGAAAGTGGCCCATTGAGTGGAAATGTAAGAGCAATGGGATCGTAGACAGAAGCTACTGTTTATAAGACCATTTTGTTAGTAGGTGGCAAAATATGCTTGAAGGTAGTATGGAAGTTGAAACTTTTAATGTAAATTTAACCATATAACTCAACTGTAGAACTTGACATCTTCCTGAAATGTGCTGTTTGCTGCAAAATGTATCTCACACCATATGACTTCCTTATATTTTAGATTGTTTCCTTTGCAATATGCTAAAAAATGAACAAGCATATTAATGAAACAAATGGTTGGTGCAGGTTTAAATTCCACGATCTAACCTGGATGTGCTAGATATAAATGTTTCATTTCAAAGAGCAGATCATTGTTACCCAATGGGATACTGAATAGCTAGCTGACTAGGCTTGAAAAGATTCTCATGAGAACCTTCCTAGATGTATCTTTTTGTAATACGCTGAAACCTCATTGAAATAACAACATGTCCACATGGACATTTACCATGAGAATTGAGGGAGAAGGTGACAGACCATCAGAAGATCCTTCCTCATTGGCCATAGGTGACATAACCCCCTGCTTTTGCAACATGTTTTGTGCTTTCTATATAGTGCTTGCTCCTAGCTATAGAGTTAAGGCTTTCTATGCACCCCTACCCTGCCATTTCCCTGAGCACTTTGTTGTGCTAACCTGAATTGCCATAAGCTAATGCTAACAAAGATTTCTTTGTTTTCCTTATGATTTGTGAGGAGATTCTCTATCTTATGCTGATCATAACTGCTGCTGTGATGACTTCCTTTACCTGTTCTGACGGATACTCCTGCAACTGTTAGGGAACTCAGCTGAGATTCCAGAACTACTCTTTATGATGCGTTCAACCTTTTTATTGATATCAGCCTTTTATTTTAAGAATTGTACTTGCTCTTTTCCAAAAGGAACTCTTTATGGGTTCTTGCTAGGATAGGTTACGTCCTTTAGATTAGGATAGGGACTAATTTCTTATGGACCATGCTGTTATTTATTTGACTAATCTGAATAAAGAGACAAAAGACTAATCTCTTAAAGAGAAAATAAACTTTTAATATTTTCACCAAAACTCTCATTATTGTCTGAACATCTAATGTTTACTTTAGAGATGTGTTTGGGTTGTGCTCTATTCTAATACGGTGATAAAGATTCATCGACCCAAAGAGGTGTGGAAATTTGATGTACAATTATTAAGTTTGAAGTGGAGCTACTTATAAACTTTGTATGAGATTTCCACGCTTGCAGTGGAAGGTAATTTTTCACCTCTGACTTCAAGATTTTCATTAGGATCTCTGAAGCTGATAGTCCTACATTAACTGGATAAGAAAACCATGAGTTTATCCGTAGTTCTTGGGAAGAGGTGTTAAAGCTGCTTTCTGTTCTAAACATTCCTTTGAAGCATGCTTGTAACCAATATGGTGGATACATATTCTGGTTGGAGGTGAGTTGACATTTTACTGAGTATCTTTCAAGATTCCTGCCCTCTTGTTTCAGATGTATGTGAGAATTGAAACACATGCGGGTTTATGGAGCGTGGATGGTACACCCTGGTCAAGGGCTAAAACAATTCTATTTTACATAAATTCCTAAAATTGAAGAGGTGCACCTGTTAGATGGTGAGAAAATAAGAGGAAAGTAATTTAAGAGATAGGAAGGGCTGATGTTGTGCAGATTCCTTTGCAGATGAGAAGTCTGAGAACCTTTTGTTATGGATGGGCTTACAGATCTCACCCAAAAATTCAAATTTGATTTGAGCGTTGCCATTGAGATACGCATCACACACTTTAAATGCACAAGGCTGAGGTCAATCCTGGATTGGGCCTGTCAATATACTACCCCCAAGCCAAAGTTATTGTCAGCTAGAAAGTGTGTTAGTGACTACTTAGGGAATATCTGCCCAAATGTCGAATTCTCCCAAGAATAGCTCTCCGGAAAACAGACACAGAGAATGGTAGGCAAGGCGTAGGAGGGTTATTGCCTTAGTAAAGCCAAACAGAGCATTAGATCTCATTGATTTCAAGGGTAATAATGTGTGCTTGTTTATAGTGCAGTCTCTGTTATGGAGATCCATCGCAAGAGAAATAGTGACTTAAGGTTTAGAGTTAGAACCACCCACTATAATCAGAGTTGCTGGGGCCATGTGAGCCTTGGTATGTACCATGTGCTGCAGGGTAAAGTAAGAAGCCTGGAGGAGAGGTGCCAAGAAGAGAGTGATAAGGTAGTTATTGAAGATGACTAATAACTGAGGTTTTTGCCATCTCTAGTTAGGTCAAGGTGGTCGCGTGGCAATTAAAGTGTTATGACTAGGAAAGCTGATTTCTGAAGCTTGGAGCATGGGCTTGCTGTTGTCTGCTATACCGAAGTTCGTTAAACTCATTATTCATTCCTCTGGTAATTACTCAAGCATCATTTTTGACGATGATTTTCTTGCCCATTATGCCCCACCTGACAGAGACTAGCCATATGCAAATCAAGCTTGGTTTACTTCAGTAAAAATAGTCCAGCCCAAACTGTCAGAGCAGGCTCAGACCAGACAGGAGCACAAGCAATGCCCGATCAGGTTCAGCCTTGTGGGCCTCATCAGCAAGGTGCAGCTTAAGTATAATGGCCAATAAGCACGGGCTCTACATTGTGGGTTACAGGGCAATTTGTGAGAGTAGTATTCGAAATGTCTTATTGCCAATTTATGTGCAAGTGTAAGAGTACTATTCAATTTGAAGTATGATGGACTCATTGGTTTGTAGCTACTTCCCTGGGTATGGTGGATGATAGTTTTAAGCGGAGCACATGTGATGAGAAGAAGATTGTGCTGGGCATGTGAAGGAATGTTACTTGAGAGAATGGCTTAATCATAAGGGGTAAACATGTGTAAAAAATAAGTGGCAGTGACTGCTTCTGAGTTGAGGTTGTGTTGCCCTGAAGGGGGACTGCTACCCAAGTTCGATAAAGGGATTAACTAGCGTGTACACCCTGAATGTCAACCCCAGAAGATTGATGGGGCAAAATATTGACACCTACAGGATACATATATCTCCAAGGTATGTAGATGTCGAGTTAGGAATAGTACATCTATACTACCCTAAAAGCACCAATCTTTCAATATTTTGTCCCTCGATATTCTGTCCTCAATATTCTTATACCATGATATTCTGTGGGTAGATTTTCAATAGTACAATCATTAAGCAGCTATTAGAGGAAGCTGTATGTTGTGCAGTGTTGAAAGAAGAAATAGAAAAATAGAATACAATATAGGTTTCAATGAAGATGGTGAGCAAATTAGCCTAACTTAATTTATGATACTTGATAAGGCTCTGAACAAAATCAACTAATAATACTTTGCTAGGCAACCCGGTCAAAGGTTTGCAGCACTGGAAATAAGATAGATGTGAGGACTTCATTAATTTTGCAAAGTTTTTTTGGGGGGGTGAAAACCCAGACACAGTCACTAATTTAGTATGCACTGAGCATATGAAAGTACAAGTATGGAAAATAATCCTGGAGATGTTAAAGATCGGAAAATGAAGAGCCCTCTGGTCATGTTTCTATTGGACATGGAGTACTTATAGGATGTCTGAGGGATATCAGTCACAGTGATTGAAATGGTGATTTGCAGAGAGTACCGGGGTCAGTCAAGAGGGTCAGTTTGTGTTATTGGGTGCTAGCATCCTGGAGATGATGAAGAAGTCACAGGTCTTCGGGCATGTAACAGCTCGGATCATGGTTCACAGGTCAGCCCAGCAGAGATACTGCAACAGCAATTAGAATGTGAATTGCTTACACTAGATGCCTGACAGCAGAATAGTCTCTACAGATGGTTATGGATGAAAAGAGTAAAATGTTCCTTTGCAAATATCTAATTGGGTAGGGGGAAATGTAATATGCCTGAGGGCATTTCAGACACAGAGGTTAAAAAGGTGGTTTATAAAGCATGCCAGGTGTCTAGCACCATGGGCTTGTCTTTCACCTGCAGCAAACGCACCAGAAAAAGCTATTTACTTTCAACCCTTCCCACCCCAAATTTCTGGGACAATAGATAAGAGCAGTGAGAAGCAGGTGACTGACCCTTTGTAGGAGCCTAAACAATTATGTAGCCATTACCACTGGCCTGTCCCCATCCTTCTGATCCAAACAGTTTCCTGCTCATAGAGTGATGGTCGCTCATCACCAAACTACAGGCCAGCACTAAAGACACGCAAACTCACAGAGTGCATGAATTTTAGTGTAAGTGCCCCAAAGAGCATGAATAGTGGAACCTTCTGGTCCTGGTGCAGTCTGCCTAGTATGCTGCCAGAGGGTCAGACTGGGTGAGCTAGGTGAGTGAGATGAACTCATAACCTTTATCAGTGACATGCAGCACTTTTAGTGCCCCCCCTAAGACACATTTAAAATATAATGGGGGAAATTCACTAACACTTTGTGCTTGGATCGCTTCACAAGAGTGATGCAAACCCACTGCAAAGTGTTGCATTGGGATGTACCATCCAACACAAGCCCCGAGTTGCGTAGGAAATTTGCCTATTGTAATGCAAAGTAGAGCTATGCAATTCCATGAGTGGAATCCCAGGTACCCGTCCATGGGTTTAGAAGCACTGAAAAAGGTAGGCAGGACATTGTGCCAATAAACTACGTCTCTTCAAAGTAGGTGTACCGTGGAGAAAGGTTTTCTTTCCTCAAAGCATTTCAAACGTTACATGTCTGCTGCACTCTACAACACACATACAAAGTAGGAAAACTATTAAACTATGTCAATACATAGAGTTTTTACTAGAAGGGGACCCTTCCAGAACAAAACCTATGCTTGACATCACTCACTCCCATGCACTATGGTGCAAGGGTCAAGCGTATGTTATTGTCTAAGGGTCAAGGATTTGTATTGCACTGTGGCGCGATATGGTGCAAAAGTGTGTTCGTTTGCACAAGGCACTCAAAACTGCACCACATCAGGGGAGAGAAAAAAAAATAGTCAGATATCTTAGTGGATATAGTGCTCTTTTTAACTCTCCCTTTAAAACAATGAATAGAAGCAACTTCGGGTGCTGCACTGTGTTGCATCAAATTTTTGTGAATGCCCCCCTTAGTTTACTGTGGATGATAAGAGAATAGTACATTGCTTTCTTTGAGTTTGTGGAGAGGGACTGTTAATGTTGTGTTTATTGTTTTCTTCCCTAACTTAACAAAAAACTGTAAAGAGCAAAGAAGCAAAAATATAAAAGTCTCCAACAGTCTTAACCCCAAACCAAACAAATGGTGCGCTTCGTTAAAATGCAGTTTTTAGATGATCGTTTAAGAAAGGGTTTAAGTATGGAGAACATCTGTTTCCCTTAAAAAATTCTTAATAGTATACCCACAGTTTAAATTATGCAAATTGCTTCCCAGAATCATATGTTTGTTATCAAGATTGAATCCAATAGATACAATCTCCAACCGTTCCAGTTGAGCCACCATCAAAGGTCCTCTTTCCAGAAATAACACTTACCCTTGCAAACGTGACATTTTGGAAATTGCCCTTTCTCATTAAGTGTTACTATATTCCATATGTAAGTCACCACTGCATCTCCTGTTAAATTACTACCTTAAATGAACCTCTTCCCAGAAACAGCTATTTCTTGAAGTTTAGATCAACTCCAAGCAGAACCCCACACCATTCTTATTGTACACAACATAAAACAGAGGAATTACTTCTGACAAACAGCTGTTTACTATCAAATTTCAATCTATTTAGCGCTATTTATTCTATGAGAAGTATAATAATTCAATTCTATACACAATGGGATTGATTTTCAAAGGTAAACATACAAATTTCTGTAAGTTTACTGTTTTTTGGTATTTACAAAACTGCAATTTAATAGTAACCTTAGAACTGTGGAGAACTCCACCCATAAAAAGCTAGGCCTGTTCTATCTTTTTATGAGCGGAATTCTCTGTTTTGACTGTGGAGACTCCACAGTTATAATGTTACTATAAAATTACAGTTTTGTGAATACTAAAAAAGAGTAATCTTACACAAATATGTAAATGTACCTTTGTCTATCAGGCGCAATGTTGTTATTGTCATAAAAGGCTAATATAAATAGCTGTTTCACTTGCATCCTTTCACCACTCAGTGACAGTCCATATCTCCAGTTCTGATTGAAGAAAAACACACAAGGATGCAACTTCTGAGTTACAGCTCAATTCAACTGGAGCTTACAAACACCCAATAGCCCATACATCTAATTGAACTAAAATATAATGGCATACAAAACATATCCTTTTTAAATCAATAGAATTTGTTTTCACAAAATATAAAAATACATTGGAAAGAAGTGAAATGAATGACTGGTAACTGTTTTACACTAAAAAGTGTCTACCATTATTAGATTTCAAATTAGACCAGGCCTTGCTGAAGTGCCAGGAATTATCTCTTTATTCAGCAACAATCTAAAAGGACTAATCCATTTCAA
The DNA here is from genome assembly GCF_964261635.1 of Lissotriton helveticus. Classification (NCBI taxonomy): domain Eukaryota; kingdom Metazoa; phylum Chordata; class Amphibia; order Caudata; family Salamandridae; genus Lissotriton; species Lissotriton helveticus. The sequence goes on from NC_136067.1 coordinate 1,868,796,532, forward strand.
ATCACCATCAGGAGAAGTGTTGAGGTGCACTGGCAGTCCATTTTGAGTGCTCATCTACTGAAGGGGCAGTAATTCAGTGCTTAGGGGCCGATTATGATGGCGGACGGACCTGAGTCCGTCCGCCACCATCGAGTAGGAGGGACCGTCCGCAGGGGAAGCGGCGGTCCCTCCATGCAGATTAGGATGTGACCGCCAGGGTGGCGGTCACATCCTCTATTTTTAATATTGCGGCGGGTGCAGCTTCAAGCTGCACCTGCCGCAATGTTAAAAATGCATGCACGGCATTTGCGTGCACAAAGCGGTAGGCACCGCGCGGTGCATGCCCCTTTGTTCACGCAAATGCAGGGAGGTACCATAGGTACCACCCATGTGCACCCCCCACCCCCCTTCACCCAGGGGGCCCGCAACAGGCCCCCGAAGTGAAGGTTCATATGCTTTTCCACAGCGGAAAAGCCGCCGTGGAAAAGCATACTTTCTACTCCATCATAATATGGCTGGCGGGGTCTGATAGACACCGCCAGCCATGTTAATGCTTTTCCGCCGCGGTCGGAAGGCGACCGCGGCGGAAAAGCGGCGGACAGATTCCAAGACCCACCAGCCATCCTAATTTGGCGGTGGGTCTTTCAAGCATCCGCGGCGGAAGCCACCGCGGCCCGGAGGATGCGGGAAATCCGCGATCCTAATGACCCTCTATATTTGTAAAATATGAAGTGCAGGTGCTCAAATATTTTTGGGGAGGCCACACCCACTTCCCTCGGCTCCACCCACTTCCACACATGGCCCCACCCACTTACTCTAGTTGCCCCACCCACATCCTCAACTGGCACTGCTGAATTTCCAGTACCAGAAAACTAGCACATGGTGGCAAAGGCTCATTTAGTGGACCCTGGGCAGATGCAATATGGGTGCCTCCATGCTAAATGGTGGCTAAAGTGAAGCAGCATGACAGTAGCAAGTAATGGGTGTTCTACAGTCCCTATCCCAAAGGAATGTAAGAGAGCCAATGTTGATAAGGAGATGCCTTTTTACTTTTTTAGGTCGGGATTACATGCTATCCCCACTTGACCTATCTATCTATTTGCTTCACAGAATGTCAGCACTTCATGTGGAACTCCATTGTAAACACTATGGGCCAGATGTAGGTAATTTCGATTTACCGACTCTTAAATACCGACTCATACCGAATCGGTATTTAAGAGTCGGTAAATTGGAAGGAGGCAGATGTAGGTAAAAAATTACCGATTCTATAAGAGTCGTTATTGATTCCTATGGGCCTTGAAGCCCATAGGAATCAACGGGAAATACAGATTTGGTATTTACAGAATCGGTAAATACCGAATCCTGGCAAGGGGAACGGGGTGTCACTTTGACACCCTGTAGCACCCCAAATGCAGGCTTGTGTGCCATGTGGCACACAGACATGCCCTAAGGGCATGTCTGTGTGTCACATGGCATAGGTGTACATGCACAGATGTGCATGTACACTGGAAATCGGTATTTTACCACCCAATAGGATTGGGTGATAAAATAAGAAATCCTAAGGGCCTGTGGCACTGCAAACTGTGGCACCTACATATGGATTTACAGAATCGGTATATTTACCGGTTCGGAAAAATACCAGAGTGGTAAATTTACCGAATCGGTAAATATACAGATTCTGTAAATTCCGACCCACCTACATCTCAAAAGCCAAATACCGGTCGGTAACGGCCGAAATCGGCCGTGACCGACCGGTATTTGGCTACCTACATCTGGCCCTATATTTCTCCAAGGGTTTGCACCTCAGTTTAAGACCATTCTAGTCAGCTGGTCATTTTTCCTATATGATATGGAAAGTCCTGTATGTCACAGTTAACTGAATGAAGTCATGTGGGGTATTTGCATTCTTAGCTTTGTGGGCGGCATGCATTCTATAATTGCAAGCACGAGCAGGGTTCAACAAATCAACACGTACATCTCAATTGCGTCTTACTTGAGCAAGAAAAATGGAAGAGATGAAAGAATCAAAAAATGATTGAAAACTGATTTTAGAAGGGTTCTATTAACAAAAAGTGTGCGTCCATGCCCTAGAGATGGAGGAGGAAGGAACTGGAAAGTGATTGAACAAAGAACATTGGTAAAAGGAATGAGAGCAGTGCAAATCCAAATTCAAATGAGAGTAATTAAAACAAAAATATGCTGTTTATTTTGACTATTAGTGTTATTATCAGTTTATAATATAGCTTTAAAAAAGAGACATTGCACTTAGTAACATCGTGCTTGGATGCCCTGAGCTCCCTGACCTCCCCTCTTCTGTGAGGCACTCCCTTTTCACAGCGTCTTTCGGTCATCATTTTGAAAGACATCCATGAAAACTTTGTGGCTAGGCCTCTGGATTTAAAACCGTGCAAACCTCCTTCCAAAGCATTTGTGTTGGGGGAGGCAGCCTTAGAGCACGTGGTTCAGAACTCTGCATGTGTTCAATGCATGAAACTGCTGTTCACTGGTCTTTGAGGGATGCACGCACCTAAGAGCATTTTGTACGTGGGTGAGAACGGATAATGTGGTTTCGCAACTGTAGCTCGGAGCTGTGACCAGGCACATGCACAGTGTAGGCCTGTGGTGGTTTCAGGCTCCTTCTTCATAGTGCAGACATGCTCTGCTTTCTGTCACCTCTCCGTGCCCTCTCTGCCCTGAAACATCAGCACTCACCATCAGTAGCAGCCCTCAATGGCCTCCAGCATGAAGCTGATTCTCGTACCACAGGCGTAGGGAAGCAGCACCTTGTTTGCCTGCCTCACCTTGGTGCTGTTGGCTGCCGGGTGATACTCGCTACTGCTAACTACTGCTCTGCTGCCAGTCCCTTAACACCAATGTCGTCGTCAGTGGGGGTGGAGGGGGTCGTGCTGGCTGGCTGGCACTCAGAGTGAATAGTGAATAGTGATCAAGGCGAGTTGAAAGTCCTCCGTGGCCCGTTGAACCATGATGGCGCTGGTGTGGGGTGCCTTGCCGTGCATGGGTATGCTGGGGCGTGGCAATGCGCAATCAAATCCGCGCAGATTGCCCCCTGCCGCCCAACCCTCACAGAACTAAAATCATGCCCAATTCAGTGTCCCGACCCGCCCACCGGGCCAGGAACACTGCTAAGGGCCGCGGCCTTCTCGCCAATATATGATCATCAGTAGTACAGTGAGACAGACACTGTAGATTGCGTCTTTGAGAAGATTGAGATTGAGATTCATCAATCTCCATTTTCTCATCTTGGCTCAGGCAGGGCACAGGCAGAGGGAAGGCCAGGCTCACAGCTGCCGGCGGGCCACCCGTAACACAGTTTGCGCTGCCGCTGGTTGCTGGGACTGGAACACCGTCACCGCGGACACCTAACTCTCGGCATCACAACCAGGTACCAGCACAGCATGTCACATGCAGTCTGCAGACACCAGACAGACAGTAACTGCTTGTGTACCTGACCGGCGTGATGATTCCCACCTGGCGCCTTCCCGGAAGTTTTTTAAATTTCCCAAGCCGGCGGCACTGATCACCCCTCGTACTCCCCCCCCACCCCCCACCCCCTCCAGCAGTGCCACATGATCCTGTGCGGTGTCCAGCATTGTTTCAAGTTGTTAACTCAAGCACATTGACTTTTCCCGAGTCATTACACATAGCTAGGGCTGCCTTCCTGGTGTGTAGTGTTATTTCAAGTTCCATGACAAAAGCATCCACCGTAACAGTAACACTGTGCAGAGAGACACTATCAAAATCAATGACATGCAGCATTGCGTGTAGACCCGGCCCTGATAATTAAGTACCACCGCCAGTGCTAAGCACCGGAAAGCACCGGCACAAATTAAGCACTGCAACATGACTCAGAAGAGAAAGTCAGACTGATGCTGTCCTTATAGGTCCTCTATCACAATCTGACTTGTTAAAGCGACACACAACAATTTGTGCCACTGGTCAGTCTTCTTGAATCCATACCTTGGCTAAGCGGCCCTGCACTGTTTACATGTGAACACATCTGCATACATGTGCAGGCTGAGTGAAGATGATAATTGTCTGACTCAGCCTGGGGTATGAGCACAGGCCACTCTGCAGCAAATGGGGATCAGAATAAATTGTCTATGGCCTGTGTAGGGATTATGATTTAATTGGGAATCGAAAAAGAAACATCCTTTTCTATCTGGCTAATGTGTAAGTCTACAGTATTTAACAATATTTATTCTTTTGGTCAAAACTGTGTCAAATATAAATTTATATTGAGTCAAAATAGAAAAGCTATTGACTTTATCCATTTCTCTGATTCCAAATGCATAAAAAATATAAATTTTCCCCTATCACTTTCCTTTATATATTTTTTATTTTATATTATTTGTTAAATTTTACCTAAGCTTTTCTTAATATTATTTGGGCTTTGAACTACCTGCTGATCCAAGGTAATTACTCTTCTGGCCAGCTGACAGTTTAGGCCAAATGGACAATAGGACCATTTGGAAGGATTAGCCTTCTCTCTCGAAAAACGAAGTGGGGAGGAATATGCATAGGGTAAGTGTCAGCCACTCTCTGTTAAGCCTGGGCATATTTGTTCTGTAAGAAACAAAGGGAGGACAGGCTGGATAATGGCACCAGTACTACCACCCTTGAAGTCTTGATGGGAAGAAAACAATTTTTGATGGGATGGGCCAAGCAAGGGGTAGAGGTCTTCGAGATCATTGCCTGATTTTACCATGTTTGAAAATCCCGGAAGACTGTGTAGGGGCATGGGGCACTGTATAGGTGTCAATAAACTCACTTACTGCCAAATGCCCAGTTACTGTCCCACTATTGCCTATTTTCTGTGGTACCTGTTGAATGCCAATAAGAATCTCAGCCCCCAAACACTTATCTCAGCCCCTGAGCATGCATGTAAACATCTCAGCCCCTCAATGATATGATATGATAAAAATTTATAATGCGCATAAACAATAACCCGCAGGTATCAAGGCGCCTAACAATACAATCAAATTGAAACAGACGTCCTTACATATAGGCTTCTCGAAAGAAGTGAGTTTTTAAAGCATTGCGGAAATTCTGTAGAGATGAAAGGGATCTCAGATCAAGCGGAAGGTCATTCCACCATTTGGGGGCTAGCGTGGAAAAAGCCCTGCCACCCCATTTAGCTCTTCGTACACGGGGGGTTTTAAGAAGCAATTTCCCGGAGGAACGCAAGCTCCTACCAGGGGTATAATGGGAAATAATAGACCCGATACCTGTGTCGCTATTTTTAGCGATGGCTCTGTAGGTCATACATAGCACTTTGAACCGGATTCGGAATTCCACCGGTAACCAATGCAGCGATTTCCTGGCCGCAGTGGCTGAGGAGCGTCTGGGAATGTCCAGAACAAGTCTGGCTATAGTGTTTTGGACTACCTGCAAGCGCTGTAGGTGGCTCCGGTTTAGCCCAGCATACAGCGCATTGCAGTAGTGCTCAAGCAAAGGCATTATTCTGTGATGCCCCAATGTTTGAACGCATGTGTTTAAACTCGAAATGTTTCCTAATGTATTGCACTCTTGTTTGTTGACCATAGAATGGAGCAGCTCCTGTAAGCCCTTGCAATTGCTTCCTCCTGCAAGATATTTTGAGCTCTTCAAATCTTATTGGCCATCTTGGGTGTGTGTGCTGTTTAAACCATGTTCATCTGGCAGACCTTGCTTTGACCTAAGGACTTTATGGAACACTAGGGCCCTCCTTACGATGTTCATCGGAAAACATTCCTACTGACTCCTTTTTGGAATGGGTTCTGACCAACTCGGGTTCGGGGAGTACGACCGACCAATTATGATGTTTCCGAACATCGTTCGGGCGGACTCCCATTGACTTCAATGGGAGCTTGTATACCAACCGACAACACAGGCTCCCATTGAAAAAAGGGGTGATTGCGGAAAACCTTGCACCCTTTGGCGGGCACCCCATTGTGCCTGCCACACTGCACATGGTTGTAAAGATGGCCCTCAACCAGAGGCCTTGAGGTGAAGGGGGGCCTGGTACGGGCCCCCAAAGTCAGTTTCCAACAGCTGTTTCATGTCATGACAGACCGATTCAGAACGGCTGTCAGAATCCGACATCGTAATCGGTCGGCAGAAACATGGTCCATAGACCCGCATGATTTGGCCCTGACTGACTCGGAGTCCTCAAATGCGGTCAGAACCGAGTCGGAAAGACCGAGCGGTTACCTTTCCACTGTAATTGGTTGGTCGGAAATGTTTCCGAGTTTGTCGGAAACATAGGTTCCGAAACAGATTAGAAAAATCTGAATGCAGTTCGGGGCCTTTCCTACCGACATCATAATAAGGCCCTAGGTGTATTGCTCTCCTGAAAGGACTTTCCTGTGGTCCAGTTATTCTCCTTCACAGATTCTGCCAGTCACATACCACAACTCCTGGATAACCTGAAACAGTAAATAGAAGCAGATGTAAGATGTATCTATATTCTTACTAACGGTTAAAGAAACCTGAAAAACCAGAAGTATTTAATCAAGAGGTAAATCAGATTATGAACTCGAAGGCATCAAGTACTCAAAAGATTGGAGGACAGAGGACCATAGGTTTAAAGAGGAAGAGCAGAACATAGGAAGAAGACAAAAATGTATTATCCTTCTGTGAAGGAACAGACAGACAAAACAACAAGCTTAAAAGATCTGAGAGCTCTGCATAACATAATCTTTCAGTAAGTTGAGAACCCGTTTTTATTCTTTAAATGCTTATGAAAAGCGTAACCACTACATAGAAGAAGAAAAAGCGCAGTGTTGATTCCAAAGTATAAAAATGTGCAGAAAATAGAAGATTCCAGATATATCCTTCCCTGGAAGAAACAGTAGCCCATCACAGGTAGTAGGATGTCTGGGCTCATTTAGAGAAGATTCATTCATGAGATAAAGATAGAAGAGTCTGAAATATCTTAACGAAGCAGTGTTTTCACTTATGTTTCCCAAGGTTCAATGGTACTAGAATCCCAGATCTACAGCAACAATGAAAATTGACCCTCTTCCCTAATCTTGACTTGCACCTCTAGCTGAAAATTGAAACTCCAAATGGAGATTGGGTTTGGCATGTGAGGTTGGGTTAATAGCATCACCCATGGATAAAGGTGCAGGCATCATCAGGTGAGAGTTGGAATTGGTTGTAATCTGACAATAGGCTTCACTTAAGAAATTTCAGTGAGAGATTAGGCATGATATGGCATCTCTAGATTGGCTAGATACCATCTCTTTCTAGATGTCTGAACCTACGTGTAGGAAATTGGTTTATTATTTGAGAGGAGTGGAAGCCCAACATAAATAATGAACACAATACTTGTTTGGGTGTACCACATGATTCACTAAATAAACATGTGCTTAACCCTCTAGTAGCTTGACACAAACGCAGTAAGGCTTAATGTGGAAGCAATGTGTAAAGCATTTATGCAACACTTAAACCATAATCTCATATAAACACAAAACAAGAAACACCCCAAATAATTTAGGAAAATAGAGTAAAATTAATAAATAAAATGACACTAAAGTGACCAAAAACCAATAAGTATAACCGGTGTTATTAATTTTTTTAAGTTCTAGGCAAAAATAGCGCCAAAAAGCACAAAGCGCCACTCGCAGGCATCTAGTCAGCTGGACCGTGTCAAAGTCACAAGTTCAGGCTGACCGCGATGGAGCACAGGTCAGATATATGGACCAGGGTTGTCCCAGTGAAGAGTTTACCTTCTCACAGTCCAAGTCCATGCAGCTGGAGCGCGTTTGGGGGGCTACAAAAGTCAGTGCAATGAGAATGTTGCCACTGGAGCTTCCCATTATGTTGCTGTTCAGCACAAAGAGCAGGTCGGCGCTAGAGGTTCATGTTGACCGGGCATGCGGTGGGAAACCCTTCTTGGGTAGCTGTCGCGCTCTATAAACTTAATAAATAAATAAATAAATACATTGCTGATGCAGGCGGTTGTAGCTGACATTGGAGAGCAGTTAGTCGCTGGAGCTTCATGTCAGTTGGCATCACAGGTAATCTTTTCTTGATGTGAAGAGTCAACTTGCATTCCCGAGGGCCCTAAACCTCTGGATTTGTTTCCTGAAGTTATGAGCAGGAAGAGTGCACTTTGATGCCAGGCAAGAGTCTAGGACCTGGTAATAATCTCTTGGGGCTCAGGACTCACTTCAGCAGAGGCCAGCAGCAGGGCTAAGGCAGGTCCAGTTGGTGCTGGTCAGCTGGTAAGATGCATGGAGGCCTCTGAAAGCTTGTTGTGTCCCTGTAGCACAAACAGGAGGTCAGCCAACGGAACCCTGGTATTATCTCTTGGGATCCTCGGTTCAAGGAAAGCAGAACCAATCTTCCTTCTTCAGGCAGCAGGGCAGTCCTTCTAAATGTTTCACAGGTTCAGGAATGTTCTGATGAGAGATTCAGAGGTGCTACATTTTTACCTATTGGCAGCCTTTTTGTGAGGGCAATCCCTGGTATGGGTACATGTAGAACCATTTACTAGGGATGCATAAGTAATTTTAAATTTCCATAAAGGTGTATGGCAATTTTACCATGTTTCAGGGAAGGTCACAAACACTTTACATCTGATTAGCCGGAGGAAAGTGCACAGAGTCCTAAAAGTCAACAAAGACTGGTTCAGCAAAGAAAGACAAACATCTGGGGTGACGCTGAAGACAGGACCTGGTCCAACCCTTCATTTTAAAATCCATGCATTCTCTTGGACTTTTGTGAACTGGTCCTGTGGCGGGTACCCATTGTGCATGCTCCTATGACTCCTGGTACACACACAGGCACCCTGCAAGTGGCCCGGAGAACTGGGGAATGGGGAGTGATGAAAGGGAGTATAATCTGCATTCATGGCTGTAGGGTGTCACTGCCAGACGATCCTGGGCTAGGAGGAGCTGGGAGCAGGGAAGCAGCTCCTCGAAATTATTCCTCAGTGGGAAAATAATAATGCTCCAGACAAACATCCCAACATTTTGAGTCACGGAGGTATTAAAGTTACACTTCTGGTGGCTGAAGCACACTACCAGGAGAAAGGAACAGAAACTCCTATTCAATTTGACTCTTGAGTGTGGTGCTGAAACTCATGGCAAAGTTACCCTAGGGATTGGGAGCACTGCTGTGTGGAAGGCAATATGAACTGTGAAATAGTTTTAACTCCTGGGAAGTCTTTGTGGGGTGCACAGACATAATATCGACTCCAAAATATCGTTTGGACAGAATATCGAGTTTTAAATATCGTTTGGACAAAATATCGACAGGACAGAATATCGACAGTCAAAATATCGTTTTTAAGGTAAGTGAAGTAATATCGACTGTAAATAATATAGAAAGTGAAAATATCCAAGTATATAATCTAGATAGTAAAAAATATCGTTTTTTAAATAATATTTAATTATTTATAGTGTTTTTATGTTTTAATATGTGTGAAAAGTGTCATTTTATGTTATAATTATTTTTAATTAATGATTTTTTTGTAATTATTGTGTAATTTTATTCTGTAGCGGGTTGTGGGTTTATAGGGGAATAGGGTGGGAAGTAATTTAATTATAATTAATTAAATATGTAAATGTATTAATTGGTAGTAATAATTAATTAATTGGTAATTAAATAATATTTGTTAATTATTTAAAATTTAATTGGTAATTAATTTAATTTAATTGATTAATTGCTAATTATGTAAATTAAAATAATTTATTTCCTGTAGCGGGTTGTGGGTTTGTAGGGGAATAGGGTGGGAAGTAATTTAATTATAATTAATTAAATATGTAAATGTATTAATTGGTAGTAATATTTAATTAATTGGTAATTAAATAATATTTGTTAATTATTTAAAATGTAATTGGTAATTAATTTAATTTAATTGATTAATTGCTAATTATGTTAAATTAAAGGGGTATTTTTAGGGTTCAGGGTCAGTTTTTGGTTTTTGGGTAAAGGGGTATTTTTAGGGTTCAGGGTCAGTTTTTAGTTTTTGGGTAAAGGGGTATTTTTTGGGTTCAGGGTCAGTTTTTAGTTTTTGGGAAAAGGGGTATTTTTAGGGTTCAGGGTCAGTTTTTAGTTTTTGGGTAAAGGGGTATTTTTACGGTTCAGGGTCAGTTTTTAGTTTTTGGGTAAAGGGGTATTTTTAGGGTTCAGGGTCAGTTTTTAATTTTTGGGTAAAGGGGTATTTTTAGGGTTCAGGGTCAGTTTTGGGTTTTTGGGTAAAGGGGTATTTTTAGGGTTCAGGGTCAGTTTTTAGTTTTTGGGTAAAGGGGTATTTTTAGGGTTCAGGGTCAGTTTTGGGGTTTTGGGTAAAGGGTTTTTTTTAGGGTTCAGGGTCAGTTTTGGGTTTTTGGGGTACAGGGGTACAGTGTAAAAATAAAGTAAAATTCAATTTACATTAATTTAATTTAATGAAATTAAATTAAATTAAATTATATTAAATTAATTTTAAATAATTTAAATTATAACAATTATTATATACTTACCAATACTTACCGGTGTAATGGTAGTGAGTTGTAAAAGTTGCGTTGTAACGTCATATATCCACTGTTGCACTCCTTGGAGTGGGAATAGTAATTTTAACCCCTACGCTATCCAACGCTTTCCCTACTGTTGCACCCACTGGAGTGGGAATAGTAATTTTTACTCTATTGTATTTGTACGTTAATAATATTGGCTATTATTTAATTAAATTTTGTTACTATATATATATATGTTTTAAGAAATATGATAAAAAAATATTATTTTTTTACTTTCATTAATTATTTAATTATTAAAAGTTATTGTAAGTATTGTTAAGTATATTTTAGTAATTAATTTTTTATATTAATGTAATTAAACATTGTTTTTATTAAAGTCGATATTTTTTACAACGATATTTTTGTAAACGATATTTTTAACTCGATATTTTTGTACTTACCTGTTTGTAGATAGAAACTCGATTTTTTGTCTCTCGATATTTTGTCAACGATATTTTTGTTGCTCGATATTCTGTCCCTCGATATTATTTCAGTGATCCCTTTGTGGGTATGGATCCTGCCATGAGCAAGAAATACGGTCCCAGGGACATTTTGGTCCCTGGGAGCCCTTGCTCAGGGGGCTTGTCAGAATTGTGTGCTAATGGTTTGGGGATTCCGAATCATGGGGCTGCCCAAACCATCAGCACCTCACGCACTGCGCATTTTTCTATCTGTGAAGTATGAGGAAGAAGGAGAATGGGCAGCACTTAGCGGTCAGCTGCTCCTCTTATTTATTTATTTATTTTAGGCATTTGTAAAGCGCAACTATCACCATTGCAGGCATCCTGGCGCTGATAAGATCAGAGGAAACGGAAGTGATCACGGGAAGTGTGAGCTTTTAGGCGGTAACCACGGGGAATAACCAGGTTTTAATCCTTCTTCTGAATAGGAGGAGTTCAGTGATGTGCCTAATCTCAACAGGGAGAGTGTTCCAGAGTTTGGCAGCTGCCACCTCAAAGGATCTGCCTCCGGATCTAATTTTCCTAAATCTGGGTACAACCACCAGCTTGGCCTCAGAGGATCGAAGCTGTCTGGTTGGAATATACCAGGCAAATTTCGATTGTAAAGGGGCAGGGTCAGATCCATGGAGAGCCCTAAAAACTATGCAGAGGGCCTTAAATTGTATCCTCTGTCTCACCGGCAGCCAGTGCAGTTTGCCCAAAGCGGACGGCCCATGAGATCTTCTGGGAAGCCCCAAGGCCAGCTTAGCAGCTGCTGATTGAACCCTTTGGAGCCTATCCAATAAGAACCCAGGGGATCCTAGCAGGAGGGCGTTGCAATAGTCCAGCCTGCTAAGGATGGTACATCTTACCACTTGGGCACGAGCATGGGATGGTAGGAGAGGCAGGACTATTCTTAGTGAGCGAAGGATGGCAAAACAGCAGGCAGCCGTCTTTTGAACATGCGTCACCATACTGAGCCTTTGATCCAGCATGACCCCTAGATTGCGGACTGATTCCACCGGCCGAACTTTGGTCCCTGTTTCCGGGGGCCAAAAGTTGTTAGGAAATGGTCGGGAAATCTTAGTTCCGGCACTAAAGAGCACCTCCGTCTTCCCTTCGTTGAACTGAAGGGAGTTGTCCTTTAACCATCGGGACGTGACACGTAGGCAGTCATGGAGGACCTCCACAGATGTTGAGTCCTCACCTTCCAAGGAGAGGTTCATCTGCTTGTCGTCAGCATAGTTGACAATCCCGATGTTAAAGCTTTTAATGAGTGAAATCAGAGGTCTGAGATAAAGATTGAAAAGGATTGGGCTGATAGTGGAGCCCTGAGGAACCCCATGTGATATCAAGGAGAAACGTGACTGAAAAGGTGGTATGGACACTGCCTGCTGCCTATCCTGCAGGAATGATTGGAACCACTGCAACGCTGTACCTCTTACTCCCGCCTCAAACAGCAGCCCCAACAGAATCTTATGGTTCACCGTATCAAAGGCGGCAGACATATCAAGCAGGATCAGGAACGCTGCCTGCCTTCTGTCTGCGCGCCTTTGAAGCTCGTCCATAGCGGTGATTAGAGCTGTTTCGGTTCCATGGGCAGGCCGGAAGCCAAATTGAGCCCCATCTAGTAATTGATGACATTCCAGATGGTTGGAATGTGACAGTGTGCTGGTAAGGAGTGCAGCTGATCAAGACCATGTGCTCTTGCACTCCAACACCTCAGTAAATGTTGAGTGGCTTCCACACTTGGGTAGAAGGATTAAGTCAGTAGGTTCTTTAAAAGTAAAAGTAAAGCCCAAGCTGAAATAAATACAGGTTCATTGATTGGTCATCTGAAATTCGTTACCCATGACAGTGGCGCTTGCTCCATAAGGCCTGTGATTGGCCCTAAAATGTGCATATTCAGTTAGTGACATCCCATGACAAGGAGTAAAATAAAAAGTGATAAGTACAGTGCTTAATTTCTCTGACTGGTAATTACTCTTTGTCATAGTCCAGTCCATTGTTTTTTGCCCTCCATGAAACCTCAACAGGAACCAGCCATATCAACATCAGTTTTTGTCCTGCTCCAATAGGAAATGTCCAGCTTGAACTGCCAGGCCAGGTCCCCTCTGATCAGGAACAGAAACAATCCCAGACCAAATTTGTTCTGTTTGAACCTTGCCGAAATGGTGCAGCTTGAGTCCTATGGCACGGTCAGCACGGGACCCATGTTTGGCCATACCTGTCTCACTGAGGAAAAAAAGAAAGTTATGAACGGACTGCTTCCTTGCTAAAAATTAATCTCTATAGGTTTCTTGGTTTGGGCTGGACTGTTCCTACTGGAGCATGGCTGCAACTGATTGGCATATGATTGGTCTCTTTATTGAGTGTCATAATGGGCAAAAAAACATGGACTGAGTGACTGCTGGTGGCTCAAGCAGTATATGCATCACGTCTTGTAACGAGAGGTGGAGGGGCACGCCAAAAACAATTGTTGGCTCTAGGGTACTGCCAGGAAAGTAAAACTCACTTTTTATTTGGCATGCTAAGTCTCGTGAGTCATGGAAACTAAGACCATGAGAAAATGCTTTGCTAGAAATCAAACATTTTTAGCGCTAGAGCTTCCATCCAGAAGTTCTAGGACTTCACGAACCTGTGAGTCTAGAGGTATCTGTGGTTGCTTGGCAACCTTGTTCAAGGTAGAAATAAGACCATTGACAAATACTATTATTGCAGGTATGAATAACAAAAGTTCGAATAAGTAAATATTTTGTGAGAATTTCAAATCCTTTTGTATTGTAGAATTGTTGCAATAATATGAAAGGGCTTATGTTCTGCAGGCCAGTCTTTTTATTGAAGCATTTCTTTTATGTGTGTTAGACACATGAAGTTAGAGTGTTTCTAGTGGTTAGGTTTTCCTAACTTGAAAAGATGCCTCCACCATAGGAGGCTAGGATACATTTATAGTATTTCTAGGTAACAGTCCCTAACATGGTCCCTGATTTGTATCGCTGAAAGATAATTATGTCTAAGATCATACTAATGTCCTGCTATTCTAGACCTCCGGTCAGTACCAACTGTATTTTGAAAACATTGTTTTTTATTGAGTAAAGAGCCAAATTATGCAATTAATTTCTTTTTTGCTCACGTGACAGCTTTTAGGTTGACTTAATATTCAGTAATAATATTTGTACTACTTTGACATAACAATATTGATCCAAACTAGAGCTATTGCTGGTTCTACATACAAGGTTTTTTATCCCAGTGAGAGTGGAATACCTGGCAAACAATCTCCAGGGGTAGGAAATTGCTCAGAGTTGTGTCTCTCAATATATATATACTTAATTAACCACAATTGGAAATGAGATTATAGGCAGTATTCATTCTCTCGGTATACACAACTCAAACAAGGTTTATTGAAATATATGGACGTAACATTGAGTACCATTAACGTTGAGCAGAAGGAGAAACTAACCAGAACTGTGTTATGGGAAGGAATTAGTAACATAATAACTACAGCTGATGTATTGTGTCATGCAGTAACTGTAATTTGGATGCACTGTAACTGGCTTGTTTGAATTCTTTTGCAATCTATGGAAATGTAAGTGATTGCTTCCTCTATATTGTGTGAGACAATAACAAGAAGTCTTGATAAACCCTTCCATTTTCCAAACCTTTTAGCAGTAGTGCTATATGTGGCACTGGTAACCTCCTGGATAAAATGGTAGTCCCTTCTTTTCTACGATTAGGCGCTAACCAATACTAGTAAACTTGTATGGCATTCCAGTCCTGCAAAATGTACACTATTAGGTTTTAATTAGCAACAATCAAGATGAGGACAGCTAAATTGTATGTGGAGTATTTCACAATGACTTGCTTTATATTAAAAATATCCCTGTGCGCTATTCCAGTACGGCACCATAAAAACTGTTCACTTGATCGATGCTATGTAATGGAAGATGCCATGAAGCCATTGCATGTTCATGTGGTGCAGAGCTAGGATGCCATTGACCACTTCAAATACTATCACAAGCACAGTGTGCTCTGGATACCAAGCAGAGACATGAGCACTGGGGAGCGCATGCCGGATTTGAACAGGAAGTACAGAGGTAAGGACATTTTTGTTGTCACGTTGATGGAGTCATTAGTTCCTACTTTTGAAAAATGAGCAATATGGTACACCCGACTTAAAACAGTTAAAAGGAGTTCTATTACCTTATAAAGGAACTCGGCCTTCAGCCTAATTCTTCTGCATGGTTATGGAAACCTCAGTGACTTTCAATATTCTTTTAATGTACTGCAGGGGGTACTTTATACCTTATATTAGGTTTCTCTACTGGACAGACACTCGTTAATGTATCTAAACAGTAAAACTTGTCTTTAAGCCATTCATGTTCACATAAACTATGTTCCCTGATTCTCTAATACAGAGATATCTCATCAATACATTAAGGGCAACTTTAAAATTCACTTTCTTTAATATTTAGCAGGCCTATGAGTGAACTACAAGTGTGGCTTTCTGCTAGGAGTATGAATTAAAAAATCTTACCCCTCTTTTAGTATACTACTTCCAATATGACTTTTCACACTTTGAGGCTGCCCACCATTGCATGCCACTCAAGCACCTATTGGCACTTCCCTATAGCAGTATTTCTTGTCAACTCAATTGTTTGTGTGTGCATTATTTGTATTATAGCTTTCCCCATACAAAGCACCCTCAATGCATTGCAGAGGATAGGTGGTGTGCTCTGTCAATCAGTATCCAGAAGAGTTATGGGGTTGGGTGAGCCTTACCAATACCATCCACGGAGTGCTAATGTTTGTTTGCTGTTTAACACAAGTGTGGTGATATTCCAGTGGAAGTGCTGCCTTATTATAATATTTCTTTATGCTTAAATGAAATATTTTGTTGTGTGCAGATGTGTGCTTTGTTTAGAGGATGCAAGGGATTTCTAATAGGAACAGATAAGATGGATGTGTTCTTTACTATCACTAGACTGAAACCAAGCACTCCTTTTAGAAATGTACTCTGAATGTTACAAACTCATCACACCACGCACCACCACTCTAAACAACAAAACAATAGCTTTCTGGGAAGGGGTAACACAGAGACCACTAAACGAAGAGGAGAGGGCCAGACTATGGACATCGGCATCCAAGAACAAGAAAACCCCACAACTAGCACAAACAAAATACTGGATACTACACAGGCTACACTGGACACCAGCGAAGCTAGAAACAGTGGGTGCGAGCGAAAGCGGCACCTGCTGGAACAGCCACAAAGAAAGGGGAGACCTAGCTCACATGCTATACAATTGCACCAAAGTCAAAACCTTCTGGAACAAAGTCTACAACCTCATAGACACGATCACAGGTTGCCAAACACAACGTGGCCTAGCAGGCATAGCCATGGCCTTCCAGGCCCCCCAGCTTGATTCCAAGGAAAACCGCGAACTAGTCGATGTGCTGCTGACAGCAGCCATTAAAACAATCCTGGGCAACTGGAAAAACACCAGCAAAGCCACTTTCAAACACTGGTTCAACTGGGTAACATTCCTACGGGGGGCAGACAACATCACAGCCAACCACCAGGCGGCGAACCACTCAGCCAGAGGAGATATGCGGGAAGCCCTCGACGCCCATCTGAGGCAGTAAGAAACCCCCCCATTCGCTAAATGTGTGAGAAACAAGTTTGCGATTTTTCAAAAAGCGAACATACAACAGCAACCGCTAATTACGAATAGCAATTAAAATAATCACTATCCAATGCTTGTAAACTCGCAAACAGCGATTTACTTGAAATTCGCTACTTAGCAAGTGCAGAATCACAATCAGGTGGTAAAGTTAAAAACAAACATACAAAAAAAAACACAGGGGCTAATCATCTGAAACCCCTTAAAATGACTCAGGAGACCCCTGAAGACCTTCACAATGGCAGCCCTCTACATGCTGGCAAGGAGGATGAGGATCAATGCAGCAGCACAGCGCAGGAAGAGGATACAGGAGAGGATTTTTCACGTGCGCATCACATTGCTGGGCCAAAATGAGGATGAAATATACGACAAGTACAGGCTGAACCGTGCAATGATCATGCACCTAATTGCCGGACTGGAACCCATTTTGCAGCACCAGACCCGTAGGACCCAGTCCATACCCGCACATGTACAGGTCCTATGTTGCCTGCACCTACTAGCGTCAGGCAGTTTCCAGGGGGTAGTAGCCGTAGCCTAAGGGGTTTCACAAAGCTCACTCTCACGCTCCTTCAAAAACGTCCTTGATGCCATGATGACAAGGATCCAGGCCCTCATCACCTTCCCCACAACCCCACAGGAGTCGAATAAGACAAAACTTGACTTCTACCAGTTAGCACAATTCCCTCATGTGATCGGATGCATAGACTGTACGCATGTCCCTATCTGTCCCCAGCAGCCAACAAATACAGCTTCAGGAATAGGAAATCCTATCACTCCATTAATGTGCAAGTTGTGTGCAACACTAAGCATATCATCACGGACATCGTGGCGCAATTTCCAGGAAGCTATATATTCCATCACAGTGGCATCCACAGGCATCTGCTCAGGGGTGAATTTGGAGAAGGACATCTACTTGGCACACACATATACCTATTTGCTACATCAATCAAACAAATGTAATTGCATAACTGTGGCTAACCCTTTGCTTTCCACCCTGTAGGTGACAGCGCATACGCCGTGCGTGATTACATCCTGATACCATACCTCAACCCAGCCACACCACAGGAGCAGAGGTACAATGTGGCACACATAGGCGCACGGAATGTGATAGCACGCACCTTCGGGATACTGAAAAGCAATTTTTGCATTATTCACAAGACTGGTGGAGTGCTTCTGTACAGCCCGAGGCCTGCTGCAGGATCGTGGCTGCATGTGCCATGTTGCACAACATTGCCACCAGAAGAGGCATACACCTCGACATGTCCGACACTGAGTCTGATGGGTATGACCAACCACCCGCACAACACCGACAGGTGCATGTGGCGAACTCTGCAGAAGGACAGAGGAGACATGCACACATCACCCAACATTATTTCTGAGGTACGTAATGATGACCCATAACAACTAAATGGTGAATGCAAAGGTATTTATTGACATGAGCCCATGTTAAGTGAAAATTAGAAAAGTTCAAATTGTGAGGGTAATTGAATTGAGGCATAAAGTCAATTGAAAAAAGTTACTGTATGTCAATCACCACGCCATAAAGGACCATGGTCACACCACCACGGGCCAGAAATGTGGATATGCATGTCTTGCACCTCCTGCCACATACACCCAGCCTCCTATCACGTGCCTCTGAAATATCAACAGGATGTGTGTCTGTGGATGTGGTGCTGCGCAAACTGCGCCTTCTGGCAGGGGTCACTGGCACCGACATGCTACTGAGGCTCAATGCCTCCTCACTCCCCTCCTCCCCTTCCAAGTTGATGGCACTCACTATCCCGGACTGTAAGTGTTCCACCGCTGTGGTCACTTGTCCCAAGGCCCTTGCAACATCCCCACAGACATGACCGAGGTCAACTTGCATTGCAATGGAGCGCCGTGCCAATAGCCCTGTGGTGTTGCAGAGCTTGTTGATTGCCCTTGTATTTGCTGGGATGCGGATCAGGCTCTGGCGATGCCTTCTGCACTTAGTGGCCTGTCCTGCAAGCACCCCCCATGTGTGCTCCTGTTGGCTTGCGTTTGTTTGACAATTGCCCTCTGCAACCACTGTTGTTAGGTCACGCACACTGTGCTTATAGTCTTCCCCAGCTTGGAGATCTGAAGAGTGATTGTGCCCATGTGCCTCCCATGCAGGCGCTGGACGCGTAGCATCTGTGACTCCACGCCACCATAGACATTTGATGCCTGCTCATCACGTGCTGCAAAACGTGCCCTGGAGCTGCGCCTTTGCCCTGGTTGGACCTGTGCCACTGTTGGAGTTGGTGTGGCAACACGTGGCTGGATAGAGACTGTAGTAGGTGCTGGAGTTAGTCTGGCCTCCAATGGCAGCAGTGAGGGGACATGTGCCCTGCGGTTTGGTGGTGGTGGTGGGCTTGCTTGGACCACTGGAGTCTCTACATCGCTCTTCGAAGGTGTCTCAGAGATGTGGAGTTGGTCACTGTCATCAGAGTCTGCCTCAGCTGCATATGTGATGTGAAACAGTGCAGTGTTCATTTTTGGTAATCGTACATTTGTTGAACGTATGGTATACTTTGCTCAGATAAAATCACTGACTATATACACTGGCTGCCATACTATGTTGGTGTTTTCTGATTGCCCTTGCTGCTTTTGAATGCACAATTTGCTGACATTACTACAACTCCCAAGATGCATTTTGTGTATGGGGGAAACGTGGCCTGGAGTTTGATCTGCATACTGTATTTGTTTGGGGGGATGTGCCTGATCATACATTATGCAAGGGATTAATGCTTGCATGCATCTTACCTTGTGTTGTACTCGCTGCACTGGATGTGTCCAGCTGTGTGACTCCCACCACCGCCTCAGGCTGTATTGTCGCCTCAACAAGGTCCCCAAGGGCTGTGTTTGTGGGTGCAGTCGATGGTCCTCCTCCTGTGATACCTGCATCCCTCAGCCTTTTGGCAATGCGCTCTTTGGCACGTATCCTAAGGTCGTACCACCTTTTCTTCAGACCATCAATGCTGCGGTGTGTGACTCCCACAGCATTACCTTTAGCCTTGATGTGCAGCCATATTTTTCGTTTTTCAGCCACAGGAATCTTCAGGGACTATTTACCAAATAATGTATTGTGGCTCCTGCTGACCTCCTCAACTAGGTATTCCAAATCCCTCTCTGAGAACTTCATTTTCCTCTT
The DNA here is from genome assembly GCF_964261635.1 of Lissotriton helveticus. Taxonomy (NCBI): domain Eukaryota; kingdom Metazoa; phylum Chordata; class Amphibia; order Caudata; family Salamandridae; genus Lissotriton; species Lissotriton helveticus. The sequence continues at coordinate 1,868,816,288 of NC_136067.1, forward strand.
CCTGGGCGTGGCACCCTTCCCTGAAGCATTTTTGGCCATCCTGGGTGTGACAAGGTAGCTGGATACAGAAATATCAGTGATTCTGGTCAGCCTCAGTACTCTTCCTCCTCCTCTGAGCTCCTCAGGGCACTGAATGAAGCATGGTCTGTGTGACTTCCTGGTTGTGATGTCATCAGCCTGATTCCAATGCAAGCCGCTTTTTGAGATTTTCGCTAATAGCTAGATCGCAAATAGGGAGATAGCAAATAGCGAGATCGCTATTTGGGATTATCAGGTTTTGCGAGTCGTATTTGTTTACTCGCAGTAGTTTTGCGGTTATTAGCGAATCGCTATTTATTCACGTGGGGCTTCATGCATTCCAGCTAGCAATTTTTTAATTGTGATTCCTTATTTTTCGCAATTAAGAAACCACTATTTCTGATTTTGATGCATGTGCCCACACATTTTTTACTTACTGTAAAATTTGATTTCCTGAAAAAATAAAATTAAAATTTATATATTTTGTCTCCATATGCTTGTTGCTGACATTACATGAAGGATAAAGTACCCCAAATGTGCATTCATTAAAAGCTGTAATAATCCATCACACGATTTCTGACCTTTACCTACTCATACTGCTGATACCTACTCCTTAACAGAATATCTATGTGAAATTTTACAGCATTCATATACATGGATGTAGTCACACCAGTCTATTCAAACTTAATAAAACAGAGACTTGCTGTGTGCTATGTCTTAAGTACCTGAATACAAATCAGACCTTCTGGAGGCAAAGAAAAGAACAAGTCAAGAAGCCAAAGCATGTTTTTAAGACACTAAGGGCCCCATTAGGATGTAGGGCGGATCGCCACCGCCATGCGGGCGGTGGTGATCCGACCTGACATCCTTCCCAACCCGTCACCCATTTCCCCCCGCCATATTACTATGGCGGGGGGACCGCGGCGGATGGAAAGACCGTCTGCTGCTTTTCCGCCCGGTGGAAAAGGGTTCTATATGGTGGCGGTGTCTGTTAGACACCGCCATCCATATTAGGATGTGGTGGGAACATGCTTTTCCATGGCGGCATTGCTGCCACGAAAAGGCATGCCGAATCTCCTGCGGGGGCCTGTTGCGGGCCCCCAGGGATTCTGGGAGGTGGGGGGCGTACATGGGGGGTACCTATGGTACCCCCCTGCACTTCAATGTACAACATGGCAGGCACCGCACGGTGCCTGTCATGTTGTGCATTGAAGTGTGCACGTGCATTTTTAGCATTGCGTCGGGTGGTGCTGAAAGCACTGCCCGCCGCAATGTTAAAAATGCGGGATGCGCCAGCCAGTGTGGCGGGCGCACCCTAATGGCCCCCACAGGACAGCCGCCCATATGGTGGGCGGTCCCGTTTTACGTCGGGATGGTGGGCGGGCAAAGTTCGCCCGCCATCCTAATAGGCAGTGCAAAATCTCCAATTTTAATCAATCAGATATTTTCTATACAGAGCCACATGTGCTAAGACAACATAAACCAACACTTTATGTAATTTTGTGTACTTCAAATCATGGACTTTGAAACATTTGGGTCAATGACAAAATATTGATGCACACAATATCAATTCGCAAAAATAACAGAAAATAAATATAGTTCTAAAAATATTGTCCTTCTATAGTTAGCTAAGAAAAACACAAATATCAATAACAAAAATATTGCTCAATAAATATAGGTTTTGACTAATATCTATAATAAAAACATTGGAAACAAATATATTGCTACATTTAAAAAAGCAAAGAAGTAGTCAAAAATATCAATTTACACCATATCTACTAGATTAATATTGTCACCATAATTAAATTGTAATGACAAAATATAAAAATAGCAAATTAAATAAACAAATTAATGACAATAAACTTTCAAAATCATATGAACATATTTGACTAACTTAGGCGCCTATTAGGATGGCGGACGGACCTGCGTCCGTCTGCCACCCCCGAGGTGGAGGGACCGTCCGCAGGGGCAGCGGCGGTCCCTCCGGTGGAATTAGGATATGACCGCCACCCTGGCGGTCACATCCCGTATATGTAACATTGCATTGCATGCTGTGCATTTGCATGCACAAAGCAGCAGGCACCGCTCGGTGCCTGCTGCATTGTGCATGCAAATGCAGGGAGGTACCATAGGTACCCCCCATGTGCACCCCCCACCCCCGACACCCTGGGGGCTCGCAAGGGTCCCCCAGAAGCTATTGTCCACATGCTTTTCACTGCGGTAAATCCGCCGCGGAAAAGCATGTTTACTAACCCATCGTAATTTGGCTGGCGATGTCTTGCAGACACAGCCACCAAATTGCGTCCAACAACCCGCGGATCAGCGGCGGACGGACCTGCCGTCCGCTGCTGATCCCACCGCCTTCATAATCTGGCGGTGGGTGTTTTGAAGGTCTGCAGCGGTGATTCCGCATCCTCCGGGCCGGCGGTGGCTTCCACCGGAGCGGAGGATGCGGAATCACAGCAATCATAATCGACCCCTTAATAAACATATCACATTACTCAAATATATATAAATCTGCCAAAATAAAAATAATACTAAATACATCACAAAGTCAATGAAAAAAGTATGTGTAATAACTAAAAACATGTAAACAATATTTAAATAAATATATATACATATACATATATATACATGTATGGAACTGAAATTACTAAATATATATTACACATTATAAAAAACATTAATTAGTGTTCGCCATAAAAGGGAGTAATGGGGAAACCATAAACAAACTTAACCAATAGAAAAATCACACAAACAATTAAACCAACAATCTATAATAGGTACACAAATGTTAACAACTTACTGCTCAAACACCTACAAAAGTTGCAAGAAGAGCAGACTCGGCTGAACTTTTGGACCAGTACCTGGAAACAGAAGTGGAAATATATATACACCTACCTTGCAAAGTAAGTAAAATGTATATTTAAGCTAAAACATAAAATGTATTAAAGTTAAAAATGTCAAGTAGCAAATAATTAACAAAACACAATCCTACTTCTATTTCTTTTAGTTCCTATAAACAAACTACTACAGCATCAAGAAACTACTAATCTGCTGGGAAACAAAACTAGTCACAGACTTGGAAAAAGACATACCAAAAGGAGGTAAAGTAAAATTATTACTAAACAGGACCTCACCCTAAAACATCTAAAAAATAAAACCTAACTAACTTAGCCCCTACTACCTATCAACAATCAAACATTTAAAATTAAAATAATGTTCTTTTTTAAAGCAACAAAAAAGAAACAAACTGCTCCACATTACAACACGCTCAATGGAAAACCTGCAAAGAAAGTGTGCAACATCTACCAAGAACATACATGTAAGTATAAAACATTAAAAGTGGTGCATAATTTTATATGTGAATAACGAACGTATTGCACATTTTAAAATTGCAACAATTTATACTATTATATTATTTTTAGACATAATGAACAAAGAGCAAGATATATCACGTCACAGAAATGAAAGCCATCATTAGGGCTACACTTACAACCAAGAAAGTACAACAATGGAAACTGTCAATCACAGGCCGACTACCAGCTATACCCACCTTAGAATGCTTAAAAGTACAAACTAAAAAGCCACTACCCACTAACGATACCCTTTCTTCCCCTGAAGACATCAAGATGTCCAAATACCTGAACACTGAAGAACCACACAAAATGAGCAACCCTTACTCTTACATAATAACATAAACAATGATAAACAAATCCTAATATTCTCTACAAGTGAAAACATATTAAAATTAAGCAATTAACAAACCTGGATGATGGATGGAACCTTAAAATGTGCCCTAAACTATTCATTCAGATACACATCATACACAGTGACTATTAAAACACAAATATACCATTCATATATGCCACACTACCAAATGCATAAAGTAGGACTTACTGTGAACTATAAGCCACATGAAAATCAAAACAAACACTATCTACATAAAATAATAATTGATATTCAAACCATTATAAACTCTACCCACACACAGCCATAAAAGGCTGTTATTACCACTTCAATCTAAGCATATGGTAACATCTCCAGCATTCTGCAGTTAGGAGCCGATTACGATTGCGTAAGGCCCGTCATTGCTAGCCATGCGGTGGCGGTCCTTCCACAATCAGACGGCGATTATCCCCTTGCCACATTACAATGGCTGAGGGAATTGCGTATGGACCGCGAAAGAAGCAAAGATTGTCCGCCATGGAAATGCCACAGGCAATCGTTGTGATCGCCTGGTGGAGCGGTCTGCATCAATGAAATGGTGGCGTTGCCTAGCTGGTTTGTAAAAAATTTAAAGTATAAATTACGTATAGTATACAAAAATTCCCTTATTTGATATGTGCTAAATTAGAAATTAAAAAAGGATGCTTAAAAAGTATTTAAAATAACTATATATATATTTATAAAGTAAAATAATGCAAACATTATGAAACAATTTACAAAACACAATTACACGGTTTATTTTGAACTATTATTACTCCCGCTGTCCGCTAAATTTAAGCCTCTGGCATCCTTGCTTTTGTACTCTGTTTTTGTGTTGTATTCTGTTGCTTTCTTTTAGCACTGTTTAGATTGTTCTGCGGGTTTATTTTGTATTTGGGCCCTCTACCCTGTGCCCGCTGTCATCATTTTACCTACCATGTTCCTCCTGCTCTTGCCGCCTCCCCGACAGCTTCTCACACCTCCCTACTTATGGAGGTCACTGCACTGCTCCTGGACCAGCACTAGGAAACTTGGCGTATCGCATTCCCACACACACTCCGCAGAAAATCTCTTTTGTCTGGAACCCAGCACAGACATGGCATGGAGATCTAGGTTCTCCTCAACACCCTCTTGTCAGATGTCGCCTTCTTCAAGGAAACCTGGACCAACGCTTCCTCCGCCCCAACATCACCACTGCAATTCCAGATGGCTACAGGATCCAGAGGAAGGACTGCTCCAACCACCCAGGAGGAGGACTCGCCATCACACACAAGTGCTCCCTCCGACTCTCCTCCTCCACCACGAGCGACTCCTCCTCCACCACAAAACACCTTCACTTGCAGATCCAGCCCAGCCCTAGAACCACTCTTTGCGGCACCCTCACCTACGGACTCCCCGGACCCCGTGCTTCATTCACCACTACCATTGCTGACCTCATCGACTCCCACACCGTCGCCTCCATGGACTTCATACTCATCCGAGACCTGAACTTCCACCTCAACAGACTCAGTTTCCAAAAAGGAATTAAAAACATCACAGCTTGAATGAGGAGCAGCTGTCTGAAACTCAACTCGGAGAAGACAGAAGTCCTACTCCTCAAACCCTTTGCGTGGGACAACTCCTGGTAGACCTCCATCCTCAGCCCCACCCTCACTCCCATGGACCACACCCGGAACCTTGGCATCATACTTGACTCCCCCTCACCATGACCTGACAGATCAATACCGTCGCCTCTACCTGCTTCAACACCCTCTGCAGCCTCCGTAACACCTTCAAGTGGATCCCGTGAAGCCAGAAAGACCCTCACCCAAGCACTCATAACAAGCAAACTGGACTACAGAAACGCCCTCTATGCTGCAATCAACAAATCACTGCTACACAAACTTCAAACCATCCAAAACACTGTGCCAAGATTCGTCCTCGGCATCCCATGACATGACTACATCACCCAACACCTGGCCAACCTCCACTGGCTCTCCGTTGAGTAGAGAGTAACCTTCAAGATACTCACCCTACAAATCCCTCCACATCGGACCCAAATACCTCAACAAAAGAGTCTCCTTCTACATACCTAAAAGTAACCTCCGCTCCCCCGACCTCGCCCTGGCAGAAATCCCACGCATCCATATAACCAGAGCAGGTAGAAGAGCCTTCTCCTAAATCGTGATGAAAGCCTGGAACGAGATCCCAGTCAACATCAATCGCTCCCCTACTCTGCACACCTTCAGGATGAGCCTCAAGACCTGGCTCTGCGACTGAACCAGAGCTGCACCCCCCAGCGCCTTAAGACCATCATGAGTGAGTAGAGCGATTTAACCCCCCTGACTGATTGATTGATTGATTGACTGAGACCACACTGATCATGGAACACATGAAACACATGAACTTACAATTCTGCACTGATGACCACTCCACCATCATAGGCATCCTCGCATACAGACCGTCAGCACCACAAACCGACCTCAACTTCCACCTGGATGAATCCATTACAAATACACTAATTCCACTGACCTCCTAGGAAGACTGGACAACATTGGCCTCAAGGAGCAGGTCACTGACCCATGCACAAAGCAGGACATACGCTGGACCCACTCTTTATGTCCAGCAACAAAATCAGATGCATCCACACCTCTGAACTCACCTGGTTGGACCATTTCAACACACACTTCACCCTCACCAGCCCATACAGCACAGCACCCAACCACTGCTGTGCCCACTTACGCAGCTGGACCAAGGTGATGTAGCAAGGGATCACTGACATAATATTGAATACAATAATATAGAATTACCAAAATATCAAGGAAAAAATATAGAATACAAAAATATCGAATTCCTATCTACAAACAGGTAAGTACAAAAATATCGAATCAAAAATATCGTTTTAAAATATATAGTTAGTCAAAATATCAAATTTTTAAAATGTCTTAAAAGTAATTTAAAATTAATTAAATAATAAATATAATTAACTAAAAGATACTTAAAAATACTTAAATAACCTGAAAATTATTAAATAATAAATTTAAGTTATAAAAAGAACATACAATTTCATTTTTTAAAACATATATATATATATTAACATAATATTAATACAAAATATACAATATTTTTACCATAGGATAGCGGGAGGGTAAAATTTACTATTACCACTCCAGTGAGTGCAACAGTAGGGAAAACGTTGGATAGGGTAGGGGTAAAAATGACTATTCCCACTCCAGTGAGTGCAACAGTAGGGAAAGCGTTGGATAGCGTAGGGGTAAAAATGACTATTCCCACTCCAGTGAGTGCAACAGTAGGGAAAGCGTTGGATAGCGGGAGGGTAAAAATTACTATTCCCAGTCCAGTGAGTGCAATATTAGGGAAAGCGTTGGATAGCGGGAGGGTAAAAATTACTATTCCCACTCCAGAGAGTGCAGCAGTAGGGACAGCGTTGGATAGCGTGAGGGTAAAAATTACTATTCCTACTCCAGAGAGTGCAACAGTAGGGAAAGCGTTGGATAGAGTAGGGATAAAAATTACTATTCCCACTCCAGAGAGTGCAACAGTAGAGAAAGCGTTGGATAGCGTAGGGGTAAAAATTACTATTCCCACTCCAGAGAGTGCAACAGTAGGAAAAGCGTTGGATAGCGTAGGGGTAAAAAATACTATTCCCACTCCAGAGAGTGCAACAGTAGGGAAAGCGTTGGATAGCGTAGGGGTAAAGATTACTATTCCCACTCCAGAGAGTGCAACAGTAGGGAAAGCATTGGATAGCGTAGGGGTAAAAATTACTATTCCCACTCCAGTGAGTGCAACAGTAGGGAAAGCGTTGGATAGCGTAGGGGTAAAGATTACTATTCCCACTCCAGTGAGTGCAACAGTAGGGAAAACGTTGGATAGGGTAGGGGTACAAATTACTATTCCCACTCCAGTGAGTGCAACAGTAGGGAAAGCGTTGGATAGCGTAGGGGTAAAAATTACTATTCCCACTCCAGTGAGTGCAACAGTAGGGAAAGCGTTGGATAGCGGGAGGGTAAAAATTACTATTCCCAGTCCAGTGAGTGCAATATTAGGGAAATCGTTGGATAGCGGGAGGGTAAAAATTACTATTCCCACTCCAGAGAGTGCAGCAGTAGGGAAAGCGTTGGATAGCGTGAGGGTAAAAATTACTATTCCTACTCCAGAGAGTGCAACAGTAGGGAAAGCGTTGGATAGAGTAGGGATAAAAATTACTATTCCCACTCCAGAGAGTGCAACAGTAGAGAAAGCGTTGGATAGCGTAGGGGTAAAAATTACTATTCCCACTCCAGAGAGTGCAACAGTAGGAAAAGCGTTGGATAGCGTAGGGGTAAAAAATACTATTCCCACTCCAGAGAGTGCAACAGTAGGGAAAGCGTTGGATAGCGTAGGGGTAAAGATTACTATTCCCACTCCAGAGAGTGCAACAGTAGGGAAAGCGTTGGATAGCGTAGGGGTAAAATTACTATTCCCACTCCAGAGAGTACAACAGTAGGGGAAACGTTGCATAGCATAGGGGTAAAAATTACTGTTCCCACTTCAGCGAGTGCAACAGTAAGGAAAGCGTTGCATAGCATAGGGGTAAAAATTACTATTCCCACTCTAGTGAGTTTAACAGTAGGGAAAGTAAAGATTTAATATATTAATACAAATAGATTAAATATCAATACCAATAAAAAATTAATTAAAAGTAATTACCAATTTAATATTATGTAATAATTAATCTATTAAAAATACAAATAAATATTAGTTATTAAAATTACTTACCTATTAATACAAATTAATTACCAATTAACAATAAATTAAAAATCAATACCAATAAATAAATACAAATGATTTACTTAATTACTATTAAATTACTTCCCACCCTATTCCCCTATAAATCCACAACCGGCTACAGAAAATAAATTAATAAAATTAACATAATTATCAATTAATCAATTAATAAAAATGAATTACCAATTAAAAAATAATTAATTACCAATTAAAATATAATGATCAATTAATTCAAAATGAATAAATTTAAATATTGAATAATCACAACTAAATTACTTCCCACCCTATACCCCTATAAACCCACAACCCTCTACAGAACTAAAACGCAAATTAAACTAAAATATTAAGTCATTTCTAAAAATTAATATTTAATTTAATATAATTAAATTACGTCCCATCCTATTCCCCTATAAACCCACAACCCGCTACAGAATTAAATTACGCAAAAATTAAATAACATAAAAATTCATTACTTAAAATAAATTACAAAAAAATATACACTTTTCACACATATACTAACATACAAAACACTTAAAAAAATCAATATTATTAAAAATTCTATATATTTTAAAACCTATATTATATACTTCGATATTTTGACTTTCAATATTTAAAAAAATCGATATTAAATTACTTACCTTAAATTCGATATTTTTCACCGCTATATTCTGTCCATTCCATATTTTGTTCATTCTATATTCTGACTTTGATATTTTGGTAATTCTATATTTTGAATTCTATATTTTGTGTAGTTACCGCAGCAAGAATTGACGACATCCTCAGCAACACACATCCCAACTTCACCACCAACCTGGATCAGGCACTACAGAATTTCAACGACTTGATCATCAACGTCACAGACCGAGTCACTCCGACCAAACCAGCCAAAATGCACAGACCCTCCAAAGAAGCCAGCTGGTACACCACTGAACTCACCACGTCAAAATGCAGGTGCAAACAACTGGAAAGAAGATGGCAAGAACCACACCGACTGAACCACCTCATAATCAGCCCTCAACGACTACTTTAGCCAAATCAAAGCCACAAAAATGAAGGCCATGACCAGAACCAAACAAAGAAAACACTATGCCCGCCTCTAAGGAACTCTGTGACGCCCTTGCTGACCACTTCCACAACTAAATACCAACCATCTATAGAGGCTTTGACCTCCAACCCACGAACCTCCTCAGTATCCAATCAACCACTACCATTGACCACCCACTCATCGTATGGGAACATGTCAACACACCAAACACAACTACTTCTATGAACTCCATCCACTCAGGAGCACCCATTGACCTCTGCCCCACTTACGTTTTAACCTCGGAAGAGACAGGATCAGCTGCCAGCTCATTACCATCCTCAACACCTCAATACCCATCAACCTGCCCAAGAGAACCCACATCACCCAGCACCTGAAACATCTCCACTGGCTCCTTGTCCAGAAGAGATGCCTTTTCAAGCTCCTGCCCCACTCCTACAAAGCCCGCCATGACCAAGGACCCACTGACATGAACCACTGACCTCCCTAGAACCTCAGCTCTGCACACCTTGCTCTTCCACAGACAACTTATATACACCTCTGCCACGCCAGAGGTCAATCCTCTCATCTCTCCACCAAAGCCTGGAATGCTCTCCACCTCCGAACTACAGGAAGGGACTCATAACCTGGATCTCTTACTGAAATTTGCAGCAAGTGCCTGGATTTCCTTGTGGATTACAAGCTATGCTGTATAAGTACGACATTGATTGATTGATTAATTGGCTCTTATGTATGTTAAAAATTTTAAATGTATGCAGTAAATAAATAAGAGAAAAAACAAAATGTACAAACTGTTATGTATCTTTATTATAATAAAAAAATCTATATAGATTTTTTTTTATATTATGAATGCACAACCAGCTCCTATGCAAATAATTTTTATGAAAATCTGGGACACTAATGAAATCACATTAACTACTGCTACAGCATGCAAAACCATTTAACCCTTTGCATGCGCCGGACGGCCCCCGGCCGTCCGACGTCACGGTGGGCGTGTGCGAAGGACGGCCGGGGGCCGTCCTGACCACGCCCAGTAAGAAATCACCCGCACCATGGCGGAATTCCCGCTGCGGTCAACGGGGTAAACAAAAGTATTGAACACTAAAAGGGTTATATTTACTATTCCCACTCCAATCAAAACCAGTTTGGGGAAGGTGTTAATCACTAAAAAGGTCCCGTTATCTATTCCTAGTCCGATGTAACATATTTTGGGGAAGATGTTGGACACTCAAAGGACAAAATCTACTATTTCCATGATGACATAAGCCATTTTCATGAATTGGTTGGACACCAGAGGAGTCAAATTGACTATTCACACACCAATCTAAACCATTTTGGGAATGTATTAGTCACTACAGGGGTCACATGTATTATACCCACTCTAATCTACACCATTTTGGGGATGTGTTGGACACTAAAGGGGTCATATTTAATATTCCCCCTCCATACTAAACCATTTTGTGGAAGGTGTTGGACACTAAAGAGTTAATATCTCTATTCCCTCTCTAAGCAAAACCAAATAGGAGAAAGTAGTAGACTGTAGGAGAGTTGTATGCAAAATACATACAATTTGAAATTCAATACCCCCTGCTATTAATGGAAGCTCCCAGGGCAGGGAACACACTATCGTATGAGAAAAACCCAGGCTACATGTTATTTACTTCAGAATGTGTGGTATACCATTCTAAATATGAAGGCCAAGTCACTCAATAATGTAGAAAAAGGCAGGCATACCTTATTATCATAAATAGAATCTAAGCTGTTCGCAGTGTGGTTCAAAACTACACAAGATCAAGATTTATTATCATAAATAGAATCTAAGCTGTTCACAGTGTGGTTCAAAACTACACAAGATCAAGGTTTTCCTATAGAAATTAACAGTTGAAAGAAAATATTGAAATCTAGTTGAAAAAAACAGCCATTTGTGTCTACAGTCTCTTCTTTTAATTATGCTTGATTTTTTAAAGCTATATTCTGTTATGTCTATGGTACAATTCTGGTTACGGGGATATATAGGGCTTGTAGGTTCAACAAGAACCCAAGGTATCCAGAGGCAAATACTGAGCTGCACCTTACAATGGTTTTCACTATGTACTGGGTCTACAGAAATTCATTTGGTAAAATATAAAGAGTGAAAAATAGGTATCAAGGAAACTTATGTATTTCCGAAATAGGAACAAGATATGGGGTTTAGAAGCAATGGTTATTTGCACATGTCTGAATTTGTAAGTTGCCATAGGAGCATGTCAATTAGAGGGCACTTTTGAAAATGTCTTCTTTTTTTACACACTGTCTTACATTGGGAGGGCAGAAATGCATAGAAATACTACTGGTAATAACACTTGTCCTACTATTCTGCGTTTCCCTAAGTCTCCCACAAAAATGATACCTCACTTGTGTGGGTAGGTCTCGAGCTCGCAACAAGAAACGACGCAAAACGCAACATGGACACATCACATTATTCCACTGAAAACTGACCCATTTTTGCAATGTGCCTAGCCCTGGATTTCGAGCCCTTGTTCAGCCAGCACTTGAAGGAACCGTAGCAAACCTGTACATTTTTTAAGACTAGACACCCAGGAGAATTCAGGATAGGGTGACGTGTGTGGCTTTCACCAAGTTATGTTACCTAGAATCCCTTGCAAACCTCAAACTTTGTAAAACAAAATCCTTACATTTCTCTGATGGAAAGTTCTGGAACCTGTGGGGAGCCGCAAACTTCCATCCATCCAGCATGTCCCCAAGTCTTCCTATAAATATTTTACGTAATTTTTGTGGGTAGGCCTAGTGCTAGCGACAGGAAACGTCCTAAAATGCAATGTGGACACATCAAATTTTTATACAGAAAACTGATCCTTTTTTTGCAAAGTGCCTAGCTGTGGATTTTGGGCCCTATCTTAGCAAGCACCTAAGGAAACCTTGCAAACCTGTACATTTTTTTAAACTAGACACACCCAGAGGAATCGAGGATTTGGTGATTTGTGTAGCTCTCACCATCTTATGTCATTCAGAATCCCTTGCAAACCAGATTTTTGTCAGAAAAAAACACATTTTCCTCACAGTTCTGTGATGAAAAGTTCTGGAATCTGTGGAGAGCCACAAACTTCCGCCCACCCGCCATTCACTCAAGTCTCTGGATAAAAATGGTACCTCACTTGTGTGGGTAGACCTAGTGCACGCAACAGTAAAAGGCCCAAAACGTAACACGGACAACTTTTTCCACAGAAAATGTGCCCTAGCTCAGCTGGCACCTAGGGAAACCTGTACCTTTTTTAAAAGCTAGACACCAAGGGGAATCCAGGATGGGATGACATGTGAGGCTCTCACCAGATTTTATTTTAGTTTAGAAGTTTATAAAGTGCACAGCAATCCCCAATGGGGTGTCCCGGCGCTGGGGCAGAAGGCATTTGGCAGAAGGTAGGTATCAAAAGAGGACTCAAGTTGGTAAAAGCAGTGCAAAGGGAGAGTGACAAGCTGTTCCAAGCTTTGGCGTTGATCACAGCAAAGGCTCTGCCACCCATTCCAGACCGGCGAAAATGGGGGGGTTGCCAGAAGGCGAAGGAAGTTAGATCTAAGTGTACGGCTAAGTTGATTGTGCTTGAGTTGAGTCCAAAGATAGGCTGGACCCCGTCTTTGGAAAGCCCTGAATGCCAACACGAAAGTGTTTGATCACTGGAAGCCAATGGATCTTCCTCAGATGGGGAGTGATAGAATGACAAAATGGAATTTTACATATCAATCTAGCCGCCTCATTTTGTACAATCTGTAGGCTTCTGATTAGATAGGCTGGCGCCCTGAGGTAGAGACTATTTGCGTAGTCAAGATGTGAGGTAATCAAGTCATGGATGATGGTACATCGGGATTCCAGGGGGAGAAAATGAAGGAATTTACGGAGCATATGAAGCTTACCAAAGCAGGAAGAAGACACCTGTCTAATTTGAGATTTACAGGAAAGCTCGTTATCAAACCTGAAGCCGAGGTTCCTGGCTCAGTCCACAGCTTTGGGAGGAGGATTCAACTCGGATGGCCACCAGAGCATCGAGGGAGGAGGGCTTTTTTGGTTGAAGAAAAGAACCACGGTGTTGTCCGAGTTAAGCTTGAGAGTATTCAGTGACATCCATGAGGAGTTGTTACACAGGGTGTGTCTGAAATTGACAAATCCAGCTTCAGAGTGATCTTCCAAGGAAAACACCAATTGTGTATCATCAGCGTAGGAGATCACTCTCACCCCATAAGATTCAACCAGAGTCACAAGGGGGGAAAGGTTGACGTTAAGAGGGCTCAGAGCCGAGACCTGGGATCCCACAGCACAAGGGATTCTCATCTGAGACAAAAGGATGGAGAGATACCAGTTGTGTACAGTTGCTCAGATAGGAACAAATCCAAGAGAGGGGGTGCCTTGGATCTCTAAATTGTTTAATCTCTCTAACAGGATGGAGTGTGAGACTGTGTCAAGAAGCACCAACATGGCTGCTTTGCCTGAATCCACACATTCCCGAATGGTCTCAGAAGCTTCTAGGAGGGTGGTCTCTGTACTATAGCCGGATCTAAACCTGGACTGAGAGTCATGAAAAAGATGCTGCGATTCCAGATAACTAGAGAGTTGTTCCTGTACTAATTTTTCCCGGACTTTAGCTGGCGCTGGTAAAAGAGAGAGAGGTCGATAGTTTTTATAGACCGCAGGGTCGGCATCTGCCTTTTTAAGAATCAGAACAAGAAGGGCCTGTTTCCATGCTAAAGGGAAAATACTGGTACAGAGAGAGAAGTTCCAGATCTGGGTCAGGGGAGCGTTGATGAGTGGGGATAATATACTAAAGAAATGAGCTGGGCAAGGATCCTTAGGTGAGCTGGATTTGCATGTTAAAAGTTTCTGAAGTGAGGTATCGGAGGAAATGGGATGGAAGGTGGTCAGAGTATCACTGTTAGCTGCCCTTTACCCAGAATAAGTTGAAAACCTTAAAATATGTAAAAAACACATTTTCCTCACATTCCTGTGATGGAAAGTTCAGGAATCTGCGGGGAGCCACAAACTTCCACGCACCCAGCATTCCCCCAAGTTTCTCGATAAAAATGGAACCTCATTTGTGTGGGTAGGCCAAGTTCCTGTGTCAGGAAATGGCCCAAAACTCAACATGGGCACATCCTCCAGATGTCTAGATTTCAGATATGTCTTGGTTTGGTCAGTTTCCCTACATGGCTGCTGAGCCCGGGACAGAAAACACAGGTGATCCCCTTGCAAAACCAGGTTATTTAGTGATCGATAATTTTTTATGCCTCCATAATAGGTTTTGGGCCCTTCCCTGTTGCTGGCACTAGGCTCACCCACACAATTGAGGTATCATTTTTATCAAGAGACCTGGGGGAATGCTTGTGGTAGAAAATTTGTGTTGGCCTGGTGATACCACAACTTCCCCACACAGAAAATGAGGAAAACTTGATTTTTTAGCAAAATGCAGAGGATTCTGGGTAAGAAAACTTTGAGAGATCCATGCAAGCCATACCTCCCTGGACTCCCCCGGGTGTCTAGTTTTCAGAAATGTCTGGATTTAGTAGGTTTCCCTACATGGCTGCTGAGCTCGGGACCAAAACCACAGATGCCTCCTATCTATCACAATACAACCTGTGTTTTTGGTCCCGGGCTCGGGCAGCCATCTAGGAAAAACTATCAAACCCAGAATCCCCCGTAAAGCTACATTTTTGGGTGGTAGGATATTTGTGCCAGGCAGCCCCACCGCTAAATTTATATTTAGAACAGCTCTGTTTCCTAGTGGGCTTTCTGCCCACTGGGAGCTATTTCCACCATCTGCCCCCCAGAAAGTCTTTTCCTTTGTTATTGTGTGTAGGGGCAAGGTCTTGCCCATTATGGGCATCCCCCATTCCTCTTTTATAATAAAAAAAATCCCTGGTTTCTAGTGGGCTTTCTGCCCCCCCCAGAGTGGCAGTTTTGGCTGAATAAGCCCATCTGCCCACCGAGGGGGGCGGGGGGCAGAAAGATAGTCCCCTATGTTTTGGGCGGTGGGGGCATTGGCATGCCCATTTTGGGAAGCCCCAACCCTATGTTTTGAAAAGAAACTAATCCCAAATGAATATGGTGGAGCAAAGGCCCTTGCCCAACGGGCCGCTTTCCCCTCCTTGGTGTCTACTTGTGAATCCCTGCCTGGGGATTGCCCTCCTGCAGTGATCCCCAAACTGCGATCCAATAGGGTGGTGTACCACTGGAAAGGGAAGATTCTCCACTTTCCAGTGGTGCCTCTCCCGTTTGCCTACGCAAGCACGTAGTCAGTGAAAGTGAGATGAGCTGATCTGCTCATTTCTCTTTCACTTTCAGTGCAATGACGCTGGTGCGCCATGCGTACCGATCGTCATTGCGCTGGAAACAAAAAGCTTCAGGCAGTTGTGGAAGCTTTTCCCTAGCACCCAAGGCTGAAAAACAGAAAAAAAATCCCTCCGCTCTTTACAGCAGAGGGATTTTGCACTAGCGTGTAGAGGACGTATCGGTTACGTCCTCTGCACACAAGCGCCACAGCCGAGGAGGTGACCATTAGGTCTTCAACAACCACAGGGTTAAAGACATGCATTCAGCAGTCTAGCTGTTTTCATGTTCACGTGGCCAAAGTCATTGATGCTTTGTCTGAATGGCCCCACTCCAGGAAAACCTTTAAATAGCACATCGTGAGGTGCTGCTACCCATATGGCCATGTCTGAACTGGCGGTGGTGGAGTGAGCTAAAGAATGTTGATGGATTAAACCCAGATTAGTTGACTGGGGGTGAGTGTTTGATTTGCTCCAATGCTCCGTCCATCATCCCCTTTGGTATTGCTTTGTTCGCCCTAAGTTGACAGGGTAAGCCCAGACGTGGGTCCCTTGTTCACTTTGCCACTGGATTCAAGCTAGCCTGGCTGATGATGGCTGATTAGCCATAAACTGGTCCCAGGATGCTTGTAAATACGCTGCCCCCTATTTACAAGGGCAGCGTAAATAGGAGGCAGCGCCAAAATTAAGACCAGAACAAACCTGGGCTTAAGTTAGGAAATGAGGAGAAATGCTTTATTTCTCCTCGCTTCCGCTTTTTCCATGTGTGCTGCCTTATGCAGCACACATGGAAAAAGCAAAACGCCTTGGATTGTTTATGTGTAGGAAGGTGACCCTTCCTGCACATAAACAATCCTTAAAAAAACATTTTGCAACTTCCATGTGTGCTGCATTAAGTAGCACACAGAAAAATGACAAAAGGGCATTTCAGGACCGTTTATGTGCAGGAAGGGACGCCTTCCTACACATAAAAAATCCTCCACTGCAAGCAGACACCCTTCACTATGGTGCAAGGGTGGCTCCACTCGTGCTACACTGCTAAGTGTAGCGCCTGCTCTGGGGTAACGCAAGGCTGCACCATATCCTTGTAAATATGGTGAAGCCTTGCGTTTGTGAAGTGGCAGAGTGAGGTGTTAAGTCCTGACGGCTAACGCCTCACTCCGTCACTTCCATGTACATATGCCTAACTGTTTTTATAAACGGACAAGACAATTTGGGAGTCGTCTGCATAAGATGTTAGTGCCAATCCGAAGGATCTCATTAGCGCTGCTAATTTTGACACGTAAATGTTAAAAAAGAGTAGGACCCATAGTAGAGCCTTGTGGAACCCTACAGGGGAGAGCAAAGGGAGAAGATTCATAACTGCCAAGAGCAACCGATTGCGCTCTTCCTGATAAGAAGGAGATCAGTGATAGTGCATTATCCTTGATACCGAAGGTGCTCAATCGATTGCATAGCAGGTTATGGTCGACTGTGTTGAACGCTGCTGACAGGTTGCGTAAGGTCAGAGCTGCAGCGTCCCCTACATCTAGAACTGCCCTGATTTCATTAGTGGCTTTGATTAGGGCCGTTTCTGTACTGTGGCCTGCCCTAAAGCCAAACTAGGTCTTGTGTGATACTGGCTGCAGTGTCTGTTTATGTGATGCTGGTGGGGTGGTGCATGTGGGTGTGGTAGCGGCTAATGTTTGGCTATGCTGCCATTTTTTTCGTGGTAGTTCTGTGTGGGTGTACTGCTTGTGTCTGTTTGAGTGGGTGCATGCAAAGGTGTGAGTGTGCTTGGGACAGGTCTGGGAATAGAGAATTTGGATGGGGAAGAGGCATGGGGAGGGATAGCTGGGAGGCTGCGGTTAGGGAGGAGGTTAGACCTTCAAAAGACATCTATAGGCCAGACATAGCACTGTGAATGCCTTCCAGGTAGGCTACCATTTGTTACAAGTGGCAGCCAAGCCCCTGGATAGCATTCAGTAGTGGAGTATGGCCTACAGAGATTTTCCGTAGTATATCAATAGCCTCCCCACGCAGCTGTGGAGACAGGGTCAGGTGGTGAGTTGCCTGCAGTGAAAGAGACACCACCCCTTTTAGGGGTGCGGGTTTGGTAACTAGGGGGGAGCAAGAGGGAGAGTAGAGATGGTACTCACGATGGTCGACAAGGATGCAGATGGTTCGACTTCCTGTTGGTTCCACCACTACAAGGGAGTGCTCGCTGGAGGAGGCCTCCGAAGAAGATGTTGAGAAGCTGGATGTCTCCATTGCACTCCCCTTACCCTCTGTCCCATTGGGTCCCTTGGTTTTGGTGGTGCCCGCACCCAAACCACTGTGGCCAGCTGCTTCCCCGCCTACATGGGCAACTTCTCTTTCACCTGCTTCGGATGATGCTAAATGACATATGCAAACATTTTATTGAATCTTTGTAGACAGAACTGATCATGATTTTTAATTAGAAAGCAGTTCCCAGGGTTTCAGATTTCACCTGGGTGAAGCCTTTTAAACTTTGGTTCTACATTAGCCTGTGGGCAACATTGTGAGAATAAAATATGGTTTAAAAAAATGTGGGCAACATTGTCAGAAGACTTTTGGTCACAGTTATGTCATTCCCCATGATAATAATGTATGATCATGCCTCTTATTCATTATTATGTCTCTCTGGGGAACTGTTTCACACCTCTGACTGTTTGGCCTTTGTATTTTAGAATAGTGACTGATGTCACCAAAAAGGATACCACACAAAAATACCTTTGACATTGTGTTCAAAAGGCCCTAAAACTGCATACTTGTGTGTCAACAAATACTGCAACTTTGTACTGATATTATAATAAACGGAAAGCAGGTTACCTTTGTTTGGGTATTTGACAATGGTAACACACCAAGTCCCTAAGGTATATGTAAATTGTAAAAATTATAAATTAATTCTGTACTGAAGTGGCTTAGCAATGCATCTGATACTAGATAGATACCTACGCTGTTGAAGATAGTAAGAAACAAATATTTGGGGAATTCACAAATAACTTCTACAGCATAAATCAATACATAGCCCTTGAAATATTTCTGATGAACTTCAGTACAGAGCAAAAATATTTTCACATTTGACTAATCCTTGGTTGAGTTCACGTAGTTCCGCTATGCGGACCTCCGCGAAGTGCAAAAAAACCTCTGTCTCGCTATGCGGAGCTCCTCAAGTGGCGAAGTTTCTTTAGATAAATGCTGTTCGTGGTGATTGTCAGTGCCAGGTGCTTGTCCGCACTGTGCAATCATCACAAACAGCCCCATGCACAGCACTAGCAGGCGCTGCTTTCTATCTGCATCCCAAGTAGATTTTTACGCGAGCAGCAACTTACTCAATGTGAACGGATGATTTCTCAAAGCGAGCGGTCGCAAGCATATGCGACCACTCACAATGAGAAATCTGACCGGCGCCGTTGAGAGATACAGCTGGTAGGGTGATTTTCCATGCTTGCGATTGCCAACTCGATGTTGAGTATCGCGAACAAGGAAAAATCTCACCGGGAGGTGGATTTCCCTCACTCGGGTTCTCCAACTTGGCGTTAATGAACGCGAGCGAGTGCGCAAAACTCTGTAAACTCCACGAGCGGAGTAGAGTTCACCGCCCAAACTGACATTTGACTCCTAAATATCTCTAGCTATTTGAAGTTTGTTGTATCATTGTGAAATTGTTTCACTAAGTATGCTGGCTTTCAATGTCGTCAAAAATGTGTAGAACATCACAGTAATCATTAATAATGATTACTGTGATGTTCTACACATTATATACACTGATCCATACATATTAATTACTTCAAATATTCAAATGTAAATCACAATATGCAACATATTACACCTTGATGCATTTCGACATTTGCATAATGATTCATGAGTTTGGCCTGATTCTGAGTTTTCCTTATGGGAGACTCCTATATATATGTGAGGGGACATTCCATCTTCCAAAATCCCTTTAAGTTTCCTATTGTTCTCCATCATTGGTTTATGACAAAGGGCATTGAGAAATTGTTTTGGGTCTGTGTTACTCTGTCACCGATGTGTAAACATTCCTGGCTGTGTTTCAACAACATCTGTATGCCTATCATAATTATTTGCCCAATTCACATTTGTGAAAAAGTAAGACATCATCCTAATCTGTCACTTTTAACATGTATGGAACAGTATTTCTGATGCCAAACACAAATGGGATATGTCTTGATTCCAAAATGTGGCCATTAATTGTGATGTCACTAGTCACATGCTTACTCTTGTTTGTGTAGTATCCCAACTTACCAAGGTGACATTTGGTACATCCACTGTATCATAAATGCCTAGTTTGTAATTGTACATGTAATAGGGCTACCATTACATCATCCACAACAGTGAAGGAGCATCACATTTGACTCAATAAAGACTATTAGCAAGTTTGGTACAACTGTTCTATGCAACATCAAAGAACCTGATGTATATGTAGAGTTTAGGCAGTCAGGCGTCTGCTCAGAACAGTCCTTTGGTTGTGAACAGGAATCAGGTGGATCCTTTTCAACGAATTAATAGACAAAGCACCTCATCATACACATTGTGAAAAACTTAGTCCTTCAAGAACTTTTCTTGTGTGTGGATCACGGGTCATCCTTAAGGTTAATGGGAAAATTATGGCTGTAACAAAAAATTAGTCATGTTACATGTGAAACTTTGCTAAGAACTTACCCCCTTGTTGCTGCTGTTGGGCCCTCAACTGCCCATTAAACTGGGGATAGGCCACCACAAGTATGCGGGCCATTAGGAGGGCCAGATTGCGGCACACGCACTTCCCACATTGCCTGAGCTGGAAATCGGCTGACTTTCTGGTCCTGCAACATCAGTCCTCCCACCTCTTGTGGCAATGGATGCATTACCACTTGAAGACTCCCGGAGTCTGCACCTTTCTGGGTATGGCCTTCTCAATGTCCCGCTTCTGATGGGTGTAAACCTGTATGGATACAAGAAATTAAAGTAAAACAATGGTTTTGTGATGTTTTGTTTGTCTGTATTAATGTAGCACAATTTTTCTAAATCTGTCACTAGCACGACTCATAAGTTAGCATACAACATGTGTATTTTCACATGCCAACCAAAACAAATATCTTAATACACAGTTTGGTTGTGACATGTTGACTACCCTCATCCCATGTCATGGCTAACACTCACCAAACCAGGCCTGTAACATCATCTATCCCATGGGGCTGCTAAATATTCTATGATATGACCTTCTTCTGATCAGTGCAAAAGATTATGAACTACTGATGGCTAAACATAAATACTTATGGCACAGTGAGTAACGGCCACTGTACATAAGGGACCTGCAGTTTGGACATGACACACTTTGAAATAGGAGTAAAATGAAATGAAGTGTTAGATCAAGAAGTTAGGCAACTGTCCCTTTCAACTGTCATCCATTTAAAAGCATTCAGGGGACATATTTTTAAGCACATCTCAAAATATGACCTGGCAAGGATCTATGTTTATGACAGGTGTACCTCAGTGCTTGAGTTGTTTGTCCCTGTGACTCAGTTTCAGCCTGGCTAATTATTCTGACGGAGCACTGCTTATTGTCAGGTCTTATTATCTGCTGTTTGCTGATCATGCTGTCTCATAAACACACCCTTCCCTTAACTTTTACATAAAAAAATTCTTTGTGCCCATCTAATAAATGACCTCAGGGCTGTGTGCTAATCTAAAGGGGGTCGTGGAGCTAATGGTAGGTCTCATTCAACTGTTTGCAAAGCCCTGATCTAGGCTGAATGATTTGTGGGATAATACACATAGATAACATCATTTTCATTTGGCTTGTACAGCTTGGCTTGTACAGATTGTTTTTAATGTGCAGTTGTAAAGAGTACATTATATGTTTTCTGATTTCCATGATGTGAGGGTTCAACTCATTACATGTAATTCAAATATATGCATAGATATATCTCTACATACATGCCACTTAGACTCTAATGCTTTATACACACAACACATGCTACTGCTGTTGTCAAGTGCTTAGAAATCCCAACCTCACTGTCTTCTGTAAGTAAACAAATATATAACACTTCACAATACTAATTACACTTCACTCAGGAACTCAAAGGGACATTGTGTTACTGGACAAAATCCAGTTAGCCAGATTCTCATATACATTTCAGACAAGTACCTGTCCTCTGGTGAGCCATAGAGCTGGTCACAAAACGAAAACGTCCCAATTTAGAGGCACAGGTGTGCACACAATATGGACAAAGTAGTAAGTAGAAAATAACACAAGGTAAAGTGCAACAGCGAACACAGAGTAATACAAATCAAAACGTGTACATAAAAATTATATTTTATTTTATATATTTTATTATATTTTATTTCATATATATTTTTTTAATTTTATTACATTTTGTGTCTATTTATTCCATTTACAAGTTTAAAAACAATACATTCACAAAGATAAAAACAGTTCATACATCAAGAGCATTTAGCAATCATGTTTAAGAAAACAAGGTCGACGCTGCGTTTCGGTAATTCAAAGAATGTTCACCTTCTTCAGGACAGTTTTCTCTCACTAGCCAAGGGCTTCCTCCTAGCTTCAAAATAGCCACTCAGATAAAGGCAGAATAAGGTGAAGGTAGCTTGTCTTGGTAATTATACTTCACCGCCACCCCAACACGCAGTGGATCGGTATTCAACAAGTATGGACCTTCGTTGGAGCCACCGTCTTATTAAAAATAAGGATAAGGAATAAACTTTAAAGAGCCTATTAAGGAGCCTATTATAGGTCAACTTGGAAGTCGCAACTGGATGTCGACTGGGCTAAAACCACACCATAGATTTTCTTTGTTTCTTCTCCCAAACTCTGGTGTTAGTTTGTAGAAGTCTCGCTGTACAGGTTAAAATTCTTGACAGGCCTTTCGGACGACTCGAATGATTCCGTGTTGGTGTGTGGGTCTTCTAGTGTGTTCCTCAGTTATGTGCCGCTGTCTGAGACATTTCAAGCCCACCAAGGGGCCTCCACTGGGTCATCTGGTGAGAAGCCAGGGGCCCGCTCACTTTTTCAACCTACCATTGATGCTCCCAGAGGTCAATAACAGTTGAAAAAGTGGGGGAGGTCTTGATGGCAGCAGTGCTTGGAGGCAACCGCTTGGCACATGTACACAACATACTCGATTGTCAGCAGAGACTGACACAGCTGTTGGCCTTTGTACGTTACTTTTACTAACTTAAGTCTAAGGTTGTGTCCATCATGAAGTTTACTACCCACTACGCGGTCAACTTCTGCTACGCATGTCTGATTCCAAATGTCCTATCGGCGAGGTCAGGCACCTGCCATTTTAGAAGTTCAACAGTGGATGTCTGAGTGCGTCTCCAACAGGTGGGAACCTTGGAGCTTTGATTAATTCGCTGCCTCCCAGCCGCGGGAGATGCACCACCCGGACATTAGGGGCCACAGGGCTCTGAATCATGGAGTCTCAATGTGGAGGCATCTATGGAGGATTGACAAGCTGGATGTGCGAGTGGAGGCCCATTGGTGGGCTTGAAATGTCTCAGACAGCGGCACATAACTGAGGAACACACTATAAGACCCACAAACCAACGCGGAATCATTCGAGTCACCTATTGGATGGCTCATATTTTTAAGTGAGAGGTGTGGCCTCTATGCCAAAATGACTGTCGCGCCTCTGAAGAGTGCAATGAGCACGAAACGCATCAGGCGTGAATCGACAGGCATGCTGTGAACTGGATCCGCCCACCGATCCAGCTTTTACCTCATGAAGGTTGCTGCAGTGGATGTCAGAGTGCGTCTCCAACAAGTGAGAACCTTGGAGCTTTGAGATATATATATATATATATATATATACACCATGTCACCGCGGAATAGACCTTGTCTACATTTCCAGCCTTGAATCCCTCTCCATTGCATGGATTTTGGTGTGCTTGAATGTAACATTACCGACTTTGGCGGACATGCTATTTGACTTTTATCTTGGTGGTTGTATTACATGTTATGCGGGGGAAAGGTGTGTGTGTAACCCGTTCATGCTTTGCATTTGCATTATGCCTGAGGCTGTTCAAGGAGCCCAACGTGATTTCACAAGCAGCTTCACCTGGGGCAGGCCCGTGGTAGAAAGGAGTGATTTTATGTCAGCATGTCTCCCCTGTTTTCCATTTGCAGCGCGATGCATATTCTGCATTTTATGTAACTATGTGACCAGCGCAATGTTTTAATGTACTGCCTCAATTTTCAGTTGTTTCACAGCAACATGAAAGGGTTTTTTATCATGTTGATGCTCATTTACATTTAACTTGTTGTGCTATAGTGGGGTTGGTGGGGTTTGTAGCATTTTGCGCATACTGACATCCGTTTTGATGCACCATGACGGCCTCAAATTTCAGTTGTTTCACAGCATCATGAAAGCGTTTTTTATTATGTTGGTGCTCATTTACATCTTGTTGTGCTATAGTGGGGTTTGCAGCATTTTGCGCATACTGACATCTGTTTTGATGCACCATGATGTGCGTTATCATTTTACGATGTAAATAACCACATTGCACATACCTGTAATGAAATGTATTTTTAGTTAAGTCACCACATTTTAACTGATTGAATAACATTAGTTACCAATGAACTCTTTAATGTCTATGACTATGTTTGAGTATAAAGGCCACCATTGAAATTGCGCTCACTAGATTGAGAAAGCCTGCTTTTAACAGGTGAAACGCGTCTCTCTTTGATGGGGTGGAGGAGGCATAATTCAATAAAGAAGCCTTTACCTGAATAGCCCTCGAGTGTGTGCTCTTTTTCCTGATGGGGAGTAGAGGTTGTTTGGTTAATATATATAATATATATATATATATATATATATATATATATATATATATATATATTACCTACTGGCGATAGCCAGTAGGTATATATAGTTAGGATTTTTTTCCTATGGGATTTTTGAAAATTCTATGTTGAATAACTTTGGCGTTTGAGGACAGAATTGGCTGCAATTTTCAGGAAAATGGAACATTTTGTTTCTGAGCAGCCCCTGAAAATTTGGGGGGGTTTCGTCAAGGGGGGGCCGAGAAAAAAGGGGGGTCCCAAAACGTGTTTTTCCCATGCAATTTTCCATAGGGCGGTTGGCCTCACTTTTAGCCTGAACGGCTGAATGGATTTACACCAAACTTGGCAAAATTGTAGGGACTGGTAGCCCGATGTGCCTTTGCTATGTCTCAAGATATAGGCTCCAGTGGTTTTTACGAAAATTAACTTTGAAAAACTATATATTGGGCTACATTGGGCTATATATATGTTGGAGCCCAAATGTAGCCCAATGTAGCCCAATGTAGCCCAATGTAGCCCAAAGATGGCCACCAGAGACAAAAAAAACAAATGTAGCCCAAATATCAGCCAGATGTAGCCCAACTATAGCCCAATGACAGAATGTCCCAGAGTGTTCTAAAGAACAACTAGAGTGCTAACAGTCCTACTTATTACAAAGGTATGGCACACCTGAAGCCATCTTGATTGGAATAAAGTGGTAACTCTTAAAACATTTAATTTAAAAAGGAACAAAATGAGGGGGTTCATTTTGCCATAGAAAGTATGATTAGCGAATACATGACGAAATCCCGCATACCATCAGTCCGCAAAAAAAATCCCGCATGTACTATTAGGCCGCAAATTAAAATAACGAAAACTTTTAGAACGAATATGCCTTTAGCATACACTAAACAACTAAACTACCCTAAACCCTAAAACACTACCCCCAGCATGACCCTACACTACACAAACAGTACAACACTACCCTAAACCCTAAAACACTACCCCCAGCATGACCCTACACTACACAAACACTACAACACTACCCTAAACCCTAAAACACTACCCCCAGCATGACCCTACAATACGCAAACACTACAACACAACCCTAAACCCTAAAACACTACACCCCAGCATGACCCTACACTACGCAAACACTACAACACTACCCTAAACCCTAAAACACTACCCCCAGCATGACCCTACACTACACAAACACTACAACACAACCCTAAACCCTAAAACACTACCCCCAGCATGACCCTACACTACGCAAACACTACAACACAACCCTAAACCCTAAAACACTACCCCCAGCATGACCCTACACTACGCAAACACTACAACACTACCCTAAACCCTATAACACTACCCCCAGCATGACCCTACACTACGCAAACACTACAACACTACCCAAAACCCTAAAACACTACACCCCAGCATGACCCTACACTACGCAAACACTACAACACTTCCCTAAACCCTAAAACACTACCCCCAGCATGACCCTACACTACGCAAACACTACAACACTACCCACAACCCTAAAACACTACAACCCAGCATGACCCTACACTACGCAATCACTACAACACTACCCTAAACCCTAAAACACTACCCCCAGCATGACCCTACACTACGCAAACACTACAACACTACCCTAAACCCTAAAACACTACCCCCAGCATGACCCTACACTACGCAAACACTACAACACTACCCTAAACCCTAAAACACTACCCCCAGCATGACCCTACACTACGCAAACACTACAACACTACCCTAAACCCTAAAACACTACCCCCAGCATGACCCTACACTACGCAAACACTACAACACTACCCAAAACCCTAAAACACTACCCCCAGCATGACCCTACACTACGCAAACACTACAACACTACCCAAAACCCTAAAACACTACCCCCAGCATGACCCTACACTACGCAAACACTACAACACTACCCAAAACCCTAAAACACTACCCCCCAGCATGACCCTACACTACGCAAACACTACAACACTACCCAAAACCCTAAAACACTACACCCAGCATGACCCTACACTACGCAAACACTACAACACTACCCAAAACCCTAAAACACTACACCCCAGCATGACCCTACACTACGCAAACAATACAACACTACCCAAAACCCTAAAACACTACCCCCAGCATGACCCTACACTACGCAAACACTACAACACTACCCAAAACCCTAAAACACTACCCCCAGCATGACCCTACACTACGCAAACACTACAACACTACCCTAAACCCTAAAATACTACACCCCAGCATGACCCTACACTACGCAAACACTACAACACTACCCAAAACCCTAAAACACTACCCCCCAGCATGACCCTACACTACGCAAACACTACAACACTACTCAAAACCCTAAAACACTACCCCCAGCATGACCCTACACTACGCAAACACTACAACACTACCCAAAACCCTAAAACACTACCCCCAGCATGACCCTACACTACGCAAACACTACAACACTACCCAAAACCCTAAAACACTACACCCCAGCATGACCCTACACTACGCAAACACCACAACACTACCCAAAACCCTTTAACACTACACCCCAGCATGACCCTACACTACGCAAACACTACAACACTACGCAAAACCCTAAAACACTACCCCCAGCATGACCCTACACTACGCAAACACTACAACACTATCCTAAACCCTAAAACACTACACCCCAGCATGACCCTACACTACGCAAACACTACAACACTACCCAAAACCCTAAAACACTACACCCCAGCATGACCCTACACTACGCAAACACTACAACACTACCCAAAACCCTAAAACACTACCCCCAGCATGACCCTACACTACGCAAACACTACAACACTATCCTAAACCCTAAAACACTACGCCCAGCATGACCCTACACTACGCAAACACTACAACACTACCCTAAACCCTAAAACACTAGCCCCAGCATGACCCTACACTACGCACACACTACAACACAACCCTAAACCCTAAAACACTACCCCCAGCATGACCCTACACTACGCAAACACTACAACACTACCCTAAACCCTAAAACACTACCCCCAGCATGACCCTACACTACGCAAACACTACAACACAACCCTAAACCCTAAAACACTACCCCCAGCATGACCCTACACTAAACAACCACCACAACTCTACACTACACTAACACAACACTACACTACACAACACTACACTACACTACACAATCACTAACCCACGAAAAAATTAACACAAACCCACTTACCTCTCTCGTCATCGTGGTTTTCACAACGCAAATGCATTTACCATACATGCCTTTAAAACGTAATTCTTTGTAAAGGCATGCGCGATAAATGCACATGCGTTTTGAAAAAATGCGGGATAATGGTATGCGAGGTCAATGACCTTGCGGGATAATGGTATGCGGACTGAAAGTCTGCGGGATAAAAAATGCGGGAAAATGGCTGCAAACCATGATTAGCAGCAGACTTCCCTGGTGAGCACTAGCTTTACTAAAGTGATCTAATGAGCAACTAGAGTGCTAACATTCAGAATTTATGGCAAATATGTGACACATCTGAATGCCTTCTTGATAGAACCAAAGTAAACAAGCATTGAAAATGCAATAGATCTCGCCCTCGTTTAAGTTAAAGCCATTCTGTTTGTAATGAGGTGGCTTTTTAGCTTTGCTTTTATTAGTGTTTTTAAAACTTTCATGTAAATAACATGCATATGTATGCATATATGTATATGTATGCATGCATTTATATTTATATAGATATGCAGATTATATATGTTTATATATGTATATGACCTACTGGCGATAGCCAGTGGGTATATATAGTTAGGATTTTTTCTCTATGGGATTTCTGAAAATTCTATGTCTAATAACTTTGGCGTTTGTGGACGGAATTGGCTGACATTTTCAGGAAAATGGCACATTTTGTTTCTGAAATATGGGGGGGTTTCGTCAAGGGGGGGCCGAGAAAAAAGGGGGGTCCCAAAACGCGTTTTTCCCATTCATTTTTCCATAGGGCGGCTGGACTCACTTTTAGCTCGAACAGCTGAATAGATTTACATGAAACTTGGCAAAATTGTAGATATGGTTTGCCCGACGTGCCTTTGCTATGTCTCAATATATGTGCTCCAGTGGATTTTGAGAAATTAACGTTTAAAAAAATATATATATCTGTGACAGCGCTCCGGTTAGCGCCCCGGTTCGCGTACCTGACGCGTAACGGAACTTCGCGAAGCGAAGCTGATTGGCTCTCCGGTGTCTGTCAACATTCTAAACAGTCCGGAGCGGCCGCCATCTTGTCTCTCGGTACGATCGAGAGACAAGATGTGGTGAAAAACGAAGGGTGGAAATGAAGGAAAGGGGGCAAGGTAGACCACTCCTGACCCCCTAGGATTGATGAGGGGGATATTAAAGTGCCCCGCGGGGCAAAAAAAAATTTTTTTTTTTTTTGTGATTTTACGCCATAGAGGCGCGTCCCGGTACGCGAACCGGGCAGCTCACCGGGCAGCTCACCGGGCAGCTAACCGGGCAGCTAACCGGCAGTGTAGCTGTCAACATTGTAAACAGTCCGGAGCGGCCGCCATCTTGTCTCTCGGTAGGTTCGAGAGGCAAGATGTGGTGAAAAAAGAAGGGGGAAATGAAGGAAAGGGGGCAAGGTAAACCCCTCCTGACCCCCTAGGATTGATGAGGGGGATATTAAAGTCCCCCGCGATTTTTCGCGGTAGAGGCGCTTCCCGGTACGCGAACCGGGCAGCTAACCGGCAGCGTAACGGGATTCCGCCATCTTGTGTTTTTGGAGCGTCTGGTTCGCGTACCGGGTAGCATCCCGGTAAGCGTAACAAGGGGAAAACCAAGAGAAACAGTAAAAAAAAAATTAAGGGAATAGATTTCCAGCAAACTTGGCAAAATTGTAGGGACTGTTTGTTTGATGTGCCTTTGCAAGGCCTCAAGATATGTGCACGTGTGGATTTTGTCTAATTAAGGTTAAAAAAAATATATATATCTGTAAGCGTGCTCCGGCACGCTTACGTTACGGGTTTTGTTTGCGCTGCAGAGCCGATACGTCACGGTTATGCGACGCGTCATGAGGCGTCTCACGTGGCTACGTGATACGTCACGTAATAAAGAATATATTTTACAGCTATAGATATTAGCTTTTAAAAAACCAATGAAATTCACTGAAAAAACCATAGGTTATAGACCATATATAGTTAGGAATTTGCATTTACAAAACCTTGAAAATTCACTGAAAAAACCATAGGTTAGAGACCATATATAGTTAGCTGGACATTTTATTGACATAAAACCAATGAAATTCCATATATAGTTAGTTGCACTAACTATATATTGCGCACCCGCAATCCACTGCTGATGATGTCACATATTACATCATTCATGACATGGTCAGTGACATCACTGATGACATCACTGATGACATCTCAAATGACATAACTGATGACATCACAGATGACATCTCAAATGACATTACTGATGACATCATGACACACCAATACCAGTTACTACATACGCACTCACTGATTCCTACGTCTACACACACATTCACTCATTCACCCATACAATCACTCATACATACAGTCACTCATTATTACAACACTATCATATGCACTCATACACCTATGCAGACACTCACACACTGCCACTCATCCATGGAGTTACTCACACACCTAGTCAGTCCTGTAAAGAATCAATCACACTTCCATTTCCTCATCTATACAGTTAAACACAGAACACCATACTTCAGTGACATCACTGATGACATCACTGATGACATCTCAAATGACATCACTGATGACATCTCAAATGACATCACTGATGACATCATGACACACCAATACCAGTTACTACATACGCACTCACTGATTCCTACGTCTACACACACATTCACTCATTCACCCATACAATCACTCATACATACAGTCACTCATTATTACACCACTATCATATGCACTCATACACCTAGTCAGTCCTGTGAAGAATCAATCACACTTCGATTTCCTCATCTATACAGTTAAACACAGAACACCATACTTTTCACACATATACTAACACATACTTACTCTCTTATACAATCACTGATACAAGTACACATTGATATGCACAGAGTCACACACCTCCCAGCCAGCCACACACACACTCAGTCTTCCATACATCCACTCATTCTTCAATATGTAAAACATATTTAAACTTTACAAAAACACACAGACACTAGATGATGTCATCAGTGATGTCATTTGAGATGTCATCAGTGATGTCATCAGTGATGTCATCAGTGATGTCATTTGAGATGTCATCAGTGATGTCATCAGTGATGTCACTGACCATGTCATGAATGATGTAATATGTGACATCATCAGCAGTGGATTGCGGGTGCGCAATATATAGTTAGTGCAACTAACTATATATGGAATTTCATTGGTTTTATGTCAATAAAATGTCCAGCTAACTATATATGGTCTCTAACCTATGGTTTTTTCAGTGAATTTTCAAGGTTTTGTAAATGCAAATTCCTAACTATATATGGTCTATAACCTATGGTTTTTTCAGTGAATATATATATATATATATATTACGCTCCATGGGGTTGTCCAAGTAGCGGGTAGCACCCGAGCCTGCGTGCGCCTTCCCCAAAGCGTTAGTTGGTATGGGCAGTTGCGTGTTTGAAATAGGCCCGACGCGTTTCGGAAATGTATTTTCCTCATCAGGGGCCAGCAGTGTGCCCATGGAGCGTGATACATTAGCGGCGGTCTGCCGCTGGGTTGCACCACCCCGAAGAAACGGGGGCCACGAGACTCGCTATCCAAGGAGTCTCGTATGTGGAGCTGCGTGATGGATGAGGACAGGAGTGATGTTTGGGGCTCATGGTAGAGCCTTTGGAACGAGCAGTAATTTGAAAGTGCATCCATCCAGGATATATGGACTACATCTCCCACAAGCACAATGTGTGTTTTCATATAGGGAGATGGTAGACGTCGTGCACTTTACTGCTGGCCCCTGATGAGGAAAAGAAATTTCCGAAACGCGTCGGGCCTATTTCAAACACGCAACTGCCCATACCAACTAACGCTTTGGGGAAGGCGCACGCAGGCTCGGGTGCTACCCGCTACTTGGACAACCCCATGGAGCGTGATATATATATATATATATATATATATATATATATATATATATATATAAGTATTTTTTCGATTGATCTAGTTGCTGGATTGAACATATTTTGCACATAACTTTCAACATATGGTACTATATCTCAGCACTTCATTTTGCATTCTTTGCACAACCCTGTCTAAGGAAGCCTTCTATTAGCATTCACTTTATAGTTCATATTGACATTTATTATATGACTAGGCGTAGGTACATGTAATTAGTTGCTTCTTGAGCCTAGGCTTCCCGCTGATTTGCACTTTACTTCTATAGTACTGTATCTCTTGACATACTCAGGGATAGTTCAATTTACCTTACATTACCAACGGCAAAACCACAATCCACCGCCAAATATCCTGTCCCATAGAATTCACTACATTGTATGTGTCACGCACCACACTTTACCAGCACTTGCACTTTACGCCGCTTCTCTTCATGATGACATACTGACTATATATCTTGTTATTACGGAGATATACATATGCCTTTTGTGCTCACCACGCCCGATTATTTTTTGGCCACTTGGCCTGACTGTATTGCCATATTCTGTATTTAACAGTAATATCGCGCATTGGGTGTTGATTCTGAAATGCTACATATCAATGTGTAGTTTTAAACACGTGTATACTTTATCTCTGCACATATTATTGTGAGCAGTATGTTTTTTATGTCTATCTGAGGGGGAGGAGTGGCAGCATGTATAGCACTATTTAAGACACGCCTTATGTTTGCACGCCATGTGATCAAGACCTGGGAGACCCGGTCGAAACGCGTCATGCAGAGGTAGTCATCTTGAAATAAAGCACCTATCTCACCAAGTTGTTTGTGGTCTGTACCTATTTTTCCCCGCCCCTTGTGGAAAGGTGGAGTCTGGCAACAGGAGTTGTTTGTATATATTTATATTCTTCTTCTATGTTGGCAAGGTCTGGAACTGGAGATGTGAAAACTGGCACTATTAGTGCCATGTATGGAATGTTAAGTTAGTGAAAATGTTGACAGGAAATTATTGGTCAAATGGAGTAAACATTGTAGTAAATTATTGATTGGTATACTTTTTTGGATGTCATGGCTGGGAACTTAAGAAAAACATTACCTACTTGTTAATTATTTATATTAACACAATCATTTGATTTTTGTCATTGTAAAGTTAGGAACGGAGACAACAAATGCATTGATAGAGTTTAGAAATACAACGCCAGTCTATGAGTCTTTGGGTTGTGAATTTATTGCACTAAACATGAAGAAATTAAACAGGGTGAAAATGAAAAAGCAAACCAAAAAGCCTGTCAAGGTGAATAAACTGCAGTTGAAGAGCCAAAATGTTTTGAAGTCCAATGTGCAAAATACGACTGTCATCAGAAAGGTAAATGTATGCAGAAATACCACAGAGTGAGTGGTAGTAACACAATGGAGACAATTAGGGTTGGTGTTTCTTGCTGGTGGTGGTAGGGGTCTTGCCATCCTCACCTTCTGATAATCTGGGTGGACGTCCCTTTGTACGGTGAAAGAGAGATCCACAGTTGCAGTACCTGGGGTGGCTGCAGATGGTTCTCTTTGTAGCAGGAAACTAGAAAGACCACCCAAAGGGGGGCTGAATTGCTACCTGCGTTTACTAATATATGGGCAGAACTATCTTGCTATAATATAGAAAATTTAATAGACAACGGCCTGGATCAAGAATTCAAAAGATACAAAACATCATATTATGAGTCCTATTACAATTTATTGGATGAAACAAATATCATATCAAGAATATGATATATAATAAATAGTTAATGAAACAGTAAGTGTGCAAAAAAAGTATTTCAAGTTTTTTCTTTTTGTCTTTTTCCCCCTAATAGTTCTCTCTCTTGCCCCACCACACAAACTAACTCACTCAAACCTCAACCAGCATATTCACTCATTCCACATCTTTGTACCACTTAAGGCAGACATACATTTATATGGGCAACAGGAAAAGTGACACATATAGTTATAATATGTTTACATACAGGAAAAATATTTTCATCAGTCCATCTGGCCTTGTATGTACTTTGTCTTAAGGCAATTAGCTCTGGTAGAAATAACACAGTTTCATATTTTCATTTCTATATTGATAAGACATTTCCTCATACTTGATTCCTTTGGAAAATTACAAACATTCCTGTTACACCACGTACCTGTGCCGATGCGCGTTTCTGTAATTAACCGATATTGGGGCCAGGACCTTCCTCACTGAATGAGCAATATGACATAGCAATATTCTTTTGGAAAAACAGAAACAGGACATCATGGTAGTTGTAGTCATTTCAAAGACATCTTCCCAACACCTGCAAAATGGTTAGTGGAACATAACTGTGGAAATTACGTGGTTGAAATGGGACAGACACTTGCAATATGACACACATATTGTTAATGGGTAATTTGATGGTCTAACAGTCATAGGCAGTATGCCACCAAGTGACATGTAATCGATATTGACATCTGTAATCTTAGATGCAACTCAACAAACAATCAACGTTATCCGATACTTTGAGGTTTCTATGTTAGGAAAATAGGTGCAGAACACATTGACAACAGCTGAGTTGAGACTTACAAAGTGTAACTTACCAGACTCCACTTCACCAGGTATTCCTGTCAACCCGTCAGGCTGTGGGATCTGCAAGAACTTCTCTTCCCAGGACATGAGTTGTAAGGGGGGCCTGGGAGAACCACCACCAGTCCTCTGGGCCTCCAGGTGATGCTCGAAGACCAAAAAACACACCCTCCCCTGCAGGACATTTCACTTCTTCCTAATTTCCTCCTGTGTGCACATGTTGTTTGCTGCAGCATTCACTCTGTCGACTATTCTGGCCCACATTTGCAGTTTCTGTGATGGGATGTATTTTCGACTCCAAACAATTCTGACTCTACTCTAATGATTTCACCCACTATGACTGATAATTATCCTTCAGTAAAAAAGGATTATTTGGACCCTGGCATTGTGCAAAGAAATTTGATGAAGTCAAATTAATTAACCACAAGGAAATAAATGATAGAAGATAAAGGGACGAGATACAGTGAAAAGCAACAAAATAACCTCACTTAACTGGCAAATGTTGTGGTGCAGTAAAATGGCAAAGGATCCTTGTCGGAAATGGAGTGTGTTTCATAGTGTGGTATGCAGGTGTTTCCATTTGGCCAATGGACATCAGCTGTGTTAGACTAGCATCAATACAATGGCCACAATGATGGGGCATTGTTGAGTGCGTACTGCAACAGACTCCCTCTGTCAGGGAACTGCTGTTAGGAGACCACCAGTACAACTGTGAAATCTATATCTGCTCATTTGGAACCCGCAGCCCTGACAGTGATTGAGTACTATTCGCCAGCTTTGGAGTCCATCAATTCAGCAGCGATGTGACGCGTCCATGGTGGGAAAAACTATGTCGATGCGGATGGTGAGTCAGCCTGCATGCAACTAAATACGGCGGGCGAAAGACTGTCAACTTGACAAAGTACTTGGTACCAATGCCATGGAAGGATGGTGGTAAGACTGTCAAGATCTAATTCAGGCCCTTAGTGAATATTAAGTTTTAGCTGGTTATATTTAGGCATGGAACTAATGTCTCTGCTTCTAACAATGCATTTGTTAATTTTCATTTCATTCACTTTAAGTACAAAGCAGACACAATGGGGCGATGCATAAAATGAAATAAATCTGTTCCCTTAAAAGAACACCTTCATGTCAGGGCATAGTTACTATTACCTGTTTTTCTCCTGGGCAAAAACATTTTTCTTTATGAAGAAAGCTCTTCCTCTAGAAACCCAACAAATTTGTGTGTGATTTGGTCTCCTTTCTATCCTGAAAGGGGAGTTATAATAGGACTTGGCTAGAGTAAATCTCTAATGATTTCCAGGTTGGCAAAGGGTATTTGGAAATGCCCACAAATGTAGGAGATTTTATGTGTTTCTATACTTACAAGGCAAACAATACCTTGTAACACTTACTTCTGCACTCTGAGTGATATTTCCTGCTGCAGATTTCTCAGTGCACGTGCTGGAGACGTTTGCGGTAGTAAACTCATTAACTCCTGCCGGGAATCATTTAATGTATTCCTCCCATGAGTAAATGGAGTTAGTTTGAGATGTAAACCCATGTTAATGGCCAAAAATATGTCCGTAAATTGCCACCATTGTCTTTTCGAAACTTACTATACATTGGTCAATACTGTTCATATATGTACATTTTGTTTATGGTAGCTTAGAAATACCTTGACAAGACTAGATATTAGTGGACACTGTAATCTGCTCACTGCAAAGATTAATATTCTCCATTACTGTGTTGAGCCAGGATGCCAACATTTGGTTTCTGAACTCTGCAAACAAGCAGCTAAAATGCTGCTGTTAGGAATGTGCTCTTTGTAGCATCCTGTTAAGTCCCAGGGTCCCAGCAGTACTGTAATATTCAGTGCTTGTGATGAAAAGGTGAAACGTTTATTAAGCAGATGGAACAGCACATGCATGATGACTGACAGGCCACTGCTCTCAGTGGGGATCTGGGTCAGCACCTCTTCAATGAAGTGCATGTGAAGGATTTGTACTTGCAGAAGGTTGGCTCAGTAAGTGGAATGCTGGCCACTGCAGCTCAGCACTTTGGAAGTTGAGAGTTTTAATCCCAGCAGGGCAGCCTCAGCCTAATGCTATTAGGAATTAATGTTCCCAGGCCTCTGTTAGGTAGAGACATTTAGATTCAGGGATACTGGGAGACTCTATGAGCCGAGCAGAAGCACTCTCTTCACGAATGTTTGAATACAGTGTCTGTCCTCCCCTGGCACCCCCTATGATGTCTGTTGAAAAACAAGTCATTTTTTACCATACTGGGATAAGGTTCTACAGGTATGGTCTGTATGGTTATGTGCATGTTTATTAATCATTCAATTACACAGCAAACAGCTAAAACAAAATCGCCAAAAGCAGAGTGATACCAAGGTCCTGAGGAAAGCCAACTGAACCTTTACAGGCAACACAATGGCTGAAACATGTCGACGTAACAGATACCTGGAAACATTAATTACCAATAGCATCACACAGTTCTTCTTTTTAAATCTGGTCCTAAATCCTAGAATATTAAGTCTGCCATACAGGATTCAGAGGCTATTTTAATTCACTCATTTACCTTGCCTTCACTTACCTCCCCTATTTAAAGAGCCCTACTTACAAACACGTCAAACTAACCCACTCATGTTCAGTGTTTCGGTGAGGGTCCAATGATGAAGCATGCGATGGGTGGTCCCTGTGGGTGAGGACCATACATATATATATTTAAAGATCCTCATCAGGCATGTGGTGATCTTTGTGCCTTCCACAGAGTCACTACTTCCAGTGAAGACACTGCATTACCCTCCGACACCAAATTTAGTGCACCTGCTCATCGATATTGTGCAAAAGTTTGTTACTTACAGACTTAAAATAATGGCCTTGATGCACTCAGAACTGCTTTTTCTCATCTTTCTATTCACTTTCAGATGAAGGAGTTTCTAGATTTTCGTATACACTCCTGCTCTGTACCCCCAAACTGTAGAGCAGAGTAAGCTGTTTTCTTAATGTAAAAAACTTCTCCCCACCAATAGCAATTAAATGAAACTAAAACAATGTTTCTCACTCGTACCACTGTAAAGCTAGTTCCCCTTCCTCAGCCAGGAAATGAGGTGGTTGTGACATGTTGGCTACAGCCATGATGTAGATTATCTAATATGTGTCTAATATGTATGTGCAGTTTTGATTCAAAACTGCGCATGCGCAGCTTGGATGAAGAAGTTGTTGTGAAGGAGCAAGAGGGAGGCCCGGGACACCACAGCCATTTTCCTTACTTTTAAATTGGTTTTAAAGCTTGTAATTTAATTGTTCATAGGGTGGGAAGGAGGTGGGGGCTGCTGTGGAGTGTGCAGAGTTTTGCCTACTCCGCCTACTTCACACAGCGCAGAGTAGGCAAAACGCTACATATTGTATCCATTTTTATTACTCTCCTGACACCATGTAAAGGGGATTTTAAAATTTTATCAGTCAAAGAAAATAGCATAACCATCCAAGTTTTGCATTTTCACGTGATTAACAAAGTTTCTCGTGGTAATTTCCTGAAGAAGGCGTTTGATACGCCGAAACGCGCGTCGATAATTACTACTGTGATAATTATTATTGTTTTGTAAAAAGTGTTTTTAATGAAATTGAAATGTATTGTTTTATAAAATTGACCACATGACATGTATTGATTGTTACGGACTTATTATACTGTTGTGTTGCTTTTTGAACAAAAAACAATTTTTCAATAATATGAATGTAAAGAATAATGAATAAAATACATATCGTTTTTTAGACCTTCTGTTTTACTGTCTCTGTAGAGCCCTCCACACATTGTTGTCTATAATATCTTTAGTTGCCTAGGAAATGTTTATCACACATGTTTTTTCCCTGTCCTAGGAATTGAACCACTTAGAGTTCAGGGGGCCCTTGATAATTACAAGAAAACAAACACAGACAACACACCAAAAAGGAAAACGTCCACACCACGCCAGGACGATATACATTCAGGAACAATGTTACATTATGCGAACAAAACAGATGATTATGTGAAAAAAGAATATTATAATAAAAGGCATTACAAAAAAATAGCAATATGCTCAAAGATAAGGAACAAGGTAAGCCCTATAAGATAAGTAGGGGCCATAATAGAAGTATAATTCAGCTCAATTGTGAGTCCATTGTGAACACAATAACCAACATACAAGACTTAGAAAGAGATGAGAACATTTAGACAAATTCAATATCAAAGGAAAGTTCAACATAGAGAAGATCCACCAGTATCCATGGTATTGGATGTATTTCTTGGGTTCCGCTGGATCTTCAAATACTGTAGTGTTGTTTTGATAAGTTACTTAAAAATGCAGGGATGGAACAAACCATATCTGCCCTTTTATAACCGAAGCTGGATGAGGAATAAAGAAATAAAATAGAATAACGATCTTAACGAAGGTCGAAGATTGAGGAATTTTTTTCATCTGGATGCAGTGGCAGTAAAAACATCCAGAAACAACAAAAAAACGTATGCCCCACCCTCGACACTTGTTTCTTAGCTTTAGCCATAGCAAAACCCAAGAGTAAGTTTGTAAATTGTAAAATGAAAATGATGACCCCACGTGGTTTCACAGGTGATACAGAAGAAGTGAAACTAGGACCCAACTTATGCGCTCTCTGTATGTTGAGCAAATTAGAAGATGGCATATCCAATAGTTTTGGAAGAAAGGAAGTAAAAAAGGAAACAGGATCATTTCCTTCAAGTGCCTGGGAAAGACCATAAATACGGAGGTTATTCTACCGAATTCTATTTTCCAAATCCTCTGAATACTTCTTAAGCTGGGCAATGTCCATTTCCAATCGACTAATTTTGGGAATTTAATCATGTAGTTCTACCACCAGCTGACCCACTAAAAGAAACCTAATGTTCCATTAATGGCCAGTTATCATCCAGATTTTGAAACATTTAGTAGTCTCCTCAACAAAGGGACACAACTCCTGAATCTCCTCCAGGAATAATTCTAAAGAATTTGGAGATGAAGACTTTTAAGGTGGAGGAGGGTCTTGTTTTAACTTCTTAGTAGCTGAAGCAGGTAACTGAGCTGTACTTGAGGAAGCTTGCATGAAGGAGGCCTGTGGAGCACTGGGAGTAGCCATCTCTCCAGAGGTAGTAAGCTGCACCAACAGTATATTATCTGCAGGAGAACCACTAATGGGGGGAGTTATACACTTCTTTTTAGATTTCACATACAAATACAGAGGGGTCAAGGCAATGAAATCCTGCACTTGTTAACAGAGATATTGGGCAGAGTACAATATATTGTTCGTGGTGCAAAGAGCCCGGAGTACAGCCCCTCTGTACTCCTAAATGAAATGAAATTCCCAAACAATATGCATTATTGGTGGGTCAGCACTCAGGATTTGATAATTACATCAAAATAGAATGTGTTGATCTTTGGACAAAAGTACATAGCAGAACATTTTTCTTTGTTCAGTATTTCTTTATTCATTATCTTCTTTTAAAACCACACCAACAAACAGTAGCCAACATGTTTCGCTCTACAAGGACTTCTTCAGGGCTACAAAATACATTGAAAACATAGAAAAAATATTTACAATATGTACTTTAATTTTAAAACAATGTATATTTACACATATATACATCAGTCCAAACCTCTACAATTATAGTCATGGTAATAATCAGTCTAACAGCTCTGATTTATTTACAAAGAGAGCACATGCATGATAAGAATTTTTCTTCACATTTCCAATATCTTATTTATTTTAAATAAAAGACTCCAGACAATCTATTCTCTCAGAAACTTCCCTGATCCAGTGGGAAGAAGTGTAACATGTTAAGAAAATAAGACTTATTGGATACTTGTGGGCATTACTAGGAGCATTAATTGTTGCTGATTTGAGCAAAACGTATTATGCAACTAAGCATACCTCCGATTTGTATGTGAGCAACATCGGTTTTCCACAATTCTATTGTAGAGAAGTCATCAAGAGTTTTGACACCCAGTAAATTGTAAGGATTCTGTGAACAATATCATTGAAGCCAAATATAAATTCTCTTAATATACATATGCATATAATACATAAGAGAAAAGATAAAGGAAGCAAAAAAGCCTTTTTATGTACATCAACTTTTTATTTACTTTTATTATCAGCGGGGTCATGAAGAACATAAATTATTATTGTGAATATGTCACTTTGATATTCAGAGCTTCATGGGCCATCGTATCGCATCAACCCGTATACATTCATTACGTGCATAAACCATTGTAAATGCATTGGGTCAGCCGACTGTGAACTAACATGAGCACCAGCTTAAGTGAGTTCCCTTGGCCGCATATTACCATGCATACTTGTCCTAATTTTCAATTCCATACCAATGTTGCAAATGAGGTGAAAAAGTAATCGCCATTATTTAATATCGCAATACAACACAAACTAAAAAACAAATTCATGGTATGTGGTACAATACAATATATATATGAAGCAATATTCTACTTATAGCTATGCAAATATAAACATTAAATGTCCAAGGAAAGAATATGTTTGTTACAACAGGAGAGTAGTGAGAGACAGAAAGCGAGAAGGATCAAGGCGCAAAGAAGGAAAGCAAATAAGAGATAGGTAGAGAGCAGCTAGGGACAACATGGAATGGAAGGAGCGATTAGCGCACCAGTCAGACGATAAAATTGACGATGTGCATATGGGCATAAGCAAAATTTCATTATTCCCAGAGAAGAAAGCCAACGGTTGAAATTGTCTCATGTTGAATTTTGTAGTAGGTGAAAGCAACATATGGATGCCACTTGAATAGACGAATGGATGAAGAACGCTGATAAAAAGCCCCCAAATCTATATTTAGATGTATGTATTTTCATTACCATTTTTTGAGAAAAAAAACGAGAGGGGCGAGATAGCTAACCTATCTCTAGGCCAGATCCAGAGAGGCCTTGTTCCAGGGAATGTCGTTTATGTGTCTGCTGAAAATAGTTGTCACAGCACCAAAAGATGGCTGGTCTGTATTGTGCCCTTAACAGTTGCTAACACTTCACTTCAATATTTTTTGTTACTGGCTCCAAATTGCTGATAGGCCGCAGCAGGTTTGGCTTTTCGTGTCCTCAGAAACAACTGCCCAAACGTTCAAAAGCGAGCAAGGTCTTTTAAAAAAAAAGTTTGCAAGGTCTAGTGCCTCCTGAATACTAGGAAATTTGTGTCTGTTCAGGATCACTGCATTTCATTCAAGGTTACCGTAGATCAAACCTAGAACTTCTCATTGAAGTGGTCATCCTTGCATTACATAGCCTAATTCAATATAAACAAACATTGTCATATCTAATTAGTCTCACTTTTGAGACCTTATAAGTGTTTAGCCACAGCTATTGGTTTTGCCAATGGCTTTTAGCAATGTTGTAGAGAAGTATGTTGAAAAGTTATAATAAAAAAGTGTTCTAAACATACGTGAGTCCCGTGCTTTCCATGCCACTGGTATCAAGCTATCCTGGCTGAAGAGGGGTGAAACCCCGAAACCGGTCCTAGGATGCTTGTTTTCAGGCAAGGGAGGACCTGGCCTGGCTGTTCGGGCTGGACTGTTCCCATTGGGTGCAGAGTCAAGACTGATTTGCATATGGCTGGGTCCAAACTGGAATGGCATCTTGAGCAAAAAACCAATGGATTTAGGCCCAGACCTCTGTACTGGGGTGAATGTATGACATTGTTCTGCATTCTGTCCATCAATAGTTCTTTTTGCGCTAAACATTTTTGTTACCTTGTGTATAACCAAGAAGACAATATGTACAACTGAACAACCCTATTTAACAAGCATTGGAAATACACCAGGTTTCGCATTTGCTTGAGTTAGAGCAATTGATGTTGTAAATGAAAATGTTTTTTACATATATGCAATGGAATGCATGTATGTGGTGTGTAGTGAAATTATTTAGGTTGGATTGGAATTGTTAGTTGTGGAATTGTGTGCATGGAATTGTGTAGTGGAGTTGGGTAGTGGAATTATGTGGCATGGTGTGCAGTGGGAATATGTGGCTAGTAACTATGTGGTACTGAGGGTAGTGGAATTACATGGGGTGGGATTGTGT
The DNA here is from genome assembly GCF_964261635.1 of Lissotriton helveticus. Classification (NCBI taxonomy): domain Eukaryota; kingdom Metazoa; phylum Chordata; class Amphibia; order Caudata; family Salamandridae; genus Lissotriton; species Lissotriton helveticus. The sequence continues at coordinate 1,868,858,767 of NC_136067.1, forward strand.
GTTATGTAGTGTATTTATGTGGATTGTATTTCGTGTTGTGGAGTGTTATGTAGTGGGGCTTTCTTAATTATGTGGTGTGATGTTGAATTATGTGGCATGATGTGGAGTTCTGTGGTGTGGATTGGATGTATGTGGTGTGTTTTGCAATTTTGTTGTCGAGTTGAATTATGTGGTTTGGCTTTGATTTATGTGGTGTGGATTGGAAATGTGTGGGGTTGAATTGTGGGGCGTAGAACTGTGGACAGCTTTGCCTTTTTGGTGACAAAAAAATAGGTATGAGATAAGCTCCAGAACTGTGTACGTGGGTGTTTCAAAAAAACAGAAATTCAAAAAAGTTTATTTCGTTAACATAGAATCTTTGACGTTAGTAGGTACAGAGATGTGCACTGATATGCATTGTTCGTCACTGTAATGTTACCTGAAAAGCAAGGTATATTATCATACACTGGAAAGAGGTCAACTGTTTCTTGACATGGGTTTTGCTATTGGCAACAGTACACCTTTTGAGGAAGGTCACCCTATATTATAGAGGTCCAAGAAAGCACTAACTTAGGTTTGCCCTTTAATAACCAAAGCTAGATGTGGAATTAAAAAATGAAATAGAATAATGAGCTGGGAAGGATAATCTACTGGCAGTTGTTCTAAATAACTAGGGGCAGATTTATGAAGGCCTTGCGCCGCCGGTGCGTCACTTTTTCCCATGTTAAAAATGACGCACCGGCGGCGCAAGGCCTTCATAAATCTGCCCCCTAGTCTTCAGAACTGTGTGTTTGTAATTGTGCAGACCTATAAAAGTACTACGTTTGAGCTGTTTTAAAGTTATTAAACTAGATTCTGTGATGCATAATTGTACGGCAGACAACGGATCTGTGCAGTAACTACAGTTGTACACGAGGGATTACTGCACTGTACATCGCTACTAGATTTATGCTGTGATTAATTCTGAGTGCAGCGCATTGAAGTAATTTCTTATTGGGGGCATTAAAGTGAGTGCTGGACACGAGCCTCGGTCTTTAGACCATGCAACTGGTTGTGCTGGCTTGGCTTGTGGCGGCAAAAGAAGCAGTGGAAAGGTTATTAGCAGGGAAGATATGCAACATAGATGTAGATGCCTGAAAGTCCACTAGAAGTGAAACTCCAAAACCTATTGTAAAGGTAAGAAAAGTACTGGAAGTGTTGACATTTTTAAATAGAGGTGGAAGTATGTCAAATTAAAAATAAGTGTTCCAATTACTTGCGTTACATCGCCTCGGGCCAGTGGCAGATGGTGGGCTGATAAGAGATCTGCTATTTTCCAGAAATGAGAAAGACAGGAGAACGAAGACAGGGTAGGGGTGGGATGAAGGGGACAGCATACGGCAAAATGGTAGGTGGGAGGGGAAATCAGTAACAGCCAAAACAAGTCAATAAAAGTAATGTGAAACACAGATGTAGATGCCTGAAAGCCTATTAGAAGTGAAACTCGAAAAACTATTGTAAATGTAAAAAAAGTACTGGAACTGGTGAAAATAGTTTTAAATAGAAGTGGGACTATGTAAAATAAAAACTATGGGGCATATTATCAAGAATGGCTTTAAAATTATTGCCGCTTTAGCGGCAGGAAACTGCAGCCCAAGCAGCGATACTGGGCTTGATAATATGCCCTTGTGAATTCCCATATAAGCCCATGTTCTGGTGTGAACATGGGCTTCTATGGGAATTCATAAGGGCATATTATCAAGCCCATTATCGCCGCTTTAGCTGCAGTTTCCTGCCACTAAAGTGGCGATAATTTTAACGCCGCTTTACATCCCTTGGGGCAAGAGGCGGGTGGTGGGCTGATAAGAAATCCAGTATCTTCCAGAAATGAGACAGACCGAAGTACGGGCAAAGGGCATGGGGTGAGGTGAAGGAGACAGTACACAGATACACGGGGTATGCTGACAAAATATCGAAATTTAAATATCGATATACACTAATATCGATGTTTAAATATCGAAGGGACATAATATAGAAGGTAAGTAATATCGATAGATTTTAATATCGATATTAGTAATATCGATGTTTTAAATATCGATGTTAGTAATATCGATGTTAATAATTTCGATGTTACTAATATCGATTTTTATTAAAAAAATTGTTTATTATTATGTGTTTATTATGTTTTTAATTTATTTTCCTGTAATTTAATTAATTTTTGTATTTTAGTACTGTAGCGGGTTGGGGGTCTATAGGGGAATAGGGTGGGAAGTAATTTAATTATACTAAATTAATTATTAATTAGTAGGAGTTATACATTGATTTTAATTAATTGGTAATTAATTATGTTTTGTAGCGGGTTGTGGGTTATAGGGGAATAGGGTGGGAAGTACTTTAATTATACTAAATGAATTATTAGTTATTAGGAAATATAAATTAATTTTAATTAATTGGTCATTAATTTTAATTAATTGGTAATTCATTTTTATTGAGTTAATAATTGATAAATATGTTCTGTAGCGGGTTGTGGGTTTATAGGAGAATAGGGTGGGAAGAAATTTAAATGTAATTAAGTAATAATGTTTTTTAATTAATTATTTTGTTAATTATATAATTGTTAATTAATTATTGATTGGTAATTAAATATTATTAAATGGTAATTTTTATTATTTTTTTAGTTAATCATTTATTGCTAATCATGTTTTTAATAATTATGTATTGGTATTTGTAAATGGTTTATGTTTATTTAATTGTTATTTATTTATTTATTTATTTTTTAATTTATAAGTATGTTATTTTTACCTCTACACTATCCAACACTTTCCCTACTGTTGCACTCTTTGGAGTGGGAATAGTAATTTTTACCCCTACGCTATCCAACACTTTCCCTACTGTTGCACTCTCTGGAGTGGGAATAGTAATTTTTACCCCTACGCTATCCAACACTTTCCCTACTGTTGCACTCTCTGGAGTGGGAATAGTAATTTTTACCCCTACGCTATCCAACACTTTCCCTACTGTTGCTCTCTCTGGAGTTGAAATAGTAATTTTTACCCCTACGCTATCCAACACTTTCCCTACTGTTGCACTCTCTGGAGTGGGAATAGTAATTGTTACCCCTACGCTATCCAACGTTTCCCTACTGTTGCATTCTCTGGAGTTGGAATAGTAATTGTTCCCCCTACGCTATCCAACACTTTCCCTACTGTTGCACTCTCTGGAGTTGGAATAGTAATTGTTATCCCTACGCTATCCAACACTTTACCTACTGTTGCACTCTCTGGAGTTGGAATAGTAATTGTTACCCCTACGCTATCCAACACTTTCCCTACTGTTGCACTCTCTGGAGTTGGAATAGTAACTGTTACCCCTACGCTATCCAACACTTTCCCTATTGTTGCACTATCCGGAGTGGGAATAGTAATTGTTACCCCTCCGCTATCCAACACTTTCCCTACTGTTGCACTCTCTGGAGTTGGAATAGTAATTGTTCCCCCTACGCTATCCAACACTTTCCCTACTGTTGCACTCTCTGGAGTTGGAATAGTAATTGTTATCCCTACGCTATCCAACACTTTCCCTACTGTTGCACTCTCTGGAGTTGGAATAGTAATTGTTACCCCTACGCTATCCAACACTTTCCCTACTGTTGCACTCTCTGGAGTTGGAATAGTAATTTTTACCCCTACGCTATCCAACACTTTCGCTACTGTTGCACTCTCCGGAGTGGGAATAGTAATTGTTACCCCTACGCTATCCAACACTTTTCCTACTGTTGCACTCTCTGAAATGGGAATAGTAATTGTTACCCCTACGCTATCCAACACTTTCCCTCCTGTTGCACTCTCTGGAGTTGGAATAGTAATTGTTACCCCTATGCTATCCAACACTATCCCTACTGTTGCAGTCTTTGGAGTGGGAATAGTAATTTTTACCCTTACGCTATCCAACACTTTCCCTACTGTTGCACTCTTTGGAGTGGGAATAGTAATTGTTACCCCTACGTTATCCAACACTTTCCCTCCTGTTGCACTCTCTGGAGTTGGAATAGTAATTGATACCCCTATGCTATCCAACACTATCCCTACTGTTGCAGTCTTTGGAGTGGGAAGATTAATTTTTACCCCTACGCTATCCAACATTTACTTACTTTTTAAATTTGTTTTACATTTTTATTAATTGTTATTTATATTATTATTTTAGTTGTAATTTAATATATTTTCATTTATTTATAAGTTATTAAAATATTTTTTAAGATTTATTATTAATGAAGAATATACTATGTATTATATCTTTATTATTAGTTGTTTTTATTACATAATTTATTAATTTTAAATATTATAATATATTTTTAACTATGTTTATTACATTTATACGTATTATTTTATTAATATTTAAAAAAAATATGAGAAAAAACAAAAAAAAAATTTAAACGATATTTTTGACATCTATATATTTTTTTCGATATTTTTGTACTTACCTTGTTAGAGATAGGATGTCGATATTGTTGTAATCGATATTTTAGTTGCGATATTTTTGTATGTAGATATTTTTGTATTTGATATTTTGTCATAGATTTATACACGGTGGGTGGGAGGGAGAGACAGTAACAGGCAAAACAAGTCAATGAAATTAACATACAGATGAAACAAAAGCCTTGTGTGCTGAGTGGGTAAGCGACATAAAACGTTTATACACTTCTGTTCTGACCTATGTGGAATAATGCCAAAGCTCCTGTGGGTTTAGAAATCTGTGCCATTTGCTGCTGCTCCTAGGCCCCAGCCCTGGCCATGATGGGCTGTTGTGGTAAAAGCTAGAATTATATTGAAGGGTTAATTTACCCTTAGTAAAGAGAAACAATGGTTAACCTGCGGGAGTGCTTTATTTTTAGAAAGAGGTTTAAAAGTTTTGCTAATACCTCCAAAACGCACCTGACCCCTTCCCTAGAGCCATAAACGTGCAGAACCACGGCAGGGCCTTGGATGACATTTAAAGAAAGCAATTGCCTTGGGGACAGGGAAGGGCAAGGACAAGAAGAAGAGGAAGACGAAGTTCAGTCCGCAGGCAAACAGGATCATAGTCACGGAGGTGATCATCAACAATTGTTTGTCACCTCCAACGTGTCTTTGGGCACCAAAAACGGAATATGGCGGGACATCGTGGACAAGGTGAATGCCGTCGGGGAGCACAGGAGGACAATGGACGAGGTCAAGAGGCGATGGAATGACATCAAGCGATGGACCAAGGAGAAACTCTCCGCCAACCAGAAGGCAGTAATGCAGACTGGAGGTGGGGGCCCAGCGCCACAGCTCGAGCTGGATGACATGGAGGAGCTGGTGTCGACAGTCATCAGTGTGGAGACTGTGGCCAGATTTGGGGGATCGGACACTGCTTAACAGGACACAACACAACCACAACAGCGTGAGTGACCACCAGGTACTGGGGGGATGGGTGGAGATGGACACAATGGCACCCATGCGCAATCAAGCAGAGCACAGTGCACACCCACAATGACTCTGGGTCCTTACCCAGATCCACAGACTTTCACAATGTACAATGCCATGTAGTCTGAATGTCAACATGTACCATGCGGCTACATACATGTGGACACATCGTAATACACCATCTCCCCATCACATCGCAGGGGCACCGTCAACACCTCCGGCAGAGCAGTCCCAGCCACTCCTCACTGATGACTAGGAGGACAACACCAGCATCGACACTCAAGGCATCCAAGACATCATGGACCTCATCTGCAACTGACTTCCAGGATCAGGGCATGTCCCGCTGCCTCGAGGAGACCCCACCCACTACCCAAAGCACCCAGCAGGAGGCACCCACAGCCCCGGTACCAGCCCCAAGACACCCAGGAACAACACATGGCCTTCCAACTTCGTGTGCTGCAGTGCCAGAGGGAGACCGCAGAGCAGGTGCGGTTGGGCTTCGGCAACATGGCAACCAAACTTGATGCCATCCTTGGGTGTGTAGCCCCTGCTACATGGTCTCCAACGAGCCCTGACTGAAATCGCTGGAGTCATGGCGCAGAGAGAAGAACACCTGTCCGCCCAGAGTGGCTCCAGGAATACCAGCTGTGAGCTGCCACAGATGCAGAGGCTCATGGAGGACATGGTGCGGATGGAGGCGGAAAGGATGACAGTCACCGCTGAATATCAGCGGAATGTAGCTGGGATCCTCCATGCCCTGCAGATCCTCATCATGGCATTGCTGCCACAAGGAGAGGTGATGTTGAATGCTGCTGCCCCTACACCATCCACATCTCCGCCCCCTGGTGTGGCCATGCTTCCCTGTGCGGCAGGCCTAACGACTCCGGCATCTGAGGTGTCAGTGCCACACAGTGTGGCCGACAGACCACCTCCAGCACCTGAGGTGTCAGTGCCACACAGTGCGTTAGACAGACCACCTCAGGCACCTTAGGTGTCAGTGCCACCCAGTGCGGCAGACAGACCACCTCCGGAACCTGAGGTGTCAGTGCCACACAGTGCGGCCAACAGACCGCCTCCAGCTCCTGAGGTGTCAGTGCCACACAGTGTGGCAGACAGACCACCTCCGGCATCTGAGGTGTCAGTGCCACACAATGCCGCAGCCGGTACAGCAAAAACCCAGTTGGGGCAGGGCACATATCCGGGGACGAGGACATGGATGGGCTTGTGATCAGAAGGGCTCAGTAGCATTCATTTCCGCCACCTGGCCTGTTCCTCTTTGGCCTCATTACCTTCCACTGACCCCCGACTCACTCAGATGCACTCACCTTGGACAGCGAAATGGACCGCCTCATCCTGTTTGATGACCAATGACACGGCGACCAGACTGCGGACTGCACCCCTCCTCTTCCGCAGTATTTGTCTTCCATGGAAGAACTCTGGCTGGCCCTCCACTGGCCCATATAGTGTGGTGTATTCTGCAGTGCCCTGTACCACTCCAGCTGCGGAAAAGCACTGGATGTGCAATAAACATCCAGTGACGCACTGTGTCATGTCTTTCCTCATTCATGTATGTATGTGTGGATGACTGTAGGGACAGAGTTTCCATTGCGTCAATGATGCACATCCTGTGGGATGGCAGTCAGAGGGTGCTACATGGCAAATTGTGTCATGGGTCCCGTGGACACTACAACACGGACACACGCATCAGCCACTTTCTTGTCCGCACATGGACTGAACCACGCCCAGTGCCCACAAATCATTTTTGCAAGCCCTGCCCTGTTTCGGTGTACGGCAGGCCAGACCACTCTGCTCACGCTCCCAGGGGGGGGGTCCTCATTGCTACCCGTTGCAGACACCTGCTTGTGAATGGTGAGGTAAATTTATCACGACTTTGGCTGTGATAAAGTGCTGTTAATTCGGCAATAGCTCCTTGTGAATATGCCCCTTAGTGTTCAGATTTTGCGATTGGACAACTGAAGGTCTGGCACCTTTGACAGTGAGATCCCAAAGTGCTTCCTAGACCGTGTGTCCACAACTTGATTAAGCCACTTGGGTGCATTACTGACCCTGTTAATGGCACCCACACTTGTTGTTTTTTTAATCTGACAGTGGCGTCTATAATAAAGCAGGGCATGACATCTTCTAGTCAGTTTTAACTTACTATCACAACCCTCCACTCTGCACTTCAAGTTGGACTCCCTCGCACTCATCTGACAGCAACAAAATCAAAAGATCTCTTTGAAAGTGACCCTTTGAGGACCCATAGGGTATTGCAGCACCGGCAAGACGAGGAGCACTTTTCCGATGATGAAGCATGGCATCCCCCAGGATGTGTGAGGGCAACAAGAAACAGTCTTGTTGACTGTCCCATCTGCCCGTTCCAATCTTCCCTTCTTCATTTTTAGGAACAATGACCCCTCCTGGTTTTGACTTAATAAATATTAAACCCTCAGACTCAACTCCTCAGTACACCTCTGGACCTGTGGAAGACTCAGAAGGACTGCTGTGCTGCTCTGCAAGAAGGACTGCTTATTTTTTGCTCTGCTGCCCAGCTGCCTGAGTGAATGACTGGACCTGCATCTTGAAGCCCGGACTGCCAGAGTGACTTCAAGGGTCAGTTAGCTGGCCTCATGATCAGAGTCGCAGTGACAGAACAGGCTGCACCAACCTTGAATCCAGCATCTGGACTCTGCCAGCTGTGAGTCCTGTCCCTCCAAGTGGTGCTACACCTTCCTGGGCTCTTGGAATTCTCCCTGAAGGTGCACTTCCAAGTCATCTGTGGTCCCAGCAGAACCGACGCAGTGTTATACATCTCCGATGCAGGACTTCACATTGCCACCGCAGCACCTTGGAACCGCTGCTGTGTGATGCATCTCTACGCCAAGACCTTGCATCGCCTCTGCCATGAAACGCATCCTAGACACAGGACTTTGCATTGCTCCACAACCAGGATTTAAGGTACTTTTCTTCAGCTGGCCGAACTTGGTCCCTGTAGTCAGCCTGTACTCCATTGTAGTTTGCCTGTACTTGTGACTTTGTCCTTGTTCTGCATGACCAGAAATCCATAGTTGGTGCTTTGTGCTTCTAGGCACTATTTTTACTTAAAACTTTGAAATTGCATATCTCCAGTTCTACTGATTAGGTTTTTGTTGTTTTGGTCTCAAATAAATTATTACATGTGGAAGAGTGGTGGCGCAGCGTCCAGAGTGTCTGACTCCAGACCACAGGGTTCACGGTTCAATCCCTGGCTCCGGCGCAGGTTAGCCAAGCACCATGTGACTCTGGGCAATAGCTTGCTTAAATAGGGGAGAGGAGTTAGCCTAACGGCTAAGGCGCTCGACCTCGGACCTGGGGATCTGGGTTCTCGGTAATGACGCCAAAACCTCCTGTTATTCTGGGCAAATCACTTAATCTCCCCGTGCCTAAAAATGAAAGTGTGTGTCCTCATGTAAAAAAAAAAACGTAACTTGTGCTATGTAAAGCGCTCTGATACCTGATTCGGTTCGGGTCTAGTTCGCGCTATATAAAACTCTACTAAAAAAAAAAAAATCTTCCCGACGGCCCCAAGTGCCGGGACACCTCAATCAAAGGTAGCTGTGCGCTTTACAAATGCTGGAATTTTACATTTACATTTAACACTGTCTAAATTGGTGTGATATGTGTCTTGTGGTGTGTTTTCACATTATTCCTGTTTGAAGTGCTGCCTAAATACTTTACACATTGCCTCTAACCTAAGCCTGACTGATTTTGTGCCAAGCTACCAGAGGGTTAAGCACAGGGTAATTTAGGGTTTGCTCGTATTTGACCCTGACAGAGATTGAGGTTGCTGCTTGAATAGAGTTTCACCCCCACACGAGTAACCTAATTTCCTACACGTCCTATCTTCGTAAAGGATATGTCAGGTCACTGTTTCCTGGGTGTAAGCCCATACCTCCTGCTTGACCACTATAAAAACACAAAACATTGTCTTAGAAAACGTCATGTGTCTAGACATCTACCCATCACGCTACATGCAGACATCATACATAAATTTGTCCCTAACCTCTGTTTCTGACAAGTTTGTGTGCATGGCAAAGAGATACATTTCCTGTGTTATGAATGTGGAACAAACATCTATGTATGCAGTTTGAAATATCTCCTGGCTCACCAAGAAATCTCTGTCTTCCAGTGTACTGCCATTGATGAACTGGGAAGGAGTTGTGTGTCGATCAGCACCAGTCACCAGACTCCCACCAGTACACACTACCTGGTCGTAACATGGCCACCTGGCAGAGGAGGATGGTGGTGGTGTGGCTATAGACCAGCCAGCTCCTATCTGGTCATTGCATTCAATGTCCACTACCCGGGTGCACAAGGAGATATGGTGGTTCTACACAGCCTGTGACGTACCCACAGATGGTTGGGAAGGTAAACCCTGGTTTGTGATGACGGTGAGGGGGTTTGGGGGATGAAGGGCACTTTTTACTTTACCACAGCACCTCAGTAATCTCCTGTATCACCTGCCATTTGGTGCACCTGTCACTTCCAGCTTCAGTCTCTCCTCAGTAGTCACCTTTCCATAGTTTTCTTGCACCTAGAATAATAATTGTTATTGTTATTTTCTCATCCACGAAAAACTTCAGTTCCTTTCTACTTGGATTACCAGCAAATGCTCTCTCTCTCGCCTCAACTCTATTTTTAAATGCTCAATTTCTGATTGGAGTCCTCTTCTTTGATCACCCCACATTCTCTCGACTGTCTCTATTTTGATGCTACTATCCTCTTTCTTTTTCATCGGTGTTGCCTTCAAATATATGTTCTTACTCTTCTATCAGACCCATGTCTCTTTTCTTGTCTTGTGGTCCTTTCTTCACCATTGTGTCTTCTCAGCCTCCCTGTTCTTGCTTGTTTCGCCTCATTTTCCAACCGCATTTCTGTTCATTCTTGCTTATCGCCCCCAAGCAACCTCCCTCCACTTTCTATTAATTGTGCTTCTATCGTGGGTGTGTTTCATCTTTTCCTAAAATACTATTTTCTGTCATATTTTTCGCAACATTTATCACCAATTGCCTGTATGAAGTGTACTTAATTTTGGACAGTTTTTTAGAAACTGCTTTGGTATCAGCGCCAGGTAATTCCAATAAAAAGAAAATGAAATATAGAAGTGAACGTCACCAATTAGACAATTTAGAAACAGACTTAGAGATTGTCTTGCTTGTGTTATTATGGCTTTTCCAGCTGGATATATTCCATCATTGCTTTCCTCTACTCGTATTCCTCTTTAGTTATGAAATACTCCCCTTTCTGTACTTGGCAAGTGATAACGTGCCATCTAATTTCATGCATGTGTGTGCGGGGCGCAGATGTTGAACTCTGCTTGCCACCAGATCCAACCGCTCGCCCAGCACCTGAAATAATATCTTGCTTTTGCGGAATTCCTACAGATGTAACTGTAGGAAAAATGTCCTAATTTAGAACATGCATATTTGTTCATTTGAAAAAAAAAAGTTAAAAAAATAAAGCATGACAGGGGTTACTGGCTTCCACAGAAGCTCGTATAAAAGAGCACGGAAACCCCAAAAACGGGAATTCAGCAGGTCACTGCTACTGTCCATCATCTGAGTTGCTTAATAAATAACAAGACAATATTCTAATTCATCCTTTCCATGTTTGGGAAAGAAATCAAAAGCTGGATGTGAGCGAAGCCATTTTATCATTCCATCTGTGTGAATATTGCTTGAGCTGCTACATTGCACGAGGACTAAGTGCAGAGCAGATGTTTATTAAGATATGGTTGCGGCGGTCAAAGTGTGTGGTGTGGTACTCCACCCAAGGTCATGTGAAGAGCGCGACATTTCAGCAAGGAGTGAACTTTAAACGGTACCCACAATTGCCATTACATCACGAGTTAAATACATTAAAAGGGCATGGAGTGGAATTTTAATTTCTGGATTATGTTAGAAATTACTTTATCTGCTGCCCATAACTTTCACTGCATTCTGTAAACTTGTTTTTAGTAAAGTAAACCAGACTCTAAGCTTGAGTTTTCTTTGGAAGGGGGTATTGTGCATCCAGCCTATTTCAATCCCACCGAATGAGCACGATATTAAACAATCAACTCAATTAATTTAAAAAAATAATCGCACTCATGAGAAGCAGCTCCAGAATTTGAGCCCAGGATTCCAGCCCACGATTTCCGGCCACACACAGAAATATAGCTGCACTAATGTTAGAATGCTCATGATTAGCTGAACTTTGTAAAATAGTCTTTTCGAAGTTATCAAAGATAAAATATTTTTCCCTGTCTTGATATGTGTGTGTGATATTTCATTTAATACCTAAAAAAACAGACATGCTTAAATTTACGTTAGTAATGTGCTTTCTTCTCTCCTCTGAAGCTATTCTTCCATGATATGCCCTGTCTTTTTCCATCTGACCAGTGAAAACTGGTGTGATTGGGTTTCCTTCCCACACTTTTTACAGGACTTATGACAGGACCTTTCGGTTGTAGTTTATGTACACCTTTAAGTGTGAGATACACACTTGTAAATGTTCAAGTTAAACTTGAGTGAGTGTTTGCTACATTTGCATGGGATTTTCCTCCTCTGGCACACCCCATTAAAGTGAAACTTAAGAGGACGCTTATAGGCGTGTACGTTACAGACGTAATAAACATACATGTGAGTAAGTTATTTCACTTGTATTTCATTGACTGAAGCCAGAACGTGAAATTTTGGAATCACGATTTGTCTTACAGAAGTATATGGTGCTCTTACTTACCAGTTTAAGAACGTTTTACATGTGGAAATGTCATTTAACTATTAGGCCCTTTGCTTATTCACACCTACAGCTGTGAGCAGTATGTTCCTGAACAGTTGCATACCCTTTAATTCACATCCTGCAGAGGCGTGACTAGCTAATTTGAATAAATGTAAACCAGAAATTCACAGGTGCATGCTTCCTCCAATATCTTGAGGCCTCCAGTCAAATATCACCTGGAACAGACGCGTACTCTATACCTCACTGAAAGTCTTTCTTTAGCCCTGTAGTTACTACCTTTCCTCGCTCTGGATTTTCAGCTTTGGCTGATGTGTCCTTTGATTGACTTTGTGCACATTTTGTGATGGGTTATGTGCCATTATCAAATATTTCTGCATGGCCCATGTAAGGCTCGGACTCATCAGAGCCCACACAGGCAAGTGCATGCACAAACACATGCACCTACTCCTCCATGTATTGATGGCTCCAAGTGTAGACGTGTTATATAGTCTATCTAAGAGCCAAGTGAAGAACTGCATTCTCCCTAATAATGTTTATACCTGGACCAGCTAGTACTGCCCTCACTCACTCTATCTAAGGTAGGGGCCGCCTGGGTATACCTTTTTGAGCGCAGTGTTTGGCATGGATACAGATATGCAAATGTAATAATGACAAAAGATGTTGAACCTCTCACCTCTATTTAGTGGCATTCTTCATGATTGAGATTGCTCCTGAGTGGGAATCCATCTCCACTCAAAATCCTGGTGTGTGTCAAGGTAGTCCTTAGCAACCAATGACATTCCAATCATATCCTCAATGATCTGTGGACAGTGTATGTTACTTACACCAAACAGTGCATCTATTTAATTCATAACAAGACCACCGCTATTGCCTATATTATATAAGGTCCAGACTGGAATTTGCTTCCTTTCAGCTTGCCAATCCAGTAGCCAGCCATATTGGTGTTTAACTAAGACCAGCACGTACACCTTCAAGTTTGCGATTCTTTGCCACCATTTTCTGGTATATCAATTCATTATGCATACTATTATTATTTCACATTGATTCAATGTTCACACAATCAATTGATATATGATTCTTTTATTCTCAGGTGTCTCCTATACATGTATTTCCATCCTGATGAAGATCCTGGTATAAATAATCCCAATCTTGGTCAAAACGGCAACAATCTTTACAGTTGACTGATTTCAATTTGATTTAGGATTTCAACATTTTTACACGGGGTGTGACTGAACATTTACATCTATCTTTATCAGTCACAGGTATAGCTCAAGCCCACTTTATTTTCTCTTGGTCACTTGCACTGCGCAACCACATTATTAGGAGCACCTTGTTTTTGAAAAATGTTTGTTTAGGTTAAAATTTGAGATATGTTTCTAAAATTAAGAAATAAAAATGGTGTATAAATCACTGTTTAAACCTATCAATGGTGGTTTCATATTGATCGCCATGGAGGTCAAATGCTACACTTTCTCCTTACGGGCTGCTTGTGTCTTTATCAGTTGTCCTACCCAGGTCCCATGGTTACTGGCTTACCCCTTTTTTGTTGAATACTAGACTACACGTGCATCATTCCACATCCAGTCTCCTTCAACAGGTTCCAGCAAAGGCTAGCCAAGGAACTCAGCTCTGCCAAAGCTTTTCAAGGCATTTGTCAGCATGCAATTTTCTCCATGGAGAAATAACATATAGCTGCCAACATCCTCGAAGAATGTCATACCAAATTCAACGAATGACTTCAACGTAGAAGTGTCAGCATTGGATTCATTGCCACAGACATTGGCAGTAATGTTGTCAAAGCCATGACTAACGAAGGATACTTCAGAGTCCTATGTTTATCTCATTGCATCTACCTAATTATTCAGGATTTCCTAAAAAAGAATAGTCAACAACATACTGGGCATCTGTCATAGGATTTGCACTCCTTTCAGTCATTCCTTAAAATCCCAGAATAGCTGCAGATCATTGAGCATGCTACTAGAAATCTTGTAATAGCCCTCATACAAGGTGTCTCAAACCAATGGAATGCGACATTCTACATGCTGCAAAACATGTTGAACAGTACAGTCTATGAGTCTATATATTACTATGTATTACAAGGCAGAAGGTATGCAAATGTCAAAGCAATGACAATGGAGGATGAGATTTTGACACAGAAAGTCAGCCAGCAGGATTGTACCAGGAACCAGGTCATCTGACTTTTGCACATGTCACAGCACCATTTGCAGAAGGAGAAACAAACACATATGTCAATGAAGAAGTAGCTGCTTTGGTCAACAGCTTAATCCTGCTTGTGGACACAAGTCAATGGCTGAAGAGAGAGTGAGTCCCCGAAGAGTGCATCTATCTCACAATACTGAAGCCATGGTACAAAAAAGAGACCTACCCAGTTTCATTCTTTTTTACCATAGTTGTCTCCATTTACAAGATTTGTATTTTCAAGAAAGTTTGTTTCCAAGAAGATGAAAGATTACAACTTCAAGAGCATAGCAGAACTGAAGTGCTGGCTTTAAGATCTGGAGAGCATGGTAGGGGTTCTAAGTCCGGAAGCAAATTGCTGCTATAGCAACACAGCCACCTCCTACTAAACCTACAGCACCAACAACATCTCTTTTACTTCCAATATCTGCAATGGGTTGGTTTATAAATATTACAGAACATAAGTCAAACACATAGGCAGCACTGAAATAATAATAATAATAATAATAATAATAATAATAATAATAATAATAATAATAATAATAACAACAATAGAATTTATAAAGCTCATAACTACTTCGAAGAAGTGTTCCAGCGCTGCTGTCCCAGCTCCTTCAAGTTACACACTCGCAAAAGGTGACAGAATCAGATTATCTAAACAAACCAGATTTTTGTAATTTTTCTAAAAATAAGTTCTGAGGGGGCTTGTCAGACAGAAAGAGGCAGTGAGTTTCACAGATTCGATGCCAGAAAGCCAAGGAGCTGCCACCAAGGTGCACTCTTCTCACTTTTCGAATACAGACCCTACTAGTCCCCGAGGATCTAAGAGTTCTCGAGGATTGTAGGGTTTAATGAAAGGCTGTATGTACAAAGGTCCAGTGTTTCTCAGGGCTTTGTAGCAATAGCACTTCTCCTTGAACGAGACCCTCTGCTTCATAATAAGTCAGCATAACTTCACCAGTGAGGGTCCCAAGGAGACACGTTTTGGGAGATTGAGTGGCAAACGTGCTGTTGCGTGCTGTACACATTGAAGTCGCATCATATGGGACTGTGACACCCCCAGGTACAACTCATTACAATAGTCCATCCATGAAATTATCAGTGCCCTGACCACTGCCTTCCTCGCAGTTTATGGGAGCAAATCCAGGATTTTTTTCATGTTCTTAAGGATTCCAAAACACTTCCCAGTCAACGCTGTGATCATACTTTCAAAGGACAGCTTCTGGTCAAATCAAATGCCCAAGTTTTTAACCTTGGACTTAGAGCTGGGTAGAGGTCCAAGAGTCTCAGGTCATCAAAAGTTTGACCAGATAATGGGTTGTTTGCCCAAGAACAAAAACTCTGTCTTCTCTGCATTCAACCTTAGACAATTTTGCTCCATCCACCTGGCGACCTCCTCCAGGCATGATCTTAGAGAAATAGCCATGGATGTTGCATCCAGGGAGAGTGTGATGATCAGCTGAGCATCATCAGCATAGATGATTACTGAGAAGCTATGCAATTCAATGATCTCTGCCAGGAGGAGCATATATATTGAATAAGGTTGGACTCAAGGAGGAACCCATGGTACTCACGGCTGCTGATTGAACACTTTTGAGTGATGTAGCTTTTGACACACCTGGAAGGTGCGTCCCCGTAGGAAAGAGGCAATCCATTGAAGTGTCATGTGGCTGACCCTGCACCTCCACAAACGCTCAATGAGCGGGTTGTGCAATATGGTGTTGAGCACCATACTGAGATCTAACATCAAGGGAGCTGCAGTATCCCCTGCATCTATGATTACAGGGCTGACTCCATACTATAGGATGGACAAACCCCAACTATGTATGGTGATGATAGTTGTGAGTCTCGATAAACAGAGAAAGCTGTCTGTGTTCATGCTTCTCAGTGACATTTGCCAGTAGAGGAAGCAGAGAAACTGATCAGTTGTTCTCCAGATTGGTTGGATCCAACAAAGGTTTTTTAAGCAAATGGACTACCATTACATGCCTCAACTTCTACGGAACCTGGTCCACTGCCAGGGAATTATTGAGTAACTCATGGACCAAAGACAAGACAGCTTCCACTCCTCGTTCCAGAATAGAGGGCGAGACTGGATCAAGCAGGGAGCCTGACTTGACAGATATAAGCAGAGCAGACAAGAAACAGCCAATGTCCACAAATATTCCAATAGAGAAGATGGTACAAGAGTACTTTGGATGACCTAACAGAAGTCTACTTAATCAAGAGCCGTTGACCTATTGGCATGGAAAAAAGATAAAGTTGGCAGAACTTCGCAATAATGTATCATACATGTCCTATTGTCATTGTATCCTGGGAGTTGGTGGCAATTGTCACGGTTAGAAAGACCACTCTCTCTCTCCAAGGCGTGGAGAGACTGATGATTAAAAGGAATAAACATTTCATACCTCAATATTACAGGTCTCCACATGACACAACTCTTGGTGAGAGCAATATCTAAGACACTACAAATTTAGCCAGTGATCATCCTCCAGACACACTCCCTGAATTTGAAAATTGACTCTACTATCCAGGTATAAAAAAAGAAACAATAATAACACAACAGAAATGTCTGTTTAACTCAAAAATAAAAAAATATAACAGTTTTGTTTGTTTTTCTTTTCATCTGTGGAACTAATATAAACCTATGTGGATGAATATGTGCAGCACAGATTGACAATCTAGAGAGACACACCGATTTTATCTTGGTAAAAAGAATGGTGAGGAGTGACAAAGAAAAACCCAATTTAACCAAAGAGATAATATAGATACATCGATTTCTTGAAAAAAACAATAACATTCCCATGTTCAGTTGTGAAGGTTCAAAGGACTGCACTGCCTATGTATGACACTTGTTTGCTTCCATGGGAAAAGAGACAGATTGGTAGGTAGATAGATACCACACTTGAATCTGGAACAGGAAACTTGCATCAATGAATGCCAACTGATGATTCAAGCGATGGATGGGAGGGACTTCGGTAAACTTGATATTTCATGCTTGAGTGATCATTCTGGATGTCCTACCTGTTACTTTGAGTTTACTTGATTTGTACTTTGTTAGTTACACTACAGCATCTCTTGGTTCTTCTGAAGCGTCTCAGTTTACCTATACTAGACTAAGTTTCAATTTAATTTTTCTGGTTAAAAAAGTCTGTGTATTTTTCGAAGAAATAAACTTTCAAGTCAACCACATCTGGGAGACGGAACAAGGCATACTGGGGAAAAGAATCAGAGCGGCCTGCCTCTGTGACTGGGAAGAGGTGATGTATTTAGAATAATGTAGACTAGCGGCTCGAGCAACAAATCCTTGTAGGCATGATGGTCATAGCTATAATACTGTTATTGCTTAGGTCATCAATCTTACAGGGTAGATGAAATGAGTTAGCTTGATGGTTCTCTGGGATCATTGTACATCAGCTTCTGGGTCTCTGACTTACCGGGCACCATGTTTGCCTTGACTCTCAAATATTGTCATTTTCTTTTTTCATTCTACAAACCTTGGGGCATATTACCGAGATGTGCGTTGCAAAACGCACAACGCACATCTCCGTATCGCCGGCTATCGCCGGATTTCATCGCCTAATTAGCACGCAATTATCAATGCGCATCAGGCAGGCAATCAGAAATCCGGCGATAGTCGGCGATATGGCACATTAGCGCATGAAAACAAACGTTGTTTTCATGCGCTAATGTGGACCTTGATAATATGGGGGGGTTGATTCAGCTTTATGATCCACACCCCCATGTTAACAATGCCTAACGCCTGGTCGGAGCAGGCGTTGGGAGACCTGCGATAAATGAGTTTATTGCAGGTTTTTGTCTCCCAACGCCTGCCTTGGTAATAGGCTGTTCCCACCTCCAACCACATTTTACATGTGGTTGGACGTGGGAATGCCCACTTTGCATGTCATTCGCGATGTTTATCGCCGACATGCAAAGTGGGCTCGGGCCAGACTTTAAAGTGCCCTTGGTAATAGGGCTCTAGCTGTATCGCCGCTTTCTCGGCACAATTCGCCGAGAAAGCGGCGATACAAGCCCTTGGTAATATGCCCCCTTCTCTTTTGCAAGAAACCTTCATGATACTCCTGCCCTGTGGTAAATCCCTGCCCTAAAATACACAACACCAGAAAAATGCATCTACACCATCTCTGTGCAGCATAATTATTCCTAACTTTCATTATACATGTTTTGAACTGTGTGCATTCTCATCACTATTTTCTATTCCATTCTAGATAACTTTATATATAATTATCTAACTTGAAAATATGTTGCCTGCTGAAGACAGTATAAGTATGTAAATTGAATTTAATCATCCTTCCATGACAGATGTGCCATGCTCAAGGGGTTGCTAAATGCTGAGTTTGTCCATATCTAACATTTTCCATAATTTCAACTGCTATCTAATCATTGACCCTAAACTTCTTCTAGCAAGTTGTGAGCTCTACTGTGCTATTATCTATTTCCACCATCAACACATCTCAGATTTGTGGCGGTGGGTGGATGTGGTATTAGCAACACTAAAGCATTAAGGAAATAACAAAATAAAATTGCAAATTAGACCACATCATCCCATTTACCCTGGAATGAAAGAAAGAACAAGGCACAGGCACTAAATTATAACAATGCTAGGCTAAGGATAAGTAGTGTTTTCTTTTTCCCCTAAAGTCTACATACCAAAAGAATCTATATACCTAAGAATTCTTCTGAAGTTTCCTCCTTTTGAATGTTTATTATGCTTACTTTAGTAAATCAGTCTTACCCTGAGCTGGTCCCCCTGCTCCATTTGGAAAAAGAAGAACCCCGCTTTTCCCGTGATGTCTTCCCTGTTTGGGCCTGTGAGGGCCAAGAGCAGTGAGTCTCAGTGGCAAAACCCCTGCATCAACAAACAGATGCCCAGAGGTATTGACGGAGGTGCCATCAGCCCATTTCTACTTAGTTAAGAACTGGAAGGAGGAAGCAGTAGAGTGTTATGTTATGTTATGTTATGTTATTTATTCTTTTATATAGCGCACGGCTACTCAAAAAGAGTGTCCCGGCGCTTTTATTGGAGAAGGAAGGCTGCCACATAATAACATAACACTGAATAAAAGAAAAAAACAGAAATACAGAACAAGTGCAAACAGAAAACCGGCTACTGAGTGAACAACCAGGTTTTCAAACCTTTTCTAAAAGCAAAGAGACTAGAAGAGTGTACTGTTACACTCTGCGGTATGCATATTGTGATGAGATTATGTGACATCTATATTCCATGATTGTTTCAAGTGTGTTTCTTACTGGCGAGTGGTGGCTAGGTGGAGAGGGTAGGGCAGTACACAGATAGTGCCTACTACTGATGGGAAGTTGGGTGCTTGGGTGACATCGAGTCATGAAAGAGGGAAGCAAAGGTTATGCATCATCAATTTTCCAACACTGATTGCAAGAAGATGGACTCGAGGCCCATATTGGAATTAGCCTGGTAAGGGAAATCAAGTCAAGCAGATACTTGAAAAAGGACTATGAGGGTTGGCAATATGACAATTTCTGTGTCATGGCAGAGGTTTGGGACTCAGCCTCCATTGGTAGGTAGGTGGAGCATCCTAGTGTTAATTATGATGATGGTACAGAAAAGAATAAAACAAACACATTTATAATAATAACAAAAACAGAAGTTCAAGGAAAAGGTATTTATTTATTACAAAAATGAATCCAGCCAAATCTACCTGCAACAGACCCACACCAGTTGAAAACTGCAAATCTAATCTACCCCTTCCCCAATTATTCCCACCCACAACAGTTCAATTCCCTCCCTAAACCTTAAAACAACACTAAATGTAAACTAATCCTTCTAGAGTGTTCTCCTCTATATTTAGAATCCTCTTTAAAATGTCAGTCTCTGGATGCTAGTTGTCTCAGCTGCCAGCAGTGGCTGTGGCATGGGTGATGCCCTCTGGGTTCTTCCAGCTGAGTAGTGGAGGAAGCGGTCAACACTTCCTCCTTCTTCCCCCCTTGCAGAACCACCAACCATCAAAATAACTCTGCAATGGCCTCTAACTTTCAGAAAATATACCCTTTTCTGAAGCCCGTTTAGGTTTGGTGGTAATATTTGTGAATGTGCTACCCATGCACCTAGTTCAAGAAAGGGGGTAGTGTTATACATTTTTACCCCACTCTCAAATAAGAATATGATTCAAATGTTTTGTGAGGCCACTGTGTTCCCCTTTTATATATTAGGTGCAGAATTGATCCTCTCCATATCTCTGGGATAATTTCTGCTGCTTGATCCTCTCCGTGTCTTTCGGTTAATTTCTGCTTCTGGTATGGTCTTGTAGAGAGTTATTAAAGGTCGAGACCAAAACACAAGATCAAGTTTTAGGACTTAGACAGATATACCATTTAGGCCAGGGGCACCAGTTTCTCTTCCTTCATTCAAAGCAGATATTAGCATTTTGTTAGATATCTCTAAAGATGTACTCGTACCCCAGATTAATTTCTCGTTGGTCAATTGTTCATCATAATAAAGGTCAGATAGGTAAGATGTCCATATATCTGAGAGGATGGTATTATAACCTGGTTCAGACTGGGCAAGATTATAGATTAATCTCCCCAACTGTTTGGAATCAGTAGTAGAAGACCACCTAGTAATGTTGTTCCATTGTTTTATGTCATCATTTCTTTTGCTTCGAAGCAATTTTCTTTAAATTCTCCTCTGAGAGTAACAAGTAGTAATTTAGCTAGATTTGAACCTTCTTTCAATTGTCTTGTTAATTGCTTCCATTTTATTTTAATTAGTCTCAAATTCTCTATATACCAGTGGATTTTCAGCTCCTTACTTTATTGTTCGTGAACCTTGCCTGTGGTCTTTATGTTTCAGAACAGCAATCAAGTAACACATTAAAGCCTTCTCCGAAACTGTTATTGTCTTGTGGCCATTTTTTAGGTTAATTTTTGAGTTTATTTTTAAGGCTCCATGTTGGCATTTCCACTTCTCATATAACACAGGAAAATAAAATGTCCACATTTGAGTATTGTCACGGATAAGCTATCGTCTAGTTGAAACTTAAAGGTTTTGAATAATTTATTTACCATCTGAGTGCTCTTTCATATGTGAACAATGGCTATGTTCCTTCCTTTCTACTATTTTGAAAGAGACCACTTTCTGCCGCAGTTAGGACTACAAAGATGTAATCAAGGAAGCACCATTTCTTCCCTACACAGTAGGTTGCCGTAACTAGTATATCACGCTAAATTAGATCATCAAGGTTGATTAGTGCGTATTTCTTATTTTACTAGATCTGTGCTCATTTATAGTGTTTCTCATGTAGATTTAAATACCTTCAACAGATCTTGAATGAAATCTTTTGGGCCCAGAACCTCATTTAAATCACCAGTGTGGATCGAGTCATAATTTGCTTTCACCTTTCGTTGTTTATTAAAATGGTCTCCTAAAGTAGTTTCCTACTTTTCACAAATAGTCTGGCAGAGCATAAAGTTTGGAAAAGTAGCTAAAATGTCAAACTGAATTTCTAGAACCAGATTATAATCTGAGGAAATTTCTAGGACCAGATTATAATCTAAATCAATCTGGGTAAGTCTTTATAATTTTGCTTTTATATTCCACACTCGCTGAGATTAAAGATGTAAGACCTCTGAAAGTTGACCTTTATCTGCAGGTTTTACTGTTGGATTTACCCAGGTCGTATAATTTGAGGGTGCTATCTGATCGTTGCACCATGTTTCTTGTAAATATCTCCAGTATCAGGTGGACCCCATAGTTCTGTACCGTGGCGTCTAGTGGTTATCCAGGGTGGGTCTTAGAAAATGCTTCCAGGTTGACCCATAAGACCCTTGAATGAATACTATATTCCTTTCCAGGGTCATACTATTCCTGTTCCTGGGTAGATCCAATCTATGAATGCATGATGACCCAGTGCATTTTACATCACTTAAACCAATGTAAGAATTGTGTTTGCCAACATCTAACACTAGGCCACAATAACACATTGTTGATCAAATCTCCCACAAACTCAATATAAAAAAACAAGGGGGATTAAGTATGGTAAGAGGGTATGATAAATTAATGTACATTTAACTCTCCTACAACTTTTAGACTAGGCATAAGCGTAGCTATGTTTGCTGCAATATATGTGCAGTATACTGGTTAATATCCAACATAATTTCAAACTATCTCCAACAAAGAACACAATATGAAGTACACACTATCCCAATCATACTGAGGAAACTGAGAGTGTGTCACCATCGAGACAGACACTGAGACAGACCCTTGAGCCATAAGATTTTGATGTTAGCAGAATTATAACATACTTTATCAGATCTCAACTGGAAAAATATTGCTTTTTGTAGTTGTGATAGTTAACAGCATGCTTCAACCATTGTTCTTAGTTCTGATCATTATTGTTAATGTGTGTTCGCTTTTCCTGCTTGGCTGTGTGCCAAATTGAGTTCACCGCCAAGATCCCATAAAAGTCACTCAGAAGACCGAAATTCTGCAGCAATTGTAGTATCACACCGCATCCCATCCCATTTTCCTATAGGTGTGTGCCAGTCTGGCACCCACCAGTTGATGCTTCTGTGACTCCATTCATTTACACAGCATAGCAGGCTTAAAATGTTATGGCAACAGATGCTTTTCTCCAGAAAGATCCAGGTGGGAGCAATCTTCCCTAATGATTTGCGTCCTTACTTTCGCCCGGGTCTCCAACACTAAAAAGTGATCAGTGTTGCATTAGAACCGTAAGACTGCCTGTCTTTAACAAAGGAAGCAATAACCTGGTTGAACATTTGCTTCCAATCACAGTCATGATTCTTTGTAGAAAACCATGTTTTCTAGCCTTTCTTTTGTGGGAGCTTACACCAAAACTAAACTCTGCACAGTCAAGTCAAGTCAAGTCAGAGAATCTTATTTAGTGCACATATCACCGGTAGGTCTCGTGGCGCAGGAATGAGTTTGGATGCCACTTGCGACGATTCAGCGTTTGCTCAGAAACCAGAGCACTATTTTAGTAGATCTGCCTTCGCATGAAAACTATTACTTATCACTGTTTCCTCTTCCCTTTGCACAGATTGAAGCACCATAGTGCAAAGCAATTTTGCACTGTACTAGCATTATCTTTCAATGCAAAATAATTTTGATCAATGAATGTTGATCTGAGCTGCCATTTCTACTACTTTGCACCTCAATGTATCTCCATGCATTGGGCAACCAGATACGCAAACATAGAATAAATCTGGAACCCCAAGTCTTGTTGCACCAAAGTTTAGAAGAAAAAGAGAAATATTCATCTCAAGAATTGACACTTTGAGCCCTGTGAGAAGCACCCCTTACAACTTAGACCTTTTGTAAAGTACCAGAAATAACATTCTTCTATATGAGCTCCCCGCTTTCCACTATTGAAATTTTTCTTGTCAGCCCCGAGGTTTTCCCCACAGGATCACACCAAACATACTTAGATTTTCATTGAGATGTGCATGTTAAAGCTAAAAAGAGGGTAAATGCAAGTAGAACATGAGTTAAAGGATACAGCAGCTACAAACAATTAAAAATGGCATCCCTATAGCCCATATGAATAGAGCTAAGGCACCGTTAGACTTTATAAAATTAGCCCATACTAAATTAACCCAAGTTCAATTGTCCACTTGGCTATTGTGTTAGTAATAAGTGCATGCTCTACTGCATTGTAGGATAATTTGGGTATATATTTTAGAGATGAGGGCAATTAATGAAATAGCATTCTGGCCAAATGTCATTACCCAAACATATGGGTAGGCAAGATGGGAACTTTGAGAAAGGGAATTATTAGTTGAAGTGGATGGTTGTCCTTTTCAAGTAATAATGTTACAATTCCTGACTAGGCGCTGTTAGGTTTCTATAATTTAAAACTGAGCTCAACCTTTGGTGGCTGTAGCATAAAATAGTCAGGCTTAACTTAGGAGAAGTGTATAAAGCATTTATCTGAACCAAAACAGTTAGAAAATAGAAGACACAACACACTACAAATCCCACTCAAATGTATAAAACTAGAGTAACATTTAATGAGTGAATAGACACAGAATTGACAAAAATTAGATGTAGAGAGCCGGAGGTATAATTTTCCAGAACTGAAAACCGCTAAGCATCTGATCGCGCTCGACCGGGTCAGAGTCAACAGTTAAAGCTGACCACAATGGAGCGTGGGTTTGATACAGAGATCAGGTTTGGTCCGGTGGAAAGTTTTACCTTCTTACTTGGTAACCTTTAAGGAAATCGAAGATCCTCAGCTAGGCAAGGCAGCCGGCTGTGGACAAGATGGGTTCCAGGAGGCTGGATAGCCAGTGGACGAAGTCCCAGTGACGCCATCGACTTTTGATGGTAAAGCTCTGAGTTAAAGAAATTGGAAATTCACACCCATGGAAGGTCCCTCACTAGCCAGATAGCATATTTTTCTGGTAGGGATCTCTACCTTTAGACTTGGAAACCTTTTTGGAAATTAAACTTCTTTCAGTAGGCAATTCAGCAAGTTGGATCTGTCTGGCAAAGCGATGTCGACAGCAGCAGCTCAGCGGCGGTCCAGTGGTAGCCTCTGGTTCTTTTTGGAAAAAGTTTTGAAGTGTCCAGTTTTGCAGTTCTTGTTGAGGAGAGAGTCCAATCTTCACCAGCCATAATTACACAATGTTTTGGGTGCCACTTGAGGGTTAGGACTCCTGAAATCTACCGGCAGGGTCCAGGATAAATCCAGTTGGAACTCGTGAGCAAGCATCAGCAACTTTTGTGTTCTTGGAGCTTAACAGAAAGTTAGCCAAATAGCCATTCCAGACCACTCTACAGTCCTGGTACACATGAGAGAAGGTCCAGCCCCTTGGCTCTCTCCTCAGATGATAAAAGGTGCAGTCCTCTTTTTGAAGTTCACCAGGTGCAGTCCCTTTTCTGTGTTCCACAGGTCCAGAGGTGTTCTGAAGACGGGATCTAGAAGTGACACTTTTATGTCTGGCACTAGCTTGTGGCTGGCTCCCTCACCAATAGGGGAAAAGATCTTATAGGCAAACCTACCTACTTTGACATAATTTCTTGGGGGTTTGGTCCCAGCCCCAAAGTGCCCTGCTCTGCCGAAATCCAACTTGGAAGAATTTTTATTCCCTTGGTCAGAGCTCTAGGTGTGTTTAGGGGAATGAGTAACTCCTTTTACAAAACCAGTTCTGGGACTGGTTTACTCCAGAATGGGATTGGTGCCATTCTGGCTACTTAGATATGCATGTGACAGGTGCTGCCCCTTTGAAGCTTGTACAGTTGGTGACCACCTACCCCAGGTCATCCTGTCAGGAGAAGGTCACACCTCCTCCCAGCCAAGGATTTGTTGTTCTGTTTCCAGTGAGCAATTCATGCCTCCCAACAGACAGCCAGATTACAGTTGGGAATTATCTCTAAAATGGCCGCTACCGGCTTTAGAAAGAAAAATGCAAACTTTCTAAAAGTGGCATTTCAAAAATAGTAATTGTAAACCTGACTTTAACATCAGATTATGGTTTAAACTCCTATTAATTTGAGTCCTTGAATCATGAATCTAGCTATCGCTAAACTGTTATGCATTATTAGGTGTTATAATGTAACCCAGTGGTTTTCTAGGGGAGAACCAACCTTGTCACAGTGAAAAATCACTTTTGAGATGTCTACCTTCAGGACATGTAAAACGTAAGAACACATGTCCTACTTTCTATATTCCATGCACTCTGCCCTGTGTGCATTTAGGCCCTACCTTGGTGGTGATTGACCACTATTAAAAAGGAAGGTTTGAGCTTGACAAAAGGTTGATTTTGCCATGTCGAATTTGCAGTTTTAAAACTGCCCAGCTAGTCTGCAGGGGCAGGCCTAGAGTCTTGTTTTCACTTGTCACTTTTCTGGTGGCACAAAAAGTGCAGCAGTCCACTACTGACATTTAACTTAAAGACCCTGGGTACACGGAGAACCATATACTAGGCACTTATAGGTAAGTTAAATAAGCAAATCAGGGTGTAGCCAGTTCTATGGGTCCGATTCACAAAAGTTATCTGAGACGAAAGTCTAAATTTACCACTATTGATATTCACAGAACGCACTTACGATTTTTGGTATTCACAGAAATCACTTACAACTCCTATCTTTACATCCGCACTCGGGCCGGAATTTCCACACTTGGGTCGGAATTTCCGCATCTGGAGCGGAATTTCCGCACCTGGGCCAGAATCTCTGCTTCCGGGCCGGAATCTCCAAATTCGGGCTGGATGATCATTTTCATTAATGCTAAACACCTGTCTAAGTGCTTACCATCCCCAGATGAAGTCAAATAATACCAACTGCAAAACCAGCACCACAAACCACATAAAAGCAGCACACAGCCAAGGAAAAGGTTTAGCCACAGAGAGTTCCTGTTTTCATTCGCTGTGCATCACTACTGGAAAAGGTACCAACTGAAGAGGAAGAGAAACTTCACAGATGAGGAGACCACCATGATTGTGGAGTTCATCGTCATGCACCACAAATGGCTATATGGTCTATCCCCTTACTGCACCAGTGGCACACCGAAGGCAGCTGTATGGCACCATTTAGCCACTGCTGTCACGGCATTGGGGGAGGATGTGAGCGCAGTCCGTGACATCAAGAAGAAGTTGCAGGACGAAAAGAGGCGGTGAAGGAGAATTACGGCATGATTGAGTTGGCCATAATTATCCTTGGCCCACAATCCGGAACCCTCATCCGTATCACCACACTTGAGGAGGATGTCCTCACTACAATCCATCCCCACATGTGCCATGGGCTGCCTGTGAGTGATGTCCGCAACATGGTACCAGGTTAATGTGATGACAAGAACAAGTATAGAAAAGGACTGTCCGTGTTGCACCCCCATTGTGATTAAGGAAGTTGTCTAAAGCTTTTATAAAAACATAGTTAGTCGGAGGCTCATGTGTTTCCCGCTGTATGTTGCACCACAATTCCCAGAATCCTTTGTATTAGAAATAGCAAATCCTATTTCCACATTTGAAAACATGGGCCCAGTACTGCTGCCGTATATACCTTACACTGTTAAGTAGCAATTGACAAAGTGCCCCTTCCACTTATCCAGACGTAGCTGTATCAGTCAAGAATGTCAGAGGGGTGGGTGGTGCAGAGGAAAATCAACAGTCAATTGAATAGGGAAAATAAAAACAATTTATCCCAAAAATAATTCACCTTGTGCCTGCCTCATCACCAAGCACAAGGTGAGAGAATCCTTATTTTAAAAATGTCTTTCCCCTATACCAATGTGTATTTACCACCTTGCCCCGCCATTAAAACCCCAATGCCCCACTGCTCCTACCTGCACCGGCCGCGGCAGTACTTCGCAATACTGTTAGCATGCAGAAGATATGAGGAAATGTCTGACAAGTTATACATGTATATTTTGGTGTGGTACGCATTCAGCCAGAGTGCAGACAACCACAATAGCAGAGGTCCCTGCATCATCTGGGTATAAAGAACATCATCCAGAGCAAGGCATACCACCCTCCCTAACTGGTAAGTCAAACTGGTCAGGAGTGGTCAAAATACATCCATTGTCAGCAGACAACAGAGATACATATAGGGTCCAAATCTCAAAGGTAACCGGAGATGAAAATCTAACTTTACAACTATTGGAATTGGAATTCTTAAAGAACATTTAACTTTAGCAAATTACATTTGTGAATAGCTAAAAACAAAAAATAAGATATATAGGCTCATCATACCTTGGTGATTTGGGAACATTACAAGTATTCCATCATCAGTTCCAGAACTGTGCACTCAATCCTGGAATCGAGTGCCACAACAAGTCAAAAAGGAGTTTCCACTATATTGTAATTGTTTTTGTAGACAAAATCAAGAAATCCAATGTTAACAAATATAACAATGATTATCTTTAGTGTTGCTAGTTTCTTAGCGGAAGCATTCAGAATCAGGAACAAACGAGTACCACTGAACGTTCTATTTTAATCATGGTAGTGTTTTAATTGATTTTTAACTATGTATGTATGATGCATAATAGGCTAACTAGGTCTCAGCACTGATTTTGTATATAAATGAACTGTCGATTTTAATTCTGTTTGTACTGTTATTCGCCTTTTATGATTTTTTAAAAATCGAATAAAGTGTACTTTGACTGACTGACTGATATAACAATGATGACCAAGAAGTGAGATTCAATTGTCAAGAGTATTGAGAATGCGTCCAGTGTCCAACTTATAATGTTTTCTCAATACATGAAATTGTACAGCCAACCAAGCTGGTTATATTTGTTAACATCGGATGGCATGATTTTTGGCCATAAACAAAACATGATAGTGAACTTTTCTTTAGGAATTGTTGTGGTGTCAATTTGATAGACGTTGCTTCTAGGCAGTGGGGCTATTATAAGTTGAATGTGGGATCTCTCATGATATTTAGTGGTACACACTTCTGCAATGGTAGTGCCCACACTGCTTGTGCTTATACTTTGTGCCTGAAATTGAGTGCATCACATGTGGCAGCTGAAATGTACAGTTGTAGGTCCAATTATGTCGTCCCAGATTTCAGTACCCCATTGACTTCTGCTACAAGGTTGGCTGTGACAACTAGTCAGGGACCACACACTGACCAGGTGTGGGCCATGGTAAGTAAACCCAAGAAATGTTCCTTCAGTCTCCACTGTATGTTGTATCTGTTCTACATCAATGTTGTCCTGCATCACAATATTCTTACAAATGGCATTTAACCACATACCAGATCACACCCTGGTGACTAGTAAAAGGTTGACACAAAATGTATGCCATGTGAGTACAGAATGGACATAAAATAGTATGTAGTGTCATATGAAGTGTACTAGACACAACTGGATTGTAATTCAATGATATGAAAACTCTCTTGCAAAATATCAATGGAGAAATCCTATTGAAATTGGTGTGGCTGAGGGTCGCTCTGATGCCAGTTGTGTACTTTTGTGATGGACGTATGGGCTGTTAAGGTGAATCGCGAGGAAGTGAAACTTTCAAATCTCTGGTCTGAAAAGCACAATGCAAATCCAGTGCAGGTGGCAACCATCAAAGCTTCTCAACTTACCCACAATGTGGGATCCTAGTCAAGTGTTGCATTCTGCTTGCCTCCTCTATATAAGTGAGTGTATAATATATGAGGTTAGCATGTCTGCTGTACAAGACATCATCCGTTGTCAGCTAAGTACTACCATGATGTTGTAAATGGATTATGAGAACAGAGGACACTCAAAGGATGGACATAACAAATGTCTGATCTCTCAGTCCAAAATGAGCTTTGTGACTTCCTGGGTAGGGAAGCACAAATGAGCCACAAAATGTACCTGACTATTGTTCACCTCACATATAAACTCTGCAATGCAATGTTTGATCTGATATGCAAATGTGAAACTGGTCAGCCTGGTGATGTATACTCCTTTCGCCTTGTCAACAGACAACATTATTCAAATGAGGCATGATGGTCTTAACAGTGAATGTGTAATCAATGTAATGCGGAGGCGTCTTGATTATTTATCCCCTTCCTTCAAATATAAGTAACCTTCTCATTGTCTGTTGATGTGTCATCTCATTGATGTCAGTGCTGTGTGGAGCTAACATCTGCCAACTGCTGCATGTGAGCAGGGGCCCACATGTAAAGTCCATGAGGTAAACATGCCACACATTGGCCAGGAATTTCATATCGATGGTCATTGAGAATGACACATACTTGTTAGCTTATAGCTACCATCTCGTGTACAGAAATATGGATATGTATGTTTCATCACAAGTGCTGACAGGATGACACCAGTGCAGTGTACAACACCATCCCGGGGAATGCAAGACATCCTGGCTGCAGCAGTGAAACCCTCTTGCACCTGTCCATCAGGAAAGTGTGGTGTGAAGTGTTTCCCTATCATAGATTACCAAACCATGACAAAGATCCAAATCCACTTCCGCATAGAATCTGCCGTCAGTGTTTACAAACTTACATACATACCATATCATTATTATAAGTGTCACGTGTGCCTGTTTGTAAATTAGTAATACAGATCATTGAGTATGGTGTCTCTTCCCTTTACAGCTACTGGATCGGGAATGACTTCAACAACTACACATATGAGGAGCCAGGTTCAGCAGTTGACATCAAGGGGGATCGCAAAGGGACACAAAGCTGTGACTGGAGCTGGTGAGTTTGCTTGTGCATTGTGCATCTCCGTTCAAAACCTCACTGCTATGGTGTGAGCTGTCACATGCAGGGGTACCCAAACCAGGTCACATGTGCTTCATCTGTTGAAGCAAAGCACAGTAGAACCAACCCTCGTGTTGCACCACATCTTATACTAGGTCGATAACTTATCCGGTTGCAACCTCTGTGTTCCATGTGATGATGACAATGAGGAGGATGCACCTTCCACCAGTGTTGGGCAACGGACAATCAAAGAGGAAAACCACTGCTCCTGCAGGCAGTCATTTTGGCTGCAAGTAATGCGCAAGAGGAGGAGGAAGAAGTACCTGAGGAGGCTGAAGAATTTGACAATGATAAAGACTATGGGCCTTATTTATGAAGGTCTTGCACTGCCGGTGCCTCACTTTTAAAATGGGAAAAAGTGATGTATCAGTGGCGCAAGGCCTTCATAAATGCGGCCCCATCTGTCCATCCTCTCAGAGGATGACAATTCAGATGCCTTGGCCAGAAAATTTCCCACATCGTCCAAATTTGGCACTCTCTGCCCAGCATAGTGCCTCAGCTTCCAAAAAGAAAGATTGCCTGTCCTCAGTATAGCGCTAACCAGCCACAGCTCACACACACCCCAACACAGGCATCACTCCCTCACAGCCCTAACATCCAGTACAGACGTGGTGGCCCCCTACATACTTCTCCCTATTCAGTGTATCCAAGGCATTCTCTCCACCATCTGAGGGAAGTACCAACCCTGTCGTGGTGCAGTTATTCCCTGGGCACCATTCTCCTGTCCACAGGCTTAAACCTGTCCCCCTCTCCCCTGATGTTGGACCTGGCGGTCTCATCCAGTAGGTGGTCCCCTACAGAGAGGGGCTGCACCTGGCCATGGTGGCCACTGGGAGGAGGACTTCTTCCAACAGCAGACAGATGTGAGGCAGGACAGTCTTGCCATAGGGGCTACCCTGTCGGACTTGTCTGAGACCCTGCAGGGCATGTACCAAATCCCTTAGGTGGTTGACAGACTGACACAAGTTTTGGACAGGATGGTTAGATCTTGGCAAGACCTGTCCAAGAATATCAGAGACATGATGTCTATCCGAAGGGAAGAGAGTGCAAGACACCATGGGCCTCGAAATGACGCATCGCTGCGTGAAAGCAGCGATGCGTCAGTTCTCAGTGCGCACTCCTTGTGTCATGATTGATGCGTCTTATTTATAATATGACGCATTATGTCGCAAGGAGTTACAGATATGTCAGTATTTCTGACGTATATGTAGGTGCAAAAGTGACGCATTGCTGGAGTGTGTCACAAAAGTGATGCAACTCCAGCAATGTGTACTTTCACATGGGCAAGTCCCATGTTGTTAGTGCCTGCGTCAGTCTTACGCCTCCTGTGAGACAGGCGTAAGAAATTGACGCATTTGCGTCCTAGAAGTGGCGCAGTGAAATCTAATAGATTTCACTGCGTCACTTCTATGACCTTTTCTTACGTCAGAACGCCCCCCTGCATACATTATACCTGGTGCAGGTATAATGTAGCGCAGGGGTTTACAAAGTGACGCATCTACCTAGATGCGTCACTTTGTTAATATGTTGCAACAAGGCACATTTTTTACACTGATGGTGTGTCACAAAAAGTGACGCACTGGTGGCGTAAAAGTGACGCACGGCCTCATAAATGAGGCCCCATGCCTTTGGCCATAATGATGGTGGAGTAATTCTAGAAAGACCGGCCCCTTAATAAAACATGAAATACAGTTGTTATGGATACAAAAATCAGTTCCATAAACAGATTCAATGATCAGGGTTTTCATTGTTATTACCACAATAAAAAGATGTAATGACCTCAGCCGGAATAATTTAAAAAAACAAAGACCAAGAGAGCAAACAAACAATGAAATGAAACAAACATAGAGCAAAAAAACAACAATACACTGAAAACCAGGTGTTAAAAACTGACAATAAAAGACATATACAGTCGAGCAAACAGTGACCGACATTAATATAACACCTATAGGTTACTTCTTATTAAAAGCAAAACACTACTGCACCCAAAACAAAAATGCTACAAAGCATAGTGTACTGGGTCAGAGTGTATGTCGATGAGGTTTCGATCCCGTAAAAATATGGGATCATCAGCACTGAGGATCAGTTGCCTGGCATGGTATCAATTGATATATTACATGAAGCACCTGATTTTTCAACAATCTGTAATTAAACAAACAACAGGCTTTTTCGACACAATTACTGCCTGTTCATGAGTATCATACAAAGATGAAGCACAGTAGTGCACTGTGGTATCCAAAAATTGTGGCGGATTTGGGAGTAATCCAAATATATGCCCATATAACAATACAATCAAATTTAATACTGCTTCTATCGACACACATTTTCAATATGATGCGAGAGTAAACAACAAGTGGGAATCAATGCTTTAATAGAGAAGTGATCCCGAATGAAACCGCATTGTGTCATGCTGACCCGATAGCAATGTGCAAAACTGCTCTGTTTTGCACATTGCTATCGGGTCAGCATGAATTACTCAAGTACCATTGGTTCCTTAGGCTCTTTGGGTTTCCCTTGTGTACATATACTATGAAGATGATGGAGGGCATGCTGAAAGTTATCCAAAGTCTTCCTTCATGGTCATGCAGCGAGGGAAGCCATCACATCTGCCTGCAGCACATCACACCCACACACCAGGGTGCACACCCACCACCGCCCCCTATCTAGGCTCTCCCCCCACCTGCACATCTACTACTGCCCCTATCCAGGCACTCCCCCACCTGCACACCCACCACTGCACCCTTTCAAGGCATCCCCCCACCTGCACATCCACCACCACCCCCTGAACTGGCACTACCACCACCTGCACAACCACCCCTGTCCACGCACAAACACCAACTGTACAGACACCATCCGCCTCTGCACATGAACTTCACCATGTACAGGCACATGCACCACACCAACCTCCACCTCAGCAACATAATCCCTCACATCGATCCTCACCTCCATATTTGTGAAGTCGCAAGCACAATCCACATTGATCTCATCTAAAAAATGTTGTCTAGTGTGAATATGTGTCCATAAAAATAAAATCTCATCACAACTCAAGACTATGTTGCATTTTATGCCCTGATAGGCAAATGTTTACCAATTGTGGTGGCCTAGAGATGTGAGGATGAATGTGTGTGTGTGACGCATGTACAAGGGTAACCACATCTTAGCAACAAGCTCTTGTATGCAGAGAAAATAACTCCCAAAATGTATGTCAATATGTTGTACAAGACATTCACAATGAAGTTAAACAAGATAAAGAAAGTATGATTCGAAATAACATTTTTTGAGAAAAAAAAGTCTGGGATTAGATATACAACAACAGTCCGTTTGGAAGGGAGAAAGGAAAACAAATGATATTCTTAATACAGAAGGAGAAGGGAACTTGAAGTGGGGTGGGGCAACATAAATATAGGGGAACCAGTCTATATGCAAAGGGCAAAGTAAATAATTGTCTCAAATTTGTTTTTGTCCTACAGGTCAAGTTTCCATCTGGTCATCCTCAATTTGCACAATGTCTAGATCCTCTGAGTCTGAAGCGGACTCCTAGCTGGCCGGTGCAGGGCCAGGCACTATATGGGGTAGGGACACAAGAGGAGTACAGGGGGTAACAGTGTGCCACAATGGATAGGGTGAGTCATTGATAGTAGTTTGAGAGGGAGGTTGAGATAGGGCAGACAACATGGCTGCACCCAAGGAAGTGACATTGGCAGTGAGGGTGGCCATAGCTTGTGCATTTTCCTCTCTCATCATGCACAGCTCTGTACACATCTGCAGCACGATGCGAGAGGCAATGTCTAGCTGACTGTCACATGCCCGCATCACTTCCTGTGGTACAGCCACAGGAGTTACAACACAGGGAGGGGTTTGGGTGGAACATGAGGGGTGTGGTGCCTCGGGGTTGCAGCCCATGTGGGTGTCTTCCTGGCAGCCACTATGAGGGGGACTAGTTGTAGGGGAAGCAGCTGGAGGCCCCAATGGAATGGGGGCCTCTAGTGTTTGGGAGTGGCTGATGGCAGGCCCAGGTTTTGTAGTGGCCTACCTGGGGGACACCACACCAAAAAAAAGTTGTGTCCAGGGCAGAGTAGATATCCTCCTTTCAGTGGCCAGAGGTGTCCAGTTCTCCCCCCCTTCAATGCCCTCAGCCTCCACCCGGTCCGTAGCACCAGACATGTCTTCCTGCTCAGTCCAGGTAGGGGCAATTCCCCTACCTCCTGATGTGGAAGGTCCCGCCTCATCTTCTTCTTCCTCACTTGTGGATAGAGGTCGTGGCCACCGGCGCACTAAAGATATCCTACTCCGAACCGTGTCCTGGTGTTGGTCCTCTTTGCCAGCTGGGCCCACTGAAATGTAAGACAAATCATGATGTAGTGGTTGCACACATCAGAACAAGACACATTCATAGATGAACCAAGGGCAGACATTGTTCTCCTCTGATCAACTATACAGTTGTCAGTGATTAGGAGTCGGACATAGACCTCTCATTTGAATTTTGGTGGCTTACACATCTGTACTGAGCAACACTCAGCTTTGGCATTCTGCTGATCTGTGTGTACTATCACTGCTACATAGGCAGCTCCCAAACCCAGTATACAAAAGGAGATCAGAGAGAGTCCAGATAGTATTGGAATGGGCCTGTGATATGGAGTCTCTGCACTTTTACTTCCGGACAAATGTCATCTGTATAGCATTGTATGAGAAAACACAAATGCCGATTGGGGGCCACACATCCATATATGTTCTGGGCTATTAGGTTTTCTAAATAGTGAGTCTAACCTTTTGATATTCCCTCACAAAAGCTGACCATCCAGTGCTACATATTGGCTTTGAAGACTGATCAGGTAGTGCTGTACACTGGTGAACAGTAGTGGCTAGTCATTACAGCTACCTGGACTTGAAATATTGCATACAACCACTGAAGGTAAGACATGTGTCTGTGGACACACTTGGCGAAATTTTGAACACTTAAGAGTGAGGCAAGGATCTCTAAGTCTGCCTTGACTCCATGGCAAATGATCTGTATTTATCAGAAACCAAACTCACTGAATGCAATGCAGTTCACAGCATCCAATACCCATTGGCCTCTCATACACACACTGGGCAGTGTCTGTACCATTCCTCATCCAATGCACACATCAGTTATGATGCCCTGTTAGTGGTGCTGGCAGTGCAAATTTCTGTACAAATGCACGAGTGTGGCTCAATTCCCAGGTGTCAAAATAAAACTACCACTCCCAGAATGTACTCTCCCCTGTACAGTCAATGTGCTACAGTGAGCCTTTTGCTTCATAGTGACTGCTGCAGACACACAGAATAGGTAAATGGAGGTCTGGGACACATGAGGGTACAGCCCTGTCTTCACTCACATCATACTTTCAGACACATATTGCCTATAATGCACTTACCAGGTCTCTGCTGCTCATGCTCCTCCAGCTGAGCATGGAGGGTAAGCCAAGCATCATGTACGACCCTCCTGTACAGTGGTGATAGGAGGGGACAATGCAAATGGTATTGGGAAGACTGGCCCAATAGCTCCTTGGCCTTGTGACGGACCTAGCATGTTATTTCCTCCTAGCGTTTTGCTGCACTGCAGCACTCACCAATGGTGGCCCATAGTCTCACCCACGCTGCATTGCTCAGCTGGTCCTCTGGCCCCCCATATAGCTGAGGATATTTTGTAAGCACCCTCTCAGCTAAAATGTCTAATTCCCTTTCAGTGAAAGGTGGTGCTTTCTCCTCATAACCCTCAGCCATTTTGGAGGTAATTGGGTTAAACTGAGCAGCAGGATGGAAGAGGATCTGATCTGTGAGAGAGAATGACTCAGAATGAACACAAAATGTCTGTCAACAACTTCCTTTGATGTGTTTCCTGTCTACCACTTCCTGTATGTCATTTTGTGTATGAAAGAATGGGTTCTGGTCCATTTTCACAACTTCCGGCACAAATGCGTGCTCCCTGCCAAATCCTTTGCCATCCTGTTGTTCTGTAGTGGAGAAACCTGAAATGACAGTATAAGAGAAAATCATAGACATGAAACAAAATGTATATCAGACCATTAAATGTAATTTGGGTGGGACAAGGGGTTTGAGGGGCTGGCACAACATCACGTCCCAGGATAGTTGTTTCCTCCTTTGCATTTTGGTACATGTAGTCCATATTTAGTGCTCAACACAAGAATTGTCTGTTGTCTTATGGTAAATTTGGGGGAAGCAGTGCTGTGTAGTGCCAGATTCACCCAGAATATGATCCCTCATGTTGGGGGGGGGCCATCATTTGTGTGGGAGTCAAATCTGTTAGAGGTAAAATCTCAATAATGCAATAGTTAGGTCCTTTTTTGAGTCAGACACCCATTCTCAAAAGGACCAGGAAGGTCTCTCAGAACATATACATCTAATCATATAGTCAATAGATTACTTAGGGACATCCACTGCACTGATAGCTGACATCGGCACATGACCTGATGCACAGTCAATATTATATTTAAACAGAACATGAACTATAGTTTGGTACATGCAGTGTCTGTTGAGACCGTGTATGTTATTCTTACTGTACAATGGTTGTTAATGTAAGGTAGCATTCATACTTTTTATGTATACATATCCCTCTTTTTTAGTGCTTAGGACTTACCCAGTAACCACATGTTGCCAAGTTCTCCCGCAGCCATCCGCCGGGCAAGGGGTGACATGCGGAATACAAAGCTGTCATGGGTACTGCCTGGACACAATGTATGCACATCAATGAATCTCTCACTGGCATCACAGACAGCCTGCACATTGTTGGAATGCCATCAGTGTCTGTTGCAGAATATGTGTGCAATGCGGCGGGTTGGCTGAAGGGCCACATGGATACCATCAATTGTACCCAGCACACGTGGGAAGCGAGAAATGAGATAGAAATCCCTAGCTGCTCTATGTCTCCTGTCCAGTGTATGGGGCAATCGTATGTGGAGGGAGGCTCTAGAATTGATTCAGCTCATAACCTGATGCTAGCACTGCGACTGGCTTGCCTGACAGATGACCACAAGGTCCCTGGAGATCCTTTGGAACTACCCCTTTGCAAAGAAATGGAGAGCAGAAAGAACCTTGAGATATGCTGGTAGGGCATGGAAGCAGCAGGTCACAGA
This sequence comes from Lissotriton helveticus, assembly GCF_964261635.1. Taxonomy (NCBI): domain Eukaryota; kingdom Metazoa; phylum Chordata; class Amphibia; order Caudata; family Salamandridae; genus Lissotriton; species Lissotriton helveticus. The sequence continues at coordinate 1,868,896,458 of NC_136067.1, forward strand.
GTCAAGTTCCTGCTTTCACTCACATATCATCTCCAAGATGACTTCTGGAGGGAAACGGTATATGGCCCTGACATCTTGGCTGGACATCCCAAATAGGTGTATCTTTTGTATAAATATCCTCTTTACTCTCGTCCTCCTCCTCAGGTCTTCTTGCCGCATGGCAAGGGACAGGGCAACAAACACATTCAGTGACATGTTGCATGTCTGCTGCAGGGCTAGGGTTGGCTTTTGGGTTGCAGTGTTTAAGCTGGAGCAATGTGGGGGTTAGTAGGCACTTGGACAGGTTAAAGTTTAGCATTGATGAAAATTATCATCTGGCCCGAATTCAAAGATTCCGGCCCGGAAGTGGAGATTCTGCTCCGGGTGCGGAAATTCTAGTCCGAGTGCGGACATAAAGATAGGAGTCGTAAGTGATTTCTGTGAATACCAAAAATTGTAAGTGCCTTCTGTGAATATTAAAAGTCGTAAATTTAGACTTTTGTCTTTGATTTCTTTTGTGAATCGGGCCCTATGTGTTTTAAGGGGTCACTGGGTCAGGAATGGCAGTGCCCGAGTGTTCAAAATCCATACATCTAGAAAAAGGTGGGGGCTAAGCATGTAAAAAGGGCATTTTCTCACTGGAAATATTTCAATTTTTCCTTTATGGCGTAAAAAGAAAGTCCAAAAGATATTCAAAATTACACAGCAATAGTATATAAGTACAGGTGCTAGTATACCAATCTCAGTCAGGGTTTGCACTTGCAATGCTTATGTACGCTCAGGATGGGGTTTTATACTGTTATTGAAACTACAGCATTTTCTTTTGACTCTCTCCTGCAACATGATTCAGGAAAATGTGTCCTGCTTGAACCTCTTCACATCAGTCTTGATGTGGTTTGTAGTTTTGACACCTGTCCCACAACCCCACCTCAAAAATACCCCCAAAAAGTAAACAAAACACTGGTGCATGCAAGCCTGCTTGAGCTGCAGGCTATGATGGGGGTGATCTTTTTTCTCTTTTTTATAAAAACAGATACTTATTCACTGTGTTTCATATCATTTTCTTTAAATACATATACAAAAATACATTTTCTAGTTCCATTACATGAGAAAAAATTATACACATCTCTTTAAAAAAACGAGACAGTTATTATTCACCAGGCCGAGAACCACAGACACATACACTCACTCACACACCCTAATCATACATAACTCCACTGCAACCAAAAGACATCCTGTTGTTTTGCACTAGTTGTCCACTAAACAACCAAAAAGGTTGGATCTAAATATAGAAATGGCCGACGCGTTTCGGTGGAAGAACTGCAATGAAGACCACCTTCATCAGGACCAGCCAGGGGCAATTTCAACAGTGTGTCTAGCAACCTGGAATTAGTGTCTGTAAAAAGATATATATATGTTTAAGATAATTTCATATGTATGCCCAAGTTTATTTTTCAAAAATTATTGAGACAACAGTGATATGGACCACACATACCACACCAACATTCTATACACAATGTGCCACCTTGTGACCCCAAGTAAATAAATATAAATGCACAAATATGCTCAAAATTTATTAAAACCAAAATTAGCAGAGATTAGAACAGAGAAGAAAGGTGAACAGGGGTCGAGATTTTTAGGCCGCCAAATCTTATAAAGGGCCCAATTTACACTAGTTTACTTGGTATCTACCTCTTTATTAAAATGTTCCGTACCAACCTGCTAGTACAAGCCTCCTTCACACCTCGACTAGCTGCCAAGGATTTGAATTTGGTAGCCTGGGATGAAGTATTATCCACCGTCCTGCAAAAAATATATATAAAAATTCACTCCATTCAATTTATCAAAATAGCTACACAGATAGGATGAGCACTATGCACTTTCCACTCTCAGTTACCTTCACACTCACAGTGAAGAAATCAGTTAGAGAGGTGATCAGCTTCTTTCATAGGTCGTCATGGGAAGATTTTGACAGAATGCACTGCAAAAAGTATAATGACATTGATATTATCTGTACCCTAAAGGTGTTCCATTTTACATCATGCCAGACCATTAGTACGACATGGAGACTAATCTTCAATTACCTTGCTTATTCATCCAGAATCACTTTTATAAAGTAGCTCCCAACATCCTTCTTTATTTCTGTATGCTGTATCTACAGTGGAGCATAAACATACTATTCTAGTCTTTCCCAGATGTCATACAAGTCGGAGATCTCATTACACAATAATCATAAACCACTTACTTTGTGTTAGTCTGCATGGATACTAAATTTATTTAGTCCTCTTCTTCATACGCGATAGCTCTGGTAGACTTTTATATTGTGTTCATCTAATGGGAAGATAAAAACATGCCCACTATTTTATCTACCAAAGAGCCATTTAGTAACGCCAGCATTCCTCATTATAACCACTAACGCCCACTGATGGTGTTATCACTTTATGATGTAGACCATCCTTACAGCGAGATACAAGCACTGCTCGTATTAATGTCAGTGTAGACAGGTCAAAGACACGCTATAGTTGATAGCAAGAAAGAGATTTAATCTGGCGAACATATAATTGCGAGTTTGCATATATTTGTTATTCAGTATCACTCACGATTGACACTTTTTACATAGTGCCCAGAGTGATTCTATAAATATACGTGTCAACTACAATACATCAGCAATGTTATTTTTAAACCAACAACATGCGACGGCTCTACACGGCATAATGCTAAACGGCATTCATCCACCAATAGAGACAGTCAGGCCATTACTGTTTTACGAGGGAAAAAACCATATTGTGCTGAGATACATATACAGCACGTTTCCCAATGTTATAATGAGGCGTTTAGCATGACCGCTGTCTGCAAACACGCAGAGGCAGACTGCTCTAACAGACTTCAAGGCACAGAGCCTATACCATCTTGTACAGGAATTGATTGTCAATCACTATGTAAAGCAGACTGCATTACGAGGCTTACCGAGTACCGACGATCTGTGTGTGTCCCAGAGCTCCGCCAGCATCACGCCTCAACCATGGACCACAGTAAACATCTGCGATAGGGCGCCGTTTTTAAATACTGGCGACTTCCTACTTTTAATCACTGACACCTGGACGGCAGTTGACTCACGAACTCTCGCGTGTAGACGGCACTAATACATCCGGGTACCGCCAACAAACTAAACGACGGACTCAATCGCCGCCTTGTTAGGAGTGAACATTCTTCAGTTTTAGTAAGGAAAAAGTACGCCAACCACACGAGTGCCAAAGGCGTGGGAAGCGGACTGACGTTATTATCGGCTTAATACACAGCTGTCAGCCTATCAGTTTGTCCAATATTTATTTTGACAGAATATACATCGCTCAGCAAAATACAGATTCTTTTTCTTATCCAACTTAAAACAATTTAGTAAGACCTTTATTATGTTTTGTCTAGATATTATTTTGAGATGTCCATCTTATTGTAGAAAAACTCATTGGCAAACACTCGCAGTCCCCAAAATGTCAAACAAAAAAGTAGAACTACGCATATTATTAGTGCATATTGCTTAACATTACCGAGAGGTAACTGCTGGATCTATTTGTCAAAACAATCCTTCACAGATTTATTGTCTCTACAATATTTACAAATCAGAGCAATTACCAGGGGTTTGTGATCATCCATTGGATTGCCTCGTTCAATCCCTGTTTGACTGAATCCAGAAAAAAGATCCAGAAACACTCCCGCCTTTTCCGGGCAATGTCCATAGTGGTACCATTCATGCTTTTCACCTTTTCTAAGATGCACCACCGGGCATCTTTCTCAGAGTGATTTTTATCATGAAAATGGTTAACAAGCGGAGCTTCCATTCTACCATTACGGATTGCAGATTTGTGTTCACTGTAACGAATTCTGAACTCTCGGGATGTTTCACCAACATACACCATGTTGCATGGGCAAGTAATACAATAAATAATATTCTTGCTACGGCAGATGGGCAGATCTCTGAGTTTGATTTGCTTGTTCTGATGAACAAAGAGGTCAGTAACTACAGCTGTTTCACATGCATGGCAGCAACCACATCTGTGATTGCCTAGCACTAGAGGCAACCCAGTAATGGTTGTTTGTCCTGTTCCGTCTGCAGGTCTAGGCAGGGTATGTACTAGAATATCGCGTAGATTGCGATTCCTCCGGAAAGCCACCAAAGGCTGTTCCAAGTTCAGATCCTCTTCACCTGAATGAACTATTTTCCAATTTTCGGGATGATATTCTTCAGCTTGAAATTGTACGGGGAGTGATTAACAACGCAAACAACCTGTTCTTTAACAGTGCGACTGTTACCCTCCAATAGGGCATCCCTGTTATAATATTTTGCCCTCTTGTAGGCATGACAGATTAGCCGTTTGGGATAGCCTTAGCCAGAAGCCTTGATTTCAATGCATCGCCATGTCGATGAAAATCTACCATATTGGTACAATTCCTTCGAATCTGAAGAAACTCGCCAAATTTGATTGAATCCTTTTGAATATTTGGATGATAGCTTTGGTATTGGAGGATTGTATTATTTGCTGTTGGTTTGCGATACAAACTCACTTCCAACACTCCATTGGACCCTGAGATTAAAATATCAAAAAATTCTACGTGTTGTCTACTACTGTTAGCTGTGAAGACAAGATTAGAATCACTGGTATTCAACCAAAGCACATATTCGTTCAAAGAGTCACTGTCCCCTCTCCAAATGAAGAAAATGTCGTCAATGAAGCGTCTCCACGTAATGACGTTGTCAAAAAATGGAGCTGCTTCATTGAAGACATTTTTCCTCTCCCACTCGCCCATATAAATATTCGCGACACTGGGAGCACAGGAAGCTCCCATGCTCGTGCCTTTAATTTGCTGATATAAGGCACCATTAAACTCAAAAAAGTTGTTAAATAGAACTAGTTCAAGACACTCCAGCACAAATCCATCCAGTCTGTCGCCTGGAGTTCTAGAAAGAAGGTCCGACACAGCTTGTAACGCCTGACATTGAGGGATGTTGGTATACAACGCCTCAATGTCAAGCGTTACCAATATTTCAGTCACTGCGTTGTAGGGCATACCTTCCAATTTGGAAATAATGTCACCAGGGTCACGAATAAAAGAAACATACGTGGGGGTGAGCGGGCACAAAAATGAGTCCACGTATTTCGATAATGGCTCCGTGCTGGAGCCAATCGTTGAAATATTAGGTCGCATGGGTGGGTCAGTTACACACTTGTGTGTCTTAGGGAGCCCTTAGAGTGTAGGCGTAACCAAGCAGGATTTGTTCAAAAAATTGAACTCCTGCTGGCAGATGTCACCTCGTTCTAGAGCTCTACCTGTAATGTCTCCAATAGTTTGTTTAAGCTTTACGAGGTCCCTCGGATATGCCTTCTTGTAATGCTGTTTCACTGCCAGCATACCATTGATTTTGTCGTCATACTCAGATTTGTTTAGAACGGCAATGCCTCCGCCTTTATCACAAGGCTTTACAATCACCTCTCTGTTGGTTCTAATACTTTGTAGGGCTTTATTTTCTGTGATTGTGAGATTATTCTGGACTGGTGGTAAACTTCTTGTCAGCATGGTCACTTCCTTGAGAACGGACTGCTCAAAAATATGGACCTCAGGGCCCACCATGTCTAATGTAGTGGTGAATTGAGACGGGGGTTTACACCCGGAACGATTCACCTCATTCGTCATGGCTGGACGTTCTTGAAAAAACTTCTTCAGATGCACCTTTCTGAAGAAGGCGAACAAATCCTGATAAAGTTTAAATGCATTAGGACGGGTGCTGGGGACAAAGGACAAACCTCTGCTCAACAGAGTACATTCTTCTTTGTTTAACCGCATGGATGACTGGTTGAATATTGGTAAGTCATCCTCTCTCCCTACTTCAGTCATATCATCAGTGTTCAGCGCCAATATTGATTGTGTCTTGTTTTCACATATGGCTGCTGATGTAGAGGGGCTCCTTGTTGTGGCTCCCTCCTGTCTGATTCCCAGCGTTTGTTCCTCCCACGATACTGACTTCTCGCTAAAAAAGGAGATGATTGTCCTCGATATGATTGGTTTCCCATTGGTCTGCCCCGAAAAGCCCGTCCATCATATTGTTGGTCATCATTCTCCTGACCCATCTCATTATCTGAGTCAGTGGAAAATGTGTCTGAAAAGTTGAATCCACGTCTACGGAATCTATTGGAATTCACCTGTTGTCCTTGATTATAATTGCTGTCCTGATAGAAGGTAGTTTGTAAATAAGGATAAGCCTTCTCATGGGTGTACCACCTGATGTCCTTTTTCACGTTTTCAGTTTTTTTATTGGTCAGGTACACCTCAAAATCCTTCATATCAGTATTGATACGATCCAATCTAGCCTTGGCTTCATCAAGGGCTGTGGAGGAATTACGTTTTTCTTCTAATGACAAGATTTCCTTATTTAAAGCCTCCATCATGTCCCTGGCTGTTTCAATAATTAACATCATCCAGTCCCTGGAGCAGCGATTAGCAATGAGCGACCACCGCTCCAGGAACTTTCTGACTTCGATAAATAGGGCCGGGACATTTCTGACTCGTAGGCCAGATGGAATAACCCCAGATCTAAGATACTGAAACATGTAATGTGAGTGTGACTTCATGCGTTTGAGTCTCTTTCTCATATTCAACAAATTGTTCCACTCCACATTTTCACTTTGTTGTAATGGGGCCACACTATCATTAGTAAGGGCTCTACCCACCAATGCTGTAAAGTCTTAATCTGTGAACCCGAAT